>NC_136148.1:8556187-9756187 GCF_965212315.1 Lampetra planeri | reverse complement strand
AATATATACATTTTTAATCAGGTAATAACTCATATTACCTGGTTGCTAATCACACCTCCGATTAGTACGGTTGGCTACGTACGGTGTGAAAGAATTTCGACATACATAAATAAATATCAGGGGGAGCAAGCAAATATGTCCCTAATCTCTACAGTCTGTGTCTGCGTGTGTGAATTGTGAGAAGTGGTGGTCCATTGGTTTGTGTGCACTATGGCAATCAAAGTGACCCAGGTTGAATTCCCGGCCATGATGCACAACATCAAGCCTGAGCCTTCGTTACGTGACTCGGTGTGAAAAGAGCATCCGTCTCCTGTTGAATACATTTTTGAAATCATGGGACCTCCTTTGCCAGTATCAAAATATGATAATAGCTTTTTTCCCCTTTTATCTGGCAACAAAACAGGTGTTAAGATGTTCAAACACCAAATTGAAACCTTTTACGAGGAATCGTTTCTGCATTAACCACAATGCTTGTGGTCAGAATGCAAACAAAAAACATACTCTGATAATATATGCATTGTCCTTGAAACTGATTGGTCCACACCAGAGACAGCTTTCTTTTGAGCCTCGTCTCAAACGGTGTTAGACCAGAGATGAGGCTCAAAAAAAAGCTGTCTCTGGTGTGGACCAATCAGTTTCAAGGACAATGCATATATTATCAGTGTTTTTTTTTGCATTCTGACCACAAGCATTGTGGTCAAAGTAGACATGATTCCTTGTAAAAGGTTTCAGTTTGGTGTTTTAACATCTTAACACTTGTTTTGTTGCCAGATAAAAGGAGAAAAACCTATTATCAAATTTTTTAAAGTTTGATTTCACCTTTGTTCGTCATTTCGAGCAGAATAAATTAGTGGAAATTTCATTGCAGTGTTCTTTTTCAACTGGCCACTGGTGTGATTGCACGGTCAACATGGGCTACCCCAGTTGCCGCTGACATCATCGTCCATTATTTAATCAAGGCTCAACTCATCTATCGTAACCCGCTTATAGGTCCTCCTCTGATACAAACAACCGAATCATCTAAATTGCCAGACGCTTTAGCCACAACTGGAAATGGAACCACATAACCTCAACACTTGGATCGCTTCATTGGCTCCAAATCCAGTCTCAGATAAATCTGAAGACTGCACTTGCCGTCTTCAAGATCACCCATTGACTCACCCCTGCCTATCTCTCTCATATCATCTCACTCTACTCCCCTCAACACACTCCCCACTTTCGTTTAGCACATAGGCTTCGTGACCAATATTATCCATAATAGTTTTTTTGGGTTAGATCGCGCAAATATAAATGTGTCATTAAACATGCCACCACCCGACACAACCAACTAGTAAGGGTTGTTACGTAAACAGAACATGCCAATTAGTTACTCGTTCAGCACACCGGTGTTGGAGAGTAAACCCACAACATTTACAATTCAAGTACAACCAGCCTCATCGGAGGGAGTAAATGTGATGTCGTCACTGTGAGCCAAGCATAACATTATGTATGTTGAAGACCAGATGGGGTTAATGACTACATTAACCCCCATCTGGTCTTCGCACCTGAATGGCTCAACATGACGATATCACATTTACCCCCTCTATTTAAGACTTAGACAGGAGGAGGATTTCTCCACAACTCCGGCTGTCGCCTGATGAGGCTGGTTGTAATTACCAGCGAAATGTCATGCTCGAAATGTAAATGTTATAGGTTTACTCTCCAACACACTCCCCCCCCACTTCAGCAACAAAGGTGTTCTACTGATCTTTGCTTAGTGGGAGGACAATCATCCTTATTTGCTTCTCCTAAAGTCTAAAACTCCTTTTCCCAGTCATCTATTAGCACTGAGGAAGCAAAGGGAGCTGAGAACGCATAGTAAGCGGTACTGGGCACACCACCATGCTAGAGAGGCTCTTCTGACCTTAAGCTGTGCGCTAATGCCACTTGCCTCCAGCGTGAGTGTCGGCGTGGGTGTCGTGTAGCGTAGTATATCAACAAGGCTCAAAGATTGCAACTTATTACTCTACAGGACATCTGGCAAAAACATTACCAAGCTGCAGCATGTACAACATTTTTTGGCACGTGTCGTGATGGATACTGCAAGATCCTACCGTGTCTGTCCAGTGATCGCTGATCTGCATTGGCTTCTGGTTGCCCAACAAACACATTATAAGGTCGCACTCATTACAAAAAAAATGCTTGCCATAATTTAACCACAATACCTTGCTGATCTCGTCAAGGAGCATTCACCATCACGCAAACTCCAATCATCCTCCCAGAGGCTTTTGCCTAGCCATCGAACAAAGATGGTCGCCGCATCGCATTCTTTCAGATGTGCTTCTGCGACGGTCTGGAGCGCTCTTCTGATATGAGGAAGCTGCTGGAGCTATGAACTTTGAATCTAGATTTAAACCTCATTTCTTTAGAACTGCTTTTTGTGTTGAATTGTCATACCCCCGCACCTCCGATTAGCACGCTTGGCTACTTATGGTGCAAAAGAAGTTCAATATACATACATACACTTATGGTGCATGTGCAGCTGCAGAGCACGTTTGGCCGGGAGGAGAGGCTGAGCAGTGCGCGCGAGCTGGTGCTGGGCCCGCGCCAGGACGTGCCGGTGCGCCTTCTGTTTGTCCCGACGCGCCGCACCTGCATGCTCGCCAAGCTGGAGATCAAGCAGAGCGGCACACGCTCTACTGTGCCCGGCGTCAAGTTCACGGTGAGCGTGGCACACACCCCCTCTCCCACCACCGCTCTGCAGCCATGATTGATTCTGCGAGGGTGAAGAATAATTATTTCATGAATTGATTCTCCAGCCGAAATCATGACGGTTCGTAGAATTGTTGATGCAAGAGGTGGAATCGTTGTGTGAGGAAATTAAATTACCGTTGTCATGGAGTCTCTGTGGCAGTGCCCACAATAATGTCAATTGGCCCCCACAGCAGTCTTAACAGTAGCCTATGTCGAGTTTCGAATTTCAAACTTTACAGCAGTCAACCTTGGTGAGGCTCAAAACCAGTTTCACTTATTCTTAGGTTTTTTTCGGTAAAGTCACGTAGGTAAAAAATTTAAATTAATAAAAGTAAAATAAAAAATTCACGACGTTTCGGAAGCAACACAAGCCTCCGTCTTCAGGTGGAACCGTCACAGCCACGACAGCTGTATCAAGTAAGTGAGAGATCACAATAAATACCACCCCGTATATATAATGGTTGAGGGGGGAAGGGCCAGGAACGGCACACTTTTTATTAATATGGTAAGGTGAGGCTTAAGACTAAGAATAGACTGCATAACAAAGGACTGAGCCTTTGTTATGGAGAGGTGTGGTTTGTAACTAACACCTAGCATACATAACAAAAGTGTGAAAAAAGAAAGCAAGTAAAAAACTAAAACTGGTAAAACAACAAACTTGCTGTCTATCAATAACCTGTAATAGTTGTCTGTCAAATAAGATGGTCCAAATAAGTGTAGTTACATCTTTTTTGCATGGTTAATCACATCTTTCCAACTACACTTATTTGGACCATCTTATTTGACAGACAACTATTACAGGTTATTGATAGACAGCCAGTTTGTTTTTTTCTTCTTGGTTCTTTCGGTAAAGTCACGTAGAAGGGAAGTAATAAAATAATAAAAATAAAACATAATAAAATGAAATTATTCTCACGACGTTTCGGCTACAACGCAAGCAGCCGTCTTCAGGTGAAGAATGAGACACTACCAAGCTAGGAGCTTATATTTAAACTGGGTTGGAGGTGGAAGAGCGCCTTAACAAAAAGAATGTGCATATGAAGAGGAATTTAGCATATTCATGGAAAATGCGTAGGAGGTGGGCGGGGGGGGTTTCAAAGTCATATGCCCATGCATTATGCAGGATCAGCAGCACCAAGGGGGGGTGCAGGGAGTAGCATTAACAAAGGAAAGGAATGTTAATGATATGTAGCTGCAGTTACTAAACAACCACGTAGAAAACTAAAGTATAAACTACATAAAAAACTAAAGTATAAACTGCATAGCACCATCAGTATACTTACTATACTCTACAATAAGCTGAGTTACTAACAGCAAGTAATACATTACAATTCTACGTCGTAAAAATTATATAATATGCTTCCATCTAAACTTTATTCTCTTACATCACACGAGCATATACCGTACTGCCATAGATAAACCCAACATTAAATTATATACTGTATTACTATAAACCACCCTATACCTTATACATTTCAACATAACACTATGTATTATTCTACCCACCCTAATGTGTATCGAAATGGTTTATTACGTCCTTCTAATGATTGCTAAGCCAGAATCCATCTTCTCGGTTAAAATTGTCTCTGTGTTTGTATATGTGGATCGCCTCATGAACGAATCTCTCATGATAGCCAGATGGCTTGCAGAGAACCTCTGTCTTGGAGAAGTCAATGTCATGTGAGCCCACTGAGTTGTAACAGTGATCTGCCACGGCTGAGGTGTTTGTCCTACCGTGTTTCAGGTCAGCTTTATGTTCACGGATGCGGTCCGAGACATGTCGTTTGGTTTCCCCAATGTAACTGCTACCACAGAGGCAACTTAGTTTGTAGACACCAGGGTACTGTATGTCTGGAACCACATCTTTTACAGACGGTACCAGATCACGGATTTTATGTACTGTGTTGAATCGGACCTGGATCTTGTGTTTAATCAGGATTTTGGAGATCTTTTTTGTGACCCCAGCAATGTAGGGTAAGGTGATGGTCTTGAAAGGCTCCTCAACAGGATCTTTCTTGATGGTTGGAGTGATGGCTTTGCGGATTGTGTAGTCGGAGTAACCATTAGCCTTAAGAGCTTGGCGTACGTGTTTGAGTTCACTGGAAATGTGTTCATGGTCGGAGATGCATTGGGCTCTATGATATAGAGTGTTGATGAGGGAATTCTTCTGGGATGGATGGTGGTGGGAATCCGGTTTTAGATAAGCATCCGTATGGGTGGCTTTCCTGTAGACAGAGTGGCTCATTGAACCATCAGGTCTCCTTTTGATTAGGACATCCAAAAAGGGTAGCTTGCCATCATTTTCGACTTCCATGGTGAATCTGATGGCTGGGTGTATAGAATTGATGTGGTCGAGAAATTGGTCGAGAGCAGGCCGGCCATGTGGCCAGATGACAAAAGTGTCGTTTACGTACCTCTTCCATAAGGTCGGGCGTAGAGTGGCAGTCTGGATGGCGTCCGTCTCAAATTTCTCCATGAAGATGTTGGCTACAACCGGAGATAGGGGGGAGCCCATTGGGGTGCCCTCAATTTGCTTGTAGAAAGTTTCATTCCAGGTGAAGTATGTATTGGTTAAGCAGTGTCTCACCAGGGGGGGTACCCCAGCATTCAGTCTTTGATGAACCAAGTCTTCAATGATTGCGATGGTGTCAGGTACAGGAACCTTGGTGAATAAGGAAACCACATCAAAACTGACAAACAGGTCGTCTGGGGACAGGGCAATCCCCTTGATTGTCGATACCAGGTCAGTAGAGTTTAGTACTGCAGAGGTGGTTTTTCCAGTGAAAGGCCGTAGGATTTCAGACAAAAAACGAGCCAATTTATAGGTGGGGGAGTTGATAGTAGAGACAATGGGACGAAGAGGTGTATCTTCTTTATGTATCTTTGGCAAGCCGTATAATCTTGGTGGCCTGGCTGCAGAAGGTTTCAACGAGAACTGTTTGGTCTGATCAAATAATGCGGTTGAATCAGAAATGATTTTGTTGGTTTTAGTGACGAGGCTGTTGGTGGGGTCTCTTTTTATTTTTGTATAGCTGCCATCGTTGAGTAGTTCTTGAATTTTGTTGTTGTATTCTATTTTGTCCATGATGACAGTGGCATTGCCTTTGTCGGCTGAGAGGATGACAATGTCATCCCTCTTTTTTAATTGAGCTAATTCAAAACGCTCATCTTTGCTGATGTTGCTAGCTGGCATCTTAGCGTTTTTGAGGGTTGCAGAGATTTCGGATCTTGCTACGTCTGCAGCGATGTGACTCAAGCCCTTGAGAGCTACATCTACTCGAGCAATTATATCATTAACTGGTATGTGTCTAGGTGTGACTGCAAAGTTTAGTCCTTTAGATAAAACGGATTTCAAACCTTCAGAAATAGAACTGTTACTGCGATTAATTACGACTTTGTTAACATCTAGCTTTTCAATGTGTGGGTCCGGTTTCTTGTTTGAGAGGCGGTTGAATTTGGAAATCAAAATCAAGTTGTCCTTACAGCTTATTGTAGAGTATAGTAAGTAAGTATACTGATGGTGCTATGCAGTTTATACTTTAGTTTTTTATGTAGTTTATACTTTAGTTTTCTACGTGGTTGTTTAGTAACTGCAGCTACATATCATTAACATTCCTTTCCTTTGTTAATGCTACTCCCTGCACCCCCCCTTGGTGCTGCTGATCCTGCATAATGCATGGGCATAATATGACTTTGAAACCCCCCCCCGCCCACCTCCTGCGCATTTTCCATGAATATGCTAAATTCCTCTTCATATGCACATTCTTTTTGTTAAGGCGCTCTTCCACCTCCAACCCAGTTTAAATATAAGCTCCTAGCTTGGTAGTGTCTCATTCTTCACCTGAAGACGGCTGCTTGCGTTGTAGCCGAAACGTCGTGAGAATTATTTCATTTTATTATGTTTTATTTT
Organism: Lampetra planeri; assembly: GCF_965212315.1. Lineage (NCBI taxonomy): Eukaryota > Metazoa > Chordata > Hyperoartia > Petromyzontiformes > Petromyzontidae > Lampetra > Lampetra planeri. The sequence continues at coordinate 9,749,544 of NC_136148.1, read as the reverse complement.
TATTATTTTATTACTTCCCTTCTACGTGACTTTACCGAAAGAACCAAGAAGATGAATCCCTGCAGTCACGAAAGCTTTAAATCGAAAAGCCAGTTTGTTGTTTTACCAGTTTTAGTTTTTTACTTGCTTTCTTTTTTCACACTTTTGTTATGTATGCTAGGTGTTAGTTACAAACCGCACCTCTCCATAACAAAGGCTCAGTCCTTTGTTATGCAGTCTATTCTTAGTCTTAAGCCTCACCTTACCATATTAATAAAAAGTGTGCCGTTCCTGGCCCTTCCCCCCTCAACCATTATATATACGGGGTGGTATTTCTTGTGATCTCTCATTTACTTGATACAGCTGTCGTGGCTGTGATGGTTCCACCTGAAGACGGAGGCTTGTGTTGCTTCCGAAACGTCGTTAATTTTTTATTTTGTTTTATTTTACTTTTATTAATTAAACATTTTTACCTACGTGTCTTTACCGAAAAAACCTAAGAATATGAATCCTTGCCGTCACGAAAGCTTCAAATCTAGAACTAGTTTCACTATTTTCCTCTTACTTTTTCGGTGGCTGGGATTCAAGCTCTGCTGGCTGGGTTAATAGCGCAGTGCACCAACCACTTAGCCCCCTCTCCACCACTGCATGATTTCTGTCTTTGATGCACAGGTACACATGTTTGGATACCAAATACGCACCTAGACACCAATGTGCCACTCCTCCCACAACAAATTTACTCCCACAACAAAGCTCTCCTGTACGCATCTCTATGCCGCACACGCACACTGTCACAGATCCCTCTGTCAGGCTACGGCGGCTGCAGCCACGTGTTGCTGGAGGGTGCCCGGAGGATGTCCGACAGCTACGCGGCGGTGCTGAGAGACGTTGCGGATGGGCGTGTGAGCAGCACGCGCGTGCGCCTGCGCAACGCGGGGACACGCGCCGCCTTCGTGCGCGCCGTCTGCTTTGGTGACATGCAGGCGCGCGAGGTCGCCGACGGCTCTGTGTTCACCATCTCCCCGGGGCACTTCGTCCTCAAGGAGAGAGCTGAGCAGGTTTGACTTCCGTCCGAGAACCCCTTGGCGCCGCCACTATCTTGACGAATGCATTGAGCTGCATTCGTCAAGATATTGCGCTTTCTAAATGTATCACTACAGAAGGATACCGCCTCTAAACGGGACCGACCCCCCAAATAGTGACCAACGTAGAAGTAAGAATAAAGGTTGCGCATAGAAGACAACCTGATGATGCAGGCAGTGATGAGAAGGAAATTGGCACTATTTGGGCGCATATGTAGAATGGACAAGAACAGGAAATTCTAAATGTGTTGTTAGTAAAAATTGAAGAAATCGGAAAGACAACATGAGAGATTAGTGCCAGAAAGATGTGTGCTATTATAAAGCATATTGGCACAAGACAGAGAAAATTAGGAAATGGGCAGTGGACACCTACGAGCTATCTGCCCATGGATTGTAATGATGACTATTCATTGAGCAATAAGGGTGGAGCAGTGGTAACGCTTATGCCTCGCCTAGAGAAAATGATCTTGGTTCTGCAAGCAGTGTGTTCTCCCCCTGTTCTGTATGGATTTCCTCTGCATTCTCAAGTATCCTCTCATTGCTGCAAACATGCAATGTCAGTGGTATTAGCCAAACATGCCAAGGCAGCAGGACCTCTTAAGAGAGTCTGCACACTCAGTTCAGTTCCCCATTCCAATGCCAAATTTACCAATTATCTTCTCATCTCCGCAGCTTTTATAATAATTATTTCAACTTGTTGGGACAGATAAAGTCCACATTTTGGTGTACCGCCTCTCCACACATTGGATGTGGCGAGAGCTTTGAAATTCTTTCTCCAGAGGAGGGAATGAGTAACAACTTTGCGTGGTGGTGTTGTTGTTGTTGTTGTTTTTTCTACCATCAGTGTAAGTGCCATTGTTGCTCACGGCCTTGCCCAGCAAGCACTTAACCTGACAGCACTGCCGTACAAACTACCGTTGTGATGAACGTTGCCCGATGACAAAGCGAGATGCCCAGACAGCCTAGAACAAGATATTTTTTTTCCATCCATTTGGTTTTATCTATTTTTGTATTTGACAGTCCCACTTAAACATAAGAATTCTACGTTTCAGCACTGTACAGGTAAATTAAAGATTATACTTAAAATTCCAATTCAGTTAACATTAATTTAAATACGTTCACTGCTTGAATATGAATGTTTATTATGCAAATAAATGTTTTGCATTCGTGACAATGTGAGTTATAGCCGGCGGCCCTTGCTTCACCGTGGAGAGAGTGGAGGTAATTTGATTGACTTCTAATTGGAGACCGCACTTCACAATGTGGTCCCTGGGAAACATTGAGACATTTCAATACAGTTGACATGATTTGTTTTCCATCGGCAAATGTTGAGTAGGATGTGTGTGTAATGGGAGAACATGGACGATGATCTGTGCACGGCGGTGCAGGAGGTGGAGTTGACATGCCGGGCGACCGCGCGGGAATCCGCGCTGTGCAACACGAGCACCGCCCTCCTCGCCGTCGTCTGCTTCTTCTGCGGCGACGAGATCACACGGCAGCTCTTCCGCAGGTGACCCCTAATCTCCTGCAACTGCTAATCCCACTCTAGCAGACCTCTGGTCCATCTTACCTATAAAAGGCATTTTTTGTCTGTCTGTCCGTCTGTGTGGACAAAACTTGTGAAGGATTTAGCTCACAAACCGTGGGGTTGACGTTTAGAAAAAGTAACCAGGCACCACGCCACTATTCCATTTTCCCATCCGTCAACTTTAAAGTAGTTAAATTAGCAATTTAGTGCTATTTATTTTCTTACGCCGCTCAGCGAGCGCTAAAACTGCCCGGGGGTTGCCACTAGCAATGCACACGCGTCATCGGTGGGGGTGGGGGGGGGGGGGGAGAATTCTCCTTCGCGTTAAAAATGCAAAAAAAATACACAAAGCTGAGGTTAATTCTTCAAAGTGTCATGTCCTCTTCTCCGTCCCTCATCCCAATGTGTGCACTTAGTATTATAGGGTCAGTAGATACAAATATTATAGCGCTTGTATACTATTATTGTAGAGCGGGCGGGGGGATGGTGGGTGGGGCGGGGGTAGCGGCCCAGCCTGCCAAGGTGCCACCTCGGGCGGCTGGGCAATCTAGGCGAGGCCGGGGGCTAGGCCTAACGACGGCACTGTCAGGTTAGTAGTTTGGTACCGCCACAGTCAGAATGCTCTGCTGTAGTGAAAGCAGGTACCACCACAGTATGCACTGCTGTAATCATAGCACGTATCACCACAGTCGGTATGCACTGCTGTAATCATAGCAGGTACCTACCACAATCAGTTTGTACTGCTGTAATCATAGCAGGTACCACCATCATAGCAGGTACCACCACAGTCATTATGCACTGCTGTATTATAGCAGGTACCACAGTCAGTATGCACTGCTGTAATCATAGCAGGTATCACCACAGTCAGTATGCACTGCTGTAATCATAGCAGTTACCACCATCATAGCATGTACCACCACAGTCATTATGCACTCTGTAATCATAGCAGGTACCACCACAGTCCGTATGCACTGCTGTAGTCATAGCAGGATACCACCACAGTCAGTTTGCACTGCTGTAATCATAGCAGGTACCACCACAGTCCGTATGCACTGCTGTAGTCATAGCAGGTACCCACCACAGTCAGTTTGCACTGCTGTAATCATAGCAGGTACCACCACAGTTCGTATGCACTGCTGTAGTCATAGCAGGTACCCACCACAGTCAGTTTGCACTGCTGTAATCATAGCAGGCACATCCACAGTCGGTATGCACTGCCATAGTGATAGCAAGTACCACCACAGTCGGTATGCACTGCTGCAGCGATGGCAGGTTTCACCACAGTCAGTATGCACTGCTGCAGTGAAAGCAGGTTCTACCATAGTCGGTATGCACTGCTGCAGTGATAGCAGGTACCACCACAGTCAGTATGCACTGCTGTAGTTATAGTAGATACTGCTATCGAGTTGGTAGATACTGCTATATAGATTTAGCAGATACTAAAACAGTCAGTATATACCACTATGGTCAGTAAATACTGCTACAGTCAGTAGATACTACTATACAGTCAGTCAATACTACTACGGTCAGTAGCTACTGCTATAGAATCATCAGATACTACTGTAGAGGAGTAGTGGGATGACGTGATGTCACGGGGGCTGTAAGGGGGTACCTTTGGGAACATGGGCGGGTCTGAGCTAAGGGGAGGAGCCGCCAAGGGGTACTTAAGGGGGGGACCCCGTGACGACAGTGAGGTCGCCGTGGGGAGAGTGAGGTGGTCGCCGTCAGGGAATGAGGGAGATAGGAACGAGAACCTGCGTGGAAGACATCCCAGCCACCGCCGAAGAAGGGCTAGAGATGTAGAAGTCTCACCTCGTCGCCGGGCGGTGATTAGTGAGCCCCCGCCCGGGGCAGATGAGGGGGTAGACATAAGGGAAACCGTACCAGGGCGTAGATAGCTGAGGGATATCCGCGTAAAGGACAGAGTTCTGACGTGCGCCATAACGGGTGTAAGCGTCGAGTGTAGAGAGTGTAAAAGAGTGTGTAACAGATGTGAATAAACGGCGTAAGCCGTTATATGAGTTTCGTCTCCGTCTGGCTCTACAAGTCTCCTGGGTGTCGAAAGGTACTACACAACACTTCTATAGAGTTAGTAGTTAACTACTATATAGTCGGTAGATACTACTGTAGGGCCAGTAGATACTACTACGATCAGTAGTTGCTACAGTCAGTAAATACTACTATACAGTCAGTAGCTACTACTCGCTCAGTAGATACTACTGTACAGTCAGTTGATACAACTACAGAGTCAATAAATACTACTTACTCTGTTGTATGTAGGGTGTGTACGTTTATATACCTACGCGGGAGTAAAAATATTTTTTAAGGGGGTGGTCAACCATTTTCGGAAACCTTTTATATCAACTATTTACCCCCCACTTTCTATAACTTTTTGGACTTCAGCAAGCCTCTTATAATTTTGTTAGTGGAGGAATGGACAAATGGCCCACTGGGCTTTGACAATAGCTTAGTATCTGTGTATGTATATGTGTAATAAAGGACTCTTTCACTGGGTCTGTCTCCGTTGTCCTTTATTGTGGTTCGTACAACTTTGCCCACACGGCGTCTCGCTCAGAGTCTCCTCCGTCTCCCGCTCGGCAGCCCCACTGCTGCCGTCGCTCTTGCAGACTCGCTGCTGGCTCACTATGCAGCCCCGCTGCTGGATCTTCCCTCAGCCTCTCTGTCCCCGACCTGCAGCCCCACGGCTGCTCTCTATGCAGCCCCGCTGCTGGCTCTCCGCCTCCTCCGTGCCCGGACACCGCTGGCCAACGGTGCCGAGTCCCGACCTGTGGCGATCACGCCACTTCCCACCTCCTGCCCTGCGTGGCCTCCTCCTGTCTTTATTCCCACACTCTCCTCCAGCCCTTCCGGTTCCTGCCCTTAAAAGCTCTCCTCTCCCCCCACGTGACCCAACTCCTCCCCCCTGTTACGTCATATCCGCGAGACCGTTTACGCTCGCATTACATATGTAAGGTTTTTAAGATAAGTTTTTCAATATAATGTAAGCCCGGGCAATGCCGGGTACTTCCCGCTAGCTTCTTACCGATAAAAGGCATTCTTTGTCTGTGTGTGTGCGCGTGCTTGCGAGGGATTTGGCTCTCAAACTAAAAATAGCCAGGTAGCACGCCGTAAGCCCCGTCGTAAGCAAGCGCTATTCTTTTTTCTCATCCGTCAACTTTAAATTAGTTTAATTAGCGATTAAGTACGATTTTTCTTCATTTAATTATTTACTTTCGCCGCTCGGCACGGGATAAAGCACGCATTTGCGCATGCGCGAAATGCTAATAGCGGTTGCCCCTAGCAATGCACACACGATCGCCAAAAATTATCATTCGCGTTAAAAATGCTTAAAAATACAAAAACGCTGAGGTGAATTCTTCACAGTGTGATGTCCTCTTCTCCCTCCCCCCACCCCAATGTGTGCACTTAGTACTATAGGGTCGGTAGATACTATTATAGCGCTTAGATAGTATTATTGTAGCGCGGGTGGGGGTAGCGACTCAGCCCCCAGCCTGCAAGGTGCCACCTCGGCTTTCTGGGCAATCTAGGCGAGGCTGCGGGCTCTGCACGGGACTAGTCCTCAACATGGCAATGTTAAGTACTAATTTATTTCCTCGTTCGCTAAACTCGCGTACATAGAAAAGTATTATTATAAAAATAAGTTTGCAAATCTTACAATAGTAATGTAAATTTCGATTTTAAGCTTTCGTGACTGCAGGGATTCATCTTCTTGGTTCTTTCGGTAAAGTCACGTAGAAGGGAAATAATAAAATAATAAAAATAAAACAATTCTCACGACGTTTCGGCCACAACGCAAGCAGCCGTCCTCAGGTGAAGACCAGGTCTGTCGGGGAGACAGCGTCTGAATGAAACACCACCACGCTTGGAGTGTATATTTAAGCTGGGTTGGAAGGGGGAAAGGGCGCCTTGACAAAAAATTTGCATATCAAGAGGAATTTAGCATATTTATGGGAAATGCTGGTATGTGATTAGTACTAGTGAAATGTGTAGGAGGTGGGGGGGGGGTTTCAAAGTCATTATGCCCATCCATTATGCAGGATCCAGGTTCAACTTTATCCAAACCGAAAGCCAACAGACAGACATGACATCTTAGCAAGGGTCTTTAAACTCAAAGTTGATGACAGGCGGTTCAACTTCGCGACCATACATTAGAAAGAAGGGCGAGAAGCCGGTCGCTGCATGGGGAGCCATCCTATAGGCCGCCAAAACCCCCGGGATATGAAGGTCCCAATCGGTCTGGGATTCTGACACTTGGTGGGACAACATGGCCGTGATGGTCCTATGTAGCCGCTCCACCATCCCATCAGTTTGTCGGTGATATGGGGAGGTACGAATTTTCTTCGTACCCAGGAGCTCGCACACCTCGTGCAGCAGGTTACCAGAGAAGTTTTTCTCTTGGTCGGTCTGCAGCCGCTCCGGAGCGCCCTAGTCGAGGACATAGCCCTGGACAAAGGCCTCGGCGACGGCTGCTGCCGACTGGTTGACGAGGGGCCAAGCCATAGGCCATCGCGTGAAATATTCAACGCCAACCAATAGGTACTAATTACCCCTAGGCGTAGGAGGGAATGGACCCAAAATGTCAAGTGCGACGATTTCGTTAACCCGAGTAACAGAGATAGATTGCAGCGGTGGATTGGAACCCTTCGCCGGTGGCTTCCGTTGTGCACACTGAGTGCAGGACCTGAGAAGATCATCCACATCCCTTGCCATGCCCGGCCAAAAGAAGTTCAGCTGGAGCATGGCAAGGGTCTTGTGAGTCCCCAGGTGCAGGAGCCGCTCGTGAGCAGCCCATACAGCTCTACCCCTCAGTGTGCAAGGCACCACCAGCCTGTGGCGACAGGTCTTTCCGTCCCAATGCATCAGGAGACCCTGGTGCAGCCGCCATGAGTCAACCTTCGTCGCAGCCGGAACAGACCCTCCAACGCGACGCCGCAACCCCAGGAGGGAGGCATCCTCCATCTGGAGGCGTCCCCACTCCGCAACAGTCAATCCCAGCAAGGAATCCCTCCCTTCTTGCTCAATAGGACCCGCAATCACAGGCACATCAGCGGCGGCAGCAAGGACCGAATCAGGGCTCTCATTCGGAGGCAAGCGCAATCTGAAGTGGACGGCAAGCACGACAGAGCATCCGTGTTCGTGTGGCGAACACCCTTGCGATATATGGTCTCGAAGGATCTCCAGCCATCGAGACAATTGTCCTGAAGGCTGTTGAACCCGCAAGGCGTACTGTAACGCCGCATGATCTGTGCGGACGGTGAAGTGCCGGCCGTACAAATATGGGCGATATTGTTGAATGAAAAAAACAATTGCCAATAGTTCACGACGGGTAACACAGTATCTCTGCTCCGCCGGAGACAAAACTCTACTGCCATATGCCACCACGCGCTCTACACCCTCAACTACCTGGGAAAGCACACCACCAATGCCCGTGTTGCTTGCGTCTGTATCGAGCAAGAAATGTTTTGAAAAGTCGGGGTAATTCAATGGCCGGGCCCCCACTAGGCCATCCTGAAGGGAGTGAAAAGCGGCCTCCTCCTCCCGGCCCCAGTGAAATGCAAAGGCTTAGCGATCGTCGCGAAGTCCGCAACAAACCGCCGATAATACGACACAAATCCGATGAAACTCCTGACCTCCCCCACTGAGGTGGGAGTGGGCCAGGAGCTGACACACTGTGTTTTGGCAGGATCGGTAGAAATCCCTGACCGAGCGACAATGTGACCCAAATACCGCACAGAATCACGGAGCAAGTGACACTTCTGCGGTTTAAATTTCAAATTTGCAGCGTGCATCTTAAAAAAACGGTCCGCAACCTTTGAAGGTGTTCCTCAAATGTTTCATTGAAGACAATGACATCGTCCAGGTAGATCAGACAAACATCCCATTGCAAGCCAGCAAGAACCAATTCCATCAAATGCTGGAAAGTTGCCGGAGCTGAGTGGAGCCCCATTGGCAAGTAGTTGAATTGGAATAGGCCGTGTGGCGTTCGAAAAGCCGTCTTCGGCTTCGATTCATCATCCAGAGGGAGCTGCCAGAACCCCGACAGCAAATCCAACGTGGAGAAGAATCGTGCTCCAGCCAGGGCGTCAAGGGATTCATCCATTCGAGGAAGTTGGTACGCATCGGCCACCGAGATTTTGTTCAGTCGACGGAAATCAACACAGAATCTCAAAGACCCATCATGCTTTTTGACTAACACGATGGGTGCGCCCCAAGGGCTGGTTGAAGGAGATATAATGTCCGCAGCTAGCATGTCATCTACAGCCGATTTGACATCCTTTTCGGCGGGACTCAACCGAAAGGGATTTTGGCGGATCGGTGCGTTTTCGTACAGCCAATGTTGTATTTGTGCTGACTAAAAACATCGGAAAAATCGCGCAAAAGGGTTCGCAATTTGGCACGCTGCGAGTCGGACAGGTCAGATGATCCTGCACAAAGTGCATTTAGCCAACTCTCATCGCGGTCCGAATGCATTTGCAGCGGAGGAGCGGTGGCCACCTGCCCAATGACTGGTTCCTCACAAGGTACCGGCGTTGCGTGCGCAAGCCCAGTTCCTTGGGGGACCACAGCCGTCCGCAGCCCGACATTAAGAACCGCGATGAACGGCTCTTTGTTCCCACCAACAATTGTCTGGGCAGCTATCAAATCCGGCCCATTTTCCGCTGCCATTGACGGTCCCAACAAAACACCGCGATCCAAAACCCCTTTAGCGAAGAGTCGACGCAACCGAAGAGGCACGAGCATCTGAGACCCCGGTGGAACACGTACTGTTTGCGTAACGAGCGCCTGTACCGTCGCGCAGGCCGTACGCAAAGTATCGGGGGAGGATAGGAATAGCATACGTCAGCCCGAAGGGAGTTCAATACAACCCTGGTCGATCAATATCCTGATCGGAATTTTATCCAAAAAGTCCATCCCCAACAGGCACGGGACAGCCAGAGAGAACGAGACTAACACCGGCCCAGATAATTTAATGTCTCCAATGCAAATTTGTGCCCGAATCTGGCCAATTATACCCAACGAGCCCCCGTTGGCAGCAAAACACGGAACATCGCCCGGAGGCAAAGGGCGACTTTGAACGGGAAGAATGTTGTAAATCAATTCGGACACAATTGTTGCCGATGCTCCCGTATCAATCAGAACCCGCACCTCAACCCCGTCAATATGGTCCACAACAACCGACGACTTCGCCGACGCGGCTACAATGCGGTTAGCCAGCGCGGACCACTGTCCCAGTTGGAGCGCCCTCCCCATCTCGCCGCGGTTCGACTCAACAACACCCAAATTGTCGTCCGTTGCACCATGTGAGTGACAGATGCGTATGTGGGCAGAACATGTGTGGTGCCACGACTTGCCGGATTTCGCTGCGGAGCCTTGGGAAGAGGAGCATCGTCTGGCCGAGGTCCTGCACCGCACTGCCGAGGAGCCCGGCAGCCAGAAGCTACGTGGCCCCGGAGGCCACAGTTATAGCACCGGGTGAGTGCCCCGGTCGGCTTGGGGTGATCCTGGTGGCTCGGCACGTCCCGAGCCGGACGTTCGCCGGACCTCCATTCCGCAGGGCGACCCGCAGAAAAGACCTCCTCCGGTGTGGGGACGGTCGCAGCCACGGAGTGCCCGGCGGCCGCCTTGTTCGCCTTACGACGCTGGGACAGTAGATTGGCATGGATGTGCTTTGCAGCACGCAGAGAACACATGTCTGCGTCGTCTTGTGCAATGATGACGATGTTCAGGTCTTCAGCCAGCAGCAAAATCTTCTCTGCTACCATAGCGTCCACTCCTTCTTCATCCATTCGTTGAAAAGCCGCCTTCGCCAGGGCCAAGAGAGCCGTGCGGTAAGCAAGGGGCGATTCCTTCGCGCCCTTTCGTCGCTCGTAGAATAGCTGTCTGCAGTCAGATCGTGGCCCGTAGACCGTGGCCAGGAGTCGGAGTGCCGATAGCAGCGTAGCGCACGCCAACTTTGTCGTCGCAGTGAGGGTGGCGAGGGCGTCGCTGTCCAGCGTCGCCGGGAGCGCTCGTAACGCCTCTTCATCTGTCGACCCTGACATCTCCTGGTGAGCCAAGAAATGTCGCTCGAATGCAGCCCAGTCACCGCCATCCGACACTAATTCTTTGAGGACCGGCAGACGCTGCTGGAATGTGGACGCTGCCGATGCGTTTCGCTGGTCACCGTTCCCGCTCTCCCGTACAGTGTCGGGAGCAATGGCGGGCGCCATCGGCGGTCGCACCGCTGGTGACACGCTGGCCGATGCTTGACGTACACCACAGTCAGCCGCCATTGATGACGTGGCGGCTGCTGCGCGGAGGCAGCAGCGAGCAGCCCCTGTTGATGACGCAGCGCCCTCTGGTTGGTCAGCATCCTCCCCCTGATGTGCCGGGGCCCCGCCCGCAGCACCCACTGTAGTTATGGCGGCAAAATCAAGTTGCAGCCCCGGCGACGTGGCGGGAACTGCCGTTGAGCGCTGCCCGTCGTCCCGCCGTGCCGCTCCTCCCAGCTCCAGGCGAGTGATTCCTTCCCCCCCTCGGCCCTGACAAGGACGGCAAGCCGGGGGAGTTCCAGGGCCTATCTGCTGGTCTTCTTTCTTCACTGGTTGAAGCTCACCCACTGGGACCTCGAGCCCTCCGGCTCCCCGCCTTTTATAGCAACCGCCGCCCGAGGGGTGGGGCTGTGGTGGATCCCAGCGTAAACCGTTTGCGGATGTGGGTGTAGACGTGGGTGTAGACACCCGTGTAGCGTGTGGGAGCAGACACTCGTGTGTGTTTGTCAGCCCCCCCTTAACACCCCTACAATTGTACAGCCATAATAATTTTTTTGCTTTTTACACACTGCTTGCCTGCTTTGGAATATAACCCACCAGCGAGCATAACAAAAGGCGGCTTGCTTATCTACTTCCGCCATCTACATCACAAAGCTCCAGGCGGGTCCGCTGCAGGACAGGTCGTCACCTCACCAACTTATACCCCCCCCACGGCCCATCCTGGCTCCTCTCCCCTCCCCTTAACCAGTATATATAAGGTTGTGTCTCTTAGAGCTCTCTTCACTTGATACAGTAATTTTGCTGTGACGGTTCCACCTGAAGACGGAACCTTGTGTTGCCTCCGAAACGTAATGATTTAATTTATTTGTTTTCTTTTATAACCTACGTGACTTTACCGAAAAAAACAAAGAGTATGGATCCTTGCAGCCACGAAAACTTCAAATCTAGAATTATGACAGAAGCGTCTGTTAGTCCCCTTCCCAACTGAGATTGTTCTTCTGCATACATCTTCAAGTTTGTAGCCCATCGAACCCCCATGGGACTCTGGCAAAAATAAAAAGAGGCCATGAGTGAGGGCATCCTCCACAGAGCTAAACGAGAAAATCCAAACCTCGACGTCAACTTTTCTTATGTAATTTTCAACCAGGCCCTCATCCTTCTTGAGGACAAACTGCACTCAATTGGTGGAAAAACCTCACGTCTATGGGACTACCAACACCCTACAGGGACAACCTGCATGCCCTTGCTCAAGAGATCCTACATCAAATATCCTATGATGGTTTAGAGCTTCTTAAATTTATTGAGGAAAATTAACCAAAGCTGATGGATGCACAAACAGAAACCTACACCAAAATTTTGGAAGACATTAAGACAAAAAATGGAGGCATTTTTTTCCTTGATGCACCTGGGGGTACTGGGAAGACCTTTGTTCTCAACCTGCTCCTTGCAAAGGTTTGCCAGATGGAGAAAATTGCTCTAGCTGTGGCATTCGGGATTGCTGTGTAAATCAATGTGTGTGTGTGAGTCGATGAATGTGTTTGAGTCCATATGTGTGTGTGTGTGTCTTTTTCGCCCGGGCAATGCCGGGTTCTTCCCGCTAGTCTAACCTATAAAAGGATTTTTTTGTCTGCCTGTTTGTGTGTGGCCAACACTTGCGAGGGATTTGGCTCATGCACCGTCGGGTTTAACTTTATAAAATTACCCAGGTAGCATGGCATAAGCCGGCATAAGCCGTGCTGCCTGGGTTTGGTTCATTCTGTCTCTCTCTAAAATTTACCAGGCTCTCATGGGGACCATTCGATCTTCTTTGCTTCGGGGTGGATTGATTAACATGCTAATTTCTCTGCTCCAGCAGACCCACCTCTCTCTCTATTTAAGGCCTTGACACAGAGGCAATGGGTCTCTGTGTGTCTATGTTGTGTGTCTCTCTCTCTCTGTGTCTATGTTGTCACTCTCTGCTTATGTGTCTGTCTGTGTGACTCCGTGTCTGTGTTTTGTCTCTCTCTCAAATTCAGTTCTACCTGATGATGGTTGCTTGTGTTGCAATCGAAACGTCGTATTCTATTATTTAATTTATTTTCTTTTATATGACTTTACCGAAAGAACCAAAAAGCAAAGAAATATACTGTATGCTATTTCGTCTTCATTCGAACATATTTACACTTGCCCCCTCAGTACGGGGGTTGAGCAGTGACGTTATGTCAATTATGCTTAATTGGTGCGCATCTGCTCATAGTTACAGGTAGGATAAGTTGATTTTTGAATCGTTGACTTTCATTTATTTACAGCTTTTGCTCGCGCAAAATGTTTGCACAAAAATGGCGGAACACCATCGCCCTCGCTCTTAATTACTTATTACACACCTGCATTTTCCCTCTTCCTTGCTTCTTTCGCTAAAGTAACGCACATAGAAAACTATAATTAAAAAAACTTACTTCGTAAATATTAAAGTAATAATGTGTGTGTGTACACGTCCATGTGTGCGTGTTAGTCCATATGTGTGTGCGTCGTGTGTGGGTCGGTGTGTGTGTGTGTGGGTCGATGTGTGTGTGCGTCAATGTGTGTGTGCGTCAATGTGTGTGTGTGTGTGTGTGAAAGTCGATTTGTGTGTATTAGTGGATGTGTATGTGTGTAAGTCGTTGTGTGTGTTAGTCAATGTGTGTATGTTAGTCGATGTGTGAGTGAGTCGATGTATGTGCAGTGGGTTCAAGGAGAGTGGAGACGACTTGTAGAGGTAACACGTTTATTTACAATAACGGTAACAGCAATAGTAACGGTCCCTAACACAAAGGGGTAACGGCGGCCCCTATACCCGTTACCTGGGGAGGTACGACCTCCGGGCTCGCGTGCTGGGACCACGGGCTCTCTCTCCTCCGGCTAAGGGTGACCTAGGGGAGGCTACACTGACCCGACCCAGCCAAGGTATGGGTCTCGACCACTGGCCCTCTCCGTCCCGGCCCTTACAAGGACGTCGGGCCCCGGGAGTTCCCAGGGTCCTAGGCTGGCTGGTTTTCGGTCTTCGGACTGGCCCCGGACTCGTCCAGAGGTCAGGCTTTTATACACCTTCCCAGGTGTGTCCGCCCCTGGCCACGCCTCTCTTCCAGAGAGTTCCAGGGGGGGGTCTCGGGGCATCCTAGAACACCCCGCAGCCCCCCCCTGGTTTGGGGCTGGGGAATCTAGCGACCCTCATGCCGGTCCAAGTTACTGCCCCTGGTGGGCCCTGTCTGCTACTGCAGGTAAGTACACGTAGCCCATTTACAGCGCTACATATATGTGTGTGAGTCGATGTGTGTGTGTCAGTCCATGTATGTGTAGTGTATGTAACTGAGTCTCACACACACCGTTCTTGGAGGCAACGCATTTATTAACAACTTTACTGTACACTGGGTTCTGTTACTAAGCGGCACGTGTGCTCAACAGGGCCATGGCACAGACAGATGGGAGGTGGAAGCCGGCGCTGTCGGAGGAGAACCCCCTGAGGGCCGTCGACTTCCATGTGCCCTTCCCAGGGGAGGAGGCCGTGACCGAGGGTAAGTGCACCACCGCTGCATGCTCAGCTGACCCAAGGGGAAGGTCTTCGCCCGCGACCTTATTTCATCCCAAGATGACCTAGGAATAGTGGCCCCTTGGAGAGATCCATAATCGGAATCTTGTTAATAATTATTTATTTAGACTGTGAGAGGAATCCGATGAGCTATAAAGCTCTTTTTCACAGGTGTCCAGTCCGGGCGGGTCAGCAAGTTACAACATCAAACAATACAAAAACCATTAGGAGTGCAAAGTAGAGAAAAGGTAAAGCTAGTCACGATAAATAAATACGTAAAAATAAAGTTTATACTTTAAGTATAAATTGTCCGTAAATTCCTTCCGATTTGTCAACAACAAATGCAACCTTGGGGCAAGACAGCAAAAGATCAACAACAGTTCCATACCACTCCAAGCCAACACACAGTTCCTCAATTAAATTGCACATTAAAATGTGACTATCAATACAATGTGAAGACCTCATTTCAGGCTGCACAACACCAGTAAATATTTTGAACTCTTCCCCAGGTTCACTTTGTCTAATATGATCGCTTCAACACTCCCACATGGGCCGTGCCAGCCTTAATATGTGCTCGGTAACAGCATTCGCTCCTTGATTCTGTGAGGCTAAAACATTGATCTTTATATTGGTTTGTGTATATGGAGTAAGTGGTTCCTATCCAGGCAGACCTTGCCAAAAGTGGGAGTTGTGTTTATGTAAATTTCCGTTTTTGGGCAAAACTGTGTTCAACAAATAATATACCTTATGGTACATATATGGTTGTGTTCCTGGGTTCGAAATGATCACCCCTCTCCCTTAACGAATGCTTTTAAGGTTTCTGCTCTTGTTTTTGTACTGATGGATGCTGAGTCGCTCTTCATTTCTTGTGTGTGTGTGTACACTCTTTATTTTTAAATTTCAACACAAAACACCCATCTCCATTACTCTTCCCGTACCACACCACTTGCGTGCAGCGCTCACTTTAAAACTGAATTGCCAGCCCGACGCTCGTCCCTGTCACTTGAACGTTAATGATTCGCCATCCAGGCATCCGTATGAAATGAAGTCCTCAACGACTGGACATCTCGACGCATGCGTCAATATGTGAACATTCGAGATGTGCCATTGTGCATGAGGGGAGATGATAATCTTTGCAGCGTCTAACCACATAGAGCCGAAACATCACCCATGTGTTCTGGAAAACGGTACCCTTCACGACCGTGTACCCATCACGACCGCGTACCCGTCACGACCCCATTCCCGGCACGACTGCGTACCTGACATGACCGCATACCCATCATGACACGCACTCGTCACGACACGTACCCGGCACGACACGTGCTCATCAGGTAATGCGTGTAGCAGAGCCGAAGCGCGCATTCGATGGAGTTGTGTTTGGAAAGGTTTTCCTGCACTCGGTAACAATCCCAGTGACCCATGTTCCAATCATGGCCATGAACTACAGCACAAGTGGAAATTGGCATTCTGCACGAGTTCTGTGGCAACTCTGGGTTAATTCTGTCTAAAATAAACACCCTTTCTGAAAAGAGACAGGAGACTGAGGCAGTGTGGGTTGTGTTGGCACACTGGCCTTTCATGCAAAACCTCATCGTGTAGTGTAATCCTTTAACGGCGACAACAACCCAAAACACGAATGGAACTTACCGAGCAATCATGGTTAAGTTTGGTAAAATCACCTTCTAGACCTGCGCAGCATCGGAAGACCCTTATCCAGAAGTTGATTGACAGAAGGGCTGTCCATGTACATGTGTATTTTTAAAATAGATGCTGAGTGTTCGGCCAGCAGGGTGGCGCAAGTGGTAACAGTGGTGTTTCACAGCAAGAAGGGCCTGGGTTCAGATCCCGACTTAGAAACCTATGTGTATGTACCTCCCCCGGTTCTTTATGGATCCCTCCCGATTGTCCAGTTTTCTCCATTGGCCAAACATCCCAATGCTGAAATATTACCTGCACATTACTCAATTGGGATCACACACGGCAGCAACATTGCCCCGACTGCAAAACTTTTCCAGGACCTTCCAGAAAAAAGTCTTGAGAGTTGGTGAGGCCTTCCTGAGTTAACAAGTGTAAGTATATAAAGAAAAAACTTGCCTTGAGTCCAGAACTTGGGCTTCTCCGGACCTCAAGAAGCACCCTGCGTAATCAACAGTAATGCTGTTGAAGCAGGGGAGGCATTTATCTAATTGGGATCTATACAGACCACTGACGAACGATGTAGACCTGATGTCATGCCCTGAATTGGCCTGGCCTCAGGAATAATTAATGGTCTGAACCGCATTTGGTGCTATATTTTGTCAGTGTTGTTGTATGGTGCGGAGGCCTGGCCATTGCTTCCAGGCTGTTTTGGATCGACTGCAGTCCTTCTACATGGGATGCCAAAGACCTCTTCTCGGTATCCGATGGTTCGGCGATCGTCAGAAATTTCACCATTGCATCTGAGACCGGTCTCCTAGCGATTGAGAGCTTAGTTTGAGGGCGATGGCTGTCACTTTGTCGACACGTCACCCCGTCTTGATGCGCAGACTCCAGCAAATGGCACTCACTTTGGTTTGGCGGTTGATGTTCAAAGCGGACTGCGACCCTCAAAGGAATGGCTCTGCTCCTGTGGTCACCCCCGTGATCCGTGAATCAAACAAATCACTCGACAACGGTATGACAGCAAGAGCAGTTCATCTGAATGCTGTTGCAAGAGGTCACACGTTTGGCACAATGGATCTTTGCTGACTATGCGTGATATATGAATGAGAGTCCATAATGCGTCGCGGTTCTGTGTGGGTGCAGTGTACGACCTTCCAGAGCGGCCCAATGACGCCGCCTCCTTCTACAGCCACATGAGCCGTGTATTGCTGTCTCTCGCGGGGCGTGCGGTCCAGCCGGGAGCGGCTGCAGACACCGACACGGTTGACACGGGTTACGCCGACAGCCTGGAGGACACGGCACAAGCAGAGGTGCCTGGAGATCTTGCGGACGATCACCCGGTCACTCGCTCGGTCACTATGCTCGGTTACTCTGCTCAGTCATTCCTCTCGGTCACTCGCTCGGTCACTCACTCAGTCAATCCGCTCGGTCACTCCGCTCGGTCACGTCGGTCGGTCACTTACTCAGTCACTCACTCAGTCAATCCGCTCGGTTACTCCGCTCGGTCACTCCACTCGGCCACTTCCTCAAGTCACTCGCTCGGTCAATCCGGTCGGTCACTCGCTCGGTCACTCACTCGGTCACTTCGCTCGGTCGCTTACTCAGTCACTCAGTCCCTCGCTCGATCACTCACTCAGTCAATCCGCTCGGTCACTCCACTCGGTCACTTAGTCACTCGCTCGGTCACTCTTGTTCACTCTGCTCAGTCGCTCCGCTCGGTTACTCGCTCGGTCACTCCGCCCAGTCGCTCCACTCAGTCACTGCGCTCAGTCATTCCATCGTAAAGCTCGCTTACTCGCGACTTGCCCAGGTGATCACATATTCACTCATTCAGCTTTTCCCTCAACTAATCATCCACTCATTCTTTCATGCACACTTATTCTCTCACTTCCTTATGCGCTAATTTAATCATTAATTCACTCATTCTCTTGCACGCATGCTTGCGTTCTCACACATCGACCTGCCGGACAATGTTGTGCCTGTAGGATGAACAGAGAAAGTGACAAACTCAACACAGTTGTCAATAACACTGGGTCCTTAAAAGGAAGAGTGTATATTAGGTGATGTTTCGGGTCAAGGGCCCTTCATCGTCTCACAGTGAGAGGGTGGACTGATAATATAATTGATGCTGAATGAACTCTGTGCACCTGCAGACTCACCTGAGGGATGACGGTGGCCAGCGGCGCAGCACCAGCAGGTACGCGTTGGATTGCACGTTTCTCTAATGTTAATTTTCGAGGGGAAACTCGGTTGGTTCAGGTTGCTCATCGGGGTTCTTAAGATGGCTGCGTCAGAGCCCTAAATCAGCACGGTTGCACAGTTGAGATTCTAGGTTCAAATCTGGGTTTTGGTCGCCCAAGATTAAACCAGGTTCCCCGCTGTTTTCGATCTTTCCATGCCTGAGAACCCAGTTTAATGTTGAGAGGTGGGAGAGCTGCAGTACGGGGCGGTACAGACCTGGATTCAAACCCAGGTTCTCAGTGGAGACAGCTGAGTGTCTCTGACATGGTTTCAGCTTCCTGAGCCACCTTGTCACTCCCCATTCGTCTCTTGGCCAGAGCAGAATTTTATATCGGGGGGTGCTGGCAAATATTTAGGGATGCTAGTTTCTGTATGTGGATAATGAAAGTAGTTATATAATAATGTATTGAGTAATTACAGTGGAACCTCGGTATATGACCGCTTTGGAATACGTCGAATTTGGTATACGTCGTGTTTTTCGAGAGAGAAAATGTCTTGGGATATGACGTCTTGCTTGGGATACGACGCGCTTGCTAGAACTTGTATGGGTCGGGATGAGTCACCGCGTATAGTACCCGCGTATGCCCCGTTCACAATTGGTGTAAGTCCTACCTTCTGGAACGAATTAACGACGTATACCCAGGTACCACTGTATTATTATTATTTGGGTCTTTCGGTAAGATCACGTAGATACGTTCAAAGAAAATAGCAAAAAACTACGACGTTTCAATCGCAACACAAGCGGGCGTCATCAGGAAAAGGGGGGTTAGCTTCTAAAGACAACTGTTTATAAAGGTTTGAAATGGGCGTAGCCCAAATGTCAGCAGCCAATGTTAATGTAAGTGGTGGGCAGCGACTGCGGCGGTGGTGGGTTTTCCACCAATCAAAGGGCTGCCAGGTAAAAATTTGCATGTTAATGTAAGATCGCCGAGCATCCTCCACGGCGAGCGCGCCGCGGTGATTATGTTAATGTGAGAAATTAGCATTTTAATGTTATTTTTTGTTATTTTCTTTGAACCTATCTATGTGACCTTACTGAAAGACCCATTGAATATTAATTCCTGCAGTCACGAAAGCTTTAAGTCAAGATGTATTGAGTAAATAAAATACATTACTTGACGAGTAAATAACGACACATTCATGACTTACACTGACATAAAGGATTTTTTTAAATATATAATTGGCTGCTTTAGGCAAGGACCCTTCTTCATCTATGTGATGTGAACAAGGGTCACTGCCTGAAACGTTGTTTATTAGATTTTCTCTTTTAAGGAGGTGTTATCGATGGATGTGAGTTTTTTGTTACTGAGTAGATTGCATAATGAACTACTCTTTGCACTTGGTACAACTTTGTGTTTCTATCTCATGCAGTACCAACAAGTAAAACATTTGGTCTGGGTCCATGGAGCACGACCGTAGAACAGAGTTTAACTTTAAGCCCACCGGTGACTGGAATGTACAGGGAAGGCGAGGCCCAACGGGCGACAAGGCAGCATGGCAGCACCTCACTGGATGTGCTGCCCGTGCGGGGACCCCAGAGCGAGGGGGCGGCCGCGGGCGTGGAGGCGAGCGCATGGAGCGCCGAGCCCACACTGCTGCTCCTGCCGGCGCCCACCATTGGTACGAACGGGGACAGTGCCGCCTCGCTCACTCGCTACATACATCAGCTCGCGCTGACGGCTCGCTCACTCACACAGCAGTTCGCGCTGGCGGCATCGACAACGCTGGTTGTCGTGATGCCTTGAGCTTGACTCGTAGGAATTTTGCCAAGAGGTGCAGTCGTGGTGATGATGTATGCAATTCTGAGAGAGAGGTTGATTGTCGACTTTTCGGCCTCCGAATCAGTGGCAATAATTTGCATGCTAAGCGATCATTGATGGGTTGAGGAGAGCACACCTAACGGGTGGTTTTTGTCTGCGGAAGGTCACTCCGAAGGACGCGTGACGCTGAGGAACCACACATCACGAGCACTGCCGTTTGAACTGTCCTGGCCTGCGCACTGCCTGACCGTCACTCCCCATCAGGGTGTGCTCGACCCACAGTGAGTGATGGCCAGACCTGTTCGTGGCCATGTGTATGTGAGAGTGAGAGTATGAGTACTTGGGATGGAGAACCTTCCAGAGTCATGAAAATAGTTCCATCACTTGAATGGTGAAAATCTAATCTTAATTTGGAGCTTTCGTGACTGCAGGAATTATTCTTTGGTTCTTTCGGTTAAGTCACGTCCCCGCCCCCCCCCCTCTATATTTAAGGGACCGTCACAGAAACGACCCCCTCTCTCTGTGCCGATATGTGTCCTCTCTCTGTGTCCTTGTGATGTCTGTCTGCTTATGTCTGTCTATAGTTTTCTAGTTAGATTTTTATTGCTATTTCTTTTATGCCTGATGATGATTGCTTGTGTTGCAATCGAAACGTCGCTATTATTTTAATTTATTATTTTATTTTTAGACGTGACTTAACCGAAAGAACCAAAGAATAATTCCTGCAGTCACGAAAGCTCCAAATTAAGATTGAACCACTTCTACGGGGAAGTTTTAAGCTTATATTTTTTCTCTCTCTGGCTATTTGTTCTCTCTGCCTGTGTCCTCTCTTTTGGAATGTTCACACTTAAATTCTAACTCAGCATTCTTTGAAATACGTAATCAACCAGGCTATGCGTTAATTGTGTGTTGACCGACTCTCTGTGTTGTATTACATCACATTTCGATATTTTGCGAGGTTATTTAATTTTAGTGTGCCTTTCTCCTAATTTTCAAGCTTGTGTGCCGTGCCACGTCGTCATCTTACTTGCGCAGCAGCAACACGTTGCCGTTTAAGCTTATCTTTTTTCTCTCTCTGGCTATTTGTTCTCTCTGCCTGTGTCCTCTCTTTTGGAATGTTCACACTTAAATTCTAACTTAGCAATCTTTGAAATACGTAATCAACCAGGCTATGCGTTAATTGTGTGTTGATCGACTCTCTGTGTTGTATTACATCACATTTCGATATTTTGCGAGGTTATTTAATTTTAGTGTGCCTTTCTCCTAATTTCAAGCTTGTGTGCCGTGCCACGTCGTCATCTCACTTGCGCAGCAGCAACACGTTGCCGTACACTCATTGATTTGCTAATTTGCTCTGCCCCCTCCCTCTCTCCGTCCCCGCCCCCCCCTCTCTATATTTAAGGGACCGTCACAGAAACGACCCCCTCTCTCTGTGCCGATATGTGTCCTCTCTCTGTGTGTCCTTGTGATGTCTGTCTGCTTATGTCTGTCTATAGTTTTCTAGTTAGATTTTTATTGCTATTTCTTTTATGCCTGATGATGATTGCTTGTGTTGCAATCGAAACGTCGCTATTATTTTAATTTATTATTTTATTTTTAGACGTGACTTAACCGAAAGAACCAAAGAATGAAAATCTAAACTTTGTGCTCACAATACATACATGTGATACGTACGTTAAGTTTATTTTAATTTGTTACACGGTTTGTCCTGTTTAGCCAGTTGCCCGGCTATTTTACGAGGGAGATCCATGGTGCACAAGCTTTGCAAATTATATGCAATGTTACCTTTATACGAGACGTGCCATGACTCGTGGCAGTTCATCAAATAAGCTGAATCGGTACAAGTCTTCTAACCACTGGCCAACTGCAACATCAATGCAATTGGTGAAGCTTGGAGAGCTGAATGGAGTTCAAAATAACTCCCAAACTAACACCTTGTGTGGTGAAAGACCCACCGCAGAAGATCTCTGGCTTTGATCCTCCACGAATACACCTTTAAAGATCAGCACACTATAATCAAAACTCAAAATCATGCTTTGCAGCGGTCATCCTGAACGATACATTTTATTTCAGGCCATTCTGAAGACTTTGCTGTTTTTTCCTGGATTTTTCTGTTGCGTGTAGTCACTTTAAGATGTTTCTTGTTCATGTTTTGTTTGTTTCGGCTGCTCCCGAGTCAAGAGACTCATGGCTCACAGGGTTATACCTAATAAATGAAACTGAAACTGAAAACTGAAGCTCATGGTCCACCCTAAACTGCATCCACTGCACAAACCATGGCAAATTCAGATACCTGATGCACATGTAGTGACATAGAACGGTCACTACTCTGTCGGCCCGTACGAGGGCTGGGGGCCCCAAGGGGGTGCCTGGGGGGTCTCGTGGTGGAGGGACCCGGACCTTCCCAGAGGTGGGGGAAGGGAGGCGTGGCCTGGGAAGGGAGGAGTGGCCTGGACTGAGCCAGCCACGCCTGGGCGGAGCCGGCCACGCCAGAGCAGATATAAGCGTGGTGTGAACGCAGATCGAGGCTGTTGTACTCCGAAGTGAAGACGACATCATCGGTTCTCAAGTTCCGGGTCGTCGTTCTGGGCCAGGCAGGCCGTTGCCTGCCTGGTCCACTCTGTGTCGTGTTCCAGAGTGTTAGTGAGTTGAGGAAGGTGGTCACCACCTCATGTACAGTGTTATATTACTTACCGTTTAATAAATAGTGTTGCCTCCAAGCTGCGTGTGTGTGCACCTAATTCGAACCCACTACACACAAATGGAAGATTAAACAAATCTCCAGTAGTGTTCGACTGTGGTCATCCAGAACAGACAGTGCAATGTATAACGATGCAAGTTCCGATCCACAAATATGAAAGAAACATCAAGGCGATACACTCCGCTACTCCTGACGCCGTTGTCTAGCTTGACCACCTGAATGTGAAATTGTAGTTGTTGCTCTTCTTCTTTCCTATGGTTGATGTAGTTGTTGCAGTTGGTGTCTAAACATGTCCTTTGCTTCCTTTAGGTTAACTCGGCCTAAAGTTAGTTCTTGTTGCAGTGTGGTCATGAACATTAGTACGAGATAACAAGGGCAATTGTGTTGATGTGATGTTGGTCACATGATGTGCTTGTGTGCTACGCAGGTCTTCTTCGTGCTTGCCTCGACATGTGTAATATTGGATGGGGGTAACTTCTGTGGGGTGGTGTTGTGTCCTCTTAGGGTAGTGGTGGCCAAGTGGTTCACGTACTGCATTACAACCTACATGGACCAAGCTTTGATCCCAGTCATGCAAATCAATAGCAGGTGGTATCAGAAGCTGTCCTGAGCATCCTGTGGGTCAAGCTAACCTAAAACGATTACCCAGGTACAGGGTGTAAATGTCAGCATTTGAGTGACACATTCAGCCGGCCGAAGTGGCTGAGCAAAATTCCCTTCCAGTGACTGCAGTGACTGAGCGTGCTAACATTATAAATCCACCGTTGTCTGGTCGAAAATGTCCCGCTCTCGTAACTGATTCGTGCGGCTTAGATGTCAGCAGTTATCAGTGTCAGATACATTTCATTTGTGAGCTGTTGCTGATTGGTAGATCTCATGGGGCCAGGATTATTTTAAAGCTGAGCTCTCTTATGTGCGTGTGAGCAGGGGGGCGCTGCTCATCCTGGTAAGCCCCACGTCATCTACGTCTGCAAAAACGAAGCTGCCCTGGAGTGGCCGGCTTTACGTGCACTGTGACAACCAGCAGCAGGTAGGGGCTGTGCAAGGAGCACACCTGAACTTAGCCTGCACGCAAATGTGTGTGTGTATATGTGTGAACAGGTTCACAGGTTTTACTGTGTATTTCTGTGAGGTTTTGGGGGAGGGGAACCCCCTTAGCTCTAATATTATTATAGGGCAAGGTGGGGTTCACCTTGCTGGTGCTGCTGTGCCCCAAATATTGGAGGAAATCGCCACTCCTTAGCGATTGGCTGATGATTCCTCTGTTGAGCAAGTGTGTAGGGTGATCCTGAACTTGAAACCAGGTAAAGCTCCAGAGAGATGACCTCTCAGCCAAACTGGTGAGGAGGAGGGTGGCGTTTTTGTGCAGACTATCCAATTTGACATCATTACAACCGTCTTGGTGCACAGGACGGGTTCCACAAGATTGGATGGATGCCCTGGTGGGCCCCATTTTTAAAAAGGGTGACCACACTGACTGCAACAACTACCAGAGTATCTCCCTCCTCGGTGTCCTGGGAAAGGTGCTGGCAAGAATAATTTAACATCGCTAGATATGCTAAGGAGAAGCGTGCGGAGCCCGAATGTGGTTTTTGTCCAGAGCGGTTCTGTACTGACACCAATTTATCTGTCTGTCTATATGCTACAGCAGAGGTCAACAGGACCTACATCTTTGCTTTATTGACCTGGTCAAAGCCAGAGCTTTGGGTTATTCTCTATGCTTTTGGAGTCCCAGACGTCTGCTTACAATCATTAAGGACCTTCATGATGATGGGCAGGCTCGGGTAAAATTGCGAGGTTGAGTGTCAGAACAATTTTCTGTTCACCTTGGGGTACGACAGGGATTTCCTCTGACCCCAACACTATTTAAGACTCTTCCCATGGATGTACCGGTGGAATTCCCATCTAATATAGATACAATCGGAGATTGATTGATGCTCGGGTACAGTCGAGATGGCTACCTGGCCTGTCACTCCATACAAAGCTCCGGGTTTTCTCGGCCACAGTTATGCCCTCCCTTCTCTTTGCTTGCAAAACGTGGGGACCTAGAAAGGAACATCTGTGCCAATTAGCACCGTCTGCGCGGCTAAAACACAGAGTTTGCACAATGGGGAGCACAGGTGGTACATCTGCCAGTCATCTCAGTCAGCCAACCCATGGAATCAGGGTCTGTGCCTTGACCTTCTGTCAGTGAGCCTTCGACATTCGACATAGCCTCAAAGTGCACCTGGCCTGACACAGGCGCCGTGGTGATGTCACCGCCACTTCGTGGGGAATGGCGGTTGTTGTTGTGTACACACAGATACACACACTAGTTAGTGCAGCAGTTGGCATGCTGCACTACTTAGCTGGCGACCTGGGTTCGATTCCCGCTCATGGTCACCATCAGTGACGATTATCTGAACTGGTCCAGAGCCTCCCCTCGGTCTACTCAGCCACAAATGAGTACCTGGTGCAATGTGTAAACATCGCCACTATGCTGCGCATGGTGCTGGCCACCTGTCCCCCTCGTGTGCCATGCCGGCCTGAATTGGTGCTCACTAACAGCACTTTCCCCAACGGTCTGTTAAGGCTATACGAGGGGTGTTTGTGTACAGCCCTTTCATAACTCTACTGCTGGATAAGGGGCTTCCTCATGCCGTGCAGATTGTGGCGGTTATTTGACCATACTTCGTCTTGCTGGTTATTGTGGGTTGGTGAAGCCAAGGAACATTGTTGCACTGTCCTCTGCTGACACTGTAGCCCCACAGCCTATAACACCTGTGTTGCATGGTGGTCGCCCATCCAGGCACTACATGTTCAAACCCTGCTGAGCTCTCAACATTTTATGAGATTACATGCATTCTGGGTGGTTTGGTCATAAGTACAAGCAAATATACACACTTGAATGAACGTAAAATATCTGCAACATTTCAAAACGTCTTTACAATACATAAACCCACGCGCATTATCATCCGATTCTGGAAAATCCGAGGTGGACTTTGGTTGCCTTTTCAATCTGGAACTGCGAGCAGCCATGCATCTCATCACTCGCGTCACTCTCGCATCACTTGGGCGCCGTCCAGGTGGTGCGCGTGCAGATCCGAGAGGATCTGGTGCAGGCTGACATGGTGTCACCAGGCCCCGCGGTGGGACGCACGCTCGCCGTTCCACACGCCACGCCCGCCACACCTGCCATCCCTCCCGCCATGCTGCCCGCCTTGCTCGCCACACCGAGCATACAGGCAAGACGGTCCCTGCCCTTGCCAGTGCTCGGCGGCGTGGAGGTGTCCAACAAGACCGTGTACTTCCCAGCGACACGCGTCGGAGAAACGTCCAGTGAGTTCCACGTTTGTTCCGCCTGTCGTATTGTTCCGTGAATCGCGCAAACGTGAGTAGAGGAAGCGCGGTTTTCCGGAGCTCCTGTGGGTGGCAGAGCCTCCTCCATTGACTCACCCGGCAGCCTTCTCTCCCCACCACTTTCGTGCCCTCTGTCCCACCAACAAATGATTTATTTGCAACCACCCCCAGTCAGCATTCACGGGACGGTGGCACAGCTCCAGTGGTAGCGCGTTCACCACTTGTTTCGCGGTTCAAATCCAGTAGGCCACCCTAGTTAACACTGCGCATGTATTTATCGTAAATAAAATATACGCACCGTCTGCCTGAGAGAAAACATTAAAGATCCCGTAATGCCATTGTGTGCCTGTTTTGTCATTAAATTTGTGAAATTTCCTGCAAATTCCTCCATTGGAATTACACAGCAAATCGCTCCCTACTGTGAAACGACTGCAGTCCGCGTCTGTGACACAGTAGTGCCTTTGTGATAGCCTCGCGTTATAAAAATGGTGCGAATACCAAACGTACTATCTTCTTACTCAGTCTCGTCTACTGCAGCACTTGTCTGAAATTGCATTCCTTCAGCCATCTGTGCTGTCGGCTCTCAACCGCTGTTCAAGGCCAAGCTATAAAGACCTTTTTTTCCCAAACCCTACAACTGACTGCCTCTCTCTACAACATAAATATATGTACAGCACAAATATATAGCTCTTAATAGGTGCTTGCAAACAACACTTGCCATCAAATAGATTTGTGATTCATAGCGGTGGTAGTTTTGATGACGTGCATGCGTATGTGGTTGCACCAAATCTGTCGTTTGTCACAGAGGCTGCGCTGGAGTTCACCAACCGTGGCACTGAGGAGGTGAAGTGGTACCTCACCTCCTTTGCTCCTCCGTATGTCAAGGTGGGCAGCTGCTGTGCGGTCATCAGAAACACGTCAGCCTTGTCTCTGTGTGTGTGTGATCAACAGTGATGATTTCTGGACACGTTTAGGGACTGTGTAGGTGATTTACGTTTTAACATTAATCTGTTGGCCTGGGATTGGTGTCATCACTGATGAATTGTGGTAAAGTGAGTCTCGAAAGTTTTGCTGGTTCGAGGCCACCAATGGAGATGAGCATTGCTCAGCACCTATTTGACCCAAGGGAACAATGAACCAATAATTCTAACACTGTAAATTGTGAGAAGCTGATCAAACACAAAGGTGCGTGCAGGCTAGATGCGCATGTGTGTGATAATCCACGTAAAAGTTTTTTATTTCATCTTATCACGGTTATTAAACACATGCCCAAAGGCCCAAACGCCAAGTGGCCAGTAGAAAATAACGCAATTGAAGTTGATAGACAACGCTTAAAATGTAAACCCAGCTCCTCATCAAGGGTGGGAGGTATGAACAAGTGAAACTTCTATGCAGCAAGAAAGGGTGTTTGGTTCTTTTGTCGTACCTCACACGTCACGCGACATCGCCGTCCGGCTGAGGCTGTTGTCTCACCCCCCGCCCCCCCCCCCCGTGGCAGGGAGTGGCTGGCACTGGTGACGTCTTCCGTGCCACCTACTCCACCTTCCGCTTCTCACGCATGGCTGGCACGCTGGAGGCCGCTGGCAAGGCCACGGTGAGTGATCCCCGCCCCACTCCCGGCCACCAGCTCCACTCGCACTGATGGCCGCCACTGCCTAGGTCAGCCTTTGACCAAATTGCCCTTTCACTCGTGAACTAAATTTCTTTTAATTTGTGAATGCATTTATAAGATGCATGATGTGAACTTTAAAGATGAAATTCAGAGGTTCAGGGGAAATAACCCACTTAGCTATATAGCTCTCTTTTCAGAAGCGACCTGGCCACAAATGATATCTCAAAAAAGTGGCTTATTATGATGACATTTATAGTAGCCAAATATTCTAAACGGATGTTGGGGCAAAATTTGGAGGGAAAACCGGAGGACCCAGAGAAAAATCCACTCGACCACAGGGAGAACATGCAAACTCCAAATATGCAGGCGTCAGGGTCAGAATCCAACCCACGACCTCCTTTATGCAAAGCGAGGTAGTTGACATCTCGCCACCTTGTTTTGATAAGGAGGAAGCCCCTGAACCAGATTGGAGGTTGCGAGATGCAATGTACAATGAGACTGGAAGCTAAGTATGCCGGTTGACCCAACATGCGTGCTTTATAACCGAGGATGACAACTTTATACAGGATGTGTTGTTAAACTGATAACCAGAGAGCTTGATATCGAAGATCAGGGGAATGGATGGAGGGAGCACATCTAGTGCTGAGTGCTATGCAACCGGATTGAGCCTGGATAGCTCAGATGGGTGGCCACCATGCACCTCAGGTTGCTATTGGCAGCAATGGGGCTGTGCTATGTTGGCAGCAGGCAGGGAAGCAAACTCCGTTCTTGTACTGTGCTTCTATGCTTCCACGCTCATGTTCTCCACTCCCACCAACTCTCACTGACCAACCTGGTGAAACATGGTCCAATAACCCCCACGACGCACAAGATGTGGAGAGGCCACATCTTCCAACAGTGGATTGACAAAAAGGGATCTACATGTACCTGTTTACCCCAAGGTCTACCCAGCCTGAATCAAGCGCCACATTTGTGGATACGTCTTAGTTAACGCAACCTGAAATGACAACTTTTTGACAGCTGTTCTCAGATGAACTCATCCTGAACCAGGAACCTGTTATAAAGACCTCTCCTAGGTCACTTCATTCTGAAATATTCAAACAGCGAAGTCCTCCCCCAGATTCAGTCTGAAATGGGACCTAATAAGAATTTCCCCTGGATCAACTCGGCCTGAAATGAGAATCCAGGGTAGCCTCCCCGAGGTCCACACAGCTTGGAATGATTACCGCAAAACGAACCTCTCCTGGACTGCAGTGAGCACCAGCGTTCTGTGTTTGTGTTGCTGCGCAGGTGTGGGCTGAATTCATGCCTCGCGATGGTGGATGCTACGCCCAGTTCTGGGACCTGGAGTGTCACCCCGAAGGGCACACACACCTACGGGACCACACACGTGTGCAGCTTTCGGCAGAGGTGTGCAGCACACGCATGCGTGTGTGTGGCGTGCGTGTGTGGCGGGGCACAGGTGGTGCATCGGCCAGTCATCTCAGTCGACCCATGGCACCTGGGTCTGCCCCGTGACCTCCTGCCAGCAGGCGTTCGATACTTCACGTGGCCTTAACGTGCACATAGCCTGACACAAGCGCCGTGGTGATGTCACCGCCACTTAGTGGCGAATGGCGATTGTTGTTTGTTGACACAGTAGTTAGAGCGCCCCATCGCTAAGGAAGCAGGGATTCGAGTTCATTTCTCGGCAATGCCTAACATCAGTGGCGAGCGATATCGGAGCCAATCCTGGCCCTCACTTCGGTCGTCTCAGCCTTAAATTAGTGCCTGGTGTGGCTTTGTGTGGTCGTGGCCACCGGCCCCCCTCGTGTGCTGTGCCAGCATTCATAGGCGCTGCTTGCTAACAACACTTGCCCCAAAAGTCTGTTAAGGCTATACGAGGGTTATTTGTCTTGTACAGATGTGTATGTTTGTGAGGAGCAATAGTGCAGCGGTTCGTGCGATGCACTACGAACCTGGGCCTCCCCTAGGTCGACTTGGCCTCAAATGAGTACCTGGTGCAGTATGGAAACATCGAGACCACCCTCTTCCTTGTGCGCCGTGCCAGCCTTCATAGGTGCTCTCTCACAGCACTTGCCCCAACACTGTAAAGGCTATACGGGGTATATTTTTTTGTACGTAAAAAAAATGTACGAGGCGCCTTAACATTGAATAATTGTGGTAAATGAATAAATTTGTTATTCACATGTTATTGTGATCCTGCATTGGCCGTGGTGCTTAAGCAGCACATGGCCCGTCTTCATAGCAGAGATGCTGTAAGAAGGGCCCATTGCCCAAAATGTTGCCAATTGTGATTTTTTTTCCCATTTCATGGCATTTGTTGATAGTTGTGCTGAGTTTTTGTTGAATTGTTTATAGGGGTTGATTTTTCTTACATTAAATATTCTAAGTTACAGCCCATCGAACGCGTGTGCGCATGCGGAAAACCCCGCAACGACACCGCATCCACCATCGGAGTTAGTCCAAACAGCTGGCAAAACTGCCACAGAATAAATTAACTCCAGGGAGGAGGGTTATGAAGGATTAACAGACCCAAGGTTTAGGAGCTTTTGATGAAATGCAAATTTCAGCGTGGGGTTCGCCTGGTATTGAAGTCCTTGCCAACAGAGGGGTACCTGCTTCAAAGCCCCGCCGTGCTTTTAATTTTTAAAGTGTTGGCTTTTTATTTATTTTTATTTCCCTCCTAAACAAAAAAAATCCCAGTTTTTCAATTAAAGCCCCTTTGATGCCTCTGAATTTGAATGTGATGCGGGGAATTTTATTGGATTATTATCCTTTATATTTGTCGTGGTTCCCTCCCTAATGAGTGGGAGATGGCCGCTTATTAAATGCGTGCGTGTGCGCCCGCGCGTGCGTGTGCATGTGTACGCCGGAGCGCGTGCGCAATATGCAAACCATAATTACATACTTGCAAGGCCAGCCGGGTGGCACTGTCGACAGAGTCGGAGTTGTGCTATCGCTGAGGGTGCGAGCGCAAAACCCAACTTGGGCTGCGTGCAGCCACTACTGTGTGGGAAGTTAACAAAAATTGTCCTGTGGATAGAATGACCGCTTGTGAAAGACATGTGGAATGTCCACCACTGGGTCGGGGTAGAGATGTTTGCCGCCCCACACACTAGCTTGAGCATCGACGCTGAGGACCTTTGAGCGGTTTATTCATAAACGTGGCCTGAGTAAGCCAATGGCTTGATTCTCGCTGCAGCTGCCCGACCATAAGTGTGTAGGTATGTTGGACTTCTTTCGAACCGTACGTCACCAACTGTGCTTAATCAGAGATGCGGGAGGACAAGAAAAATATCTGTGCATTGTTACCAAAGCTTGCCTGCTGTTGTGAAGTGGACATTAAGGACCCTTCTGACTTCATTCACCAGAGTAGGCCAATTTTTCTCTATTTAAACACTGTTTAGTTCTCAACTCTGTTAGTGGCTCAAATTGAGACATTGGTGCAAATTCCACATTCCCATGGAAAAGGCCAGTCCATCCACAGGACAGCTGCCAATGTGTGACGGTGTCATCGTAATGATAACTCATTGCACAATGCACCAACATGTTGTTTAACCGGTGACGGTGACGATGAGATTCAGGACGTTGGAATCGGCCCAGTATTATCCTCTAGCAAATCATTTGTCCTCAAGGCTCATATAGACTGATGGACCAAAAGGATATTTTAATGAATGCTTATGTGGTAAAAAAGTTACTTTATTATTTTATGATGATGGATAATTGACACTTTATGTTGGTGACCACTGACTGCACTGACCAGTGGCATAGCTATGAAGTATAGAGGCCCAAGTGCCCAGGGGCTGGGCTATGCCAACTACGATACACCACTGCCATTGACCAGCTACAGCAGTCCACCTCTAGTGTGCGTACACCCTGGAGCGGGGGGCTTAACGCTGGCACCTTGTCCATCGCAGGCACTCGGGGAGACACTGGGCGGAGGCACCGACGCGGAGGCGGTTCCTGTGGGCCTTGTGAAGACGGCGCCGGCACCGAGCCCACCGCGGGCGCGGGATGGCATTGAGCTTTCCGCGCCAGCCCAACACAGCCACGGCTGCCCGGCACACGAGGACGGGTACACCCGTAACCCGCACCCGCGTACCCACGGCTCTAACGTGCACACGTCATCTTTAGCTGTGGGTTTGCTCGCACACTTTTCAGAATCCTTAATTTAAACGCTACTGGTGCAGCAGACCGATGAGGAGGTGTGGGACCCACCGTGCTCCTGCACAGACTTGGACTAGAATCCTGCTCTTTTAACGCTGTAGCAGACCGTCCACCGTGTTTTGGGATAACGGTGCGCGTTGCTTTGTGGGATGTGTGGGCAGGAAGGGGAGTGCTGGTGCCACCGCTACCACCACGGCTGCTGGTGGGCTCTATGTGCCCCGGGAGTCATACTCCTTCCCACAGACGGCGCTCGGCTCCTCCAGCACTGTCAAGGTGTCGATCCGGAACAAAACGTCGCAGCCACACACCGTGAGTGACCGTCCCAACTACCACCGCCACACGCAGTCCAGCAGTCCTCACGGCACCTCCTTGAGCCCTCGGAACACTTGGCATGCAAACAAATAAAATGCACAATGTAACTTGTGATGCGCCAAACATCCTGGTGCAAAACATTACTCAATTGGGATTACATTTTGGAACGTTGCCCCCCCCCGCCCCCTACTGTGACAACTTAGCAGGACCCTCCTGACAAAGGGTCTTGAGACTCGATCAGGCTCTCCTGGGGAACTAGCGTAATAGCGGTGACAACAACAATAGCAATAAACAGATCCAGGTGCTGCTCGCTCAGCCCTCGCTTGCAGAAGAGAAGACTAAAAGTCCAAGTGACGTCCATCTGAAAGGAGCATCGAGGCATTCTTGTGGTGGGAGCGAGTCTATCCAAGTCCGAGTCAACCACCAACCAGGATTTTAACTCGCAACTTGATTCCGAGCCACCTCTTCCATCTTGTTAAAGAGAACATTGAATCCCACCAAATTTCTCTTCTGTGGTTACATTGGAGATTGAATTGCATTTCCGACGTAAATGTCTCGGGGTGCGGGCCATAAAGATGAGACTTTCACTGTCTCCACACAGTACGAAATGCAAAGCTGGTAATGCATGGGATCACTGAGCGGCCTCTTCAGGTCCAATAATGTTTTTAAAGATGTTATCGCACTCATCTAATAATTGGCAGCAAGGTGCTGCGCTCATTCGCTAATTTTATGGCCGCATTTTGATGCATAAAGTAGCCCATGTATACTGTGACATTACGGAGGTTACCTGCTGGGCTGTGTTGATGATTCCTAACAAAGGCGAAATCAGCACATGAACACGGCTGTAGGCATCACCTCGCTGCAATGTTTGTTATTTGAACTAGACGAAGCTTTTTGACCTTACAAAAAGCTGCCTGTTAACACTATTGACGTTTGAACTATGCAATCCCTTCTGGACCTTATTCCCTGAGTATATGGAGTACATTTTACCATTGATTCGTCAATAGGAGTAATCTGCAGGATCCGATGGGAAACTTTGTTTAGCTGTGCCCGTGGGACAGGGATGTGTGTGTGTGTTTTAAAGTCACCAGTTTATTGGTAAGGCTGTCCCGTTTAGACCGCAGAATAACACAATTCAAACTCAGGAGTGGTTTACTTGTGTCACTCCTCGACGGTATGTGTGGGATGCGTTTCCTTTTGCAAGGAGTTCCAGAATGCAAAATGCTTGGCTTTGGGACAAGATGCCACCGGCATTGTTGATTCTATATATTGGGGTTAAAAGTGCATTCACAGAAAAAACTACCAGCGGAGAATGGTGACATTTCTTCTTGCACATGTAGTGTTTGTGGATTCAGGAGACGTCGGAGATGGTTCTTGGAGGCAACACTTTTTATTAACACCACACTCGGCAGTACAGTCCCAGAACACTCAGGGCTACACCACTGTCTGGAGAGGTACTGACTCCAGGCTAACTTGCCCTAACACAGGACTACACTCAGGGTCCTCCGGCTATGGGTGCCTCGGGGGAGGCTATTCTAGCTCGCCCTAGCCAGGGTGCGAGTTCCGCCCACTGAGCCGCACAGAGTCCCGGCCCTGATAAGGACAGCAGCCCCTCCCCTGGCGGTACAAGGTACCGCCATAGATGGGCCCCGTCCACCATTCCAGGTAAGTGCGGCCCATCTACGGCGCTACACACAAGTTGCTTTGTCACCCAGAGGCAAATCAAATCCAAGGATAATTTCCAAGACAAATCCCTCCAAAAAAACCTTTATGCCAAAACTAATTCCTGTCCCGTTTTCACGTCCGTCTTGTCGTTGCAGCTGAAGTTTGTGTGTGCGCGAGCTCCTTTCCACATTCAGCACTCGAACCACTTGATCCGGTAAGCAGGGAGCCTTGCCATCACCCTCCATTGGGAACACCATCACACGCATACACGAGTACACGCGCGCACACACGCACACGCGCGCACACAAAGACAAAGATCCCCCATATAACCTTAACAGATTGTTGGGGCAAGTGCCAATGAAGGCCGGCACGGCACACAATGGAGTGGGTCTCGAGCACCACCGCTGCCTTTCTCTCCCCATTGGCGATATTTACTACACACTGCACTAAGTATTCATTGGAAGCTGAGTCCACCTCGGGGAGGCCCAGGACCGGTTCAGATAATTGTCACTGGTGTTGACCGTGAGCATAAATCGAACCCGGATAACTGAGTTCAAAGCGCAGCGCGCTAACCACTACACTACCGCTCTCCGCACGCATGCATGTGTAGTGACATCAGGGATATCACTGTATGGTGCTGGCCCAGAAGGGTCGTACCGTTCGATGTTCCTACATCGTGGACAGCACCGTGTGGGTGGCTGTGTGTAATACCATCCCTAGCGGGGCTTGGCGAGCACTGGGATAGTGCGGGCACCATGCACAGTGGGTGGTGGGGGCTCCCCCGAGGGGAAGGGGGTGAATGTCAGCCCAGGCGCAGGGTTGCCCCGGGCCATGGCACTCTGGTTGACCCCGTAGACACGTCATCCAGAATGTCCACACAGGGGGCTCCAGGTGGGGGGGACTAGTGGGTGACCATGTGTCCGGAGAGAGCTCTTAAGAAGGATCGAGAGGGAACGAGAATGTTCAGGAAGGCGGGCGGGGCCGAGGGCGGAACGGCCCCGATCGGAGAGGGATATAAGGCGGGTTCCTGAGAGGGACCGAGGTCGCTGCATTCTACAAGCTGGAAGCTCTACATCTCAAGCTGAAGCTCCATCCTACGAGGCAACCACGTGGTCGTAGACCCGAGTGAGGGATCGACCCTTTGTAGCAGTAAGTCGCTGTAGTCTGGTAAAGGGGCAGTTACCACTTTGTGTTACGGTGTTACAAATAAAATTGTTGCCTCTAAAAGGAACAACGTCTGCGACTCAATTGGACCCACTACGACTGGTGTCGGAAGTGGCCAACACGCTAGTTACTCAAGTAAGCTGTAGACTCTACACGTTGCGGACCAAGTACCTGGACGTAGGATGACGAGGATTTCGTGCAGCTTGCAGCTCCGGAGGATGCGGGGAGACGCTGTCAGCGGAGCCGGGTGCCGTCCGGGCGCTCGATGCTTCGCTGTCGGCGATCCTCCGGGAGGCGCACGAGCGTCTCGCGGAGCTCCTCCACACGGCGACTTCGCTCTTAGCGGAGTTTAGCCTTGCGATCTCGCCGGCGACGGGAGGAGCGGCAAGACCGCTCGTGAATGGCAACTCTGCTGCCATTTCACGACGGGCGGAAGACGCGGTGGCGTAGCCCTCGCGATCGGCCACCATTTTACCGCCTGCGCGGAGCGCGCAGCCTGACAAACTTGAAGGTGCGCCATCGGCGCTGAGGGACAGCCCGGCTCTCCAATGTCGGCTTCCCTTTGTCGAAGACTTCATGGCTCCCGACGGCGATTGGGTGGCTTTCAAGCGGCGGTTCCTCGCGAACGCCGGCTTGGCGGGGTGGTCGGAGAAGGAGGTACTGTGAGCGCTACCTGTCGCCATTGACGAAGGCGCCCTTGCAGCGTTTCTCGCCATCCCGCCGCTGAAAAGATCCACCCTTACGCAGGCCTTCGATCTACGGGCCTCCAGCGGACGCACGCCACAAAATCGCCAAGTGCGTCCGAGCCCAGCAACTTTTGCATCGGGACGGGGCGCTGGCGACTTGCGCTGTGTCCCGCACGGAGCCGGGACCACCGCATAGTGTCATTTTTGTACAAGTGGGTTGAGGTATTTATTTCTGTTCTTGTTATTGTTGAGGCACACTGTTTTTTTGCTCGTTGCATTTCACTTATTGTTCATTGAGGGGCTAGTTGACAGCTGGGAAGGCTAGATGCTACGAAGGGGGGGGGGGGGGGTGATATAGTGACATCAGGGATGTCACTGTATGGTGCCGGCCTGGAAGGGTCGTGCCGTTCGATGTTCCTACATCGTGGACAGCACCATGTGGGTGGCTGTGTGTAATACCAGCCATAACGGGGCTTGGCGAGCACTGGGATAGTGCAGGCACCACGCACAGTGTGTGGTGGGGGCTCCCCCGAGGGGGAGGGGGTGAGTGTCAGCCCAGGGGCAAGGTTGCCCCGGGCCATGGCACTCTGGTTAACCCCATAGACACGTGATCCGGAATGTCCACACAGGGGGCCCCAGGTGGGGGGACTAGTGGATGACCATGTGTCCGGAGAGAGCTCTTGAGAAGGATCGAGAGGGAACGAGAATGTTCAGGAAGGTGGGCGGGGCCGAGGGCGAAGAGGCCCCGACCGGAGAGGGATATAAGGCGGGTCCCTGAGCGGGACCGGGGTCGCTGCATTCTACAAGCTGGAAGCTCAACACCTATAAGCTGGGAAGCTCTACGTCTCAAGCTGAAGCTCTCCGTCCTACGAGGCAACCACGTGGTCGGAGACCCGAGTGAGAGATCGACCCTTTGTAGCAGTAACTCGCTGGAGTCTGGTAAAGGGGCAGTTTACCCCTTTGTGTTACGGTGTTACAAATAAAAGTGTTGCCTCTAAAAGGAACAATGTCTGCGACTCAGTTGGACCCACTACACATGCACGCATACACACGATTACACGTGTACACGAGTGCAGACATGCTTACGTAACGCACGCACATACACACGTCTCCACCACTCCTCCTTCCACTCAGACCAGAATTCCAGCCATCATTTTTCTTTTTCCTGGAAAAAAAGGAGGAGGACCCGGCAACCCGGGGGAGACTGTTGGCCTGGCCACGCTTGCGCCATCGCGAGTCCAAAGTCCCGGCCACGCTCGATCCCAACGCGGTCGCCCTCGATTACCCGCGCTATTTCCGTAACGCTCTCATCTGGGTTCTATGACCGTTAATTATTTCAAAATCTGAGTTCTTTGCACCAAAAGTGTGGGGCAGCGCGCTTATGTCTTGTTTACCGTCCACATTTAGAATCAGAACCTTTATTTAGCCTGGAGAAATCCGATAAGGAATGATGCCCTTTTTCACAAATGTCCAGTAGGGGTGGGTCAGGTTACAACAGCAAACAATGAAAAAAACAAAAGGTAGTGCAAAGTTTAGGAATGGTAAGCAAACCACTATAAATAAATACTTAAACTAAACTTTTTATTTTACCAAGTATTTATTTTTCAGAAGCAACCTCGCCACAAGTGATGATTCAACAAAGTAGCTTATCATGTAGAAATGTATAGCAGCCAAATACTCTAAATGCACGTCGATTATAAATGTGAGGTGGGGAAACCAGGGGACCTGGAGAAAAATCCACACGAACACGGGGAGAGAGACATGCATACTCCAAATATACAGGCATCGGGATCGGGTTCGAAACCACGACCTCCTGCATACCAGGCGAGGTAGTTAACAGCTTGCTTCCACTATGGGAACCTCATTTGCCAGTAAAAATATGATACTTGGTTTTTTACCCTTCTATCTGGCAACAAAACTGACACCTTTTTACAAGGAGTCATGTTTGCATAGACCGCAATACCTGCAGTCATAATACAAACAAAAGACATAACTCTGATAATGTGCACTGTCGTTGAAGTTGATTGGTCCATTTTGGCGTCATCTGGTCCAACCCATGTGAGACTAGGCTCTAAGGAAAGCTGTCTCGGGTGTGGACCAATCAACTTCAACGACAGTGCACATTATCAGAGTTATGTCTTTTGTTTGTATTATGACTGCAGGTATTGCGGTCTATGCAAACATGACTCCTTGTAAAAAGGTGTCAGTTTTGTTGCCAGATAGAAGGGTAAAAAACCAATTATCTTGCTTCCGTGAAGGGAAAGTACTTTCACAGAACAACTGCTGTTGACTACCTACTAAATAGTAATAATTTTTCGTTGATTTGGATTTCGACCTTAGTATTGTGAGCCGCACAATCTGACCACTGCCACCCAGCTGAGTGTTAATGCAGGAAACTGAAACTGAACATTGAATTTACCTAAACATCAGCCCGAGCGTGGTGGTAGTGCACGTCTGTGGTCCAGACACTTGGAGGCGATAGGGCAGCGACGTGCATTGTGCAGCGTGTACCGCAAATATATTTTCTGACCTGTCCCCTGCTTTTAAAGCGTTCCTCTGGACATCTTGATTTCCTTCCACAGTGACCATATTGTCTACCACCACGCTTGGACGTGCAATTCAAAGCAGCGCTATTTTTTTTTTATAAACACAATTAGCGGACCGTGTTTTGTATGGCAAGCATCGTCGCCACATGTTCGCGATTGTTCACGACCGCCACATGAGGCTTTTTTTAGCCCACCGTCCCTGGCTTTGATTAGGAAGCAAACTTTGTTTCGCCAAAGCGAAAACGCACAGACGAGGGGCGTGCACAGGGCGGGTGGCCATGCGGATGGACAGCCCAGTGAGCCACTAGCGGTGGATGCGGTGGTGGTGTGTTGCGACGCAGCCTGGCGTGGCCATGCAGGGGAGTGGCCGTGGCTTCACTCAAAGTTTGGTTTTATGAAGGCAGTTCAATCATAATTAGTCACGCTGTAAAGTTATTTCATAACAAAACCGAGTCGGGGATGAGAACCTCCCTGTGAGAGCCTCTGAAGCAGTGGAGTTGTACAAATATGTCCCTCCTGGTGAGTGCCTCTCGTGAAGTCGATTCGGTCAGCAATGGTCGCACTGCATGACGTCATGTATCACAGTGCAGTCAAAATTACCAGAAAACGTGGGTCCGTAAACAAAGACTGTTCATTGAGAAAATGACCACCCATTGACGGCCTTTGTCTGGACGCAAGTCAAAAGTCAAAGTGATGTCCTGTGTGGACGGGCACTCATCTACTGTCTGTACCCCTGAATCAAAGTTGTAAATTCCACAGTCCTGAGTCTATTCGCAGGACCTCCATTGTTGTATGGGAATTCTATATTTGATGTCCTGCAGGCTGTGATTGGTGACGGTCTGATGTGACAGCAACACAGGGGAGGGCTTCCCAGGGCACCTCCTTGGCATCCGAATGCCTTCGTCACATTCCCTTTCTTTCTCTCTCACAATGCCTCCTCTGTCTCTCTGCTGCCCACACCACTCCCTCAGGGCCCAGCACTACGTGAATCTACCGGTGCAGTTCAAGCCACTGGTGGCCGGCACCAGCGAGGGGCTTCTGGTCATCGAGACGGCGCCAGGGAGCAGTCTGTCCGTGCGCCTGCACGGGGAGGCCATAGCCGCCCCACAGTGATGCACAGGGAGGAGGATGGGGGGAGACGGTGCTTTCCTATCAGGCTATCGATGATCTAGCACACTCCAGCACTCTTGTGTACAAGCATGTGCACGTGTGTGTAGACGCGTGTCCTTGTGCTCACAATCGTGCTTTCTTGTGTACTCTTGTGTACGGGTGTGTTTGTGCTCAAAAGCACGTGCTCTCGTGATGTGCTTGCTCGTACATACGCACTTTCACGTGCTCATACGAATATGCGCGGTCATGCACGCACGTAAACAGTACTTATTGCTCATACACGTATGGTGTGCGTTCATAGGTTATTCACAACAGCAAATGCATGTGTTCACGCACACATGTTCATAAATTCATGCTCCTCCGAACACTCACACGCGCATTATTGTACACGCATTAAAAAACAATGATGCGCGCCAGTTCACACTCGTAATCGTAACGTTCCACGAAAATCGCCGCACATTGTTGATGTAAGTTTTTATAAGAGGTGAATTTGGGCAACTCGTTGGTGACTCGTCCACACACGCTCGTGAGTGGACGCGTTTAGCCGCACACGCTCAACAGCAGCGGCCGCCATTTGCCGCTAAGTGGCTGTCACCTCACCAAGGTGCTTGTGCAAGGCCAGGTGCACTCCAAGGCCACGTGAAGGGTCGCTGACAAGAGGTCACGGGACAGACCCAGGTGCCATGGGTTGACTGACTGACATAACTGGCAGATGCACTAGCTTTATCCCCTGCTCTGCCAACTTGCTGCGTTTTAGCCGCTTGGCACTCCGCTCATTGTTGTGAGCGTCGCTCCTTTGCCCTCCGCTGTTGTTGGAGGGCAACTGCCTAAAACTGCCCAGTAGCGTCCTTCACGAACCTTCTCGTAAAAGTCACTTACACACATGCACGCCCGTTCACATTCCAGTCACACCTACCCATGATCACATGCACATACTTGGCTGTCTCGCATGTTAGCATTCGCCGAGAAGCCTAAATGTAAGAAGAAATATTCACTCCCGTCCACAGCAGCAGCTGCCTTCATTTTTCTTAAGCGATTAACTGTTCCTCTTGTGTTTACATACAACACTACACACACACGGCGGACAAATTAATGGAAGCCTTTTTGAGATCGCTTGATCTTGGTTCAATTGGGGGTATTAGGTAGGCGAGTCTGGTCCACAGCAAAATATTGTTTGTTGGTATCATGGGTTGGTTGTGGAAAATTTCCAGCAATAGCTCATTTACAAGATTATCTTTGCATTAACATTTTCTGGGGCAGCGTGCCCTGTAACTAAGCTGAGAGGGTCCCCTCGAGGTGAAATCCACGAAACAGACGCCGTGCCTACAAGGAGGACGGCAGGCTCAAACCACAATTCTGTTTCAACAAAAAGCAAAAGTGTTATTCTTGAGTGCATGCGTGCGTGCACGTACATGTGGCGAGCTGCGGCTCCTCTGCTCCCCCAGCATTCCCATGTTCAATACCTGGCCGTGGTGCTCACCGCCGCGTGACGGCTGTGACCTCCCCTCGGTAGCCTCATCCGAGAATGGAGAAACCGGCAACCGGGCATTTGTTGGCGCTAGCTCCATCCTTCATTGCCACGCCGGCCCTGATACGCAACACGCTCACTCGCATCGTGGCCATGGCAGTCCATGGAGCTAAACTAGAGATGTTTGTGTTTAGGGATTATGAATTCGTGTGGAAGGCTTTTGTGTCGGGCTTTATGCTCTTTGTGCTAGGGTTAGACCAGGTTTAATGTTAGGATTACATTAGGTTTATAGTTACTTTTAAGGACACTAGCAGTTGCGGAGAGTGTGAAGTCCACATATGCCTGGATTACTACTGCAGGAGTGTTTCTCACACTAGGGCATATCTTGGGAAAAGGGTAGAAACTACGTGTACGTGTTTCGTCTTGAGTGGTGTGTTAGAATGCAACCGATAAAAACCGCCACTTTTAATTTCTTCTAACGGAGGGCATCGCGAGTCAACCAGCACAGGTGGCGTGGCAACAGCCCTACTCCCACATGTGGTGGAGGAGAGCGTGCGCGCAGGGGTCGCGCGTGTCCGGGACGTGCTGCTGCTGGCGGCTGTGGGCTCTGCAGGAAGCTGGTGGAGCTGGACGGGGTCGTGGCGGTGCCCTCAGGAGGTCGCGGGACAAACGAAAGCCGCGCGTGATGGGCAACGGTGGCGCGATTGGTGGCACGGCAGCAGCTTGTGACGTGACGTGGAGGGAGAAGTTTGCAAGCTGTGCGCGCGTTTAGCCAAAAGCCATTTCAAGCTGTTCAACACGTGCACCAGGCCCTCGTTCGTCTACAGTTGTATGTACCCAGGAGACTGTTATGAACTCAGACTGGGCCTTATTAATTGGAAAAAAAATGCAGCAAATATATAAAATATACTAAAAACAAATTGCTTAAATATTTGGCTACACGACATGCACTGAGCGTGTGTCTCTGGTGTGGTGCAAGTCAGTGGCCTTTTTGTCTCACGAGAACAATGTCATGCCGCCACCACGGCGGTCCCATGCACGTTTGGAGTTGAGGTCATTATTTGCATTGCTTTCCAACACCGGAATTCAGAGGCTGTCCCAATGTCGAGAGCTCTTGGTGATCCCAATGAGGTGACCTCAATGTCGAGAGCTCTTGGTGATCCCAATGAGGTGACCTCAATGTCGAGAGCTCTTGGACTGGCGTTGGCCATACCGGGCGAGATGTGGTGGAGTCGCTGAGAACGTTCACTACAAACGCGGTCATTGACGCTTAATCCCAAAACAAGATGCTTCGTGATCGATACTTCCTACTGGACTTGGATGCGTCTTTTACATTATTTTAGATTGAAACCACTCCTTCGCAGTGTGTGGAGGTACTCGCCCAGTCGGCACATGAGAGGTCGTGAATTCTAACCCAAGTCGAGGCTTATCAGAATGAACAGCCACAGGTCAACAAAGTTATCGCGAGGAGAGTGACCCGCGCAATGGGCGTATGTGGACTACACCGCTGGTTCGGAGCCTACCCTGGATGATACGGCGTGTGATGCATTCAGTAGATGCCTGTCAAGCAGTGTTCGTTATATCGCCATGGTTTGGACTAACAAGAACCAGGCCAACCCATCTTTATATTTGTTGTGGGGAATTTATTTTTGTACTTTTTTTTTTAACCCGGATTTGTGAGCATCCCATGAAGCCCATATACCAGCGTCTGGTGGGCTTATGCTGCATTATTAACCGAAGCACGTGTGAGTTTTTTTAAATATTGTTTTTCTCTGGACCGTGCCCAGATTCTGCAGCTTCCCGTGGTCTTCAAGGGGTCTAGAGCATTAGGCTTTTCTTCCAATGAATACATTCCAATCAAAATGTGGCCTTGGATTTTCCCAGGGGCATTTCCTAGTTGTATCTAGAGATACGTTTACTCACATCGTTATTGCTGGAAAATAATCTGGCATCGTACGTGTAGAGCACGGGTCCACACGTAGCGATGTGTACAGAGCAATGAATGTCGCTTGATGTGATCTCTTCATGGACTTGCCGGGTCCTCTTCCGGACGCGGCAGTTCAAACAACGGTGCCAGATTCTCAACTCCCCCACCTCTCCACCCAGCAGCATAACCGAGCACACCACAGTCGATCAGACAGTCGTGTGTGGTGGGATAAAGTGTAAGTGCTCAACTCTTCGCGGACGTGTCGGCAGCGTGGAAGTGTAGGCCACGTGCCCTCTGGAGAGATCGCTAGAGCTCGCGTAGAGGTCCTTCTGCCAGCAGGTTACACGAGCAATTTGAAGGGCTGCACATTTAGCTTTGTTCTTTACAAGTTGCGACATGTTGGCCGGGCGTCTGTCATCGTCATCACAATACATGGCCACCGCCCATTCGTCACCCTGTTCAGTCTTCGTGTCAGTGGTGGTGCATGGATCCGGTGTGCAGAAGCCACTCTTGAGCCGTCTAGGTAATGCACATTCGATGTGTAGTAATAATAAACTAGTACTGGACTCTCGCCATAACTGTCCCCATGGGAGCTACAGGATCGAATGGACTATGACAGTGGATTGCACCGATTATTCAATGAGACCACCTGTACGAGTCGCCAGAGACTGATCATCTGGGCTGGAGTTTGTTACCTCATCAAACTGGAGCCAAGAGCTACCACCGGCATCACATTGCGTAAACTGCCTCGAGCGCGCTCGCGTTCCCTTGACGTCCATTGCTTTAATTGAGAATGGGAATGTTTACTCCGGACGGGATGATTCTCATCTCGACGGTTTGCGTGTTTTTTTTGTAATTTTCATATTTTAAAAGAATTATAACTGCGTCTCCGTTCCCGCCAGTGGAGCTGCCACCACGGTGTTGACCGCAAAATCTCAACGGAGGGAAACGACCGATCATCGGGATGAGAACGGCACCCTTGGTGTTTGATGCAAACAGGCAAGGTTCGTGTGGATCTCCCCCCCCCCCGCAAACCTCCCCATGCCTATTCGGGCTCCCAACTTCGCTTGTCCGCCAACTTCCCGCTTTGACATTAATTCGCAGACTGCATTAGTGCGTTGATGGAAAGTGCCGCGAGCAGGCAGTGATTGTGTGTGTGGCTGGGCGGGAGTTGAGAGGGCTGCGTTTACAAATTGCTGCTGCTCACGTTGGCATCTGCGGTCCAGGCCCAGCAGGCTACTAAGTTACCCCCCCCCCCGCCTGTGCTTTGTTGTTTAACTTTGACCCCCCCCCCCCCCAGCTGCTCGCCCGTTCACGGTGGACAGAGCCCCGATGTTTCACCGCGGTTGAATCGCACCGACACCGCTCATGTGCCGAGTGGCCTCTGCCGCGTAACTGGCGTCTGCGGAAGCACAACCACTCGCTGGGAAGTGACTAGTTAAGGTTGTTTGGTATTTTCAGAACAGACTGAGCCCCAGCACGAGAATATGGAATCTCTCAGTTGGTTGCGACCAACAGTGTAGATGAGCTCTCCCTCGTTGTTGGAGCCTGGGGAACACCGATTGCATTCCACCATGGACAGCACCCCCAAGTCTGTTGTTGCCTTTGTCGAGCTGGACAGCACTGATCAGCTGTC
The DNA here is from genome assembly GCF_965212315.1 of Lampetra planeri. Classification (NCBI taxonomy): domain Eukaryota; kingdom Metazoa; phylum Chordata; class Hyperoartia; order Petromyzontiformes; family Petromyzontidae; genus Lampetra; species Lampetra planeri. Next base: position 9,705,160 of record NC_136148.1, on the reverse strand, counting down.
TCGTTGTAATCAAATCATCATCCTCACCAGCATTGTCTTCATGCAGTGTTTGTTAACTTCAGCATACATGGCAGCAGTGTGAAATTGTCTCTTCAGCGTGTGCTGCCCTGCACTTTATTTTGTCTACCAATTAATAAAACATGAATAAAACAAATGTATTTATAACCGGTGAGAGGTGCATTATTACTCTCGCAAGGGAGTCATGCGTACAACATTTACGAACGCTGGACATATACAGTGAGTGCACGTGAGACAGAAGTGTGCGTTTCGTCTGGAAAGTCTCGTCATTGGCTATGAGGTGGAAGTGTGCAAAGGTTCATTTGACGGAATTCCACTCTTAAAATGAACCGTGAGCGATGGGAGCCGTGGCTCGGTGATTAACATTGGCACTGCGCTGCGATCTCCGCAATACTGGTTGACATTCCTGGCCGTGACATTGGCATGGACTTCCTCTCGGGCCGCTCGGCCTAACATGAGTACGTGGCGTGGCGGTCAGAGACGCTCAGGCATGCGTGGTGTTGGCCCCACCATGGCGTGTTGTTTCAGCCCTATAAGGGAATCTAACAGCACTTGTACCAACAATCTTCAGGCTATAAGCAGATCTGCGTGTGCTTCGTGTTTGTATGAGCGTGGGGAGCGGTAGTGCAACGGCTAACGCTCTGCACTACGAACCCGGCTACCCAAGTTCGAATCCTGCTAACGGCCAACACCAGTGACGATTTTTTGAGCTGGTCCTGGACTTCCCCTAGGTCGTCACGGCCTCAAATGAGTACCTGGTGCAGTGTGTTAACATCGCCACTAGGGAGACAGGCGACCGGGCTTGGTGCTGGCCACCCCACCCCTCGTGTGTCGTGCCGGCGTTCATAGGTGCTCGCTAACAGCACTTGCTCCTACAGTATAGCGGGATATACAAACACAGACATAATTCCAACCGTGATGAGGGTTACAAACTGAGTAATCATTGGAAAGATGTGATTAACCATGCAAAAAAGATGTAACTACACTTATTTGGACTATCTTATTTGACAGACAACTATTACAGGTTATTGATAGACAGCCAGTTTGTTGTTTTTACCCGTTTTAGTTTTTACTTGCTTTTCTTTTTTCACACTTTTGTTATGTATGCCATGTGTTAGTTACAAACCGCACCTCTCCATAACAAAGGCTCAGTCCTTTGTTATGCAGTCTACTCTTGGTCTTAAGCCTCACCTTACCATATTAATAAAAAAGTGTGCCGTTCCTGGCCCTTCCCCCCTCAACCATTATATATACGGGGTAGTATTTCTTGTGATCTCTCATTTACTTGATACAGCTGTCGTGGCTGTGACGGTTCCACCTGAAGACGGAGGCTTGTGTTGCTTCCGAAACGTCGTGAATTTTTTAATTTCTTTTATTTTACTTTTATTAATTACAATTTTTTACCTACGTGACTTTACCGAAAAAACCTAAGAGTAGTATAGCGGGATCTTTGTATATATTGGGAGCCGTTGCGTAGTGGTTAGCGCACTGTGCTATGAACTCGGCCATCTGAGTTAAATTCCCAGCCATGGCTGACGTCAACAGAGTAATAACTTACCCGACCATAGACCTCCCATGGGTCGACTCGGACATAGATGTGCTGTGTAAACGTCATCATTATGTGCGACTTAAGGCGATCGGGTATGGTGCTGACCACACTTACCCACACTACACCTGTGCCAGCCTTAATAGGTGCTCGCTAACGGCACGCACTTGCCCCAACAGTCTGCGAAATGTTAATACGTGAGTGTTTTGTCCGTGTTTATCTCCATGTGTGTGTGTGAGAGTTTGAACGTGTGCGTCTATGCATGTCTGCAGGTGCTGCACTTGCCCCAGCAGACTATGAGGGGGGGGGGGGCGGCAGGGTCGCGCTGACCGAAGCAGCGAAGCAGCGAGCGGCGCGCTCTTCGTGTGCCAACTCGCGCCATCCCACGGCCTGCACAATATCCCCCACTACACGCGATCGTTTTCACGCTACCTCGTGCTCTGAGGGGAAATGTGGGATATAAATTTGTGTATTCGAGGGCAGAGTGACATGTGCCTTCCATTCGTCAGATGATAAGTTCAAACATCCCATCCAGTGTCATCTTGGTGAATTTTTCCCTCCGTTATGAAAATTTTGCCAGAATTTATTCTTTTCAGCCAACAATAATTGTGTTCATTGAAAAGACTTTACCCAGCCATTGTCATGTCGAATTTCCATCCATCGATCCGGACCAATGCCAGGGCGCTCCTCTGAGCTCGAGTTAGCGGTTCCAAGTTTTTCATGATAATTTTTTTTTATTTTAGCAGGTAAAGTCCACTGAGCTTTTTGCTTCTTTTCAGAAAAGACCTGACCACAAATGATAGCTCAACTGGGTGGCTTATCATGTGGAAATGTATAGCAGCCAGATCCTCTAAACGCGTGATGTTGATTCTAAATGTGGAGGGGAAAACCGGAGGACCCGGAGAAAAATCAACGCGACCACGGGGAGAAAGACACGGAAACTTCAAATATTACAGCAGGCGTCGGGATCGAGGCCACGACCTCCTGCTTCCCAGGCGAGGTAGTTAACATCTCGCCACCGCTGTGCCCAGCGCAATCGCTGCTGGCTGAACACCAAGTGGCACAGTCTTTACCACACGGTACCGCGGATTTGCGGTGGGCAACAGAGGCCCGTGCAGCAGAGAAATCCGTTTGTGTTGCTCTCTTCCTGTGAGCTCCCGCGTCCACGTTCGCCACCTTCGCCAAGCTGCACGCACAAGGATGGTAAAGTATGGTTAAATAACCCCCACGGTGTGGGAAGGTCCTGATCCAGCAGCGGATTGAACAAAATGGCAAAAAAACGAAAAGACAAAGATCCCCCGTATAGCCTGAATAGACTTCTGAGGCAAGTGCTGTTAGCGAGCACATTTAAAGGCGGATACGACGGACAAGGTGGTGGGTGGGTGGCCAGCACTTAGCTAGCACCACGCTCGACTGCTTTTGTCTCCCCAGTGACGATTTTTTACACAGTGCACCAGGCACTCATTTGAAACCGTGTCGACCTCGGAGAGGCCCAGGACCGGTTCAAATAATCGTCACCGGTGTTGGTGGGCGGGAATCAAACTCGGATGGATGGGTTCGTAGCGCAGAGCGCTAACTGCTGCACCACCGCTCCCCACAAAAAGGTCCAAACATAAAGAGGCACGACACGGGGAGTGAAGCATTGTGCCGCGTGTGCGGTGAGCCCGGATGCTGGTTTCTGTTTCCTAAGCATTTGTAATGCAGAGAATAATTGCAACAATGCCATTGCATCGGAGTGCTCGCCAGTGGCGCGCATCGACCACCTCATAGCCAAGGGGTCGAAAAGCAAAACAACAAGAAAAGTATTTTTTCCTTTTTTTTCCTTTTGTAATGCGGGCGTAAACGACCTCCCGGAAGTGACGTCATGGGGGAGGAGTTACGTCACGTGAGGGAGAGGGTAAGGGTCTATAAGGGGGGTAACCGGAAGCAGTCGGGAGTGATCGGAGGACTGGGAAAGTGGGAGGCCACGCAGGGCGAAGGGTGAGGAGAGAGTGGCGAGATCGCCACACACCCGAGCCACGAGGATCGGCACCGTCGGCCAACGGTGACCGACCCCCGGGCAGCAGGAGCAGCGAGGAGGCTGCAGAGAGCAGCGGGTCTGCAAGGGAGGAGTCGGGCAGCAGGGGTCTGCACGACGAGACAGCAGCGGGTCTGCTAGGAGGGAGTTGGGCTACGTGAGCGACAGCAGCCTGGGGCTGCAGAGCAGAGAGTATATAGGGGAGTGCCGTGAGGGAAAAGAGATCGAACCCAAATAAAGGACACAGGACAGAGAGAAGCGTCCGAGTCTTTTATTACACTTTTACCAAATTCGGTAAAAAAAAACCTCAATCTTTCAAGAGCCGCAATCCACGTGGTGAATACATCACGAAGCAGTCCTTGAAAAGCAGGCTGTGGCACCGGAGCCGCAAGCGAATATGTAAAATAAAGTCAGTAAAAAAAATCGTCTGCCCGCAAGGGGGTAGCTAAAGAGTCGCAAGTGGCTCCGGACCCGCAGGTTGCCGACCCCTGTCCTAGCCGGACCGTGCACACGTGGGCGGCACGTGGACGAGGCGCGCAGAGCGCTCGGATGCCGCGGCCAAACGGCGATGCCAAAGTCTCTTGAGCTGATGACATTTTTGTTTGTTGTTGTTGTCCAGCAATTAAAGCTCCGTACGAAGGGTGCTCATTTTGTGCCCGTGTCAGAGCACTGGGCCCAACCACCACTGAAGTATCCAGGGTTTGTATATCATCTTGATTTGAAGCTTTCGTGACTGCAGGAATCCATACTTTTTGGTTCTTTCGGTAAAGTCACGTAGGTAGAAAATAAAATAAATGACGTTTCGGGCGCAACACAAGCGTCCATCATCAGGTGGGAAAGCGTGATCTGCTGCTGAGGCAGACTGTTTTTAAAGGTCTGAAATGGGAGTAGCTCAAGGGTTATAAAGAAGTGGCCGGGGCTCGCGATGTTAATGTGAGAAATTAGCATGTAACTGTAAGATAGGAGAGCGGCCTCCTCGACGAGGGCACGGAAGTGGCTATGTTAATGTGAGGGATTAGCATGATGTTAATGTGAGAAATTAGAGGGCACGGAAGTGGCTATGTTAATGTGAGGGATTAGCATGATGTTAATGTGAGAAATTAGCATGTAACTGTAGAAAAGAAGGAAAAGAAGAGCGGCCTCCTCGACGAGGGAGTGCAACCCAACGGGTGTAATCCGTTGGGTTAATTTGTTTCTCATGGTTCCCAATTCACACGTTGAACCGTGTGATCGAGAGTTGTGAGTTGTTCTCGCGAGGAACGTTCAGGGACCGTGACGCTTTCCCATTTCAACCAAAATGAGGCGATAGAAGGCGATTGGTGGCACCTCACGTGGCCTCTCTCAGGCGCAGCCAAAGAGGAATTAGCCCTCGACCATCCCGACCCCAGGTTTCTACATACGCCACGAGTTGCCGTCTTGCTGCTGCTGTTTCTTCTGTTCGCCGTGGCAATCGTCCACCCTTCTCGACGTCACTCAGCTTTTGGAGGTCATACTTCCCCATTGGACGACCCACATCAGACGCCATCATAAGCCGACATCGATTTCGCAATGAAATTACGAGGTAGGTTTTCAGAATACAGCCACAAGTTACTGCTACTGCTCTTTGGTTCTTTCGGTAAAGTCACGTAGAAATAAATTAAATTAAATAATACTAGAATACGACGTTTCGATTGCAACACAAGCAACCATCATCAGGTGCAAATGAATGAGAAAACAAACATAGTAACTTGTCTTTCTGTGTGCCTATGTGTGTGTCTCTCTCTGTTTGTCTCTGTGTGAGTCTCTCTCTGCTTGTGTGTCTGTGTGTCTCCGTGTCTATGTTTTATCTCTCTCAAATTTGGCAATCTTTGGAAGAACATAATCAACCAGATGGAGTGTTGACTGTTGTATTGGCCGACTCTCTGTATTGTATTGCATTATATTTCCAAGTTTACAAGGTTTGTTTTCTCATTCATTTGTACCCGATGATGGTTGCTTGTGTAGTAATCGAAACGTCGTATTCTATTATTATTTAATTTATTTCTTTGTGACTTTACCGAAAGAACCAAAGAGTAATTCCTGCAGTCACGAAAGCTTGGAATCTAGTTTACTGTTAATGGTTGACTTCTGGGGAACAGCAATATCAAGAGGTGATAAGCAAGTGTGAAATCAGAAATCAACAGCTGGAATTCCGGTTCAGGAATAACCCAACCATCGGATGTGTACTTCATCTTCACGTAGAAATAATTTGTCCGGAAAGTGTCGAATTGTGTTCTTTTGGATCCTTTGGATGTCAGTGACTTCTAATCTAACGGATGGATAATATCTTGAATCTCCAGTCCCTGACACAACACAAATGGTTTTGGGCCCCTCCTCGGTTCAAGAATGCCATCAAATGTACGTTGGTTAAAAGCGGGATACATCGATCACATCCCCAAGTCGCAGCTCACAAATTGACTTATTCTTCAAAGCAAACTGTCAGAAAGCTGTGGGAGAGGGTGCAGCTATTATGAGGCGACATTGATCGTGAGAGGTCCTGCCCATCATGAGCTGCATCTGTCTCTCTTTCTCTCACGTTTATATTAATTTCCACTCGTGTACTTCATCATTTTAAAGTTTGAATGCATTAGCACGTGGGCCACTAGGGCATGTGGAGTTTCGCCAGTCCTGTTTGCCCTACGACAGGAGAAGAAGAAGAAAAGACCATGCGCTGTTAATGTACAGCTTTTGAATGAAATCGGTGTCACACTCCGTTAATTTTCACTGTCAGCCCAGTAACCAATGGTCAGACAAAATAACGCGGATTTCAGGATAAATTGGACAAGTTAAACGCATTAATATAAATTGAGCAATCATTACCATCTCATACTCCTGACATCACAGTCATGAATACAAGTGGAAATGAAACAGTAAATAATAGACGAGTTTAATGAAGGTGGCTGCAATGTGGGACGAGATGAATATGAACTAAACAAAGGTCCAACAAGGCTGCGAAAATAACGGACGATGCATGTTGGAGCGACCAACTGGAAAAGGCATCGTGAAATGTAAACCTGCTCTGCAGTGGATGTACCATACAGAACCCACCATTGTTACCTCGACTTAACATCCAATCTCACATCACTTGATGCAAGAAGAAATCTACATTGCGCCCGTTCATCTATAAAATGCTTATTGGCAAATCTGCCCTTTTACGTAGCTTATTAATTAACCCCATTGTCAAACCCAAGGAACCTAAGACGTCCATCTAATTGTTTTTTAACTAACCCAAAAACAAGAATAAATAGGTGTCAAAGCCTTTGTCGTTGCAGCACCATTGTTTTGGAACAACCTTGTTTCCCTCGCTTCACATTGTAAATCTTCATCATGAGGCCTCCTTTGCCAGTACCAAAATATAATAACAGGGTTTTTCCCCTTTTTTCTGGCAACAAAACTGAAACCTTTTGCAAGGAATAATGTTTACATTATTCTCGTGTCCTGGATTTAGAACAGTTGTGTCACAACATCAACGTCGTGTTTATGCCAGGGAGGACAACGTCGCCTTTGCAGCCCATGGACGACCCTGGGTGTCTCTGCGTGCTTCCAGGCCGACTGTTTGAGAAATACATTCTGGAGACGTATCGGTGACACTGACGGTGACGACGACAAACCAACAGTCCAGGAATTCTTGGAAGGAGTTTGACATTTTGGACACGACTTTGTCGGATTGGTTATTCCTTGGACGAAGTCTCGAACCACCTAATGAAGGATGTGCGTGGAAGAAAGCTTATCCTGATGCAGTGCATTGCTTTGAGGGGTTTGATGACACATTACGTGTACACGGTGAAACAGAGGTGGGACAAAGTCATTGTTATGCAAGTCCAAGTCGAGTCGCAAGTCATCAAATTCATGACTCGAGTCTGACTCGAGTCCAAGTCACATGACTCGAGTCCACATCTCATAGGTGGGACAAAGTCATTGTTATGCAAGTCCAAGTCGAGTCGCAAGTCATCAAATTCATGACTCGAGTCTGACTCGAGTCCAAGTCACATGACTCGAGTCCACACCTCTGCGGTGAAATAGCGCAACGAGCAAAACGAAGTGGGATGCGATGAAGTAGGAGAAAATGATGTTGAAGATCTGTTGGTGTCACACGGTCATGCCTCTAAGTAATTAAGATCTTGCTGAAGTAGATAAGCATACTTTTGAAGAAGAAACTATGGATGATGATGAGGAGAATTCTTCTCAACAAAGAGGCTTCACAGTTTAGATGCTCAGAAATATGTTTGGCCATGTCGAACCAGCATTCGATGACATTGAAAAACACGACACTATTCGGGATCGCTCTGCAAAGGTGGCACGGACTGTAGGAGGTTATTTGGCACGTGACCGTGCAATTTTAAATGCAAAACTGCAAAGTAGAAAAGAAGACAACCTTGGATTCTTTATTTGAATTTAAAAAACCCAAGCATCCCCAACCACTCACGGATGAACCTCAAGCAGGACCTTCTGGCACTCAAGTGAAGGGAAATCCTGAGGCTGCGTCTTCTACCGAGATAACGACGGTGGATGTTGGTGATGTCGGTGATGTTGAGATGCCAGTTGAAGACCCTCCTGCTGCATCTCCATCCTCCGCCTAATCCTCTCCCAACACATCCAATCAAGCACAACTCATCCACTCCTCAAAGCAAGATCATAACAATTATAGGTTTAGGTAACATATTTTTATAATGTTGTTTAAGAGTCTGCTTTCTTTTACACGAAAATGGTTTTCTGTTTGAGTTATTGCTTTCAAATGTCACAAATACGTTTTGTATAAAAAAAAATGAACACGTTTTAAAAGTGTACAGGGCTGCTTTGAAATGCTCGTAAAAATTATTTACAATTAAGTGTTTGGGGCAAGCATCTACACTATGGGAACCTCATTTGCCAGTAAAAATATGATAATTGGTTCTTTACCCTTCTATCTGGCAACAAAACTGACACCTTTTCACAAGGAGTCATGTTTGCATAGACCGCAATACCTGCAGTCATAATACAAACAAAAGAACATAACTCTGATAATGTGCACTGTCCTTAAAGTTGATTGATCCACACCCGAGACAGCTTTCCTTAGAGCCTAGTCTCATATGGGTTGGACCGGATGACGCCAAAAGGCGCACAACTCAAAGACAATGCACCATCAGAGTATGAGAGCTCGGGGCAAGCATCTACACTATGGGAACCTCATTTGCCAGTAAAAATATGATAATTGGTTCTTTACCCTTCTATCTGGCAACAAAACTGACACCTTTTCACAAGGTTCCCATAGTGTAGATGCTTGCCCCGAGCTCTCATACTCTGATGGTGCATTGTCTTTGAGTTGTGCGCCTTTTGGCGTCATCTGGTCCAACCCATATGAGACTAGGCTCTAAGGAAAGCTGTCTCGGGTGTGGATCAATCAACTTTAAGGACAGTGCACATTATCAGAGTTATGTTCTTTTGTTTGTATTATGACTGCAGGTATTGCGGTCTATGCAAACATGACTCCTTGTGAAAAGGTGTCAGTTTTGTTGCCAGATAGAAGGGTAAAGAACCAATTATCATATTTTTACTGGCAAATGAGGTTCCCATAGTGTAGATGCTTACCCCGAGCTCTCATACTCTGATGGTGCATTGTCTTTGAGTTGTGCGCCTTTTGGCGTCATCTGGTCCAACCCATATGAGACTAGGCTCTAAGGAAAGCTGTCTCGGGTGTGGATCAATCAACTTTAAGGACAGTGCACATTATCAGAGTTATGTTCTTTTGTTTGTATTATGACTGCAGGTATTGCGGTCTATGCAAACATGACTCCTTGTGAAAAGGTGTCAGTTTTGTTGCCAGATAGAAGGGTAAAGAACCAATTATCAATTAAGTGTTTGATAAGTATAAATGCCGTTAAAAGGTTCTTGAACTCAAAATTGGTTATAAATGTGTACATTGTATTGTACAGTAAACTACAAGTACGTATTTTGGTTGCTAGATGTGAAACAACATTATCGTAAGTTACGGCCCCTATCCCTACCTTATTTTATTGTTTCTTATGGGAGAAATTTCCCCGCTTTGCGTCGCATAGGCAATGTTACGCTCTTACGGTCCCTATCCACCCCCATTTATATGTATTCCTATGGGGAAAACGTCTTCGTATACATCGCTTCGCTATAAGTAGCAAATTTCCAGTCCCTAACCCCGATGTATATCGGGAACCCCTGTATCACCGCGTGGCAGCGGGTGACGGAACCTTTGTTAGCAAGAAGAGGCGTTTAATTATTATCAATATAATTCAAAAGATGTGAAAATCAGAACATCTAAAAAATATCCTAAATTGTACGTGTGGGGAGCTTTTGTGTCGTGATTAGCGCGCTACACTACGAACCCGGCGACCCGAGTTCGATTCCTGCTCACGGCCAACACCAGTGACAATTATCTGAACCGGTCCTGGGCCTCCCCTAGGTCTACTCAGCCTCAAATGAGTACCTGGTGGGATGTTTAAATAATCGCCACTTGGGAGACAAAGGCGGCCGAGCGTGGTGCTGGGCACCCACCCCATCGCGTGTCGGCCTTCATAGGCGCTCGCTAACAGCACTTGCCCCGACAGTCTGTTCAGAGCGGGGGATCTTAGCGTGTGTATGTGTGTGAATTCCCCACCTGGGCTTTAGTGATTGAAAGGCATGGATCAGATCAGCTCGATAACAAGGGTAGGAGGCTATTAGACTTATGTGCAGCCCATGGGCTTGTAATCACCAACACGCTGCCGTGCCAAGTTGTAATGTTGATTCATATCACATTGAACTGTTGGTGCTCAAACAGCATTGTTTAATGGGTGTGTTGAATCAAACAGCCTCGCATTCACGATCCGTTACATACATACGCATCAGTATAGGTCATGCCGACTGGACTTCTGTGCAAAAACAAAGCTTCGCAGCTCATCGGATTCCTCCGCTCTAAATGCGGATTCTGATTCTGACTGCATTAAGTTGCAGCGCGTGATGTGCGATGCTGCTCGCCCAGGCGCCGCGTCAATCGCACTTCAGCGCGGGACCCACAAGGGGGCCACGCAGCACCTGCACCGGGGCCGCCGCGTGGCCCGTGAGTGGCAGGAGTTGGGGAGTGGACATGATCGCAAGACATATCGCGTAGTCGGACGTTTTGAGTGAACACGTTTGTACGCTCAGAAGTCATAGGTCAGAATGAAAACATTTTCTTGGGGTGTTTTTTTGGGGGGGATTTGTTACTCACGAGAAAGAGCGACGTAGATATTGAAAAGCAATGTTGAACAACTCCAAGGCTCAAACACTCGACCAATATCAAACTGCCGTCTACTTCCGGAATATAAACTATAAACATATCTACAAGATAGGTTATCGACAGCTGTCAGCCGCGTTCGGAGAGGGCCCAGATGTCGTCTAATCAGAGTTGGTTCTCATCAAGATAGGCGTGCGGGAGACTCTGGACACTGCAACACGACCAACAACAGCCGCCTTGACGGCGACGTCACCACGGTGCCTGTGCCAGGCCAGCTGCACTTTCAGGCCACGTGAAGTGTCGAAGGCTCGCTGACAGGAGGTCACGGCACAGACCCTGCAGATGCCATGGGTTGGTTGACTGAGATGACCGGTAGACGCACCAGCTGTATCCCCTACTGGCCAACTTGCAGTATTTTACCGACCCGGCGCTACGCTCGTTGTGAGGGTCGCTCATCTGCCCTCCGTTGTTGCTGGAGGGCGACTGCCTCCAACTGCTCAGTAGCAGCAGCGTGCTTCACAAGCCTCCTCCATAGAGGCCGATCTTGACACCGCTGGTGCCGGTTTTCGACACGACAGCACCCTTCTTCACGCATGGTAACCATTGCTCCTGGGAGATAACAAGACTGACAAACTTGGAGATCGCGTTTGTGATTTTAGGTTCTCTTCAGTTTCATTATTCCTCCCCCACTTCCCATTTCTCCCATGTTGAACTTCTTTCGCACCGTACATAGATAGCCAACCGTACTAATTGGAGGTGCGGGAGAAGGACACCAAACTAAACACAAAAAGCAGTTCTAAGGAAACGAGTTTGCAGTGACCGTCTTTGCTCCCGATCGTTACCCCAACCGTGGTAGCGCAGTGAGCCCAGATGCCCTCGTTCGATCCCTAATGTTGAGGGTGGATTACACCCTGGCTTGTTATACGTGACCTGTTCTTTCCCCCCTCCTTTTGCAATTCCTATTATATTCTGGGTTCTTTAATGACGATAAAAAAATGGGGATGGGGGGGGGGGGTACTTCGTAAAATACGGCGTGGATAACAACCGCATCTCGAGCATAAGAAAATCGACGTTCCAATGTTATTGGAGAGATTAACGCCTACATCGTAGCATCGATATATATGTAGTGGGTAAAAATAGAGAGATACTTCTTTGGAGGCAACACGTTTAGTATAACAATAACAAAAGCCCTAACACAAAGGGGTATCTGCCCCTTCCACCAGGTAACCTAAGGAGGTAGTCCCTCCGGGCTAACGAGCCCTAACACAACTGGGGAGGCTATCAGAGACCGGACCTCGACCCAGTTCCGGGTCTTGTCTTCGGGGCTTCTCTTCAGGGTGACGGCTTCAGGTCTTCAGGTGTACAACAGCAGCTGGACCCGTTGAGGGGTCCGGATTATATTGTCAATCCGGGGGCTTACTCAACCCCTAGCCACGCCTCCCTTCTCGAGCCTTCGAGAGGGACCTGGTCCTGGTCCCGTGGTCCCCCAGCCCCCTCTTTGAGGGCCCCCGGGCTGGTACCTCCGGTCACCAGGCCTCCGGGTTCATACAGAGTGCCACGGCCGCCTGTGAACCCTTCATCCATACCTGGCACTCTCGCCCCCTATCCTCTGGAGACTAGCACAGCACGTGAAGTACAATGCCATCCATCCTTGATACACACAGCCTGGCTCATGCAGTGGCATCCCACGATGCCACTACATCACCCCCCCCCCCCCCCCCCCTTTGCACTCAGCCGTCCGGGCTGACAACTCCCCCTTGAAGCTCAGCCAGCCTGCAACAGCAACATAACGACAACGTGTGCCTCAATAGTAATAAGAACACAACACAACACAATCCCAACAATAAATACCCCAGCCCACCTATACAAATGTGCAATATATACAAATATATATAGCGACCGGAAAAAGGGCGGAAGCAGGGAGCGACAACATGGGGTAGAGGAACAACGCAAAGTGCGCGAAGCGCACGACCCCGCACCCCAACAACCACCGTCACCAACACTGTAACACCACTTGATATTACAATAAAGGCAACGACAAAAATGGCCTGACGAGTGAGACACACAATAAATGGTATGGGGGTGTGTGTGACTGGGGATCATGAGAAACGAAGAGTTTTGGACTGAGTCCTCGTGGCCAGGCCCACGTGCGAGGTGGGCCCACTCACCCCGGAGGACCCGGGGAGTACTTGCAAGTGTGGCGGATCAGCCGGTTCCGCACAGGGAGCATCCGGCTGGGCAAAGGAGCTTGCAGTGTCCGGTGCCGAGGGAGCAGAAGACGGTGGTGACTGTAGGGGTGTCAGTCGTGCGGCATCTGAGGATGAAGTTACAGATTTCCACTGAGGATGCACCTCAGCAGGCACACTCCGCAGCTCGTCGGACACGTCATACACTCGGCCCCTGCATTGTGGATGTGAGATGGTATCGCGCGGAGCAATGAAGGACTTGAGGCACGACGGGTGGACGAACCAGCAACGGCGGCCCCAGCGAATTTGCACACATTGCGGACAGACAACGCGAACGATCACGACAGGCCCTCGCCAGGGCTTGAACAATTTCGGTGACGTTCCCACCGGAACCTGAGGGCAATGGAGCCATGCCTCATCACACGCACTCCACTCATGGCCAGAAGTACGTAGACCCCGTAGGCGTTCATTAGCCAATTGGCGCGAATTAGAATACATCCTCGAAGCCTCCCGTGCTTCCGACAGCTTCTGAATGTTAAAGTGTACCGAATCAGGAATTTTGGATTTCGTTTTAGTTGGTGCGACGCGTAATTGAACGTCAATTGGGGGTCATGATCCCTGCCGTACATTAAGAAGAACGGCGAATAGCCAGTGTATGTACGAGGGGCCATACGATAAGCGGCCAACACGACCGGAATACATAAGTCCCAATCGAGCTGAGATTCGCCGACTTGGTGACTCAGCATTGCAGTGAGCGTTCGGTGCAGGCGCTCGACCATACCATCCGTTTGGGGTGGTATGGCGATGTTCGAATTTTTTGTGTGCCCAACAGGTCGCACACCTCCCGCAGTAATTTGGAGGATTTTTTTTTCCTTGGTCCGTCAGTAGATGCTCGGGAGCACCCTTATCCATGACGTAGCCATCCAGGAAGGCGTCACGTCAGTGATGGCAGCTGCCTACTGGTTGGGGAGCGGCCAGGCCATAGGCCAGCGTGAAAAATATTCGACTCCCATCAGTAAATATGTATTACCCCACGGGGTGGCGGGAAAGGGACCCAGGATGTCCAGAGAGACAAGCTCATTGATGCGAGAGATACGCATAGACTGTAAGGGCGGACAGAAAAAGTCATGCTGGATTGTGGCGAGGGTTTTGTGCACGCCCAAGTGCAGAAGTTTTTCATGCACGGCCCACACAACCCTCCCTCGCAGGGCTGTGGGCAAGACAAGAGCGTAACGGCATGCACCCTCGTCCCAGCATATTAATAGGCCATCCCGCAGGACCACCGGGGCCAAGCCCCTATGGCCTTCATCCCCATCAGAGTGCACGACGCGATGGCGCATCTTGATCAGGGAAGCATCCTCCATCTGGAGACGTCCCCATTCAGCAAGGTTAAGATTAAGGACGGCGTCGCGTGCCACAGGACTGTCTGTCTACTCCGAGGGGGCCACCTCAGCTGACGCTGCAAGGGGCAGGACCGAATCGTCTACAGGTTGCTTACAGCGCCCAGAGCCCGAAAGTCAAGAACAGTCGGTGAGCAGCGGCAACCGAGACAGGGCATCCCTCTCTAAAACCATCGGCGGCAAGACCTCCCAGACTCTATTATCTTCCTAAGATCCATAAAGAAGGCACCCCGCTACGACCCATCGTGTCGACGATCAACTCTCCTACCTACAAACTGGCCCAGTTTCTATCAGATACTCTGCTTCCCTTCACAGGCAAGACCTCTTCGGCAGTACTCAACTCAACCCAATTAGTCTCTATGGTCAAGGACATGGTACTATCTCCTGATGATATCCTCGTCAGTTTTGATGTAGTATCTCTGTTTACCAAAGTCCCAGTACCTGACACCCTAACAATAATTGAGGACTTGGTCCAACATGGATTGAATTCGGATGTACCTGCGCTGGTTAGGCATTGCTTCACAAACACTTATTTTACCTGGAATGGCACCTTCTACAAACAGAATGAGGGTACCCATATGGGCTCCCCCTTGTCACCAGTGATAGCCAACATGTTCATAGAAAAGTTTGAATCAGACGCCATCCAGACATCCAGCCTGCGTCCTTCCCTGTGGAAGAGGTATGTCATTTGGCCACATGGCCTCCCAGCATTGAACCACTTTTTGGACCACATCAATTCCAGACACCCATCCATCAGATTCACCATGGAAGTGGAGAAAGATGGTAAACTACAATTCTTAGATATTCTGTTGGAGAGGAGACCTGACGGATCCTTGGGACCTTCTGTCTACAGGAAAGCCACCCACACAGATTCCTACTTGAAACCTGATTCCCACCACCACCCATCTCAAAATAATTATCTCATCAAAACGTTATACCACAGAGCTCATGGCATTTCTGACCAACACCACCTGGCCAGTGAATTAAGACATGTACATCGGGACCTCAGGATGAATGGATACTCTGACCGCACCATCCGCCAAGCTGTTTCTCCCACCATACAGAAACAGCCACATGAAACTCCGATCAAAATTATCACGTTGCCATACATAGCAGGCGTGACCAAAAATATCTCCAAAATTCTAAACAAACATAAGATCCAAGTCCGATTCAGTACAGTACATAAAATCCGTGATCTAATTCCATCTGTGAAAGATGTCATTCCTGACTTACAATACCCTGGAGTCTACAAAATGAGTTGCAGTTGTGGTGATTTCTACATTGGAGAAACGAAACGTCATGTCTCTGATCGTGTCCGCGAGCACAAGTCAGATCTGAAACACGGCAAAACTGATTCTTCCGCCGTTGCCGATCATTGCTACAACGCTGTGGGCTCTCATGAAATTGTCTTTTCCGAGACCAAAGTGCTCTGCAAGTCTCCTGGCTACCATCAAAGGTTTGTACACGGGGCCATCCAAATATACAAACAGACATAATTTCAACCGTGATGATGGGTACAAAGGTAGTAATCATTGAAAAGCTATTATTAACCATGCAAAAAAGATTTAACTACACATATTTGGAGCATTCCTGGCAGCGATTTCAGCCGCACCACCTCTACATAACAAAAGGCTCAGTCAACCATTATACACAACAAAGACTCCTTCCTGGCAGCGATTTCAGCCGCACCACCTCTACATAACAAAAGGCTCAGTCCCATTTACACGCACCTTTACATCATCCGCACCTAGTTTACACAACAAAGGCTCATTCCTCACAGCGTGCTTCAGCCGCACCGAACCTCACAAAAATAATATTCAGGGCCTACCTTGGCTCCTCCCACCCTCAACCAGTATATATATGTAGAGGTGTAATTGTGTATGGGCGCGGATGGCTAACAAACACAAGGGGCATGGTTAGGGCCGTACACAGAGGAGGTGCTCACACCGACGTCCGCACCTGCATCCCCCACAGGCCCCTCCCGGGGGCCGAGTACTATAAAAGGTGGTGAGCCGGAGTGCTCGAGGTCGGAGTATCAGCTTTAACCAGCGAAGACTGAAGACCAGCTAGCATAGGCCCCGGAGCTCCCCTGGCTCGCTGTCCTTGTCAGGGTCGACCAGGGCAAGCCGGTGGCATGGCCCCGAGAGCCCAGACTCAGGGTGCCGGGATTCCAGCTTGACCAGGGCTGGGATAAGTAGCCTCCCTTAGCTCCGTAGTGGAGGACTTGGGCTTAGGTTAGCGGGGTTAGATGTTGTGTCTCCCTGTTAGCTGAGTAAAGGGGACGTTAACCGCTTAAGTACTGTGTGTACCCGCTACTGTACACAAGTTGGTGTTAATAAATAAGTGTGCCTCCGATCCCGTCGTCAAGCCTCCTGAATACGTACTACATCTGGTGTCAGAAGTAAAACGTTCAACGATGGACACACGAGGGACGACACGTACCAGGGAGTCGGAGATGGAGGACACCGCGGCCGAATCGCCACCAGAGATGGCCGAGGTCGGATTGGAGCAGCCGGGGCCGAGTACACCCGCGCTGCTACGACAGGAAAGGGGGGATGCGTCGGCCGAGGGACTTCGGCTGGCTCACTCCCGCCTGGCGGAGCTGCTCTACGCTGCGGCCGCCGCGTTGGAAGAGATCACGCGGCTGGGGGCTGGAGGGGCTGCGCGGGACGACGACAGCAGCCGACGCGCGGCGACAGTTCCCGCCACCCCGACGCGGCTTGCGGTTAAATTTCCCGCCGTCACTACAGTGCGAGCAGAGGGCGGGGCCGGCCTGCATCAGGTGACTGCTGAGGGCCAAGCACGAGCCGTGACATCATCAACACCGGCCAGCGCGTCAACAACAGAGCGACCGGCGATGCCATGCTCGCAGCCCGCCCACACTGTAACGTCTGCTGGGAACGACGGAGCGCGATCCGCAGCCACGGACGTCGCGTTACAGCAGCGACTGCCGCCTCTCAAAGAATTCGTGGGCGCGGACGGAGACTGGGGCGGCTTCAAAAGGCGGTTCATCGCTCATCAAGAGATGGCGAACTGGACGGACGCCGAAGCACTACGCGCGCTGCCGGCGATGCTGGACAACGACGCCCTGGCTACTCTCACCTCGGCGCCTAAGGAAAAGCGCGCCACGCTGCACTTGGCGCTGCAGCTGCTGTCAGCTGTCTATGGCCCGCCTTCGGACTGCAGGCAGCTATTCCACGATCGGCATCGGGGCGCCAACGAATCGCCCCTGGCCTTCCGGACAGCTCTCCTGGCCCTGGCGAAGGCAGCTTTCCCGCGGATGGACAAGAAGGGAGGGATTCGTTGCTGGGGTTGTCGGTCGCGGAGTGGGGACGCCTCCAAATGGAGGACACCTCCCTCCTCGCTCTGCGCCGTCGCACCGGGGAGGTTGGTCAGGGGGTGGCGAACGTTGACTCGTGGGGGTTGTTCCAGGGTCTTTTAATGCACTGGGACGGAAAATCCCGTCGCCAACGGCTCGTGGTGCCTGCAGCATTAAGGGGTAAGGTGGTATGGGCTGCTCATGAGCGGCTCCTGCACTTAGGGGTTCACAAGACCTTTGCCACGCTCCAGCTCGATTTCTTCTGGCCGGACATGGCAAAGGACGTGGGGGATCTCCTGGGGTCGTGCACGCAATGCGCGCAGCGGAAGCCACCAGCAAGGGGGTCCAACCCTCCGCTGCAGTCCATAAAGGTTTCCCAGGTTAACGAGCTCGTTGCTCTAGATATTCTCGGGCCATTTCCCGCTACACCCAGGGGAAATAGGTATTTATTGACAGGGGTCGAATACTTCACGAGATGGCCTATGGCCTGGCCCCTGGCCAACCAGTCAGCAGCAGCCGTCGCGGAGGCCTTTGTCCAGGGCTATGTCCTCGACAAAGGTGCTCCGGAACGGCTGCTGACTGATCAGGGTAAGAATTTTTCGGGGAAACTCTTCCGCGAGGTGTGCGACCTCTTGGGTACGGAGAAAATTCGGACCTCCCCGTATCACCCACAAACTGACGGGATGGTGGAACGGCTGCATCGGACCATCACGTCTATGCTGTCCCAGCAGGTATCGGAATCCCAGACAGATTGGGACCTTCGCATTGCCGGTGTGTTGCAAGCCTACAGGATGGCTCCCCATGCGGCCACCGGATTTTCCCCTTTCTTTTTAATGTATGGCCGCGAGGCTAACCCCCCTGTGACGACCCAGCTGAAGCTCTCGGCGCCTCGGGCGAAGTCTACATTGTCCGAACACGTTAAATTTAACATCGGCAAATTATTTGAGGTGCGGGAAGCGGCCGTGCAAAATTCTGAACTCCGCCAGAAGGCGAACGAGAGGCTTCGGCTGGGGCGGGCACATGTGTTCAAATGGAAACCAGGGGACAGGGCATGGTTGCACTGCCCCCAGGTGCCGCTGGCGACCTCGTCAAAGTTGGTACGGCCGTGGCGGGGGCCCGTGGAGGTCGTACAGGTCTTGCGGCCGCAATGTGTACGCGTCAAATGGGGGAGGCGTCGGTGGTACGTGCACCCCTCAAGGTTGAAACCGTTCAATGCGCCGCCCCGTGGTTCGCACACACACACGCATGGCCAAACGTGTGAGGGGTCCGCCGACTCCCCGACGTCGCTGCTCTCGCCTGACCTGACATCAACTGTTCCATCTCCAGGTGCAACTGGAGTGACGGGTCCACGACCGCCAACCCCCCCCGGGGGGGTCGGGGGTCACTCGGCAGCGAAACCAGACTCTCTCGCACCCGGACCGTCAACAACCGCCACTGAGCATGCCGGGACGGGCCCTTGTGACGGGCCCGCCGCGAGAACGCGCGCCAAAACGCGCAGACTATTGTGAGGTCGGCCGTTGGGGGGCCTTTGCGGACGAGGGGGGGAGGCGTCCGGAGAGCGTGTATATATATGTTGGGTTTGCGGAATGGGGTATTTATTCGGGGGGGTGCGCCGGGTTATTTTTTTTTCCTTCTCTTTCTTCTTCTACCTGTTTCCTGTTGTTGTTGTTATGGTTGTCATTGTTCTTGTTAAAATTACGCGAGGCACACACGGTTTTGGGGAGGGATGCACCTTTATTCTGATTTTGTTGCAGCCGGGGACGGCTGCGAGCTGTACAGGGGGGGGTGATGTAGAGGTGTAATTGTGTATGGGCGCAGATGGCTAACAAACACAAGGGGCGTGGTTAGGGCCGTACACAGAGGAGGTGCTCACACCGACGTCCGCACCTGCATCCCCCACGGGCCCCTCCCGGGGGCCGAGTACTATAAAAGGTGGTGAGCCAGAGTGCTCGAGGTCGGAGTATCAGCTTTAACCAGCGAAGACTGAAGACCAGCAAGCATAGGCCCCCGGAGCTCCCCTGGCTCGCTGTCCTTGTCAGGGCCGACCAGGGCAAGCCGGTGGCATGGCCCCGAGAGCCCAGACTCAGGGTGCCGGGATCCCAGCTTGACCAGGGCTGGGATAGGTAGCCTCCCTTAGCTCCGTAGTGGAGGAATTGGGCTTAGGTTAGCGGGGTTAGATGTTGTGTCTCCCTGTTAGCTGAGTAAAGGGGACGTTAACCCCTTAAGTACTGTGTGTACCCGCTACTGTACACAAGTTGGTGTTAATAAATAAGTGTGCCTCCGATCCCGTCGTCAAGCCTCCTGAATACTTACTACATATACAAGGACTGTTTTCTTGGAATTTCTCTCACTTGATACAGCTATCGTGCTGTGACGGTTCCACCTGAAGACGGAAGCTTGTGTTGCCTCCGAAACGTCGTGATTTTTATTTTATTTTTATTTTACTTTTATTAATTTTAATTTTTTACCTACGTGACTTTACCGAAAAAATCTAAGAATATGAATCCTTGCAGTCACGAAAGCTTCAAATTTTGAACAGGGCATCAGCTTTGGAGTGCTGGAACTTCTGACCTTTGGCCGTCAGCGCGTGGAGGGGCTTCGCGATGGTAGTGAATCCGGCTACAAAGCAGTGGTAGTAGGATGCGAAGCCAATGAAGCTTCGCATCTTCCCCACTGACGTAGGGGTTGGCCAAGTCTGAATGCACGCCGTTTTCTCGGGGTCCGTAGCAATTGCGGACTTGCTGACAATATGTCCAAGATACTTCACGGATTTCTGCAGCTGGTGACATTTTTTGGGGCATAAATTTGAGATTAGCAGCCCGCATTTTGGCAAAAACAGCATGCAAACGACCGACATATTCGTCGAACGTGCGGCTAAAGACGATTACGTCTTCAAGGTAAATCAGACATGAGACCCACTGAAGCCCCGCTAGGATTAGCTCCATAAATTGTTGGAATGTCGCCAGCGCGGAGTGGAGTCCCATCAGGAGCCGATTTAATTCAAAAGGCCCTGCGGCGTACGGAAAGCCATCTTTGGCCTAGAAGCATTGTCCAATGGCAACTGCCAAAACCCTGACAGAAGGTCGAACGTAGAAAAGTACTGGGCACCCGCTAGGGCATCCAGGGAGTCGTCTATCCGTGGGAGAGGGTACGCCTCCAAAAAATCAACATAAGCGCAAGCTGCCACCTTGTTTCTTAACGAGAACAATATGTGCTCCGCATGGGCTAGTGGATGGCGGAATAATATCAGCAGCCAACAATGGCCAGCCGGACGTGCTCTTTTTCTGCAGGACTCAGCCTATAAGGGTTTTGTCGGATAGGAGCGGCGTCCCCTGTGTCAATATGATGACTTAGCAAAGTGGTCCGGCCAATATCGAATTTACTGGTGCTGAAGACATTAGCAAACTCCCGTAAAAGTGACCTCAATTTATCACGCTGGGAGTCGAACAAGTCCGCAGCTTCCGAGCAGAGAGAATCCAGCCATCGGGCATCTGGTCCAGAACGCGGCGTCGGATGTGACCCGGCCTCAATGCTTCCCACGACACAAGCACCACGAAGTACGGGCAACACGTGAGCATGAACCTGCCCTGCGAAACGACCGACGTCTTCAACCCGGCATTCAGGACCTGGTTAAATGGTTCCCTGTCAGCGAACACTAGGGTCTGCGCACCCACGAGTTCCAATCCCCGTACAGCCATGTTAGAGGGTCCTAACAGGATCCCTCCAGCCGTCGCCGCCGGATCAAGTGGCTTGCGCAAGCATAGGGAGACTAACATTTGCGCGCCCGGGATGATCTGAACCGTTTTGGATGCAAGCGCCTGCACTGTGGCGTTGGCCATACACAACCGAGTGGGAGACGGTAGGAACGCCAAACGACGGCGAGATGACAATTTGATGCACCCTTGGTCAATACAAAAATGTATCGGCATTTTTAATAAGAAATCGGTTCCCAGCAAGCATGAAATGGTGAGGAACGAAGAGACCAGATTCGGCCCCAACAATTTGACATCGCCAACACAAATTTGAGCGGTGATTTGGCCGACAATACCCAATGAACCCCCGTTGGCGGCAAAACACGGCACTTCGAATGGGCGCAGGGAATGGCATTTGTATGGTAGTATATTAAAGATGAGCTCGGAAATAATAGTCGTCGACGCACCAGTGTCGACGAGCATACGACTGACGACCTCGCGGTTGCAGTGACCACCCTGTGGGCCAACTCCGACCACTGACCTGGTCGGAGTGGCCAGTCATCCCGCACACAATTCGCCCCCCCAGAACCAACGCATGACTCAACCCCAAACCGGAGCAATGAGATGCATGAGGTGGAACCAGGGTCCGAGTGTGTACGGTGTCGCGACTTGCCTCAGGTCGCCACGAAGAGGAGGATGGTCGGGTAGATGACAGCCGGGGCCTGGAGCAGCATCGTCGAGGCGCCCGACAGCCTGACGCAATGTGGCCCTAGAGGCCACAGTTGTAACATGTAACGAGGCCCCGCTCCGGGCGAGGCGACATCTTCCTACGTAGGTGAGCGTCATCCCGGCACGGCCGGTCATCCCTCCTCCATCCCCTGTCCGGGGTGGATGCAAAGGCCAGGGCGTCCTCCGGCGCAGCACACGCCACCAGACCCATCTCCCGCTGTAGAAGCAAGTTGGGCTGTATGCTCCTGGCTACCTGCAGGGAGCAGAGGTCACTGTCGTCGACAGCGTGGACGACCACCCGGAGCTCCCATGCCAACGCCAGCAGCTTTTCCATGACAAGGGCATTGATGCTTTCCACCTCCATCCTGGAGTAGGCTGCCTTGGCCAACGCCAACAGCGTGCTACGGAAGGCTAGGGGTGACTCGGAGTCCCCGCACCTCCGTGGGGCGAAGCTGTATCGGGTGTTGGACGGCGGCCCATAAATCGCTGCCATCTGCTGCAGGAAGCGCCCGTAGCGACTCCGCCTCTGTCCACACTGGGCTGCCTTCCAGCACCACTGGAAGGCAGCCCAGTCACCTCCAGCGGTGGAGAATTCTTTTAAAACGGGCAGGCGCTCCGTCTTCCCGTCCTCCACTGCAGCCTCCACGTGGTGAATCTTGCACAAGATAGCTGCAGCCGCATGGAGAAGCTCAGACAGGCGGAAGTGCGCCACCCGGAGCGCCCTCCCCAATGGTGGTGAGCCGTCAATTAGCCGGCCGGCGCACTGCTCAACCGGCGGTGCATCTCCTCCCTCCTCCGGGGCCGCCAACCCCGGGGCTGCTGCATCGTCTTCGTCTTCCGCTGGAGAGTGGGTACGTGTTTTTCACCTTGTCTCCATATATATACTAGTTAGTTAAGAAATCTAACTAATTGGCCACTTCTGACTCCAGTTGTAGTGGGTACAAATGGAGAGGGAGAGTTCTCTGGAGGCAACACGTTTATTATAACAATAACAAAAGCCCTAACACAAAGGGGTATCTGCCCCTTCCACCAGGTAACCTAAGAAAGTAGTCCTTCCGGGCTAACGAGCCCTAACACAACTGGGGAGGCTATCAGAGACCGGACCAAAACTCGGGTTCGGGTCTTGTCTTCGGGGCTTCTCTTCAGGGTGACGGCTTCAGGTCTTCAGGTGTACAACAGCAGCTGGACCTGTTCAGGGGTCTGGCTTATATTGTCAGTCCCGGGGCTTACTCCGCCCCTAGCCACGTCTCCCTTCTCGAGCCTTTGAGAGGGACCTGGTCCTGGTCCCGTGGTCCCCCAGCCCCCTCTTTGGGGGCCCCCGGGCTGGTACCTCCAGTCACCAGGCCTCCGGGTTCATACAGAATGCCACGGCCCCCTGTGAGCCCTTTCACCATACCTGGCACTCTCGCCCCCTATCCTCTGGGGCTGGCACTGCATGTGAAGTGCAATGCCATCGATCCTTGATACACACAGCCCGGCTCACGCATCATGCAGTGGCATCCCACGATGCAACTACATATACATTGGAACCAATACATTGCCGCTGTTATGCAGTGTTGACTTGTGTTGGCCGACTCTCTGTGTTATATTGCATTATATTTCCAAGTTTACTATGTTTGTTTTCTCATTCGTTTGTACCTGATGATGGTTGCTTGTGTTGCAATCGAAACGTCGTATTCTATTATTATTTAATTTAATTTATTTCTACGTGACTTTACCGAAAGAACCAAAGAATAATTCCTGCAGTCACGAAAGCTTCGAATCTAGTTTGTACATTACATAGTTCGTACGTTACTGTTCATCACCATGTAAATATAACAATGCTTGAAAATGAACCAGAGGCTGGTTCACATTACAGTCCATAAGCCTATGGGCCGTCTGAACAAACCATTGTTGTCAAGTCGCATTAAATCAGGCAAGCTGTAGACTGGTTTTGACTCTCAGGGTCTCATCCGTCACCCCTGATTATAACACTGATGTGTAGTCTTCGGTTTCCCTCCCTTCACAGACTCTTGAATGTTTATTTGAATTTATTTCCATGAGGGCCGATGAATAACGACAGCGCATTGTATACAATTTTACGTGAGAATTGTCTACAGCTGAATAATTGAAAATGACTGCACGATTTCTCACGGTCCTTTTGCAAAACTTGCAATGCTCGTCCAACCTAGTTTTAGTCTATAAACTAAAAACGTTATTTTTATTTTACTAGGTAAGGCGCACTAAGCTTTGAAGCTCTTTTTCAGAAGCGACCTGGCCACAAATGATAGCTCAACGAAGTGGCTCATTGCTTTGAGATTGATCACGGCCAATACTCTAAACGCGTGATGTTGATTCTAAATGTGGACGGAGAAAACTGGAAGACCCCGAGAAAAATCGACGTGACCACGGGGAGAGAGACATGCAGACTCCAAATACACCACAGGCATCAGGGCCGGGATCGAGCCCACGACCTCCTGTGTACCAGACGAGGTATTTAACATTTTGACACCGTGGTACCCCATTGTACATGTGGAGCTGTGTTGTCAATCCACTGCTGGATGAGAGCCTCTCCCATGCCGGTCGAGTCTTCACGGGGGTTATTTGATCATACTTCACCATGCTGGTCAGTGCGGTTTGAAGTTGGGGAGCAGAGCAGTACAGTATAGAAGTGTTGAGCAGTACAACCACGCGAAGATGGGATTTACTGCCTTTGTTCCCGAAGGTACCCCCTTACAGCACCCGCGACATGACGTAATCCTCGGCTGTCAACTCGCTCGCACCTCCCTATCTTCCTCATGGTTGCTCACACTACTCCTCTACATCACCCCCCCCCCCGAAAAAAAATTTCAGTCGTACCGGCTGCTAACTATACTGAGACCAACCCTCTTCGAGATTGACGGCAACCAGCCAGAAAACCATCAACAAGAACAATTGGAACAACAATGTAACAATATCAACAATAACAATGTGAAATGATGTGTGAATTGAGGTGTGAAGGCAGAGTGTAGAAAAGTTCTGGGCGCCCGTGGGAGAGGGTACGCATCAGCAACCAAAATTTTGTTGAGTCTCCGAAAATCAACACAAGCGCAAGCTGCCATCGTGTTTCTTAACGAGAACAATATGCGCTCCCCATGGGCTAGTGGACGGCGGAATAATATCGGCGGCCAACATCTCATCAACGGCCAGCCGGACATGCTCTTTTTCTGCAGGACTCAGCCTATAAGGGTTTTGGCGGATAGGAGTGGTATCCCCTGTGTCAATATGATGACTTAGCAGAGTGGTCCGGTCAATATTGAATTTACTGGTGCTAAAGACATAAGCAAACTCCCGTAAAAGTGACCTCAATTTATCACGCTGGGAGTTGGACAAGTCCGCAGCTTCCGAGCAGAGAGAATCCAGCCATCGGGCGTCTGGTCCGGAATGCGGCGTCGGACGTGACCCGGCCTCAATGCTTCCCATGACACAAGCACCACGAAGTGCGGGCAGCGCGTGAGCATGAACCTGCCCTGCGAAACGACCGACGTCTTCAGCACCTGTATAAATGGTTCCCTGTCAGCGGACACTAGGGTCTGCGCACCCACGAGTTCCAATCCCCATACAGCCGTGTTAGAGGGTCCTAACAGGATCTCTCCGTCCGTCGCCGCTGGATCAAGTGGCTTGCGCAAGCATAGGGAGACTAACATTTGCGCGCCCGGGAGGATCCGAACCGTTTTGTATGCAAGCGCCTGCACTGTGGCATTGGCCATACACAACCGAGTGGGAGACGGTAGGAACGCCAAACGATGGCCAGATGGCAATTCGATGCACCCTGATCAATTCAAATTTTTATCGGCATTTTTCATAAGAAATCGGTTCCCAGCAAGCATGAAACGGTGAGGGACGAAGAGACCAGGATCGGCCTGACAATTTGACATCGCCAACACAAATTGGAGCGGTGATTTGGCCGACAATACCTAATGAACCCCGTTGGCGGCAAAACACGGCACTTCGAATGGGCGCAGGGAATGGCATTTGTCTGGTAGTATATTAAAGATGAGCTCGGAAATAATAGTCGTCGACGCACCAGTGTCGGCGAGCATACGGAACTCAACTCCCTCTGGATCCCACAACGACCGACGGTTGGAGGCCACAGTTCTAACACGTCACGAGGCCCCGCTCCGGGCGAGGCGACATCTTCCTCCGCAGGTGAGCATCATCCCGGCGCGGCCGATCATCTCTCCTCCATCCCCTGTCTGGGGTGGATGCGAAGGCATCCACCTCCTTACAGCACCCGTGCATTGACGTCATCCTCGGCTGTCAACTCGCTCGGACCTCCCTCTGTTCCTCATGGTTGCTCACACTACTCCTCTACATCACCCCTCCCCCCCCCCATAAAAAAAAATCAGCCATCCCGGCTGCTAACTATACTGAAACCAACCCTCTTCGCGGTCGATGGCAACCAGCCAGAAAACCATCAACAAGAACAATTGGAACAACAACGTAACAATATCAACAATAACAACGTGAATTGAGGTGTGAAGGCAGGGCCGTCTGCGGAGGAAACAATAAGGGTGTGTAAGGCAGAATGCAATTGCAATGAAGGCCTCCATCCCTCAGTCCAAGGTATCAATCACCCCGTCGGCGACGACCGGCATTGGAATATAATGGCCCAGAAGGAGGTGTTCAGCGGAACAGAGTGCCTATGGACCATGTATGTGCTGCCGGACCGCTCCCACGGGCAGAATCCGGTTTTTGCGCGATGCGTTGTGTCCAGCGATGTTGGCTTCTCCCCTGACGGGGAATCCGGCGGCGCCTCGGGAGCTACTCAGGAGGGTTCTGTGGGTGGACAAACAGAGAGTTTATGCTGCACCCCGACCCGGCCGGGATGGCCCGGCTCGTCGGACGCGTCAGGCACCGGCCGCTGCGAAGTTGGGGATTAATCTACAGGACAGGGAAAAACATATCTTTTCAACCTGGATGGATGCACGATCTAGTGATGGTGACCGAACCGGATGCGCACGCACTGTGGCTGGCGGACCTCTACGACCTCAACGGGACCCTGCCAAGAGCGATGTAATCTCGGGGACGTTCCAATGGGCACCTGGGGGCAATGTAGCCACGCTTTATCTCCTTCCTCCACGGAAGCCCGGATCCCTGGTGTTTTTGTAAGTGCTCGTTAGCTGCTTGTCGGTTGGCCGAATTATTCACGGCAGCTTCCCTTGCTTTATGCAGCCTGTCAAGCGTGACCCTCATCGAAGCGGGCATTGCGGATCCCTTCTTAGATGAACCCAGGCCCATTTGCACGTGCATTGGGGGTTCTGGCTCCCTCCCGTACATCAGATAAAAGGGTGAAAAACCCGTTGAGGAGTGAGGGGCCAACCTGTACGCGGTGAGGACGCCCGGAATAAACAGGTCCCAGTCCGACTGGGACGCGTTCATCTGGTGGCACAGCATGGATGTGAGGGTGCGATTTAACCGCTCCACCCATCCCATCGGTTTGAGGGTGGTAGGGCGAGGTATGGATTTTCTTCATGCCAAGGAGGTCACAGACCTCCTTGAGCAGTCGGGAAGAAACATTCTGACCCTGGTCGGTTAGAAGCTGCTCAGGGGCACCCTTATATAAATCATACCCATGCAAAAAGGCATCGGTAATAGACGAGGCTGACTGATCTTACAAGGGCCATGCCATGGGCCAACGTGTGAGGTATTTGACTCCGACCAAAAGATACTTGTGGCCCCATTGGAAAGTTGGAAATGGGCCTAAAATGTCGAGGGCCACAAGTTAATTTACACAAGAAACATGAATAGACTGCAGCGGGTGACGATCATGCACAACCGGGGGCTTCTGCCGTGCGCAATCCTGGCAGCCCTTAACAATTAGCGCCACATCGCTTTGCATGCCCGGCCAGTAATAATCCCGCTTGATGGTCAACAAGGTCTCGTGGGTCCCAAGGTCCATCAATTTTTCGTGAACTGCACAAGTCAGTTTCCCTCTTAGGACTGTGGGCACCACAATGCAATACCTCTCTAGCTCCGTATCCCAGCGCATAAGGAGGCCCGCCATGCAAGACAATGGCAGTTGACGGAGTGGAGTAATGATCGCCAGATTTAACACGGCGCCGCAATTTCAACAGAGAGGTGTCCTTCATCTGTAAGCGAGACCATTCATCCCGAGGGAGACCTAGGCCAAAATCCGTGGGCAGCGAGGCACCCGAAAGAGAAGCCGCATCAGCTGTTGCCACCAACTGGGGTCCATGGTAAATTTGGGTCCTGCAACGACTCGAGCCAGTCGTACAAGCACACCTACTGCCCTGTGGTAATCGAGACAAAGCGTCCGCATTTCCATGCTGTGCCCCCTTCCTGTGAATGACGTCAAATGCATACTCCTGCAGCACCTCAAGCCAGTGGGACAGCTAACTCGAGGGCTTATTTTATGCGCAGGAATTATTGCAAGATGGCATGATCCGTCCGAACAGTGAACCGCCTGCCATACAAGTAGGGCCTGTACAGTTGGATATAGTACACGATGGCCAGCAGCTCCCTACGGGTCACACAATAGCGTTGCTCTGCAGAGGACTACATGCGACTGCCATATGCAACAACCCTCTCGGCACCGTCGACCACCTGGGATAGCACAGCCCCTATGCCTGTTTCACTGGCATCCGTGTCCAACACGAAGGGCAGCGAGAAATCGGGGTAACCCATGGGGGGCGCATTAGCCAGGGACTCCCAAAGCACGACGAACGCTTCTTTCTCCTCTTTACCCCAATGGAATTTTTGGCCCTGAGCGGACAGCGCGTGGAGTGGCTTTGCGATAGTCACAAAATCCCGTACAAAGCGACGGTAAAATGAGGCAAAGCCTACGAAACTGCGAACCTCAGCGACAGATGTGGGGGTCAGCCACTCACGGACACAAGCAGTTTTTTTTCCAGATTTGTAGCGACTCCTGACGTGATGACCACATGGCCAAAATACCACACGAAGGGCTGCAGCAAATGGAACTTTTGGGGTTTTAATTTTAGATTATCAGCACGCACTTTGATGAAGACCGATTCAAGACGTTGCAAGTGGTCGTCAAACGTGCGGCCGAAAACAATGATGTCGTCCAGATATATCAGACAGGATTCCCACTGTCGTCCCACCAAGACCATCTCCATGAGGCATTGGAAAGTGACCGGGGCCAAGTGGAGGCCCATAGGAAGCCGATTGAATTGGAACAAAACTGACACCTTTTTACGAGGAATCATGTTTGCATTGACCACAATACCTGCGGTTCGAATGCAAACAAAACACAACTCTGATAATGTATGCACTGTCCTTGAAATTAATTGGTCCACACCCGAGACAGCTTTTCTTAGAGCCTAGTCTCACATGGTGTTGGCCTTTTGGCCTTTTGGCGTCATCTGGTCCAACACCATGTGAGAATAGGCTCTAAGAAAAGCTGTCTCCGGTGTGGACAAATCAATTTCAAGGACAGTGCATACATTATCAGAGTTTTTTTTGTTTGCACAGCCCCTGGGGTGCGTGGAATGCAGTTTTTGGTTTGGAAACCTCTTCTAATGGCAATTGTCAGAAGCCCAAAAGCAAATCTAGGGTCGAAAATAACCGCATACCCGAGAGGGTGTCAAGCGAATCGTCCATTCGGGGAAGGGGATAGGCATCTGCAACCTACATTTTGTATTAATTTACGAAAGTCAACGCAGACACGGAGACTCCCGTCCCGGTTTCTTGACTAACACAATGGGGGCTCCCCAAGGGCTATAAGAGGGAGAGATGATGTCCGCCGCCAACATTTCATCGACAGCCAAGCAGACATGATCCTTCTCTCTAGGGCTGAGGTGATGGGAGTTCAACAGAATGGGGGGAAATTCCCCATGTCTATGTGATGGGATAGTAGGGACGTGCTTCCGATATCCAATTTGCTGTGACTAAAAACATCGGCGAATCGTTCAATGAGCGCTCGGAGTCATTATCGCTCCTCGAGGGATAAGAGAGAATTCTCCTGGCAAAGTTTGTCGATCCCTGAAGCATCAGATTTCTCATGCACTACGCCAGCCACAAAACTGTCAACCGGCGTGGCATCTTCTGGTGGGTGAGCTGGGGTTGTGTGCACCAAAATGGTACCGGCCTGTATAACTACGTGCAAAGGACCCGCATTCAAAATCTGCAAAAAGGGCTCCTGGTCCTCCGACATGATTATCAGGGCACCCACCAAGCAGGAAGTCCGCGAAAAGTAGTTAGAGGGAGTTAAGAGAACTCCCGCCTCAGGCATGTGCAATTGCAGGGGTGTGCGCAACCTCAGGGGTATCGACATTTGGGAACCAGGTGGAATCTTTGTGGAATCTTTAGCCAAAACCTGTACACTGGCGGCAAGAGGAGTCAACAAGGTAGGGGCGTGTAAAAAGTTCAACCGACGGCCCGATGGCAACTCCATACAACCTTGGTCGATCAAGATTTTAAGAGGCATTTAATCTGTGCCCAAAAGGCATGGCACGGCCAACATCTTTGAGACCAAGATGGGGCCTTCCAATTCAATGTCGCGAATTTGAATGGAGGCTACGATGTGTCCCAATATGCCCAAACTACCTCCGTTTGCAACAACGCTGTGTGGCAACAAGCTGAAAATAATTTCTGATATAATGGTGGCCGATGCACCCGTATCCACCAAGATACAGACTTCTACACCTTGAACATAACCAGCCACCGTGGAGTAGCCTGCCGCGGCCACCACAACCCGATGCGCGAGCGCATCCCATTGATGTACCTGTTTTGGCCACCCGACGGCCGACAGCGAACAACCATCATGCGGCCGAAGAACGTTAGCGGTGACCCGGTGATCGTGAACCCTATCCCCGCTAGATGTGTGAGGTGAAGGGAGCGTCCGAGTGGCTGATGCGTCGCGACTTGCTTGGGGCCCTGATGATGATGCCGATGTTGGGGCGGAGGGAGACGAGGTCCCGTTGAAGGCACCAGGAGCATTGCGGCAGCCCCTGGCGATGTGGCCAGGCTGGCCACAGCAAAAGCACACGGTGGATGGCGGCCCCTGCGAGATAGGAGCCCTCGCTCACCACCGCTGCTCCGGCCAACGACCACCAGCACCCTTCCAGCGCTGATCGCGTGCAGTGAAGGCGGCGAGATGATCCTCTTCACGTGGCCTTAGTTGGAGCCAGGTCCCCAGTACATGCAGCCACATTGGGCCGCTGATGCAAGCCGAGGTGGGCTTGGATACCTTGCGCCACCTTAATAGAAGAGATATCCGCTTCCTCTGCTATGGTCAAGACGACGCCGAGCTCCCGTGCAAGAAAGAGCAGCCGACCCAGTGCCAGCAAGGCGCTGTGGCCTCCCCTCGCCTCCGCAGCAAGAACTTCTAGCGAGCACTGGAAGCCGGATCAAAAATTGCAGCCATCTGGGCATACGCCATAGGGAACGTCGCCCTATCTGCAGCTGGAATCAAATTGAAGGCGGCCAGGGAATCGTCATCTAATGCCGTCAGAAGCATCTTGAGTGCCTCGTCCATAGGCCATCCGACCAAGGCGTAAGCTGCTTTGAACCGGCTCTGGAAGGATGACCAATCGCCCCCAACTGCGGTGAAAGGACGAACAGGAAGCAGGCGCCAAAGCTTGAAGAAGCCCGAGGTGATGATCGGCGAGGGCGCCCCACCGGTCACACTCGGCAGCGTCGCTGCAGCAGTCAATGGCGGGCGGTTGCTAAGTCGCACTTAAAATGGCAGCCGGTTACTGCGTCATGCTCGAGGGCAAGTTGGCGCCCGGTTACTGTGTCGCGTCTGTTGAGAAGTTGGCGCCAAGTTCAAATGTGGCGGGCGAGAAAATGGCGGTAAGCGCCCGTTCCCACTCCAATGCAGCGATGGGCGCGCACGGCTGGGCTCCTGCCTCCGACATGAGGGAGACGAGGCGCACGGTTGACTGCAGTAGTTGGCCGAGCTGGCTGATGAGGAGCTGCCATCCCTCCGGCGATGGTGAGTGGCCGCGAGCGATAGCCTCCATCTCCTGGACCGGTTGCAGAAGTTCGGCGGGGCACATCTCTGAGGCCTCGGACTCTGGGGACGTTGTGGGGACCTCCTCCGTCTCGTCTTCATCGTCTGACTGCACAACAAGTGGGTTCTTGCTCTTCGAAGCCGACTTTGACATGGCGACGAAGTTTTTTTCAGTCACTTCTGGCACCAGTTGTTGTGCAGTCCGACCACGTGGAGACGGGATTTACTATAAGGGCTGATGCCATTTATTAACACTCATGCACACAACACTCTAACTCACACCAGAGGTAGGTGCTCTCTATTCTTGCTCCTTGCCCCAGACCTCCAAACACTATTGTCCTACCCTCGGCTATCGCCTGGGGCTTTCTCACTCATCTGGCTGGGGCGGGGGTTCATCGAACACTGCCCGGCCACGATTAGAGAGTAACCCTCTCTCTCAGCCGATCCTTACTGAATACTCGGAGCCTTGCTCTCGACTATCCCCTCGGCTCTCCCACTCATCTGCCCGGGACGGCGGTTCATCCAACACCGCCCGGCGACGAGGAGGAAAATACCTCTTCCAGCCAAACCTTGCCCTGGCTCCCCACAATGACCACGCCTTTGTCACGGGGTCCCCCTTAAGTACCCCTTTGGCGGCTCCTCCCCCAAGCTCGGACCCGCCTTTGTTCCAGAAGGTACCCCCTTACAGTACCCGTGACATGACGTCATCATCAGCTGTCAACTCGCTCGCATCTCCCTCTGTTCGCCCCTCATGGCTGCTCACACTACTCCTCTACAGAAGTACTCTACATGTTTCTGGCCTTACACATTCCAATCCAGCCTCTAAGCCATACTGGCTCTGACACTGCCATTGTGAGCCTGATTGACAGCAGGCGCGGCCAATGTTACGCTTGGAGTTCATCTGCAAATGCAAATGAGTTGTCTCCTCCATGGCCACCTGCCGGGTGAGAAAGCCCTCAGCCAGCAATGGATTGACAAACGCCTGCTTATACGCATGGTTGCCGCAATACCATGATAGGACGATATTATATTATTTGGGTCTTTCGGTAAAGTCACGTAGATAGGTTCAAAGAAAATACCAAAAAACTATGATGTTTTGATCGCAACAAAAGCGGTCGTCATCAGGTCGTCACCAGGACCGCTTGTGTTGCGATCGAAACGTCGTAGTTTTTTGTTATTTCCTTTGAACCTATCTACGTGACTTTACCGAAAGACCCAAAGAATATGAATTCCTGCAGTCACGAAAGCTTTAAGCCAGGACAATATTACTTTTCACGATTTGGCGATAATCGTAATATCAGTTCCCTTCATTTTAAAATACATTCATATGTTTTGGTACGTTAGTATCAATATTCTGTGCTTTTGTGAACCTCAAGTTGGAATGTACGGCACATTGCTTGAACATTATTCACAATCAAAATATAGTTTTTTATCCTGGAGAAATCCGATGAGCTATGAAGCTCTTTTTCACAGATGCCCAGTGAAGGGCAGGTGGGCAAGTTACAACAACAAACAATACAAGCACACGCTAGGAGTGCAACATTCAGACAAGGTAAGCAAGTCACTAAAAAGATAGATACAAATAAAGCATATAGGTATAAATTACTAGGGGTTGTGTTTTTCAAGGGTGCCTGTGGCGTCCCCTCACAACCATTTACGGCCTTCGGCCAGGAAAGTAACAAAAATAATTGCACACGAACGACGCATTCACGCAAGCACCCGATGCTCCGTTTTGAAGTTTTTAAAATTAAACATATTTGAATTGTATTATGTTTTGAACTAGATAATTGTATTTCTTCATTAAAAGCTTATATCATGTTACATCTGTAAGACTTAATTGAAAACAACATTTCGTGTGAATTTTCACTCGTCGTTAAGTAGATGGCCTTGCTAGGGGTTCGGTTCGATGCGGACTTTCACCTGTTTGGGATTGCGGGATCGAGATAAGGCGACATAGAGCTGGCCGTGCGAGAAGACCGCCGTCTGCAGATCGATTCCAACGTAATCGAACGTCTGTCCCTGCGCCTCCGTCGTTCATGCAGGGGGCGTGTAGGCTTGCAGCGCCCTCTGCATGAAAACGACGGAAAGTGCAGCGTTCATCACAGATAGATAAAGTTGTTCGCTGATATAAAAGTATATAAGTACATAAATTCCTGATTATTTTTCTACACTAAATGCAAGCTTGGGGCAAGGCAATAAAACAAAAACAGTCCCAGACCACACCAAGACAACAACTTTAAAATGTAACGATAGATACTAGATTTGAAGCTTTCGTGACTGCAATGATTCATATTCTCAGGTTTTTTCGGTAAAGTCACGTAGGTAAAAACATTAAAATTAATGAAAGTAAAATAAAACAAAACAAAAATAAAATTCACGACGTTTCGGAGGCAACACAAGTCTCCGTCATCAGGTGGGACCGTCACAGCCGAATTAGCTGCATACTTGATGCAGCATACTTGATGCCGGGATCCCAGCTTGACCAGGGCTGGGATAGGTAGCCTCCCTTAGCTCCGTAGTGGAGGAATTGGGCTTAGGTTAGCGGGGTTAGATGTTGTGTCTCCCTGTTAGCTGAGTAAAGGGGACGTTAACCCCTTAAGTACTGTGTGTACCCGCTACTGTACACAAGTTGGTGTTAATAAATAAGTGTGCCTCCGATCCCGTCGTCAAGCCTCCTGAATACTTACTACATATACAAGGACTGTTTTCTTGGAATTTCTCTCACTTGATACAGCTATCATGCTGTGACGGTTCCACCTGAAGACGGAAGCTTGTGTTGCCTCCGAAACGTCGTGATTTTTATTTTATTTTTATTTTACTTTCATTAATTTTAATGTTTTTACCTACGTGACTTTACCGAAAAAACCTGAGAATAACGATAGATAGATAGATGGGTAAGGGTCAAAGTTACAAATCACATTTGCAAATGTGGTTGTATCCAGCACTAACCTTCTGCTTCAGCCTATTTTTCAGTTTCATTTCATTTATTAGGTATAACCATGTGAGTCATGCGGTTCTTGACTCGGGTGCAACCGCAACAAAACAAAAACATGAACAAGAAACATCTTAAAGTGACTACACGCAACAGAAAAATCCAGGAAAAACAGCAAAGTCTTCCAGAAAAAACACCGTATTCCAACGCTGTGTGCAAAATCCCAGTGGGATGCAAGTCAAACAATAACAACCATAAGACAATTTAGATTAAAGTTATCAGGCTAACTCTGTACTACAACAAATAAACATGGCTAAACCAAAACGTTTTCAAAATCACCAAAACAAAGGTCTAAAAACAATGTAACAGTGATCATAGGAACTGTGATTCTAATTTAACAATAAACGATATGCATAACGACAGTATGATGTTAAGGTAGGAAACAAGGTTGTTCCACAACGATGGTGCTGCAACGACAAAGGCTTTGTCACCTATTCCAATTATTGTCCTTGGGGTAGTTAAAAGCCAAGGGGCCGTCCATAAAGACGTCACGCACCTGGGGGGAGGGGGGTCAGACATTTGTGACGATGTGTGACGAGGGGGGGAGGGGGGTTGAGAAATGTCACGTCACATCAAAATGCGCAACATTAAATATAAACAACACGTTCTGCTTAATTAAATAGAATTGTTATAACAACACAA
The DNA here is from genome assembly GCF_965212315.1 of Lampetra planeri. Taxonomy (NCBI): domain Eukaryota; kingdom Metazoa; phylum Chordata; class Hyperoartia; order Petromyzontiformes; family Petromyzontidae; genus Lampetra; species Lampetra planeri. Next base: position 9,669,442 of record NC_136148.1, on the reverse strand, counting down.
ATTTTGATTAATTTTCATTATTAACTATTTTATTATTTAAATTGACTAAGATCACCTTTTATTTATTCCATGAAGTAGCATTTTGCTTCTCCATGGGAGAATGGAGAAGAATACATTTTGTAAATGTTCTGAATTATTGTTATTAAACATTTTGATTTGAATAATGGTGCCAGGGCTTTTCATTCTGTGGAATGAATATGTGATTGTTATAATTGTACTCTCCATTTCGCTTCGTTCTACTTCAAAATTTCAAGTATTTTTTAAATATTTATAATTACTTTAATATTTTATAATTATAAGAGAATTTCAATATAATATTCTGAACATCTGCAGTTTTCAAGTGAATTTTATGCTAAATTCCAGCTTTCCAATGCCACCTCCTACAACATCAGAGTGCACTACAATAACAATAGTTTAAATTTACTTGAATCATGTTTTAGTTTCAAAATGGAAAAATGGTTTGGTGGGGGGGCAGAGCTTTGTGACGTCATATTTGAAGGGGGTCTGACTTTTTGTGACGCCGTGTGACGAGGGGGGGAGGGGGGGTCAAAAATCGGCCAAAATCGCGTGACGTCATTTATGGACGGCCCCCAATTAGATGGGCGTATTAGGTTTCTTGGGTTCGACAATGGGGTTAATCAAGTAGCTAAGAATATGTTCAACTTCTTTTGCACCGTACGTAGCCAACCGTGCTTAAAAGGAGGTGCGGTATAGCACGGAATTGGCAATAAGGATGTTGTGGATGAACAGGGCCCAATGTAGATTTCTTCTTGCATCAAATAATGTGAAATTGTATTTAAAGCAGAAGTCACAATGTATGGTAACATCCAGTGCAAATCAAAGAGCAAAATGATGAAGCGGGTTGAGTCTGTTTATTGTTTCATTCGTAGCTGATCTGTAAGCAGCGTCACAGTAGTCAAAAAATTGTAAAATAATAGCCTCAATTATTTGCAGGCGCAATGGAATGGGCACTCCTCTGCTGTTTTCAGCCGCAGTTCACTGAGCCCCAGTCGGGGCCGGCTTCTGGAACCGCGGTGCTGTCAACCTCGTGAGAATTCCCTTCACGCGGCACCAATCTCATGGCTACCACCGATGTCTGAGAACTTTCATTGTTATTGTGAACTTTATTTGGCAAACATTTTAAAGTTTTATTAATAAATGAGCAAAAGTTCTGTATTCACAAATATGACGAAATTTTTGCAAACGTACGGCACGGTATTCAGGACCATAACGTACAATAATTATCGTGGTATCGCCATATCGCGACGACCCGAGTAAAATCTGTAATGATATTCTTGGTTCTTTCGGTAAAGTACTATCGTGACTTTGTTTATTGTAAAGTACTCCGTGACTTTACCGAAAGAACCAAGAGTATGGATCCTTGCAGTCACGAGTCGGCGCTGGGGTACCGCAGCGCGCTGCTGGCCATGGCGGGGGTTGCCTATCCTCGCATGGATGAAGACGCTGTGGAGTCACTCGTGCTGCAGAAGCTCATGAGCTTGGCCCGGCAGCTTCGAGTTGCCCTGCCGGCAGCCGACGACGACGACTTCACGTCGCTGCGTGCTGCCAGGTGTATCCAAGCACACCTCCATTGCGATGAGGACACGACCATCGCCGCCTGCGCAGGCCCACCTGATGCACAAGCCTATGACGTGCATTCGGGGCCTCATCAGGCCTTCGCGGCAACAGGAAGTCGCGGATCGTCGAACTGGCGATCCCAGTGGGATCACCACAAGCGGGACCGGCCAACCTCGCGCCAAGACGGGGCGTCCATCATCTGCCACAACTGTGGCCTTCGGGGCCATGTGGCGTCTGGCTCCCGGGTCCCCCGACGCCGGACTTCAGGACCTCCGACCCCGGCACTTCGCTCACCACCGTATCCTCGGCATACCCAGGTGCCTCGGGAATGAAACCCACCACGGCCGACCCAGCGGGAACAAGCTTGCCCGCGGGATCAGCGACCCAGGACACTAGCGCAACAACGGGTCGTCGGTCCCCTCCCGCCTTCATCGCGGCCGATAGACCTGCCACTCGGACTCGCTCCAAACTCAAACGATTTTCATGACCCCCGCCCAAGAACTCTCGTCCCAACGCGCCGCCACTCACCTTGCCATCATGTATAGTGGGCGGTTGGGGCGTGCGTTCGTCCTGCATATATGTGTTTATACAGTGTTGTTCTGCATCGGTGGCCTGGAGTTTTTTTTATATACGCGTGACCACAGGAGGGGGAGAGGCGCTTTCTTCTCATTTTTCTTGTTTTGTCATCCATTTAGTCATTGACACGCATACACTCATTCTGATGGTTAACAAATAACAAATAATTGTTACGACACATTTATAAATAACGCGATCTAAACCCAAAAACGTTGATTATGAATAACATTGGTCGGGAAAGCCTACGTGTTAAACTAACAAATAATTTATTGTACGATTGTATTTTTTTGACAGCCGTTTCGGCTGGAGGCTACGTAGAGGGGGGTAATGTAGTGCCATAGGAGGTGCCACTGTGCCAGCCCAAGAGGGGAGGGGCTGCTGGGGGCTCTAGGAACCCAGACAGCTAAGCCCTCGGCGCCAGGCGCTAGGACCCCAGGCAACCCAGACAGCTAAGCCCCTTGGCGCCACCAACGGGGGGCTGTGTGTGCTCTGTGGGATATCTGGGGGCACATACAACCCCACCCCTCGATGGGGAAGAGGCATAAAAGGGCCGCTCACTGGCCGATCGGGGCCAGTTGCAGCTCAAGACCCAAGACCAGCCAGCCAGCTTAGGACCCTGGACCCCCTCGTCCCGCTTGTCCTTGTAAGGGCCGGGACGCTGTGCGGGCCAGTGGTGGGACTCTGAGACTCCCGGCTCTACGTCCTTGTAAGGGCGAGTTACGAGGAAGCCAGAGTTCAGACCCGCACCTTGGCTGGGTCGGGTCAGGTAGCCTCCCCTAGTGTAATTGTAGCCGGAGGACCCCAGAGCATAGCTAGAGTAGGCTGTGTTCCTAGGCTGTGTCCATAGGCTGTGTACCTAGGCTGTCACAAAGTATCAGGACTGTTGGAGTGTTGTATTGTAATAAAGAAGTTACCTCTACAAATGTCTCCGGAACCTATTACAGGAGTATAACGGGCTGGTACCAGTGGCAGGTGGTCTAGTTGGTTATGGTAAATGGTAGAGCTGGTACCGGTTGGTTCAGGACAATGCCACGCCACGGGGCTGTCAAGCCGCGGGGTTGCCACGGACCCTTCGGTCTGAAATATTTCGCTGTCTTTTCTTGGATTGTCTGTTTGTACATAGTCACATCGTCACTTTAAGATGTTTTCTTGTTCATGTTTTTGTTTCATGTTTGTTGCGGTAGGCACCCGATTCAAGATTCGAATGGCTCACAGGGCTATACGAAATAAATGAAATGAAAACTGAAACGAAAACTTCAAATCTATAAACTGGAAATGAGTTTCAATCACGCCCCCCCCCCCGCCGAGTGGGGGGAGGGGCTCACTAACACCGCCCCCTCGCCACACTAACCCCTCCCACTCGAATCTAGCCCCGCCCATGGCTCACGAACCCGTTTAATCTGACTCCGCCTTTCCCTCCCCTCGACTCCCAGCCGTGGAGCCTCTTGGCACTAACCCCGCCTCCTCATCGCACTTCCCCCCTCCCCCCCCCTTGACCGCGATTACCCCGCCCCCCCGCCCGCCTCACGGGGCCCCCGCCCAGCCCCAGCGCGCGGCGCACGCGGCTTGACGCGGCGAGAGACGCACGCGCGCGCCGCAGCCGATAGACGCTCGCAGGCGCGGGTGGGCGCGCGCACAGCCTGACGACCAAACCCGAGCGCGCGTGCGTGGGCGCGCGCGTGCACCGGGGTCTCGTGCAACGCCTCCCTGAACTCCCTCGCGCCACAGAACATCGCGACCTCCGCGTCCGCTCCCCGCAGAATAACAAACACAGCCCCGCCCCTCGCCCCCCTCCCCCCCGCGCCGCCACTGCCGCGTGAGGGCGACACGCAGCGCGCGCCATGCGTCCGAGGCCCGCATGATGCTCCAGCTCTTCCTCATCGGTAACTATGACTAAACTCGCTTCTGACGCATGCACAAATGAACGATAGCCTTGCTGTTGATTGCTGTCAAAGTATTCGGCTGCATTGCGGTATTTTTTGCTAAATTCGTGATAAAATAAACACCAAGGTCGGTGACTTCCGGAGTGTTTGCAGCCACTTCCGGTGGTGGTAAAAGTTTAATCGACTTTTTAAAAATAAATTTCAAATGAGTTTGCAAAGCGCTCCCATTATCTATCGAAGTGCATTGATTGCTACGTGTGTTCGCATTCCAGTGCTGCTTTTCGAAGAGACGAGCATTGCAGAAGGTACGAGCTTTCAAATCCTTCCACTCTTGCAAATCTTCCCGCGGCGGCGTCGTCCCAACGCGGCGCGCGTGAAGTTCCGTGGACACCGATTCCCACGCCGATAGTTCGTGCCCGTCACAGAGTTGACCGGCCCGCCTCAACACTTATTTGTCATAAGCTTTGTAGAACATTGTGACACAGATGAGGATCGCGTGTTCTTTAACATATATGACAACGCTTGCACCAAAACGGTTTCAGTTAATGCAGAATCTAATCGGCACGTGAATGATCACGGGGCAATCGGATTCACGAATCGATGTTTTTGCCGCAATCCTGTGTAGTTTCATTCGATGCATGTATCTGCAGAAGTTTTAGGAGGGTTGTTAAATACTGTGTGTCTCTTGCACTGGCTCGTTGCGCATTAAAACCCGAATGAAACGGGTACCGGTTTGCGCATGTGCAGTATACAAATGTATCGCAACAAACACAACATTTGTGCTGATAATTATTTAAATTCGGAACGGATGATGTCGCGATCTCATGGTCAGCAGTGGTTCGACTCCCAAACCTTCGCGCGAGTTTAGACATCGGCACAAATTACAATCGACGCCTTCACACCTCTGCCAACATTCCACTGGAATCGTTAATCGGTTCCTGACTTTAAGAACTGTTAAGCTATTCTGGATTCGGTTACCAGTGAACCGGTTAAAACCGCTAGTTTTTGTGCCGCTGTGTGTTCATTAACACCAGTAGATTTTACAATGCTTTCATCTAGCAGTGGATTAACCATGAAGTGCGGGTACTCCCAGCTCTTCCGAGACGTGCTGGACAGCGTGGAAGAGGAAACCACAATGACTCCTCTCCACAGGGGGGGGGGGGTGGTTCTCGAGGTCGCCCTCCTACCGCCTTCATGCCAGCAGCTGTGACACAGACCCACCTCGTACCCCCACCACCACCACGTGGCAGCCTGCCGCGACCGACTTGAGTGGGCCGTGCAGGAAACGGCTATGCTGCTGGATTGACAGAGGCAGGGAGATTTAAGAAACTTGCCCGTGTTTTAGCTGCCGCGCCGGGAGACCGAAGCGTCCTTCTCTGGAGTGCAAGTCCTCGTGGTACGACGAATAAGAATCGGAATATGTATTTATACTGGAGGAATCCGATGAGCTATAAAGCTCTTTTTCACACATCCTCATAAATGAGCAGCGCTGACAAGAGTGGGTGGGTGGCTTTGTCATCTCAGTTGGGGAAGGGCAGGCTCAAAGACTCAATGCAAAACAAACACTAAATACATCTCTCCTTGTTAAGATACAGGACCGTGTACAATATACAACCGTCAACACATCCTCATTGGTCAATTCACTGCCCAGGCACCCAATGCAGTGTCTGTGCGTGGTGGTGGTGTAAGGGGCCTGTGCGTGGTGGTGGCGGTGTAAGGGGCCATCCATTTAGTATGTACGCAAAAATACGTCAAAACTTGACCCCTCCCCCCTCCATGCGTACGCACTAAATGGATGGCCCCTAAGTCATTGGTGAGCGGTAGAGTAGTGGTGGGCGAACTGGGCTACAAACCCGGCGACCTGAATTCGAATTCCCGCTCACGGCCAACACCGGTGACGATTATCTGAACCGGTCCTGCGCCCTCCCCTATGTCGACTCGGCCTCAGTTGAGTACCTGGCATCTTTACATATTCACGTATCCCTCAGTCCTCAGCCAGTCGGCTATACAATGTTGTAATGTACCTGCCTCAGTGCATCCCACATGAGATTGAAGCTTCATTATGGAGGAATAACAACTTTAAAGTCACGGTTACAGGCAGCATTAGCATTCCCGTGATATCACTGCATTGACGACGTAATAGAGGTTAGATCGCGTATTTCCGTGATCTAATCGCAAAAAACTCTATTATGGATGATATTGGTCGTGAAAGTCTACATGTTAATTAAAACCGTATGGATGAAATCATGGACTTAACTCAAGTTTCATGATCAAATGCTTTGCTGTCAAATTGAGACTTGTTTCTTATAAATTAATCTTCACCGTTGTGTTGAACAGCCTGTGATTGACAACCTAGTTCTGTACCTACTAAAGCTGTATTTTTTTTTATTTAATCTTTAAAAAAATCTTCATTGAAGTGAACGTGAATAAATTTAAAAAATCTAGTGACGAGAGTCATATCCAGATCTCCAAAGAAAAGTGACTACGTCTCAATTGCCTCTCACCTGTTGGCAAATAACGGTCATCTGTGTGTTCATTGTTATGTTAAAGTGGCTTTAATGTATTCCTTAAAATCCAACGTGAAAAGTGATAATTTTTGTTGTGCTGTACCTGGACCCTTGATGTTTGTGGCTTTTGATTTCCTTTCGTTGCCAGGAGAGAAGCACTGATTTTAATAAACGCGGAGCACAGCTTTTGGAGGATGAATAATAAATAACAGTGCATTAGCTCTTGCGTGACGGCAAGCGCGCAAGGAATTCGCCTCCGCAAAATGTGCATCTCGACTACAGCGGGACCCAGTGGGTGCCTGCATTCACTTTGTGCTCGCTTCATCGTCTCTATTGAGCTAACAAAAATGCATTTAAAAACAATAACAGGTTGGGATGCTGCCGTTGGCGTAATGGTTAGCACAACGGACTTGCAATTCGTACGTGTCCGTTTCGATCTACCGGCACAGCAGTTGAGCAAGCGGTTACACTTCTTAAACCCCCCCCACCTCTGTCCACCCAAGCAGTTGAAATGGGTTCACCACAGACTGCAATCGGCAGGTTGCGTGCTCCATACTCTTGCCTCCTACATGATGAATGACCAGCAAGGAAAAATAGACAAAATCCCCTCCATAGGGGCTCTTTACGACTCCCTGTATTGGAGGCCATTCCGTAAGAAAGGAATTGCTGGGCTGCACCTTTATGATCGCATAAGAGGTTAAGCATAATTCATGACAGGAGTTTTTTGGTCTCAGTCATAAAAATGTTTCTGCTTCGTGGCAGTGAAAGAGTCCTGTTTGAATATTAACTTAACCTTTTATTTTTACTCAAGTTATGACGATCACCTTGTGGGAAATCGGCAGCAATTATCCCATGGAATAGGCTGGCTCCTGTCATAGGAACGTAGACCTTTCACCACCGTTTTAATAGAGCCACTCACTGACTGGTTATTGATTGTGTACGTTCACTGGAGCAACATATTTGAATACAGTAAATTCGGACAATTTTAATTGGTCTCTGACCGGATAAGAGCCCAATGACGCCGAGTCTCCTTTGCAAGGGAGACCTGGGTGCCTGTATCAGGTGTTTATTATCAGTTCTGGGAACAAACACAAATCAGAGACATGATTTTGACTATTAAGACAAGTTGATGAGCTTGAGGGGGACACGGCGCTCGACGGGATGAGAGCCGATGGATGATCCTGGGGATGGAATGGCAGTCAAAGGAGAGAAGGCAACCAGGCGGGCGGCCATGGCAGAGATGGAGCGATGAGATCAGTTTGTGTGTCGAAGAAAGAGGTATGGTAGCAGCACTGACTTGACAGTGAGGTATGGTGATGGTATGGGGAGGCCGGCCTTCATCCAGGAGTGGATAGACAATTACGTCTTGATTATCGATTCATTCATATTATTTCAGAACCAGTTGAAAATACACTTAAATAACTCTTGAGCAAAGATCCTTACTTGAATTAATATGTGTTCTCTTTCTACTGTATATTATTACCATGTCTTCTAACCAGGTAAAAGCCCATTGCTGCTAGGGTTTTGATTCATATGTTGGCACAAAGGTAGTTTATGTAAATTTTGGAAAAACTGCTAAATTACTATTATTTTCTGCTCTTTTGGCTGCTTTTTCTGCTAGAAATCGGCAGAGTCTGTTTCTTTGCCAATACATAAACCAGGCTTTTGAAGCCTCTTCATTAAGCAAAACATAATGATTACGAGAAAATTATTCAGATAATAAAAAAAATACTTATAACAGATCTAAGAAAGCAGACGACAGTGTTTGGACATGTATCAAGGATGGATCATGGACACAATACCAAATGTGGCATTAACGCCAGAATACAGGAATCAAGCAGTTAAGACAGAAATAGAATGTGTTGGATTGATCAAGTGGAGACATAGAACATAGGGGATTGGTGATGAATGAAGCTGCGAAATTAGTAGACGGAGAGTCATGAAGGCACTTTATTCAAACCCACCATCGCTGCTGAACAGACGGTCGGGAGGTGAAGAAGAGTCCATTGTGAGCAGAAGTATCAGAGAACATCTGCTAATATCGGTGTAGTTCCAGTTTGATAAACATTTTTTTATTGTTACAATTATACTACTGTAATAAAGGACTCGATCACTGGGTCTGTCTCCGTTGTCCTTTATTTGGGTTCTTTACACTTGTCCCACACGGCCCTCGCTCAGAGCCTCTCCGCTTGGCAGCTCCACAGCTGCCTTCGCTCCCGTAGCCTCCTCGCCTCTGCAGCTCCGCTGCAGATCCCCTGTGCAGTCCTCCGGCTGCCCTCACTGCAGCTCCACCGCTGCTCCTCGTTCCTCCGTGCTCGGTCACCGCTGGCCGACGGTGCCGAGTCTTACCCTGCGTGGGTGGCGATCTCGCCACTCTCCAACCTCCGCCCTGCGTGGCCTCACTCTAACTCTCTCTCCCACACTCCCCCGTCTCTTCCGGTATCTCTCCCTTAAGACCTCACCCCTCTCTCACACGTGACCTAACTCCTCCCCCCCATGACGTCATATCCGCGAGGCCGTTTACGCCCGCATTACACCACCCTCCCCCGTAGAGAAAATCCAGCCGACCTTGGCTGAACAATAACGAGACAAGTAATGCGAGCGAACACAACCATCACACATGCAAGGACAACGAAGCATACAATAAATATAACAACAACAACAATACACAACTGTAAAATTCAACGAAACGTAAGGGACTTTGAGCGCGTGCGGGTCGCCGGTCCGTCCCGGACGGGCGGCGGCCCCCCTGCAGACGGGGAACGTGACGGGGTTTTAGGAGCGACAGGATGAAGTCCTCCTGTCGCTATTGGAGGCCCGTCAACGCCCCGGTCCCGTGTCCCTGAAGGCCCAGCGTCGGGGGTGCGTCGCAATCGTGTCTGCGACGGGGTCGGGAAGGGCGGCGGGGCTCGGAGTCCCCGCAGCCGTGGTAGGCACACCCCGAGCAGAGTCTCCTGTCTCCAGCAATGTCACGGACGGCTTGTCTGTAAAAGGCACGACAGGCACTCTTGCAAGGTCAACAGGCACAGGCAAGGATGAGTCGGCAGCAACAGACCCCGGCAAGGCAACATCAGGAGATGACGCATCGTTTCGAGGGGCCACATATGGTTTCAAGCGCGACGTGTGAACGAACCAACGCCGAGATCCAAACCGAACACGCGCGGACTGTGGGTTGGGAACCTCGATGAGGCGAACCGGCCCTTGCCATGGTTTGTGTAATTTAGGAGAGGTATCTGGCCGCACCTGCGGGCAATGGAGCCAGGCCATGTCCCCCACCTTCCAGGGGCACTCCCCCTTTGAGCGTCGAGCACACCGCTCGTTCCGGGCCTGGGCTTTGGCAGTAGCCATGCGGGCCCCTTCCCGCGCCTCAGTAACCCGGCGAACGGTATCCTGAATGTAATCAGGAAGAGGCTTAGCAGGTCCCCTCACTCCAGTTCCCAACTGCACATCCATTAGCGGCACGTTTTCGCGACCGTACATAAGGAAAAACGGCGAATATCCCGTAGCCGCATGCGGCGTCATCCGGTATGCCAAAAGTACCCCAGGGATATGCAAATCCCAATCCGATTGTTTTTCACTCACGGTGTGACACAACATGGCGGACAAAGTCCGATTTAGCCGTTCGACCATACCATCCGTTTGTGGGTGGTAGGGAGATGTCCGTATCTTTTTAGTTTCAAGAGCCGCACACACCTCCCCCAACAATTTAGAAGAAAAATTCCGGCCTTGGTCTGTGAGGAGCCTCTCCGGCGCCCCCTTGTCCATAACATACCCAAATAGAAAGGCGTCTGTGATAGACGCCGCTGACTGGTCAGGCAAAGGCCAGGCCATCGGCCAGCGGGAGAGGTACCCCACCCCAACTAGCAAGTATTTATTACCCTTAGCGGATGGCGGGAAGGGTCCCAAAATGTCCAACGCCACCAATTCGTTAACTCTAGACACCTGAATAGACTGTATGGGCGGCACATATGGTTGTTTAGGTGGTTTTTGCCGGGCACAATCGGGACACGTGCGAACGTGACTGACGACATCCGTTGTCATGCCGTGCCAAAAGTAGTCTCGCTGCAACGTCAATAGGGTCTTCTGCACCCCCAGATGTAAAAGCGTGTCCCCATGCAGAGTCCAAATCAATTCGTACCGCAAGGATGCCGGTACAACCAGACGCCAGCGTTCCTGTAACCCTTCCCTCCACATCAGCAGACCATCGCGGAGAGCGGTTTCCGGCATACCCCCCGTACCCAGTCCCCCACTCTTCTTCGCAGTCCGATTCCGTGACGTGACCAATGAATCATCCAACATTTGTTCCCGAATCCACACAGCTCTTGGAAGATTCAAAATCCCATCAGCCGGTCCCGGCTCCTTTGGAGCTTCAGGCACGTCAACCGCCAACGCAACAGGCTGAGGGGGTTGCTGAATCGGCGCACATCTATGCGTCCCAGACGCGCACGCGCAAGGGGATCGCTGCGGCAACCTAGAAAGCGCGTCCGCATTCGCGTGACGCACCCCCTTCCGATGGTGAATTTGGAAGGAATATTCTTGCAGCGTGTCCAACCACCGCGCCAACTGGCTGGATGGTTGGTCCATCTTGAGAGCATACTGCAAGGCCGCATGATCCGTGCGTACAATAAACGAACGACCGTAGAGATACGGTCGAAATTGGCGGAGAAAGAAAACAATTGCCAAAAGTTCCCTGCGTGTGACGCAGTAGCGGGTTTCTGCAGGAGACAAAACCCGGCTACCGTACGCAACCACGCGCTCCACACCACCTTTTGACTGAGACAACACGGCCCCAATGCCCGTGTCACTCGCGTCCGTATCCAGAATGAAGGGTTGATCGAAATCAGGATAATCCAACGTCGGTGCCGTAGCCAGTCGATCGCGCAGGCCCTGAAACGCCGCCTCTTCTGGTGGTCCCCAAGCAAATTTCCTTCCTTTACCCGTAAGGAGGTGCAAGGGCCTCGCGATCATCGCGAAATTCGGAACAAACCTCCGATAATATGAGGCAAACCCCAAAAACCGACGTACATCCCCCACCGTGGCCGGGGTTGGCCAGTCACGGACGCATGCTGTCTTGTCCGGATCCGTGGCCACCCTGTCCGCACTGACGATATGCCCCAAATAGCACGGACCGTTGCAGTAGGTGACATTTCTTAGGCTTAAATTTCAAATAAGCGGAACGCATCCTGGCGAACACAGCCTCCAACCGCAGTAAATGCTCATCAAATGTGCGGCTGAAGACGATAATATCGTCTAAATATATCAGACATGTCTCCCACTGCAACCCCGTTAACACCAACTCCATCAACCTTTGAAATGTGGCAGGGGCAGCATTCAACCCCATCGGAAGACAATTAAATTGGAATAACCCCTGCGGCGTACGGAAAGCAGTCTTCTCCCTCGAGGGCTCGTTAAGGGGATGCTGCCAGAATCCCGAAGAGAGATCTAGCGTTGAAAAGAACTTCACCCCCGACAAGGCATCGAGGGAGTCGTCCATACACGGCAGGGGGTACGCATCTGCCACAGACACTTTATTAAATTTTCGAAAGTCCACACAAAATCGCAATTTGCCATCCTTCTTTTTAACCAAAACAACAGGCGCGCCCCATGGGCTGTTAGATGGAGATATTATGTCCGCAGCCAACATGTCATCTACTGCCCCTCGAACCTGATCTCGCTCCGCCGGACTCATCCGATGCGAGTTTAACCGAATAGGGGCAGCGTCCCCTGTGTCAATATGATGGTAAAGCAACGAGGTGCGTCCCAAGTCCAAATCGTCGGAGCTAAACACATCAGAATAACTCAATAATAATTTACGAAGCGCGCAACGTTGTTCACCGGAAAGGGAAGAATTTTCCCCACACAATTCGGGGATCCAGCGATTATCTGCGGCACCAGGACCTGAAACACCACCAACCATGACCTAGCTGCCCAGATGATCTTGTGCCGTAAACGCCGTAGTGGCATGTGCCACAACCGTACCAGCCGGCACACACACATTTTCGGTACTTGCATTAAGCACCTGCAGAAACGGCTGCTGGTCTGGCCGGACAATAGTTTGCGCCCCAACGAGCGCCGATCCGCCCGTTATGGTGGTGGACGGCGACAACAAAACCCCAATTGCACCTTGACAACCAGGTACAGGCTTCCGATATCGCAAGGGGATAAGCATCTGTGAGCCAGGTGGAATATCAACAGATACCTCGGACAGCGCCTGCACCTGAGCGACCGGAGCAGGTCGCCCCCAGGGCGACGGTAGAAATGTAATTTTTCGCCCACCCGGTAATTCAATGCAGTTTTGATTAATTCGAATTAGAATGGGCATCTTGGCCAGGAAGTCAGTTCCCAACAAGCAAGGAACCGCAAGGGACCTCGAAATTAACACAATTCCCGAGGCCGACACTCCCCCGATAGATATTTTAGCGTCCACCTGGCCCACAATGCCCATGCTACCCCCGTTCGCAGCGACGCAGGAATCGTAAACCGGACGCACGGCCTCAGGTGGGATGTCCAACAGATGGAAAATTACATCCGATATAATGGTCGCGGACGCCCCGGAATCCACTAAAATACGCACGTCCACCCCTTGTATAGAACCAGGTACAGTGGACGAACCAGTAGCGGCCGCGACGACCCGCCGTGCCCATTTACGCCACTGCGTTACCGAGCGACGTGGCCCAGTCGATGGCCTCCCCCCATTATTAACAACACCCGGATCGCACGACAACGGTGATGAGTGAGGTGTCAAGCCTTGCCAGGTGTCTGGTGCGCACCGACTTGCCTGTCCTGGAGGATCCTTCCGTGGCACGTCCACTGTCGAGGCCTCCTGCTGGGGCGGACCCGGGACACGGGCCCAGCAGTCCCTGGCGTAATGGCCTTTACGGCCGCAGCGGAAGCAGTCGATGTCGTTGCGCCGCGCCGCAGGCCCCCCGTCCTGACGCTCCCGTGGCGGCGGCGCAGATCGCGGCCCCGGCCTACTGCGGGCCGACCACTGAGCAGAGGCGGCTGTCAGCTCCTGCGGGCCCCCCCCGTCAGGAACGTACACCGCCTTCTTGGGATCCCAACCCGCGGCACCTCCTTCGACGATGGGCCCCCCCGTCCACGCCGTGACTTGCTTCCAACGGCGCAGGTTGAACTGGGCATCAAGACATTTAGCGGCCGCCCGGAATGTGAGCTTTTCGTGGCCACACACCGGCATAGGAATCCCCAAATCCCGGGACAGCTCGAGCATCTTACCCAAGATGAGAGGTTCGAGCAGGTCAGGCTCCATCTCCGGGTATGCAGCCATGGCCAACTCCAATACCGCACCCCTGTATGCCACCGGCGACTCTTCGGGTGCTCGCTGACGTTGAACAAACCAGCGATGAGCATCATCCGGTGGCTCATATGCATCTGCCATCTCATCGAAAACTCCTCTCAATGTTTTCTTCTTCTCGGCCTTTATAGAACGGAAGAATCTCACCGACTCGTCATCAAGAAGAGTCGGTAAAACCTCCAACGCCTCAGCGTCCGTCCACCTTGCTGAGCGTACCGCCATCAAAAATCTGCAGGTGAAAGCACTCCAATCGCCCCCGATGGAGAATTCTTTAACGGTCGTGAGATGACGACTGCGACTCCTTGTTGCGCCGTCCTCAGCCGATGACTCACCAGGCGGCATATTCAAGATGGCGTCGCATCGCAACGTGTTCAAGATGGCGGCCTCTCGCCGCGGAGAGCGCAAGATGGCGGCTTCCCACCATTCTTCTCCTGCCACGCCCAAGATGGCGGCTTCGTGCCGCGTGGCCGATGGCGCCGACAGCGGAGGCAAGGCGGCGACCTGCAGACCTCCATCGGCTCTCCCCAACGCCGTCCTCGGCGTAACGAGCTCGCACAATTGCGCGAGCACGATTTTCAGTGTCTCCAGCTGCGCCGCCATCTGCCTCCATCGCCAATCCGCGTCCTCTGGCGCAGACGGGTCCACCGACGCGGCGACATCTTGGACTCCCGGACCCGTACTCGTCCCCGCACGGATCTCCTCCTCCATCGCAGGCAAGTCCACCGCCTGAGGAAGGTCGTCGTCGTCGGATGATGATGCAGATGATGGCGCAGGAATATTTTTTTTTTCTGAGCTGTTTTGACATGCCGTTTCACTTCTGACACCAGTGTAATAAAGGACTCGATCACTCGGTCTGTCTCCGTTGTCCTTTATTTGGGTTCTTTACACTTGTCCCACACGGCCCTCGCTCAGAGCCTCTCCGCTTGGCAGCTCCACAGCTGCCTTCGCTCCCGTAGCCTCCTCGCCGCTGCAGCTCTGCTGCAGCTCCGCTGCAGATCCCCTGTGCAGTCCTCCGGCTGCCCTCACTGCAGCTCCACCGCTGCTCCTCGTTCCTCCGTGCTCGGTCACCGCTGGCCGACGGTGCCGAGTCTTGCCCTGCGTGGGTGGCGATCTCGCCACTCTCCAACCTCCGCCCTGCGTGGCCTCACTCTAACTCTCTCTCCCACACTCCCCCGTCTCTTCCGGTATCTCTCCCTTAAGACCTCACCCCTCTCTCACACGTGACCTAACTCCTCCCCCCCATGACGTCATATCCGCGAGGCCGTTTACGCCCGCATTACACTACTGTAAAGGGGAGCCGACACGAGATTGCAGGGGTCTCGTCCTTTATTCCTTTTCTTCCATTCACACCTGTCCCCAGCCGTCCCAATCTCGTTCCCGCCAAAGGCCCCCTCTTCCCGCCCGTTCTCTCCTTATATCTCCTCGATCACCCCTCCCACTAACCCATCTATTGGTGGGAATCCTTCCCCTGACACCCCTACATCACCCCCTCCCCCCGGAGAAAAAATAACCGTCCTCGGTTCTGCCTCCCCCATGGACCATTTAAGTCTCCCCATGCCTCCCACCACTGACAGTGACGACAGCCCTTACCCCCCCCCCCCCACAACTATACAATGCAATATAACACAACGAATCAATTGCGCGGCCTGCCCAGGTCTCCAGCCAGCATCCCGTAACAGCCCGGACATCCACAGGCAGCAGATGACCGTGGCGGCCCCCTCCTTCGAAGGCCCTCTCGTCGCGGTCCCTGGTTCGGTGGTGCCGGTGTCGCCTTGCCTGGCGCCGCTGTCTCTCCTGCCCCCGCTCGTGCCGCCACTCCGTCAGGCCTCACATGGGGTGCTGTAGGTGACAAGGGAACACAGGGCACTGAACCCCCTGCCGGTCGGCGCGTGGTGGTCGGCGACCTTGGCCTGGGTAGGGATGATGATGATGTTGGCAGTGATGTTGGTGGTGATGTTGGTGAAGATGACGGTGGAGAGATGTATGGCTTAAGGCGGGTGGGGTGTACAAACCATCGTCGCTTACCCAGTTGGACCTGGACGCACTGCGGTCGGAGTGCTTTAATGACCTCGACCGGCCCTTTCCAGGGTCGGTGCAGCTTTGGTGAGAGGCCAACCGGCACCTGAGGACAGTGTAGCCATGCCTGGTCCCCGACTTTAAAGGGCTCGGCTGTCACTGTCCTCTCCCGTATCCGTACATTACTCTCTTGGCTCGTGGCCGATGCGGCCTCGGCTGCTTGGCGGGCCTCTCTCAAATAAATGAGGGAGGTCTTTAGTGCCTTCGGCCATGCGTCGGCTCTTGCAGGAATGTCCGTCAGCTGCACCTCAATAGGCGGAACGGGATCCCGTCCGTACATCAGGAAAAACGGCGAGAACCCCGTCGCCGCGTGTGGGGCCACCCTGTACGCCGCTAAGACCGATGGAATGTGGAGGTCCCAGTCGGAATGGTTTTCATCCACCACTTGGGACAGCATGGCCGCTATGGTGCGTTTAAGCCGTTCTGCCATCCCATCGGTCTGGGGATGATATGGAGATGTTCGGACCTTTTTAGTGCCCAGGATAGAGCAGACGTCCTTCAATAGCTGTGAGGAGAAATTCCTGCCTTGATCCGTGAGCAACCGCTCCGGTGCCCCCTTATCAAGGACATAGCCTCCCACGAAGGCATCGGCGATGGTCTGTGTCGTTTGGTCCGGGAGGGCCCACGTCATTGGCCACCTCGTGCAGTACTCGACTCCGACCAACAGGTATTTATTTCCCCGTGGCGTGACCGGCAGCGGTCCCAGGATGTCCAACGCAACCAATTCGTTGACCCTGGTCACCGTGATGGGCTGTAGGGGCGCCCGGCTTACCCGGGGTGGCGGCTTTCGCCGCGCACATTCGACGCAGGTAGCGACCCATCGATGCACGTCAGCGGTCATACCTGGCCAAAAGTACCGACCCTGTAATGTGTACAGTGTCTTCCGCCCCGCCAGGTGCAGCAGCTGGCGGCCGTGTACGTCCATAACCAATTGTTGACGCAGCGACTCCGGAACTACCAGGCATCGCCGGCGCCCTGTCGGGTCCCATCGCATGAGGAGATCCTCCCATACGATGTACTCCTCCCCCCCTGCCTCTGCTGAGGCGCGTAGTGTTCGCAGTGGGGCTTCCTCCAGCTGTAGCCGTCTCCAATCGTCCAAGGTCAGCCCCAGGTCGTGGTCGGTCAGCTGGACCTCACCCTGTGCGTCCCTCCGCCGTGCGTACGGGAGCGATGACCGTCCCCTCCGGCCTCGCCTCCTTGCAGCGTGCCCCGCCTGTGGTGCATGCACAAGGGCCCTGGGGCGCCAGTCGGGACAATGCGTCTGCGTTGGCATGTCTGGTCCCTTTGCGATGCACTACTTGGTACCTGTACTCCTGCAGGCGCTCTATCCATCTGGCCAGGTGGCCCGAAGGCTGGTCGATGCGGAGCGAATACTGCAAGGCCGCGTGGTCAGTGCGGACCGTAAATTTGCGACCATACAGGTAGGGTCGGAATTGCTGCACAAAGTGAACGACTGCCAGGAGTTCCCTACGTGTGACGCAGTAGCGCTGCTCCGCTGATGAAAGCACGCGACTACCATAGGCGATAACCACCTCCCGACCCTGCTGGACTTGCGACAAAACACTGCCGATGCCCACGTCGCTGGCGTCCGTGTCCAGGATAAAGGGGAGGCCAAAATCCGGAAAGGCCAATGGTGGTGCATCTGTCAGACGTGAGCGCAGCTGCTGGAATGCCTCTTCCTCCAGAGGGCCCCAATAAAACCTCTGGTTCTTCGCCGTCAACACGTGCAAGGGCTTGGCAATGGTTGCGAAGTTGGGCACAAACCGGCGGTAGTAAGAAATGAAACCCACAAACCGGCGTACCTCCGGAACCGTTGTGGGAACAGCCCAGGCACTCACGCAGGCCGTCTTTTCCGGGTCTGTAGCCACTCCAGACTCACTGACGACGTGGCCCAAGTAGCGTACCGACGACTGCATAAGGTGGCACTTCGACGGCTTGAGCTTCAAGTTTGCGTTCCGGAACCGCAGGAACACCTGACGTAATCGGTCAATGTGTTCCTCGAATGATCGGCTGAAAACAATGACGTCATCCAGGTAGATGAGGCACGTTTCCCATTGGAGGCCTGCTAAGGCCAACTCCATTATGCGTTGGAACGTTGCCGGCGCAGTCTGGAGGCCCATAGGCAGGCAGTTGAACTCGAACAGGCCCTGTGGTGTCCGGAACGCTGTTTTAGGCCGGGAGTCCGCGTCTAGTGGGACCTGCCAGAACCCGGACAATAAATCCAGCGTACTGAAAAATTTTGCTCCCGCCAGTGCATCCAATGAGTCGTCGATACGTGGTAGGGGATATGCGTCGGCCAGCGTGACGGCATTGAGGCGTCGGAAGTCCACACAGAATCTCAGTGACCCATCTGACTTCTTGACTAGGACCACCGGTGCCCCCCAGGGACTCGAGGATGGAGAAATTATGTCGGCCCGCAGCATCTCCTGCACCGCTTGTTGAATGTGCCCTTTTTCCATTGGGCTCATTCTATATGTGTTTTGGCGCAGGGGTGCGGCATCTCCCGTGTTGATGTGGTGCTGTGACAGATTTGTGCGCCCTAGGTCGAACGGTCCCCGGCTGAACACGTCCGAGAACTCCTGCAATAACGAGTGCAGCTGCTGTTTCTGGTCGGGCGGCAATCCCGGCTCAGGCCCCGCCAGCTGGTCCATCCACGATTTGGCCCCTCTGTCCTCGGACTTGCTGATGCTGCCTACAAGCTCGGGCTCTGTCCCTGGGGCTCCTAGTGACAAGCGACTAACGTGGGCCAGAACTGTTCCCTCCTCCACCGTCGCTGTTCTATCGGAGGTGTTCAGCACCTGAATGAACAGATGCTGGTTCCTCTGTACAATAGTTTTGGCTCCCACCAGCGCATGGCGATCCATGGTCGCTGACGCCGGAGACACCAGGATGGGTGAGTCTGGTCGGGCTGTCACGAGGGGGGACCGATATTGCAGCGGAACCAGCATCTGGGCTGCCGGGGGAATGGAGACAGACTTACTGACCAGAGCCTGCACGTAGGGTACACCCCGGCTGGCCCCCTCCGCCTTTAGGAAATGGAGATGCGTTCCCTGAACTTCCACCCGCCCATTGGCCAGATCGATTTTCATTGGCATCCGCCTCAGAAAGTCCGTCCCCAACAGGCAGGGTACGGGCAACGTTGCGGAGACAAGGATGGGTCCTGCTACCGAAAGCTGCCCAATCTGTATCGGGGCTTCAACCTGGCCCAGGAAGCCCATGCTGCCTCCATTTGCTGCAATGAACGTTGTCTTGACGGGGACTAAAGGTTGGATTTTATCCGGCAGCATCTCATGCATGGTGCTCGAGATGATCGTGGCTGATGCCCCCGTATCCACCAAGATACGTGCCGACACTCCCGCGATTTCACCGACCAGGACCGAGGTTCCTGACGTGGCCGCTACCACCCGCCTTGCCAGCTTCCTCCATTGTGTGGCTGAGTCCGGCCACTGACCAGGCGGCGTCTCGTTATCCTGTGGTGCATGGTGAAATGATGGGGGATGGATGTGGATGGACTGAAGATGGGGTTCCTCCCTTTGGAGTGCGTCGCAGCAGGGTGAACGCGCCCTTGTTACATAGTGTGGGCTTACCCCTGGGTTGCGGGCTGGGCTCTCTATGTGGTGCAAATTGCCCCCCCTTGGTGACGTAGGATGGGCCCCCCTTGTGGTGTGGGGGGGCCCCCCCATTGTAGGGGGCGGTGGGGACTGGGGGGTGGGCCTTCCCGTGAGCCCCTCCCTTCTCCCCTCCCTTTCCTTTGTCACGGGGGCGTGGTCCCCCTGGTTCCGTCTCGCTCTGCCGCAAAGCGGTGGCGAGGCGGGCCGTGGAACTGCTCCAGGGCGCAATGTCAATCGTGTGGGCTACCTCCGCCCCCGGCCCGTTGCCCCTGGCAACTCGCCGGCGTCCCAGGTAACCGGTGACGTCACGCCCCCCGGCGACGTCACGCCCGCCGGCGACGTCACGCCCGCCCGCGAACCCACGCCCGCCCGCGACGTCACGCCCGCCCGCGAAACCCCGCCCGCCCGCGATGTCACGCCCCCCTGCGAAACCCCGCCCGCCCGCGACGTCACGCCCGCCCGCGATGCCACGCCCGGCATCGACGTCACTTCCGCCCGCGACGTCACGTCCGCCCGCGACGTCACCTCCGCCCGCGACGTCACCTCCGCCCGCGACGTCCCTCCCGGCCTCGGCGCGACTCCCGGTGCGGTCCCCGGCCTCGGCGCGATCCCTGACGCGGTCCCCGGCCCCGGCGCGATTCCCGGCGCGGTCCACGGCCCCGGCGCAATTCTCGGCGCGATCCGCGACACCACTTTCGGCCGCGACGTCACTTCCGGATGCAACGTCACGTCCGTTCGCGACGCCACTCCGGGTCGCGACGCCACTTCTGGTCGCGATGCACTCACAGGCCCCGGCGCTATCCCCTTCCCCCGACCAGGACAGTGGGGACCGGGAAACGACACCACCGGCGCCCACCCCGAGGAGACTCCAGGTGAGTTCGCGGCGTCGGGATTGTAATTACTCGGCCCGACCGAGAGGCCGGGTGGGACGGCGTCACTCGCCTGGATCCTGTCGGCGTTCGGCCCCGGCGGGTTCCAGGTGACGTTGGCGGCCTCCGGCTCCGTGCGGCACCCCCTCGCCACATGCCCCTCTCGACCACAACGGTGGCAGACCCACGGGGCGTTCCGTCGGGGGGGCTCGGCGCGATGTTGTAGAGGCGGCTGCCAGCGACGCGGCGGCTGGTCGCGTCCCTGGTCCCTCTGCTCCGCCAGTCCCCGGATCGCCGCGTACACCTCCCGCAGCGATGGCTCCGTCTCAGACGTCGGCGGTCCGTTCCCAGCTGCCCCATAGGCAGCCTGTGGCGACGGTGCAGGTTCGGCGGTTAGTGTCGCTGGACCCAGTAGCGCCGCGGCAACGGCTCGGCTGTTCCCCCCCGCCGCGCCAGCCACCGGGCCCACGGGTGGCGCCCGGCCCATGACCTGCTCGTGGGCTTGGATGGTCCGGGCAGCCCACAGCGAGGTGCGTTCCTCCGGCGTCACCACAGGCATTACAACGCCGGCGCGGCAAGCGTAGGCGATGAGGTGCTCGACCACGAGGTCCTCGAGCGCTTCTTCAGCCAGGCGAGGGAAAGCTCTCCTCGCCAACACGAGCAGCGCACCCCTGTAGGCTAAAGGGGATTCTTTAGCCCCTCGCTGGCGATCCTGGAACCGTTTAAAGGCTCCTTCCGCCGGGCAATAGATCTCCCCCAAAGCCTCGTAGGCCGCCTGTAGCGTGGACTTGCTGTGCGAGGGAAGGGAGGTGTAAGAGGAGAGTGCTTCTTTGCCCAGAACGGATGGCAGCGCTCGTAGTGCCTCTTCGTCTGTCCACTCGAGAGCGTGGAAGGCAGCCTCGAATCGGCGGACAAACCCCTCCCAATCTTCTTCCTCAGCCACAAACTTGTCGACGGGCCCCAGCCGACGCGGCCGTCCGGCCACCTGCTCTCCGTGTTGGGTGTTTAGCCCTGGGGGTTTTGGCGGGAGCGGCGGCGGCTGGCGTGACGAGGTTGGTTGCGGCTCCTGCCCGGCCGGCTGGTCGGCCTCCGGGTCCCGTGGCCTCTCCTCCCGTAGTACGCGTGGGGGTGGGGGTCCCGGTGCCGGCGGGCCCCCCATAGGGAGCCTCTGCAATAGCTCCTGGAGCGCCCTCTCCACGCGGGCCATGCGGTCCTCCATGCGATCCTCCAGGCTATCCGGGCCCCCTTCTGCTGCTTCTGACAGCAGGCCCCCTTGTTGCCCAGGATGGGAAGGATCCCCGGCCCCTGCTTCCTCCTCCCTCGGCTCCCTCCCGCGAGGATTCTTCTTTGTAGCCATTCGGATCCCACCGCTGCCACCAAATGTAAAGGGGAGCCGACACGAGATTGCAGGGGTCTCGTCCTTTATTCCTTTTCTTCCATTCACACCTGTCCCCAGCCGTCCCAATCTCGTTCCTGCCAAAGGCCCCCTCTTCCCGCCCGTTCTCTCCTTATATCTCCTCGATCACCCCTCCCACTAACCCATCTATTGGTGGGAATCCTTCCCCTGACACCCCTACACTACTATGAAGAATTTTGTTTGCACTTTTAGAAAATAAGCAAAAATGTGTGCTCAGATTGGTTTATGCAATTAAACGTCTGCAAAATTGCTAGTGATTTGAAGACCGTTTTGAAGTCTGTATCAGAATCTTTATTTTTGATGCCTTATTTATCCTGGAGGAATCCAATGAGCTCTGAAGCTCTTTTTCACATGTCCAGTGAGGGGCGGGTCAGCAAGTTGGAGCGAATTTTGAATGTAGCGGAGACGCATCTTCATTCCACATTCGCTCTCCTCTTCAAAGTCCACACTCGAGGCCTTGCTGCTGTCTTCCGTTGATGAGCTACTTCCCCAAGGAAAACCCTGCACAATCTCTCTGACGCTTTCATCCCCTTACAAATCCGTCACCCCCCCTCCTGCTCCTCTTTTCCCCTGGTTGCTACTTAAAACGATTCATTCACATGACAGTCGCTTTCTTCGCTACCTTGGGGCTCCTGGTGTTTGAGTCGGCTTATACGTGGTATGTAGCGCCACATTCTCAATACGCTAAAGTTGTGCTCTGTCAATATATTTTAATAATATAAATGTGTTATTTTGTTTATGTGTGTGTTGTTTACACTCGTGCATGAAGGGTTGCCTTGTACAGCGTCTTGGGATGCTCTGATATTTGGATTATTTTCCGTTCAAATTATGATCGTGATTACAATTTCTCCGAATTTGCTATGGACTGTTGGAGCAGCTGATTGACAGTTGGAGATGCACTCTACAATTAATGAAATTTGATATTTAACTTTTTTTTCACGTCACACTTTCCACAGCAGTCTGAACACAGGCGTTCCTTCATAAAATATGAAGTGTACAGTTTACACATCACTGCCCCGACCGTAACTAAACCATACATTTGACTTTGACTCTGTTAATCCAATCAACTAAAGAAACTGCCCACCAAAGGGTTTAGGATGTATTATTTTATTTAGGATGTATTATTTTATCTAGGATGTATTATTTTATTCAGGATGTATTATTTTATTCAGGATGTATTATTTTTATTTAGGATGTATTATTTTATATAGGATGTATTCTTTTATTTAGGATGTGTTCTTTTATTTAAGATTTGGGATGTATTATTTTTCACCAGGCCATAGACCCCGTTGTATTTTGAAAGCGACTCCCAGCCAATGCAGTGACAGTGAGCAGCAGATTTGTTTAACAGATACACCAATAAATATAGAGGCACAAGCCAGCAACATAAACAAACGTCTAAAAACGCACACGTGCATTGGTACGTTTTTAAAAAATTGTGCATTGCATTTCTTAACATTGAAGTGCTATTTACAATTTTACACCAACAAACATTGTACAGTGCAGTGTGTTGCTTAGCCACTTGCTAAGAATGTTAACAACAAATATTTAGAAGCTCTGCAGTCTGACCTATTTTTGAGGAATATATAAAGAATAATTGAACTGCTTAATCCCATGTATTATAACCAGTACTGTACTTGCAACAAAAGTATGAAGTCGGGCTACTACTGCTATAAATACAGCAGTAATAATGAGGTTTTACTTTGGAGTGATTACTTTCTCATTGATTGTGTTTGTTGACGCGGCTCAGAAACATTCAGTCTTAAGCTGTTTGACAAGAATGACCTGCCAGAGGGCCTTGGTGAGAGAAAGAAGAGAAAGTTGCAGCGAATTAATCACAACATTGCAGACACCGAGCAGCAAACTCATTGAACCCTCAGATCCTTTATTTATTTTATTGCAGTTAATGCTTTGTTAAATGCTCCCAGACAAGAGTCGTCATTTAATTTTCCAACACTCCTTATTTAACGAGGAGGCGACAAGCTTTTGTTGACCACTCGCAGACTCGACGTTTTTTTTTATCTCCCTTCACCGAGGCGCTATCTCCAGCTCACTTCTATGAAAATTATTATTAGTCGCGAGCGATGATGACGGGAGCATATGTTGGTGACATGCCATGAACAACACGTGTAATACACATCATGCGCAGACGAAGTCCCACGATGCATCGTGGGCTCGATTTTATGCTGATGGTGCTGATGGGTTTTGTAACAACGGTTGAAACCAGTACCAAGTAGCAAGCACGAGGTCAACTCACCCCTACTTAAAATGTCTGGGTTATACTCCAGTTGCCTAGAGTGCAATCGAGCTTACAAAGCTGCGGACTGATACCGTGCGTAATCGGCATTTGATTTAACAGCACAGTTCATCATCGCTACCATCACCGTCACTTTACTCAGAAGTACCCTGAGACAGCCTCACAGCAGATCACAAGCAGTCGTGGCCTCACAGTTGATGAATAAGGTAGTTCTGTCTCGTCTACGGATCAGAGGCCAGGGCAGATAAGAAGCCAGTGCTGGCCTCGTTTAAAAGTTGTCATGTTGTTAAATTCCCTGCCATGAACTTCTATTAACCAAACAGCCGTGGAGCCATGAGTGCAGAGCACGTGGGCACCGCGGAGCGCGACCCGCGGACTCTGGGTCTTGTGCTGATGGAACAAGAAAAAGCCGATGTCCATTTGGTTGCATTTGCCCTTGATCCGAATGCATCACGACCCTGGCACTGCAGAGCGTTACAGTTTCACACGTGCGTGCGGCCGGCGGTGGCCGCTGGCTCTGCCGCTGTAATGAGTTTAACGGTGAGACGTGGCAACTTTGTGCTCTGCCTCCGTAGGCTATAAACTGAATCACTGAGCTGCAATATTGTATCGCTTTGCATCAATATGTAATGTTTATTCAGTCTGAAAGGTGTCTAAAATATACACTCATAAATTATAATTCAATCCGCCACTCCAAAAGTCTAAATTCGTAGCATATCTTGAAACGGGCATTGTGATGGCAGTCATATTTTTTGGTGTCCATGAGGCAGTGGTTGAAATTTCTCATTACGACAATAATCTGTTTGCTGTTGAATTATTTATCCAAGACAACCTTACCGAGTCTCAAAATTGTATTTTAGGAGAGGTACTGCTTGGATTGTGCAGCCAGTGCCTTTTTGAGTGTTTTGGTTTGTGAGAGGAAACTTATATTGGCTAGAAAACTTCCCCGCATATGTGGGGATATTGCTCAAATATGCATTATAGGCATCCCTCGCGTAACGCCTTCCCACATAGCGCGAATTCGCAGTTACGCGATTCATGTTTAGGGACATACTTAACACATATTTTATGCGTTTTAAAGTTAATCCTTCCAGAAAAAATAATTGTAAATTACATTTTGTAAATAAAAAAATATTTTCAATGATAAAAATTCAAAGTTAAAAGATCTATTTGTGATGGCGTCACCGCGTCAAAGCAGCACCCGGTATCACAGGCTGGGCGCTGCCATCGTAGATCTGCCGTCTATGCGTCACACACGATGCTGCTGCTGCCAGCAGCCCACAGAAGCGTATCAAAAAGCCCTCAAGTTACTACTTTTTTGTAATCTTTGTAAGTGCAGGTATCCCTCGATTTACGAACGTTGGCGAAACTTCGCGTTAACGCAATTGACAGTGCAACAGCAACGCCTCCACATCACCTTACCAGTCGTTACAACGTGCAGATCTTTTGCCGAGTTCCCTGAAAAGTTGAATAATTTTTTTAAAATTAATTGTTATTCAATGGGTTTAATATTTAGGTTTGTTGTTTTTATTTTTGTAGTGATATATGTGGTGTATATTTTTCGGTTAGGAGTAGAGTTGGGATGACACATCCCTCATTTTTTGTTTTAAACGAATGGGAGAAGCCGTTCCCATTTACGAAATGTCGTTTTACGTGCGTCTCTTTTGAAGAATGCATCCCTTTCGTAAATCGAGGGATGCCTGTAGTAATCGTTTTAATCTAAATTATTATTCTCTCTTGTTAAACTTCTTATTCACTATTTTTGTAGCATACATACTATATTAAATATTACATTTATATATATCTTGTAAATCCAGGGGTCAAGTAATAAAATTAAATGCTGTACTTAATTGTTCTTCGGTAACACACCCTCCTCGTATAACACGTACAGTATTATACATCTTGCGATTCGACTTACGCGCTGTTTTTCAGGAACGCATCTCGCACAGTACGCGAGACGCAACCCAAATACATATTGGCCAGGGACCTGTTTATCTGCACGGGCATATCACTTGTACTAAAAACGTATCATGATTTCTGTACTTGCACAACGTTACTCTGTTTCAATGAGCAGACTGGCTTCCCGAACACTTGGCCCATCAACTTGAAAGCAAATAAATAAAGGGAAAACTTTGGTGCGGGATGGTTTTTGTTGGTTCGATTGCAGCTTAGTTAATGAGCACTCCGTTTTACACCTCCACCTGCCTCAGAGACGCGGGCACATGTTCAACCTTCCCCACCTCCCCCCCCAATCTGTCCACCCCTCCACCCCTGTCATATACCTCCTCCCTCTACCCTTCCACCCCAACCCCTCGCCCGTCATGCAAGTGGCACCAAGGTATCTTGCGCGTTCCAATTTACTATATTTGTTGTTGGTACATGTGCTGTTTGCCGTGGGTTGGGCCACGTCTCGCGTTGGCAGTGGCTGCTGCAGTTGTGTAAATGGTTGCGTTGTGTCTGTGCTGCCCTGTGTGTGTGAATCTTACTTTATTATCGTTGTTTTTTTAGCCGGGCGGTGCGGGCGGCGCTTCTGATCCTAATGCTGCTGCGCATGTCACGGCTCTGCCTCCTTGGCACACAGAGTCGTGTCTCGACAGGCCTGGCCTGGTACCACCGTGTGCATCAGCACTAGCTCCCTTCTCAGTTCACTGCTGGGTTGGGTTCCCTGCTGAGATGTTGCACGGCACCTTTTAACTGGGCAGCCTCAGTCTATAAATATTTTTTAATTTATTTATACATGAAAAGATAACTGGGTCTCAAGGCTTTAGCAATACAGTCCTGCTCGGGATGTTTGACCAATCCCTTGATCCTCATGTGTGAAGACTTAACGCTCGGCCATGTTGATAGGCCTGCAACCTCGATGATGTGCTCCCACCTGACGTGATAGTAGAGCCAGATTAGTGGTCACATCTACACACACGTTTTGATGTCATAATCCCATGTGACATTGTAAGGTGTGTACACGCGGCATGTAGTACCACGTGGCCCACCAGCACATGCTAGTTTTATTAATTATCAGGCTCGCCAGAAAATATGGTTTGAAGAATTTTGGCCTCAATATATGTCAAGGTCAGAGCTCAGTTTGTAGAGCAGCAAGGCTCACAAATGCAAAGTTGTGAGTTATAACCCCAGGCAATATCTTCCCTCTACAACCAATAAATTGAGAGCCACCTGATGAGGCTGTACCACCATTTGCTGGGAGGTCCGCAGTGCTTGTCCTGTGGACAGACTAATTTCTAAAAAATAAATGTGGAATGTCTCTCACTGCCGAAAGACTGGCAGCAGAAATCAACAGTGCTCGTTTCCGTTTGGGGATGTTTGGATTTTAAACTTGGATTTATTGATATTAATATGACAGTAATATTGAATACCGCTGAGACATTTTTTGATTGGTGAAGGCCAAGCGTTAAACTCATAAAAATATTAAAAACATTGTACATTTGTAATAAATACTGTATATTAAATAAAATAAAACATAAAATAAAGTAACATAAATATTAAAAAAATTTCGATTTAAAGCTTTCGTGACTGCAGGGATTCATCTTCTTGGTTCTGCAGTCACACCTAGACACATACCAGTTAATGATATAATTGCTCGAGTAGATGTAGCTCTCAAGGGCTTGAGTCACATCGCTGCAGACGTAGCAAGATCTGAAATCTCTGTAACCCTCAAAAACGCTAAGATGCCAGCTAGCAACATCAGCAAAGATGAGCGTTTTGAATTAGCTCAATTAAAAAAGAGGGATGACATTGTCATCCTCTCAGCCGACAAAGGCAATGCCACTGTCATCATGGACAAAATAGAATACAACAACAAAATTCAAGAACTACTCAACGATCGCAGCTACACAAAAATAAAAAGAGACCCCACCAACAGCCTCGTCTCCAAAACCAACAACATCATTTTTGCTTCAACCGCATTAATTGATCAGACCAAACAGTTCTCGTTGAAACCTTCTGCAGCCAGGCCACCAAGATTGTACGGCTTGCCAAAGATACATAAAGAAGATACACCTCTTCGTCCCATTGTCTCTACTATCAACTCCCCCACTTACAAACTGGCTCGTTTTTTGTCCGAAATCCTACGGCCTTTCACTGGAAAAACCACCTCTGCAGTACTAAACTCTACTGACCTGGTATCGACAATCAAGGGGATTGCCCTGTCCCCAGAGGACCTGCTTGTCAGTTTTGATGTGGTTTCCTTGTTCACCAAGGTGCCTGTGCCTGACACCATCGCAATCATTGAAGACTTGGTTCATCAAGGATTAAATGCTGGGGTACCCCCCCTGGTGAGACACTGCTTAACCAATACATACTTCACCTGGAATGGAACCTTCTACAAGCAAATTGAGGGCACCCCAAT
Organism: Lampetra planeri; assembly: GCF_965212315.1. NCBI lineage: Eukaryota > Metazoa > Chordata > Hyperoartia > Petromyzontiformes > Petromyzontidae > Lampetra > Lampetra planeri. Next base: position 9,640,993 of record NC_136148.1, on the reverse strand, counting down.
GGGCTCCCCCCTATCTCCGGTTGTAGCCAACATCTTCATGGAAAAATTTGAGACGGACGCCATCCAGACTGCCACTCTACGCCCGACCTTATGGAAGAGGTACGTAGACGACACTTTTGTCATCTGGCCACATGGCCGGCCTGCTCTAGACCAATTTCTCGACCACATCAATTCCATACACCCAGCCATCAGATTCACCATGGAAGTCGAAAATGATGGCAAGCTACCCTTTTTGGATGTCCTAATCAAAAGGAGACCTGATGGTTCAATGAGCCACTCTGTCTACAGGAAAGCCACCCACACGGATGCTTATCTAAAACCGGATTCCCACCACCATCCATCCCAGAAGAATTCCCTCATCAAGACTCTATATCATAGAGCCCAATGCATCTCCGACCATGAACACATTTCCAGTGAACTCAAACACGTACGCCAAGCTCTTAAGGCTAATGGTTACTCCGACTACACAATCCGCAAAGCCATCACTCCAACCATCAAGAAAGATCCTGTTGAGGAGCCTTTCAAGACCATCACCTTACCCTACATTGCTGGGGTCACAAAAAAGATCTCCAAAATCCTGATTAAACACAAGATCCAGGTCCGATTCAACACAGTACATAAAATCCGTGATCTGGTACCATCTGTAAAAGATGTGATTCCAGACATACAGTACCCTGGCGTCTACAAACTAAGTTGCCTCTGTGGTAGCAGTTACATTGGGGAAACCAAACGACACGTCTCAGACCGTATTCGTGAACATAAAGCTGATCTAAAACACGGTAGGACAAACACCTCAGCCGTGGCAGACCACTGTTACAACTCAGTGGGCTCACATGACATTGACTTCTCCAAGACGGAGGTTCTCTGCAAGCCATCTGGCTATCATGAGAGATTCGTTCATGAGGCGATCCACATATACAAACACATAGACAATTTTAACCGAGAAGATGGATTCAGGCTCAGCAATCATTGGAAGGACGTAATAAACCATTTCGATACACATTAGGGTGAGTTGAATAATACATAGTGTTATATTAAAATGTATAAAGTATAGGGTGGTTTACAGCAATACAGTATATAATTTAATGTTGGGTTTATCTATGGCAGTATATAGTACTGTATATGCTAAGAGAATAAAGTTTAGATGGAAGTATATTATATACTTCTTACGACGTAGAATTGTAATTTTATTATTTGTTGTTAGTAACTCAGCTTATTGTAGAGTATAGTAAGTATCAGTTTATATTTTAGTTTTTTATGTAGTTTTCACTTCGGTTTTCTACGTGGTTGTTTGGTAAATGCAGCTACATATCACTAACATTCCTTTCCTTTATTAACGCTGTTCCTTGCGCCCCCCCGTGGTGCTGTTGATCCTGCATAATGCATGGGCATAATGGGACTTTGAAACCCCTCCGCCCACCCCCTACGCATTGTCCATTGGTATGCTAAATTCCTCTTCATATGCACATTCTTTTGTTAAGGCGCTCCTCCTCGCTACACTTATATAAGCTCCTAGCTTGATAATGTTCTCATTCTTCGCCTGAGGACGGCTGCTTGCGTTGTGGCCGAAACGTCGTGAGAATTGTTTTATTATGTTTTATTTTTATTATTTTATTACTTCCCTTCTACGTGACTTTACCGAAAGAACCAAGAAGATAAAAAAAATGTTTTTATTACCTTGAGTCCTTATGCTGGCTTATTTGTCAGTCACCAGAATTGCACACACATGCATAAAGATCCACCATGTAGCCTTAACAGGCTGTTGGGGCAAGTGCTATTAGTGAGCAGCGCCTATGAAGGCCGCTACAGTACACGAAGGGGATGGATGGCCAGCACCACGCCCGGCCGCATTTGCCTCCCTAGTGGCAATGTTTACACACCGCACCAGGTACTCATTTGAGGATGAGCCGACCTCGGGGAGGCCCAGGACCCATTCAGATAATTATCACTGGTATTGGTTATGAGCGGGAATCTAACTCAGGTCATCGGGTTGGTAGCGCAGCCCGCTAACCATTGCACTACCGCGCTCCACACACACAGCAGCATGCCCACACACACGTGCACTCACTTTCACACACACACACACACACGTTCGTGCATGCACATACAGTGAGGGAAACAAGTATTTGATCCCCTGCTGATTTTGTACGTTTGCCCACTGACAAAGAAATGATCAGTCTATAATTTTAATGGTAGGTTTATTTGAACCGTGCATTTTAATGAGGGAAATAAGTATTTGACCCCTTTGCAAAACATGACTTAGTACTTGGTGGCAAAAACCCTTGTTGGCAATCAGAGGTCAGACGTTTCTTGTAGTTGGCCACCAGGTTTGCACACATCTCAGCAGGGATTTTGTCCCACTCCTCTTTGCAGATCTTCTCCAAGTCATTAAGGTTTCGAGGCTGACGTTTGGCAACTCGAACCCCCCTCCCTCCCGATACGTTCCATTCATTGGCTACCACATTCTGATGAGCTCCCCCCCCCTCTCCTCCCCCCTCAACTTGCTTTTAAGGGCTTACATCTTGAATCCTTGCCTCACTTGATGCAGCAAATCTGACTGTGGCGGTCCCACCTGATGACGGAGACTTGTGTTGCCTCCGAAACGTCGTGATTTTTATTGTTTTATTTTTACTATTTTCATTTTTTACCTACGTGACTTTACCGAAAGAACTAAGAGTATACTTCAGCTCCCTCCACAGATTTTCTATGGGATTAAGGTCTGGAGACTGGCTAGGCCACTCCAGGACCTTAATGTGCTTCTTCTTGAGCCTTTCCTTTGTTGCCTTGGCCGTGTGTTTTGGGTCATTGTCATGCTGGAATACCCATCCACGACCCATTTTCAATGCCCTGGCTGAGGGAAGGAGGTTCTCACCCAAGATTTGACGGTACATGGCCCCGTCCATCGTCCCTTTGATGCGGTGAAGTTGTCCTGTCCCCTTAGCAGAAAAACACCCCCAAAGCATAATGTTTCCACCTCCATGTTTGATGGTAGGGATGGTGTTCTTGGGGTCATTGGCAGCATTCCTCCTCCTCCAAACACGGCGAGTTGAGTTGATGCCAAAGAGCTCAATTTTGGTCTCATCTGACCACAACACTTTCACCCAGTTGTCCTCTGAATCATTCAGATGTTCATTGGCAAATTTCAGACGGGCATGTATATGTGCTTTCTTGAGCAGGGGGACCTTGCGGGCACTGCAGGTTTTCAGTCCTTCACGGCGTAGTGTGTTACCAACTGTTTTCTTGGTGACTATGGTCCCAGCTGCCTTGAGATCATTGACAAGATCCTCCCGTGTAGTTTTGGGCTGATTCATCACCGTTCTCATTATCATTGCAACTCCACGAGGTGAGATCTTGCAAGGAACCCCAGGCCGAGGGAGATTGACAGTTCTTTTGTGTTTCTTCCATTTGCGAATAATCGCACCAACTGTTGTCACCTTCTTACCAAGCTGCTTGGCGATGGTCTTGTAGCCCATTCCAGCCTTGTGTAGGTCTACAATCTTGTCCCTGACATCCTTGGAGAGCTCTTTGGTCTTGGCCATGGTGGAGAGTTTGGAATCTGATTGATTGATTGCTTCTGTGAACAGGTGTCTTTTATACAGGTAACAAGCTGATATTAGGAGCACTCCCTTTAAGAGTGTGCTCCTAATCTCAGCTCGTTACCTGTATAAAAGACACCTGGGAGCCAGAAATCTTTCTGATTGAGAGGGGGTCAAATACTTATTTCCCTCATTAAAATGCAAATCAATTTATAACATTTTTGACATGTGTTTTTCTGGATTTTTGTTGTTGTTATTCTGTTTCTCACTCTTCAAATAAACCTACCATTAAAATTATAGACCATTTCTTTGTCAGTGGGCAAACGTACAAAATCAGCAGGGGATCAAATACTTGTTTCCCTCACTGTACACGCACAAAATATCGTTATTTTGTCAGGTGAGGCCCACTGAGCTATATGACTATTTTTCAGAAGTGACCTGGCCACAAATGATAGCCCAACTAAGTGGTTTATCACGTGGAAATTTATAGCAGCCAAATACTCTAAACACAAATACTCTGTCACTCATTACATCTTATGGAGGATTGCTCCGCTAAACAAAATAGTGCTGTGGTTTGGTTCGCAAGTGCGAGTTCATGTTTGTAAGTCGATGTTAAAAATATATATGTTATGGAAGCTGGTTTGTAAGTGCGGATGTTTGTAAGTTGGGCGTTCGTAAGTCAACGTCTGCCTGTACAGCGTGATGAATATGTGTTTCGGCCACCATACTTTGTATGTGCAGCTATGAATGTAAGAGGACATAAAAAGGTGTATTCACCCCTTGGTGGACCCTTTAAAATTATCTTCCACATTATTGGGACATCAATACTTACAGATCGCAGGAATATATAGCAAAGTTATTTTATAAATAGTAAACGTAAAAATCTCACTTTGGGAACATTGTCATCCCAGACAGACAGGGTGCCCCGTTCATTCAATTACATCAGTGGATTTTCCCTGCTCACGACAGACTCTGTTTTCGGTAGTCAGTTTGTGCTAACACTGCTGGTTTCGCGACGAGTCTGCCTTTGATTAGCGCCAATGCTGCCGTTGATGCCACAATCAAGTCTCGCTGCAAGCAACGGTGGCTAGGCAATGTTAACTACCTCGCCTGGTATACAGGTCATGGGTTTTATACCGACCCTGACGCCTGTATATTTGGAGTTTGCATGTTTATCTCCCCATGGTCGTGTGCATTTTTCTCTGGGTCCTCCGGTTTTCTTCTCCACATTTAGAAAAAACATAGCGTATAGAGTTTGGCTGCTATACATTTCTACGTGATAAGCCAGTTCGTTGGGCTATCATTTGTGTCCAGGTTGCTTCTTAAAAAGAGCTATATAGCTCAGTGGGCCTTACCTGGTAAAATAAAAATAGTTTAGTTCATAGTTTAGTTTCACTCTTTATTCTTGCCACAAGGGCATGAAGTCCCAATGCTTAAAATAAGGTGCAGACTATTCTAGATTTGAAGCTTTCGTGACTGCAAGGATTCATATTCTTAGGTTTTTTCGGTAAAGTCACGTAGGTAAAAAATTAAAATTAATAAAAGTAAAATAAAAATAAAAATCACGACGTTTCGGAGGCAACACAAGCTTCCGTCTTCAGGTGGAACCGTCACAGCCCGACAGCTGTATCAAGTAAATGAGGGATTGCCGAGATAACAAGGTAATACCCATCGCTTTCACACTCACATCCGACGGAGTGGTATCTCTTGTAATCCCTCATTTACTTGATACAGCTGTCGGGCTGTGACGGTTCCACCTGAAGACGGAAGCTTGTGTTGCCTCCGAAACGTCGTGATTTTTATTTTACTTTAATCATTTTAAATTTTTACCTACGTGACTTTACCGAAAAAACCTAAGAATAAGGTGCAGACTCTTTGCAGTAATTAGCACAACGGTTTTCCTTTTTAGGTATAAAATAATGAATTTGCAAACGGTGGAAAATTAGGTCGTGGTGATTTATTTTAGTAAAGTTGTGTTCAAAGCTTGCGTGTCTGTTCCCCATGAAGAGATGGTGACCTGTTCTCAGAACAGATGGATTTATCACGCTCTGAGCGGCCATTTTCGACGGTGTCCGCGCTGACGTTACAATGTCTCCAGTGCTCCACGTGTAATTCACATCCACAAATTACTTGTACTTTCAACTTGTGTTGAATGGATTTATTTCATTATCATATTCTTCAATTGGTGCTTTTTTCTAAGTGTAAAATCAAATCATGTTGTGGTATTATATAAAAGTTTACTCTTTGAATAGCCCAGAACACCTTAATTTTCTTCGCTGCTCACAAATCACATTGTGTTTCCCACACAGTGTAATCACATGCAAGCAATTGCTCTATGATTGGTATTGTCCTAGCAAGGTGACAGGCATACCCAGTGGTAGAACAGGAGGGCTCAGGGTCTCAATGATAATGTTAGTCTCTTGTCTAAAGAGCCCCATCATTAACATTCTGACGGCAACAAAAAGGAAAGTCCCGGCTGGTTTGTAGTCAAGTCAAAAAAGCGTCTCTTTCCTTAAATAAGTGTTGGCTGGTGCAGAGCCAACTTTCGGCTGGACACATTCAAGACCCAGGACTCACTGTTGGGACAGCCACTGTTGATATTCCTCATCGCGATACCACTTTGGCTCCAAAATGGGAGAGGAATGTTTTTTTCCATTGAAAAGTATTTTTTTAAATATACCCACACGCCGCATTGTGGCTTAGAGCACTCCAATCACATTTTTGGAAGGAGTTCGGGTCGTTGCGAATTGTGTCGGCCCATTATCCTTCCTGCATTGATAAAATAAGTACTGCTCCGGTGTGAAGTCAACACCGGTTGCCTTAGAGAGAGACTAGGCTCTGACCATAGCAATGTGGAATTTTCACCACTGGCTCGTGGGAAACGCGAGTGGAGATACTGGTGGTGCCACGGTCGCGAGATATTAACTAGCTTGCCTGGTATACAGGAGGTGATGCGTTCTGATGCTGACACTAACGCTTGTTCTCTGCGTGGTCGCGTAGATTTTTCTCTGGGTCCTCCGGTTTTTCCCTTCACATTTAGAAACATGTGAGTATTTGGCTGCTGCTATGAATTTCAACGTGATAAGCAACTTCGTTGAGCTATCATTTGTGGACAGGTCGCTTCTGAAAAAGAGTGATATAGCTCCGTAGGCCTTACCTGATAAAATAAAAGTCTTTTAGTTTTTATACACACTGCCCCACGCTCGTTTCAACGTGGAGATTTTGCTTTTGACGTGATACAAAGCACATTACTGCCACGGGACTTGCGGGGATAGCCGCATCGTCTCCCATGATTTAATCAAAAGGCACACGGCTAATCTACTGTTCGGGAAAGTGTAAACTGTAAAAGACGGTCACATGATCGCTCTGGCGTCAGTTGAGGAGCGACACCAACACTGAGCCGGGCTGTCGCTGCCAAGCGTTGTGACACGGCAATAAAACTTGTGCTGTTTCTCAGAACGACTGGCGGTCTCCCACCAACTCCCCCAGTCTGGTGGTTGAGACACACAACTCTCTGATGGAGCCAACATCCACATGGTCAGAGGAACACGTTTTTCAGAATTACTAGAGTGCAGCCCCCTTCCCCCCCATGTGGTAGACTGCCGTTGGGCAACCTCTTAGAGAGTGCATTGCACTGACATGATTCCCTGAGCGCACACGCGACATTGGGTGTCTCGTCATAGACCACAGACCATCGATTTATCCTATCTGCGATTCTGTGATTTGTCAAGATTTTGGGGCTCAAGATTGCACAATTCACAAATTGATTTGTTTTACCAACGCGGCGCATATAGAGAATGCGTAATTGTTCGAACTTTTTACATTCGAAATCAAAAGTGAACGATGAATGTTTTAAATCCGTAACGGGTTTGCTCATGGGCACCAAACTGCAGTGTGCAGAGACGTGCTTTCCACTGACAACCGAGTCCAGTGAATGCACCTCGCTTGATCGATGTGCGAGTGGAGAGGACGGGCTGATCTGAGTTGAAGCTCGGGAGTTTGTCAGGGAGCGCTTGCAGAAGTCCACACTGGGGCTTCATCGGCTCTCGTTATGATGCGTTGGCAGGCGGTTGGGCATTGCGGACCTACTCTTCAGTTACCCGCTTCCGATTTTTATTTTGAATCGGTTGCAACGGCACCGAGTCATTTCCGAGCCTGAGCCGCTCGTCAGGGAGTGTGCCTTCGATTGCCTCGCCACGTCGCCGCAGCATCGGCGACAAGAGGGCCTCGTGACTTTCCCGTCGCTCTGCCAATCGCGCACCTCGAGTGGCGCCATGAGTAGTTGCAGACGAGCTCAGTGCTGTGCGCCGTGAGAAGCCGTGGATTCCCTCTGGGGTCGATGCACAAACGCACGAGCGAGTTAATATGCAGCCTTTCCTCCACCCACACTCCCCACGACAGCACCTTGAGACAAATTGCAACGTCTGAAGGCACCGAACGCTCACCCTGTCTAATGATTTAACCCCAAATTAAAGGTTTTGCTGATGCGTGCATTATAGACTGTTGTAGCTGTGTGCTGTGGATATGGATGGGTGTTTTTAGACGGGGAGAGCGGGGGGAGAGAGGGAGGCTGTGGGTGGGTGGGCCGAGCATTCGAAGCCGCCCAGACAGTTGTCAGGATTTGCCAAAGCTGACATACCCTGTTGGCACACCGATTATCTGGCCACATTTCATCGTGTAAGGCAAACATGTTAGCACTCTAGTTTTATTAAGTTATTGGTTGATATGGTGACCTTGACAGAGTGGGTTTAGATCAGAGCTCGAGCAAGAATGCGCCCAGACAGACGACAACACACGCCTCCTATTGTGCTCACGCACGAGTGTGCGTTGAATATTGTGTTGCACGCTTCTTGAATTCATAGTATCTCCACTTTATAGCCAGCAGAATAGCTCTACTATTAACTTTTAATTTATCCCATTTTGACGACTAAAAATCTGACTCGGTGTCCCTGTGGTTATAGATTTCTGGGCCCGATTCATGTTTATTTTGGTTTCAGGCTTTTCAAGAATTCTGCGAAAGCATTTCGCACAAAATGTACATGCGAGTTTTTGTTTGACCAAATCACACCGGGCAGAATATATTACGCCCTCCATTCCGTACAAACAACGCACAGCCAATCGGCAGTGGAGGGAGTGCGGTGGCGAGTCGTGCCATGCTCGCTGATACCGTCACGCTTGCCCCACCGGCACCCCAAGCCAACCAATCAGGTACCGTCCATCCAGCACAAAACTTAGACAGATTCCCCCATATAGCCAGCAATAGACTATAAGGCCAGCACGGAAAACGGGGGGGGGGGGGGGGGGGGTTAGATAGCCAGCACCTCGCCCTGCCACTTTTGTCTACCTATTGGTGATGTTTACACATCGCACTAGGTTCTCATTTGAGATTGAGTGGACATAGGGGTTGCCGGGTTTGCAGCACAGCACGCTAACCCCTACACCACTGCTCCCGATCTAACGCACATGCATGCACACAAAACAAAAATAAAGACAAATATCCCCCATATAACCTTGACAGACTGTTGAGGCAAGTGCTGTTAGGAGCACCTTGAAAGGCCGGCACGGCACACGAGGGGGTGGGTGGCCAACACCACGCCCGGCCACCTTTGTCTCCCCAGTGACGATGTTTACATACCTCACCGGATACTCATTTGAGGCTGAGTTGACCTTGGGGAGGCTCAGGACCGGTTCAGATAAGTGTCACTGGTGTTGGCCGTGAGCGGGAATCGAACGCGGGTCGCCAGGTTTGTAGCGCAGCGTGCTAACCGCTACACCACACACGCATGCACACACGCATGTTCGCATGCATGTACACACACGCATGTACACATACGCATGTACACATGTGCTGATGTGTGTGTTTTTTGCCCTCCTAGGTACAGAATAAAATTGATGACGGTAATCAGCATTATCTGGATGATTGAGAATTAATTGTTTTTGATGATCAAAATGCTTCCTACTACATTTGATGATGATGATGCACCAACCAAAAAAATCCACAATTCCCTATCTTATGGCGATCCGCCAACCCTTCCCTCCAAAGCGTTAGATTACAGATGTATACCGATGATATGTACACACCTGACCAGGCATATATATTTATATAAGGCTGGGTCTGCCTACGTAGGAATTTGAACATTTACAACTGATTATTGCCATGGCAGGAATCGAACTCGGGCTGCTGGGTCCATAGCGTCGCGCTGCTGCCTGCCAACGCCCACCGCTGGGTCCTGGGACTTGTGTCCGTCGCGTAAACGGCTCTATGGAGGATCCATATCTTCGCACACGTGTGTGTGTGTGTGCCTCTATCCAGCCATTTGGGCGCCACGTTGGAGAGATGTTAACTATCTCGCCAGTTATACAGGAGGTCTTGGGTTCGATCCCGACTCTGACGCCTGCTGTATATTTGAAGTTTGCATGTTTTCCCCGTGGTTGTGTGGATTTTTCTCAGGGTCCTCCAGTTTTTCCCTAAACATTTATAAACATGTGTTTAGATTATTTGGCTGCTATAAATTTCCACATGATAAGCCACTTAGTTGAGCTACCATTTGTGATAGCCAGGTCACTTCTGAAAAATAGCTATGTAGCTTAGTGGGCCTTACCTGGTAATAGAAAAATAGTTTTCAATAGTTTAGTTTTATTTCACACACATAACCCCGCATCTTCATCAGCACACTTGCTTCCGTACAGTGCGGAAGAGGTTCAATGTACATACACACGCACATGTTACGCCAACTAAAATACGCTCGAAAGTTAGCGCTGAAATTGTGCAACAAAGTTGCGGAATGAAGGTAACAAACAAGCACGCTAATGAGTGTGGACTGGGTCACCGGCGCTGTCTCAGCACTCGCTGCACAAACACCGCACGCCATTTCACACACAAATCCTCAAAGTTTCCGCGCTGAAACTTTCCACCACCGCGATGTTTCCCTAACCCTGCTGTCACCCCGCTCGCTTGGGCCATTCTCCGTTTGCAGTGGAGTGGACTCTCCTTGGCGTGAAAATCGCCCCCTCGTGAATTACGAAATGTGGAAAAGGGTCGATTTTCTGGAAAAGCGGGCCATCGTTTCCACAACAAGGTGGCAGGAATTACGGCCAACTAACTACCACCGACTCTAAAGCAAATACCGGTCAGGGATTGTCTCAGCCCATCATCTGTTAAGGGTTAATAAAACGAGTGCTATAGGAATGTGATGTGGATATTCCACCAATGCCTCAGGACTATCAATGGAAAAGAGTACCTTCCAATGTTCACTTGAGCATTCGGACATCGATCTTTTAACTTGCTTCCATTAAGCTCAAGAGTTAACCATGAAATCACCATGTGCAGGGCAGGATTTGCCCGCATGGTTGTTGTCATGCTGAGTACGTTTTCACAGTTGTGATGCAAGGATTTTTGATCCTCATAAGTGACATTTCCTGTGCTTCTTAAGTGGTTCAGACTGATGATGAAATTGTAAACTGGATGAAGCACATTGGTAACAAAAAAAAATAGCTACTCAAGGATTCGTTACAAATAGCCACTGCACAAACAGTTTCAGTGTGTGATGCCTACAGGCGTACACGCTTACATGGGAATGTTTAAAGTAGTTTTTGACCCTTTTATAACTCGAACAAAATCCTTCAACTAACTATCCCATGAAAAAAAGTATATTTTGGTCCGAGCATTGCGACGCTCTTGAACTGTCGAAGGGTTCCTTTTATTTTTTTAGGCGCCGGAGAATGCAGCGGAGCGGAGAGCGGGGGCCCCATTCCCACCGCCGCCCACGCGCGGGGAAGCTGGGTTTGGGTTTGGCAGGCGCCCATGCTGCATACTCGCTGCCACCCGGCGCTGGGAAGCCGCCGACGCTGCCTTGGTTCGTGAGCCAGACTTGGCGGCACGGCCCCGCGCTCGCTCCCGTGGCAGCCCCTTGCCGGCTAGGCCCGGCAACAAGCAGAATGGGGGAGAAGTTGGGCCTGGCTGCTCGCCTTTACCGGATGTTATCGCGATAGGCCCCCAGGTGCCTTTCTACAATTGACAATTGAGGTTTTTTTGTTCTGCTCTGTGGAGATTCAGCCAAATCTTTGATACATTTTGCTCTGTTGCCTATAACGGTTTTCAACCTCGGTTGGAAAGTGATCGAATGCATGCCAGAAAATTTCCAAATATATTTTAATTTGTGTCACTGCTCTAATTTTTTTTATAATAGACTTAGGTTATTCTATGCAGATGAGCTCTGAAGCTAAACAACTTTTACCCCAGTGGTAACTTACCATGCGTCTGTCTATTGAGTCCCACTTATCTGCATAGCAGTGTGATTATGCTCAGTGGTTTTAATGGGCTGGAAAGTTTAGTTTTTAGAGTTCGGTAGAAGTTAATCTTTTTCGAGTCGAGTGTTATGAAAATGAAAACCTTGTTCTATGGCTCCGATGAAGAAGTCGGTCTCGTCTTGCGCCGGTATAACCAGGGGGCTTGCTTTTTGATCCGAACCAAATGCTTTTAACAGAGCTAAACTTGGTAAGATTGCTGGGTCAGTGCGCAAATGAGATGCGCTGTCTGGGAAGTCTTAGTGTCACTACTATTAAAAAAACGCGGTGGAAATTAGTAAAAATAAGTTATATTTTTACTTTAAACAGCCTAATTTAATATATGTCTAAACTAAACTGTTAAAAAAGAACATTGAAAAAAATCCTTCCCACGCCACACACTCTAACCAGGGAGGGGAGGCAGAGCAGGGGCCGTGGGAGTGGGCTCCATCGATTCCATTGGTTCACGGAGTGCGGTGGCGGTGGTGGTGATGACATGAATCAGAGCTGTGGGACTGTCGAACCTGGAATACAACGGGGAGCTCTTACTGGGCCCCCGAGCCTCATGCAAGCCGGGCCATTCCATTCCTGAACCATCGAGCCTAATGGAAGTTGGGCCATTCCTGAGCGACTGATTTTTATGGAAGTGGGGCCATTCCTGAGCCTCATGGAAGTTGGGCCTCATGGAAGTGGGGCCATTTTTGAGTCTCATGGAAGTTGGGCCTCATGGAAGTGGGGCCATTTCTGAGTCTCACGGAAGTTGGGCCTCATGGAAGTGGGGCCATTTCTGAGCCTCATGGAAGTTGGGCCTCATGGAAGTGGGGCCATTCCTGAGCCACTGAGCCTCATGGAAGTGGGGCCATTCTTGAGCCACATGGAAGTGGGGCCATTCCTGAGCCACCGACTGAACCTACTACAAGAGGCCCCTTTCTGGACCACCAAGTGAGCCTAGATGCTGGTGGGCGTGGAAGTGGAGGGCAGGATTTATGTCTGCCGCACAGCTCTGCACACGAGCCTTCAACGCTTGGCGCAGCAAGAGTTCCCAATAACGCCCGGCCTTGTTAGGTTATTTGAAATGAATGCAGGTATCTCTCGATTTACGAAAGGGATGCGTTCTTAAAAAAAAACGCATTAAACATAATGTCATACTTCGGGATGACTTCCCCATGAGCTTAATACAATAAATTCTGGATGTGTTTCGGACAGTCATTACAACTCTCTTCCTAACCTAAAAATATACACCTATATCTCTTTTCACAACATAAAAATACCATGCTTGAGCAGCGCAACGCGCACCATTATTTATTTACTCTGACGGCCGCGTGTGAGAGACGTATGTATGTATGTGTGTTGAAATTCTTTCGCACCGTACGTAGTGAACCGTGCTAATCGGAGGTGTGCTTTACATGGCAGTCCTTGTCCAGGAGCATATGACCACGTGTACCGGAGTGCCGCAGTCACGTATCGCAATTACGCGTCGAAGGCGGCAAGGAGATCCGTGGCCATGGTGCTCGCACTGCCTCGGGCATGAAACATTTCGCGTGACGCGCTCACCTCACGGCACAGGGAAGACGGAACGCTGAGGCAGTGCATTTGGTGCCTGAAGAGCCATGGGTAATGGTGGTGCGGCAAGAGGCGTGGATTAGATACTATTTAACTATTTACTGTGAATTCTTATTTATAACAATTTTTGAGCTGTATAGCTCTCTTTTAGAAGCAATCTGGCCACAAATGATAGCGCAGCGATGTGGCTTATCACATGGAAATTTAAAGCAGACAAATACTCTAAATACGTGTTGATTCTAAATGTGAAGGGAAAAACCGGAGGACTCAGAGAAAAATACACACGACCACGGGGAGAGACATGCAAACTCCATATATACAGGCATCACAGTCGGGATCTAACCCATGACCTCCTGTATACCAGGCAAAGTATTTAACATCTCGCCACCGCGGCGCCAGCCACGTCAGGGACTTCACCGCATATTCCATGTGTAGGGGTGTTACGGGAGGGCGAACAAACACACAAGGGGTGGTTATGCCCGCACACGGAAGGATGCTTACATCCACATCCGCATCGGTTAGCCCTGGGGGGCTGTAACGGCGCTGTGATCCCCCACGGCCCCACCCCTCGGGGGGGAGTTGCTATATAAGGCGGTGAGCCGGTGGGCTCGGGGTTCAGTGTTCAGCTTAAACCAGTGAAGAGAGAAGACTGGCTAGATAGGTTCTGGGACTCCCCTGGATCGCTGTCCTTCTAAGGACCGACCAGGGCAAGCCAGTGGCGTGGCCCCGAGAGCCCAGAGCCGATGCTCTTGTAAGAGCAGGTCTGGTGGCTAAAGGTGCCGTGATCTTAGCTTGACCAGAGCTGGATCAGCTAGCCTCCCCTAGCTCTCGAGTGGAGGACCTGGGAGTAGGCTAGCAGGTTAGAGTTACTGGGTTCTCCCTGTTAGACGGGTGAATGGGCCGTTACCCCTTCGAGTATTGTGTACATTGGCCTGTGCTGAGTGAAACGTTATAATAAATAAGTGTGCCTCTGACTACGTCGTCTACGTCTCATAGAACCTACTACACATGTAGACGAGCATGTCCTCACCGGAGTGCCGGGGCAGTCCTGCCCTCGGTGGTCATGAGGGCCCCAGTGGTCCTGACCAGACAGCCGAGGCTTTTGCCAAAGACACTGCACGAAGCTCGGGTGGTACCGGCGCCGGCGTTTTCCCGGAACAGTGAAACAGTGACCCCCCTCCTGCTGTTGTTGGTCCGAGGCAACCACGTACCCTGCATGTGGCAGAATTGTCAGTCTCTGGAGACAACAACAACAACAATGCGCGTCCACACGCTGTCGCGAATCAAAGGTTAGCGCCGCTTGCTTGGCGTCTCGCTGCGGAAGCGTCAAACCTCTGGAGAAAAATTTCGTTGGCTGGGATGAGTATGTCTCCCCGGACGACTACGTCTCCCCGGACGACTACGTCTCACCGGACGACTACGTCTCCCCGGACGACTACGTCTCCCCGGACGACTACGTCTCCCCGGACGACTACGTCTCCCCAGACGACTACGTCTCCCTGGATGAGTACGTCTCCCCAGAACCCTGCAATACAGCTTGGACAAGTCATAATAAAGTTTAGTTTTTTTGGGTTAGATCAAGTAAATATAAATGTATCGTTAACCCACCATCACCTGACACAGCCAATTAGTAAGGTTTGTCACGTAAACAAAACGTGCCAATTAGTTACTAGTTCAGCCCACCCGTATGGAAAGTAATTCCATAACATTTCCAATTCGAGTACCGTAATGTTTCGCCGGCTATTAAATCCAGCTTTGTCAGGAGATTTTGCCAGAATTGTAATATTGGTCGCGAAAGCCTTTGTGTGAAACCGCTGGACAAGCTTCATCTGGGCGCCTTTGTGCAGGAGGCCATGAGTAGAGAAGCTCTATGTCGGAGAGCAAATTTGGGAAAAGATTGCATGGGTGATGTAGCGCCCTTGTTGGCAGGATCGTCTTTGGACTGGGATTCGTTGGTTGAAGAGAGAACTGAGAAATGGACGTTCCCACAAGATCTCCTGCGCATGCTGAGGCATAGTATCATCAGGCCTGGAAATGGAAACTAATTACTGGGGGAACTCATAAATGATTCCTCCCACTAAATCGTAGGAAGGGCTTCGCTACTTGTGTGGGTCTCTTTTGTGTGTCTGTGGGATTCTATGTGCGTCTGTGTGTGGCTGAGCTTGTCTGTGGGTCTCTGAGCGTGTCTGTGGGTCTCTCTATTACTCTAGCGGTTGTATTTGTGAGTCTAATACATACAAAAATATGAATCCTTGTTTCCATCTGGAACGCAGTCAGGATCAAATTTTCCCTCCCGTCACAGCATTTTGGGGCGTTCCGGCCCATTTCCACCACTGAGTATCAGGCGCAGGCAGCCGACCCAAGTCAGAGCTGACCTCACCAGGGGTATATCGGCAAAGAATACAGCTCTTCCATATCCGGAATCTGGAAAAGTAGATCTATCGGGAATGGGCCTCCGCCGGAGAATTCGGAGCTCCCTCAGGTGCTCGCTCACCAAGGAAATGTCGCAACTTCTAAACATTCGAGCTGTTCAATACGTAGCTGCCAACAGGGCCATTTCTGGACCGTCCAAGGCTAAATTACTTCCTCAAGAAGGAGCGTTGCAAGATTGAGTTACTGCATTCCATGAGGAACTCCCTGGAATGGGGAGATTAGATGACATCAGTGGACCTACTGCTCCATGTGTCCATGCACTTGCGGTGCTTCCAGTTACCTGCGGTTCTGCGCTCTCGGCCAATATTGCAAGCACCGAGCGCTGCCATTCTGCCTGGCTTCTCCTCCAAGGGCGTCCACCAAGGTTCTCCCGGCCATGTTGGTGTCATCTATAAGAGAAAGAGAGAGGTGTTCACATTTACCCGTCTGGATGAACACCGTCACATCGGTCCAGCAGGACCGATGCTGTCCTTCAACTCCTTGAGGACCACATTTGGGTGGTCGACCCAGCCTCCAACCAACTCGGTGACTCTTAACCACCCCGGTGCCGACATCTGGATGAAGCAATGTCCGGATGTACCAAGGTGCTGCTTTTCTGCCCCCAGGACAAGGAGCATCTTCGTCCTCCTGGGGCACATGGCCTCCACTGCGGAGATGGTGCCCTGGGCGAGACTACACATGAGACCACTAGAGTGGGCTTGCCAAAAATGAACCACAATACCTTTCTGATATAGTCAAGGAGCATAGACCACCACGTGAGGTCCGGTCATCCTCACAGCGGCTTTTGGCTAGCCATCAAACAAAGACGGTCACCGCATTGTGCGCTTTCAGATGTACTTCTGTGGTCATCTGCAACGCTCTTCCTTCAGATATTAGGAAGCCACTAGAGCTGTGCACTTTTAAATCTAGATTGAAAACTCATTTCTTTAGAACTTATTTTTGTGCTTTCGTTTGTTGTCCTTCCCTGTGTGAGGGTCGCTAGCCCCCGAGATCCCTCCCTCGGTACCCCTAACGGCCGGGTTAACCTCATTACTCGCCCCCTCGCTGCTAGGCGAACCGCTGCTGGGTTCTTCACCCATGGGGTGAGAGCCGTCGCTCCAGGATTCCCCTCCCCCGCGGGTCCACGTAGTAGGCATGGTTAATTACGTACGCGCACACCCACACACAGCTCTGCGCGGCACTCACTCAACCCTGACCACTCACACTAGGATCGCGCACCTGTATTATACACGTCGTGAACGTGCGCGCACACACACATACAGCTCCACACGCGATACCCACTCTTGCGCCGCTCTGCGCCGCGCTCGCCGCTCACGTTATGATCGCGCACCTGGGGTACGCCGATTACGCACGCCGCGAGCTTACGCATACACAGTACCACACGCGTTCACACTTATAACACGAGATCACACGAGGCCACGATCAGCTATTAATGATTTATTGTCTGCTACGTGGGACTGGTTGTTGAGTCAGTATGAATCGACGAGGCTGCCTACTCTACTAACCCGGAACCTATTCCCTATTTATCGTTCACGAAACACTTTTACCTCCTTACTCACGGTTTGAGGCACTCGACGTTCCGTGGGTTTTCCTCGCTGCTTGCCTCGACACGTCGCACGGACGTCCGGAGGGCAGAGCTGGGGCAGTCCTGGACGTTGGCTTCTCGGAGCAAGAGTGCGATTTCCCCTTTGCGCTCCCCATTTATCCTCCCTACCTCAAAGGGAATGCGGCTCTGGACAATAGGCTCGCGATCCTCTCGCATGCGCACCGCCGTTCCGGGCGCTTTTGATATGCGACTTAA
The DNA here is from genome assembly GCF_965212315.1 of Lampetra planeri. Classification (NCBI taxonomy): domain Eukaryota; kingdom Metazoa; phylum Chordata; class Hyperoartia; order Petromyzontiformes; family Petromyzontidae; genus Lampetra; species Lampetra planeri. The sequence continues at coordinate 9,623,374 of NC_136148.1, read as the reverse complement.
TGCTCAACCTGCGCGGCGCAAATTCCAATCAATCCGCTTTTGATATGCTAATTAATGCTCAACCTGCACGGCGCAAATTCCAATCAATCCCTTTCTCACGCAGGCCCCCCCCCATTATCGCAGTTTATGCGGCGGCGTCCGTCACAAAGGTGCGCCGTGGGAATTTGTGCACGGCTCCCCGCGTGACCCCGCTCTCCCGATTACTCATACTAACAGCCTTATCCTTTAACTCCCCTAACAATGGTGCCTGCGTTCCCCGGCGTAATTATGCCGTCCCTCCGCTCCCTGTGCGGGGGTGCCTGATTATGCAATTCAGATGCGCTGCGTGTTTTCTAATGATGCTCCTCCATCACAATGCTTATTCCCTCTGCCTGCCCCGTCGATACTTGCGTGTGTGGGGTGTGTGAGATGCGTTTCACCCGCGGTGGCCGAGTGGCCCCTCGCTGCGACCTTGCAACCTTAAGGCCGGTCGCAGCGCCGCGGTGCAAAGTAGCGTCGGGGGAGGTCGTCCAATTCCCTGGTCGCCGGAAACCGTGAAAGTTTAATCCCGATAAGGGCTTCTCGGATAAAAACCAGTCGGCCAGGTGACCTCCCCACGGAGCTCCATGCGGGGGGGGGGGGGAATGCGTGCGGGTGTGTTCGTGTGAGGTGAGGTGAGGGGGACGCGGGGTCGGCTCCGTCGCTTGGTGGTGGCGAGGTCTTAGATGGGGCGCCTGCTGAACGGCTTCATGGCGGCGGCATGACATAGCCCCCCGAGGTGCTGGTCCCCGTCCCGGGTTGACTGGAGCACCTTGCTTGAGCCGCGCCCACGAGGAAACGCTGCGGGGTCCGGGGGGTCCGTCCGGCCCTCGTGGCTGGTCTCGGGGTGGGTGGCTCCGTCCTCTGCAGCTCCTGCGGCGGCCTCCTCCTCCACTCCAGCGGCTCTCTCTGTACCTCGGTACCTGCGGGCTGGGGTACAAACTCAGAAGCGGAGGGGTTTAGGGGCCGTCGTCCGCGCCGTCCCCTGGCGGGGTCGGGGCGTCTCGGGGGCCCGGCGGGGCCCATGTAGGGTGCGAGGCCCCCCAACACGAGGGGTGCGGGTACTCCGGGATTTCGGGGCCTTCGAGTGACGGGGTTCTCTCTCGCCGGGGCCGCTTTCCACGGTTTTAAGCGGCGGACGTTGACCACCGTCTCTCGATCCCTCTCCCCGCCATAAATTAGTACCGTCCAGGGGGAGATCTGTCGCACCACGGTCCAGGGTCCCCGCCAGTAGGTCGTCAGTTTCCCCACCTGCCCGGCCCCGACGCGAGGGGTGTGTAGCCACACCTTAGCGCCTGTCAGGAATAAGGGGGGTTCCATGCGGGGTCGGGTGCCCTGTTCCTGCCGCCGATGCGCGGCTTCCCCTTGCGGGTATGCTCGGCCTCGGGCTTCTCGCAGGGTCTCCAACAGGTGTTCCACGGGGCGGCTTCCCTCCTCCGGCTGGGGGGAAGGGACGCCGAATAGCAGATCTGCGGGTAAACGAGACTCACGGCCGAACATCATTAAAAACGGGGTTTGTCCCGTCGACGTGTGTACGGTGGTGGCGTAGGCGAAAAGGGCGTAGGGGAGGTGTTCGTCCCAATCCCGTTGATTTGCGGCCGCCATACGTTTGAGTTTCCCCGCTAGGGTCTGATTCATGCGCTCCACCATACCGTTCGCTTGGGGGTGGTACGCTGTGGTTCGGTCCTTCTGGATTCCGAACTCTCGGCACAGTGCCTGGAACAACTCGGCCTCGAACTCGCTACCCTGGTCGGTGAGGACTCGTTCTGGGATCCCGTGCTTAAGTACGTAGTGTTCCACGAATGCCCGGGCCACCACCAAGGCCGTTTTATCAGGGATGGCCACTGCCACGGGGTAGCGGGTGAAATACTCTACTGCGACTAGGATATATCGGTTGCCTCGATGGGATCGCGGGAATGGCCCCTGTAGGTCAATCCCGACCAGCTGATTCGTGCGGCTGACGCGGAACGGCCTTAGGGGTACCTGGTATCGTGCCGGTTTCGGCCCGCACTGCTGACAGGCGCGGCAGCCCTGTACCCAGGCCGCCACGTCTTGTGCCAATTTGGGCCAGAGATACTGGCGACGCAGGGTCTCTCGAGTGCGTCGTTCCCCATCGTGGCCCCCGAGTGGGTGGTCATGCACCAGCCGAAGTAGCTGGGGTCGCACCTGGGCAGGAACACAGATGCACCCCGGCTGGCCGGCCTCGGTTAACTCCCGTACCACTTCGTTCTGCACACACAACCGGGCATACAAACCGCTCCAGGGTCCTGGTAGGGCGCTCTTTTCCTCCCGCAGTGCCGCCTCCACTGCCGCCAGATCGGGATCTCGCTGCTGGGTCTGTCTCAGCTGCTCGTCGTTCAGGCCCGGGAAGGCGCAGCCGACGTCCTCCTGGATCCGTCCGATCGGGTCCCGAGCCGCGGGTCCCGCGCTTTTCGTGCGGTCGACGGGATCCTCGGTGCCACCTGTGAGGGCCTCTGTGGCGCACACTGCACTCTCTCTCGCTGGGGGGGGGTCAGTGGCCGCGGCCGCTCGGGGGTCCGTTGCCTGCCGGCAGCGTCCCCCCGTGAAGCATGGGCAGGCCTCCTCCGCCCTTGTCTCGGCGTCCACCGTGGGTCGCCTCGACAAGGCGTCCGCGTTTGCATGCGTCCGGCCAGCCCGATACTTGATTTGCAGGTTGTACTCCTGCAACTGCGCCAACCACCGGGCCATCTGCCCCCGCGGCTCCTTGAATGTAAGAAGGAACTGCAGAGCATAATGGTCAGTGCGTACGCGACATTTCCTGCCGTACAAATACGGCCGGAACTGCTTACATGCGAAAATCACGGCGTACAACTCTTGGCGGGTCACGCAATAGTTAAGCTCGGCCCCACTCAAGGTCCGGCTGGCGTACGCGATGACTCGTTCCGTCCCATCCTGTACCTGTGACAACACCGCGCCCAGCCCGCTGCTGCAGGCATCGGTGTCCAAAATAAAATCGGTGGTAAAATCGGGGAAAGCGAGGGTGGGGGCGTGGGTGAGGTGGTCTTTGAGAGTGGTGAAGGCCGTCTGACAGGCCCCCGTCCACTGGTAGGGGTGCTTAGGGGAGGTGAGTTGGGTGAGGGGGCGTGCAATCTCGCTGAATCCCTTTACAAATCGACGATAATAGGTGGCGAGCCCCAAAAATGATCTGATCTCCGTCAGATTCCTTGGCCGTGGCCACTCCACTACGGCGGTAACCTTCTCCGGATCGGTGTGCACACCTGCCTCGCTGACGCGATGCCCGAGGTACCCCACCTCGCGTTGTGCGATGTAACACTTACGTGGCTTGAGCTTGAGATGAGCCGCTCGCAGTCGCTGGAACACCTCGCGAAGCCTGGACCAATGCTCAGACAAAGATCTACTGAACACTATCACATCGTCCAAGTAAATCAGGCACTGTTCCCATTGCAAGCCCCGCATCACCAACTCCATCAGCCGCTGGAACGTCGCGGGCGCATTGGTGAGTCCGAACGGGAGTACTCGAAACTCGAATAGCCCCATCGGGGTGGTGAATGCGGTTTTCGGCCGATCCTCCTCCGCCATCTCCACCTGCCAGTACCCGGACGCGAGATCGAGGGTGGAAAAATATCGCGCTCCAGCGAGGCTGTCGAAGGTGTCGTCGATGCGGGGTATGGGGAAGGCATCGCCGAGCGTGACTGCATTTAGTTTACGGTAATCGACGCAGAACCGGGTTGACCCATCCTTTTTCGTCACTAGTACCACTGGGGCTGACCAGGGGCTCGCCGAGGGCTGAATTATGTTATCGCGAAGCATGTCCCCAACTGCCTCTTTGATTTGGGCGCGTTCGGGTGCGCCCACTCGGTACGCAGGGAGTTTGATGGGTCGGGCTGCACCGGTGTCAATTTGGTGCTTAACAAGATCGGTCCGACCCACGTCCGAGTCGTGTTCACTGAATACGTCGGCGTACTCCCGCAGTAACTCGCGCAGCCGATCGGCCTCTCCCTTAGGTAAATCCGCCCATGGTACATGTGAAGTATTGGAAAATGACGGCAGGAAACTCCTTGACGGGAACACACTTCTTTTATTAAATCTTGACTTGTAACAATACAACGCGTGGCCTCTCTTCTTCACAATGCGGTCACCATACAACGGTACAACTCGTGACCTCTTCTTCTTCACCCTACGCTTCTCTTGACTCTCTGGATTCTGTGCTGCTGGCTCTCTGTGCCTCGTGTAGACTCCGCGCCTCGGCTACACTCTTCTCTCGCCTCGTGTAGACTCTGCGCCTCTGCTACACTCTCCACTCGCCTCGTGTAGACTTTGCATCTCTCTCTCTGGCTACACCGTATGCATACTCGGCTCGTGTAGACCTTCCTCTCTCTCTGGCTACACCGTATGCATACTCGGCTCGTGTAGACCGTTCTCTCTCTCTGGCTACACACTATACATTACTCAGCTCGTGTAGACCGTTCTCTCTCGCTGGCTACACACTATACATTACTCAGCTCGTGTAGACCGTTCTCTCTCGCTGGCTACACACTATACATTACTCAGCTCGTGTAGACCGTTCTCTCTCGCTGGCTACACACTATACATTACTCAGCTCGTGTAGACCGTTCTCTCTCGCTGGCTACACACTTATACCTTACTCTCCTCTATTCTCCATTACTCTCCTCTCCGGGCTCTATCTCTGCACCTTCGTCTTCATTCTTAGATGGTTCCACTTCTGCCCCCTGCTCCTCTGTGCATCACCTTATATACCTCTTCTTCCCGGGAGACGGAGCGGATGCGGACCTCAACGTCGGCACCGCTCCTCAGTTACCCAATCCCCACGCGCTATCCCTACGATCCGGTTCCGCTCAGCGCGTGTTTCCACTCCCCGACCAATCACACCGCGCTGCTACCCGATCACTCCCTCTGGGCGCGTCACCGGCACACAGCCAATCAGCAGCACTACCCCCACCCGCGCACTGACGCCTGCTCCTCCCCGTCAGCGCGCGTCACCACACACACACCCGTACATACGCGCTGGCACACGACATATACACCCAGCGCGTATCACCACTACACATGTAACGCGTCGAGCAGGGGAATGACCTCGGCTCGGGGAGTCGGGCCGACTCGCCAGGCCAGGTCCTGGTCACCCTCAGAACGACCGGGGTCCTCAGCCCAGAGTGCGAACACCGAGTCGTTAGAGTGGCGTGCGTGCAGGGGGTGTACGGTGGCTATCGGGGTGCGCCGCCGCAGTATCGCTGGGGTACTGTGGGGGTTAAACATCCGCATAAACAATCGGTCCCCATCTGCGTTTACCAACGTGGCGGATCCCACGACCCCATACCGTTTTGCCAACTCCGGGTGAGGAGTTAGCATTACCTCTCCTGATGGTCGGAGCGTGGGGTCGGTGGGGGATGTTGCCACCGGCACCAGCATCTCGGTGAGCGGGCCGATGGTGACTGCCGTCGCCAGGATAGCGGCCACAGGTGCGAAGCGGGGGCGCGTCGGTTCTCGTCCCAAGAACGGTATCCGCTCGCCGTTGCTCTCCATGGTGGCGCATCGCTGGCGGGGTTGCACGTTGAGTCCTAGCCGTTCTAAGAGGTCGGTACCTGCGATACACGCGTGACACAACGCACTCGACACGTAGAACTCCTGGGTGCACACCTGACTGCCTATGCGGACCTCTAGGGTTGCTCTCCCCAGCAACCCCATTCCGGCTCCGCTCGCCGTGTGCAGCGCGCGGTCCGGGGCCTGCAGGTGACGCACGTCGACCCCGATCGCGCTGCAGTGCGCTGCACTCACGAGCGAGGCCACCGCCCCCGTGTCCAGCAGGATTCGGGTGCGCACTCCGTTTACCTCCCCTTCCACCAGCGACGTGGCCCCCGTGATCCCCGCCACCAGCTCCCGTAGCCAGTCGCCAGGAGTCACCGTTTCCGGGGGCGTTGTTGCTGGAACCTGTGTGGAGATCACTCGCTCGCCATTATCACTACAGCTTGTTCGTGTCAGGGCTACGTCGATTTCACCCCCCGGTGGTCCCCTCTCTAGGGGGGCCTTAGTGTTTGACCTTAGCTCTTGTCTAGCTCGGGCGACCTGAGGACAGTCCCTCCTGAGATGCCCTCGCCGATCGCAAACATAACACGTCCGGGGAGGGGTGGCGGCTCCGTAGTGGGCCCCCTGCCCGCTCCCTCTCCCAGTTTGTCGCTGCCTGGACTCCACCTCTAGTTGGGTTACCCTTCCCGTTAGCCCTCCCACCGTGGCGCGCAGCTCCCCCATCTCGGACTGGATGGCCTCAACGGAGGACTGCAGCTTGGTCATATTTTTATTCGCTTCCTCGCGTATATCTCCTATGCCAGCCTGTAACCCGGCTACCCACCCTGGGGTGGTCTCGCTGGGTCTCTGGGGCTCCCTTGCCCGTCCCCTTACTGCGATGGCGATCTCTTCCTCCTCGTCGGAGAGTAGGCTCGCCACGGCGCACTCTCGTCCCCTCCCTCGAGGCTGCGCGCGCTCACCCGAGAGTTTCTCGCATTTGCGCGCGCGCTCGACGAGGGTGTTAAAGGAGAGGCGTGCACCGTCGACATTTGGCTGCCACCACGGGGTTTGTGCCAAATATCGCTGGACCTTCCCGGCGGCGAGGCCCTCAATTATTTTTGACTCGTACTCCGGGTACGCGAGCTGGGTCAGCGTGCGCACGTCCTCAGCGTAATCTCGCAAATCCTCGCCGGGTCGGCGACGGCGTGCCTCTAATGCTGCCTGCGCCTCCTCCTCGTCATAGGCGCCGAAGCGTCGTTCAAGTTCGCACATTAATTCTTCCCACTGAGTTTGTGCGCTTGCGGGCAAAGCTTCCACAAAGTCAGCTGCCCGCCCATCTAAATGTAGCTCTAACTGCTGCAACGCCTCCTCATCTGACCACCCATTAACCTTTTTAGCCCCCCTGATGCTGCGGGCAAACGATTTCCATGATGGAATTCCTTTGCCCGTAAATGTGCATTTTACTTTAACTTGGGTTAGGGGGCCTCTCTCCCTTGGGGGCGCGGGGGATCATCCCACTTCTGACACCAATATGTGAGGGTCGCTAGCCCCCGAGATCCCTCCCTCGGTACCCCTAACGGCCGGGTTAACCTCATTACTCGCCCCCTCGCTGCTAGGCGAACCGCTGCTGGGTTCTTCACCCATGGGGTGAGAGCCGTCGCTCCAGGATTCCCCTCCCCCGCGGGTCCGCGTAGTAGGCATGGTTAATTACGTACGCGCACACCCACACACAGCTCTGCGCGGCACTCACTCAACCCTGACCACTCACGCTAGGATCGCGCACCTGTATTATACACGTCGTGAACGTGCGCGCACACACACATACAGCTCCACACGCGATACCCACTCTTGCGCCGCTCTGCGCCGCGCTCGCCGCTCACGTTATGATCGCGCACCTGGGGTACGCCGATTACGCACGCCGCGAGCTTACGCATACACAGTACCACACGCGTTCACACTTATAACACGAGATCACACGAGGCCACGATCAGCTATTAATGATTTATTGTCTGCTACGTGGGACTGGTTGTTGAGTCAGTATGAATCGACGAGGCTGCCTACTCTACTAACCCGGAACCTTTTCCCTATTTATCGTTCACGAAACACTTTTACCTCCTTACTCACGGTTTGAGGCACTCGACGTTCCGTGGGTTTTCCTCGCTGCTTGCCTCGACACGTCGCACGGACGTCTGGAGGGCAGAGCTGGGGCAGTCCTGGACGTTGGCTTCTCGGAGCAAGAGTGCGATTTCCCCTTTGCGCTCCCCATTTATCCTCCCTACCTCAAAGAGAATGCGGCTCTGGACAATAGGCTCGCGACCCTCTCGCATGCGCACCGCCGTTCCGGGCGCTTTTGATATGCGACTTAATGCTCAACCTGCGCGGCGCAAATTCCAATCAATCGGCGTCCGTCACAAAGGTGCGCCGTGGGAATTTGTGCACGGCTCCCCGCGTGACCCCGCTCTCCCGATTACTCATACTAACAGCCTTATCCTTTAACTCCCCTAACAATGGTGCCTGCGTTCCCCGGCGTAATTATGCCGTCCCTCCGCTCCCTGTGCGGGGGTGCCTGATTATGCAATTCAGATGCGCTGCGTGTTTTCTAATGATGCTCCTCCATCACAATGCTTATTCCCTCTGCCTGCCCCGTCGATACTTGCGTGTGTGGGGTGTGTGAGATGCGTTTCACCCGCGGTGGCCGAGTGGCCCCTCGCTGCGACCTTGCAACCTTAAGGCCGGTCGCAGCGCCGCGGTGCAAAGTAGCGTCGGGGGAGGTCGTCCAATTCCCTGGTCGCCGGAAACCGTGAAAGTTTAATCCCGATAAGGGCTTCTCGGATAAAAACCGGTCGGCCAGGTGACCTCCCCACGGAGCTCTATGGGGGGGGGGGGAATGCGTGCGGGTGTGTTCGTGTGAGGTGAGGTGAGGGGGACGCGGGGTCGGCTCCGTCGCTTGGTGGTGGCGAGGTCTTAGATGGGGCGCCTGCTGAACGGCTTCGTGGCGGCGGCATGACACCTGCACCTCCAATTAGCGCGGTTGGCTACGTACGGTGCAAAAGAAGTTCAAAACACGTACGTACATACTGCGTCAATGTGATCCCTATCACAGCAGTCTCGATCAACAAGTCGAACTGACCCCGCAAGAGTAGCAGAGTCCGCTCTGGCGGGCAAAGCAGTGGAATCTGCAGAAGGATCTCCCACCAGGTGACCCCCCGCCAGACTTGATCCTCGCCACCGATGCGAGCACGTGGGGGTGGGGGAGCACACCTCCATGGCAGACCCGTCAAGACAGATGGGCAAAGCGGACAGAGCAGTGCATCTAGCGCTCCGTTACTTTCGGACCAGGCTCTGACGGGAAGCAAGTTCTCTTCTTTCTAGATTTGAAGCAAGTTCTCGTTCACTGTGACGACATGACGGCTGTGGCGATGGTGAGTTGTCGTGGCTCCCCCCAAGTGTCGCTCTCTAATGGTGGAGGTTTGGACTTCCTGGCCTGGGCGGAGTCAGAGCACCTGTCCCTACAGGCTTTGTCGTCTGGCAAGGGGTGAGCGACAGGATCACGCGCGCGCCCGCCTTGGGTCGAGGGCGTCTCGATCCCATGGAGTGCGCTCAGTATCGTGAGACACTTGAGTAGGTCCAATTGCCTTGGTGCACATTTTTGTCGCCGTAAGTCAGTTGGGTTTATGAGACTGCGGCTGAGACCCGTGCATGTTGCGAATGTGCGCAACTCTGTCGGGTTGTGTTCACACGACATCACTAGCAGTACAGGAAGGGTCATTTATTAAAAATTACGGCCTGGTTATTTGAGGTTTTAGAAGTAACGCAGCATTTTCCTGGATTCAATATTTGTATTGTTTTTCTCTCCAATTTTAGTCCAATTATGCCGTCGCTGTCTATTAATGAGACCGTGGCCATTTAGAACTCGTCAGGAGAGTGCAAAGATATATCATGAAAACTACGTTTGAGATCCCTTCACAAGTACTTAATTTTTTCCCTCACGCAACCTGTGAAAGAGAAATGTTTGTCACCGGTGTTATTAATTCTCAGAGCTGCAATTTAGCTAAATGAAGTGGAAAACCAAATGTAACGTGATGGGTTTTTTGTGCAGTCATTCGTAGCTGTGCTGAGAATCTTTCCTTGAGAAGCTGGTCATTTTAATCATGCGGTACTGAAAACTCGCATTCAAATGCGGGATCTGTGTGTTTGTAGTTTTAACTTAATTTGATGCACTGTAATACTAGAATTATTTTATGATAGCTTCTAATTTACATATCCTTATAAATAACAACTTTATTATTATTATCGTAGGATTTAAAGTCTACAGTTATTCATCGGAGGATCATGAGGGGATTGTGGTGGCTTGGGAACGCTTTCATCCAGCAGTGGATTGACCGTGATGAGTTCGTGTCTGGGATGCCATGTCTGTGGTGCTCCCTTTAAGTTTTGTGGATCCAAGGGAGGCTCTGTGGCTCATTTCTGGCTGAGTTGACCTTGCAAGACGTTAATCTCCAAGTCCCCCTGTTTGAGCATGAAGCCAACTTATCCCTTTGCATGATTATCTTTTTGTAAAAATGTCTACGCTTCACTCACTGGAAGATCAATTTAGGATTGAATACGGCTGAGATTCATGTTTACTTGGGTTTCTGTGAAACTGTTGCATATCAAGATCACGTGAAATGGAAGCCTGAACGTTGCCCTTTCGAAGAGACAATATAATTGCGGGCGCCGTCACCACGCATCAGCAGTCCTCCCCCCTCCCCCCATCGAAGCAGTTGAATTCTTGACGTGGGGGATATCTCTGAATGAGGCGGTGGATCTGGCAGAGCGAGAGAGCATGAGGGAGCGGGCAGCAGCTCCGGGAGATGTGCGTAGAGAGGGGGTCAGCCGAGGATATGGGCCGTCGCCCTCTCTTTTGTCATTTTATTTTTTTTGACAATTCCTTCGGCAACGTTATATTCTAGCCGTCATGGGGAATATATGGAGGAACGAGCGAACGTGTCCGCTGTTTGCCTGCGGCGGTGTGGTTCTTTTGTGTGTGCGCGCGCGCTCGGCTTGCGGATTTGCTTCGGAGGAATGAAAGCGATAATAAAAGTGCAGCCGGCGGTTTAATATCAGGACGGCTTGGGGTGGGGGGGAAGCACATTTTCTCGTGGGGCTCGATCAGGGCTGCGTGGTACAAACCCGTGGAGTCACGCGTAAGGAGGAGGAGTGGGTTCCATCCCACGCTTAGCGTTCCCCCCCCTCATCCGTCCAGCCCCCCGCTGCCGGCCGTTTTCTGGCAGTGGGCCGTCTCCCCAGCCCGAAGGATTACAGATCTTCATACCTTGGCAGGCACTCACTCTTTCCTCTGGCTCATGGAAAGCACATCATCTTCCCAGCTCCCAGAGGCAGCAAATTTTGACGTGTTTTTATTTTTGTGGGAGAGTTTATTTCATTATTTTTTTTCTTTCTTTCGACTTTACTCATAAGCCGCATGGGCCTTGGCATCCAGGTCTGGCCGGCCTGCAGCCCTCTGCTTTTGTCCAGATGGGATGGGGCCCTGAAGACGTTTTGTTGTGCGTCAGGCCAAGAAAGTGGAATGCTCTTGGAGTTTTTCGTTTTAAATGGTTCTCGATGGATTCCGTAAAGTTTTTATCGATTTCCACTCGGTACCAGCCAATTAAAAAAATCGTCATCGATTCAACGTCGTGTCTAATTACTCTTTTAAAAATATTTGAAAACATTTAAATATTCACTGACTCAGAACGTAATGATAATAATGTCTATTAATAGTTGCCACCAGTTTTTTTGCTGTGGTCAGAGCAATTTATCCGCAGTCATAAAGTTTCAAGTTCAAATCCCAGCCAGGGATCGTTTTCACCCATCTCATGTGTGAGGTTGATGAAAATGAGTTGCAGCTCTCGGAATGTTGACAGTCCATGTCGCACAAATGCACGGACCCCTTCCTATAGGAATGTGGAATTTTCATCAATTAGCTCTAAAGGGATGGAATGGTTGATGAGCATCACTCACTTGTCATACATGAAGATCCTGCAGCCCGTGATAGTCTAATAGTTGCATGTATGTATGTTGAACTTCTTTCGCACCGTATATAGCCAGCCGCGCTAATAAGAGGTACTGTTACATAAGCTGCCAAAAAAATGTATAAAATATTGTTGAACAAAAAAAATGCGACATTCTTTCAACGACTGTGAGCTCTGGCGTTCTTTAAGTTGGTATTAAGTGTTTGAGAAAGTGTCTGCGCATTTGTGTGTGTGTGTGCGCATGACTACGGTCGTGTATGTGTCTACAGTTGTGTCGTGGTTCGTGTGGGATTCACTGCCTTCACTGTACCACATTCCCAAATTCCCTGTACAGGATTTATACGGCAGCATCTCTTTAAATGCTGAAGAACTGTGTGTCTGTGTGAACACGTATTATCATTACCATTCGTGAATTACCAAATGTACGCAAGTTCGGTTCCGTCAGGTGCAGGATGCCCGTTGGACTATCCGGTCACAATTGTCAAGCTCTGACTTTCAAGGAATAAAATGTTTCTCTGAGAATGTATTCAGTGAATGAAATTAAAATAAAACAAGCATTTTTATACCTATAAATATGGATTCTATTATCGCAGAGCGTTTCACCCTGGGTTGGGCTCGTGTCTGGCTATGAACATTGCTTTTAGAAACGAGGAAGTGGACATCCGCACTGGCCTGAGCATTACACCGTACGTTGCGGGAGCCCACGTGCTCCGTGAGGTCCCAGCTGATTGTGAATGAAGTCGGTGTGCTTGCGTGCTCCGTGCGTTCGTTCGCAACTTCGCCCTGAAGCCACTGTGCCGAAGCCGTTGGAGGAGCGCGCACAACCTCGGTGCTTGTCGAAAGAAGTTCAACATTCATACGTGCGTCACTCCTATACCCGCACTGTTTGAACAACTACCATCGCATATCTCCCGCTAACTGATTAACCTCCAGCAAACCGGTGCACTTTTTTATTGCACGGCATAGTGATGATTTTCCATTGATGTTCAAGATCCGACCGTTTCATGTATCGTCTACATCCCAGTCCCCAATGAGTCGGATGTGTGACCTACAGTGTATAGACAAACAGTACAAGGACCTTGCGAATTCTTATGATTCAGTGTTGATGCCTGAATCGATGCTACCCTTACAATACGGTTCCTTTATTTTCTTGTTTTACGCAATTTTTATTTCATAGTGGCAGTAAGGGGTGCCACGGTGGCGAGATGTTATCTCCCTCTCCTTGTATGCAGGAAGTCGTGGATTCGATCTCAAACCTGACGCCTGCTTTATATTCAGAGTTTGCGATGTCTCTTTCCCCGCGGTCGTGTGGATTTTTCTCTGGGTTCCTTCCACATTTAGAATCAACATCACGTGTTTAGAGTATTTGGCTGCTGTAAATTTCCTCGCGATAAGCCACTTCATTGAGCTATTATTTGTGACCAGGTCGCTTCTGAAAAAAAGCAATATAGCTCAGTAGGTCTTAGTATTTTTTTTTAATTGCAGATGCTTTATGAAATGCGCGTACAAGTTAGCGCTATCCCTGTGTTGTTGCCTCCCGCAAGAATGTTACCGCGATTGTTCGAGTGTTAGTCCACCGTCTCCTCGCCCTTTGCCCACGCCCGGCTATTTTCACGAGATCTCCCTTTCCAAGCAGAGAAAGAAAATCGTCGTTTAAATGTTATCTCTCACGTGGTTCACGTCAAGGGTTTTATTGATTGAACAGAGGTTTTCATTCCTGGATGAGCTCACGGGTGGAAATTTGGCAATCTGCGTTTTCTACCAGAAGCCACTCACTCCTGGGTCAGCTGATCCTAGGGTCGGGGTCGGCAACTCACGGCTCCGGAGCCGCGTGCAGCCCTTTAAGGACCGCTTCGTGACGTCATTCATTAAGGACCACCGTCCGTCACGTATTCACGTCGCATTGGCAGCTCTTGAAACATCGAGCGTTTTTTTTACCGAATTCGAAAATAAAAAAATTATCTTGTTGTTTTGGTTGCTGACCCCTGTCCTAGAGTCGTAACTACTGTACTTGGGTGCGGTGTGGTCAACATCAGCACTGGGGAGACAAAGGCGACCCGGCCTGTGCAGTGCTCACCCCTTTACCCCACCGCGCGCTGCGCCGGCCTTAATAGGTGCTCACCAATGGCTCCTGTCCCTGTTTATTATGCCAACAAGGGCATCTTTGTGTTCATGTGTTTACGAGTGAGTGTGTGTGCGTGTGTTATTAATATTTCCCAGCAATATGCTGCATAACTGCTGGAGGCATATGGTCTGCTTACCAGTTCAATTATTCCAAACATGAACATATGTTCTGGATTTGGGGCAATTTTCATCTGATTTATTCTATACCGGGTTAGGTGATGGCAGATAGTGATGTTACTCTAAGGTGAATTCAGATGTGTGTGTGTGTGCTTCTATTTGGTTGTCTACTTGTTTGTCTACTTGCTTGTCTACGTGAGTGCGTCTCGTTGATGTAGCTGCATGCATGTACGTGTCTGTACTGCTGCATGCATGTATGTGTCTGTACTGCTGCATGCGTGTACGTGTCTGTACTGCTGTCTGTTTGTCTGTACCCCTGTACCCCTGTGTGTATCTTTTTACACCCCTGTGTGTCCATATCGCTGTACCCTGTCTCCTTACCTCTGTCTCCATTGTCCCATGTTTCTGCCTGATTGTGTATGTGTCTGATGTGTCTGTACGTCTTTGTGTTCACGTCTTTGTGTACACGTCTTTGCACCCATGGGAGTACGTCTTCCTGACCCGCTGTGCTCACGCTTTTGTACTGGCTCCACCCCTGTACGTGCTCAATGTCTGATCTCTGTGCACTCTGTACATGTGTCCCCTGGTACCCTGTGTGTGTGTCTCTGCCCCGTGCTTGTGTGTGTGTGTGTCCCATGTTTGTTGGCCTCTGTACTCCTGTGTATAATGTACACACCCTGTGTGTCCATGTATTTGTCCCTGTATATGTTCCTGTACACTTGTGTATATATTTACGTCTCTTCACCCTATACCGTTGTGTGTAAATCTGTTTCTACCTTTATATGCGTATATCCGTACCTCTTTCTCTATCCCTGTGTGTGCGCCTTTACCCCCGTGTGAACAATCACTCGTGTGTGCGTGTCTCTACCTCTGTTCCCCCTGCCCCCCATGTGAGATACTGCCGTGATGTAACAGTTATTAAGGTTATCGTACTCTGGACTCGCAATCCAGAGGTCGCCGGTTCGACCTCCAGGCGCGGCAGTTGCAAACAACCTGCGAGTTTCTTACGTTGCCCTGCCTCTGTCCACCGAGTGGTACAAATGGTTCATATTCTTAGGTTTTTTCGGTAAAGTCACGTAGGTAAAAAATTTAAATTAATAAAAGTAAAATAAAAATAAAATAAAAATCACGACGTTTCGGAGGCAACACAAGCCTCCGTCTTCAGGTCCAAGAAAACAGTCCTTGTATATATACTTTTATTTGTATTTTACTTTTATTAATTTTATTTTTATTTTTTTACCTACGTGACTTTCCCGAAATAACCTAAGAATATGAATCCTTGCAGTCACGAAAGCTTCAAATCTAGAATTGGTACAAAATGGGTTCGCCGCACTCGATTGGCAGGTTGCATGCCGTGGGGTTGAAGCGTTAAAGATGCTCCCACGTCTCGTGAGGCGTCGTACGAGATACCTTCCCGAAGGGATATCTCGAGTTTCCTCTAGCGGAGGCCAATCTCTCGTGACAGCGGTTTGTGAGCGAGCGGTCGCGGGGCTGCACCCTGACCTCACGCGCGTATTGTTCGTCCTCCCCTGTCTCTCACCCCCCCTCCCCCCGCACCCCCCCCCCCGCAACCCCCCCCCCCCCCAGAATGCGTGCCCCCGTGGGCGGAGCTCGCTGAGCGCCTGGCGGTGACGTCGCTGCAGCAGCGAGGAGGCTCCACGTCGTGCGTAGTGCACATCCGCGCGCCCGCCGGACACTTGGTGGCCCTCAACGTGACGCGGCTCGCGGCCCACGGGCGCGCGGCGCCAGCGGCGGCCCCGCTGGTCCCGCAGCAGCACGCTCCCCCGCTGCCGCCGGGCCTGCACGTTCACGCGTCGCCCGCTCCCTCCGGCCCGCCCGCACCATACCTACCTCCCGGTCAGTGCCGGCAAAATGTCTTCCACCGAACTTTCGTAAACCGAGGGATACGTGTGCAAGTATCGAATTGTGTAATTTTATCGTGATTAGTTGTGCCTAACTAAGTAGCAGTGGATGGTGGTAACAACTAGAAAAGCAAGTTACCAAGGCACAAAATTTTATATAGCCTGCTGTGTGGGTCGTGGGGGTTAGTTGGACATATTGGCGGTACACCGGTGCAACATAACACTCTGGCCCTCATTAAACAGTTTCAAATCTAAATTTGAATCAGCAAATCTGTTTACCAGTCTTTAATTTATTCAGTCTACTGAGAATTGCTAAAAAAGGTCAACATTGACCGTTGATTTGGGTCTGTTGAATCGAGGAACCCATCCGATCAAGTCTAGGGCATGAGTCAAAACATCAGGCTGGGTGCTGCTATACGGCAACAGCCTGCGATGCTTCATATTCAGCTGCTCACGTAACGTTCATCTTCCGACTGCTTCGAAATCATGAGAACTGATTTTGACGCACCAAACACCACCACCCCGCAAAAATTTCTGACTGGGCTTGCGAATCGCCAATATGTTCATGTAACAGCACTTTACCATGCCGGTCGGTGCAGGTTGGCAGCTACACGCGTGCCAACGCTGACCCCGCAAACCAGACTTCCCTCGAGTAGACATGGTGTTGTGATCTTGATATGAAAAACATTCTGGGATTTATGTTGTGTTTTGCGGATTGAGAAACCTTTCTGCGCATGAATCATGACTTGTCTCCATCCCGCACACATTCTCTTCTGGCTCATGCATTCCGCTCCTGAGCTAGATCAACTACTTGAATTTGTTTTTTGTTAAAATTCATTTTGGCAATGCCCACCATGGCCTGATCCACTTCACCTTCGTCTCACGTACAGTATGCCACTCTGGTTTCACAAACCCACACCCTTGGGCAAACACCACACCTTAACCCACACTGTCCTGGTCTCACACCTTAACCCACACCGTCCTGGTCTCACACATTGATCCCACACCGTCCTGGTCTAACACCTTAACCCACACCATCCTGGTCTAACACTTTAACCCACTCCGTCCTGGTCTGGCACATTAACCCACACTGTCCTGGTCTAGCACCTTAACCCACACCGTCCTGGTCTAACACTTTAACCCACACTGTCCTGGTCTAACACTTTAACCCACACTGTCCTGGTCTAACACTTTAACCCACACTGTCCTGGTCTAACACTTTAACCCACACCGTCCTGGTCTAACACCTTAACCCACACCGACCTGGTCTAGCACCTTGACCCACACTGTACTAGTCTAACACTTTAACCCACACTGTCCTGGTCTAACACTTTAACCCACTCCGTCCTGGTCTAACACCTTAACCCACACCGTCCTGGTCTAACACTTTAACCCACTCCGTCCTGGTCTAACACTTTAACCCACACTGTCCTGGTCTAACACTTTAACCCACACCGTCCTGGTGTAACACCTTAACCCACACCGTCCTGGTCTAGCACCTTAACCCACACTGTCCTAGTCTAACACTTTAACCCACTCCGTCCTGGTCTAACACCTTAACCTACACCGTCCTGGTCTAACACTTTAACCCACACTGTCCTGGTCTAACACCTTAACCCACACCGTCCTGGTCTAACACTTTAACCCACTCCGTCCTGGTCTAACACCTTAACCCACACTGTCCTGGTCTCACACCTTAACCCACACTGTCCTGGTCTAACACCTTAACCCACACTGTCCTGGTCTAACACCTTAACCCACACTGTCCTGGTCTCACACCTTAACCCACACTGTCCTGGTCTAACACCTTAACCCACACCGTCCTGGTCTAACACCTTAACCCACACTGTCCTGGTCTAACACCTTAACCCACACTGTCCTGGTCTCACACCTTAACCCACACTGTCCTGGTCTAACACCTTAACCCACACCGTCCTGGTCTAACACCTTAACCCACACCGTCCTGGTCTAACACCTTAACCCACACTGTCCTGGTCTAATACCTTAACCCACAGCGTCCTGGTCTAACACCTTAACCCACACTGTCCTGGTCTAACACCTTAACCCATACCGACCTGGTCTCACACCGTAACCCACACCGTCCTGGTCTAACACCTTAACCCACACTGTCCTGGTCTAACACCTTAACCCACACCGACCTGGTCTCACACCTTAACCCACACCGTCCTGGTCTAACACCTTAACCCACACCGTCCTGGTCTAACACCTTAACCCACACTGTCCTGGTCTAACACCTTAACCCACTCCGTCCTGGTCTAACACCTTAACCCACACTGTCCTGGTCTCACACCTTAACCCACACCGTCCTGGTCTAACACCTTAACCCACACCGTCCTGGTCTAACACCTTAACCCACACTGTCCTGGTCTCACACCTTAACCCACACTGTCCTGGTCTAACACCTTAACCCACACCGTCCTGGTCTAACACCTTAACCCACACCGTCCTGGTCTAGCACCTTAACCCACACTGTCCTGGTCTAACACCTTAACCCACTCCGTCCTGGTCTAACACCTTAACCCACACTGTCCTGGTCTCACACCTTAACCCACACCGTCCTGGTCTAACACCTTAACCCACACCGTCCTGGTCTAACACCTTAACCCACACCGTCCTGGTCTAACACTTTAACCCACTCCGTCCTGGTCTAGCACCTTAACCCACACTGTCCTGGTCTAACACCTTAACCCACTCCGTCCTGGTCTAACACCTTAACCCACACTGTCCTGGTCTCACACCTTAACCCACACCGTCCTGGTCTAACACCTTAACCCACACCGTCCTGGTCTAACACCTTAACCCACACCGTCCTGGTCTAACACTTTAACCCACTCCGTCCTGGTCTAGCACCTTAACCCACACCGTCCTGGTCTAACACCTTAACCCACTCCGTCCTGGTCTAACACCTTAACCCACACTGTCCTGGTCTCACACCTTAACCCACACCGTCCTGGTCTAACACCTTAACCCACACCGTCCTGGTCTAACACCTTAACCCACACCGTCCTGGTCTAACACCTTAACCCACACCGTCCTGGTCTAACACCTTAACCCACACCGTCCTGGTCTAACACCTTAACCCACACCGTCCTGGTCTAACACTTTAACCCACACTGTCCTGGTCTACCACCTTAACCCACACTGTCCTGGTCTAACACCTTAACCTACACTGCCCTGGTCTAGCACCTTAACCCACACTGTCCTGGTCTAACACCTTAACCCACGCCGTCCTGGTCTCACACCTTAACCCACACTGTCCTGGTCTAACACCTTAACCCACACCGTCCTGGTCTAACACCTTAACCCACACTGTCCTGGTCTAACACCTTAACCCACTCCGTCCTGGTCTAACACCTTAACCCACACCGTCCTGGTCTAACACCTTAACCCACACCGCCCTGGTCTAGCACCTTAACCCACACTGTCCTGGTCTAACACCTTAACCCACTCCGTCCTGGTCTAACACCTTAACCCACACTGTCCTGGTCTCACACCTTAACCCACACCGTCCTGGTCTAACACCTTAACCCACACCGTCCTGGTCTAACACCTTAACCTACACTGTCCTGGTCTCACACCTTAACCCACACTGTCCTGGTCTAACACCTTAACCCACACCGTCCTGGTCTAACACCTTAACCCACACCGTCCTGGTCTAACACCTTAACCCACACTGTCCTGGTCTAACACCTTAACCCACAGCGTCCTGGTCTAACACCTTAACCCACACTGTCCTGGTCTAACACCTTAACCCACACTGTCCTGGTCTCACACCTTAACCCATACCGACCTGGTCTCACACCGTAACCCACACCGTCCTGGTCTAACACCTTAACCCACTCCGTCCTGGTCTAACACCTTAACCCACATCGTCCTGGTCTAACACCTTAACCCACACCGTCCTGGTCTAGCACCTTAACCCACACTGTCCTGGTCTAACACCTTAACCCACTCCGTCCTGGTCTAACACCTTAACCCACACTGTCCTGGTCTCACACCTTAACCCACACCGTCCTGGTCTAACACCTTAACCCACACCGTCCTGGTCTAACACCTTAACCCACACCGTCCTGGTCTAACACTTTAACCCACTCCGTCCTGGTCTAGCACCTTAACCCACACTGTCCTGGTCTAACACCTTAACCCACTCCGTCCTGGTCTAACACCTTAATCCACACTGTCCTGGTCTCACACCTTAACCCACACCGTCCTGGTCTAACACCTTAACCCACACCGTCCTGGTCTAACACCTTAACCCACACCGTCCTGGTCTAACACCTTAACCCACACCGTCCTGGTCTAACACCTTAACCCACACCGTCCTGGTCTAACACCTTAACCCACACCGTCCTGGTCTAACACTTTAACCAACTCCATCCTGGTCTAGCACCTTAACCCACACCGTCCTGGTCTAACACTTTAATCCACACTGTCCTGGTCTACCACCTTAACCCACACTGTCCTGGTCTAACACCTTAACCTACACTGCCCTGGTCTAGCACCTTAACCCACACTATCCTGGTCTAACACCTTAACCCACGCCGTCCTGGTCTCACACCTTAACCCACACTGTCCTGGTCTAACACCTTAACCCACACCGTCCTGGTCTAACACCTTAACCCACACCGTCCTGGTCTAGCACCTTAACCCACACTGTCCTAGTCTAACACTTTAACCCACTCCATCCTGGTTTAACACCTTAACCCACACCGTCCTGGTCTAACACTTTAACCCACTCAGTCCTGGTCTAACACTTTAACCCACACTGTCCTGGTCTAACACCTTAACCCACACCGTCCTGGTCTAACACTTTAACCCACTCCGTCCTGGTCTAGCACCTTAACCCACACTGTCCTGGTCTAACACCTTAACCCACTCCGTCCTGGTCTAACACCTTAATCCACACTGTCCTGGTCTCACACCTTAACCCACACCGTCCTGGTCTAACACCTTAACCCACACCGTCCTGGTCTAACACCTTAACCCACACCGTCCTGGTCTAACACCTTAACCCACACCGTCCTGGTCTAACACCTTAACCCACACCGTCCTGGTCTAACACCTTAACCCACACCGTCCTGGTCTAACACTTTAACCAACTCCATCCTGGTCTAGCACCTTAACCCACACCGTCCTGGTCTAACACTTTAATCCACACTGTCCTGGTCTACCACCTTAACCCACACTGTCCTGGTCTAACACCTTAACCTACACTGCCCTGGTCTAGCACCTTAACCCACACTGTCCTGGTCTAACACCTTAACCCACGCCGTCCTGGTCTCACACCTTAACCCACACTGTCCTGGTCTAACACCTTAACCCACACCGTCCTGGTCTAACACCTTAACCCACACCGTCCTGGTCTAGCACCTTAACCCACACTGTCCTAGTCTAACACTTTAACCCACTCCGTCCTGGTTTAACACCTTAACCCACACCGTCCTGGTCTAACACTTTAACCCACTCCGTCCTGGTCTAACACTTTAACCCACACTGTCCTGGTCTAACACCTTAACCCACACCGTCCTGGTCTAACACTTTAACCCACTCCGTCCTGGTCTAACACTTTAACCCACTTCGTCCTGCTCTAACACCTTAACCCACACTGTCCTAGTCTAACACTTTAACCCACACTGTCCTGGTCTCACACCTTAACCCACACTGTCCTGGTCTAACACCTTAACCGAC
This sequence comes from Lampetra planeri, assembly GCF_965212315.1. Lineage (NCBI taxonomy): Eukaryota > Metazoa > Chordata > Hyperoartia > Petromyzontiformes > Petromyzontidae > Lampetra > Lampetra planeri. The sequence continues at coordinate 9,602,028 of NC_136148.1, read as the reverse complement.
TCCGCCCTGGTCTAACACCTTAACCCACACTGTCCTGGTCTAACACCTTAACCCACACCGTCCTGGTCTAACACCTTAACCTACTCCGTCCTGGTCTAACACCTTTATCCCACACTGTCCTAGTCTAACACTTTAACCCACACTGTCCTGGTCTCACACCTTAACCCACACTGTCCTGGTCTAACACCTTAACCGACTCCGCCCTGGTCTAACACCTTAACCCACACTGTCCTGGTCTAACACTTTAACCCACACCGTCCTGGTCTCACACCTTAACCCACTCCGTCCTGGTCTAACACCTTAGCCCACACTGTACTGGTCTAACACCTTAACCCACTCCGTCCTGGTCTAACACCTTTAACCCACACCGTCCTGGTCTAACACTTTAACCCACACTGTCCTGGTCTAACACTTTAACCCACACTGTCCTGGTCTAACACTTTAACCCACTCCGTCCTGGTCTAACACCTTAACCCACACCGTCCTGGTCTAACACTTTAACCCACTCCGTCCTGGTCTAACACTTTAACCCACACTGTCCTGGTCTAACACTTTAACCCACACCGTCCTGGTCTAACACCTTAACCCACACCGTCCTGGTCTAGCACCTTAACCCACACTGTCCTAGTCTAACACTTTAACCCACTCCATCCTGGTCTAACACCTTAACCTACACCGTCCTGGTCTAACAATTTAACCCACTCCGTCCTGGTCTAACACTTTAACCCACACTGTCCTGGTCTAACACCTTAACCCACACCGTCCTGGTCTAACACTTTAACCCACTCCGTCCTGGTCTAACACCTTAACCCACACTGTCTTGGTCTCACACCTTAACCCACACTGTCCTGGTCTAACACCTTAACCCACACCGTCCTGGTCTAACACCTTAACCCACACTGTCCTGGTCTAACACCTTAACCCACACTGTCCTGGTCTCACACCTTAACCCACACTGTCCTGGTCTAACACCTTAACCCACACCGTCCTGGTCTAACACCTTAACCCACACCGTCCTGGTCTAACACCTTAACCCACACTGTCCTGGTCTAACACCTTAACCCACAGTGTCCTGGTCTAACACCTTAACCCACACTGTCCTGGTCTAACACCTTAACCCACACTGTCCTGGTCTCACACCTTAACCCATACCGACCTGGTCTCACACCGTAACCCACACCGTCCTTGTCTATCACCTTAACCCACACTGTCCTGGTCTAACACCTTAACCCACAACGACCTGGTCTCACACCTTAACCCGCACCATCCTGGTCTAACACCTTATCCCACACCGTCCTGGTCTAACACCTTAACCCACTCCGTCCTGGTCTAACACCTTAACCCACACTGTCCTGGTCTCACACCTTAACCCACACCGTCCTGGTCTAACACCTTAACCCACACCGTCCTGGTCTAACACATTAACCCACACCGTCCTGGTCTAACACTTTAACCCACTCCGTCCTGGTCTAACACCTTAACCCACACCGTCCTGGTCTAACACTTTAACCCACTCCGTCCTGGTCTAACACTTTAACCCACACTGTCCTGGTCTAACACCTTAACCCACACCGTCCTGGTCTAATGCTTTAACCCACTCCGTCCTGGTCTAACACTTTAACCCACTTCGTCCTGGTTTCACACCTTAACCCACACTGTCCTGGTCTAACACCTTAACCCACTCCGCCCTGGTCTAACACCTTAACCCACACTGTCCTGATCTATCACCTTAACCCACACCGTCCTGGTCTAACACCTTAACCCACTCCGTCCTGGTCTAACACCTTAACCCACAGTGTCCTGGTCTAACACCTTAACCCACTCCGTCCTGGTCTAACACCTTAACCCACTCCGCCCTGGTCTAACACCTTAACCCACACTGTCCTGATCTATCACCTTAACCCACACCGTCCTGGTCTAACACCTTAACCCACTCCGTCCTGGTCTAACACCTTAACCCACAGTGTCCTGGTCTAACACCTTAACCCACTCCGTCCTGGTCTAACACCTTAACCCACTCAGTCCTGGTCTAACACTTTAACCCACACTGTCCTGGTCTAACACCTTAACCCACACCGTCCTGGTCTAACACTTTAACCCACTCCGTCCTGGTCTAGCACCTTAACCCACACTGTCCTGGTCTAACACCTTAACCCACTCCGTCCTGGTCTAACACCTTAATCCACACTGTCCTGGTCTCACACCTTAACCCACACCGTCCTGGTCTAACACCTTAACCCACACCGTCCTGGTCTAACACCTTAACCCACACCGTCCTGGTCTAACACCTTAACCCACACCGTCCTGGTCTAACACCTTAACCCACACCGTCCTGGTCTAACACCTTAACCCACACCGTCCTGGTCTAACACTTTAACCAACTCCATCCTGGTCTAGCACCTTAACCCACACCGTCCTGGTCTAACACTTTAATCCACACTGTCCTGGTCTACCACCTTAACCCACACTGTCCTGGTCTAACACCTTAACCTACACTGCCCTGGTCTAGCACCTTAACCCACACTGTCCTGGTCTAACACCTTAACCCACGCCGTCCTGGTCTCACACCTTAACCCACACTGTCCTGGTCTAACACCTTAACCCACACCGTCCTGGTCTAACACCTTAACCCACACCGTCCTGGTCTAGCACCTTAACCCACACTGTCCTAGTCTAACACTTTAACCCACTCCGTCCTGGTTTAACACCTTAACCCACACCGTCCTGGTCTAACACTTTAACCCACTCCGTCCTGGTCTAACACTTTAACCCACACTGTCCTGGTCTAACACCTTAACCCACACCGTCCTGGTCTAACACTTTAACCCACTCCGTCCTGGTCTAACACTTTAACCCACTTCGTCCTGCTCTAACACCTTAACCCACACTGTCCTAGTCTAACACTTTAACCCACACTGTCCTGGTCTCACACCTTAACCCACACTGTCCTGGTCTAACACCTTAACCGACTCCGCCCTGGTCTAACACCTTAACCCACACTGTCCTGGTCTAACACCTTAACCCACACCGTCCTGGTCTAACACCTTAACCTACTCCGTCCTGGTCTAACACCTTTATCCCACACTGTCCTAGTCTAACACTTTAACCCACACTGTCCTGGTCTCACACCTTAACCCACACTGTCCTGGTCTAACACCTTAACCGACTCCGCCCTGGTCTAACACCTTAACCCACACTGTCCTGGTCTAACACTTTAACCCACACCGTCCTGGTCTCACACCTTAACCCACTCCGTCCTGGTCTAACACCTTAGCCCACACTGTACTGGTCTAACACCTTAACCCACTCCGTCCTGGTCTAACACCTTTAACCCACACCGTCCTGGTCTAACACTTTAACCCACACTGTCCTGGTCTAACACTTTAACCCACACTGTCCTGGTCTAACACTTTAACCCACTCCGTCCTGGTCTAACACCTTAACCCACACCGTCCTGGTCTAACACTTTAACCCACTCCGTCCTGGTCTAACACTTTAACCCACACTGTCCTGGTCTAACACTTTAACCCACACCGTCCTGGTCTAACACCTTAACCCACACCGTCCTGGTCTAGCACCTTAACCCACACTGTCCTAGTCTAACACTTTAACCCACTCCATCCTGGTCTAACACCTTAACCTACACCGTCCTGGTCTAACAATTTAACCCACTCCGTCCTGGTCTAACACTTTAACCCACACTGTCCTGGTCTAACACCTTAACCCACACCGTCCTGGTCTAACACTTTAACCCACTCCGTCCTGGTCTAACACCTTAACCCACACTGTCTTGGTCTCACACCTTAACCCACACTGTCCTGGTCTAACACCTTAACCCACACCGTCCTGGTCTAACACCTTAACCCACACTGTCCTGGTCTAACACCTTAACCCACACTGTCCTGGTCTCACACCTTAACCCACACTGTCCTGGTCTAACACCTTAACCCACACCGTCCTGGTCTAACACCTTAACCCACACCGTCCTGGTCTAACACCTTAACCCACACTGTCCTGGTCTAACACCTTAACCCACAGTGTCCTGGTCTAACACCTTAACCCACACTGTCCTGGTCTAACACCTTAACCCACACTGTCCTGGTCTCACACCTTAACCCATACCGACCTGGTCTCACACCGTAACCCACACCGTCCTTGTCTATCACCTTAACCCACACTGTCCTGGTCTAACACCTTAACCCACAACGACCTGGTCTCACACCTTAACCCGCACCATCCTGGTCTAACACCTTATCCCACACCGTCCTGGTCTAACACCTTAACCCACACTGTCCTGGTCTAACACCTTAACCCACTCCGTCCTGGTCTAACACCTTAACCCACACTGTCCTGGTCTCACACCTTAACCCACACCGTCCTGGTCTAACACCTTAACCCACACCGTCCTGGTCTAACACATTAACCCACACCGTCCTGGTCTAACACTTTAACCCACTCCGTCCTGGTCTAACACCTTAACCCACACCGTCCTGGTCTAACACTTTAACCCACTCCGTCCTGGTCTAACACTTTAACCCACACTGTCCTGGTCTAACACCTTAACCCACACCGTCCTGGTCTAATGCTTTAACCCACTCCGTCCTGGTCTAACACTTTAACCCACTTCGTCCTGGTTTTACACCTTAACCCACACTGTCCTGGTCTAACACCTTAACCCACTCCGCCCTGGTCTAACACCTTAACCCACACTGTCCTGATCTATCACCTTAACCCACACCGTCCTGGTCTAACACCTTAACCCACTCCGTCCTGGTCTAACACCTTAACCCACAGTGTCCTGGTCTAACACCTTAACCCACTCCGTCCTGGTCTAACACCTTAACCCACTCCGCCCTGGTCTAACACCTTAACCCACACTGTCCTGGTCTAACACCTTAACCCACTCCGTCCTGGTCTAACACCTTAACCCACTCCGTTCTGGTCTAACACCTTAACCCACATTGTCCTGGTCTAACACTTTAACCCACTCCGTCCTGGTCTAACACTTTAACCCACACCGTCCTGGTCTAACACATTAACCCACACTGTCCTGGTCTTACACTTTAACCCACACTGTCCTGGTCTAACACCTTAACCCACACCGTCCTGGTCTAACACCTTAACCCACACCGTCCTGGTCTAACACCTTAACCCACTCCGTCCTGGTCTAGCACCTTAACCCACTCTGTCCTGGTCGAACACTTTAACCCACACTGTCCTGGTCTAACACTTTAACCCACACCGTCCTGGTCTCACACCTTAACCCACACCGTCCTGGTCTAACACCTTAACCCACACTGTCCTGGTCTAGCACCTTAACCCACACTGTCCTGGTCTAGCACCTTAACCCACACTGTCCTGGTCTAACACCTTAACCCACTCCGTCCTTGTCTAGCACCTTTAACCCACACTGTCCTGGTCTAACACTTTAACCCACTCCGTCCTGGTCTAACACCTTAACCCACACCGTCCTGGTCTAACACTTTAACCCACTCCGTCCTGGTCTAGCACCTTAACCCACACCGTCCTGGTCTAACACTTTAACCCACACTGTCCTGGTCTAACACTTTAACCCACTCCATCCTGGTCTAACACCTTTAACCCACTCCGTCCTGGTCTAGCACCTTAACCCACACGGTCCTGGTCTCACACCTTAACCCACACCGTCCTGGTCTAACACCTTAACCCACACTGTCCTGGTCTAGCACCTTAACCCACACTGTCCTGGTCTAGCACCTTAACCCACACTGTCCTGGTCTAACACCTTAACCCACTCCGTCCTGGTCTAGCACCTTAACCCACACCGTCCTGGTCTAACACTTTAACCCACACTGTCCTGGTCTAACACTTTAACCCACTCCATCCTGGTCTAACACCTTTAACCCACTCCGTCCTGGTCTAGCACCTTAACCCACACTGTCCTGGTCTAGCACCTTAACCCACACTGTCCTGGTCTAACACTTTAACCCACTCCGTCCTGGTCTAGCACCTTAACCCACACCGTCCTGGTCTAACACTTTAACCCACACTGTCCTGGTCTAACACTTTAACCCACTCCATCCTGGTCTAACACCTTTAACCCACTCCGTCCTGGTCTAGCACCTTAACCCACACCGTCCTGGTCTAGCACCTTAACCTACACTGTCCTGGTCTCACACCTTAACCCACGCGGCTTCTTAATGGCGCCGCGTTTCCCGGACAGGCGTGGCGAGCGATGTGACCACGACGCCGCGAGCCGCCTGTGCCCTGCCCTGGCTGGAGGTGCGTGATGGCTTCCCGGACGGCGAGGGGCCCCCATCCGCATCGCCGCGCCTCCTGCGCATCTGCAGCGAGCGGCCGGCCTCCGCGGGCGCGCCGGCCGCGCCATCGGCGGCGGCGCCCTTCCGGAGTGTCCTGTCCAGCCGCAGCGAGCTGACGCTCGAGTTCCAGTGGGCGGGCGCCAGCGCCACTGAGGGCAGTGTGGCGGCCGCGGAGTTCCAGGCGACGGTGACCTTCACCGGTGAGCGAAGCCGCATTGTGACCTGCGCACGTCTCCGGGCGTCCGTCAGTTGTCAGTTTGATTACGTCACGCGGTGACACGAAGGTTCCACATGAAACCCTCGCAGAGTAGTGTGACCCTTTGTGTTGGAGAGCGGCCCACAAAAGCGGATATCACAGAGCTCCCTCCGCATGCAAGAAGAAACGTTCATCACAACACGGTCAATCTTATTTTTTATTCTCACAGTGGGAATGTATCCAAAGTAAGTACACATCCAGATTGAATGCAGCATTTGTTTTTTATATTCACTGGTGAAGGGGCTGAGAGTGTCACTACACTTGTGAACCCCACCCCGTTCACTCACAGGTGGCCCGCCTGACTTCTGAGCCACCCTGCACATCTCCCTCTGCATATAAAAGATTTCTGCAGCCCAAAACAACAACTTGCCATTGTCGTGTAGCTTACGCACCTCCAACATGGGTCCCGGGCTGTCCGATACAAGTTTGAAGCTTCGTTCATGAGAAAATGACTTTAAAGGAGTCTTTACGAGTGCACTGCAGTGACACCACTGCAGCGATGTGTTAGAAGCTGTTTCAAATCGGTGACGTTGCTAGAGCGCCATTGCAGGCATTCCACAGAGGTGCTTTTACATTATTTAGCAAAATCATATCGGCTCTTCAGGGCGCTTTTTTTTTGCTGCTCATCGGCCGACTGATGTCTGCCACCTCTCAACGTGAACCCTCGTGGAAAAGCGTCAGCTGCAACGAGAGAGACTATGCACCGAGGGCGATCTCTCTCAAAGACTAAACAATGTTTTTCTTATTTGACCAAATAATGCCCACGGAGCTATGTAGCTATTTTTCTGAAGCAGCTTGGCCACAAATGATAGCTCAACCAAGTGGCATCTCATTATGTACAGTGAGGGAAAAAAGTATTTGATCCCCTGCTGATTTTGTACGTTTCCCACTGACAAAGAAATGATCAGTCTATAATTTTAATGGTAGGTTTATTTGAACAGTGAGAGACAGAATAACAACAAAAAAATCCAGAAAAACGCATGTCAAAAATGTTATAAATTGATTTGCATTTTAATGAGGGAAATAAATGTAATGTGAGGATATATCCGGCTCACTGACGTATCGCAACTCGTCATGATGATTGGCTCTGCCGGTCCTGGTCTATAGCCAATGGGGGGAAGCCTAGGGGCGTGGCCCTGACGTAATGGAAGGTGACAGCTGTAAGTAGAGTATTGGTTTCTGCTGGCTTTGGCCACAGCCAATGAGGAGATGAGTCAGGGGCGTGGTCCCGGGAGCCTAGGAGGGAGCCTGGAATATTCCATGGAGGCTAACCAGGATTGGTGGAAACGTACCACGTGACCCGGGTATTAAATAGGGGTGGAGACGAACGACACATGGTCAGAACGGGAACGAACGGAGGAAGGGGGCCACGCGTGAGCGGGGCTCCGGGTTGCCACGTGGCAGTGCGTCTCTCTCTATCTATCCCTCTCACGCTGCCTGTCAGCAGCGTGAAGGAAAGCTGTAATGCAAGTTGAATAAAAGACCGGATTCCAGAAGTCACCCCAACGACCTTTATTACTTAAGTATTTGACCCCTCTGCAAAACATAACTTAGTACTTGGTGGCAAAACCCTTGTTGGCAATCACAGAGGTCAGACGTTTCTTGTAGTTGACCACCAGGTTTGCACACATCTCAGCAGGGATTTTGTCCCACTCCTCTTTGCAGATCTTCTCCAAGTCATTAAGGTTTCGAGGCTGACGTTTGGCAACTCGAACCTTCAGCTCCCTCCACAGATTTTCTATGGGATTAAGGTCTGGAGACTGGCTAGGCCACTCCAGGACCTTAATGTGCTTCTTCTTGAGCCTTTCCTTTGTTGCCTTGGCCGTGTGTTTTGGGTCATTGTCATGCTGGAATACCCATCCACGACCCATTTTCAATGCCCTGGCTGAGGGAAGGAGGTTCTCACCCAAGATTTGACGGTACATGGCCCCGTCCATCGTCCCTTTGATGCGGTGAAGTTGTCCTGTCCCCTTAGCAGAAAAACACCCCCAAAGCATAATGTTTCCACCTCCATGTTTGATGGTAGGGATGGTGTTCTTGGGGTCATTGGCAGCATTCCTCCTCCTCCAAACACGGCGAGTTGAGTTGATGCCAAAGAGCTCAATTTTGGTCTCATCTGACCACAACACTTTCACCCCGTTGTCCTCTGAATCATTCAGATGTTCATTGGCAAACTTCAGACGGGCGTGTATATGTGCTTTCTTGAGCAGGGGGACCTTGCGGGCACTGCAGGATTTCAGTCCTTCATGGCGTAGTGTGTTACCAACTGTTTTCTTGGTGACTATGGTCCCAGCTGCCTTGAGATCATTGACAAGATCCTCCCGTGTAGTTCTGGGCTGATTCCTCACCGTTCTCATGATCATTGCAACTCCACGAGGTGAGATCTTGCATGGAGCCCCAGGCCGAGGGAGATTGACAGTTCTTTTGTGTTTCTTCTATTTGCGAATAATCGAACCAACTGTTGTCACCTTCTCACCAAGCTGCTTGGCGATGGTCTTGTAGCCATTCCAGCCTTGTGTAGGTCTACAATCTTGTCCCTGACATCCTTGGAGAGCTCTTTGGATCTTGGCCATGGTGGAGAGTTTGGAATCTGATTGATTGATTTCTTCTGTGAACAGGTGTCTTTTATACAGGTAACAAGCTGATATTAGGAGCACTCCCTTTAAGAGTGTGCTCCTAATCTCTGCTCGTTACCTGTGTAGTGGTGATACGCGCTGGGGTAGGGATCGTGTGTCAGCGCGTAGTGATTGGCTGTGTGCCGGTGACGCGCTTGAGAGGGAGTGATCGTGTGGCAGCGCGGCGTGATTGGTTGTGTAGTGGTAACACGCGCTGGGGAAAACGGATCGTAGGAACAGCGCGTCGTGATTGGTCAACTAAGGAGCGATGCTCACGTCGAGGTCCGCATACACTCCGTCTCCCGTGAGCGGGGACTATATAAGGGGATGCGCGCAGGCGCACGGGGAGCGAGTGACCAGCGAAGACTGAAGACGGAGGAGGAAGAGATAGGGCTCTGCGGTACCTAGTCCCGCTGTCCTGGAGGGGCCGGGGCTCTGTGTGACCCAGAGGCGGAACCCTGGGACCCGGGGCCGAGCGTCCGTGAGAGGGCCGGCCCTTGGGACTCAGAGGTTGTGGCCCACGCCCAAGCTGGGGTGGGCCTGTAGGCTCCACGGACGTTACGGGGCGGAGTGCAGTGTGAGCATGCAGTGTGTGTAGTCAGAGGCATAGTAACTACACGTGTCAAGTGAAGTGTGTGTAGTCAGAGGCATAGTAACTACACGTGTCAAGTGAAGTGTGTGTAGTCAGAGGAATAGTGACCACACGTGTCAAGTGAAGTATGTGTAGTCAGAGGAATAGTGACCACACGTTGTATCGTGACAAGTCAAGGTTTAATAAAAAGTGTGCTACCCGTCAAGTGGTTTCCTGCCGTCATTTCAAATACTTCAACTGGCGTCAGAAGTGAACCAGTCTTCCAAGCATGGATACAAGGAAGACCCGTCGGACTCACGAGATTGACCGCGAGGATAACCTTGACGACTCGGGCCAGCTGCCATCGGGGGGTGAGGAAGAAGAAATGCCGACGCCGCAGGATCCGCCGAGGTTGCCGGACGAGCGATTGGGGACCGAAGCCGTGCTCCGCGAGGCGCACTCCCGTCTGGCGGAGCTGCTGCTCGCCGCCGCGTCCATCCTGGCGGAGATCAGCACGTCGGGAGGAGCGGGGACGTCGGCGGACATTCAACAGGGTCGCCCCGCGGATTCCCGCCAAAATGACTGGGGGATTCCCACCCTTTCTACTGCGCGGCCATCTTTTGGCGGGAACGGCGAGCACCACGTGGCGGCGGTTCTCCAAGCGCGGCCGCTTACGTCATCAACGCGCGCTGTGGACCGCCATCAGACACCCGCCATTGGGGCCGCCATCTTGCACACCGACGGAGCGGCGGAGAGGAACCACGAGGCAGAGGACGACTTCATCTTTCAACAGCGCCTTCCAACATTGTCAGCCTTCAAGGCGGATGGCGGGGACTGGGGCCAATTTCAGCACAGATTTCTGGTGCATCAGGAAATGTCCGCCTGGTCCGACGCTACGGCGCTGCGGGCACTGCCTGCCATGTTGGACGACAACGCGCTCGCGGCCTTCACGTCAGCACGGAGGTCGGACCGCTCCACGCTTAAGGCCGCGTTGGGTCTCATGGCCAAGGTCTACGGACCTCCCTCGGCGTGTCGCCATCATTTTTACGCAAGGCGGAAGGCGGACACGGAGACCGTGCTCGCCTACCGGACGGCGTTGCTGGCTCTCGCCGACGCCGCGTTCCCTCGTATAGACGAGGAGGGCCAGGACGCGATGGTCTTGGAGCAACTGCTCAAGTTGGCGCAGGACCTGGGGGTCCCCATCAACACGGCCGACGAGATCGATATTTCTTCCTTGCGGGTCGCAACAAGTATACAGGCGCACGAGGTCCTTCAACGTAAACAGGGGGTCGTCTGCAACGCTGCCGTGGCCTCAGCTCCGGGCCCGGTGGTCACCGAACCCCAAGTTGTCAGCCCACGAGAGGAGGCGTTCACCACGGGACGACCGGGGGACTGGAGGTCGGGGGGTCGTTCGCCTCTGTGATCGGCCCGCAAGCTGGAGCAACCGAGATCTCCGACGACCCTCATCACGTGTTATAACTGCGGCCTCCGGGGCCACGTGGCGTCCGGTTGCCGCGCTCCACGTCAGCGCGCCATGGGACCTCGGCTGGACGACAACCAAGGCCCCAAGTCGTCCCTACTAACCCCGGCAAGTCGCGGCACCTCACATGCTCGGCCTACATGCACGACACACATGGGCCGTCGCGTTGCGGCGGAGGAGAGCCGGTTAGGGTTCGGGGATTCGGTTCGGCGAGGGGGGTTCGGCCGGGACCGGAGGGACATTAAATGGTCGGAGTTGGGGCACAGAATAGTGGCTGCCTCGGCGGGATCATCCGTCGTTACGGGATTCGTTACGGGTCGAGGTCAGGGTGTTAGTGGACACGGGGGCGTCGGCGACTATTATATCGGACCTCATTTACAACATTCTCCCCGTCCAATGTCGACCGCTGCTCCCAGTGGATGTGCCATTTTACGCCGCTAATGGGGGATCGTTGGGCATTATCGGTCAGATTAGGGCGTCCATTTGCATTGGAGATATAAAATTGTCGGGACCCATTTTCGTTTCTTCTTCCTTGGCAGTTCCTTGTCTATTGGGCACAGATTTTTTGGCTAAAATGCCCATTAAAATTCTCATCGATCAGCGTTGCATTGAACTACCATCGGGTCGCCGTATTTCATTTTTGACGAACCCTACTGAAATTCGGACGGCGTGCGCTACGATACAAGCGTTGGCAACACAGACCGTGCACGTGCCCCCGGGTTCACAGATGTTAATTCCCCTCCGGTTGCGGAAACCGTGGGTGGGAGAGACCTCGGAACAAGGCATGCTTTTGGGTCCCTCAAATAGGGCTGTCGGAGGTCTCGATTTGTCGGTGGCTCACACTTTGGTTCGGGCTGACAAGGACCCGTTTGTGATGGTTTTAAACGCTGGGTTGCGGCCGGCCGTTATTCAGCAGGGCACCGTGCTAGCTCACGCGGCACGGGTCCCTGCGGAAGAGCGGCTGGTTGCGCAGGTTGATCCGAGCCCCACGCGGAACATTACAGCGAGGGAGGACCTTGGATGGGTCGATTCGCTGTGCGCGGACTCGAACGATTTGTCAACGGTACAGTTGGGTGCGCTGCGTGTGTTGCTGATAGAGTTTTCTGATGTGTTCAGTAAGCATAAGTATGACATTGGGTGCACGAACCTGTTACGCCACCATATTGAAACGGGCGATGCGGCACCGGTCAGGCAAAATCCCTTCCGACTGAGTCCTGCTGAGAAGGAACACGTTCAGTCGGCCGTCAACAATATGCTGGAAGCCGACATTATTTCGCCTTCTTCCAGTCCTTGGGGAGCACCTATTGTGCTGGTTAAAAAGCAGGACGGGTCCTTGCGATTTTGCGTAGATTTCCGTCGCCTGAATAAAATCTCTGTGGCTGACGCGTATCCGCTCCCCAGAATGGACGAGTCCCTCGATGCATTGTCTGGTGCGCGATATTTTTCGACTCTTGATTTATTATCGGGATTCTGGCAGTTGCCACTCGACGACGAGTCTAAACCTAAGACAGCATTTCGGACTCCAGGGGGCCTGTTCCAGTTTAACCGGTTACCCATGGGACTTCACTCCGCTCCCGCGACGTTTCAGCGCCTTATGGAGTTGGTTTTGTCGGGCTTGCAATGGGATACGTGCTTGATTTACCTTGACGATGTCATTGTTTTCAGTAAGACATTTGAGGAACACCTCCAGCGATTGAGAGGGGTGTTCTTGAGAATGCGATCGGCTAATTTAAAGTTTAAACCGGCCAAATGCCACCTTCTTCGTAAGTCCGTTAGATACTTGGGCCACATTGTCGACTCTTCGGGGATCTCTACCGATCCTGCGAAGATGGACTGTCAGTTCATGGCCGACGCCCACGTCAGTTTCGGACGTGCGCAGTTTCATCGGTTTTGCTTCTTATTACCGCCGATTCATTGAGCATTTCGCCACCATTGCAAAACCCTTGCACGCTCTAACGGCAAAAGGAGTCAAGTTCCGATGGGGACCGGAGGATGAGGCCGCGTTCTGCTCCCTCCGGGACGCCTTGGTGGGTGCCCCACCCTTGCGTTATCTTGACTTTGCGAGTCTCTTCTTGCTAGACACGGATGCTAGCAACACGGGCATTGGGGGGGTGCTCTCGCAAGTCGTTGGGGGAGTCGAAAGGGTGGTCGCCTATGGTAGCAGGGTATTGTCACCGGCGGAGCAGCGCTACTGCGTCACCCGTCGCGAGCTGCTTGCTATTGTTTTTTTTGTACAACAATTTAGACCGTATCTCTATGGCCGTCACTTTACAGTCCGGACGGACCACGCGGCGCTTCAGTATTCATTGAGGGTCGCCCAACCCTCGGGCCAATTGTCACGGTGGTTGGAAGTCCTCCAGGACTATCAGTTCACGACTACATACCGTAAGGGGTTGCGCCACACAAACGCCGATGCCCTGTCGCGATTGTCGCCTTTTCACAAATGTGCGTGCTTATCGGGATCGGCGCGCTGTAAACCGACAGTTGGGGAAGGTATGGGGGCGTTGGCTGCGACCGCGGGTGCACCAATCGGGGATGTTCCCACTACCCCTGAGGGAGAGAACTCGCTACTCTCACTGTCGCTGATTGAGTGGGGCTGTCTCCAAATGGAAGACAGCTCCCTGCTAGTGAAGTACCGTTGATGACTCTTGGACACCGTTGGTGAGGCACACGTATTTATTCCGTACAAGTAGTCACAACTGTGGACATACAATACTAGAGGGGGTATCGGCCCCCTCACCCGGCTAGCTGGGAATACACTGCTAGCTATCTCTGACCTACCTCCTAGTCCTCCACTAACGGGCTAGGGGAGGCTGTCTGGCCCGACACTGGTAAGTCGGGCTACGGTACCCGGAGTCCCAGAGCACTAGCTCTGGTTCTTGGGACCACGCCGCTGGCTCGGTCCTGCGCAGCCCTGACAAGGGCGGCGTCCCAGGGGAGTCCAGGGCTCTAGCTAGACGATCTTCGGTCTTCACTGGTTTAGCTTTAACATTCTGCCCCGAGCCCTCTGACACATCCCCCTTTATACTCCACCCCCGCTGAGGGGTGGGGCCCCGGACTGCCTGGTGCGGACGTCGTTGAGAGCACCCCCCCCGTGCACTCACGTAGCCCCGCCCACTGTGTTTGTTTCCCATAAGCTGCCATGCATAACGGCCCTCTCTCTAACACCCCTACACTAGCATTGCGCCGCAGGGTGGGGGGTCCCGAGGAGGGCCGGGAGCGAACTGGCTCCTGGGTACTTAAGCAAGGCCTATTAATGAGATGGGATAGTTTGTCCCGGCGGCACGCACTTGTGGTGCCTTCCGCTGTGAGGGGGAAAGTTGTCCTGGCCGCACATGAACGCCTCTTGCATTTGGGAGTAAACAAAATGCTTGCTCTGCTTCAGCGTGACTATTATTGGCCGGGGATGGGGAGTGACGTGGTGAATATTCTAAAGGGATGTGTTGATTGCGCCAGACGGAAACCACCGCCCGTGGCATCTAATCCACCGCTGCAATCTATTCAGGTCTCGCGCACTAACGAGCTCGTTGCGCTCGATATTTTGGGGCCTTTTCCAGTCACGCCTAGGGGTAATAAGTACCTGTTGGTGGGTGTCGAATATTTTACCCGGTGGCCTATGGCGTGGCCACTCGCCAACCAGTCGGCGGCGGCTGTGACAGACGCCTTTGTCCAGGGCTACGTCCTGGACAAGGGGGCTCCCGAACGCTTGCTGACCGACCAAGGGAAATTTTTTTCAAGTAAATTGCTGCAAGAGGTGTGCGACCTATTGGGTACTAAGAAGGTGCGTACCTCCCCGTACCACCCACAGACGGACGGGATGGTGGAGAGACTCCACAGGACTTTGACTTCTATGCTGTGCCAGCAGGTGTGTGAGGCACATGTTGATTGGGACCTGCAGGTCCCGGGGGTCCTCGCCGCGTATAGAATGGCCCCCCATCCAGCAACGGGATTTTCCCCATTCTATCTGATGTACGGTCGGGAAGCCGACCCGCCCATGGAAACGCAGCTGGGCCTGTCCGCACCACGAACAAATTCGAAATTTAATATCCATAAGCTGACAGAGGCAAGGGAGGCCGCACGGCTTAATTCGCGGGCTCGCCAAATTGCAAACGAGCGGTTGCGTGCACGGAAGGTGTCCGTGCACGACTGGAAACCTGGCTGCATTGCCCTCAGGCACCTTTGGCTACGTCGCCTAAATTGTTGAAGCCATGGCGGGGACCCGTGGAGGTCGTGCGGGTTGCACGCCCCCAGTGCGTTCAAATAAAATGGGGAAAGCGCCGTTGGTACGTCCACCCCTCCCGACTGAAACCGTTCTCGCCTCCATATGGCCTCCCTTTGTGTCGTGAGGGCCGAGCATGTGACGTGACCGACGACCCAAGGGGGGAAATGTCTCTGCCTGATCCTCACATGTCTCCGCCTGATCCGCTCCCAGGTGTCTCGGAACTGACAGCTGCCGACCACCGGCGGCCGGATCTTCGCGGCGCGGCCGGTCCTTCCAGGCCCGATCCGCGCCGTCCAGAGCAACCGGAGCCACCGGACGGTCGTCAGCGTCCCGTCCCATACGACGGACCGGCCAGGCGGACTCACGCTAGGTCGCGCTACTTGTTATGATCTACCGATTGAGGAGTCGAGGCGGCCGGAGCGCCTCGTCACTGCATGTAGTCGCAGAGACACTGGACGCGCTCATTTTCTGGAATTCGCTTTTATTGTGTTGTTCGTCGGGCTGTACATAGCTTCTTATCTAGGTGTTGTGTGTGTTGTTGTTGACTTTTATTGTGTTGGTTGTCGATTTGTACATAGGTTGTTGTTGTTGTGTTGTTGTTGTTGCGTTACAGGGCACACTGGGGGGTGGGGTTTTTCTTGTGTTGACGTTGTGTTGTGTTGTTGTTTAGCAGCCGGGCCGGCTGCGAGCTATGTGGGAGGGGGTGATGTAGTGGTGATACGCGCTGGGGTAGGGATCGTGTGTCAGCGCGTAGTGATTGGCTGTGTGCCGGTGACGCGCTTGAGAGGGAGTGATCGTGTGGCAGCGCGGCGTGATTGGTTGTGTAGTGGTAACACGCGCTGGGGAAAACGGATCGTAGGAACAGCGCGTCGTGATTGGTCAACTAAGGAGCGATGCTCACGTCGAGGTCCGCATACACTCCGTCTCCCGTGAGCGGGGACTATATAAGGGGATGCGCGCAGGCGCACGGGGAGCGAGTGACCAGCGAAGACTGAAGACGGAGGAGGAAGAGATAGGGCCCTGCGGTACCTAGTCCCGCTGTCCTGTAGGGGCCGGGGCTCTGTGTGACCCAGAGGCGGAACCCTGGGACCCGGGGCCGAGCGTCCGTGAGAGGGCCGGCCCTTGGGACTCAGAGGTTGTGGCCCACGCCCAAGCTGGGGTGGGCCTGTAGGCTCCACGGACGTTACGGGGCGGAGTGCAGTGTGAGCATGCAGTGTGTGTAGTCAGAGGCATAGTAACTACACGTGTCAAGTGAAGTGTGTGTAGTCAGAGGCATAGTAACTACACGTGTCAAGTGAAGTGTGTGTAGTCAGAGGAATAGTGACCACACGTGTCAACTGAAGTGTGTGTAGTCAGAGGAATAGTGACCACACGTTGTATCGTGACAAGTCAAGGTTTAATAAAAAGTGTGCTACCCGTCAAGTGGTTTCCTGCCGTCATTTCAAATATTTCACCTGTATAAAAGACACCTGGGAGCCAGAAATCTTTCTGATTGAGAGGGGGTCAAATACTTATTTCCCTCATTAAAATGCAAATCAATTTATAACATTTTTGACATGCGTTTTTCTGGATTTTTGTTGTTGTTATTCTGTCTCTCACTCTTCAAATAAACCTACCATTCAAATTATAAACTGATCATTTCTTTGTCAGTGGGCAAACGTACAAAATCAGCAGGGGATCAAATACTTTTTTCCCTCTGTAGAAATGTATACCAGCCAAATACTCTAAATGCACATTGACTCTAAATGTGGAGGGGGAAAACGGAGCACCTGGAGAAAAATCCACTCATCCACAGGGAGCACATGCAAACTCCAAATATACAGTAGGCTTCAGGGTCAGGATTGAACCTATAACCTCCTGTATACCAGGCGAGGTAGTTAACATCTCGCTACCGCGGCACCCAAGACCTGGTGGTGTCGAGGAGTGGACAGTTGTGGCAATGTCACCGCGATGGCGACGATCACACAGCTTGGTCTCGTTGGCACGACAGGCTCGTGGAATAGTCTGTTGGGCTATTGTCGGGATTGGGAGCGGCAGACAGATGGTGGGAGTGTCAAGAGTGAGGGGTTGGGAAGAATGGGCGTGGTGGAGATTCGGGTCGTGATGCCGTTTGTGGAAACGTGAGCCACTGTGGCCCTGACTGGATGAGAACTCGTGCCGTTGAATGATAAACGGTCACCGTTTTCAGAAACGATTCCCCATCATGAAAGTTGGGAAGCAGTCATCGTTTCCAGTGGAATGCCAGTAACGAGCACACCGATTGGCACACGCGAACGGACAAACCACACGGCGGTCTAAGGCGCCCCTTGGAACGTTTTCTCTCGTATTTCGGTTGAAAAGGGAAAAAAGGGAAAGCCAAAATCGGATTTTAACTTAATTTGGGAGATTCAAACACTTTCATTTTCATTTGCATGTGACAAACACTCCTCCGTAGAGGGTTGTGTGGGAAGGTGCATCAGCTCGTGTGGATAAGAGACAAGCGGACGGACCTCGAAGAAGGCTTTGTGACTTGGTCTCACACGAGGTGTTCACTGCATTTGGATCCTCGGATGGAATGCGCATTATGAATTTGAATGATTATTTTAAAGAGTTGCAAACGAAGAATGCCCTTATCCACGAGAGCAATGGTGTAGTTCGAGACTGACATGAGACGGAGAAGAAGCACAGCACAGGCTGCCAGTGTGCTCGAGGCGTGCCGAGGTCCTGAGCGTGTGCGCTGCTTCTTGCTGCGTTTCAGAGTGCAAGTTCCGCTGCCGGGACGGGCAGTGCGTCTCGTCCTCGCTGATGAGGTGTGACGGGGCGAGCCAGTGTGCTGACGCCAGCGACGAGGAGGGCTGCAGCCCCGGCACTGACCAACCGTCGCACCGCAGCCTGCAGGGTATGGCGCGTAACCATGGGCGCGACACGTAACCACGGGCACGACACGTAATGCAGGGACCATGCTGTAGGGTACACGAAGCGCAGCGTATGATATAACATCGCATGTAGTACGAAACTTGTAATGCATGGCACCGGATGCACAGTGCATTACATGCAACACACCACATAATACAAGGCATTTTATACGTGACAACTCGTAGCACATGACATCCAACGTGGGACATAATTAATGGTACATGACACACAGCACACATCACTTAATACATGGAACATAACACTTGGAAGGTAATACAATAGCACGTGATGCGAAACAGCACACGTCATACACGGAACATAATGTGCAGTGTGCAGCACTTCATAAATGACGATTAATCCCCGGGAGATAATACATGATGCGGCATCTAAGAGCAGCACGTGATGCATGCCGTGCAGCGTGAGCAAGATACGTCCTACGTGACATGCAGCACTTAATGCAAGCCACTTAACGTGCGGTAGATAAGACCGGCTACATAACATAGAGCAGATAATACATGCACATAAAGCCTGGAACATGTTACACAGACACAATACTTGGTGCATAACACAAAGCATGATAATCGGTGACTAATGCACGGCAGTAGTACTTTCCTCAATATACGGCACGAAACGCCTAACACACAGTACATGAAGCGCAGGGCATAGCGCTTACATAATGCGTGCATGAAGTGCTGGGTGTAAAATGTGGCACACTGCACTTGATATGTAACGTTACACGTATTGTAATGTCACAATGCGTGTAACGTCACGTTGCGTGCAATGTTACTATGCGTGGCACGTGGCGGGCTGCGTGATGACTCGTGATGCTGAACGCATGGTGCACGCCATCACGTTTGGCACGCCACACACTGCGGACTGCAGCGCGCGCGGCTCGCTACACACAGCACGCTGCACGCAGCTCGCTGCACACAGCACACTGCACGCAGCTCGCTACACGCAGCACACTACACGCAGCTCGCTACACGCAGCTCGCTGCACGCAGCACACTGCACGCAGCACGCTGCACACAGCACGCTGCACACAGCACACTGCACGGGGCTCGCTACACGCAGCACGCTGCATGCGGCTCGCTACACGCAGCACGCTGCACGCGGCTCGCTACACGCAGCACGCTGCACATGGCTCGCTCACGCAGCTCGCTGCACGCGGCTCGCTACACGCAGCACGCTGCACTCGGCTCGCTACACGCAGCACGCTGCACTCGACTCGCTACACGCAGCACGCTGCACGCAGCTCGCTACACGCAGCACGCTGCACATGGCTCGCTACACGCAGCTCGCTGCACGCGGCTCGCTACACGCAGCTCGCTGCACGCGGCTCGCTACACGCAGCACGCTGCACTCGGCTCGCTACACGCAGCTCGCTGCACGCGGCTCGCTACACGCAGCACGCTGCACTCGGCTCGCTACACGCAGCACGCTGCACATGGCTCGCTATACGCAGCTCGCTGCACGCGGCTCGCTACACGCAGCACGCTGCACGCAGCACGCTGTACGCGGCTCGCTGCACGCGGCTCGCTACACGCAGCACGCTGCACGCAGCACGCTGCACATGGCTCGCTACACGCAGCACGCTGCACGCGGCTCGCTACACGCAGCACGCTGCACGCGGCTCGCTACACGCAGCACGCTACACGCAGCACGCTGCACGCGGCTCGCTACACACAGCACGCTGCACGCGGCTCGCTACACGCAGCACGCTGCACGCGGCTCGCTACACACAGCACGCTACACGCAGCACGCTGCACGCGGCTCGCTACACGCAGCACGCGGCTCGCTACACGCAGCACGCTGCACGCGGCTCGCTACACGCAGCACGCTGCACGCGGCTCGCTACACGCAGCACACTGCACGTGGCTCGCTACACGCAGCACACTGCACGGGGCTCGCTAAACGCAGCACATTGCACGCGGCTCGCTACACGCAGCACGCTGCACGCGTCTCGCTACACGCAGCACGCTGCACGCGTCTCGCTAGACGCAGCACGCTGCACGCGGCTCGCTACACGCAGCATGCTGCACGCGGCTCGCTACACGCAGCACACTGCACGTGGCTCGCTACACGCAGCACACTGCACGCGGCTCGCTAAACGCAGCACACTGCACGCGGCTCGCTACACGCAGCACACTGCACGTGGCTCGCTACACGCAGCACACTGTACGCAGCTCGCTACACGCAGCACGCTGCACTCAGCACACTGCACGCAGCACACTGCACACAGCTCGCTACACTCAGCACACTGCACGCAGCACACTGCACGCAGCTCGCTACACGCTGCACGCTGCACGCAGCACACTGCACGCAGCACGTTGCACGCAGCTCGCTACACGCAGCACACTGCACGGGGCAACGTGCGGGGCGCCGTGTGTTGGGCGCCGCGCACAGGAAGACTGAATATACAGGTTTCGTATCATTTTCGTTGTGAACCCGTGTGTCTGCGTGAGTGCATGTCTTAATTTTCCGTTATTTGCGTGCTGTGAGAAAAGGACCATCGCCCAAAACGTCGCCTTTTATACACTGTTCCTCTTTAGGCAGTGCTGTTGACGAATGTGTTGAGTTTTTTTAGTAATTTGCCGTGATACTGCCGTGAACAAAATCAACTTTGAGACTCGAAAGAACCTTTGGGCAGGTTGGAAATTGTCATGTGGACAGATTACGGACGGATCGGCTTCCAGTGGCGATTGTGAAGTGATGAGCATTGTTGTTGCCACCACTTGGACAAAGTTGAGCAAGAGGTAACGGGAAATGTTTTTTGTACAATTTATAAACCACCAAGGCGGTTCCAAGTCACAGTCGAATCAAAGTGTCTCCCAGCTCAAACAAGCAAAGGGGGCAATGCTCAAATATATTTGGCAGCCTTGAGCCAACGTATGGTGGGCATTCCACATTCCTATAGTGAGCTTTTGAATAATGTATGTTTGTATGTTGAACTTCTTTCGCACCGTACGTAGCCAACTGTGCTAATCGGAGGTGCGAGGAAGGATGACATAGTACAACAACGGTTGACTTCCCTCAAAATGGTACTCATAGACCAACCTCAACGGGATAGTATCTTAAGTCGACCCATATCCTGGATTGGAACTCGCAAATCTTGTGAGGCAAGCACTTTTGTCAGCCACAGCAGAACGTCGCTCGCGTGCGCACACATGGCAACCCTGCTACGCCATTTGTTTTCCAAATTGTGTACAGTTAGTTGGTAGACGAATTGGAATCGTCCTCAGTTTGGCTGTCAAACTTGTGGGTGTGCAGTGATTTGTAACATCAGCACTGGGAAGAAGAAGGTGGCTGTGTTTTCCAGCTGCACCACATGACCACCCTTTGTGCTTTGCTCGAGAGGGGCAAGTGTAGGTAATGGTGAGTGTGGGTGAATGTGGGTCAGAGTGCGAAATTTTTTCCAAATAGAGTAACCGCATTATATCAAAACTACGTTGTTTGACCACCGCACATTAAGCGAGGACTGCCGTATCTCTATTGGTTTGCTGTAAGGTTAGGTTTGCATGTCCACATTCTTTATGTTAGAAAGCCACTGGGGCTATGGACCTTTAAATCTAGATTGAAAATGCATTACTTTAGAACTTATTTTTGTGTCTAGTTTGCTATTCTTCCCCCCGATCAGCACGGTTGGCTACGTATGGTGCGAGAGAAGTTGGCCATACATGCTTACGTTCAAAGACAGGTCCTTGCGGGTAGCACTTTTCCAAAATAGTCCACACACCTTCACAGTGCTCATCGCAAGATCGTTGCCTACACATTTAATGGTGTTTGTGGAAACCATACGGATGCCATTTACTTCCTGGCTGCAGTCCCTTGCCGCATTAAGGAATTGAACTGGGAATTGAGTCTTTGCTTTCGGAAGCCAATGTGCGGGATGGGATAAAACTCTCTCTGCACTTAAAACAAATGCCGTCTTTTTAACACTTCCGTTTACAGGTTCCATTTCATCTTCAGGGCATAGATGTTTGATGTTGTGCCAGCAATGTCCAATTATTTAAGCGTTATATTTTTTTTGCAATTACTGTTTCATCAAAGATTTATTATTTTTGTCCCTGTCTGCTGGGAAGGCAATGCAATGGGTAATTAAAGTTTGCGAGGCAGCCTGCCATTTTTTTTGCAGGTTTTAGTCAAGTTTTAATTACTTTGCATGAACCGTTGTGTTGCTTTTTAGGCATAGGCCGGATATAGTCGGGTGATTAACGCGTCTGTCAATGAGGTGGCTGATTGCGAGGGTTTGGCGGCTGGAGCGCGGCTCTCCACCCATTCATTCACTAACGAGACCGTCGTTAGCGACAGTTTAACCAGTTTGGAGGGCTGGTTTCATAGCTCATTCTCGACACACGAGCGCTACTCACTCTGTGAGTGTAAAGATGGCAACTCTGTCAGATGTCAGACAGGTGGTGTTGGAGGGTTGAGAGTGACGCCCGTTGCTGCATTTCTGCAACCACTGGTAACCAAGCTCACTGTCAGCCTGAGTTCCACTTTTAGCCCAAGAGCATGTGCAGTGCCATTGCAAGTGGGGGGCTACATGACCTCACAGCGGGGGTGGGGGGGGGGCAGGTAACATAAGGGGTGCGGGAATGTAAACTATTTAAAAACGAAAACTATTTAAAAAAAATTATTTTACCAGGTAAGGCCCACTGAGCTATAGAGCTATTTTTTCAGAAGCGACCTGACCATCACACATGACGGCTCAACGAAGTGGTTTATCACATGGACATTTATAGCAGCCAAATACTCTAAACGCATGATGATTCTAAATGTGGAGGGAAAAACCGGAATATCTGGAGAAAAATCCACGCGGCCACGGGGAGAGAGACATGCAAACTCCAAATGTACAGGAGTCAGGCTCGGGATCGAACCCACGACCTTTATCCCAGGTAGTTAACATCTCGCCACCGCGGCGTCCCAGTGTGAGCTGGGGGGCAGATTAAGGCGACGCCTTAACCTGCTTCAAGGTGCTGACATTGTTGGCCCACAGTACATGGGCGCCACGGTGGTGAAATGTTATCTCTCTCAACCTGGTATACAGGGGGTCATAGGTTCGATCCCGACCCTGACTCCTGTATGTTTGGAGTTTGCATGTGGTTCTTCCCGTGGTTGTGTGGATTTTTCTCCGGGTCCTCCGGCTTTTCCCTCAACATTTAGAAACATGAGTTTAGAGTATTTAGCTGCTGCTATAATTTTCCACATGATGATCAGCCACTTCGTTGAGCTATGATTTGTGATAGCCAGGTCGCTTCTGAAAAAAGAGCCATATAGCTCAGTGGGGCCTTACCTAGTAAAACAATGCGGAGGCGCCCCACACGCCGGGCTCGCCGTGCGCAGCGCGGAGTCCCTGATGTGGCCCAGCCGCACCGAGCGAGCCACCCGGGATGCATTGTCGAGCGCCGGCGTAGTCGGAAGGCCGAAGAAATTGGGCCCGCTACCCCCCCCCCCACACCTTGTTGCGGCTTCCGGCCGGCCGTGTGGCTGCGCAACGAGTTGTGCGGCCTTTCCATCGAGAAAGCGCAGCCGGGGCGCGCCGTGTCCCCTGCTACCGCACGGCTCGCCGAAGAGTGATCAGGGAGACGGCTCGCGGCTTGCAGGTAAAGTAGTCGCAGAGGAAGAGAAAGAGGGGAGAGCAGCATTCTTCTGTTTCTCTCTCCCTATTAGGAAGCCACTGGAGTTGTGCTTTTTAAATTCTCGATTGAAAACTAATTTCTTGAAAACAGCTTTTTGTGTAATAGGTCACATTTTGTCCAATGGCCGTTTTTTGTAACACAGTAATGAAGTATAATTGACAAATGTGTCTTTATTTTGTTATCAAGCAAAGTCTTCTTGCGCACTTCGATGTAGCTGAGACGGTACACAAGGCGGTGTGGATGAGACGGGGGACACAAGGCGGTGTGGATGAGACGGGACACAAGGCGGTGTGGATGAGACGGGGGACACAAGGCGGTGTGGATGAGACGGGACACAAGGCGGTGTGGATGAGACGGGGGACACAAGGCGGTGTGGATGAGACGGGACACAAGGCGGTGTGGATGAGACGAGTGCTTCAGGGGCATGGAACTGGGCCAGGCTCGGCCACGTTTGTGAGCCGGGCTCAGCTCTGACTGACTTACTCCCGGCCAAGGAAGCGGCGATCATTGGAGATTACTGGCATACTTTGGGTACTGTCTGCAGATGAGTGGGCGGGCCCCACGGTCATTGTTTACGTCTAGCAGGGCATCGCCTATCAGCCGGCAGCGTCTTATCCTTCTGGAGGTGACAGCGACTTGAACCTGGGGGGAGCATTTTTTTCTGCCTGTCCACGAGGGATTTTATCAAGGCAAACATTGCGACGATTTAATTTCAAGTTATTTCTCGCCAGCTCGTTTGAAGCGTGAAGGCGCGCGGGTGGGGTGCTTTGTGCGTCCGAGTGACGGCTCGTTGACGCTCCTCCGCTCGTGTGCTGCTCACAAGCGACTTCAGAACCCCGAGGGTGCACATCACTTCGATGGTGGTGAGCGTATGCTCACCAAACGTTTGACGGCGATGTGTGGCGTGGAGGGGAGTGAAGCGTAATTGGTGTGCGGTGCGGGCATCACTCCAACGTGCTGGGACTTCATTGTCGCAGGCACCATGAGCCATTTGTTTGGAGATGGGGTTGGTGGATCGTGCAGAGATCATTATCGTCCATGGTGGCGAGATGTCGTGGGTTCAGTCTCAACCCTGACGCCAGCTGTATATTTTGAGTTTGCATGTCTCTCTCCCTGTGGTTGTGTGGATTTTTCTCCGGGCCCTCGAGTTTTCCCTCCACATTTCGAATCGTCATGCATTTAGAGTATTTAGCTGCGATGTATTTTCATGTAACAAGCCACTTTGTCGAGCTATCATCTGTGGCCAGGTCACTTCTGAAAAAGAGCTATATAGTAGCTCAGTGGGCCTTACCTGGTATTTTTTTAAATCGAAGCTGAGACTCACTGCAGGCCTAGGAGGTAGGTGGCCACTGGCAACAGAGCAAGTAGGTTGATGAACAATATTTCTACTTTGACAATGTTATCCCATCCTATGCATGGATTTTTTTTTCTGGCTGGTGCTCCAATTTCCTTCAACATGCGAAACATTAAATTATACATTTCTGAAACATCCTAATAATACAGGGCCTTACTGGAATGTATTCAGAATCAATAACGATGTCATGGATGCGTAAATAATAATAAAAATTATTTTAATTAATTGATAGCAAAGTTAACTTGACAATTTTCCTCTTCCCTAAATAATATTTGTGCAAAATCTTATTGGGGGTGTTTTAGTTTTTCCCCTATGGTTAGAACGTGCATTCACTTTTTGCTACTAGCTGGCACCCCTAATGGAGCTCCAGAAACTGGTATCGGCCAACTCTGCTGAGAGGATGTTTTAATAAAACGGCACTACACAATTACCACTGAGCGCAATTAAATGTGGCTGCCTTGTGAGATGCGGTGAAGTATCCTGAGAGTGGTGGGATGTTAAGACGAAGACAAAAGTCCCCTGCGTCACTTTTAAGAGACTGTTGGGGCAAATGTTGTTCGTGAACGGCACCTATGAAGGCTGGCACGGGACGCGAGGGGGAGGGTGGCCAACACCATGCTCGGCTGCCTTCGTTTCCATAGTGGAAATGTTTACACATAGCACCAGGTATTCATTTGAGGCTGAGCCGACGTAGGGGAGGCCCAAGACCGGTTCAGATAATTGTCTCCACGCGCTGGATCCTGCACTCATCAACATCTCTTCAAATGCAGTCGCCCCACTGAACATTGTTTCTAAGTCCTGCGATAAAGTTTCGAAAAACGGTCGACGACTTCCATGCCCATTGACACAGCCTTGAGCTCATCGCCCTCGGTCAATGTCCAACCCGCTGCTGGATGAAGACCTCCCCACGCCGTCCACACACCCCTCGCTGTCCCGCAGCTTTGTGTAGAGGCCTCTCAAGTGCTGTCTGAAGAAGGGCCCTTGCCCGGAACGTTGCTTGTTGCACACTTGGGTTTTTGTTTGTTTAGGCATTGTCATTGATGATGAGTGTGTGGATATTTGTGCCATCACGTGATTTTTGTTCAGATAAGGAGGATGAAAGTCTCGGCACGAAGATGTGGACGCGGCCTCTCGAGCTTGTGGGTTGAAATTGCGTCCCCCCCCACCCCGAACCCACCGTGTGGGAGGGAACTTTGTCTACAGGACGAACAACTGTCGAATTCTCACAAACCATACCCGGTTCTTAAACCGTGCAGGGACGATGTGTGAGTTAAGTTGCCTCCTCACCGCGATCTGAACCGGTCACCTGATTACGAGTCACCCGGGCGAATTCACAAAAACGACGTTTCATCTCTGTGGCAATCTCTTGACTTTTGAATGACGCTCCCTTCAATGTAAGTGTTCCAGTATAATCTACTTGAATGTCTGTACATTATATGTGTGTGCATGGTGAGTGGTGGGGCATTGGTTTGCGCACTGGAGTGCGATTTCAGCAAGTTGGGGGTTTGCTTTATGACCGTGCACTCCATCAGTGGCAAGTGGTATCTGGATATTTGGAGCAGGGTGAACATCTGCACTAGGAAGACAAAGGTGTTGGCCACACGACCTCATTATCTGTCTTTTTGGTTTTAATTTGAGCTTTCGAACATTACTTGGCGAGATGTTATCTCCCTCGCCTGGAAAGTAGGCAGTCGTGGGTTCGATCTCGGACCCTGACGATGCCTGTTGTATATATGGAGTTCGTGTGATCTCTCCCCGTTGTGGTGGTGGCGGCGGCATGGATTTTTATGCTATTCATGTGTGGCCAGGTTGCCTCTCAAAAAAAGCTTATAGCCTAGTGAGCTTTACCTGGTAAATACATCGAGTATAGTTTTCGTTTTCTAGCACTTGCCTCCATAGCCTGTCAGGGGAATTGTGTGCGTTTTAGGTTGATTTGTGTTCTCTCCCACTCTCCATTCCTCCCCAAATGTGTTCTTGGAATTTGAATTGCTCTCTCTTGCTCCCTATAAACTATAAATTTGTTTTTAAACATTTAATTTTACCGGGTAAGGCTCTGTCACGGGTGCAATATTCCGAGGTGCACAGCGGTGTTCGATGATGGTACGGTAGGTGAAGCTGTGTTGGGGGTGCTGGAGAAAAGAGCCTCCGAATATGGCTCGACTGAGCTATACGGCTCTTTTTTAGAAGCGACCTGGCCACAAATGATAGCTCAACGAAGTGGCTTATCACGTAGAAATGTATAGCAACCAAATACTCTAAACACGTGTCGATTCTAAATGTGGAGGGAAAAACTGAAGGTTCTGGAGAAAAATCCACGCGACCACGGGGAGAAAACTCAAAATATACAGCAGGCGCCAGGGTCGGGATTAAACGCACGACCTCCTGAAAACCAGGCGAGGTAGTTAACATCTCCTAGCCACCGTGGCACCCACGGTGTAATGATACGTCAGTTTAGCTCGTTCTAATCTCATGGGTACATCTCCCTACTAAAAAAAACATGATTCTTATTCCAGTTCCAAAACCTCTCCATCGTTTTCCCTCTCAGTCTGTTTCTGTCTCCCACCATCTCTCTCTGTCTCTATCACCACTGTACCACACATATCCCCGTCTGTGCCTCTCTCCCTGTGTCCCTAAATCTGTCTCTGCCGGTTTCAATCTTTCTCGCTTGTTCCACCCCACCCAGACTCCGTGTCAGTTCCCCCCTCCCACCCACTTCCTCTCCATATCTGCCTTTGTCTCTCTGTCCGTCTCTCTGCCTCTTCGCCTCCTCTCCGCTGCTCCCCTCCACCTTGAACCGCGCTGATTCGCCCCCCGCCCCCCCCCGTGACGTTTTCTCCGCCGGGAGAAGCGCGGCGGCTTTGCGATCGCTCGCCCTTCCTGCTGCTCCTGCTGCTCGTCAGCCCAGACAGACGGCAGCGCCGCCGTCTCCCCGCTTGCGCCCCAAGTGAATGCGCGCGTCGCTGTGGCCGGGTGGGGGGTGCTGGGGGGGGATTTGTAAGGGGTGGGTGGATGGTCGGGGTGATGACGAGAAGACTGGCGGCCGCAGGAGTGGGGGGGGGAGGTGGTGGAGAGAGCGCTGCGGCTGTGGGGGTGGAGGGATAGAGGCTACGAGATACTGAGTGCACGGCTGATTGCTGAATGCATTTGTGGCTTTTTGGAGGTGGCAGACTGGAGTATTGATTGGCAGGTCTGAGGACACGGACTCCCAGACGAGATGGGCATTGAGCACGCGGCTGCTGGAGGCTGAAGGAGAGAGGGCGGGAGGGAGGGGGTGTGGGGCTGCGTGCATCTGCGCACGTGCGCGCGCGTGTGACTGCATGCACTGTTCGATACCCGCTCACGGCCAACACCAGTGACGATTATCTGAACCGGTCCTGGGCTTCCCCTGGTTCGACTCAGCCTCAAAATTAGTACTTGGTGCGGTGTGTAAACATGGCAATTAGGGAGACAAAGGCGGCCAGGCGTGGTGCTGGCTCCCCACCCCCTCGTGTGCCGTTCCGGCCTTCATAGGTGCTCGCTAACAGCACTTGCCCCAATCGTCTGTCAAAGGCTATACGGGGGATCTTTGTCCTTGCGTGTGTGACTGCATGCACTGTTCGTCTTCAGTGGCGCACAAAGCTACATCCCAGGCCCTAGACATTGCACAGCGTCTTGGAAAATTTTTCTGAATCTGGCCTCCTGTTTGACTCGTCTTAAATTTGAGTATCTCGTGCAATAAACTGTAAACATCAGCAACAGGGGGGTACACAGGCATACTCTCAACCTGAGCATGCACTGCACACAACAATTGCCCTAATTGTCTGCCCAGGCTAACAGTCTGAATCCGGGGATATTTGTCTTGGCCTGGGCGTTTCCGCATTTCCGTGTCGCATGTGTGTGTGCGCGCGTGTGTGTGTGAGCTCACGTCCACTTGTTTGTATGTATGCCCTCGTGTGCGTGTGTGTCTGTCTGCCCTATGAGCTCAGAAAGCCTAATGAGGATGCTGCGGAGTGAAACAGGAGCCAACCCGTCCCCAGGGTGAAAACCAAATCCTGAACGACACCGACTGCGTCCGTGCGCTCACGGCCATCCAAGCCCCCTCACACCCCCCTTCCACCAGCACACGGCCAGTGTACGCACACACAAAGACAAAGATCCCCGCTATAGTCTGTAACAGACGGTTGGGGCAAGTGCTGTTAGCGAGTAGCACCTATGAAGGCGGGAACTGCACACCAGGGGGTGGGTGGCCAGCACCATGCCCGGCCGCATTTGTCTCCCCAGTGGCGATGTTTACACACCGCACCAGGTACTCGTTTGAGGCTGAGACGACCTCGAAGAGGCCCAGAACCGATTAAATTAATCGTCACTGGTGTTGGACATGAGCTGGAATCAAACTCGGGTCGCCGTAAACCATCGCGCTAACTGCTGCACTCTCCCCACACGCATGTAGCATGGACATGTGTATGTGTGTGTATGTGTGTGTGTATCCGGAGTCTGAGACTAGGAAAGGCACTGGGCAGAGATGATCTCCCAAGCGAAATGCTCAGGGAGGGTGGTGTTTGTGCACAGATTGCCCTACATGACATAACAACAGTCTGGACCACTGGACAGGTTCTGCAGGATTGGAAGGATGCCCTGGTGGTCCCCCTCTTTAAGAAGGGGGTCTGCACAGACTATAACAACTACAGGGGCATCTCACTCCTCAGTGTGCCGAGAAAGGTCCTGTCAAGGATTATTCAACATCGCCTTGCTAGGCAAGCTGAAGAGGGGCTTGCGGAGCCCCAATGCGGTTTCAGGAAAGGACGGTCCTGCACAGATGCCATATTTTCTGTCTGTCTGCTACAGCAGAGGTGTAGGGAATTCCAACAAGACCTACATCTCTGCTTTATTGACCTGGTCAAGGCCTATGATACCATCAGTAGGCCTGGGCTCTGGGTTGTTCTTCGTGCTTTCGGAGTTTCCCTGTACACCTTGGGGTGCGGCAGGGATGTCCTCTGGCTCCCACATTATTTAACATCTATTTTGACCGCGTAGTTCGTGAAGCCTTCAATAGCTGTACCGGCGGAATTTCCATTTGGTACAGATATAATAGGAGGCTGATTCGATGCCCGGGTGCGATCAAGGGATGGCTCCCTATTGGTCAACCACGTTATGTATGCCGATGATTTGGTAATAGCTGCTCATTTAGAGGAGGAGTTGGAGACGCTGCTGCTGAGACTGGAGCGTGCCACTAAGAGGTGGGGCCTTACCATCAGCCCCACCAAAACTAAGCACCTGCCTGGGTATTTTGTACCATCGGACACTCCACCCCCACAACTCCCAATCGGTGATGGGGCAGTAGTGGAGAGAGTGGAGAGTTTCCCATACCTGGGCAGTGTGCTTATGACCGGCTCCAGTTTAACAGCAGAGGTCTTACTCCGAATCAGTCGAGCGGCAATATCTTTTCATCGGTTGCGTAACGCTGTGTGGAAGCTACCTGGTCTGTCGCTCCGCACGAAGCTTCAGGTCTTCTCGGCCACAGTCATTCCATCCCTTCTCTACGCTTGCGAAACGTGGACCCCCCTAATGGAGCATCTTCGCCGGTTGGAAACATTTAGGCTGGCCTGCCTACGATCCATCCTGGGTTTAACCAGGCTGGATTGTGTGAGGAGCTCACAAATCCTTGAAAGATTTGGGCAAAGTCCCATCGGTGAGCTCCTCCGGCAGGCAAGGCTGCGTTGGCTGGGTCATGTAGCCCGCATGCCCAGCCACCGCATGCCTAAACAGCTTTTGTTCGGCCGGATCGAGGGGGCTAAACGGGCGCGGCACGGGCTAGAGAAGAGATGGAGTGAGCACCTATGAAGGCCGGCACGGAACACGAGAGGGTGGGTGGCCAGAACCACCCCGACTGCCTTTGTCTCCCCAGTGGCCCATATTTAAGCACCATACCAGATACTCATTTGAGGCCGAGTCGACTTAGGGGAGGCCCAGGACCATTCAGATAATTGTTACTGGTGTTGTCGATTCTGAAATCGAACACAGGTCACCCAGGTTCGTAGCGCAGCACGCTAACCACTACACAACCGCTTCCCACACACACACACTCACAACACACACTCACACACACCCACAACACACCCACCCACACCCACACACCTACACACCTACACAAGACAAAGACAAAGCTCCCCCGTATAGCCTTAACAGACTGTAGGGGCAAGTGCTGTTAGCGAGCACCTATGAAGGCCGGCACGGCACACGAGGGGGTGGGTGGCCAACACCACGCCCGGCCGCCTTTGTCTCCCTAGCGGCGATGTTTACACATCGCACTAGGTACTCATTTTAGGCTGAGTCGACCTAGGGGAGGCCCGGGACCGGTTCAGATAATCGTCACTGGGTGTTGGCCGTGAGCGGGAATCGAACTCGGGTCGCCGGGTTCATAGCGCAGCGCGCTAACCGCTGCACTACCGCTCCCCACACACACACCCACAACACACACCCACACACACCCACACCCACACACCCACACACCCACACATCCACACACATCCACAACACTCCACACACCCACACACCCACACACCCACACACCCACACCCACAACACACACACACACAAAGACAAAGATCCCCCGTATAGCCTTAACAGACTGTAGGGGCAAGTGCTGTTAGCGAGCACCTATGAATGCTGGAACGGTACACAAGGGGGTGGGTGGCCAGCACCAGGCCCGACCGCCTTTATCTCCCTAGCGGCGATGTTTACACACCGCACCAGGTACTCATTTGAGGCTGAGTCGACCTAGGGGAGGCACAGGACCGGTTCAGATAATCGTCACTGGTGTTTGCCGTGAGCGGGAATCGAACCCGGGTCGCCAAGTTCGTAGTGCAGCGCGTTAACCGCTACACTACCGCTCCCCGTATAACAACACACACACACCCACACACACGCACACCCTCACACACACACACACCCTCACACACACACACCCTCACACACACACACCCTCACACACACACACCCCCACACACACGCACCCCCACACACACCCACCCCTCACACACCCACAACACACACAACACACACACCACACATCCACACGCCATACACCACACACACACAAACACCCACAGCACACACACACACATCCACACACACCAACACACACACCCACAACACACACACACACCAACACACACACACACCAACACACACACTCACCCACACACTCACCCACACACTCACCCACACACTCACCCACACACTCACCCACACACTCACCCACACACTCACCCACACACTCACCCACACACTCACCCACACACTCACCCACACACTCACCCACACACACACACACATCCACACACACACATCCACACACACACATCCACACACACACACCACACACACACACCCACAACACACACACCCACAACACACACACCCACACACTCACCCACACACTCACCCACACACACCCACACACACCCACACCCACCCACACACACACCCACCCACACACACACCCACAACACTCCACACACCCACACATCCACACACACCCACAACACACACCACACACACCACACACAAAGACAAAGATCTTTCGTATAGCCTTAACAGACTGTAGGGGCAAGTGCTGTTAGCGAGCACCTATGAAGGCTGGAACGGTACACGAGGGGGTGGGTGGCCAGCACCACGCCCGACCGCCTTTGTCTCCCTAGCGGCGATGTTTACACACCGCACCAGGTACTCATTTGAGGCTGAGTCGACCTAGGGGAGGCCCAGGACCGGTTCAGATAATCGTCACTGGTGTTTGCCGTGAGCGGGAATCGAACCCGGGTCGCCAAGTTCGTAGTGCAGCGCGCTAACCGCTACACTACCGCTCCCCGTATAACAACACACACACACACACCCACACACCAGAGGTGTGGACTCGAGTCATGTGACTTGGACTCGAGTCAGACTCGAGTCATGAATTTGATGACTTGCGACTCGACTTGGACTTGCATAACAATGACTTTGTCCCACCTCTGCCACACACACGCACACCCTCACACACACACACCCTCACACACCCACAACACACACCCCACACACACACACACACACCCCTTACACACCCACCCACACACACACACACCCACAAAACACACCCACAACACACCCTCACACACACACCCACCCACACCCACACACACACACCCACACACACACAACACTCCACACACCTACACATCCACACACACCCACAACACACACATCCACAACACACACACCCACAACACACACACACCCACAACACACAAAGACAAAGATCCCCCGTATAGCCTTAACAGACTGTAGGGGCAAGTGCTGTTAGCGAGCACCTATGAAGGCTGGAACGGTACACAAGGGGGTAGGTGGCCAGCACCACGCCCGACCGCCTTTGTCTCCCTAGCGGCGATGTTTACACACCGCACCAGGTACTCATTTGAGGCTGAGTCGACCTAGGGGAGGCACAGGACCGGTTCAGATAATCGTCACTGGTGTTTGCCGTGAGCGGGAATCGAACTCGGGTCGCCAAGTTCGTAGTGCAGCGCGCTAACCGCTACACTACCGCTCCGCGTATAACAACACACACACACACCCACACACACCCTCACACACACACACCCTCACACACACACACCCTCACACCCCCACAACACACACACACACACCCCCACACACACGCACACCCTCACACACACACCCCTCACACACCCACAACACACACACACCCACACACACACCCACAAACACACACACACACACCCACACACACCCACACACACCCACAACACGCCCACACACACACCCACAACACACACCCACAACACACACCCTCACACACACACACCCTCACACACCCACAACACACACACACCCCCACACACACCCACAACACACACACCCACAACACACACACACACCCACAACACACACACACACATCCACACACACCGACACACACACACAAACAACCACAACACACACACAAACAACCACAACACACACACCACACATCCACACGCCATACACCACACACACACAAACATCCACAACACACACACACACCCCACACACATACACAAACACCCATAACACACACCCACCACACACACACACACCACACAAACACCCACAGCACACACACACACACCCACACACACACACCTCACACACCCACAACACACACACACACAAACACAAACACACACCCACCCACACACACCCACAACACACCCACACACCCACAACACACACACACATCCACACACACCCACACACACAAACAACCACAACATACACACCACACATCCACACGCCATACACCACACACACACAAACATCCACAACACACACACACACCCACAACACACAAACACACCCACAACACACACACACACACCCACACACCCACACACCCACACACACATACACAAACACCCATAACACACACCCACCACACACACCACACACACAAACACCCACAGCACACACACACCCACACACACACACCTAACACACCCACAACACACACAAACACACACCCACACACAAACACACACCCACACACCCACACACCCACAACACACACACACACATCCACACACACCCACACACACACACACAAACAACCACAACACACACACACCACACATCCACACGCCATACACCACACACACACAAACATCCACAACACACACACACACATCCACACACACCCACACACAAACAACCACAACACACACACACCACACATCCACATGCCATACACCACACACACACAAACATCCACAACACACACCCACACACACCCCACACACACACCCACAACACACACACCCACAACACACACACCCACAACACACACACACCCACATACACACCCACACACCCACACACACCCACACACACAAACACCCATAACACACACACACACCACACACACACAAACACCCACAGCACACACACACCCACACACCCACACACACCCCACACACACACCCACACACACACCCACAACACACACACCCACAACACCCACACACCCACACACACCCACCCACAAACACCCATAACACACACCCACCACACACCCACCACACACCCACCACACACCCACCACACACACACAAACACCCACAGCACACACACCCACACACCCACACACCCACACACACCCCACACACACACCAACAACACACCCACAACACCCACACACACCCACACACACCCACACACAAACCCACAACACACACACACACACTCACCCACACACACCCACAACACACACCCACACACACCCACACACACCCACACACACACCAACAACACACCCTCACACACACCCTCACACACACCAACAATACACCCACCCACACACACCCACCCACACACACACCCACACACACACCCACAACACTCCACACACCCACAACACTACACACACCCACAACACACACAACACACACCCACAACACACACACACCCACAACACACACAAAGACAAAGATCTTTCGTATAGCCTTAACAGACTGTAGGGGCAAGTGCTGTTAGCGAGCACCTATGAAGGCTGGAACGGTACACGAGGGGGTGGGTGGCCAGCACCACGCCCGACCGCCTTTGTCTCCCTAGCGGCGATGTTTACACACCGCACCAGGTACTCATTTGAGGCTGAGTCGACCTAGGGGAGGCCCAGGACCGGTTCAGATAATCGTCACTGGTGTTTGCCGTGAGCGGGAATCGAACCCGGGTCGCCAAGTTCGTAGTGCAGCGCGCTAACCGCTACACAACCGCTCCCCGTATAACAACACACACACACACACACACCCACACACACGCACACCCTCACACACACACACCCTCACACACACACACCCTCACACACCCACAACACACACCCCACACACACGCACACCCTCACACACACACCCCTTACACACCCACAATACACACACACACCCACAAACACACACACACACACCCACACACACCCACCCACACACACCCACAACACGCCCACACACACACCCACAAAACACACCCACAACACACACCCTCACACACACACACCCTCACACACCCACAACACACACACACCCACACACACCCACAACACACACACCCACAACACACACACCCACAACACACACACACACACCCACAACACACACATCCACACACACCCACACACACACACACACAAACAACCACAACACACACACCACACATCCACACGCCATACACCACACACACACAAACATCCACAACCCACACACTCACACCCACCCCACACACACACACCTACAACACACAAACACACCCACAACACACACACACCCACACACCCACAACACACACACACACCCACACACATACACAAACACCCATAACATACACCCACCACACACACACCACACACACAAACACCCACAGCACACACACCCACCCACAACACACACACACCCACAACACACACAAACATCCACAACACACACACCCACACACACCCCACACACACACCCCACACACACCCACAACACACACACACACACCCACACACACACCCACACACCCACAACACACACACCCACAACACACACACCCACAACACACACATACACCCCAACACACACACCCACACACACACCAACACACACACGCTCCCCCGGCGTGGACAGCGTGGAGATTTACCGCACTCCTCTATTGCGAGCCAATTACTTTAATGCCACGTTCGGCGCACCCATTACATTACGGAGCCATCGTCTCGCGTTCTATCGGGCTGCGCTCATCCTTAATATGTTTGAAATTAGCAAACATTATTTGAGGCCGGGTTCAGCTGTTGGCTGACATCAGCAACAGACGAAGTTGTCTCGGCGAAGTTTCGTTCGTTCGTGACGGCTTGCCGAGGGATGATTTGCATATGAGGACAGCAAGGGCGCATTTAGTGGCTGCCTTCGGGCATTACAATAATCCTGCCTGTAATCCGGGGAAGGGGTTGGTGGGTCGCAGAGAATTGTGGAAGCCCAAAACGCGCGCTTGGCTGCAAAGGTGGCCGCGAGAGACGGCAGTACGGCAAGCAGTTTGTTGAACCCATCGGTGTTCTCTACATTTAACATTAATTTATTTAGAAGTGCTTATTGTGTTGAGCGTGTTGTCCTTTCCCCGCATCTCCGATTACCACGGCTGGCAACGTACGGTGCGAAGTAAGTTCTACGTTCACCCGCTTGTGTGTACGTGCATTTTATGCAGGTACAGTACACCGGGTACCTCAAAATTCTCAGTGAAAAGGAAGAAAAAAATAAAAATGTTCGTCCAATT
Organism: Lampetra planeri; assembly: GCF_965212315.1. Taxonomy (NCBI): domain Eukaryota; kingdom Metazoa; phylum Chordata; class Hyperoartia; order Petromyzontiformes; family Petromyzontidae; genus Lampetra; species Lampetra planeri. The sequence continues at coordinate 9,564,395 of NC_136148.1, read as the reverse complement.
CCTGATTGAATATTTTAAATGAGTCAGGGAGTCGAAATGCCAAGAGAAATCTGCATAGTTGAGCTGCTAACTAAAACCATATTTACATTTGTGTGAGCAACCTGCTTGCTGTACTGCCCTCTGTGGATATCTCAGCGTGGCCGACCAACCTTCGCCTCCAGGGAGTCGGCTTACAATTTCCATTGTATTCTTTTAAAATAATTATTCACAACCGATAATGAACCGAGCATCCCAAGTCTCCCTTTAGAAAGGTCACGAATTCTCAACTGGCGCTCACTCGTCTGAAATAAAAAAAAATCTTAATCGATGAGCAAATGTGCGGCAGAAAGGGATGATGAGGTCGAAGCGAGGCGAGGCAGGCACACACCGTGGGAGGTAAACGCGCAACCATTGCGGGCGTCTGGTTCGGCAGAAATTGGTGTAATTTCGTTGGACGCACACAAGGATTGAGCCGGAAAGATGCTATATAAATTGGAAGTGTTTTTTTTTTACATAAGCTTTTATTCGTGGCGTGTGCATTGTGTACATGAGAGGTGCAGTCAAAAAGTTTTGAGAACAAACACGAAGGGAACATTAAGGTTGCCATGACCTTTGTGTGCTTATTTTGAAGGCAGATATGAATGTCGTCGGCGCCGCCGCGTCGATCAGTGGCAGTGTCCCAGTGGCAGCGCGGGGTGCAGTTTGTGTGGCGCTCGTCTCTCCTGAAATCCCCGAGCGAGTCGTGAAAATTCCACAATCCCACATCGTGGGCCATGGCCTGTCCGTAAGGATGCGTGCTGTTGACGTTCCACAAAGCGGTATTCATTCTAGATTTGAAGCTTTCGTGACTGCAATGATTCATATTCTCAGGTTTTTTCGGTAAAGTCACGTAGGTAAAAACATTAAAATTAATGAAAGTAAAATAAAACAAAACAAAATAAATATTTTGTTTTGTTTTATTTTACTTTCATTAATTTTAATGTTTTTTTTTACCTACGTGACTTTACCGAAAAAACCTGAGAATATGAAAGCGGTATTCATTTCGTCAAGTCCGGAGGCACGTCGGCTGTATCGACCCCCAGAATGGAATTGGGGCGTGCCGCATTTCGACTTAACACGTAGGCTTTCGCGACCAATATTGTTCATAATCAACGATTTTTGGGTTTAGATCGCGTTATTTATAAATGTGTCGTAACCCTCCACCACCCGACACGGCCAATCAGTAAAAAAGTGTCACGTTGACAAAAGACAAATATCTTCTTGGTTTTTTCGGTAAAGTCACGTAGAAGGGAAGTAATAAAATAATAAAAATAAAACATAATAAAATGAAACAATTCTCACGACGTTTCGGCCACAACGCAAGCAGCCGTCCTCAGGTGAGGACGGCTGTTGTGGCCGAAACGTCGTGAGAATTGTTTCATTTTATTATGTTTTATTTTTATTATTTTATTACTTCCCTTCTACGTGACTTTACCGAAAAAACCAAGAAGATGAATCCCTGCAGTCACGAAAGCTTTAAATCGAAAAGACAAATAGATCACTGCTTTAGCCCACCGGTGTGTTGAAGCGTGAAATTGTAAATGTTGTGGTTTCACGCTTCAACACACCGGTGGGCTAAAGCAGTGAACTATTTGTCTTTTGTCAACGTGACACTGTTTTACTGATTGGCCGTGTCGGGTGGTGGAGGGTTACGACACATTTATAAATAACGCGATCTAAACCCAAAAATCGTTGATTATGAACGCATTTCGACTGTTGGTACATTGTTGCAACCGCAGCGTTAACATTCCAGATGTCATAACCATCATCACCATCATCAGCCATTGTCTACTCTCTGCTGGAGAAAGGCCTCTCTCCCCACGTCGTCGTCGTCCCCACGCCTCACGGCCCGGTGCTGCTACCGACCATCTCTGACTCTTCTCGTCGCTCCATCTCTTTGGTCGTCGTCGTCGTGTTGCGTGTGGCGGCCTCTCCTTAGCCAGCAAACCCGTTTCTCACCTTTTGTTCAGTTCCTATCGGGGATGACTCCCAACAATAAACTTAACGCGAGCAGCTTTCAACATCTCATTCTGAAAAACGTCATTTCAACTTCTCTCATCTATATATTTATGTGTTCGTGCACAATGCACGGCTGCGTATATACACATCTATTGAAATCCCATCAACCGTTCTGTCTGCGCTGCTGGACGACGGCCGTCGCTTGTTGACCCCACTGCAGACTTGGGGTCTCGTGTGCCCGGCGTTCGCGAGCACTCGTCGTCGAGCGCTGTAAATGATGCGAATGATATAAACATGCAGCGTAAGCATTGTACGCACGCGTGCTTGTGGGAGGAGCGTTGGCGTACAACTTGTGAGCACACGTAAAGAGGGGTTCATATGTGCTACACTTAAACATTACACAATACCGCGTGTGATAGTATGCACATCTTTTATATGGAGAGTGGCAGTATAGTTTTTAACACTCCGCACTATGATGCCATTAACTCATACTCAATCGCAATGGGGGCCGCGATTGCGAGATGTTAACTACCTCGCCTGGTATGCAGAGAGCATGGGTTCGATCCCGACCCTGATGCTTGTATGTTTGGAGTTTGCGGTGTCTCTCTCCGTGGTCACGTGGATTTTTCTACAGGTCCTCCGGTTTTTACCTCTACATTTAGAATTAACATCACTCGTTTCGAGTATTTGGCTCCTATACATTTCTACGTGATAAGCTACTAAGTTTAGCTATCGTTTGTGGCCATGTCGCTTCTGAAAAAGAGTATATAGCTCAGTGAGCCTTACCTGCTAAAATAAAAAAGCTGAATAAGTAGCATAGCCTAAAGATTGACAATTAAGCAGGCTGACAGCTGATGGAAATCCCCATCAGATGCAAATAAGTGTGAAATCTGAGACGATATCACCATAGACACTCAACCCTTACCCGTGCACCCCACCCCAACTCGACTCGGCCCTACAAGAACACGGCACAACAGCGTCCAGCAGCAGCACGGTCACTGCGGTCACTGCGAGTGGCCAGGCGCGTCTGGGTGCCTGGGCCACCACGGCCGCCCCATCGCCCGCCGCGCGTGTCGTGGGGTCGGCCTCAACAGGCGCTCGCAAACAACCCCTGGCCTCGACAAGTGCGTCGCTCTCAGGCTAAACATGGGCAAGCTCCGTGTGTCTGTGTACAGTGCATCCCGCAGCTATATTTGAGCTCGCGAAGGCGGCGGGCGCGGCGCGGGCGGGGGAGGGCACAGACGCCCCCCCCCCAGCGCTGCCGCGTGACGTGATGTCTGGGCGCCCGCCGCCAGCTGGCACTGCCCGCGGCTGCCACCATCTCGCCCCCCCCCACGCCCCGCGCACGTGCCGCCCCCCCGTGCCACCCCCCCGTGCCACCCCCCCGTGCCAGCTTAGTGCCCCTCCCTGTGTCCCGTCACGTGCCCGGCCCTGCCCCCCCCCATCTCCCCCCCAGCAGCAGCAGCTCACCTGCTCGGGGTGTTGGTCGCGTTTCACCCTTTTGGTTGGCAGGTCGTGACGACGAGGCACTTCGGCCTGCTCCCATGTTCATTCAGAACGTCGGTGCGCGTCTCGCGGCTCATAGTCAGCGTGGCACGGCGCTCGTCTCATTTGGCAGCCCTTGGCCAGTGCAGAGATGCCCACGACGTCGTCGGATGGCATCCCACAAAGATATTCCTATATTGTGCACGCACAGCAGGCTCATGGGCAGAGTCAACCCCAGACTTTGGTGTTTTTGTATTGGATGTTGTAACGTTCTTACCCCGCGCCTCGACTGGACATCTCGTGACAAAAGAGCTGTGTAGCTCATCAGATTCCTCCTCCAGTATAAATAAACGTTCTGACGTGGTCGTACCACCACCAGGCTGATGGTTGCAACACCAACTCGGACTTCGGTCTTGTATTGCAAATTAGATGAGGTTTGTGTGCGTCAACGTCAAATCCAGATGTACATTTGTTGACTCCGGCCTCGCGTTCGTCTCTGGTATCTCTCTCTGCTTGGTCGAAGCTCTTCGATGCAGCGACAAACTGTTCGTCGGCTCCAGGAGGGAGGGGGTCCTTTGAGGGCGCACAATTCACGCCCGGAAAGGCGCGCGCGTGTGAGTTTAGAGGGGAGAGGGAGCGCAGCGACACGACGGACCTGGCGGCCCGGGTTCAATTCCCTCTCACGGCCACCGACACCAGTGATGATTATCTGAACCGGTCCTGGGCCTTCCCTAGGTCGACTCAGCCTCACATGAGCACCCGGTGCGATGTGTAAACATCGCCACTAGGGAGACAAAGGCGGCCGGACGTGGTGTTTGCCACCCACCTCCTTCGTGTGCCGTGCCGGCCTTCGTAGATGCTACTCGCAAACAGCACTTGCCCCAACAGTCTGTTAAGGCTATACGGGGGATCTTTGGTGACAATGTACAGGCCGTCGTGACCATGAGTGTGCGTGCACCGAAATGTGCATCGGCGAGTTTAACGCAATCGCGCGCTCGCATTCCTGGGCGCTGTGCACGAACGGAATCCACTGGAACATTTTAATTGTTCGTCCTCGCTTCGCAAAACTGCGTGTTTATGCAGAGCGCCGGAGTCTCCTCCTGCCGGCCCCCCTCTCGCCCCCCGCCACCGCAGCAGAGCAGCGAGTTGAGTGGCGACGCTTGGGTGCAGGGTCACAGCAGGGTAAGAAGCGCTGTTTTACGGCAGCAGATTAACGCGCGCGCGCACGTAACTGCACGAATAACAAACACGCTCGCGATAAATGGTCACGCGTCACCGTATTTCAGCTCCTCGTGACGCGAGCAAGACACAAAGTGACGCGACTGAGACACAAAGTGATGCGTGGGACGTTACGAGGCGCACCGAATGCGAGCGTGACAAGATCATCGGCCAGGCATCGTCACAACAGTGCTGAGTTGAAACGAAAAAAACCCGTCCCGATGTCGGGTCGGAACTCGCAAGACAGCCCGATGTCTGGGGATGATAAGGGGCGGGTGGTGTGGGAGACGCGCCGGCAGCGTGGGGAGGAGGAGGCGGGGGGGGGGTGATGGTTGGGGTTTCGAGGCAGTTGAAGCCCGAGCACAAGAGAGAGGAGGGGGCCCTCCACTTTGTGTGTGTGGGTGCCAGTGATGTGGGGGTGTGTGTGTGCCAGTGATGTGTGTGTGTGTGGGGGTGTGTGTGTGCCAGTGATGTGTGCGTGTGTGGGGTGTGTGTGTGCCAGTGATGTGGGGGTGTGTGGGGGTGTGTGTGTGCCAGTGATGTGGGGGTGTGTGTGTGGGGGTGTGTGTGTGCCAGTGATGTGGGGTGTGTGTGTGGGGGTGTGTGTGTGGGGGTATGTGTGGGCCAGTGATGTGGGGGTGTGTGTGTGGGGGTGTGTGTGTGCCAGTGATGTGTGGTTTAATGCGGGCGCTGTGCGGCCCGCCCCGCTCCGTAACTGTGTCCGACTAAAGGGGCCCCTTTGTGAGGCTCGCAAACAGTGGCGCGCAGACGGGAAATTAGCATAGGTCAAGTTTACGGGCCGGGTCTGCGAGGCGTCCCGCGCATAATTACCCTCCCTGGGGGGTGGGGGTCGCCGGGATGAGTGCGGGGTGACCCCCCCCTCCGCACGGGAACGCGCGCACCCCGCTCGGTCCGATGCCGTCTTGGGCGCGGGGCTCGGCCTGGAACGTGGCGGTGCAGCAGGAGGGTGCTCGTGGCGGCACTGCGAGGAGAGGCCACGCGTAGTGGTTGTCGTGGTGGCAGCAGCAACAGCCCGCTGGGGCATCCGTCTGTCCGTCCACCCCGTCTGTAATCGACGCATGGTCACTTAGACGGTGGGGGGGGTGGAGTGCGCTGCACTCCATGGAATGCTATGAAAAACGATTCGCATTTTATATTTAAAAAAAATCCGTGGTCGTGTAACACCTGAAAATGTGCCGGTGGTCGGTATGCTGAAGGAAAAGGCCGGGCTTGGGATTTTCTGCAGGGAAGAAGGGTTGGCCTTCTTTGTGCTGGGGGGGGAGCGGGGGTGAGAGGGTGGTTTTGTGAGAAGCGAAAGGGGGTTTCTGTGGGGTGGGGGAGGAGGCATCTTGGGTTGGTGGGCGGGTGCTGCGTTTTGTCTCCAGAGCACAACATGTGCAATGAACTCAGTCTGTGTGATGGCTGTGATCCTGCTGTGCCCCAATGTCTTACAATTCAACATCAAGTCTTCCCGAGGAGTTCTCGCAATAGGGACATGTGCTCACTTTTCAACATCATCCTAGTTTGCACTTCAGAGTTGCTTCTGACAAATTGAAATAATGTCCAAGAAGGGAACGTTAAGATGTCGACACTTATACACTGGGTTTGATTCAGACAATTTTTCTCCCTGGGTCGATAAATTGAACACTTTGTTGGAGGTCAAAGTGGCTTTCTTCTGAAAAGACTGGCCCCTGTCATAGGAATGTCGTATTTTGCGCCTGCAAATCTATTGAGGGCTGCCACTGGGGATGAACACAGCTCCGCGTTTCTTTTATACGGCGGAACGCGTTGTAACGCGTTGTCACTCGCATGGCTGGGTTGAGGGTCGAAAATAAAACGCCCGGACCACAACATGAGCTCAGTGTGGAGGGGATGGTGGGTCACAGAGATGGAGCCTGACTGAGACACCCACATGTAAAGCCAGTGATATGCCTGTAGGGAGGGCAGTACACCAAATAGGGTTCTGCCCTGTCCTTAGGTGCAGTCGTTCTCCTCTGGCTATTGCACTTTATTTCCACGTGCAAACGTAGGGAAAACATTTTGCCAATAAATCGAGACGTTTAATCCTCCTGCAATTGAGTTTGAGTACGCAGCGTGTGAATGTTACGTTCACCATCAGCTATCGATCAGAAACGAGCTCGGTTCCCTTGCCGATGGGAGCAGTGGGGGAGAGATGAGTTTGGTTCGATGGACTCAATGAATAAGACCCCCGCCGTGTTCGCTGACATAGAGGGCAGACTAAGTAAGTATCTCCCGGTACTTCAGTCGCCACAATGTTTGCTCGCCTCTCCCCTCGCGATGTCACTATATCGTGGCCGTGCCTCCTCGCTTGTGGTAGCAGGGGCAGAGTGCACCCACCCACCCACCCGTGTCCGTGCGTGGAAGGTGCAGCATTACCAACAGATAAGAAGGCAGCGCGACGTTATCGACACCTCCTCCTCCTCCCCCCCGCGCCCCCTCCGCCAGCACGAGTGGCCACGGGGGAGCCGCGGCTCATTGTGATGCATCGACTTATCGCTCAGTCCTTGCCGAGACGTCTGCAGGGAAGCCCGTCGGAACGTAAATAAATAAACAACGTGCCAGAAAACAGCGGAGGAGCTGACGCTGCAATATTTCAGTGTGCGCTGCGCCCGCGAGTGAATTTCAGTCTGCCAGTGACGTCATTTTGTGCTTGCGAGTTCGTTATCTTACGCAAGTCGAGAGCTGTCAAGTGTCCCCGTGCGTGCAGTGAACATTGGCGCTCATCTCCATTGGCGCTCATCTCCATTGGCAACCCCGAGCAGAGGTGGAAAATTCCACAGTCATATGGCACTGGTCCAAGCTCCGTATGCTTAAGGTAGCAACTGTTGACTTCCTATAAAGTCGCACTAATCTTACTGACCCTTAAAGGGACGATCGTGGGATGAGTCTACTCCATCCAGGATCGTGACGTGCGTTTCTCTACTGTGTATTAATGTGCACGTGAAACTCGGGTTCATGCTTATCCACGAGTACGATGCCTTGTGTAGAATGTCCCGATGTGGCTGTATGAGGACGCTTTATACGTCCATATTGCATTATGGCCTGCACATGGATATAAATTAGGAGATTGGGTTCATGTTCGTTCATGGCATTGCACTTAGAGGCTACCATTTATTTGATCGGTGTTATTGCTCTGGTACTGGTGTGTAGCGGCTAGCGGCTCGTGTTAGCATTGGTTCATGATTCAGATTGGCGTCGGCATTGAGTTGGTAGCTGGAGTAGGTATACGGGTGAGGTTTGTGTGAGCATCGCGTTTCCACTTCCATCAGAGGGAGTCGGGGACAAGGGTCAGCAGTACCGTGGTGCCAGTGACAGGGAATGGTTCGGGTTAACACTGGCGTTGGTGTTCACTTCTCGGTTGTTATTTTCAATTTGAGGCTCAGGGTTGGCTAAGATAAGGCTTGATCGTCAAGGTATAGAGCATTTTTCTTGATTGCAAGGCCGCGGGCCACTAGTGGCCCCTAGTGGCCTTTAGGGCGGCCCCTGACGTGCAGACCCCCAACAATACATAGATAGTGAAAACACCCCCCATCATCATCGTGCTGCTGACAAACTCCCCAATGGTTTAAAATGTGTGGTGGCGCTCACCACACTGATGATGTCTTATTGGTGAAAGTGGGCCCCCTCTGAAAATGAGTGAAAGAACACCGGACTAGATGTATCCTTAAGGGGCTTGTCCAATGGTATAATCGTACCAAGCAGCACACCATCAGCATCTCCTTTCAAAGCACTCGGCTACGTGCGCACTGCAGTAGCGTGGGGTGTGTGTGCGCTTGCGAGACAGGTGACGCAAGGTTACTGCACCTTAACGGCTGCATTGTTATGCAATGGCAGCGTCGTTTAATTGTAGATGTCTGACTCGAAGGGAGACCTGTTCGTTGCAAAGACGCTCCGGGTTACGCCTCTGTGCTCTGTGACGGCTCAGTGTATTTACACAAACACGCCGAGAAACCGGTGTAAGCGCTACCGCTTCCTGTTCTCTGTGAGTTATCAGAAAGAAAGGAAGGAAGCTCTCCAAGGCATGTACATTTGTGCTAGCCCGTATCTGAACCAGAAATCTGTGTCCAGATCGTACGTAAAAGTTTTGACATGGTATTGCTATTCCAATTGTATCCAGTCGAGCTATTAGCAGCATGTCACAGATATTAGCTCTCCATTTGGGACTCTCACTTGAAGCATTGAGATATCAACTTGTGACAGGGAATGTTGTCTGTAAGTTGACATTACCTGTGGAGTCCCTTTTATAGCTGCTCACCCACACTAGGTGGCATGCCTTTAGCACGCTTTGCTGAGATTGTCCGTTGCATGTAAATGAAACTGCATTACGCATCTTCTTGTTAATTCACAGTTGAAACACTGCGATATCACGTAATGTTGGGTTGTGTTGTGCAGTTAATGGCGACCGGCCTGACGCCATCAACTTTCTGTTCTTGGGAACCCAGTTTAATGAAGGGTGGCTGAGATCTTGATTTGAACCCAGGATCTCAGTGGTGCCAAATATTGCACGCACATAGGCCATCGGTATTCTTGTTACGGTTAAAAAAATATTTATCACGTGGGCCCTGAAGGCAATTATTCGATCACATCAGAAGATGAATCTGGATACAAATTGTGTCAGAGAATCTCAGAATGCCTGACCTCTAAATGTTGCTGAACACAGAGCACAATATAACAAAAACACACAGGTGTTAACACCGATAAGGACCTAATTGCGACCACTTGACCAGATGAATCTGCACAAGAGGCTGGAGATGGACGTTTATTGAAAACTGTGATCCATAAGAGTTTTTTTTGGTTACATCGCATAAATATAAATGTGTAGTGGATTCAACTGAGTCGCAGACGCACTCTTTGGAGGCAACACATTTATTAACACCAACACACAGGGTAACTGTCCCTTAACAGAATAACAACCTACACTAATTACAATGTAACTGCTACAACCTGCCAGGACCACAGCTCGGGTCCAGGTCCACGTGTTGGAGACTCTGTTGGACGTAGGACGTAGACGAAGGTTTCTTCAGGATGAACAACAACGCCGGTCCCTTTGGGGGACCCGGCTTATATCCTCTGCAGCGTGGCCGGGTCCGCCCTTGGCCACGCCCACCTTCCAGAATCCTCGAGCAGGATCTGAACCTCGACCACGTGACCATCCCTAGCCCCCACTTGGGGCCCCTTTGTAGACTTAACCGGTTATGTGTCCTCTGGGGTCAACCAGAGTGCCACGGCCTATTGTAACCCCATTCCCGTGGCCGGTACTCTCACACCCTATCCTGTAGGGGTCGGCACTGCACGCCAAGCGCGGTGCCATCCAGCACTGTCAGTCAGCGCTCACCGAACCCCTCTAGGGCCGGTACTGCACCCACATTCTCGTGGTGCCCGCGATGTCGCTACACCGCACGCCGTGCCTCTCTCTGGCCGGCATTACACAGTGACATCCGTGATGTCACTACAAATGTGTCGTGGTGGTGGGTCAACGACACATTTATATTTACGTGTTCGAATAAAAAAAAACTTGATTTTGAGTAATATTGGTCGCGAAAGTCTACAAAGTGTTAACCTGGTAATGGTGCTGCTCTTCAAATGGAGGAAGGGAGAGTTGGGTACATGATTGGCAGAGGGGGCCTCTGTGGGCATTAATTCTAGATTTGAAGCTTTCATGACTGCAAGGATTCATATTCTTAAGTTTTTTCGGTAAAGTCACGTAGGTAAAACATTAAAATTAATAAAAGTAAAATAAAATAAAAATCACGACGTTTCGGAGGCAACACAAGCTTCCGTCTTCAGGTGGAACCGTCACAGCCACGACAGCTGTATCAAGTAAATGAGAGATTGCAAGAGCTACCACTCCGTATATATAATGGTTGGAGAGGGGGGAAGGGCCAAGTACGGCACACTTTTTATTCATATGGTAAGGTGAGGCTTAAGAGGGTGAGCCTTTATTATGGAGAGGTACGGTTTGTGACTAAACCTGGCCTACATAACAATAGTGTGAAAAGGAGAAAACAACTAAACATGGTAAAACAAGCCTGGCTGTCTATCAATAACCTGTAATAGTTGTCTGTCAAATAAGATTGGCCAAATAAGTGTAGTTAAATCTTTTTTGCATAGTTAATCACATCTTTCCAATGATTACTCAGTTTGTAACCATCATCACGGTTGAAATTATGTCTGTGTTTGTATATTTGTATGGCTTCGTGTACAAACCTTTGATAGTAGCCAGGAGGTTTGCAGAGAACCTTGGTCTCGGAAAAGACAATTTCATGAGAGCCCACCGAGTTGTAGCAATGATCGGCAACGGCCGAAGAATCAGTTCTGCCGTGTTTCAGATCTGACTTGTGCTCGCGGACACGATCAGAAACATGACGTTTCGTTTCTCCAATGTAGCAATCACCACAACTGCAACTCAGTTTGTAGACTCCAGGATACTGTAAGTCAGGAACGACATCCTTCACAGATGGAATCAGATCACGGATTTTATGCACTGTACTGAATCGGACTTGGATCTTATGTTTGTTTAGAATTTTGGAGATCTTGTGGTCACGACTGCTATGTATGGTAACGTGATAGTTTTGGTCGGAGTTTCATGTGGCTGTTTCTGGAATGGCACCTTCTACAAACAGAATGAGGGTACCCCTATGGGCTCCCCCTTGTCACCAGTTATAGCCAACATGTTCATGGAAAAGTTTGAATCAGACGCCATCCAGACATCCACTCTGCGTCCTTCCCTGTGGAAGAGGTATGTGGATGACACTTTCGTCATCTGGCCACATGGCCTCCCAGCATTGAACCACTTCTTGGACCACATCAATTCTAGACACCCATCCATCAGATTCACCATGGAAGTGGAGAAAGACGGTAAACTACCATTCTTGGATATTCTGTTTGAGAGGAGGCCTGACGGATCCTTGGGACATTCTGTCTACAGGAAAGCCACCCACACAGATTCCTACTTGAAACCGGATTCCCACCACCACCCATCTCAAAAGAATTCTCTCGTCAAAACGCTATACCACAGAGCCCATGGCATTTCTGACCAACACCACCTGGCCGGTGAATTAAGACATGTACATCGGGCCCTCAGGATGAACGGATACTCTGACCGCACTATCCGCCAAGCTGTTTCTCCCACCACACAGAAACAGCCACATGAAACTCCGGCCAAAACTATCACGTTACCATACATAGTAGGCGTGACCAAAAAGATCTCCAAAATTCTAAACAAACATAAGATCCAAGTCCGATTCAGTACAGTGCATAAAATTCGTGATCTGATTCTATCTGTGAAGGATGTCGTTCCTGACTTACAGTATCCTGGAGTCTACAAATTGAGTTGCATTTGTGGTGATTGCTACATTGGAGAAACGAAACGTCATGTTTCTGATCGTGTCCGCGAGCACAAGTCAGATCTGAAACACGGCAGAACTGATTCTTCGGCCGTTGCCGATCATTGCTACAACTCGGTGGACTCTCATGAAATTGTTTTTTCCGAGACCAAGGTTCTCTGCAAACCTCCTGGCTACCATCAAAGGTTTGTACACGAAGCCATACAAATATACAAACACAGACATAATTTCCACCGTGATGATGGTTACAAACTGAGTAATCATTGGAAAGATGTGATTAACCATGCAAAAAAGATTTAACTACATTTATTTGGCCAATCTTATTTGACAGACAACTATTACAGGTTATTGATAGACAGCCAGGCTTGTTTTACCATGTTTAGTTGTTTTCTCCTTTTCACACTATTGTTATGTAGGCCAGGTTTAGTCACAAACCGTACCTCTCCATAATAAAGGCTCACCCTCTTAAGCCTCACCTTACCATATGAATAAAAAGTGTGCCGTACTTGGCCCTTCCCCCCTATCCAACCATTATACATACGGAGTGGTAGCTCTTGCAATATCTCATTTACTTGATACAGCTGTCGTGGCTGTGACGGTTCCACCTGAAGACGGAAGCTTGTGTTGCCTCCGAAACGTCGTGATTTTTATTTTATTTTACTTTTATTAATTTTAATGTTTTACCTACGTGACTTTACTGAAAAAACCTAAGAATATGGGGCCTCTGTGGTCTGGAGTAAATAAGAGACAGTTGGGTGAAGAGATGCAGTCATGGAGAGGGGAACGTGAGTCTGGACCTGAACGAGGCGACTGGGTGAACGAGGCTACTTGGTGGTAAACGGCGTGGACTGAGACATAACCCTGTGATGTAAAGGTGAAGCCTGCTGCTGGGTCGTGGCGATGCGGCTTGAGGACGCGGATAAACGGGGGAGCTCACGGGTACAGTGAGGGCGTTTCAGGGTAGAGCGTAGAGGAGGAGACGGGCAGAGGGGGTGGTGGTGGTGGAGGCATGGCGGGGCGGGGAGGCTGGTGAGGGGGTTTGGTTATGACGATCAGGTGCTGTGTGTGGTGTTGCTCTTGGGAAAGGCATCTCGAGAGCGGAGGGGTGAGGGTGAAGCCGGGTGGGGTGAGGGGTGAGTGGGGTGAGGGTGAAGCCGGGTGGGGTGAGGGGTGAGCGGGGTGAGGGGTGAGCGGGGTGAGGGTGAACCCGGGTGGGGTGAGGGGTGAGTGGGGTGAGGGATGACCAGGGTGAGGGGTGAGCGGGGTGAGGGTGAACCCGGGTGGGATGAGGGGTGAGCGGGGTGATGTCGCCGCCTCCACCCGCTCGAGGCTTATTTATTTGTGTTGCTTTAGAAGCGAGAAGACATTGCTGCTGCTGTTGTCGTTACGGGCATTCTATCGTGCTTTGAAGGCGGAGGGAGGGGTTAGAGGCCTAAACCTGACCCTGTAGCCCGGGCACTGACCCTGACCTTAACGCAAGACACTGCCCTTAAACCGCAAACACTCAATGGTTAAGCCCTCAAGTTAACTGTGAATGGACATTCTGAAGCTAACCGTAAATCATAAGGTAACCAGTCGGGTACATCCATGCCCAAGAGCTCACCCAGAACCCAAGATTTCACTCTCAACCGTGAGCCACTTTTAGCTTTGAACTTCAAATGCTGAAGCAGCTCTAAACCCTCATTCTAACCAAAACCTCAACTCTGAAAGGAACAATTCCACCCCTTACACCCTTATAGCCCGAACCACTTCCAATGTTTCTCTGCGTTGCAGTGTTTAACCCAAAACCGCAATCCATTGTCCCGTGTCCCCCTACCCTCGCGAGGCCGCCACGGCTTCAGTGAGTTCAAGACAGAGGTGCCCCCCCCCCACTCCAAGGCGCCCCCCCCCACTCCAAGGCGCCTCGCCCGAGTGGACGAGCGGGACCCGCTGGCCGATACCTCCGGCGTGGGGGGCGCGCGCGCGCGAGTGTCACCACTTAGAGCCGTGGAGTGGATGTGGCGACATCTCTCCACCACCACCACTCCTGCTGCTGCTGCTGCTCAGGTCCAACACTGAGAACGGGCACGGAGCGCGCGCCCCCTCGCCGCTTGAATGGGAGACCGCCAATGCAAGCAAAGCCCATGGCTGTGATGCTGTCCCGTGTGTGATGGATGTGTGTGGCACTGGTGGGGTAGGGGAGGGGGGCCTGAGCTATTGTGCTGTTCCCAGGCCCTGCTCCCCACCAGCTCCTTTGTGCGTCTCTGTGGTGCGTGTATGCGAGTGCAAGTGTTTGTGAGAGCGTGGCTCGTGTGTGTGTGTGCGCGTTGAGCCCATGTGTGTGCGTGTGGACCCTGTGTGTGCATGGTATTGGCCACCCACCCCCTTCGTGTGCCGTTCCGGCCTTCATAGGTGCTTGCTGACATCACTTGCCCCAAAAGTATGTTAAGGCTATACGGGGGATCTTTGTGGTTCATTTTGTGTACGTGCAAATACATGTGAACGTGGGAGCATGTGAGTGCATGTTTGTGGAAGTGAAGGTCTAACTGCGTGAAATGTTCGTCACATTTTTTATCGAGTTGTGTAGCTGCCGACCACACTTCAGTTCCTGTGATCCAAGTTTAATTCTATGCACAGGGGTCTATGGTTTGCTAATAGTATTTGGCCTCACAGACAACACTGCTGAAGTTAGGATATTTGTCTGTGTATGTGTGCTGTGTCAGTAACACGCCAGTATAACAGCCTGCCTCATTATGCTTGCGTGCTTCACGCTGTGTGTGTGTTCCCACACACACAAGACAAACGGAGGTCGGTGTCTGAACTGGGGGTGCACTGAATAATATTCGCTTCCGACACTCTGCCAGAACACTACTGGCAGTGTGTGTTTTTTTCGGTTCTCGTATTCGGCTGAATTGTTTGAAAGAACAAAAATGTGAGCCGAATATTTTGGAGGACTGGTGGACCGCCCGGTCACGTGACCGCCGTGGCTCCAGCGGAGGCCGCGAATGGGAGAGGCGAGCGCAAGAAGAGATGGGGGGGGGAGTCGCTCCGGTGACCACGACGAGCATGGCGAGACGACGTAGATGCACGGAGAGAGAGAGAAACACCCACACAGCGAGAGACAGAGAGACGAGATGTGGAGATAAATAATGGCACACTCAGAGACCGAAGGAGACGAGAGGCAGAGAGAGGAAGACGAAGGGAAACAAAGAGAGAGATACATGGAGGGAGAAAAGGGGAGACAGACAAAGAGGGGCGGATGGAGCCTGAGAGACGGAGGTAAAACATGGGAGGGGGACAGGGATCCACAGGGAGACAGAGAGACTTGAGAGGCAGAGACATTAATGCACGCCTATGTCTCAGCTCGTGCTTGCAGCAAGCAAGTGCATAGGAATTACGCATGAAACATGTGTGTGAGTGTGTGTGTACATGCGCGGGCGAGCAACTGTGGGATGCCGCGGCGGCGGGACGTGCAGTGTGAGAGTGGGTTGCTGCGTTGTCGAGGCAGAGACACTGGACCCAGTGTGGGAGGGGTGGTTGGTGGTGCTGCTGCTCATGCCCTCTGCTGCTCTGGGGGGGGGGGTATGAGGCGAACAGGCGGCGGTGTTGGCCCCCGCGAGTTGGCGGACGAGCGGGCGGGGTCTGGGCGAGAAGCGCCTTTTTTTTGTTGCCGCATCCAACACGGCGCTGGCGATCCGTGCGTGCCCCCCACTCCCCGACAGCGCCGTCTCGGCAAAACGAGGCGCTCTTCAAAGCCTTTTGTTTCAGGCCGGGAAGGGGGCCGTTCTGTTGCCTAATCCCACCTCAATTGACTGCTATTTTGCAGCGCTTTGTCTACACCCGCTGCCTCATTACTCCCGCGAAAGAAAGTAATAATGGCCGCAGCGACACTCGGCCGTGGCATTAGTCATAATGACGGTGGCGGCGGTGGTAATAATAGAGTTAGAGACGGCGTATACGAGCGACTCATTAATGGGGCTGCTGTATTAATAGCCCGGTGTTGTAGCCACTTGGTTTCTGAGATGCGGTTCGTCTGGAGTCCCCACCGTGAGATTGAGTTCCAGCATCGTCAACGTCATCATAATTACCCCCATGGCCACTACCATCATCATCATAACTATAATCATAAAGTAAATCATCACCACTATTATGACCACCACCACAACCATCATCATCATAGTCACATTAATTATCACCACCATTATGACCACTATCAGCAACATTATTGTCATCGTCACTGCAAATGGCCATTATTACCACCATCATGACAACCATCATCACCATCATCTATTCTAGATTTGAAGCTTTCGTGACTGCAAGGATTCATACTCTTAGGTTTTTTCGGTAAAGTCACGTAGGTAAAAAAAGAGTATCACCATCATCCCCCGTGGCTTAGTGAAATGCGACTTTGTGTGAAGTCAACAGTGGTGGTTGTTTGGATGTACTGTATTGGTACCAAGATTATAATTGTTGTGTTTTATTCACGAGTTGAAGGTCACCAACAGGGATGAGTACTGCCCAGTTCTCCATGGAGCAGCATTGCTCAATGGGTTTTATATTACAATCTGTGCACTTACCACGAAACTAAGTGTCATGGTTTTTTTTTTATCCGGCAAAACTACGCAGTCTAAACACTTTTCCAGGAGACTCATGCTCAGGATGTTCGACGCATTTGTTGAGTGCATTTTGTGTCGGAGGAAACATTAAGTGCCAGACGAAAACCCACGCATCGGAGGAGGTAACGCTCACGTCTACGCGTTTAGGATGGCAGCGTACTTCCTGTGGGCAGTTTCAGAGTGATCATAGAGCTGTTTGTGTCGGCATATGGAGCCATTTTTCCAAGAAATAGTTCGAGAATGGCTAATAAATAGGCCACGCATTACAATATCTTTATGGTAACCCTGCGAGAAAGTTCGCATTGAGGCGATGCTCATCTCTTGTGTTGACAGCCCTGAGACAGTGGTGGAAATACCTCATTCCTACGGATAGGACGAGCTTTCTGCGTAGAATAACCATGGTTGACTGCCCAACAAAGTTGTACTGGTTTTCTCGACCCCAAAGAGATGATGGACTGGACCAACCCACAATTTTTAACTCAACATTCTTATTGCGAGCCGTTCACTCGACTGCCGAGTCACCGATTGAGCCGTTACAGTCGTTGTGATTCACATTTCATGAATAATACTCAAAACTGGTACTCAGACGGGGCAGGCTGCCTTTTGTAACTAGGTCAGAAACCATTTAGATGAGCATTTGCAATGAAGATCGGGGAATGTTGTACATTTGCTGGATATCATGAATGGCATAAAAAAATCTGCAAAATAAAAGTATAAGTGGCAAGTTCACAATAGAGTTTGCACACACATACAATCACAACCTCGTCGTACAATACATTTCAGGAACCCAGTGGCTTTGAGCAAGGGTAAATTGTGTGTGCAGATGCAGAATTGCTACAAAAAATGAAGCTTTGCAATTCAAGGCATGCGCATATGAATGAATGAAATGAGCGGAGGGTATTCTCCGTTTTAAATGGCCTACTACATTTCGTAATAACACCATTCAACGCAAACATCTCATTGACAGAGCACCACTTGCGCTCGCATGGAAGTAATAGCAGCTGTGATTGTTGTTGTGTGGTGCGTGATGGAGTCTCTCCCCCGATGCTGGTGTTTTGAGTGTTTGGGCTTTCCGCGTGGAATTGGTTTCCGTGCCGGTTTCTGCCAAGTGAAGGTTTCAGAGCGCTCAGAGCACCTCGCTGGGCATGGAGGGAGCCGAGGGAGTGGAGAGGGAGCGGAGGGAGTGGAGGGAGTGGAGGGAGTGGATGAATGGTGGAAGCAGAGGGAGTGGAGGAATGGTGGGAGCCGAGGGAGTGGAGAGGGAGTGGAGGGAGCGGAGGGAGTGGTAAACGTGGAGGAATGGTGGGTGCAGAGGGAGTGGAGGGAGCAGAGGGAGTGGAGTGAGTGGAGGAATTGTGGGTGTAGAGGGAGTGGATGAATGGTGGGAGCAGAGGGAGTGGTAGGAGTGGAGGGAGCAGAGGGAGTGGTGGGGGAGGGGAGGGAGCAGTGGGAGTGGAGGGAGCAGAGGGAGTGGTGGGGGAGGGGAGGGAGCGGTGGGAGTGGAGGGAGTGAAGGGAGCAGTGGGAGTGGTGGGGGAGGGGAGGGAGCGGTGGGAGTGGAGGGAGTGAAGGGAGCAGTGGGAGTGGTGGGGGAGGGGAGGGAGCGGTGGGAGTGGAGGGAGTGAAGGGAGCGATGGGAGTGGAGGGAGCAGAGGGAGTGGTGGGGGAGGGAGCGGTGGGAGTGGAGGGAGTGAAGGGAGCAGTGGGAGTGGAGGGAGCAGAGGGAGTGGAGGGAGCAGAGGGAGTGGAGGGAGTGGTGGGGGAGGGAGCAGTGGGAGTGGAGGGAACAGAGGGAGTGGAAGGAGTGGTGGGGGAGGGGAGGGAGCAGAGGGAGTTGAGGGAGTGGTGGGGGAGGGGAGGGAGCGGTGGGAGTGGAGGGAGTGAAGGGAGCAGTGGGAGTGGAGGGAGCAGAGGGAGTGGAGGGGGAGGGAGCAGTGGGAGTGGAGGGAGCAGAGGGAGTGGTGGGGGAGGGGAGGGAGCGGTGGGAGTGGAGGGAGTGAAGGGAGCAGTGGGAGTGGAGGGAACAGAGGGAGTGGAAGGAGTGGTGGGGGAGGGAGCAGAGGGAGCAGAGGGAGTGGTGGGGGAGGGGAGGGAGCGGTGGGAGTGGAGGGAGTGAAGGGAGCAGTGGGAGTGAAGGGAGCAGAGGGAGTGGAGGGAGTGGTGGGGGAGTGGAGGGAGCAGAGGGAGTGGTGGGGGAGGGGAGGAAGCAGAGGGAGTGGTGGGGGAGGGGAGGGAGTGGAGGGAGTGGTGGGGGAGGGGAGGGAGCGGTGGGAGTGGAGGGAGTGAAGGGAGAGCAGTGGGAGCAGAGGGAGTGAAGGGAGAGTAGAGGGAGTGGAGTGAGCGGGGCGCCTCTCGCCAGGGGTTATGTAAATGTTGAGTCTGCGTGCTGGAACCTGCGCACGGGGCGGGGTGGAGAGGCTGGGCGCGAGACGTGCGAGATGCATGTCAACTGCATTTAAATATATAAATATATAAATACAAATACATTCCTTTCTCCGCCTTTCTGTTTGTGTCTGTGTATGCAGTGCCGCGTTTCTGTTCGTCTTCCTTCCGGCATTACATTTAAATTGTTTGGCTGTGTGTGTGTGCGTTCACGGGCGGTGGTGCCAGTGTCTCGCACGTCGTGCTCCGAACCTGGTCACCTGGGTTTAGTTCTCGGTCGTCGTGATTGAGCACTGGGCAGATGACCACCAAAAACCATGAATCCTGTGGCAAAAGGGAAACATTGGCTATTAATTGAATAGAAAATGCCGGGCTTGTCCAAATGATGAAAAAAACCCACATAAGCTGAAACAAAAGTGTGTAGGCTGATTGTATCCATGGGGGAAACGCAGGCCCTAACTCAGGGAGCAGCATTACTAAACTATTTTTTTTATTTTACCAGGTAAGGCCCACCGAGCTATGTAGTAGATATTTTTCAGAAGCAACCTGGCTATCACAAATGATAGCTCAACGAAGAGGCTTATCATGATGTGGGAATGTATAGCAGCAGCCAAATACTTTACATGCACGTTGATTCTGAATGTGGAGGGAAAAACCGGAGGACCTCGAGAAAAATCCACGAGACCGTCACGGGGAGAGAAAGATGCGAACTCCAAATATACAGCAGGCGTCAGGGTCGGGATTGAACCCACGATCTCCTGCACACTAGGCGAGGTTGTTAACATCTCCTAGCCATCGTGGCACCCCATCGCAATCAGAAGTTGCACGACAACAGCTCCACAGTCACATTGCATTCCTGGCCATGCGCATCAACACTCCATTGTGATCCCCAGTTTCAATCTCTCCGAGGTCAACTCAGCTCAAAACGGGCATATATATTGTAGCAAGGCACAAGTGGCCAGGTGTGCTCGGTACTCCGTCCACTGCCCTTCCTGTGGCTGCAGCAACGCAGAGAAGGGATTTCTCGTTGACCAGCAGCAGGCAGCGTCTCGTAGCACGTGCAACCAGCACTTTCTTAGAGTGTGGAGATATTTCAAATTTAATTTAAAACTGCCTGTGAGTGGTGGAAACACTTGAATGAATGCAAAAAAGAAAAGTGGACGAAGCTCTTTGGGCTTGCGATTTCCTGGCCCTGGGCAGTGACACTCCTCAAGACAAAAGGTGGAGTTTGTCTGCAGGCTGTGTGCACACGTGTGTGGATTTTATTTCATTTTTGGACAAAATTCATCAGCGCAGAATGTGCGACCCACAGTTGTAAATCACGAGTTCCAATCCCGGTGGTAAACGATCAACATGTTTGTCCAATGGTGAGACAGAGCCCTGCCATAATGTGGAATGTCAGTGGCTGGATTGTAACGGCCACCGCCCAATGCCTCGTTGTGTACGTGTACAGATTGGTGTTTTTATATATTCACAGAACAGTTCTGTGTTGTTCATTGTAGCGCTTGTGTTGTTCTGTGTTGTTCATTGCAGCGGTGGTGTTCGCGTCGTGTTGCTCGTGATGCACGTGAAGTTCTGCACATCAGCAGCACGGTCGCCGTTGCCACGGGTTGCGTTCGTTCCTGGAAGAGAGCAATCACGTACTTGTGTACTCACTCGAGCGCCGCACTCATTTATGTAAACAGATTTACAAAGCGGAATGTCTTTTGGGTGGGCATATGGTTTTGGGTAAAATGTATTTGTTCATGTGTTCATTTTTAATCTTGGGAGTTATTTATTTGTTTTAAAAATGCCTACTCGGGACTCTGTTGGGGCAGTGGAACGCGAGGGGGGGAGTGGTGGTGGGGGGGGATGCTTCTCTCCAATCCTCGATTTTCACCGGTGCCGTAGCCATTTTCAAAAAAAGCAGCCGCGTAAAAGGGACGCAGCAGTGATGCTCATATTGAACATCTCCTTAAACTGTCTTGTATCCTCTGCTCTAAACAGTAGCCCTAACCCGAACACTATCTGCTCATTACAGTCCGACAATGGCTCATGGCATTATATAACACGAATGTTAAATGCTAAAGATCAAACACCAACCTTAGCTTTATACCTAACACGAACCATAACATTAACTCTAGCTCTAACACCATCCATATTCCCTAACCTGAGCCTCAACTATAACAATAAGCCCTAACACCAAAACCCCCAGCTCTCCCGCTACCACTAAACCTAGCTCTTAGTCTAGCCATAACACCAATACTATCTGGAACCATCACTATCTCTACCCCATTATTGTCGAAGCCATCCCTATCTCTAACACATTCTTATCTCGAACCCATCCCTATCTCTAACCCATCGCTTATCACTAACACATCCCTATTTATAGCCGCAGACTATCGGGATGGTTCTGGTTGTGAATCAACGCCTAAGTTAACGAATATGGCACCGATAGCCGTGTTAGTGGAGAGGGCACCAACTGGCCATCGATCCGACATCGATGGCCTTGTCAGTATTTTTCACAGCCTGGTTTTTTTCAACTTTGCTTGTCTGGTGGATCGGCGAAGTGTCTGACGCCTCCGCGTAACTCACAAGGCTCGACTCGTTACGCCGTGATGAGGAGGGGGCCTTAGCAGCGCGCCTTATGTGGAGAGGACAAGGCATAATCGGAAGGCATCGAAGCTCGTGTGGGCTCACGCACATACGTACATACGTGCTTGACGTACATAGACACGCGCAACACAAGACGAGGATTCCCCATATAACATAAAAGAGTGTTGGAGCAAATGCTGTTGGCGAGCAAATACCAAGGCCAACACAGCACACGCCCGGCCACTTTTGCCTCCCAAGTACTGATGTTTACACACCGCACCAGGTACTATTTTAAGGCTGAGTCGACCTAGGCCCAGAACTGGTTCAGATATTCCTCACTGTCATAGGCCGTCAGCCTGAATCGAACTTGCGTCGTTGGTTCGTAGTGCAGCGAGCCAACCACTGTTGCACTTCTGGCCATTACGCAAACACACTCGCAAATATACACCCACAAGCATATTTACAGACACATGTACACGCAGATATACAGATATACACACGTAGACACATGTAGAGTAAGACACGTACACTTTGATTATGTGTGGATTTGAAAACGACCATGCAAAAAAAGAATGCGTGCATATATAGACGTAGTTACATGGAGACAAAGACAAACATTCCCATATAGCCTTTAACAGACTGTTGGGGCAAGTGATGTTAGCGAGCACCTATGAAGGCCAGCACGGCACACGAGCGGGTGGGTGGCCAGCACCACGCCTGGCTGCCTTTGTCTCCCCAGTGGTGATGTTTACATACTGCACCAGGTTATCATTTGAGGCTGAGTCGACCTAGGGAGGCCCAGGACCAGTTCAGATAATTAATCGTCACTGGTGGCCATGAGCAGGAATCGAACCCCCATGTGACTGGGTCCGTAGCGCAGTGCGCTCACCGCTACCGCACATCTATGTAGACACACACAAACAAAAGCATGCATACGCACATATACTCGCACCTACATACATGCTGTACATACATCGGTCGACACATAATTAGGCACCAACAATAAGGTAGGGACCCAAATGGCACCACATAGGCACGCACATATGGGTAGCCAAGGGTCCCTGGGTTACAAGGGAAGTGCTGTCAGAAAGCACTTAACCCTCAGGCTGGTCGGATAGAATCATACATGCATGGGTAGACAAACATCCCTTCATAGAGCCTTCAACAAGTGTTGTTAGTGAGCACCTATTAAGGCCTGCGCGGTGCACAATGAAGTTGTGTGGCCAGAACTGTACGGCCAGCTGCCTTTGTCTCCCCAGTGCTGATGCTTAACATGATGATGGTGGTGGTTGGTGGTCATCTGTCCACCTTCAAGCCCAAACCCACACCGCAAGCCGCTCGCTCGTCAGAGACGTCGCGGTTGTCCGGGAACCTTCGAGAGTCGTGGTGGTGGTGCCGCTGGTGGCGTCACCACCCCGCACCCTTTCGCAGCCCTCGTTGGAAAGATGCCACGGTGGATTTTTTTACCCCACCTCCTTTGTCCACGCCTTTTTTCTTTGTTTTGTTGAAAAATTGATCATCGTCTTTCTTCCCCCCCGCCACCCCCAAAATATTATTATGGCTAAAGTGAGCAGGCCGATAAGGCTCGCGCGTATCGCAGTTGAAATGCGGTCGTTCGAGTTAAACCGTGAAATGGAATTAAAGCGCAGGTCGCCTCGCTGGCAAACGTGTGCCTGTGTGGCCTGCGTGTGTGTCCATGTGCACTAATGTGTGTTCTTTAGATGTCTGCATACGATTAGCACAATATTATGTTCTACTTCATGCTGCTGCGCACACACAGGATGCAGTTGTTTTGAACGGATTTGTGCGATTTCTTTTTGTTGCTGTCTGCAAACACAAATGTGTCTCCTTGGCTGTCCCGTGTTTTTGTGCGTCTGTGTGCATGGAGCGGTAGTACAGTGGTTCACGCGCTGCACTACGAACCCGGCGTCCCGGGTTCGATTCCCACGGTCAACACCAGTGACGATTGTCTGAACCGGTCCTGGGCCTCCCCTAGGTCGACTCAGCCTCAAATGAATGCCTGGTGCGGTGTATAAACATTGCCACTTGGGAGACAAAGGTGGCCGGGCGTGATGCTGGCCACCCACCTTCTCGTGTGTTGTGCCGGCCTTCATTGGTGCTACTCGCTAACAGCACTTGCTCCTAGAGTCTGTAAAGGCTACACGGGGGATCTTTGTTGATGGTGTATTGTTTTAGTGGTCAGTGCATTGCACTACGATCCCAGTGGTCCGAGTTTGTTTTTTGGCCTCGTACAATGGTACTGCCAAGTAGGGACCTGGTTGAAGTGTGTGAACATCATCGGCACTTTGGAGACAGATTACCAAACATGGTGTTGGCAACACTATCCCTCTGGTTGATGTACCAGATTTAATAGGTGCTTGCTAACAATACTTTCCCCTACAATCTCTAAGCTTAACGCATTTTGACTAATGTGTATGTCTGTGCCTTGTTGGTTGTCTGTGTGTGGAGCGGTGCCATAGTGTTTAGCATATTTCTCTATGATCCCGACAACCTGGGATCTGCTGGTGGCATTGCATAACAAATCTAGTAGGTTGTATCTGAACCTGCCGTGAGTTTT
This sequence comes from Lampetra planeri, assembly GCF_965212315.1. Classification (NCBI taxonomy): domain Eukaryota; kingdom Metazoa; phylum Chordata; class Hyperoartia; order Petromyzontiformes; family Petromyzontidae; genus Lampetra; species Lampetra planeri. The sequence continues at coordinate 9,540,220 of NC_136148.1, read as the reverse complement.
AAAACAAAATTGAAAACACAACTTAAACAGAGGGACCATATCCTATGACCAGCAAAACTGTCGGGGCTTTTTCTCGGTGATTATGACAACAGCCGCCATTTGCCACTGTGCTAGGCCAGGTGCACTCAGATGCAAGGTGAAGTGTCGAAGGCTCGCTGACAGGTCACGGGACAGACCCTACTTTGTCATCTTGCTGCATTTTAGCCGCCCGGTGCTCTCTGCCCTCCGTTGTTGCTGGACGGCGTCCTTCACGAGTCCCTTCCACAGAGGCCGATCTTCACACCGCTGGTACCAGTCTTTGACAAGTTCCTCCCTTACCGCATCAGTCCATCTCTTCTCTAGCTTGTGTCGCGCCCGTTTAGCCCCCTCTATCCAGCCAAACAGAAGCTGCTTGGGCATGCGGTGGCTGGGCATGCGAGCTACATGACCCTCAGCTAATGCAGCCTCGCCTGCCGGAGGAGCTCACCGATGGGACTTTGTCCAGATCTTTTAAGGATTTGTGAGCTCACAAAATCCGGTCTGGTTAAACTCAGGATGAATTGTAGGCAGGCCAGCCTGAATATTTGAAACTGGTGCAGATGTTGCTTCAAAGGGGTCCACGTTTCCCAAAGCATAGAAAAGAGAGGGCATGATTGTGGCCGAGAAGACCCGGAGCAGCGTGTGGAGCGACAGACCAGACAGCTTCCATGTAGCCAATGAAAAGATAATGCCAACCCCTGCTGCCAAATTGGAGTTGGCCATAAGCACACTGTCCTGGTATAGAAACTTATCCACTCTCTCCACAACTGTCACAGATGTATACACATTTAAGACACAGAGATACACGCACACATACAGTACTTATACAAGACGAAGATCCCCTGTATAACCTTAACAGCCTGTAGGAGCAACTGGTGCTCGCGAGCAGCTATGAAGGCTGGCACGGCACACAAGGGGGTGCATGGCCAACACCACGCCCGGCCGCCTTTGTCTCGCCAGTGCTGATACAATGCACCAGTTACTCACTTAAGGCTAAGTTATTGGTCGTATACGTGGGGCAATTGCTGGTTTTTAACAAACATTTTCAAATTTGAACAAGAGGTTTGATATCAAAATATAGCAAACCTTCACAAAGTGTTAAAATCTGATCTCTCATATCTCACTCATGTGAAACGTTCTGTAAAGCCCACACTAGGGAAAGCGCATGAATCTGGGTACCTTGGAAATTAAAGAAAATCAACAACAAAACACTTGAACGCACTCAAACTTATCTAAAAAAAAGTGCAATTCCTGGGCCCAGTTTTGAGAATGTGGCAGCCGCCGTGCTGCGAGTTTGAATGCAAAGTTGTCGCCATGCCCGCAAGGCCGGCCCTGTCCGCCACTGTACGCGGCTGATGGCCAACTGCGAGCCTTTGTGTCCGAACTAAGACAAAGAGCCCGCGTGTAGCCTCCATAGACTGTAGGGGCAAGTGCCGCTCGCGGGGAGCACCTAGGAAGGCCGTCACGGCACGCGAGAGGGTGGGTGGCCGGCACCACGCACGGCCGTCTTTGTCTCCCCGGTTGCGACGTTTACACACCGCACCAGGTACTCAGACCTTGGAGAGGCCCAGGACCGATTCAGATAATCATCACCGGTGTTGGCCGTGAGCGGGAATCGAACTCGGGTCGCCGGGTTCTTAGCGCAGCGTAGCGCTAACCACTACAATGCCGCACCCCACGAAAGGCGCACTCACACGCGTGGTTAGTGTTTGTTCTCCGAAACACTGTCCGACCCTAGTTTTACTCGGCCTAAAATGAGTGAACACCATTGCGTATCAGCCTTGGGACTGTGGGAACAAAGGACCGTGTGCCTACTTGGCAATAACAACACTCATCATCGACGTTGGCGACCATCCGTTCGGTGTGTGGGGAACGGGGTTCGCGTCTCATGCCCGCCCGTGGGCTTGCGAACTACGCACACGGCACCGTCGCATGATCGTGCCTCGCGTACTCAACGCTGCACGCTCGCTCCGGAATACACACACACACGCGTGTGTCTACTTGTGCCTCTCTGTAGTATATCACCCCCCACTACTGCCGCCCCATCCTCCGTCCCTCTCGCCTTTCCCTCAATGCCCCCCCCTTCTCCATCCTTCGCCCCAAATGCCCCGCATAGAAAAGCTCTCATGAAGTTCTCATGCTAGGAGAGTTTGCCCTCGGCTGCGCTCCGCGCGGGTGGCGGGGGGGGCGAGGAGGCGGTGGCGGGGGACGCTGGGCGGGCCAGACAGGCGCGCCCGCACTGCGAGCCCCGAAGAATGTCGTGACTGTCTTCAGTCTGACGCTTGGCAGGGCTGGCAGCCGGCCTGGGGTTTTAATGAGGCTGACCGGCCACGACAAAGTGAGATCACGGCGGCGGCGTGGTGGTGTAGTTTGGTGGTGGCGGCTCCCTTGGAGCTCGGAAGGGCGGCACAGCGCCGCCGTGGGGAGCACAATGGAGGCAATGGGTTGGCACCCGGCGGCGTTTGGGGTTTCAACGCAGACGGCTCCAAAAACAAACAAAAATATTTAACTTTGCGTTCAGCGCTTGTGTTCGTGTGCGAACGATTTCAAGTTAAATATCTGTCGGTCGCTGGAATTTAATGTTTTCTTGTCAATACTACCATACTTTATTCTGGAAATGTGACAGGAATTAATTGAGGCTGACAATAGGTGTGGGTTTCTTCGGGGGGTCGTAAACGTTGAGCAGCTGCCCCATTGACAGTCGTGTTTACAGGCACACAGCAACGTTCCAAGTGGTGGCGTACTATAATATTCTTGTGCAATCAAAGGTACTGTATGGTTTACCCAGCAAAACCCCTCGATAATGGTTATGGGTGGAGGACCGAACTAGGAAATGTCTGACCTGTGCTTGTTCCATGTTGGTGGAAACTCGCGTGCCTGGCAAATATCTGCAAATGGGTCAACAACCCAGTTTCTGTACTGCTACCTTTTGACAACTCATTACACTGCCAGATAGTTTGTTAGTATTGCACATGGTGGCATCGTTTCTGAACGACCAGATGGAAATAAAAGAAATGACATAAAATGTGGGGTGGTGTTCAGCTGTAGTTTCTGATGCTGAGCCAGTTGGTCTAAATTCCACATTCCCATGGCAAGAGGCCGGTCTCTGCACATGCCGGACACCATTACGTTTTTGTCAACAGTGGCATTAATTTAACTTGATCCCAGATGTGAAATAAGCTGGCTGTGGGACCCCCCCCCCCCCCGATCGAGATTTGAGCTCGCAACCTTTCGATTGTTGGAGGCTCCAACCACAACGCTATACGATCATTAAAGTATAATCACGTTTAACATAGTGTACTATTTCCATCATTACGCACAAAGACATTGCCCCATGATCAAATTCCAGAACCTGGGACCTGTTCTGACTCAGTGCCTAGTCACGAGCATCAGGCTCTTAGTCACCCACGAACACAATTTCTCTTTAACAGTTTTACCAAAACCCCTTTTATGTCCGTTGGCAAAGAGCAGCAAGTTTCTTTAGTGTTCTGTGCAAAGATGAAAGCTCCGATTCGCCGTGATTCACCATAATTGTATGCGGTGGTTGTTTTTGAATTCCGGATTTTCGGGAAATGACTGTTTGGAAGGCGAACACTTCACTGTCGCGGAATGGAGACCGCAGCTCCTTCTGCCTCTCGGCAGCAGACGACGGCTCACGGCTTCGCCATCCGCCCCACTTTGTGCTGCACTGGCACTGCTTGTCTGAGAGGCTGGGGTGGAGGGGCGGTGGTGGAGAAAGGCGGAGGGAGGTTGGGGGGGGGAGCTGGTGCTGACTGCTGGGGGTCGCGGGGGCTTTTGGTTTTGAGTGCGTGCGGTTTTTGGGAGTCGTGGGCTCATGGAAGGGGGAGGGATGGTTGCTGGTGGGGCTGGGTTGAGGGTGCGGGGGGGTCTTGGTGGCCTTGCCTGCAGGAAGTTGGGTCACAGAGGCGTGAAAAAACCCCCAGCTGCCTCTCCCGCACGGCCTTCCCGTCCCTGCGAGCACTGTTCCAACATGTGCAAAAATAATAATGTAAGAGAAGAACAAAAGTGTAAAAACAATCTCCAAAGCATTTTACACACGCGAGTGTGTGTGTGCGAGAAAGGCGGAGGGATTGAACTGGTAATGAATAAAGTGCACGTTTCGCCAAAGCTTTGGTGGAAAATACCACCACGAGAATGAATGTGTCTCGAGTCGCTCAGGATCACCCTCACCCCTCGTCACACGTCCCCTTGTCCCCCACCTGCGTGCTAGATGCCCCCCCCCCCGTAACACGGGGGAGGATGGGACCTTGACGTCCGCGTGGGCCCCACTCGCATTGGCCGTGCACGTCGCCGCCCGTGGGGTGGGGGGTGGCACAGAGAGAGAGCCACGCTTACAAAGTGAGAGCGTGGCTCTCTCGCTCGCTCTCTAATTCTGCTGCTGCTGCTGGGGGGGGTGGGTGGCGGGGTCGATGGTGGTGGTTGGAGGGGTGGGGGTGGGAAGTCTGAGCCATTGAGACGCGGGGAGTTCACACAGAGGTTGCCTTGTGCACAGAGGGCGGGGTAGCAGCGCCACCTCCCCCGGCCTCCCATTGGTGTCCGCGCGTGCCTTTGACCCCTCACCCCGACGCCCGCGATTGGTTGGCGGGCTGCTGGGTGGGCGCTCTCGCCGCAGACGGGGGGGACGGTCCTGGTCCGCCTCGCTCGGGGCTGGGGGGGGCGATGAATCCGAGTCGTGAGTGAGGAGGCGACGACGGCCCTGGGGGGTTTCTCCCGACGAACAGACAAACTCTCGTCCAGCCTCTCGTCCAGCCGCACGGGGTAACCGGCTCGCCCGCAACGCAGCTCGAGGCGAGCCCGGTCGACACGGTGGCCAGCCGTCAAGTTACATTTGTCCAGCCAGCGGCGTGACCGCCGAGACAGCCAGACAGACGCCAGACAGACAGCCAGACAGAGAGCCAGACAGCCGCTACGAGGCAGCCAGACAGACGTCAGACAGACAGCCGCTACGAGGCAGACGGACAGCTTGGCCGTCGCGGTCAAGTCGCGCTGTGTCCGTGCTTTCTGTCTCCCCGGGCCGCTCGGTCTTGGTGGTGGGTGGTGGTGAGGAGGAGGAGGCAGAGCCGGGCACGCGGCACGGGGTCCAGTTTAGATGTTGGGGTTTAGGCCGGGCGCGGTGCCTTAGCTCTGGGCTCCCTCCCTGCCCCTCGCCTCATCCCCCCGCGCGGCTTCATGTCCGGCCTGGCCCATGACAACGGCAGCAGCAGCAGCAGCGGCAGCAGCAGCGAGAGCGGCGAGGTGGTCGCAGCGGCAGCGGCGGCAGTGGCGGCAACCTCGGACGCGTCGTGTATATGTAACTGCAGCCGCCAGGCGTCCGTCGCGCAAGGCCTCTGTGAGTACCGCTCGCCCCCCTCCTCCAGCCCCTTCACCCTCCACCACCACCCTACAGGTTACCGACCTCGCTGCGGTCGTGCCGACGTGTGAGCGCCTCTAGCCTCTGTGTGCCATCGCCCTGCTGCTGGAGGCGGCTCGTGAAGCGCGCTGTTGCTGCTGGTGGTGGTGCTGTTGTTGGTGGTGTTGTTATTGGTGGTGGTGTTGGTGGTTTAGTTGCTGGTGTTGGTGTAGGAGGCAGTCGCCCGCCAAACAACAACCGAGGGAAAGAGGCGCGACGCTCACAACAACGAGCGGAGCGCCGGGCGGCTAAAATGCAGCGAATTGGCCCAGCTGGTGCCCCTGCCAGTGAGCCACCCCATGGCACCTGCAGAGGGCCTCGGTCCCGTGACCTGTCAGCGAGTCTTCGACACTTTCACGTGCCCTCAACGTGCACGTGGCCTGGTACAGTCGCCGTGGTGACGTCACCGCCACTTCGTGGCGAATGGCGGCTGCTGCTGTTGTTGGTTTTTGTTGTTGCGTGTCCAGCCGGGTGGCAGCGTGCTCAGAGCGATCGGCCCGTGGTTTCGACGTTTCAGGTCGAGATCCCTCCCGACACGTAAACCATCATCCCTCTGGGACAGATAAAATGTACCGTATTGTTTGTTTATGAAATCCGCAGTTGTGCTGTGTATGGAGACTGCCACTCGTCAATGTAATGTGGAATGTCCACTGTGGGTCCAGATCCAAAGAGGGGAGTGCCAGCCCAATGATCAATTGAGGAGAGAGAGAGGCACTTTGGTATAAGTCCTTGTATCGGCTTGGATGGCCGTATCGCGTCACATATGGAGCAGGACGTTGATTTGATGTCAACATTGAGACGGTGAAGACGAGCGAGTCGAATGGTGCCAAGTGGAGTGTCCAGTGCCCAGCTGAAGCGTCGCAAGAGGCCGTGATCCGTGCCCTCTGGCGGCTCTTGATGATCCCACTACAGCGGCTGTTTATGTTCTACGATCAATGATTATTGCAGGAATGTAGCGTAGACATCCATCTTTATAAACTTTGAGTAAACATGATTGTTCCGTGAGTGTGTAACTGACTGCGTGCACACGGAGTCACGGCGATGCTCCCTCTGCGGTCTTCACCGCGCCCCGAGCAGTCTGCGCAGCATAACCTCCAAAGGCAAAGAGCCCCCGGGTAGCCTGAGCAGACTCTCGGGGCAAGTGCTGTTAGCCAGCACCGACGACGGCACGGTCCACGATGGGGTGGGTGGCCAGCACTACGCCCGACCGCCTTTGTCTCCCTAGTGACGACATTTACACATCGCACCGGGTACTACTTGTGAGGCTGGGTCGACCATTGGTGTTGGCGGTGCTGTGGAATCGAATCTGGGTGGCCAGGTTCGTAGTGGCAGCGCGCCCACCGCTTGGAGGGGGGGGGGTTCACCCAAATGCGTTCGCCGGGGAGTGAAGCCTCGTTAATAGTATTAATCCGTGATCGTCTCTGCGTGGATTCAATGTCGGCCGTTCTATAGGATTCGGGGTGGGGGGCGTCAGGCGGACGTACGCAGGTGGCGGGGGGGGTAAAAAGTCCGCGTGCCTACAGGGAGGGGGGAGGGGGGGTCAGGTTTTGACAGATTTTCGCGTGCCTACTAAATGGATGGTCCCGAACGGCACCAACTCGCACACGCATTTTAAATATAATTATATATAAACAGCCAGTGAGTGGGCATGCGTCTGGGTCAGTGTGTTTGCTTGGCCCTGTTTAATTTTTGGCTTTATTCCGCGTGTCTCGTGCGTTCAGGCCTGTTTGTTTTTCAGTGGATGCCGAAGATAAAAGCATGAAGTTGGCTTTTGAAGTTTCGATATGCGAAATTATTATCTCTCAAACGTTGATTTGTGTATTTCGTGGAGCAGTTAAACCCATGTGGTTCTACCGTGGCATTTTTAGTTCAGAATGCCAGAGCATTCTTTGACAATTTCGAATGGCGTCACTGGTTTCCTGTTGGGGCTTGAGTGAGTGTGAGTGAGTGTCTGAATATGCCTGCGCTTTGTCCGTGTGTGTACAGTCGTGTCAGATTTGTTGCGTTTGTGTTGACGTTTGTAACTGTGGCTTTACAGCCAAATATCATTGCTCTGTGTCTATCCGTGTGTTGACTTGCTTACTCTTATACATTTACACCTTTCCACGTCTGCGTGGTCTTTGTGAGTGGCGTTGTGTGTGTGTATCTGTCTCAGTGGAGTTATGTTATTGTGTATGTGGAGTAACTGTCTGTGCGTCCCTGCCTGTTTGTGTCTTTGTGCATCCGTGTTGGGTGATAGTGCGGTGGTCCTTCACCTGCACTGCAGCCTTTGCAACCCCTGTGGTTCTCAATCGTAAACAAAGTGTGCAATGTTACTAAATACACACGGGGTTTGATGAAACTAAGTAAGTTGTTACTTACGTGCGCGTGCTTAATTTGTGTTCCGATGAATTACCTTCTAGACAAACCTGGCCACGTCTCGCACCGCCAGAAAGGGCATCTCGCACACCCCAGGTTAAGAAGATCCACTGTGATAGTGTCTGCATTTAGATAATTAATCCTGGGGGTTAATATTTGAGTGTATGTGGGTGTCTGTCTCTGCGTGGGTCGACTCGGCCTCAAATGAGTACCTGGTGTGGTGTGTAAACATCGCCATTGGGGAGACAAAGGCGGTCGGGTGTGGTGCTGGCCACCCACCCCCCCCTCCTGTGCCATGCCGACTTTCAGAGGTGATCGCTAACAGCACTTAACCCCAAAAGTCTGTCAATGCTATAACGGGTATCTTTGTCTTTTAATAGAGCTGACCTTAGTACGTGCTCGCTGACAATAATTGCCTCTTCAGTATAAAATAATGTATGTTGTTCCCTTCGTGCCTAACTATATATCCGTGTTTGTACTTCTGTACATTAATGTATGAGAGTGTAAGAGCATGCCAATGTGTGTTTTTATATCTGTGAGTCATCTGTGATAATGTGTCAGCCTGTCACCAGAGTGTTTGGACCATGAGTGTGTGAGTCTGTGTCCCCACCGTTCTTTGTCTTGGTGTCTGTTCTACGTGTCCGGTGTATCTTGTGTGTGCGTAGTTTGTGCCTGCACGGTCTGTATCTTCTTCTTCAGTCTGTGTCCTTTGTGCTGTGGGGTCCGCGTGCGTCTTCTCCACCGTGGCGCTGGCTGCTTGGCACATAAAGCCAACATTCCGGTAAACCCAGATCTGGTTTCCCTGATTAATGCTGAATAAATAACAAAAAAACAACTCACAAATAACGTCCTTCTTCACTCGAGTGGCGAGACGGCAAAAGTGCCCGAGTGGTGTAGGATTACACCCGTGCCTGGTGTGATTATTATACACGACGAGACGGGGGGAGGAGGGGGGGGGAGCAACTGGCCAGGCGACGTGGTGACCTCGCATAGGTGGTACCCCCAGCAGCAGCAGCACCTGACCTCAGAATACCCTGCAGGAAACAGTCTCGTGATTGTGCGTGTCTCTGTGAGTCTGTGTGAGTCTGTGCGTGTCTGTGTGAGTCTGTGTGTGTGTGCGTGTCTGTGTGAGTCTGTGTGAGTCTGTGCGTGTCTGTGTGTTTCTGTGCGCGTCTGTGCGAGTCTGTGCGCGTCTGTGTGTGTCTGTGTGAGTCTGTGCGTGTCTGTGTGTGTGTGCGCGTCTGTGTGAGCGGTTGTGGAGCAGTTAACGCGCTGCACTACAAACCTGGCGACCCGAGTTCGATTCCCGCTCACGGCCAACATCAGTAACGATTATCTGGGCCTCCCCTAGGTCGACTCAGCCTCTAATGAGTGTTTGGTGCGATGCGTAAAAACATCGCCACTGGGGAGACAAAGGCGGCCGCGCGTGGTGCTGGCCACCCACACCCTCGTGTGCCGATCTGGCCTTCATAGGTGCTACTCGCTAACAGCACTTGCCCCTACAGTCTGTTACAGGCTACACGGGGGATCTTTGTCTGTGTGCGCGCGAGGGGGTGGTGGGGGAGCCAGTGGCGTAGCCAGCCGTCTGCACAGTGCGCTCCTAATCCCAGACACACCGGGTTCTAGTTCCTTTCTTTCCTCACCGTTGGTATTTGAACCGAGTCTGTGCCTTCCCAAGGTTGCCTCGGGACTCAAATAAAGTACGTTTTTTCGGTAAAGTCACGTAGGTGAAAAACAAAATAAAAATAAAACAAATAAATTAAAATACTTTTTTGTTTTTCACCGACGTGACTTTACCGAAAAAAACAAAGAGTATGGATCCTTGCAGTCACGAAAACTTAAAATCTAGAAAAAAGTACGTTTTGTGATGAAGTCCACGTGAGCGCTGGGAAGACAAAGGCAGCTGGGGTGTGCACGCGTGCGTGGTGTCGGCACCACCTCCCCCCCCCTCCATTGAACTGTGCCAGCCTTAATAGGCACTTGCCAACAGCTCTTATCCTCAACTTATCCTCAACAGTCAGTCCAGGCTAATAGGAGGATCATTGTCTTTGTGTGCCTGCGTCTGTACCTATTGGCCGTCTACGCGTACGTGACGCTGCATTTGTTTTGTCTGTGCGCGTCTGTGTTTAGGCGTATGTGTCATTGAGTGTTTAAACTTGCGTGTCTGCGAGTCTTGTGTGTGTGTGGGCGTCAGGGTGTGTGTAACTGCGTCCAAATGTGGTTTCCATGGCCCAGTGTACTGGTGTAACTGATGCCATAATTACAACATTAACATATTCCAATCGGTTGAATAAAAGATAAAGGTAACAAAATCAGCAACACCATCGAAATAGAAGGGAAACTACTGTTCTTTGATTGAAGCAACGTTCTGGTAATTTTTTTCCTCTCCAAATTCCAATTGTAATCCTTTGGCCTCATTTTTTTAACCACAATCTTCCACTGGCCATGACAACTGCAGTGCGACAATGGAGTGCAGTCACTCTGTGCTGCCCGCCGCCGCTTTGCCGTGTCGCGTGTCCGTCTGTCTGCGCTGTCTGTTCATTTATAGCGTGTGTATATATTGGAAGTATTTGTCTGCTTGTGTAACTAACTGTATTTTCCTTTATAATGGTGTCCATATATATTTTTATGTTGATTGTGTATTTTGTGTATGTGAGTTGTGTGTGTACCCATGTGTGTGGTGAGTGACGGTGCTACTCGCTATCAGCACATTGCTCTAAGTCTGTTCAGGCTATACGGGGGATCTTTGTCTTTGTGGCGACTGCAAACTGTATAGAGAACATACTTTAGGCAGTTGACTTTATCAACGCAGTTATCCATATTACATCATCATCACATAATCCGGTATTTTATGATGAGGTCATAATTATTGGTTTCCACACAAAATGCTACATTGTCACTGCAACATTTTTGTTAAATTAATCATGTCATTATTTTTACCATCCTCATACGTGTGTGGCTTTATTTTCTTAAATCATGCCTTTGCATTGTATCCTGAGTGTGTGTGCAGGTTTGTCTTTATATATATCTGCGTCTATGAGTGTGTCTGTCTCATGGGGAGCGGTAGTGTAACAGTCAGCATCCTTGTGCTACGAAACCGGCGACCCGAGTTCGATTCTTACGGCCAACACCAGTCACGATTATCCGAACCGTTCCTTGAGCTTCCCCTAGGTCGACTCGGCCTCAAATGAATACCTGGTGCAGTGTGTGAACATCGCAACTTGGGAGACAAAGGCGGTTGGGCATAGTGCTGGTCACCCACTCGTGTGCCGTGCCAGCCTTCATAGGTGCTCGCGAACATCATTTGTCCCAACAGTGTATTAGGGCTACACGGGGGGTCATGTCTGCATGAGTACGAGTGTGTGTGCATAGCACTACCAACCTGGAGATTTCAATCGGCGGTTGATTTCTGACCACGCATGACACCAGTGACGTATAGTATCTGAACCGAGCCTTGGCCTCCCTTAGGTGACCTGGGCTTGACACGAGCGCCTCGTGCAGGGTGCGAGCGTCAGTGCCCGAGAGATGAAGGTGGCTGCTGGGTGTGTTACTCATTTGCAGCGTTGGCCATAACAGGTTCTTGCTAACGGCACTTTCCTCGGCATGCTGAGATACCAAAGTGGGCATCTTTGTCTCTGTGAGTGTGTGCGTGGCCGCCGTCTCTGTCACCGCGCGTCTTTATCCTTCCGAGCCTCTCCCTCCGCCTTTGCTTGTGCGCTGATTCTCATTCTCAGGCAAGCTTTGTTTCTGGAGTCCTCTTTATCCCAACGTGCACGCCGGGCTATTGTGCGTTCTATGCCCCCCCACCGCCACCTCCCCCCTCGCCCCTTGCTCATTTTGCTCAGTAAATTCGCGGTTGTGCTTTTGTGAACAAGTGAGCATGCGCGCGCACGGCGAGTACGTGTGTACGCGCGCTGTCTTTGTGCGGTCGTGTCTGTTGTTGTTCTTTATGAGTCTGTGTTGCAGTTTGCGCGTGCCGGGCCATCGTCCCCCAGATTAATGTATGCACTCTGTATGCATGCGTGCATTTTGACGACGCGAGTATATCCAAGGTAACTCGTTTGCACAGTCGACTGTTCCATTCCAACAGACACTCGGTAATGTGTGTGGAGATTTACCAAAGCACTCCGTACACTTTACCCGGTGAAGTAGACATTTGGAGCGATTCTACACCATTGCAGGAGTTAGCCCACTCTGTGCTCATGCCATCACTCACAACACAACCTACATTTGTTTATCCAGATAAACTAGACGTAGGATACAAATACGTATGCACAAAAGCACACGGCTGGTTTAACCTGTAATTTCTCATCAAGGTAAGCTTGGTAGCAAAAGTTACACAGGCGCAAAAGGATTGTAACTCATTAACATTTCCATAACACAGACAAAAACATAGCTCACGTCTCCTGCAGTGGCCTGTCATCAGAGACCAATGGCCTGTTGTTTATAATATTAACCCACTACATATTTTTCGTCATCAGGCAGAATTGTTACGTTTCTCTATGAAGCTTTTATCCCTCCTGGAAACCTTCTCGCGATAGGTAATTCTGGCAGGCAAAACCACCTTGTGGCGGGGCACCATCATGGAACCTCTCCCAGTCTCGCTCAGCGATGGTATCTTGTATGCTGAACAGGAGGTGCTATTTAGTAGCATAGGTGAATGTTCACGTTTGAACCATCTCTTTATTCACTCACCACTGCCAAATGACAAGCGGATAACGATGTAAGATCGGTTGTTGTGGCAGAAATGAGTGATGGGGCTGATAATTATTTAAGATCGTGCACATGAGAGCTTTATTTACCCAAAGTGCCGAGTGCCCTGAAATCAGTCACCCCTCTGTACCCAGGCACAGTGCTTAATAACATGGCAGGATATCAGAGGTGCCTTGACTGTGCTTTGTTAACAGCATTTTCACCTATGGAGACACCACACTTCAGAACTTAATCCCAGGAGCTCAGGGGTATGGGCTCAGTGCCCTGCCCATCTGAGAGATGGCGAACCCCCGAGATTGAATCCAGACCCTCAAAGATGCTCGCTTATCACATTTTTAAGGACATCAGCCCCACAGAGAGACACCTGCCACCTCAGAACCACGTGATTGATTCTTTTATGGGTTCTGACCAGTGCTAAAACGGAACCAGAATAGTCAAGAATGCTGTTCCGGGAATTATTATGGTATGTCACATAAATGTCGCCTTATTTCGTTTTCATGGTACGTACGTATTGTAGGAATACTGGATTCAATAATATTAGGTTATTATGGAAAGGCAGTGCCTTGTACTCTAGTGCTAGCATCTTGTGGTGTCAGTCCCTACTCCAAGCAAGCATTGCAGCATCCCGGAGAATATCAGCCACATGGCCGACCAGCTCTGAACCAATTCCTCAACCACATCAATTCCATATACCAAGCCATCAAATTCACCATGGAGGTGAAAAAGGATGGCAAGTTACCATTCTTGGATGTTTTAATCGAAAGGAGACCAGATGGCTCAATGGGACACTGTCTACAGGAAAGCCACCCATACAGATGCATATCTAAAACCTGACTCCCACCACTGTCCTTCCCAGAAGAATTCCCTCATTAAAACTCTACACCATAGAGTTCAATGTATTTCCGACCATCACCTCGCCAGTGAACTGGAACACGTACACCAAGCTCTCAAGATGAATGGATATTCAGACTACGCAATCCGTAAAGCTGTCACCCCAAGAACCATCTGAGGACCCAATCAAAACCATCACCTTGCCATACATACAGTGAGGGAAAAAAATATTTGATCCTCTGCTGATTTTGTACGTTTGCCCACTGACAAAGAAATGATCAGTCTATCATTTTAATGGTAGGTTTATTTTAACAGTGAGAGACAGAATAAAAAAAATCCTAAAAAACGCATGTCAAAAATGTTATAAATTGATTGGCATTTTAATGAGGGAAATAAGTATTTGACCCCTCTGAAAAACATGACTTAGTACTTGGTGGCAAAACCCTTGTTGGCAATCACAGAGGTCAGACGTTTCTTGTAGTTGGCCACCAGGTTTGCACACATCTCGGGATTTTGTCCCACTCCTCTTTGCAGATCTTTTCTAAGTCATTAAGGTTTCGAGGCTGACGTTTGGCAACTCGAACCTTCAGCTCCCTCCCCAGATTTTCTATGGGATTAAGGTCTGGAGACTGGCTAGGCCACTCCAGGACCTTAATGTGCTTCTTCTTGAGCCACTCCTTTGTTGCCAGGCCATGTGTTTTGAGTCATTGTCATGCTGGAATACCTATCCACGACGCATTTTCAATGCCCTGGCTGAGGGAAGGAGGTTCTCACCCAAGATTTGACGGTACATGGCCCCGTCCATCTTCCCTTTGATGCGGTGAAGTTGTCCTGTCCCCTTAGCAGAAAAACACCCCCAAAGCATAATGTTTCCACCTCCATGTTTGACGTTGGGGATGGTGTTCTTGGGGTCATAGGCAGCATTCCTCCTCCTCCAAACACGGCGAGTTGAGTTGATGCCAAAGAGCTCCATTTTGGTCTCATCTTACCACAACACTTTCACCCAGTTGTCCTCTGAATCATTCATATGTTCATTGGCAAACTTCAGACGGGCATGTGCTTTCTTGAACAGGGGGACCTTGCGGGAGCTGCAGGATTTCAGTCCTTTAAGGCATAGTGTGTTACCAAGTGTTTTCTTGGTGACTATGGTCCCAGCTGCCTTGAGATCATTGACAAGATCCTCCCGTGTAGTTGTGGGCTGATTCCTCACCGTTCTCATGATCATTGCAACTCCACGAGATGAGATCTTGCATGGAGTCCCAGGCCGAGGGAGATTGACAGTTCTTTTGCGTTTCTTCCATTTGCGAATAATCGCACCAACTGTTGTCACCTTCTCACCAAGCTGCTTGGCGATGGTCTTGTAGCCCATTCCAGCCTTGTGCAGGTCTACAATCTTGTCCCTGACATCCTTGGAGAGCTCTTTGGTCTTGGCCATGGTGGAGAGTTTGGAATCTGATTGATTGATTGCTTCTGTGAACAGGTGTCTTTTATACAGGTGTAATGCTGGCGTAAACGGCCTCGCGGATATGACGTCATGGGGGGGATGAGTTAGGTCACGTGTGAGAGAGGGGTGAGGTCTTAAGGGAGAGATACCGGAAGAGACGGGAGAGGGTGGGAGATAAAGTAAGAGTGAGGCCACGCAGGGCGGAGGTTGGAGAGTGGCGAGATCGCCACACACGCAGAGTAAGACTCGGCACCGTTGGCCAGCGGTGACCGAGCACGGGGGAACGCGGAGCAGCGGTGGAGCTGCGGTGAGGGCAGCCGGAGGACTGCACAGGGGATCTGCAGCGGAGCTGCAGAAGCGAGGAGGCTATGGGAGCGAAGGCAGCTGTGGAGTTGCCAAGCGGAGGGGCTCTGAGCGAGGGCCGTGTGGGACAAGTGTAAGAACCCAAATAAAGGACAACGGAGACAGACCCAGTGATCGAGTCCTTTATTACACAGGTAACAAGCTGAGATTAGGAGCACTCCCGTTAAGAGTGTGCTCCTAATCTCAGCTCGATACCTGTATAAAAGACACCTGGGAGCCAGAAATCTTTCTGATTGAGAGGGGGTCAAATACTTATTTCTCTCATTAAAATGCAAATCAATTTATAACATTTTTGACATGCGTTTTTCTGGATTTTGTTGTTGTTATTCTGTCTCTCACTGTTCAAATAAACCTACCATTAAATTATAGACTGATCAATTCTTTGTCAGTGGGCATACGTACAAAATCAGCAGGGGATCAAATACTTTTTTCCCTCACTGTAGCAGGGGTCACCAAAAATATTTCCAAAATGATGAGCAAACAAGATCCAGGTTCGATTTAACACAGTACATAACATTTGTGATCTGATCCCATCTGTGAAGGATGTGATCCCTAAAATGCAATACCCCGGCGTCTACAAACTAAGCTGTGTCTGTGGCAGTAGTTACATTGGGGAATTAGACTAAACATGTCTCGGACCGTGTTCGTGAACATTAGGCAGATCTGAAACATGGTAGGACGAATACCTCAACCGTGGCTGATCATTGTTTTAATGCGATGAGCTCACACGAAATTGATTTCTCTAAGACAAATGTACTTTGCAAACCCACTGGCTATCAACAAGGATTAGTTCATGAAGCCATCCATATATACAGACACAGACACAATTTCAACCGAGAAGATGGGTACAAACAGCAATCATTGTAAGGACGTTATTAACCAGTTTAAGTCATAACTGGCTGTGATGTTCCCATCCTGCCACCTTCTGATGTTAGTTGTTATTTTCGGCTCTCTGACTTTACATTAATAGGTAAAATTTCTCAGACTAACACAGCCACCTCGCGCGCCGACCTCGAGGTTGGTGCTCTGCGATCTGCCATTAACATGCTCATCTCTCACATTAACATAGCCACCTCAGCGTGCTCGCCGTGGAGGCAGCTCAACGATCTTACATTAACAGGCTAATTTTTACCTGGCAGCCCTTTGATTGGTGGAAAACCTACCACCGTCGCGGTCACTGCCCACCTCTTACATCAACATTCGCTGCCCCGCCCATGCTGCTGGCATTTGGGCTACGTCCATTTCAAACCTTTATAAACAGTTTGCCTTTGGAAGCTAACCCCCTTTTCCTGATGACGACCGCTTGTGTTGCGATCGAAACGTCGTAGTTTTTTGTTATTTTCTTTGAACCTATCTACGTGACTCTACCGAAAGACCCAAAGAATATCGAGTGAGAAATAAACTCCTAGTTATGACCATGCATGCATGACTTGTGTTGTACATGGCCAGAAATCAAACGCCAATTCTGATCTGCTAGGAATATACCTCATAGGCTTGGTGTGCATTTAGGTGTCGGCTGGTGACTACGTGTCTGCGCGTGCAAGTGAGAGGTGACTTGGGCAAGGCGGTGTACTTCGAAAGCTCATTATTAATTGGTCGTTGAGACGGTCGTGTGCGTGCAAACGCCGCGTTGCCGGAGACGCCTCGCCCTTCCCGCTCCCGCCTCCTCCAACCCCCCCCCACCCTGCGCTCCGTCCGACCGGGTAATTTAATTTGCGCGTCGCGCGCGGCTACAGCTGTCACCCCTCCCCCTCGAGCCAGCGCGCCGTAACCCTACCTGGGGAGCCGGCTGTCTGTCGGGACGAAACTTCCTCCGGCGTCCTCAATCGTCCCTTTGTGAGGTCCCGGCTGTGGCAGAAAATCCGGAGCCACCTGGGCACCGGCGAAGCTGCACCAGGCAGGTGCCCAGGCGTTGGAGCAAGTGACCCCTCCGGCTTCTTCCTCCCTCATGCTGGTACCGGGGGGAGACACACTGCCCAGGAGGAGGGAGGGGGTGTTTTTATAAATATAATTTTTATCCCCATCGCTTCCACCACCTCCCTCACCCAACACCCCCCAATTATATTCCAATAGTGCCATAAGTATCATGGCATGAAACAAAAGGCATTTCAATTGGCAATTTCTCACGGTGAGCAGTGCACCCCGCTGTGTCGTATAGTCGTGCTGGAAGTGCTTTGAAATCGTTTCAGGTTGGCCTCTTTGGCTACACTGCCTGCAGCATACCTTTTATACACACGTCTGAAAAGAGCGTTTGTTGCGTGCTGTTCAAAGCAATTGTTTCTTCGTTAGAGATGGAATCTGTTAAATGAAGTGAAAAATCAAATTTTTGTGCGCTTCTTGATGGGGCTAAGATCACCACCTTAGTACCCTCGTGAAGCCATTTTTAATCACAGATGGCTGAAACCCAGAATCAAACCGAGGATTGTCGGGGTGCTTGCTGGCTTAGTGCTTGGCACGGTATCAGTCCACTAAAGCCACCCCGAGGAGAGCTGTGTCTGGATTCACCCAGGAATGTGGTTTTGAGACATCAAAACCACCACCATCTTCTTCATTAACACTCCATGAACACAGAAATGTATAGTGAACTAGCGCCCCATGAAATAATCCTTCAAAGCTGAGAGAAATGGCAGCGGGAAAGATTGTGACCGATGCGTCGTCTGAATGGGGCTGGGCCGTGCCGTGTATTTGACTCATAATCTGAAGGTTGTCAGTCCAAACCTTAGCCAGGGATGAACTCTGCCCACCGTTGCGTTGACGTCAATAAAATGACTACCAATCTGTGGAAATTCTCTCACTTGTTGACCTATGTAGAGACTGCCTCCTGCCATAGGAACGTGTCATGTCCATCAGAGGCACAGGAGCGATGGTGGGAACGAGCACCACCCAAGGCTCGTATGAGACGCGTGGCGTTAAATGAGTTGTATTTTAATGTGGCCTCCGAACCGGTAGCTTTGGCTGGTTCACATCCGTTTATTGTGTGGCGGAGGGGGGGGGGAAGAGAACCTAAGTACTCTGTGAGCTTTTTTCTCTTTTACAAACTTCGTGGAGGAAATTTTGTTTTGCGTTTTCAGCCCTCTGTTATTTTCCGCCACCTGTGTTACCTGCCAAGCCGTGGGGATGCCCTGCGCCCCTCGGTTTATTTTGTCTGCATTACCGCGTCGGCACCCACAGATCTCGGATCTTTTACATCTCTGTTCAGACGGATTCTGTGTTGGACCTCGCCAATTCCCTTTTGAGCTTTATTTTTGTGCTGCTTGGGAGAAGCAACGGGACTACCTGGAGAAGGCCGTGCATGCAAGTTCAGTACACATCTATTGAATTAAATCACACGAGAGAGATTTAAAGTTGGAAGGATCGTAAACAACAATTTAAAAGTATTTTTTCTTGTTTTTTTGTTGTAAAATTAATTGTCCTTCAACCAGGTGAGAGGTAATTGAGATTCATTATTGATCTTGCAAGGAAAGCTTTTGGAGGTTCATGGGCATTTGGCACATTATTGTGAATAAAGTGCAGTAATTGAGGGTAATGCTGGATACGACCTCCTCTCGATAGTGATGACACTCGTGCAGTGTGTGCTGTCATTTCCACCTGCCAAGCCGTAGTGATTGCTCCATACTCCCGTCCACCACCACCTACGTATCATCCCCCTAGACCCAGCTTTTGCCTGCACTCAGTCATCTCAGTGAGTAGAAGTGCAGCCTGCGCCGACTGGGGAAGAGAGATTGACACAGATGGGGAGAGTGACTCTGACTTAGACACAGACACGAGCCATGAGAGAACTTGGAGAGACAGACACAAAGAGGGGAAAGGAGAGATATGCAGAGACACAGCGTGATGGAGAGAGACGTACACACGGTCGCATAGATAGAGACGGAGGGAAACATAACAATACCAAAACCCGACATTCACCACGTGGTGATGGTGACGTCATCACGGCGCCTGTGCTAGGCCAGGTGCACTTTGAGGTCACGTGAAGCGTCGAAGGCTCGCTGCCAGGAGTTCATGGCACCAGACGGTTGGAGGGCGACTGCCTCCCAACTCCCAGTAGCGTCCTTCACGAGCCTCCTCCATGGTGGAAACACCGAAATAAGATCGGAGGGAAACACAAGCACAGAGAGACAGGACGACGCATCGGTACTCCTGGAGCGATACGCATGGAGAGACTCGCCGAGAGACGCAGAGAGAGGGAGACGTTCTTGAGGACCCCCGAAACAAGCGGGGGGCCCCGTGCGAGCGCACGTGCTGCGGACGCGTGACGACAGCGCCGGCCAACCAGGCCACGCCTGCGCTCGTAGTCGCACGCTTGTGCGACATGTCACCCGTGCCAGACAAGTGCCGCCGCCGTCTTGTAGCGAGGAGTGGCACGCAGACGCCAGCGGCGCGCCGCACGTGGCAGCGCTGGCGAGGAGAGAGCGTGGCGCTGGCCCCGTCGTGGCAAGCTGCTGTTGCTGCTGCTGCTGCGTGCTGTTGCGAGTCGTCTCGCCTTGGTTTGTGGGCGGCGGCGTAGCGGTTTTAGCACGCCGTGCTATGAAACCCGGCAGAGACCTGGGTTCGATTCCCGCTCACGGCCAACACCGTCGGTGACGATTGCTTGAAATGGTCCTGGGCCTCCTCCTCTAGGTCGACTCGGCCTCAAGTACCTGGTGCGGTGCGTAAAAAACATCGCCACTGGGGAGACAAAGGCGGCCGGGCGTGGTGCTTGCCACCCACCCCTTCGTGATGCCGTTCCGACCTTCATAGGTGCTCGCTTAATAGCACTTGCTCCAACAGTCTGTTAAGGCTATACGGGGATCTTTGTTTCGTGTAACTCTACAGTATCCAAGACTAAAAGTGTCCACCATTGTGTTTGGGGTCGGTGGCGCAGTGTTTCAGTGCCCTGTGGCGGCCCGGGTGCAAACCTCGCGGCAGTGGCCACTGGCCGCCGTGGCTCAGCAGCTTTTGCTAAATAAAACAAATCGTCGGGTCAATCAGCCCGGGAGAGACGAAGGTAGACGGGCAAGGTACTGGCTCCGTCACCCACTTGTGTGCCATATCAGCCTTCATTGGTACCCGCTAAAAAGCTAAAAAGAGATTTCTCTGTGATGCGTCACCTGTCTGTCTCTTGGTCTCTTGGGTGTGCTAATTGTGTTGTGTGTGCTATTCACATTTTGCCTTGCCTTTGTGTGTGCAATTGTGTGATCTCTTCTATATTCATTGACCAACCATTATTATGCTTTTGAGCATTTGATTTAACTTCATTGTACGAGATTAGGAGAATTGAAATTCATGTGTTTTTGATGGGAAACCGAAGAAACCTTACTTTACAAGGAACACGTTTTTTTGTAATTAAAATATTTGGTATTCAACAAAAAAACATTCTCCTACGCCTGCAAATTAGGTTACAAGTTATTTATTGTCAGCTTAGCCACCAAGGCATGCTTTGGTCAATTTCAGAATGAATGCATAACTGGCTGTAGGAAAATAATCGTACGTGCGATTTCGTAAGAACTATCGTACTGAGTGATAGAGGCCATCTCGACACCGATTGATGTTTATATTTAGCGACGGGACGCCGATAATTATAGCAGGTATTGCGCTAATATTGGTGTCGCTTTAAGTAATAATACATTAGTTCAGTCACCCCCTATCGTCCATTGGATTAGCATCACTTCAAGATCACTATTCTTTAGTCATGATGTCACAATAATGAAGGGCGACTCTATTTGGCAAAATGTTTTTTCAATGTAGGCAGAAATGAAGTGTAAGAGTGGTCATCTTATGCAGAGACTGACTGGTCTTTGTCATCAGCACGTGAAATTCCTACTGCTGACCCATGACTGCCAACAACTATGAGCTCAACTATTTTGTATTTTACCAGCTAAGGCCCACTGGGATATACAGCTTTTTAACAGGAGTGACCTGGCCACAAATGATCGCTCACCTACGTGGCTTATTGCGTGGAAATTTATAGCAGCCAAATTCTTTAAGCGCATGTTTCTAAATGTGGAGGGAAAAACCGGATGACCCGGAGAAAAATCCACACCACCACAGGGAGAACATGGAAACTCCAAATCTACAGCCGTTCTCACCCTGTTCGCGTGCATTTTTCTCAAGTTCCTCCAGTTTTTCCCCCCACATTTAAAATCGACATGCGTTTCGAGTATTTGACTGCTATAAATTTCGACATGATAAGCCACTTTGTTGAGCTATCATTTGTGGCCAGGACGCATCTGAAAAAGAGCTGCATAGCTCAGTGGGCCTGTCCTGGTAAAATAGTTTATATCGTTTGTAGTTTAGTGTGCAAATTTGACAGTGCAGTACACTTTATTGTATTTAAATTATTTTTTCATTGTAATACTATACAATTTAAAATATAATATTATTTTAATATAAATAGTCTTAGTTTACAATATGAATGGAGTGTTTATAGTATGAAATGGTAAGTTACGAAGTCTGGGAATGCATCTAATGTTATAAGTTGTTAAGTGTACGAGGTTTTGAAAGACAGACGAAGCTCCAGGAACACGTCGACTTCAGTGTGTCGAGGTATTATTACTGGATTGGGCCGATACCTCCCAATACAAGTCATCCCGAAGCATCGCAGTCTCAGAAGTTCGTGCCACCACTTCTGCATTGGTGCTGCTTTTATGCAACAGGTGCAATGCGAATAGCGCTTCCGTAATGTTGAAAGCATCACAGTTATTGTATACAATGGTTGCAGGAGCAGCCTATATCTACTCACCACGAGGCCATCCCAGCTGCTGAATGCTTTCGTTGTGAGTCCGTTGTGGGGGTGGAGGAAATGCCGCTTCTTGTGGGTGGGTGATGATGTGCTTCCGGGCTCTTTGCTGGCGAGACAGAGAGGGGGGAGGAGCGTGATTGTGTGGGGTGGGTGTTGTAAGTGTGATTGTGTGTGTGTATGTGTGTAAGTGTGGCTGTGTGTGTGTAAGTTTGGCTGTGTGTATGGGGAGCGGTAGTGTAGCGGTTAGCGCGCTGCGCTATGAACCCGGCAACACGGGTTCGATTCCCGCTCATGGCCAACACCAGTGACGATTATCTGAACCGGTCCCGTGCCTCCCCTAGGTTGACTCAGCCTCAAATGAGTACCTGGTGCGGTGTGTAAACATTGCCACTAGGGAGACAAAGGCGGTCGGGCGTGGTGCTGGCCACCCACCCCCTCGTGTACCGTTCCGGCCTTCATAGGTGCTCGCTAACAGCACTTGCCCCTACAGTCTGTTAAGGCTATATGGGGGATCTTTGTCTTTATTTTTGTGGCTGTGTGTGTAAGTGTGGCTGTGTGTGTGTAAGTGTGGCTGTGTGTGTGTGTGTAAGTGTGGCTGTGTGTGTGTGTGTGTAAGTGTGGCTGTGTGTGTGTGTAAGTTTGGCTGTGTGTGTGTAAGTGTGGCTGTGTGTGTGTTGTAAGTGTGGCTGTGTGTGTGTGTAAGTGTGGCTGTGTGTGTGTGTTGTAAGTGTGGCTGTGTGTGTGTGTAAGTGTGGCTGTGTGTGTGTGTTGTAAGTGTGGCTGTGTCTGTGTGTAAGTGTGGCTGTGTGTGTGTGTGTAAGTGTGGCTGTGTGTGTGTGTGTAAGTGTGGCTGTGTGAGTATGTGTTGTAAGTGTGGCTGTGTGTGAGTGTGTTGTAAGTGTGGCTGTGTGTGTAAGTGTGGCTGTGTGTGTGTGTATGTAAGTGTGGCTGTGTGTGTAAGTGGCTGTGTGTGTGTAAGTGTGGCTGTGTGTGTAAGTGTGGCTGTGTGTGTGTGTAGGTGTGGCTGTGTGTGTAAGTTTGGCTGTGTGTGTGTGTAAGTGTGGCTGTGTGTGTGTTGTAAGTGTGGCTGTGTGTGTGTGTGTAAGTGTGGCTGTGTGTGTGTTGTAAGTGTGGCTGTGTGTGTGTTGTAAGTGTGGCTGTGTGTGTGTGTAAGTGTGGTTGTGTGTGTGTGGCTGTGTGTGTGTTGTAAGTGTGGCTGTGTGTGTGTTGTAAGTGTGGCTGTGTGTGTGTGTGTGTAAGTGTGGCTGTGTGTGTGTTGTAAGTGTGGCTGTGTGTGTGTTGTAAGTGTGGCTGTGTGTGTGTGTAAGTGTGGTTGTGTGTGTGTGGCTGTGTGTGTGTTGTAAGTGTGGCTGTGTGTGTGTGTAAGTGTGGTTGTGTGTAAGTGTGGCTGTGTGTGTGTTGTAAGTGTGGCTGTGTGTGTGTGTAAGTGTGGCTGTGTGTGTGTGTAAGTGTGGTTGTGTGTAAGTGTGGCTGTGTATGTGTTGTAAGTGTGGCTGTGTGTGAGTATGTGTTGTAAGTGTGGCTGTGTGTGTAAGTGTGGCTTTGTGTGTGTGTAAGTGTAGCTGTGTGTAAGTGTGGCTGTGTGTGTAAGTGTGGCTGTGTGTGTGTAAGTGTGTGTGTGTGTAAGTGTGGCTGTGTGTGTGTGTATAAGTGTGGCTGTGTGTGTGTTGTAAGTGTGGCTGTGTGTGTAAGTGTGGTTGTGTGTAAGTGTGACTGTGTGTGGTTGTGTGTAAGTGTGGCTGTGTGTGTTGTAAATGTGGCTGTGTGTGTGTGTAAGTGTGGCTGTGTGTGTGTGTAAGTGTGGCTGTGTGTGTGTGTAAGTGTGGCTGTGTGTGTGTGTGTAAGTGTGGCTGTGTGTGTGTGTAAGTGTAGCTGTGTGTGTGTGTAAGTGTGGCTGTGTGTGTAAGTGTGGCTGTGTGTGTGTAAGTGTGGCTGTGTGTGTGTAAGTGTGGCTGTGTGTGTGTAAGTGTGGCTGTGTGTGTGTAAGTGTGGCTGTGTGTGTGTGTAAGTGTGGCTGTGTGTGTGTGTGTAAGTGTGGCTGTGTGTGTGTAAGTGTGGCTGTGTGTGTGTAAGTGTGGCTGTGTGTGTGTGTAAGTGTGGCTGTGTGTGTGTGTAAGTGTGGCTGTGTGTGTGTGTGTGTAAGTGTGGCTGTGTGTGTATAAGTGTGGCTGTGTGTGTGTGTAAGTGTGGCTGTGTGTGTGTAAGTGTGGCTGTGTGTGTGTGTGTAAGTGTGGCTGTGTGTGTGTGTGTGTAAGTGTGGCTGTGTGTGTGTGTAAGTGTGGCTGTGTGTGTGTAAGTGTGGCTGTGTGTGTGTAAGTGTGGCTGTGTGTGTGTGTAAGTGTGGCTGTGTGTGTGTAAGTGTGGCTGTGTGTGTGTAAGTGTGGCTGTGTGTGTGTAAGTGTGGCTGTGTGTGTGTGTAAGTGTGGCTGTGTGTGTAAGTGTGGCTGTGTGTGTGTAAGTGTGGCTGTGTGTGTGTAAGTGTGGCTGTGTGTGTGTAAGTGTGGCTGTGTGTGTAAGTGTGGCTTTGTATGTATGTGTGGCTGTGTGTGTTGTAAATGTGGCTGTGTGTGTGTGTAAGTGTGGCTGTGTGTGTGTAAGTGTGGCTGTGTGTGTGTGTGTAAGTGTGGCTGTGTGTGTGTGTGTAAGTGTGGCTGTGTGTGTGTGTAAGTGTAGCTGTGTGTGTGTGTAAGTGTGGCTGTGTGTGTAAGTGTGGCTGTGTGTGTGTAAGTGTGGCTGTGTGTGTGTAAGTGTGGCTGTGTGTGTGTAACTGTGGCTGTGTGTGTGTAAGTGTGGCTGTGTGTGTGTGTAAGTGTGGCTGTGTGTGTGTAAGTGTGGCTGTGTGTGTGTGTAAGTGTGGCTGTGTGTGTGTGTAAGTGTGGCTGTGTGTGTGTGTAAGTGTGGCTGTGTGTGTATAAGTGTGGCTGTGTGTGTGTGTAAGTGTGGCTGTGTGTGTGTAAGTGTGGCTGTGTGTGTGTGTGTGTAAGTGTGGCTGTGTGTGTGTGTAAGTGTGGCTGTGTGTGTGTAAGTGTGGCTGTGTGTGTGTAAGTGTGGCTGTGTGTGTGTGTAAGTGTGGCTGTGTGTGTGTAAGTGTGGCTGTGTGTGTGTAAGTGTGGCTGTGTGTGTGTAAGTGTGGCTGTGTGTGTGTGTAAGTGTGGCTGTGTGTGTGTAAGTGTGGCTGTGTGTGTGTAAGTGTGGCTGTGTGTGTGTAAGTGTGGCTGTGTGTGTGTAAGTGTGGCTGTGTGTGTGTGTAAGTGTGGCTGTGTGTGTGTGGCTGTGTGTGTGTAAGTGTGGCTGTGTGTGTGTAAGTGTGGCTGTGTGTGTGTAAGTGTGGCTGTGTGTGTGTAAGTGTGGCTGTGTGTGTGTAAGTGTGGCTGTGTGTGTGTAAGTGTGGCTGTGTGTGTGTAAGTGTGGCTGTGTGTGTGTGTGAGTGTGGCTGTGTGTGTGTGTGAGTGTGGCTGTGTGTGTGTGTAAGTGTGGCTGTGTGTGTGTGCGCACGCACGTAAGAGGTTGAAAGCCGTGGCGGAGTGATTAGCGCGCTGCGCTACGGACCCGGCAACCCAAGTTCGATTCTGACGGCCAACATCGCTCACGATGATCTGAACCGGTGCTAGCCCTCCCCTATGTCGACTCAGCCTTAAGTGAGTACCTGGTGCGGTGTGTAAATATCGCCAATGGGAAGACAAAGGCGATCGGGCGTGGTGCCGGCCACCGACCCTCTCCTAGCAGTCTAAACAGGTTGGTTTTGTGGTGTGTTGTGAGGGTTCGTATTCATGCGTGTGGAGTATGGTAGCGTAGTGGTTATCGTACTGCGCTACGAATCGCACGGCCCAAGTTCGAACTCCAAGCCAGGGATGACTATCTGAACCGGTCCTTTTGGTTAAATGTGTATCTGTGGCAGTGTGTAAACATCAGCACTGGGGAGACAAAGGTGGCCGAGCACAGCTCTTGGCCTTTTGGGCCATGCCAGCCTTTGCAGGTGCTCGGAAACAGCACGTCCCGCAACAGCTTATGTCGGCTATATATGGGGCATCTGTGTGTGTGAGAGAGAGAGAGGTTGTGCGTGTGTCTGAGGATGTGTACGTGGTGGTGGGTGGGTGGGGGAGCGCACAGACGCGGGTTATTTCCCCCAGACGAGGTTTCAAGGACGCGTGCGGCGGGGGGCGGAGTGGGCTGTGGGGTGGAGGCTGTGGGGTGGGGGCTGGGGTTGGGGCTGTGGGGTGGGGGTGGGGGCTGTGGGGTGGGGGCTGTGGGGTGGGGGGCTGTGGGGGTGGGGGCTGTGGGGTGGGGACTGCCTCGTCCGCAGACTGCCAACTCGGCCTCCTTCCTCGCGCCCGCGTCCCCGTGCCACGTGACTAGGCCCGCGGGCGCAGTCGCTGGCTCGATCTGTGGAGGGTGAGTGGAGTGTGAGACTTGAGTGGAGTGTGAGTGGAGTGTGAGACTGAGTGGAGTGTGAGTGGAGTGTGAGTGGAGTGTGAGTGGAGTGTGAGTGGAGTGTGAGACTGAGTGGAGTGTGAGTGGAGTGTGAGACTGAGGGGAGTGTGAGTGGAGTGTGAGTGGAGTGTGAGACTGAGGGGAGTGTGAGTGGAGTGTGAGTGGAGTGTGAGACTGAGGGGAGTGTGAGTGGAGTGTGAGGCTGAGTGGAGTGTGAGTGTGAGTGGAATGTGAGTGGAGTGTGAGACTGAGTGGAGTTTGAGTGGAGTGTGAGACTGAGTGGAGTGTGAGTGGAGTGTGAGTGGAGTGTGAGGCTGAGTGGAGTGTGAGTGGAGTGTGAGACTGAGTGGAGTTTGAGTGGAGTGTGAGTGGAGTGTGAGACTGAGTGGAGTGTGAGTGGAGTGTGAGTGGAGTGTGAGACTCAGTGGAGTGTGAATGGAGTGTGAGTGGAGTGTGAGACTGAGTGGAGTGTGAGTGGAGTGTGAGACTGAGTGGAGTGTGAGTGTGAGTGGAGTGTGACACTGAGTGGAGTGTGAGTGGAGTGTGACACTGAGTGGAGTGTGAGTGGAGTGTGAGTGGAGTGTGAGTGTAAGTGGAGTGTGAGTGGAGTGTGACACTGAGTGGAGTGTGAGTGGAGTGTGACACTGAGTGGAGTGTGAGTGGAGTGTGACACTGAGTGGAGTGTGAGTGGAGTGGGAGTGTGAGTGGAGTGTGAGTGGAGTGTGAGTGGAGTGTGACACTGTGAGTGTGAGTGGAGTGTGAGTGGAGTGTGACACTGTGAGTGTGAGTGGAATGTGAGTGGAGTGTGAGTGGAGTGCGTCTGTGGCCTCGGGGCTGAGGAGCCCTCAAGTGCTCGCACCTGTTCTGTGTTCACCTGTTCTGTGTTGTTCACCTGTTCTGTGCTGTTCACCTGTTTTGTGTTCACCTGTTCTGTGTTGTTCACCTGTTCTGTGCTGTTCACCTGTTCTGTGTTGTTCACCTGTTCTGTGTTGTTCACCTGTTCTGTGCTGTTCACCTGTTTTGTGTTCACCTGTTCTGTGTTGCTCACCTGTTCTGTGCTGTTCACCTGTTTTGTGTTCACCTGTTCTGTGTTGTTCACCTCTTCTTTGCTGTTCACCTGTGAGGGGAGCTACAGTTTCACCTCTTCCCCATGTACAATTTGGCCGCGTCTGCTTCACGCAGCCAGCCAGCCAGCTGCCCTTCCTCCTTTGTTTACTTTTCGGGGTTTTTTTCACCCCGTAGTTTGTGCCACACTTTGTTGGATATGCACTGATCCTACGCCAAGGTGTGTTTTGTTTCACCCCCTCGCAGCGGTTTATTGGAACCTTTATTTAATGATTTAAGCTTGAGAGAAGCTTATATCATTAATGGAGCCCTTGGAAAAGGAAATTAAAATACTTGACTGATTTGGCACTGAGGTTGGAGCTCTTGACTCATCGTTGGAAGGATGCAAGTTTCAATCTCGGTCAGGGATCGTCTCGGGCCCCATCATCTCTCCGGGGTCGATAAAAGCGAGTAACCGCTTTGCGGAACGTCGCTAGTGGTCGTCCTATGGAGAGACTGAGCCCCCGCCGGCGTAATGTGGGCACTGTTTTTGTCCCTCTGGCTCAGGACTGCCAACGTAGATGAGCACTAGCGGCTGATCGAGAGTTTGAACGACGGCGCCAGGTGGAGGACAATGCAAAACGAAAGATAATCTAAACAATGGTAGAGTATTGAAATGGCCTTTGTAGCAGCCCTGAAACCGCACCACTACCGTTGTTGTGAGCTGTCCCTGCAGGTACTGAGCCGAACGGTAAAACACGTCCAGTGGTGGTGGCGTTTTTTGGATAAGACTGGAATCACGTCTCCCGCGTGCTTTTGTCATCGTTGCTTTGCATCCGTTTGCAAATCGATACCTTTGATATTGACAAGGCCAAAAGTGTCTCACCGCTCAAACGAGCCTGCGGTGGTGCTCATCGCCACCGGCGCTCCCGAGCCACTTGGGTAAATTAAACATTTGTCTTTGACAGAAGGCCAATCTCAATAGGCCAGCCAAAGCACTGCTCACTTCATCGCTCCCGAAGCGGGTCCACATTTGGGATGTGAACTTCCTATTGCAAGTCTAAATGCTGGATCCACATTGTTACCCAACTGGATTCATAGAGCCCGAGTAAAACTTCCTTCTGCGTGGATTCTACTGGCAGCAGCTTGAGCGGCTTCCTGACAAGATATGACCAAAACCGTGGCTAACCCACGTAACAGCCCCAAACGGCAGCACTGCGGATGTACACCTACGGTACGCAGTAGCCAGTCGTGACACTTTACATAATTCTAAGCTGTAGTCTCATGTGAAGGGTGTGTCCGGTTTTCCCAGCAGTGTGTTTCTAAATTCGGTTATTTTATTTGGCAAATTAAACCTTCCACGTTTTTTTTCCGGACTAAAAATATAATGGCCGTCAGGGGCCATCTGGCCGCAACTTGCTAAGAGAGAATCTACTCGGCACCATGGAGGTTCCTGCCATCGTTTACACGGTCTGCTACACGCGGATTCACGCAACCGGTCTGATACAGGACAACTCATCCACGCGGCCGTGCACATGGATAGGTTGTCCTGTGTCAGACCGCTTTGTTTCTAACAGGGCGGTTGAGGATTCACTCCCACAGGGAGGTTGAGAATTCACTCCCACGGGGAGGTTTAGAATTCACTCACGGGGAGGTTGAGAATTCACTCCCACAGGGAGGTTGAGAATTCACTCCCACGGGGAGGTTGAGAACTCACTCCCACGGGGAGGTTGAGAACTCACTGCCACGGGGAGGTTGAGAGTTCACTCCCACGGGGAGGTTGAGGATTCACTCCCACGGGGAGGTTGAGAATTCACTCCCACGGGGAGGTTGAGAATTCACTCCCACGGGGAGGTTGAGAACTCACTCCCACGGGGAGGTTGAGGATTCACTCCCACGGGGAGGTTGAGAATTCACTCCCACGTGGAGGTTGAGAACTCACTCCCACGGGGAGGTTGAGAATTCACTCCCACGGGAAGGTTGAGAGTTCACTCCCACCGGGAGGTTGAGAATTCACTCCCACGGAGGTTGAGAATTCACTCCCACGGGGAGGTTGAGGATTCACTCCCACGGGGAGGTTGAGAGTTCACTCCCACGGGGAGGTTGAGGATTCACTCCCACGGGGAGGTTGAGAATTCACTCCCACGGGGAGGTTGAGGATTCACTCCCACGGGGAGGTTGAGAGTTCACTCCCACGGGGAGGTTGAGAACTCACTCCCACGGGGAGGTTGAGAATTCACTCCCACGGGGAGGTTGAGGATTCACTCCCACGGGGAGGTTGAGAATTCACTCCCACGGGGAGGTTGAGAACTCACTCCCACGGGGAGGTTGAGAATTCACTCCCACGGGGAGGTTGAGAACTCACTCCCACGGGGAGGTTGAGAATTCACTCCCACGGGGAGGTTGAGGATTCACTCCCACGGGGAGGTTGAGGATTCACTCCCACGGGGAGGTTGAGAATTCACTCCCCCGGGGAGGTTGAGAATTCACTCCCACGGGGAGGTTGAGAATTCACTCCCACGGGGAGGTTGAGAATTCACTCCCCCGGGGAGGTTGAGAGTTCACTCCCCCGGGGAGGTTGAGAATTCACTCCCACGGGGAGGTTGAGAATTCACTCCCACGGGGAAGTTGAGAATTCACTCACGGGGAGGTTGAGAATTCACTCCCACGGGGAGGTTGAGAGTTCACTCCCACGGGGAGGTTGAGAATTCACTCCCACGGGGAGGTTGATAATTCACTCCCACTGGGAGGTTGAGAATTCACTCCCACGGGGAGGTTGAGAACTCACTCCTACGGGGAGGTTGAGGATTCACTCCCACGGGGAGGTTGAGAACTCACTCCCACGGGGAGGTTGAGAATTCAATCCCACGGGGAGGTTGAGAACTCACTCCCAAGGGGAGGTTGAGAATTCACTCCCACGGGGAGGTTGAGAATTCACTCCCACGGGGAGGTTGAGAATTCAATCCCACGGGGAGGTTGAGAACTCACTCCCAAGGGGAGGTTGAGAATTCACTCCCACGGGGAGGTTGAGACTTCACTCCCACGGGGAGGTTGAGAATTCAATCCCACGGGGAGGTTGAGAACTCACTCTCAAGGGGAGGTTGAGAATTCACTCCCACGGGGAGGTTGAGAATTCACTCCCACGGGGAGGTTGAGAATTCACTCCCACGGGGAGGTTGAGAATTCACTCCCACGGGGAGGTTGAGAACTCACTCCCACGGGGAGGTTGAGGATTCACTCCCACGGGGAGGTTGAGGATTCACTCCCACGGGGAGGTTGAGAATTCACTCCCACGGGGAGGTTGAGAATTCACTCCCACGGGGAGGTTGAGAATTCACTCCCCCGGGGAGGTTGAGAGTTCACTCCCCCGGGGAGGTTGAGAATTCACTCCCACGGGGAGGTTGAGAATTCACTCCCACGGGGAAGTTGAGAATTCACTCACGGGGAGGTTGAGAATTCACTCCCACGGGGAGGTTGAGAATTCACTCCCACGGGGAGGTTGAGAGTTCACTCCCACGGGGAGGTTGAGAATTCACTCCCACGGGGAGGTTGATAATTCACTCCCACTGGGAGGTTGAGAATTCACTCCCACGGGGAGGTTGAGAATTCACTCCCACGGGGAGGTTGATAATTCACTCCCACGGGGAGGTTGAGAATTCACTCCCACGGGGAGGTTGAGAATTCACTCCCACGGGGAGGTTGAGAACTCACTCCTACGGGGAGGTTGAGGATTCACTCCCACGGGGAGGTTGAGAACTCACTCCCACGGGGAGGTTGAGAATTCAATCCCACGGGGAGGTTGAGAACTCACTCTCAAGGGGAGGTTGAGAATTCACTCCCACGGGGAGGTTGAGAATTCACTCCCACGGGGAGGTTGAGAATTCAATCCCACGGGGAGGTTGAGAACTCACTCCCACGGGGAGGTTGAGAATTCAATCCCACGGGGAGGTTGAGAACTCACTCCCAAGGGGAGGTTGAGAATTCAATCCCACGGGGAGGTTGAGAACTCACTCCCACGGGGAGGTTGAGAATTCACTCCCACGGGGAGGTTGAGAATTCACTCCCAAGGGGAGGTTGAGAATTCACTCCCACGGGGAGGTTGAGGATTCACTCCCACGGGGAGGTTGCGAACTCACTCCCACGGGGAGGTTGAGAATTCACTCTCACGGGGAGGTTGAGAATTCACTCCCACGGGGAGGTTGAGAATTCACTCCCACGGGGAGGTTGAGAATTCACTCCCACGGGGAGGTTGAGAATTCACTCCCACGGGGAGGTTGAGAATTCACTCCCACGGGGAGGTTGAGAATTCACTCCCACGGGGAGGTTGAGAATTCACTCCCACGGGGAGGTTGAGAACTCACTCCCACGGGGAGGTTGAGAACTCACTCCCACGGGGAGGTTGAGAATTCACTCCCACGGGGAGGTTGAGAATTCACTTCCACGGGGAGGTTGAGAATTCACTCCCACGGGGAGGTTGAGAACTCACTCCCACGGGGAGGTTGAGAATTCACTCCCACGGGGAGGTTGAGAATTCACTCCCACGGGGAGGTTGAGAATTCACTCCCACGGGGAGGTTGAGAATTCACTCCCACGGGGAGGTTGAGAATTCACTCCCACGGGGAGGTTGAGAATTCACTCCCACGGGGAGGTTGAGAATTCACTCCCACGGGGAGGTTGAGAACTCACTCCCACGGGGAGGTTGAGAACTCACTCCCACGGGGAGGTTGAGAACTCACTCCCACGGGGAGGTTGAGAATTCACTCCCACGGGGAGGTTGAGAACTCACTCCCACGGGGAGGTTGAGAACTCACTCCCACGGGGAGGTTGAGAATTCACTCCCACGGGGAGGTTGAGAATTCACTCCCACGGGGAGGTTGAGAATTCACTCCGACGGGGAGGTTGAGAAATTGCCCTGAGCTGCTTTTGCCGACGTTACATTTCTATATAACAGTGAGCAAGCAGTGTGTAGGACAATCACACCTCCGTTCTTTCATCGGTGTAAAATTTTTGTCTTTACATTAATGTTGTAATTTTTTTATTTTGCATTGACTGGATAGCCTCGTGGTTAATTAAGTGCATTTTGCATCAACTTGGTGTTTTTGAATGTTGCAGTTAATGAAGCAATTACATTTTACAAGAGTTTACCATTATTTGTTGTCGTAATAACCAAAACTGGAATTTAAGGCAATTTAAATGACATCACAAGACCTTTTAAATATTTGCTTGTTTTAAAGCAAATGTCTTGCAGAAATGACCGTGCGCGTTATTCACATCTTGGACACTGGGCTGGCTCGGCACGCAGACCACGAGGCAATCAGACCACCTTAAATAACGACCGTGCCACGTATGGCACCGTGCGCGCTTGTGCGGGCCATGGCGCGCGTTAATTAGGGTGCCACTGTGGCTAGGAGATGTTAACTCCCTCGCCTGGTATACAGGAGGTCGAAGGTTCAATCCCAATCCTAACGCCTGCATAATTGGAGTTTGCATGTCTCTCTCGCCGTGGTCGCGTGGATTTTTCTCCGGGTCCTCCGGTTTTCCCTCCACATTTGTGGCCAGGTCGCTTCTGAAAAATCACAGTATAGCTCAGTGGGCCTTACCTGGTCAAATACATTAAAAAAAATCGCTTATAGTTACTTCTCTATTGTCTTTTCACGCTTCACCCCACACCCGCCTATTTTCACGAGATCTCACTTTCAAGCGGAGAATTGTCTAAATGTCATTTGTGGCCAGGTCGCTTCTGAAAGAGAGCTCAGTGGGCCTTGCCTGGTAAAATGCAAAGTTTAGGAGTTGTTAGTTTAATTGAAACGAAGCGTTCAGTGTGTTTTTGTTGTTGATGCTGGCACGTACCGTCGTGCAGGAGGGCGCCGGATGGCCGCCGCTCGTGCCAAAACGGTCCAGGAAATTCCACCGGCGGGGCCGCCGCTCCTGGCACGTGCATCCGGGCGGGGGAAACACTGCCGCGGCCGACATCCGTGCGACACTCGG
This sequence comes from Lampetra planeri, assembly GCF_965212315.1. Lineage (NCBI taxonomy): Eukaryota > Metazoa > Chordata > Hyperoartia > Petromyzontiformes > Petromyzontidae > Lampetra > Lampetra planeri. The sequence continues at coordinate 9,506,878 of NC_136148.1, read as the reverse complement.
CGCACACGCACAACCCTCGGCGCACACGCACAACCCTCGGCGCACACGCACAACCCTGAAGCAAAAAGCGCTTCGCTCCGAGCACTAAAAAAATAAACGTTTGCCAGAAACCCCCGTAAGCTAAAATATGTGTGCTCAAAATAAATTACATAAATCCTGCGTGCTTAAACCTGAGCACGCTTAGACGCTCGCGCTCGCCAAACTTGCGTGCCGGAAGGTCACGCGCCGGAAGGTCGCGCGCTGCAGCTTGCGCATTGACACCGACGTCGAACGTGCGGCCCCCCCCCCGTAGGCTTGAACGCACTCGCAAACGTGCGCGGCGTCCGTGGCAATTGATAATTAGGCCTCTGTTAGGTTTAAGTTGGGTGCCTTCCGTGGTCAGCACTGGCAGTGGGGGATACAAAGGCGGCGCAGGTGTACGCGTTGCTCTCCTACGCTGCCCCCCCCCCCCCCCGTGAGCCATTGCAACCTCGGTGGCAGCTTCCTGAGCAGCACTTTCCCACCGAGTCTGTAAAGGCTAACTGCACCCTCATGCTGTGCTTTAAACTTACTTTGTGTGTTTATAAGCTCTGCATTCCTGTTTTTTTCTAAAGGGGCCTCTTTGCTGAGAATGCTTCGTATTCTTATTGTATTGAGATATTGAAGTTGTTAATTTCTACAAGAAAAAAAGATATATTTAAATTAGGATTGAGGTGCCAATTATCTCCATCAGATTATCTGCACCAGTGATGAAAATTCCACGTTCCTATCGCCAACCTCTCTCGAAGACAACCGCTGCTGAATTGCCACAGTTGTACTTATTGCGTCAACCCCAGATGAATGCTGTCCTTAACGTTTTTTAAAACTAGTCTGCCTTTTGATTGTGAATGGAGCATTCTGCAGCAACACTGCTATAACATTTTCGTGCAAATTATTTTGGTGGAGATGGTAATGATGATGACGATGAGTTCTATAGCTAGATATACAAAAATTCACTCCCCAGGTGATTTGATAAATAGGCAAAATTCTGTGTCATGATTAAAATTTTGACAATCAAAACATTTTCTATAATTTCTCTAGTATTCATCACCATTTCTTCCCCAAAGGGACATTGGCGCATACGTTCTATGTGATTTTAATAAATTGCGAATAATCGATTCTCGCACACGCACAATTCCATGCACGTGTGGCATGAGCGCCAGAAGCGGTTGAACTCCGAGCTCGGCGTGGCCGCCCTCGCCGAGCTCGGCGTGGCCGCCCTCGCCGAGCTCGGCGTGGCCGCCCTCGCCGCCGGGCGGGTGGCGCCGCCGTCACGGCCCCCGGCTCCCGACGCGACGGCGCTCGTGGCCCCGGGCGCCCGGCTGACGTGAACGCGACGGCGCTCGTGAGCACGTAAACGTGTAAATGGGCATCGCGGACCTTTGTTGTCCAGGGTGGGGGGTGCTTCGTGACTCGCAGTGGACCGCCAGGCTCATCTTCACCTTCCATAGAGATGGCGTGGCCGTCGTGCTCCAGCACTACACTGCCTCCCAGAAACAGAATATTGATACTGGAGGAATCCGATGAGCTATAAAGCTCTTTTTCACAGATGTTTAGGACTTTGCAGGTGTCCACTAGTGGGGACTACACTACCAGTTGTACTCTCCTGTCTCCCACAGTGACGGAAACTCCCACTGAACTACTCTGCCTCGCATAGCAACAGCACTGTTACCAGAGAAGCGGTGGTGTTTGTTGATGAAACCCGATTTAACAGCTTCTTGGCTCACAGGGTACTTTAAACTAAGCTGAACTGGACTGGAACTGTCGTCAAATAGCAACGTGGCTATTCTGCCTCCCATAGAGACTGCACCACCCTCTCCACTAGCCCGCCTTCTACAGAGACTGCCACTGAACTACCCTCTTGGGCAGATCGCACTCCCCTGCTTCGCATTGGGTCGCCGTTGACCCCATCTCTCATGCAAGGCTTGCTGAGCGTCTTCAATCTGCTCACGTTTGACGAGGCTGTTGTCGCAGTAAGTGTTATTCATAATCAACGTTTTTGGGTTTAGATCGCGTTATTTATAAATGTGTCGTAACTCTCCACCACCCGACACGGCCAATCAGTAAAAAAGTGTCACGTTGACAAAAGACAAATAGTTCACTGCTTTAGCCCACTGGTGTGTTAAAGCGTGAAACCACAACATTTACAATTTGAGTACGACGTTTCACTGGTAATTGCATCCAGCATCATCGGGCAATTGCCCACTTTTTTACTGATTGGCCGTGTCGGGTGGTGGAGGGTTATGACACATTTATAAATAACGCGATCTAAACCCAAAAACGTTGATTATGAATAATATTGGTCGCGAAAGCCTACGTGTTAAACTGCAGTAAGTGTTGTCTGTTTGGTGTTTTTTGTCACAGTTCTTTGTTTAAGTTCATTGTGCAGCACCAGTCGAGTGGGGCTGCGGTTGCCTCTGTTGCGGTGTTCCCACTGTATACTACCATGCAGTGGGTGTTCTCGGTTTTGTACCAGTGGATGCAACATTTTGTTTTTCTATTCCCTTCTCTTTCTAAGGGGGGTAATAATTTTTTTTACTTTCACAATGTTCATCTTCTTGGTTCTTTCGGTAAAGTCACGTAGAATGGAAATAATAAAATAATAAAAATAAAACAATAAAATAATTCTCACGACGTTTCGGCCACAACGCAAGCAGCCGTCCTCAGGTGAAGAACAGGTCTGTCGATAAGACAGAGTCTGAATTATTTTATTATGTTTTATTTTAATTATTTTATTATTTCCATTCTACGTGACTTTACCGAAAGAACCAAGAAGATGAATCCCTGCAGTCACGAAAGCTTTAAATCGAAATTTCACAATATTGTTATGGATTCACTTTCATGTGTTTTTTATGATGGTAGTGGTCAGTTAATTATTTAAATTCCCTTTATATTTAAGGGATTGCTTAGATGGTTTCTTTAGCGGCTTTCTATTTACGAAGCTGTGTTTGGTTATATTCTTAAAATCATTTGTAATCAGACGGCGGGCGGCGGGGTGTGCCCCGTTAGTTTCTTAAACGCATTTCTATTCCTAGGGCAGTGTTTGCCCAGCGCTTAATAATCGTGTCTCGATATGGCCATTGCGGGGTTAGCGTCGTCTTTGCCTTTCTATTTATACGCCGAGCGTGCTGCGCGAACCGTCGGCAGTTGCCTTGATATCTCGCTCCGGCTCCACTGCCAGCGGAGGTCCTGGGAAATGCGCGCGCCGCTTTGCAGTTGCGGCCTCGGATGATGGATGACGTGCCTGAATTGAATGAAGGAACTAAGGGATGAATGCAAGGGCCACAATGATAGCCTTTAGCCTCTCCGCCTCCTCCTCCGCCTCCTCCTCCGCCTTCACCCCCGCGAGCAACCCAACCCGCTCCTCCAGTGTTGTGACGCCGGCACGCAACAATTCCCCTATTGACGGCAATGTGCCACGACCGCGGTAACGTTTTTTGTGGAAAACAGCAGCTTTTGTCTGCGGCGGTCAGCTGACCTCCACGGAAGGCCAAGGTCCGCATCCACGCCGCCCTTCCCCCCTGAGCTCGCCCCCCTTCTGTCTCCCCCCCCCCCCGCGGGGAGGAGGCGGTGTCGTCGACAGCTGTGCGTGCTAGCGAACCCCCCCCAACTCCGAGCGTTCCGCACCGAGGCGAGAAGTGAATTGGACGTCGTCGGGGCCGGCGTGCGGAAAGAAATCCACGGAAGCAACCGCTTCCGCAGCAGTGCTGGTGGTGCTGCTGCCGCAAACAGAGAAAAGAGGAGCGATTTGCGTAATGATCTAAACATTAACAGTGCTGGGCCCTGATTTTGATTTCACCGTTACTGAGACTGCAAGTGCCACTCCCTAATAAAAAAAAAAGCCATTGAATAATAACGGAATTATTTTGAGACGACTCCTTTGAAATCACATTTAAATTAATATTTTCCAAAACATGATTATTTATTGCAACATGAACAGCAAATAATTTTCATTCGCAGTAGTGACAACAAAAGCATAATTAATATTGTTAGTCATACAGCATGCAAAGAATACACGCTTTGTAAGTGGTAGCCGTGGTATCGGGGTCAAGCGGTTGCACAATGTGTAGTGTCGTAGGTCTCTTCTTCCTCTGCGAGGCTTGTGTGTGCGGGTGGCGTGCAGCGCACACACTCAGTTGGAGACGAAGTACAGGTAGTCCCCGACTTACGATGGAGATGCGTTAAGACGACCCCATCGTAAGTCGAAAATATCGTAAGTCGAAAATGGCCTAGCCTACCCAGGAGTCTTAAAGAATGGTGATAATTTAGCAAAACAGAGCAATTTACCTTACCGTACTGTATAAACGATATACTGTATGTATTCATTAATTACAATACTGTATTGCACAGTAAAATTTCAAGTAAAAAATAAGGTAAATTCTTAGCCTACCTATATGAACTGCAATTTCATAGAAAGTTTTTTTCTGCTATAAAAACTTTTAACATGCATTGAACGTATGTATCGTATCGTGGTAACCCTAAAATGGAATTGCTAAAGCTATGTATCATACATGCATTGAACGTATCGTAACAAATCATATTCTACTGTACTCACCAAGATTCTGTCCGTCGTCTGCATACTTGAACGATGTTCGGTTGTTGATGGCCACATTAATTTAGTTGTCGGAAGAGGAGGATGGCGATGATAAAGCGTTTGGAAGACATGCTTTTTTCACTAAAATTGGGCTTTGAAACACAAAAACACAGAAAAAAATACACGCGCTAACACCGTGACAAATTTACTCCGTCGACCGCTGGTGAGAGTGAGAGACATCACCACACAAGGCGGGTGATGCGTACAGTACATCCCGGCAGCGTCCCAATGTACAGTATCGTACCTCGTACGCTGCTGCGTTTGCCTGCTGCGCGAAATGTAAAATATTTTACAATTTTGTCATATCGCCATCGTAAGATCGAAATATCGTAAGTCGGACCGTCATAAGTCGGCGACTACCTGTCGTCGCAGGGGGCACCGTCCTTTATTAGTTTCGACCGCCACCAACTCCGGCCCCCCCCTCTCTCTCACGACCACGCTGCCGTACGACCCGGCCCAGACACGACCCCGTCCGCGATGCACCGACGGCGTCGACCGGGACAGCCAACCACTCTCCGGCCGCGCGACGATCGGGCGAAGGCGGCGGCGACGAGACGAGTCCACTCCCAGAACCGGCAGCCCGGAGCTCCCACTCTCCGCTGCTTTTATTCCCCTTGGCTCCGTCCTAGCCGCGCCTCCCTTCTCGAACCCACCAGAGGGTTCCAGGGACCTGCCCACGAAGTCTACCGTGACCCTTGCCCCAGTTCCTCCGCCCTGCCGGCACGCAAACCGTGTGTATGCTCGACGGCGTGTGCACTAAATGTCTACCTGCAGTTGCAGCTGCTGTACAGCAGTCAGCGCTGAGTCACTACAAATGTACTACAAAACCCCGGTCACCTGAGTTTGATTCACGCCTATGGCTTCAATGAGTGGCGAGTGATATCTCAATAAATTCTGATAGCCAAGCAAGCTCCATGACCAACACTGCACGGAAGCTCGTTCAGCAAAGCATTGATAAAGGGCTGTAACTTGCTTATGAATTCAGCGTGGGCAGTTGTAGCAAGCACACACTCTGACCGCACACTGAAAAAAATACAAATATTCCCTGTATAGCCTTAACCAGACAGGTGGGGCAAGTGCTGTTAGCGAGCACCTATGAAGGCCGGCATGGCACACAAGGGGATGGGTGGCCAGCACCACGCCTGGCCGCCCACCCCATCATCACGTGTTGGCCGTGAGCGGAAAGCGAACTCAGGTCCCTGGGTTAGTAGGGCAGCGTAGCGCTAACACCACCCCCATTCAAAGCCACGCGTGTTTCACGTTGAGGGACCGTGCTTGGATTTGCTGCACGTTGCTCAGAGTTTGGAGTCAGTGGGGTACCGTGGTGGCGAGATGTTAACTCCCTCGCCTAGTATGCAGGAGGTCGTGGGTTCGATCTCAATCCTGACGCCTGCTGTATATTTGGAGTTTGCATGTTTCTTCTGAAAGAGGTCGCTTCTGAAAAAGAGCTATACAGCTCAGTGGGCCTTACCTGGTAAAATAATAATAGTTTCGTTTTTAGTCCAGCAGGAGATGGGGAGTGCCAACAACAGAGAGATGGCACTGCAGGGCAGCGCGAGCGGGTGGCTAGCCCACCCCACCACGGCACACAGAGCCCAAGCACTGGCTGGAGGGGCCCAGGCCCATCTCCGCCTGAGAATGTTTTAAGCGCCGCGCCCACAGCACGCTGCCGCATCGCCGCGCCGTACAGGTGTTTTTATTTGGCAAGTGACGATTTCTGCGATTCAAATAGAATATTGCATCTACGGTGTGTGCATCAATTTGTGTGTGTGAGTGTGTGTGGATCGATTTATTAGGATTCATGGCAGGTTTATTATTTAATTTACAATCTTAATTTTAGAACTTTCGTGACTGCAGGAATTATTATTTGGTTCTTTCGGTTAAGTCACGTCTAAAGATAAAATAATAAATTAAATTAAATTTAATGTTGTATTACATTACATTTCGATATTTTACTAGGTTATTTAATTTTTGTTGTGTCCTCCTGATTTTCAGGCTTACTTGCCGTGCAGCACCACGTCTGTTGACCACTCATTGATATGCAAATTTTTTCTCTAACCCACCTTCCTTCTCTCTGCCTCCGCCCCCCCCCTCTGTCTATTTAAGGCCACCCCACAGAGACGATCACCCCTCTCTGTTACCTGTGTTGCTCCCGCTATGTATCTTGGTGATATCTGTCTGCTAATATGTCTGTCTATAGTTTTCTGGTTAGATTTTATGTCGCTATTTCATTATACCTGATGATGATTGCTTGTGTTGCAATCGAAACGTCGTATTCTATTATTTAATTTAATTTATTATTTTATCTTTAGACGTGACTTAACCGAAAGAAGCAAATAATATTTAATTTACCTTTGTGGCTAATGGTTGTAATTAATGAGACGAGAGATATAAAACCGATGAGATGACAGTGTGGACATGGGAGAACAATAAAAATAGTTCAGACAAGACAGACGGTAGGGACCAGACTGGTAGAACAGATAAGAATGACAACCAACAAACGCCAGGACAGACAAAGAAACGATACGGATAGTAAAAAGCAGAGAGATACTTTAGGCATGAAAGAGCACAAATGAGACAGTGCAAGCAACACAAAAACAAGAATCAATACTTTGTATAAAATTGTAACCCTGGATGATACTAGTTAACTCAACGGGGCGGGGTGGGGAGCAGAGGGAGTTATGTTTTCACATTCCTAGTTTTATTGCTACAGCCGGGCTCTATCCAAACCTCTTGGAAGTCCTCACCATAGATGTCTGGCGAGTAAGATACGTGTGCTTTGATGTCTCATGAAGTTGTGTCCACAAGGTGAGCCTGTTAAGTCTTTGCATCTTGTATTGTTCCGTCGTCTTCCGTGGCACTCGCTGCTCGAGTCATTGATTTGGTCGAGTCAGGGTCCCGGGGTCAAGTTGCGGCTTTGGCGACGCCAGAGCTCCCGCTGTGTTCTGCGCGCCGGTATCGGGGCGCGTGCTGAGAGTGGCCGAGCCTTGAAGATAGAGCAGAGGCGTTTGCCGAAGTGATGTCTGCCTGAACAAAGCGATGTCAGAATTTCATCCGCGTTCGTTGCGCTACGACGGCTGCTGGAACTATACACCGTGTGTGTGCCTCTGTTAGTACAGTCTATGGAGGGGTTTGTCCTGCCATAGGAATGTAGAATTTCAGATCCAGGCTCAAGGCAGTCGTGGAGATGAGCGCTGTGCCGTGCTCGTTTGAGCAGAGCACCACGTGTGTGTGTATGTGTGTGTGTGTACGTGTGTGTGTGTGTGTGTATGTGTGTGTGTGTACGTGTGTGGGTACGTCTGTGTACGTGCGTTACGTGTGGGGAGCGGTGGCGTAGCGGTAAGCGCTCCGCTGCGCTACGAACCCGGCGACCTGAGTTCGATTCCCACTTACGGCCAACACCAGTGACGATTATCTGAATTGGTATTGGGCCTCTGCTTGGTTGACTCAGCCTCAAATCAGTACCTGGTGCCATGTGGTAACTTTGCCACTCGGGAGACAAAGGCGGCCGGGCGTGGTGCTGGCCAACCACCCCCTCGTGTACCGTTCTATCCTTCATAGGTGCTCGTGAACAGCACTTGCCCCAACAGTCTGCTAAGGCTATACGGTGGGGTTTTGTCTTTGTGTTACATTTTGGAAGCGGTGGTTCCGTGATTTGCACACTGTGCTACTGATCCAAACGATCTGAATTGGATTCCGGGCCATGGCCCAACATTGGTGCCAGTGGCATCCGTCCTGGACTTTTCGCTTGATCGACTCGGCCTTCATTGAGTGCCTGATTCGTTCGAACATCGGCACTGTTGTTTGTTGTTGTAACTTTCCGACCTGCCCCTACTGGACATCTGTGAAAAAAGATCTTCATAGCTCATCGGATTTCTCCTCAAGTCTAAATAAAGATTCTGATTCTGTACTGCTTTCCACATCATCTCCTCATGTGCTTTGTTGGCATCATAATAAGTGCTTGTTAGTAGCACTTGCGGTCTAAATGGGGAATGATTGGGATAGCCAATTGGGTATTATTATTATGAGAGCAGTAGGTCCTTCATAACGGGCAAATTCCAGTGATGGTCGGGGCGGATCAATATTGTCGTCGCTGTAACGGCGATCGTCGTCATCATCACGGTCCCTCCTTGACTGTCATAAGTGAGCACCGCTTGTTCCATTACATTGGGAGATGTCAACGATGGCCATGAGATGAAGTAAAACTTTTTTGTTTTACCAAGTAAGGCCCACTGGACTATGTAGCTCTTTTTCAGAAGTGACTTGGCCACAAATGATAGCTCAACGAAGTGGCTCATGATGTGGAAATGTATAGCAGCCAAATACTCTAAATCCACGTTCATTCTGAACGTGGACTTAAAAACGGGCGGACCTAGAGAAAAATCCATGCGACCACGGAATAAAATGCAAACTCTAAACATAGAGGAGGCATCAGGATCGGGATCAAACCCAAGACCTCCTGTATACCAGCGGAGGTAGTTAATATTTCCTAGCCTCCGCAGCGAGATTGGTCTCCTGCCATGCAGAGATGAGCAATGTGCAGTGTTTGTATGAGCAGGGCCAACTGTTTTACGACATTAAATTGTATATACATGTCGGTGTGTGTCGCGTAAGCTACGACTTACTGCGGTTTTAGATGATGGGGATGGTAGCGCGTCATTGGGAGTACAGTAGTAGCACAGTGGTTGGCGCCCTGTACTGCGAACCTGGCAACCCGAGTTCAATTTTAGGCCTCGGCTAACATCAGTAGCAAGTGATGTTTAAACCAAGCCTGGGGTATGTGGAGGCCTTCATCCAGCAGTGGAATGACAACAGGCCGCTGTACATTATCGTCATGACTTTCAGTCTAATTGTAAATTGATTTAAACAAAGTCCGCTTTGTACGAAACATTCCCGTTGTTTGAGACGCTCGACAAACTTTGTCTTTACCGAGTTTGACATTTTTTGATGTTGTGAGACCTGACGATGCCCATCTGTGCCGTGACCTATGATGAAGTCCCCGCAGTGAAAGTTCTAACTCCAAGCAGAGTATTGATCTCCCCCACTTTGATTTTTTCCCCCCTTTGAAAAGCAAAAACTTTGCACAGGTGGCACCTGAGTGCCTTTCAAGCGCTCAGTCGTTTTGCCTTCTAAATAATATATATACACTGCCCGTTGCCACGCTGCCAACAAATAAGCAAAACAACCAAGCAAATACATAAATGTCCCTGGGAGAAGGGGGATATATATTCTAACGGACTGCTGGATTGCTGTGTGAAGTCCGCTTTCGATGGAGTTCTATCTACATGTAAATATTCCAATCGAACTTTTGCCCTCCTTCAACATGGGTAGTTCCCACTCCTGGAGTGGGTCAGCGGAAGTAAGTCGTGTGTTAGAACGTGGATTCCGATGCGGTTGTTCAGCGAGAGACGGCTTGGGCACTCTTGCTCACATGTCGAAGGACCGAGCCAGGACTGTTGAGATCCATGTCATCCTGTGGATAGGCTGGTCCCTGTCACAGGAATGTGGAAATGTTATCACTGGCTCAGGGTGACCAATGGAGAGGAGCACTGCTCCATATGAGCATAGCAACGCGATCCTAACTGTAATCTTAAATATAGATTGCAAATATTCACGTGGTAAACCACTCATCTGCACAGACAATACGAGCTTAGTCGAAAGCTTATATAACATAAACCTATCAAGGATATCTGCCAAAGTCCTGTAAAGTCATGTCTGGGTCATGCCACGATGGGGCACGTGGCTCTTCTGTTGTTGCAGGTGATTTTGAAATGTGAAAATGCTTAGCCCTGTGCTCGGATGTCAATCTCACACGCCGTAGCAAATTGTAGGAATTTTTTTTTCTCCAAACTTCACTTTTTGTCCCAATGTCATTCAACCAGGCATCTTGTCGATCGCCTCCAAGTATGTCCGTGACCGCTGGCGTGTATGCTCTGCTTCCACACGTCGAGAGAGATGCTGGGGACTACGCGTATGGGATAAAATAAATACCAGTAATTAATTTTAATTGTTTCTTGAGCATAAAAATTATTCATGCATTCAGACGCTGTCATGGCAAACGGTGAGCAAGGATGTTGGCACATAACCCAAAATGCCTTGGTGTTATATAAGTGTGCATGCGCGTGTGTGCGTGTGTGCGTGCATGTGCGGTGTTTGTCTGTGTGTTCCCGTGTGCCGTCCCGGCCTTCATAGGTGCTCGCTAACAGCACTTTCCCCCTGAAATTTGTTCAGGCTACACGGGAGATCTGTCTTTGTGTATCCGAAAGTGTGCATCCAAGTGATTGTGTTTGGGCGGGTGTCAATAGTTTCAGCCTCATTTAAATTAAGTTCCATAACCTTATTGCTCTTGACTAAAATTAGTGTAATTTTAGTATAGCCAGAGTCTGTGGATGCAATTAAGTTATTATGGCTTAGTCATCTTAAGTAACACAGCAGCAATTAGTAGAACAGCACAGCTCCCAGTTGGGGGATTGTGAAATCAAATTCTAGCCAGAGTCAAGCGAGGTTTCATTTACCAAGGAGAGTTATCCTGTTCATAGGACCTTGCCTGCTCAAGTGATTACTACGACAGGGAACTCCGACTCATCATGAGGATCCCTCCAGCATTTAGAAGTACCATCGATGTGCGAGACTTAATATTGTGGGATGTCAACAGTGGTCATCTTGGATTGACCGGTCCTCGCGATAGAACTATGGAATTCATACCAAAGGCTCGAGACCGCCAAGACATATGAGTACAATACTTCACTTTCTGTTTTTATGCTTGTCTAAACTGAACTTTCGTTGGGCATCAATTCTTGGAATTGTGCTCTCATTGAGACGAACTTAATTATTTTGTACTGTTGGGTCTTTCGGTCGAGTCACATAGATCGCCTTCAAGACGATCGCTTGTCTTGCGATCGAAACGTCGTGATCTATTATTTTTTATTTACGTGACTTGACTCAAAGACCCAAGAGTATGAATTCCTGCAGTCACGAAAGCTTTAAATGAAGATGTAATTATTTTGCTCAAGCTTTGCGCTTGTTTCACGAACACACATGAAATGCTTGTGCCAGGTGTGGTTGGCATGTGCTTGAAATTCCAACATTTTGGAGCTCAATATTCACAGATCTTGAACGAATGATCAAGTTGGATTTTGTTCAACCAAGAGACCAGGATATAGTCACATTTGCAAGGGGCCCCTGGGTGGCTCTTACAAAGGTGAATGGGACGCCGGTCTGCAGAGATACGAGGTGGCCATTGGGAGAAGGTAGTACAGAAACGTGGTTGACATCGTATCTGTGAGCAGTCGTGGGTATCCCTCCAGATACTCCATGGTTTTTATCCCAACACGCAAGCAACAACAACAAACCCCACAAAGAGCAAATGGCAAAATAAATTAAATCAGAACCCTCGTGAAAATAAAGGAACCGTGAAACTTGGTGAAGTGTCCTCAGGATAAATGAATGAATGAAGGGCATTAGCGCCACGAGTTGTGTGACGCTTTCTCACCGCGGCCACCTGCCCACCTGGGTTCTCCACGAGTTGCCCAAATGTACGCCCCCACCCAGCAAAAAAAAATACTGCTTCATCAACTAATTTTTCCGCCAGCAAATATCGGTTGAAGTTAGGACCACATTCTTTTAAAGTTAAATATTAGTCTGCCCTGGGTCTTAAAAAGAAAACATTTCTTTGCATCCCAGTGTAGCAGCGCAAAAAATGTGCTCCTGATATCCCAACCCGCTGTACTTGTTAGGAGGTTCTATGGTTGGAGCACTGCGTTTGACTCCTAATAATCGTAACGGCTACGAGTTCGGATTTGCCAGTCGGGAAGCCAACTGGCTTTTTGTCTCTGGCGCTTCCACGAGAATGGGATATGACTTTGACCATATTTTATTTCACAATATGCCTGAACAGTGTTGAAAAACACATCAACAACTGCGGTCTGAGTGCTGATTGTGGTTTAAAACAATGCTCGTCGCTGGCGCAGCGAGTGGCGCGTCTGTTCATTTCCCGTGCGTGTAAGCGTGCGTCGTCTCCGTTCTAGGCACGTGCGTGAGCGCGGTTTGCGCTAAATGGGCTATGCGCTGCTTTCAAAGGAGCGCGTTTGGAGAGAACACGCTGTTCCCGTCTGCTGGACAATGTCCAGCGAGGGGAGGGGGAGACTGCGGCTGTGTGCGGCGGCGGCGGTTCGCGCAGTTCCAGGGAATCCAGACAGCCCTGCGTGTGTGTGAATGTGTGTATGAATGTGTGTGTATGACTGTGTGTGTATATTAGTGTGTGTTTGAATGTTTGTGTGTGAATGTATGTGTATTAGTGTGTGTGTCTATGAATGTGCGTGTGTGTATTTGGGCCAGAGTAGTGCAGTGGTTAGCGCACTGTGCTAACCACTGCACTGAGTTCGATTCTCACTCACTCACTTCCGAAATCGGTGACATATCTGAAACGGTCCTGGGCCTTTCGTAGGTCGACTCAGCCTTAAAATTAGTACCTGGTGCGGTGTGTAAACAAAGGTGGCCAGGCACAGTGTTGGCTACCCACCCCCTTGTGTGCCGGTTTCCATAGGTGCTCGCTAACTGCTGTTAGAGTCTGTTAAGGTTGTGTAATGACATGATGACACCTGCTGGCTGGGAAAGGGAAGCACGGGCACCGCTAAGACAACATCCAATCAGAGAGGGAGAGGTATCTGGGGCAAAGGTAAGAGGCGGGGTTGGCCGAGATGCTCCGGGAACCTGCTCGAAGGTTCCACGAGAGGGCGTGGCCGGAGGCGTGGCCGGAGGCGTGGCCTAGCCGCGCCTGAGGAGATATAAGGGCGAGCGGGCCACCCGGGGCTCGGGTCCGCCAACCAGCAGCGTGGCCGCGGTGGGACCACGTCGAGTGATCGGCCGTGTGCGTAGCCAGTGGAGACGTTAATATCTAAGCGTTGTACTCAGAGTGAGAAGGATAAGGTTGGCCTGTGTTGTGCCCGTGTAAGAAATAAAATAAGTTCTCTCTACACGACGTGTTGCGGAAGTCGCTCATTACAGTTGTATACAGGGTAGGGGGGTATTTGGCTTTATGCTGTGTATGTGAGTAGCGGTGGTACATTGGTCCGTGCTCTACGCTACAGCCCACGTGCCCACTTTTGGTCAACTCAGCCTTAAACCGAGTAACTTACGTGGCGTGTGCATACAGAACTGGGTAGGCAAAGTCGGGTGGTGGGTATGTTTCTGGTGTGGCACGCCATGCCGGTCTTCATCAGGTCTCGCTCACAGCACTCCCCGCAACGGGCTAAGCGAGTGGTTCTCCTGTTATGTGTAATTTCTTTGGATATTATGTAAGCGTGTCGTCTTAAATATTAGACTGTGCATTGTGCATGGCTCTGGTTATATATGTTGTGCAACGAGTGGCTGTGTGTGTGCACATTTTACATGTACATGTGTGTTGTGTTTGACATTGTTGGTATAAGCAATCTCAAAGTGGTGCTTTATTCCTCGAAGGTAGAGACCAACCCATTGCACTGTCCTGTGACTCCTGTCAATGTTCAAGTTCTTATTGTAGGAATAGAATCTCGTACACAGGCTTGTACGCACGGGATTACTTACACACAGATACGCATACAATCTCGCGCATGCACAGCATAGATATAGCGCGCTGTTGAGGGGCAGTTGCACTTGACTGCTAAATAAAATGTAAATCCTTGTCTGTGATACGTAATACATCTTCTTAGAGTAGGTGTATAGTGATGTATCCTCATGCGGTTGCACGTGTGCACAACAGCGCAGTGTTCGTTTGTGTGAGCGACTGTGGCCCATGGTGGCTGATGGTGATGCCTGCCTCTCTTGCGGCAGCGCCGTTCCACAGAGCCCTGGGGACTCGGAGCGGCTTTGTCTGGGGGGGTGTCGCCTCACATTGGGCTTGTTGTGAACTGAGATGACCTGATGTCCAGTCACTGGATGTTCTACCTAAGCGCAGTGGCGGCTCCTGCAAAATCTCTCAGGGGGGGCAAATGTCTGGATGATTGATAAGGATAAGGTCCACCCATGCAATGAATAAATTAACAGCTTAAGCATGTAAAGGCAACTTCACTTCTTTAATATTAATGAAAAATAAAGTGACTCTTACAATACATCTTGTTTGTTTATATACTCACTATTAAAACAAACCACTCAAGTTTATTTTTATTAAAGATTCCACTAGGTGGCGATAAATTATATTGTTGGATGAAACGTGCTTACGTATGATGACGTTAGCACGTATGATGACGTAAGCACGTTAGTGCATGCCCTCCCGGAAGCCATAGAGAATGCATTGCAGCGCCCCCGTTCGAAAAAAAACATCTTTGAATGTAAGTCTATGGGGCCACTCGGGGCGATTCTCAGCCGTAGTGAAATCGCCCAAAAAGAGGCGGTACTCCACAGAACGTGACATGACGCTGATTGGACTATATCCAGAGGCTGACAGTGACGGCTAGCGTGACTCTGTGGTTGAATGACACTGGTGGTGCGTCGCCCAATCGCCCTAATGAAGAAACCGCCCCTGCCTAAGCGAGAGATTTATACACACGTGTACAACAAAGACCCCCCCCTCCTCCCGTGTAGTCTTAACAGACTGCTGGGGCAAGTGCTGATAGCAAGTAGCACCTATGAAGGCCAGCACGCGAGGGGGTGGGTGGCCAACACCATGCCCGGCCGCCTTTGTCTCCCTAGCGGCGATGTTTACACATCACACCAGGTACTCATTTGAGGCTGAGTAGACCTAGGGGAGGCCCAGGACCGGTTCAGATAATCGTCACTGGTGTTCGCCGTGAGCGGGAATCGAACCCGGGTCGCCAGGTTCATAGCGCAGTGCGCTAACCGCTACACTACCGCTCCCCAGACAGACACACACAGACACACACATACACACACAGAGACGCGCACAGAGACGCACACAGAGACGCACACAGATACGCACACAGATACGCACAGAGATATGCACAGATACACGCACAGAGACACGCACAGATACACACACAGATACACACAGAGACACACACAGAGACACAGACGCAGGTGAAGTCGCATCAGCGTACGGCTTTATCTTTGGCCACGCCTACTTTAATCATCCGTGTGCTCCGTGTTAATCAGGCTGTGGTCACACAGACTGTGTGTGTTTAAATTATCTACATTTGCCATGGCTTCTGATCAAGTGGTGATTTGTTAATCATGTACAGCTTGCAACATTATCTCACCGAATACTGTTAAGCTTTACGGGGGATCTTTGTTTTTTGACTCCCCATCTGGCCTGGAGGTCATGTGATAGATGATTCAACTCGCTATCAGAACTTTGTGAGTTCAACTTCTGATCAGGGCTCAACTGAGACCATCAGCTGTCTCGGGGTTGATATAAATTCAGTACTGCGTAGAGGAAGCGGCCCCGGCAAGAGGTGGAATGTCCACTGGTGGCTCAGGACAGCTCACCGCGAGAGGAACTGCCAAGCGGCTGTTTGCGCATGGAGAGACTTTTGACCGCGCTTCATCAATACAATAAATACATCCATCAGCCCACTGGAGGACATGCAATTGGCTTAAACACGCACTTACCGCGCACCTACCGCGTACGTACCGCACACTTACCACGCACGTACCACTCGCCTACCACACACGTACCGTGCAAGTAACACGTGCCTACCACGCACCCGCCACCCACCTGCCACCCACGTACCACGCACCTACCGTGCACTTGCCACGCCAAGTCCCGCGTAGCTACCGTGCACCTACCGTGGCACATGCCACGCACGTACCACGGCGACGTCGATCGCGCTCCCTGGTGGCCCCCACGAATGCGCCGCGTAGCTCGGTCTCCGGTGAACCCACCCGGCTCCTTTTCCACGCCATCTCAGAAACGTGGCCATCCTCGCGTTCCCAGGGCTTGCAGTGGATACTTTGTGTCGGGTTGGGAGGGCCGCCATGCGTGAGGTGCCTGAGGGTGTTGCGGGTCCGTGGCGACCCGTGGTGCGGGCCGCAGACGGGCGGTGGGGCCGCTGGGTCCGCGTGAAGGCAGAGACGGGCAAACGCTGTCGGGCCCTCGGGGTAGCGGGGACTCGTGGGGTAGCGAGGGCCCCCTTTGTCCCGGCGGCGGCAGCTACTTCGTCACCGTAGCGCTCCTCTGACGTTGCCGTCGTGTTGGGCCAACGCGGCCGGGCGGTGCCGTGGGTAGAGGGCCCCCACTCAAGATTGTAATGTCGCAAGTTCCAATCCCAATTCGGGGATTCACTGAAACATCATCCATTGCTGCTTCAGGGTTGATAAAATCAGCACTTATTTGTGAAATCAATCCGCTGCTGGATAACGGTTCCCCCATGCCATTATGCCTGGTGGATTGTTTGACCATACTTCACCATGCTGGTCAGTGCATGTTGGTTTACATGTCACCGTCGAAGTTAACCAGCTAAAAATGTGACTTAGATCGGCAGTGCGGTGCGCTAACCACTGTCTCACTCTTCCTCCCAATACAACTCATGTGAGTCAACAAACATCGATCTTCGCGCACGAGATTTAATGCAGGGTATTGTGAGCGTAAGAGTTCGCAGACATAGACCAAACACGAACCCTAAGTTTCGATTTAAAGCTTTCGTGACTGCAGGGATTCATCTTCTTGGTTCTTTCGGTAAAGTCACGTAGAAGGGAAGTAATAAAATAATAAAAATAAAACATAATAAAACAATTCTCACGACGTTTCGGCCACAACGCAAGCAGCCGTCCTCGCCTGAGGACGGCTGCTTGCGTTGTGGCCGAAACGTCGTGAGAATTGTTTTATGTTTTATTTTTATTATTTTATTACTTCCCTTCTACGTGACTTTACCGAAAGAACCAAGAAGACGAACCCTAAGCTTCACGCCGAGTTGGCTTTCGCAACCAATATTATGATGCGTTATTCATTTTTTTTGGGTCAGATCACGTGAATGAAATGTGTGTCGAAAAGCCCTCCTCCGGCTGACACAACGCTGCCCCACCGCCCGAAGATGCTGGTTGGTGCTGTCACCGAAGACGTCACGTTTGTTCACGTGACAGTTTTATTCATTGGGTGTGTCGGGTGGAGGTGGGTTTAGAGCACTAACCCTAGGCCTTACTCGCGACACGAACAACAGCTGTAATCCTATGAAATAAACCCCATCTCTAGCACTAAACACAACCTTACTAGCCCAACATTATCCCTAACATTTAGGACAAACCTCGTCCTAACCATGCATTTAACAATACCACTTGCTAAGCTTAGGCTACGTCTCACCACAAACATCATCTCTGGCCACAGCGCCAGTCCTTAATAATTGACGCGATAATGTTACCATTAAGGGATGTTATCCAGGGAGTTGTGTGCACACACACACACACAAAGGTATTTAATGGTAAACATCGGCAGTGACTTGGTGTGAAACGCAACTGCTGTGAATAAAACACAATCTGTAGCCAATAGGGAGCCCTAAACAAGGCCTATCCTATCCCTCGCTCCAGCCCCGTCACCACATCCCATTGTTCCCGTGTACGGCTCCCGAGGCCCGTTCGTGTGTCCACAGGTCGGCTCGCTACGCCAAACAAGGCGGCTCTGATTGGCCGCAGCCACTTATCTCTCACTCGCAGCAGCAGCAGCAGCACACGTGTGAGCCTCTCGTGCCGCCGACGCGCGCGCCAGAAGACGACGACGACGACGCCTGCGCGCGGTCGCCTCGGGTCTTGGCCACAATCCCAGCACCCCCCTCCCCGTGCCACGAGCCGTCTATAATTGCTCGTCTAGACGGCTCGGGGTGGGTGGATGGGTGGTGGTGGTGGAGGGGAGGAGGAGGGGAGGGGAGGTGGGAGGCACGGGGAGCGTCTGGGTTGTCTGCGCGCTGAATGTTCCGCTCGCACTTGGCGGCATCTCCGTGCTCAAATTAATCAGCGGCGTCGCGACCATATGGACCCGACTGGATTACGATAATTCCCCGTGATATTAAAGCGGTTATGCCGACATGACGGTTTCACCTAAATTAATAAATAACTACTACATACACTGGGGGTGAAAAGAGACGGCTCCATTAATGTTGATTATTTGTACCTTTTTTCTCCCGGTGATATTCGAACACATTTATCAATTATATTCCGACAGAGGTGATGTCACAAATGTAGGGACAAAGAAACTGGATGAACAAGATTGTGACAATACGTGCCATTTGTGTGTGGTATCGTCTCTGGGTCTCGCTTGCACGGCCATTCCACTGCACTCATTTTCAGCAGTGCAAGACGGATGAGAATGGTCCCCTAACGTAAAAAAGGTCTCTGAACCACATTTTTATCCACGATTCCATGATTTGGCTTAAGTCCCCCGAACTCTTTGCGCACGAGAATCAGACTCGGGCTCGTGTGCGAGCACCGGTCTGGTTGGAGCCTCGGGGTCCTCCGCAGCACTCGGCTCCCACACAAACGCAACGGGTTTCGTCTCAGAGGTTGGTTGGAGCGACCCACAGCACGTTCGCGCGGCCGGCCGGCACCCGTTCCCCGCCTTCTCCGAGTGCCCACGTTCACCCTTTTCCCTTCTTGGCCCGCGTCCCACCCCGCCGCCGCCACGTAGCCACCCCCCGTGCCCTCGCCGCCCTCACTGCACCACACCACCCGACCGGGATGTCTGAAGGCCGCTCCGTCGGGCTCCGTCGGGCTCCGTCTTGAACGCTTCTCTCCGGCCTCGCGGTTTGAATCGCGATTTATCGTTGCGGTCTTCCCGTCCGCCTGCGCTGCCCCTTTTTTCTCCTCGGAGACGGCAATCGTTCGCTCCCTGGCTCCCTCCCTGGCTCGCTCGCTCCCTGGCTCCCTGGCTTGCTGGCTCACGCCCCGGCGGTGGCTTGGCCGACGCTCACCACCCCCCCCCCACTCTCGAGCTGTCGCGTCTGCCCAGCTGCATCCGCTCAGCTTTGTTTCAGCAGCGAGCTTGAGTTTTTTCTTCTTCTTTGGGGATATTTTGCGCGTGCGTGCGAGTTCTCTGTAGACCGGGTTTCATAACAACGGAGCCAACGAGCGCGACGTTCTGCTGCTGCTGCAGCAGCAGCCCCAGACAGGGCGTCTTGCCCAGACACCTGCTCGTTCCTCCAGCCAACAGTCAGACGACCCCAAGGCATTTTTATTTCTTATTTAAATTTCGGCAACATTATTAATTTATATTTACCCTACAATTAAATTGCGCAAAAAACTATTTTGGTAAGAGGCAGATATATGCGTAATAATATTTCTACTGTTTTAATTCGAGCTTTGCGTTGTGGGAGGGGGGGGGGCTCGCGCGCGTTGTGTGGTTGTTGTTGCATCGCCGCCGGTCGCACGGGAAGCGAGTACAGTGTGCCCGATGCTGGCAGCGTGACAGACGCGCGCGGGAGGAGAGGCGCCGTCTCGCCGTCTGGCCCCACGCGTCGCGCCGCCGTCTCGCGCGCACCGGGGGAAGTGGGCGTGCGCGCGCGCGCACCGCTCGCCCCCCCCTCAAGCGCCACCATTTGTGATGAACGCCACGAGCGTGCACGTCTCTCTGCTGGGTAAGAAGCCGCCGCCGTCGTCGCTTTCGCCGCCGTCGTTCTGCGGCCGCAGCGGTTTCTGCGCTCCCCTCGGGTTGCCGATCTGCGCGGCGTCTCCCAGGCCGCCGGCGGCCGGGGAGACGGACGAGCGCGCTGCGAGCGCCGGCACCTTGTCGGGTGATTGTCGTCGGCATCGAGGGCACCTTCTCTGTCTCGCACATTCCGTCGGCGAGCGCGCGTCGGCCGAATTGCGAAATGTTCTCGGTTTCGGGGTGGCCGAGCAATGGGTGGGCGCGCTCGAGCCCCTGGGGTGAGGGTGAGAGTCCCGTTACAGCCGTAGGGTTATTTCTGTGGGGGAGTTTGAAGTAAAGTGCGACGTTTACCGGAGGGTGAAGGACGTTCAAGACCCGACGATGTCGCTCACCGGAGGCCATCGTGCGGTGGTGTCGTAGCTTGCGTAGCATATGAGAACGTTGCCTGAAATTAAAGATTTACTCCCGTGCGTTAATCACCACATTAGCTCGGTTTTCTTTTGCAAAAGAGTCAGTGAATCTAAAGAGACTTGCAGACCATTAGATTGGTGGAATTGTGAATCTGTCTTATTTCTGTTTAAATGTACCAATTGTAATAAATCTAATAGTTATAGAGAATTGAAGTTTATGCTGGATGCTGCTCACTGAGAAATTACTTCTCCATTTTCAGGAATGTCTAGCTGCCATGCATTTTGTTCCTCAAAAGAACGTCAGCAGGCGGTTTTAAAAACGCTTCACGAACTTAGGGCAGGATATCGACAAATGTGGCCAGTGATGAGCGGTGCCCCGTTGGCTCGTCTGCGCAGTTTGACGTTTCCATTTCGCTGTTTATTGTCTGGCAAACGGTGAGTGGCTGGACGTTTATGCCACGGGCTCTTAGCAGAAGCCACGCTGGAGCGGACGCTGGACGCTTATTCTCCGCTACGGAAAATGCCCCCTGGGCAGCGGTAACGTGAACGCTGGAGGCCATGCAGGCTACCGGCTAGCGAGCGCACCACTGCCACCGCTGCTGCCGCTGCTGCTGCTACCACCTCTGCCACCACCGATGCTGCCACCGCTGCTGCCGCTGCTACTACTTCTGCTGCTGCTGCCGCTGCTACTACTTCTGCTGCTGCCGCTGCTACTACTTCTGCTGCTGCTGCCGCTGCTACTACTTCTGCTGCTGCCGCTGCTACTACTTCTGCTGTTGCTGCCGCTGCTATTACTTCTGCTGCTGCCGCTGCTACTACTTCTGCTGCTGCCGCTGCTACTACTTCTGCTGCTGCTGCCGCTGCTACTACTTCTGCTGCTGCTGCTGCCGCTGCTACTACTTCTGCTGCTGCCGCTGCTACTACTTCTGCTGCTGCTGCCGCTGCTGCTCCCCGTCCACCTGCAAGTGTATTTTTGTTGGAGTTGGAAGCCCCAGCGAATACTGCGCATGCAGGTGGTGGCAGTGTCGGATGTTTGAACGTTAACAGGAAAAGCTTTCCGGAGTTTTGGCGCTCCTCCAATAAAAAGCCAGTGTACACGTATAAATTTAGTACAGTGCATAAATACCGCGTCTAGTTTTATACACGACGGGATGTGCATTGTTACGAAACGTACGCGTGGATTTTGGTCGTGATGCATCCGAGTGAGTTGGAGTTTCTAGAGAGGGGCTGCTAATCATTATGCGATGAGTTACATTACCAGCCAAGATTGCCCCTCATCACCATCGTGATTACAATCATTGTGATCACCATCCATCATCAATGGCATTATCAATATCATAATATCGTTATCATCCGTGTCTGTCTGGTGTTGGTTGAGAGCACCACCTGGTTAAAACAGCGGGCAGTTGGCAGTGGGTGCCACGAAGATCTTGGTCCCCGCAATAGGAACGTGGAAATTCCACCCAGTGACTCACAGTGGCCGGTGGAAATCACTCGTACTTGGGGGACACCCAATTTGCAATCCAGTAGAAATAAATGTGGATAACAATAATAAAAATATGTACATATTTTCCCCTGGCTATATATTTGAAAAAAGAAAGAGAATGTAGTTTTTCTGGGAATTCTTCTGTAACATAATGCAGGAATTCCCGTGTATTTGGGGAACGGCGCTCGTTGTAAATGGCCGCGTGCCGAGCGGTTGCACCTGAGGAAGGCGTGAACCCTTCTGACGCGTCGACCCCACAGAATCCTGCCCCCCTGCGACAATTTAACTTCTTTCTCACCGTACGTAGTCAATGTGCTTAATCGGAGGTGCGGAGTAACGTGGGAGTGGATACCTCTGTGTGCTGTTGTAGCCCCTCTCGTTTTGTGGGTTCCACAATCCCGGCTTGGCGGTGCTGTTCCACTGAGCCCATCACTCACGGAATCCACGTTTTTAAGACGTTTTGTTCGTGGGTAAATCAACAATGTTAATTAAATCTTGTAACGCTGCCACCGCGCGGTTTTCCGTTTGATCTCGAAGGGAGAGAACGACTCGGGGCGTCAGCAGGAACTACAGGCAAGCGGGAAGGCAGCCGTGCGCTGAGCCGGCGTCAACAATTTTCCAAGCTCAGCGGTCCTCTATATATGAAGGTGTTGTCGGTCAATTAGTGATGAGTGTTTACATGTGGGAGGAAACGTAAGCGCCCGGAGAAAACCCGCGCGTGCGAGGGGGAAACACTCTACCCCGTACAGACGGAACAGGTGGAGTCCACGTGTTGGCTGTACCGCTGTCTCGCAGCGAGCCAGGGCACGGCTCCTCGATGCTCATGGCAAGGGCGTTGCGCAACGTTTCTGTGATCCACCATCCCGACGTCTCCACGCTGCTGGATCACGCTCATCTTTTATTCAGGATGAGTAAAAGGAGGGTTACGACACATTTATAAATAACGCGATCTAAACCCGAAAACGTTGATTATTAATAATATTGGTCGCGAAAGCCTACGTGTTAAACTAAAATTAGTAAATCTACAGATAGACTGATGTGGAAGGACATCGGTAGGCAGGTATCCCGGTAGGAATAGGTATTATGGGTGTAACGATTTGCCTTACTTACGATTAAATGCATTGTAGTGATTCGGGTTTGTGATGCGATTGAGGAATATATGTTTTAAACGTTGTAGTGAATATAGCGGCCTCTATTGGCTTGCAGGTGCCTCACGAACATATTTCGTACAACGCTCAATTGAAAAAGTCAACTCTTTGAGGCGTGATTTGGCGAATGTTTCTTGAGCTTCTAAATCATTTGTGATCAATACATGGATTCATATTCTTAGGTTTTTTCGGTAAAGTCACGTAGGTAAAACGACGTTTTTTTATTTTCATTAATTTTGATGTTTTACCTACGTGACTTTACCAAAAAAACCTAAGAATATGATTCCTTGCAGTCACGAAAGCTTCAAATCTAGAATCAATACATGGATGTCTCCGTGACGCCCCAAGGTGTCGCTCGGTGATTCATCCCCCTAGCGAGTTGAAGGGAGGTGTGCGAATCACTTCAAGCATTGATAGTTATTAGGTTCTATTTTTACATTTTACCTTTCTCATGTTCTGTTTCGTCTATGGGACCTTCTTTTACCAGTTTCCAAGATGATGAAAAACTAAGAATATATGTTACACCTTTGTTGCAACAAAAAGGAGGTGTTAAGATGTTCAAACGCCAAATAGACACAGATATTGCGCGGCAACAAGTCTGCATTAACCACACTTCACACTACTCATGGCAAAACATGCAAACAAACATGGCTCTGATGATTACGCACGCATTGTCTGTGAGACTGGTTGGCCTACACCAGAGACAGCAGCCTTCTTTATAGCCTTGTCTCACCACCAGTGTTAGACCAGAGAATGCCAAAAGGCGAACAGTACATATGCACATGTTTATATATGTAACATATGTACATTTTCTTCCACTCACATCAGCCTAATTATATAATGAACATTTCATTTCCATCGTAAATGATTCGGACACCATTTGGTGCATGTGTCGTAAGTTTGGTTCAGTCCCGACCCTGATGCCTGTATATTTGGAGTTTGCATGTTCTCCCTGTGGTTGCATGGATTTTCCCCCGGGTCATTCGGTTTTCCCCTCCACATTTAGAATCAACATCATGCGTTTCGAGTCTTTGGCTGCTATACATTTCCACACGATGAGCCACTTCGTTGAGCCATCCTTTGTGACCAGGTCACTTCTGAAAAAGAACCACGTAACTGAGTGGGCCATACCTGGTAAAATAAAAAAAAAGTTTAGTTTGATGTACAGTGTGCACCCTCCCTCGGGCAGCACTTTGCAGTCCTGAGCCAGCCGTGCAAAGTCCACATTCCCCTGACAGGGACCTGTCTGTCCCGACAGAGCAGTACTCAGTATTTTAACCTTGGAGGCATGGTGTGGTAAGCTGCAGCGGACCACCCTTCAAGGGGATTTTGAAACTCGGGGAGTTCGGGTGCATCGGTCGCTTGTTGTGTATGTGTCAAGTCTTTGCGTGCTCCCTCACGGTGGCTGTGGCCGGCAGGAAATTGGGGAACGTTTTGTCTTCCAGGCACACAAGTAGAAGATGTTTTGCACTTAATCCGTGGCGATCATCTTCCATTCGCTATGCACTGCTGGATGCAAGTGTTCCACTTGTTATTGATGCAGCTTTTTATTTGCATTGTTGTTGTTATGCCTCTGGTATTACCCAGGGGCCTCGTGACTTGTTCAGGAGGGTTACTGCCACGTGACAAAGAGCGCTATGTTTATTTTAATGGAGTTATTTGCTCGGTATTTTTTTTTGTTTGGACCATGACACACAATGAGCATCTTGCGAATGACGCCACATGATTCACAACGTCCACCGTGAAGCGGATGGCGCGTATCTTTACGGTCGAGGCGCACCGCAGTATTCCTATGATGACTATTTTTTTTGTAACCCGGGAAGGCCCACCTAGCTATATAGTTATTTTTCAGAAGCAACCTGGCTATCACAAATGATAGCTCAACAAAGTGACTCATCATGTGGAAATTTACATCAGCCAAATACTGTAAATGCATGTTAATTCTAAATGTGGACAGTTTATTCATCCACGTCGTGTGTATGTGTGTGCGGAATAAGTGGTGAATGTAGAGGTTATGCACGCTCTGCTATAATCTCAGATCACCAGGTTTGATTCCTTTTGATGATATTCAACACCGTTGACGATTGGAGATGGAACTAATCCTGGGTTTCCTGTTGTATAAGTACTCGGTGCAGTCTGTGATCATTTGCACTGGGGAAACAAAGGTGGGTAGGCGTGCACGGTGCTGTACCGCTTCCATTGCTATACCGGCCTTAGTCGGTGCTTGCTAACAACGCTTTCCCCAACAGTATCTGCAGCCAAGCAAGAATCTGTATATCTCTGTGTGTTTGCTTGAACGGCTGCTGTCTTTGTATACCTCTGCGAGGCTGAAAATAGATTTTTCTTAAATTCGAAAAAGTCTCGTTAGCTCGTCCGCAGGTCCTTCTCCGGGAGGCGGCGTGCGCTGCCGTGCGAGGATTCGGAAAGGATTCTTTGCCTTATGACGTGATGGCCAGAGCAGCATACTCGGAAAGCATTGGGGGAAGGGACGTGAAAGCGATGGCCCATTTGAGAAGTTGTGGTCTCATTGGGAATTGACTTGTGCCGCGTGGTGTGATGCTTGGGCACGTGTGTAGGACTAGAGTAGCGCTTGTAGGGAGTATCTCGTCTTTCACACGGAGAACGTTCGTGGAGGGGCCCTGTACGGAACGAGCAGGGCACGTGCGCACCTCTGCCGCCCGCCGTTCGATATTTCTCTCACGACTTCAAGAGCGCTCGTCTCAAATTGGGAAAGTCGCGACTTCGAATCCTCATCAGGGTTTGAACGCGCTCCTCCTGCTCAATGCAGCGAGGAGACTCACTGCGGCGAGTCGACAGCGGTCGTCGCGAGAGTAGTAGCGGCCGCGTGTCGTAAATTTCCAATGCCGGCTGCGGGGCCGCCGCTGGAGGTGAGCGCGCTGCCGGCTCGCCCGGCCGAGCGGCGCGACTCGGCCACGTTGGCTCGTGAGCGGCGGCGGCTTGAACGCTGCCCCGCTCGCTGTCAATGGGTTTGACCCCGACAAACGCGAGTGGAGAGGGTGCGAGCGTGTGGCGCTGGCGTTGTTGCGGTGTGACCGTGATGCCCCCTAGAGCCGGCATCGCGCAGAGCCGCCACGGCCCGCGACCACTGCCCATTCAGCCCCCCACCCACCGCTGGCCCCATCAGTCACGTGACTTCAACGTTGACATGTTTGGTTTAAATGTGGCAATCTTGCCGGGTGGTGGAGGGTTAATGACAAGAATTTTGGCATAAACTACCACGTGATCCATCCCAAGATAAATAGTTGAGCTTGTTTGGTGTTATGCATAAGAGTTACCTGGAATAACTATAAAGAGAACTGTAACAAGTTCTGCGAGAGGCTAATCTTCAATGCAAAGAGACATTACACAACTCTTTGCTGTGTCGCACTTGAAGTGGCTATACACGGTATTGCAGGCACGTTGATGATGAATGACATCCCTTGAGTCTCGGAGTTCATTGTGGACAGAGCCACGCATAAGATGCATGCTCTCTGTTAAGTTTGCAACGTTCTGTCATAATTCAGTGCGCCGTGTAGCAAACATGCCCCTTCATTATTGTTACCACTCTCTCTGCAATGTTCAGCCAAACGTGCTTTCTACGTCAGAGGAGTTATGCTAAGCATAAACAAGGATAGACACTCAAATACAGTGGTACTGTTCATGGCTGGGTGCTCGTGGTTTAAGTGCTGTACTCAGAATTGTATGGTTGCAAGCCCAAAGCCTGGATGGAGATGAGATCAGCCTCTAATCCCTCTGCTATCGTCTCTGCAAAGTTAGCAGTGGTTGTTCCTATAGACTGATCTCTGCCATAGCAATGTGGAATATTCACAGTTTCGAGGATACCAATCAGAGCTCCCAGTGAGTGCTGCCCCATTGCTCTGTGAGTAGGAGACACCCTCAACCCCCCTCCGATAGGCTCACAGTGATGACATCACCTTCACTCCCCTCTATTTAAGAATGACATGGGATAACTTCTTCACAATTCTAGCTAATCGCCCAATGCTGCTGGTTGTTATTTGTGTAATCACCGGCAAAACGTCACAGCACTCGAATTGTTAACGTTGTGGGGTTACTCTCCAACTCACCGGTGTGTGTTGAAGCGATAACTAATGGACACGTTTTGTTTACGTGAATAAACCTTACTCATTGGCTGTGTTGTCGGGTGGCTGTGGGTTTAACGACACAATATCTATTTTTATGCAATCTAAACCCAACAAAAAGCTCCCTCTTTATTACGGACCCTTGGGATTTTCACCTCTGGCAGCAGACACCACGTGCTGTGGCAGTTGCTTCAGATTTTCCCCGTAGCTTGAGGTTGCTGCACCCATGGACGCACACTGCCGGCAGCAGCGAGCCTCAGCCACGTGGGAAGTTGTTACCGTGACTGGGCTCCTCCGAGCGGAGCACTAAATGGGCTAACCGCTAACCAGAGACATCGGGGCGGCGTGGACGGCCGGGTGGAAATAGTCAGCGGAGATGTCGAGAGCGAATTGTAAGCACGTGTGCCGAGGCACCGGGAGACGCATCGCTGGGACACCACCTCCCACTGCCATGCTTCCTGTAGGGGGGGAGCGGGTGTGTACGTGTGTGTGTACGTGTGTGTACGTGTGTACGTGTGTGTGTGCGTGTGGGGAGCGATAGTGCAGCGGTTAGCGCGCTGCGTTATGAACCCGGCGACCTGGGTTCGATTCCCACTCATGGCCAACACCAGTGACGATTATCTGAACCGGTCCTAGGCTTCCCCTAGGTCGACTCAGCTTCAAATGATTACCTGGTGCGGTGTGTAAACATCGCCACTGAGGAGACAAAGGCGGTCGGGCGTGGTGCTGGCAACCCACCCCCTTGGGTGCCTTTCCGGTCTTCATAGGTGCTCGCTAACAGCACTTGGCCAAACAGTCTGTTAAGGCTATACGGGGAATCTTTGTGCGTGTGTGTGCGTGCATAATCCCTGCCACCAGCATCAATCGTTAGCTGTAATGTGCACTACCAGTGGCAAGTGGTGTTGTGAACCTGTCCTGGGCCTCCACTAGGTAGGCTCCGCCGGCAATCCGTACCAGTCGAGGTGGAGACACAAACTGGATAAGGTCAGACCTGGCCAGACCATCCCGTCGTGTGTACTAGCTGACTTAATAGGCGCTTGCTAACAACAGCACGACCACAAATTCGTGTCTAGTAAAAAATGGATTTTATGTTTGTGTTGCGCATACATTGGTGTTCCCAGAGCATTGCTCCCCGCCGCGTGCGTGTCTACGCGTGTGCGTGCGTGTGTGTGTGCGCGCGTGCGTGGAAGCGAGGGAGTTCCATGGCGGAGATGCCTGGCACACGTCTAAGTGTAAATAAAGTGCACATGGGTGCTGGCTTGTGTGAAACAAGCACTGCTGGCTCCGTTACAGACACTGAGAAGAATGTGCACATTAGAATGGTACTTGCTGACGATTGCACATTTTGGTTCGATGATGGTCTTGTGCCGATTAAGGCATATGCATCATTCCTTGTATGTCTACCTCCCGTGAGTGTCTGTGTGTGCGTGTGCAAGGAGCAATGGCGTCGTACTTTTCTCACTTCCACCGCTGTCTGGCAGCCCATTTTTGAACGTTGGCCATGCACAACATTCGTGGAAATTTGCGTCTGTACCTGGTTTCTGTCCCGAGATGAGTACCTCATGTGGTGTGAGCAACGCATGACCAACGCAGAGATAAAGGCAGCCGGGCTTGCTCGGTTACTGCTCTAGCCGTGCCCTTGTGCGCCACGTCGGCCGTAGGCTCTCGCAAACCGAAGCCGCCCTTGGCTGACGACGGCTAACAGAGCGGGGGTCTCTTGTTGCCGTGTTTCTGTGCGTGCAGCTGGAGTCGAGTTTGTGCAGATCCTCGTGATCGTGTCGGTCGCCGTGGTGATGGTGCTGGTCATCACCTGCATCCTCAATCACTACAAGATCTCCTCGTCCTCCTTCATGGGACGACACATGCACAGGAGGCGCAGGGACCACCCCTGCACGGTACGCCCACTCGCCCATGCATCTTGTTGCCCGCACGCTCGCTCGCTCGATCGTTCACTCGGTCGCTTGCCCACCCCGCCGCCTGCCATTTGCCCAGCGGTTCACTTGCCCGCATGCAAGCTCGCCCATACTCGCCGACTCGCTCGCTTACTTGCCCCTTCGCCGCTGGCTTTGCCTACGCGCTGCTTTGCCACCTGCCCGCTCACCCACTATCCCCCCCACTCACTTGCCCTGTTGCCCACTTGCCCGCGTGCCGCTCTCCTGCTCAATCGTGTTGTCAGCCATTTATGATGTGTACAGGAGTGGTTGGGCATGGTGATGCTCTCTGTGGACTCGGTTGATGGTGGGCTTGATGATGCATCATGCTGAGATCACTGGCACGAGTCACCCATCCGTAGAGCGATCATAAGTGTTGCTTGTACAAGGCAGTAAAGCAAGTAGGCAGCTCACCGGTATATGTGGAGATTAAGTGTTCCTCTGCTCTGTGTGTGTGACAGATTAATCTTGGCGCTCAGGTTTCCTTCCACGGTGCAACATTCTCTCATTAGAAAGTGACCAGAAATTCCAAGTAGGACCTCCTGAAAAAATATTGAGAGTCAATCAGTGTTTATTCAACGATAGAAATATTTATTATACGAGTGTCATTTTACCATTTTATAATTATCTTTATTTTGTATCTATGTATGTAATTAAGTGGTAGCCTTTAATTAAATGTATTAATTCAGGTATGATTCTGGGGTCGTTGTTTTACACCAAGAAGCGAGAGCGCTATGAGGGTTTTACCACCGGCTACTTGCCCAATAATTAATTGCGATTAAGGAATAAAGTGGCAGTAATAAATATCCTTTACAGAATTCCCTCGATGAAGTGAAGCCTCATACCTCGCGAGGGAACGGTGCTGCACGAGTCTGGCCCTTCGCTACAGGCCTGTGTGTGGCCATCCTTTATTACCCTAATTAATAAATCAAACAATTAAACTATATAAACTAAACTTTGTATTTTTTATTTTACCAGGTAAGGCGCACTGAGCTGTCTAGGTCTTTTTCAGAATCGACTTGGCTACCACAAATGATAGCTCAACGAAGTGGCTCATCACGTGGACATTTATAGCAGCCACATACCCTAAACGCGCGGTGTTAATTCTAAATGTGGAGGGAAAAACCGGAAGACTCGGAAAAAATCCATGGGATCACGGGAAGAGAGAGAGAGAGAGACATGCAAACTCCAAATATACAGCAGCAGGCGGCAGGGTCGGAATCAAACCCACGACCTCCTGTGTACCAGGTGAGGTAGTTAACATCTCCTAGCCACTGTGATGATGATGATGATGAGAGAGAGACACACAAACTTCAAATATACAGCAGCAGGCGGCAGGGTCGGGATCAAACCCACGACCTCCTGTGTACCAGGTGAGGTAGTTAACATCTCCTAGCCACCGTGGCGCCAGCACGCAGATGTGAAGCGGTGACGCTCTGTTCCAGAATGACGAAGAAGCTCTCTTGACTGCCGAGTCTGGCCACGTTAAATCTGAAGCCAGAGTTTTACCTTGGGTGTTTAGTGCTGTCGTCCGTGACCGTGCTGGGAACATCAAACCCCATATACACGACAATCTGCTTGAACCTTGGCATCAGTTGTTGCTTCTTCACATCCGTGGCCACGGCCATTATGAGCCCTCTGAGCCGCACGGCTGCCTCGGGGTTCATGCCTTTATGGTGCTTCGATGACAAACATGCCGCCGGGAATAAATATTGAATTAAAAGCGTCGAATAGAACACCAGTCAGCATCTCTCCTGTGTGCATTTACAGGGACGGAGTCTGTGTCCCTCAGAAAGCCCCGTGCCCAGACAACAAAGCACTTCACAGGTAAAGTCCCTCCAGACGTTTCCTCGCCAGCAGCGTTCGCGCCATTGCCGTGAGGCCCCGCGAGCCTTGTGCTGTCCTCCTGATGTTGCAGCAATTTACCGTCGTAAAAGTATAATACCCTCGTCGTTCGTCGAGTGACGCGGCAAACCAAAGCTAAATATTGCAGTGACGTAAAGGCTCATTGTACAAGTCTGATCTGTCCGCACGTGCTCACGCAGCTGATGTACTCGTCCCAATCGAGGGACAGCATCGCAGCCTGCAGGCCGTCGCAGCACCAGCAGCATCACCAGCTGCAGCAGCAGCATCACCAGCTGCACCACCACCACCAGCACCACCACCACCAGCCGCAGCACTCGGCGATGGCGGGGAGCGGCGGCGGAGCTCCGCGCGACCCCTTCCGCCGGCCGCCCCACCAGCCGCTCTACCCGTACAGCCAGGTGGAGATCGACCTGCCGCCCAGCATCTCGCTGTCGGACGGCGAGGAGCCCCCCCCATACCAGGGCCCGTGCACCCTGCAGCTGCGGCCGCCCGAGCAGCAGCAGGAGATCAACCGCGAGTCGGTGCGCGCGCCGCCCAACCGCACCGTCTACGACAGCGACTACTACGTGGCGCCGCCGCCCTGCTCCGCGCTCGGCGTCGGGGGCGTCGGCGGCGCCGGGCCGTGCCCGCCCAGCAGCCACTCGGGGGTGTCGGCCGCCAGCTACGGGGGCCACGGCGGCCGCATGGAGGGGCCGCCGCCCACGTACAGCGAGGTGGTGGGCGCCGCGTTCCCGGCCGCGGGGCCTGGGTCGGCGCTGTTTGCGCCGCACGGGGACGTTGGCATCGCGGGGCTGCTCACGGACAGGAAGCCCGGCAAGGGCGTCTGACGGCGGGCGAGGGGTTCACCCGTGGCCCCTTCAAACAAAACGAGAGAAATCAATGCCCACCGCCTCCCCCAGCACTTACGGAAAACATAAAAAGAAAAAATATATATATGATAATGCGGCTTTTGTTATTTTTTTTCGTTGCGTGTGTTCCTTTTTGTCGATGTTAAGTTTCGTGTTTTGTTATTATTATTTCTTTTCTCCGTTTGCCCGCTTGGCCACGGGACCAGTCAGCCATGCGTCCGTCTGTCTGCGTCGTCTGTCAGTGTTTCTGTGTCTGAGAAGACAAGCCCTTATGGAATCATATCTCACGTGTCCTATTTCCCCCCCCCCCTCTTTGGTTCCTTTTATTTTATCTTCTTAAGTGCTTACGCGAGTTTACTCGTGTGCACGTATCTGGCTGGCTGAATCTGCCAGTGACCCACTTTCTATTTGTCTACTCCTTAATGTCTTGTCTGCTCTGCAGGAAGGCGAAAGGGGGAGAGGGATTTGGGTGAGGTGGGGGGGGCAAGAGAGAACGTGAATATTTTTTTGTACACCGTGGGCTGGTGGTGGGGGGGGGAGCAAGGGACGGGTGGAGGCGGGCGCCACTGCGGCGGCGTTCAGTGTCAAACACGAGCTCTCTTGTGAAACAAAGAAATGTGTGCTCCCGCCTTTTGTCGACCACCCGCCTCCCTTCTTCCCCCGGTCCGTTCCGCCTCCCCCCCACCCACCAGTCCTCCCCCCCTCCCCTTTCTATCCCCCCCTCCCCCCGCTAGGGCGGCGCGCGCTCGGGCATTTCAGTGTGGAGGCAGCAGCCTCGCCCGGCGTGTTGTGACGAGAGTGACGGGAACGTAAATCTGGGGGGAAAGCTCTGGGCTCGGGGTGTTTTTTTGTGTGTGTTTGTGTGTGTGGGGAGAAGGGGTGAAAGAGAAAGGCCGAGGCAGCTGGACAGCCACAGGATTAGGAGAGGGAGAGAGCGGGAGAGAGGCAGCGGGGGAGAGGGAGGGAGCTTGAGATAGACGTGTCAGGAGAGGTTTAATCGGAAGCGAGGGGAGCGTGCGAGCCGTTGTTGAAATCTCTTGGACTTTGACTCTGACGGGAAGTTCTTGTTTGGCACAGTC
The DNA here is from genome assembly GCF_965212315.1 of Lampetra planeri. Lineage (NCBI taxonomy): Eukaryota > Metazoa > Chordata > Hyperoartia > Petromyzontiformes > Petromyzontidae > Lampetra > Lampetra planeri. The sequence continues at coordinate 9,473,893 of NC_136148.1, read as the reverse complement.
CCCATCTCCACTGTATTTTGAACAGACAACAGGGCAGGCCGACAGAGACACCACAGGGACAACAACTGGGAGGCATTCCCGGTGTTCCGCTCCGGCGATGTCAGTTTGGCTATGTTGTCGCACCGCGGCAATGGCGACGCTTCCAGAGCCAAGAGCGTGAATCACGCAGCTTCCACTGCTCTCCTCTGTGGGGCTGGCCTCTAGCGGGTGGACAAGCGCAAGAGTCCTGAACCGAACCCCGGCGTCTCAGCGGCAAAACAGTGACCTGATTGCACCATTACCTGTTGAACTCTGGTCCCCACATGTCGAGTCCTGGCTACTGCACGTTGGCAATCAAGTTAAGGTTAGCGTTTGGCTTTGTAAGGTAAGCCTTCCGTGCTCAACCTTTGGAAGCACTTGGAATCTGCAATACATTTTACATTTAATCCTGGTGGGCAGAGGTATGTTCGTCTGCTATTGATATTCATTTCAAAATCGGAAGAGGTTTGAGTTGAAATTCTGGTCAGTGGATGATAACTCGGCTCATCGGCCTTCTGGGCGTCGATAAAGTAAATACCTCATTGTGTAAGGTCGGCGGTGGTTCAATCTGTGTAAAGGCTGGCATCTGCCACGGCAATTTGGAACTTCTACCAATGGCTCGGGGAACTAGCATGAATGAGTATCCACCACTCTCATTTGAGCGGTGAGAGACTTTTAGTCGGACAGGTGGCCTCTGGAATTTGACATGCGGTGTCGCAACCTGATACGTGGCAGCAGTAGCCGGAAACGCCGTTTTTGTACGATAGCTGGATCTCGGTGTGCGATAAGCGATCTGTGCGATAGCCCCGATTTTGACAGGTGGTGGCCAGACACTCGAGAAAGCGGTTGTGTGACCTGGAGGAGTTGATGGTGGATCTAAGCATCTCTGTGGGGTTTTTTTTTTGGTTGCTCTTGCCGGAGGGGACTTTCTCGCGTTTCACACCCCGCAGTGCACGCAGCCTTGGTGCACGGCCACGCCGCTCGTCGCCGAGCGTTAAACGGCATTCGTCGGACTGCGTGAACACGTCCGTAACGCCACGGAGGCAACCAGGTTTCCATGAGCGAGGGCTTACGCCGTTGATCCGAATGTCACGGACACACGCATTTAAATCCGTCGGTGAATGCCGTGCGACATTTGAGAGCCTTGCGAGAATCCTGCGGCCCTTTGCGTAAAGCAGCTTAGGTGACTTTTCCTCTCTAACCTTGCGCTGCGTTTGCACGACCAACGAAGGAGACATCTCACTTTGGCTGTTCAGCGTAACCCACCGGCGATGAAGGCAAACCCGAGTGGAAATCTGGCGATTTTTTTTTCCGATCACACAGCCGGCTGTAAGCCGGTCGCACGTTACCGGCAAGGTTCCTAAAGAGTTGAAACAGAATGCCGCCTCACACGATTGGTCCTCTGCGGAGCGGGACGACGGTTAGGGAGCAAACTCGACCCAGAGGCCTCAGAACACGTCGCCTGCATTTGCATCCGGAAAGGCGTTTCCCCCATCTTGGGGCATTTGCACAGCAGGGGATTGAAGGTAGCAGCGGGGGGGGGGGGTGTGCAGGGCACGTGTGATATAGCAGCAGGCAAGATCCCGATGCGACACTTTCTCGTTGGTCTTTGTTCGTGGGAAAAGGAATATGTGAAACAAAACACAAGTTATATTACTGTTGTTGTCGTTGTTGTTGTTGTCGTTGATGAATGCCCCTGGAATGAAGCGCAGGGTTTTGTAACGGAACTGAAAATGCAGAACAGACGAAAACAAAGTTTCTTATTATTTTAGTTGTTGTTGGAAAATGAAAATAAATGACGAAGAAAAGGGTCGTGGGAAGGGCACATTGGGTAGACGTAGCGACAAGATATGACTCCTCGCGGAGGCCCGGCCCCCGTGGTGCTGCTCCCCCTCGTGATCGGGTTCCCACGCTGGGGGTCACCACGCGGCATCGTCCTGGGAGGGGGAGCGACGCGTGACCGCCGCTCGCTACCTGTGCGCACGCACAGGCGTTCCTCGGGAGACGTATCTTCCTCCCTTCGATTGAATCTGCTCCCGAAATAGAAACGATGATTGACGTTCTCACGACTGACGGAGATACGATCCATTCGCGAACGTTGTTCGCTGACTTTCATTGGTTTTGATTTATAAATAGGGAAATGTATCCATCATTGAGATTGATTCAGAAACCTTTATAATCAGAAATCGTTTATACATTTCTGAGTCATCAAGAAGGGTAATGTTTTATGCCATGCTATTGTAGTACAAACCCTGACTCACTGTTGTGATTCGTGTGAATAACTCCCCATTTTAATAACCCAAATGTAATGAGCACGACACATTGTAAGCCGTCAGTTTTTAAACGTTACCGGAGATTCCTTGAGCAGGCTCCATCCGAAGCGGTTTTGGCAAAACGTCTCCCCCCCCCCCCCCGGCGATCACGTGACCAGGGCGGGCACCGCTGGTTGGAGTGGGACAGGGCAGGTGCTGCGAACCTTGGGGCCGAGCCGTAGTCGGGCAGCTGCACGGACGCAGCCCACAGCTCCCGCTACGCTGCTTTCTGACGAACGATGCCGCCGCCGCCGCTGCAAGGCTCCGGGGAAGGTGGCGTGAGCGTGGTGGTTGGGAGCGAGGCGGCACGACTGGTCGGGGGGGTTCTGGGGAGAGGGGTTTGGGCTACGCTCGGATGCGGCGCTGATCGCGAACTGGCAAGTTGGCTGCGTGACCAGTGCACAGAGGCAACTCTCTTATTTTGAGACGCGGCTTAAAAACGTAGCAGAAGGTCCGTCGCTTTAGACGGCGTGCTGGCAAGTTGATGCACGGTGCCATTGCCGGGGGTCGAACCCGGGTAATCGTCGCTCCAGGGTCGATAACCGTGAGTTCTACGTTTCAGAAGTCGGCCGGAGTCGCCCGATGGAGAGATTGGCACCCACCCCCCTCCCAGCCACGGGACTTGCCCATCGGTGGCTCTGGCACACCAAGAGGGCGATGGGGCGCACTGTGTCCCATCGCTCGATCGAGCAAGCAAACGAGACGCTTAATTTTTAAAGCTCTTGTTTATGTAAATGTATAAACACTGTTCTTTTAAAACAATTGAGACGCGTATAAGTAGCGGATGATGCACAGTAGATATTGGTTATGCCTCTGCTGGGCCAACGTTCTCACGCCAGCAGCGTTTGTCCACCGAGCTTCGTGCTCTGATGGACTAAAGCGTTACTTTATTTGTTTCTTCGTGAAACAAACTCCTTTTTTATTGTATCCGCAATCAACAACGATAGCACATCCCGAACCTTGTCTTTTGTGTTTTATGGGGATAAATATTTAAACTGGATTGAAGATTTTGCTTATTATGCTCCCGTCAAACCCCGGTCCTAGTCATTGAGCACCCGATTCTCTTGTCGAGCAACACGCTGCTCAAGTGCACTCGCTCAGAGACGCGTCATTAAAAGGTTCGCAGCTGCCTGACGACAAAAGCCATAGAGACTGTGCCCAGGTGCTATGAGCCAGAGAGGCGTTTGCTTGTTGTGGGGGGGGGGGGTCTCTGGTCGTGTGTGTGCGTGTGGGGGGACCACGCAAACGCCGCGGCTGTAGGGAAAGGGATCGCGATGCTCCAAAGATGAACAACTTTTTTTGCGCCGCCCACTGCCTAACGGGCCCCTCACAAAAACCTCCGCGACCTGAGGCGCTCGCTTTTCGTTGCGCTCCTCGCTGCTTCGCCGGTGCGTGCCCCCTCCCCCCGTGCCCCTCCCCCGTGACCCCTCCCCCCGTGCCCCCTCCCCCGTGACCCCCCTCACCGTCTCCCCGCATGTCGGAGTGCTGCGGTTGAACGCGGCGCTGCGTTTGCATCCAGAAGTGTCTCCCTGTTGCCATTGGAACCAGTCGGTTCGCATTGGACAAGATTGGGCCGCAATCTCGGGATGTCGTGATGTACCGCCCTCCACGATATTGAGGGTTAACATTCGGGGTCTATAATAATATTTTTAAAAATCAATACCTATTTGCTATCGTGATTATAGGATATATATTGGCCACACGGTTCCCACAAAACATTCGCACGCAGTACAATTGCCATGAATTGCAAATCATCGATTCTTACGCGACGCTTTGGTGTGTGTACAAATCTGCGTACGAATGAACGTGGACCGAATCGTTGCATCCCTGCTGCAAACGCAGCACTGCTGAGTATCGCTGTCAGTTGTGGGTTATTCATACCGACAACAAAAATATAACGACAGTCTGTCCATAGACGTGAGGAATCTGATCGTGCGGCAATGAGCAAGTCAATCATTTAAAATGCCAATTAATGAGGACAGGATGTGAGTAAAAAAACCCATTTACAAAACGAAATCCGCAATGCTTGAAACATGTATTACTGGAGCAAGGGCAGCACGTGTGTGCAGTCGGGTGAACACTTCCAAATGCAGCCGGCGTCCCGTGGATCACCGGCTCCTGCGCGGCCGTGTCCCCGTGGTGGCCGATCCCGCGTTTAAACCGTGGGGGAGACGTTGAAGGAAGAGTCGATGGAGGTGACAGTCGTGAGCTCGATCGACCGTCCCGAGAGCCTCTCCCCGTCAATGGCTCCGGCTCCAGGACTCACCTTGCAACGCCGCCGCCGAGCTTTCGGTCTCAAACCACCGCTCGGCGTTGGAGGCGACCGCTAGACCTGGAGACCTGGACCCTTGTGAGGGGCGGAGGGGGGTACCGGTAGCTGCAGTTAAGTTTCACTGTTCAACATGCATCATTAGCTCAACGTGAGCTCACGTGACCAACGCTGTCAAACCCCGCCGTTGCATTACTCACCCACGTATATAATCTCACTTCACACGGCCGATGGCAGAATATCCACTTGTGGTGTGTGCATCGTGCTCCCGCTGACCCAGGGCAATCGCCAGAGCCACTGGGATACAAACCCTGGTCTTAGAGCGTCTTTACGCCGTCTCTAACTAAATGGTTTTGACCAAAGGTTTCCTAGTTTTAGTACTTTCTATCTCAGCCGTGGGTTATTCACATTCTGCTTCGTGGTTTCTTTTTCTCCCAACTTGCAATTAATTATTCATATGAAAGGCAATATTTTAAAATGTATGTTAACATTACTGCGATAAAGACACTCCCACATTTATGAATTTACCATAATCATTAGTTTTCGACATTACGCGGCGCTACCGCGTGCTGGCAAGTAGCCAAAGTGCGCGTTCCTCCGCCACCCGGGGGGGGGGGGGGGTACGCTGCTCCCGTCGCCGCCAGCGGCCACAGAGCAGCCGCGTTCGAGCGTCGTGGGCTCCTCGGCCACGGTCGGAGCCTGGAGACTTCTCATCGCTATCCATCCCGCGCTGCCCTCGTGTTGAGCCGCGCGACTGAACCCGGGGGGGGGGTGCATGTTGATGTCAGTGGGCGACGCTTCAATGAGCTTACGCGCGAGCTTTTTGCCTGAGCGTGTCTGTAAATACGACTGTTTGTGCGTCCTGCAGGCGAGCGAGCGCGCGCGCGTGCGCTGTCTGTGTGCGTAACGCTGCGCGCGCGCGTGCACGTCCACGAGTGCGCGCGTGCGACTGTCCCCGCTCGTGGTCACGTGTGACTGGACCGCTGTTGGATTCTTCAGTAGCCCGTAATCCGGCTCGTGGAGGAGGTCACATTGGTCGCTGCTCATTTAACTGACTGAATTTATTTATCTTGAAGGCCCGGTTGAAACGTAATGTATTTTTTGGGAAGACGATGCTTGATTTGGAGCTTTCGTGACTGCAGGAATTACTTTTTGGTTATTTCGGTAAAGTCACGTAGAAAGAAAATAAATTAAATAATAGAAAGCGACGTTTCGATTGCAACACAAGCAATCATCATCAGGTACGAATGAATTAGAAAACCCTAGTTTTCTCATTCATTCGTACCTGATGATGAAACGTCGTATTCTATTATTTAATTTATTTTCTTTCTACGTGACTTTACCGAAAGAACCAACAAGTAAGACGATGCTTATTTAACCGAAAATAAAATGCAACGAGCCACATTGGCAGCAAGGCGCTCGCACTAGCCAAGGCAATCTAACACCTGTCCTCATTGACACGGATTTATACTGTGCCAGAACGACGATATAGGACCCTGGACAGCGTGCATCCGCCTTGCAGAAGTCATCTCGCCTCCTGAACCGTGACCCCCCCAGCCCCCACAGCATTGAGAGCTGTTGTTAATGGCCTTGGGTCGCTCGTTATTGGCGCCACCTTCCGACATCACGGATGGGGAATCGTTTTCGAGTTGGGCGTTTCGTGGCCACTCACTTTTGCGACGCGATTCTCCCACTTGCAAACGACTGCCGCCTGCAGAGGGCGGGGGGGCGTTTAGCGTCGTCATCTCACGGCGCTGTGAAGTGGCGACGCTCACAAAAACCCGGCTGGTTGGTGAGCGCTGTGACTATTCGGACACCCAGCCGCTGGAGCTGGGTGGGGTGCTCGGGAGTTTTGGGAGTCACGGAGGTTGGGGGTTTCGCCCTTCCCTGGGCCCAGCGGTCCATCGTATCGGAGCACAAAGCAGCCCCCCCCCCCAATGCGGCCTCCCTCGAAGCGCACGAAGAGTCTGGGCTGAGCGAGAGTCCGCGCCTGTGCGCGCCTCGCAATGCGCCGATTTACGCGAGGCCAGTTTAATGGAGCAGAGGCGGTGTTCCGGAGCCAGGGACTCTCTATCCTATGCACTAATCTCTATTCGCTAGGGTCCCGGGGGTGGTGGGGTGCAGAAAGAGGGCGGATGGGGTCGGCGATGGGGAGTGCGGTGGCGAGGGCGGAATGGGCTGGGAGGAGGGTGGGGGGACTGGGCAGGGTTCATGTTCGGGGGGAGGGGGAAGCGGGGGCGGAGGGAGTCAAGGACGGCGGAGGGAGTCGGGGGAGGGAGTCAAAGAGGGGGGGTGTTAAAGCGTTTGGGGCTGTCGCAATGCATTGGTTCCACGTATGCAGCACTTCCATTTTACACTTTTTGAAAAAGATTCACTCCAGGAATAATGGAATGAGTGCGCTGTGAGAAACACCACAGACGCGTGTAGTAGTTAGTGGTGGTAGTGGTGATGGTGGTGGGAGTGTTACCGCTCTTGGAGGCGGCTCTGTGGGGTCGCCGCGGGCTCCCTCGCCAGGGGCGCGCAGAACGGGAAGCGGCTTCACGCCGCCGGCGAGCAGACCCGGCTTGAACGCTCGCGCGGTTGTGCCGTTAACGACACAAAAGCAATTCTAGTGTTTAACAAACAACAATAAATGTTCAAGGCTGAACCTAAATGCAAGACAATTGTCGGCCAGGGAGCGAGAGTGGAGAGTGCACACACGCGTTGAAGTGACCACCTGCCCGAGCTTACAGCTCATAATGCAGGACCCCCCCCACCTCCGAGTGCTGTTATTGGGATTGAGTGGGGGTGGGGGGGGGCGGCGTGGGGACCCCGGGGGTCTTGGGAGTCCGGGCTGGGGATTCATGGGGGGGGGGGGGGGGTTGAGTGTGTGGGGGTGTTGAGGGCACGCGTGTCGCCCTGTGTCCGTGTGCGTGTGCTTACATTACCTGTGACCTCGTACCACGGATTTCCCCGTGCCCCCTCTACCATGCAGCTACTAAAGGGCTATTGTGTGTGTGTTGTGTGTGTGCGCGCGCCTGCCCCGTTGTGTTTGTGTCATTAGTGAGAACGCACGCGCGCATACGCAAGTGTGCATAATGAGAAGGCTCGCGATTCCGTTCTTAATCCCCCCCCTCCCCCATCGCTCCAAGTTCGTCAAGCCAACACCTCCCCATTGCCACCCCACGAGAGAGGCTCGGCTTGGTCAGGGGGTTGGGGCTGAGCCCAGCTCTTAGCCCAAACCAGTTTAAGAAGCACGTTCGGCCTCAGTGGTGAATAATGAACTTGGGTGGGGTGGGGTGGGTGGCTGTGGGTCGGGGGGGTTAAGATGCCGCCCTCTGCCTCGTGGAATTCGGCCACTTGTGCTTTGACTGCAGGTTGCCGAGTTGCTGTGGAGCCCTTCTCGCTCCCCATCAACACCACGCGGGGTCCCCTCGTGTTCAATGGCTCTGCAAAGTGGGAATTAGCGGCGAGAGGCAGCGACGGGCGATGAATGGGAGCCTGGCTTGGTGGGGCAGGAGTTGAGTGAGGGTGTGACGCGGTTGACACGAGTATAATAACGGAGGGGAGCCATGTTGGCATCGCGGTTATTTCCAGCATATGATTGTTACATCGTTGGGAAACTTGAAATACCATCCTTTTTTAAAGCAGTTTTTTAAGTTACGGATGTGGGTTCATTGTGGCCGTGATGTGGGTTCGACCCAATGTGGTGAAAGGCGTTTTGCCATTTCAGCTAAAAGTTATCACTCGACATCGTTCATGACACCTGCGATGTTTCATCGCCGTGGGACCCAGTGCGCACTGGGTTCCGACACCGCCCGCCCGCGTGGATGAACGAGACTCGCCTCAACCTGCAAAACAACGACCGTAACCACTGCCTTTCGAGATGTCCATCTTGCCACAGACACGCTGTCGATCCCAAGTTATTCTCCGATCGTTGTCACGAGCGCGAGCACGCTTCGGCCGTGAGCGTGGCCGTGTGGCCCACGTGCTGTGGTTGCGCGCTAAGTAGAAGGGTGCGTCATTCCAGTTGGTTTCCTTCACCCAAGCGTCAGAGCTGCGCTTCGCCATAATCGCAGCGAGGCGCTGCTCTGGACGCGCCAAAGTCGCCCTCTGCCTCTCCCTGGGAAAGCCTCAATTTGAATCGCCACGACTCTCACGTCAAGAGGTCTGCTTGGGAGATTTGGCCAGTGATGCGGTCCTTGACCACTCGCCTCCATAGAGAGAAGATTCATCCCAAAGAGCAGCCAGCTCTTGTAGATGTACACCCGCTCGGCGTCCCGGGCTGTCCCAACGCATGGGGGTGAAGCCTCGTTATTTGAGAAGAGGCAACATGAAAGATAACCAGTCAGCCATGTCACTGATGTTACTCTCATTCTAGAGAGAGCAGATGAGCGTGGTTTTTAATGTTTTCTTTCTCGCCACTGAAGCTTCGGTCGAGTATCGGTCAGCCCGGGACACACAGAGCCAAGGGCCGCTGCCTATGCGAGGAGCTTGCTTGTTGTTGGGTTTACATCTTCCTGTAAATGTCAGCGCTGGCCTGAAAACAGCTGAGCCTCGTTTTCCAGCAAAGCAACAGCAGGAGCTCGTAGAGACGCTGAAGGAACCAATTTCGAATGATGCAGCGTCAGCCCCCCACCCCCCCCGTGTCTCACACTCCTCGTGTCTCCCCGCCGGCCTGACCGTCACTTGCACGGCTGCCCCGTACGACACAACAACGCTGACGAGCAGAGAGCCACGGGCGGCAGCCACCCACCCACCCACCCGCTCCCCTCCGCAGCCTGTGACGGGGGTGGGTAGGGGGGGGGGCGTGGCATGGCCGTGGCATCTCTGGGTAGAGACCCCCCCCTACCCACGTAATTTGCACTGCAAGTGCTTGCTCACCCGCGCCGTGCCTCACTCGAATATTATACTCTACGGTGCTTATGGTTGATTGGCTTATGCTATACGCGTGTGTGTATAATTGCTGTAAGGCGCTGTATATAATAATATGTGATGCACATATTCCCTACCCAATGGGTAGACATTTCAAATGGACATTGTTGAAGTGTTTATTATTTTATGTTTTTGTTATTTTTTTCTTGTTTCTGTTCGTTAGTGTGTGCGTCCACGTGTGAATGCCACGCGCCGAGCTAAACATTTGTTTGTGTTTATTCAGATCCCGTGCATCTGCTTTGTTGTTGCATTAACTCGTCAGGGGAGAGATAGAGACAGGGTGAGGGAGACGGGGGAGACGGGGAGAGGAAATTTAAATCATAATAGAAGAGTTACGTTGAAGAAGCAGCGGCCGAGAGTGAGCTGCATCAAATGCACTCGCGAGGTCGCGTGGGTCAAACGAAAGGGCGGCGTCGGTCTCTCTGCTGCGCGCCAGGAGCGGCAGAGAACTCAACGCGAGTCGGAACTCGCAGCTCTCGTCGGGAGGCGTCTGAAGAGGCCACCCGAGGCTCGGTGCTTGTCCCGTGGGGTCGTGGTGGTGGTGGTTCCAGCCACCCTCATCCACAGACTTGACCAGTGCCCCCCCAAATCTACAGCAACGCCGAGTCACCCCCAGTCTGTGAAAGGGGAGTCCGGCGAGAACGGGTTCGGGGGGGGGGGGTGTGGGGGGGGCACTTCCAGCCCGGGCCCCCGGCCCACTGGACAGGGGGTCTCGTACCGTGCGTGGACGGAGCGGCGGCTTCCACCGACGTCTTGACGGAGCAATGGCCACGTCTGCGCAGCGTCTTGGAGACGTGACCACTCTTCTGTGAAATGTCCGTGGAAGTCGCCTCTCCGCCAACGCGTGCGTTAGGTCCAATTATGTTAATTGGTGTCCCCCGCAAGATCACACCCAGCCCGAGTGAGCATTGGAAGCGTCCGTCTAAAACGTGTTGTCTTCACAAATTTTGTTTTAAACGGCAAAATAAAAATTATATATATTTCCCCCACTTGACAACTTAAGTTCTGCGAGTATTTATTTTAATGTCGCACTCAGAGCCACTGGTCACATGCGCTTGCGATTTTTTTTTTATCAAAACATGAACAAGACAGAGAGCTATTCAATACATTTCTGAAGCTGTCTCCTGGTGGCATCACTTACACATTTATAAACGCAAACTCGTGATTTGATCTGCAAGCGGCTCGCCACGGCTGTTGAGACAACCCCCGTGTCCGCACACCGCTCCTGGCGCTCGTGTGTTTGGGTACACAAGTGTGTGTGTGTGCGTGCGGGTGTGTGTGCGTGCGTGTGTGTGCGTGCGTGCGTGCGTGTGTGTGCGCGTGTGTGTGTGTGCGCGTGTGTGTGCGTGTGTGTGCGTGCGTTTGCGTGCGTGTGTGTGTGCGTGCGTTTGCGTGCGTGTGTGTGTGCGTGTGTGTGTGCGTGCGTGCGTGTGTGTGCGTGCGTGTGTGTGCATGTGTGTGTGTGCGTCTTGGAATTCCCTACACCTCTGCTGTAGCAGACGGACAGAAAATATGGCATATGTACAGGACCGCCCTTTCCTGAAACCGCATTGGGGCTCCGCAAGCCTCTCCTCAGCGTGCCTAGCAAGGCGATGCTGAATAATCCTTGCCAGGACCTTTCCCGGCACACTGAGGAGTGAGATGCCCCTGTAGTTGTTACAGTCTGTGCGGTCCCCCTTCTTAAAGAGGGGGACCACCAGGACATCCTTCCAATTCTGTGGAACCCGTCCAGTGGTCCAGACTGTTGTTATGATGTCATATAGGGCAGTCTGTGCACAAACGCCACCCTCTCTGAGCATTTCGCTTGGGAGATCATCTCTGCCCGGTTGCCTTTCCTGGTCTCAGACTCCGGATCGCCTTAAGTACTTCCTCAACAGATGGCACCTCAGCCAGCCACTCATTAAGGACCTTCATGATGGTGAGCGGGCCCGGGTAAAACTACGTGGCTGGGAGTCAAAGCCTTTCCCTGTACACCTTGGGGTGCGACAGGGATGTCCTCTGGCTCCCACATTATTTAACATCTATTTTGACCACGTAGTTCGTGAAGCCTTCAATAGCTGTACCGGGGGAATTTCCATTTGGTACAGATATAATGGGAGGCTGATCGATGCCCGGGTGCGATCAAGGGATGGCTCCCTATTGGTCAACCACGTTATGTATGCCGATGATTTGGTAATAGCTGCTCATTCAGAGGAGGAGTTGGAGACGCTGCTGCTGAGACTGGAGTGTGCCACTAAGAGTTGGGGCCTTACCATCAGCCCCACCAAAACTAAGCACCTGCCTGGGTATTTTGTACCATCGGACACTCCACCCCCACAACTCCCAATCGGCGATGGGGCAGTAGTGGAGAGAGTGGAGAGTTTCCCATACCTGGGCAGTGTGCTTATGATCGGCCCCAGTTTAACAGAGGAGGTCTTACTCCGAATCAGTCGAGCGGTAATATCTTTTCATCGGTTGCGTAACGCTGTGTGGAAGCTACCTGGTCTGTCGCTCCGCACGAAGCTTCATGTCTTCTCGTCCACAGTCATTCCCTCCCTTCTCTACGCTTGCGAAACGTGGACCCCCCTAATGGAGCATCTTCGCCGGTTGGAAACATTTAGGCTGGCTTGCCTACGATCCATCCTGGGTTTAACCAGGCTGGATTGTGTGAGGAGCTCACAAATCCTTGAAAGATCTGGGCAAAGTCCCATCGGTGAGCTCCTCCGGCAGGCAAGGCTGCGTTGGCTGGGTCATGCAGCCCGCATGCCCAGCCACCGCATGCCTACACAGCTTTTGTTCGGCCTGATCGAGGGGGCTAAACGGGCGCGGCACGGGCTAGAGAAGAGATGGAGTGATGTGGTACAGGAGGACGTGGCGCTGAGTGGACTTGCCAATGACTGGTACCAGTGGTGTCAAGATCGGCCTCTGTGGAGGAGGCTCGTGAAGGACGCTACTGGGCAGTTGAAGGCAGTCGCCCTCCAACAACAACGGAGGGCGGAGGAGCGACGCTCACAACAACGAGCGGAGCGCCGGGTGGCTAAAAGCACAGCAAGTTGGTACAGTAGGGGGCACAAGTGGTGCATCAGCCAATCATCTCGGTCATCTCAGTCGACCCGTGGCACCTGGGTCTGCCCCGTGACCTGCCAGCGGGCGTTCGACACTTCACGTGGCCTCAACGTGCACCTAGCCTGGCACAAGCGTCGTGGTGACGTCACCGCCACTTAGTGGCGAATGGCGGTTGTTGTGTGCGTGCCCGTGTGTGTGCGTGCATGTGTGCGTGTGTCCGGCAAAACAACCTCCTACCTCCTCGCGGTGCCGGACGGGCAACACTGTCGTGGGCAGTGCTGTGGGGGGAGGGCCAATGCCCATTGGCCTCTCCCCTCATGGCGTCTGTGACCACCACAGTGGCTAAACGGGGGCTCTGGACGGGTGCGAGGGGCTGGTAACCCCTCCACCTTCAATTAACCACCACTAAACTACGAATTAAACATAAACCTGTAACTAATAAGCTTGTGCCGGAGGCCCCGGGGGGTCAGGCTTTTATGACGTCTCCTGGCCAAACCCCATTTGGCGGAGCCAGGAGATTGAATTTTCACCCTCGGGGCTCCTCCAGAAACAACGAAAAACCATTGCGGATGGCCACGTGGAATGTTCGAACGCTCACTGCGGAGGAGAGGCTGCCACTCCTCTGTCGGGAGCTGGACCGGTACCGCCTGGATCTTTGTGGCATTCAGGAGGTCCGGTGGACCGGTTCTGGATCCTGCCACCATGAGGGGTGGACAGTCCTCTACTCGGGGCAGGAGACTGCCAAACAACAGGGTGTGGCTCTTCTTCTGAACAAAAGAATGAAGGGGGCGTGGGAGCGTGGCGGTGAGGTGTGGGAAGCTGTAAGCCCCAGGATACTTTGGGCTCGCCTTCCCATCAATCAGAGGCGAGGAGTGGTGGTCGTGGTTACTTATGCCCCCACCGAAGACGAACATCCGTGGAGGGATGCAGGCAAAGCCGATGAGTCAGACGCTTTCTATGACCTCCTGTCACAGGTGCTGGCTAAAGTGGCCACTCGGGACAAAGTCATCTTTTTGGGTGACTTCAATGCCCGAGTTGGTCATGATGCTGGCACCTGGTCTGGAGTGATTGGAAGGCATGGGCCAGATCAGCTCAATAATAACGGTAGGAGGCTGCTAGATTTTTGTGCAGCCCATGGGCTTGTAATTACCAACACGCTCTTCCGGCATCGGCGCATCCACACAACATCATGGATAAATGCCGGGTCCAGGCAAGAACATCTGCTGGACTACATAGTGACGGACCAGCGGATGCGAGCCCATGTCCTTGACACCAGGACCTACCGTGGAGCTGATCTGCCCTCTGACCATCGACTAGTAATCTGTAAGATGCGCCTGCCATTTTTCCACTCCGGTGGTGGGTGTACACCCAGGACCCCATTCAAACCAAAAGTGGCCTGGTCTCAGTTAGCTGATGAAAGTTGCAAGCGAGAATTTCATCATCGCTTGCAGCTGGGGTTGGCATTGTCCCCCACTCCACCTGATGTCGAGGGTAAATGGGCGAGGTTTAAGACTGTGACTCATGCAGCTGCAATGGCTGCTTTGGGTACGCGGTCCAGACCTCCCCAGAAACCCTGGCTGACAGAGGAGGTGTTCAGGTTAATTGAGAAAAAGCGACAGGCCCACTCTCATCGCCTACAGCATCCCACGTCAGAGAATGAGGAGGTTTACCGCAGCCTTCGCTCGGAGGTTCGGAGAGCCGTGAGGCGCTGTAAGGATGGGTGGTGGTCGCGGGTTGCTGAGGAGATGGAGTCTGCCTCAGTGGCCCGCAATCACAAATCACTATTTAACTCCATCAAAAAAGTAACCTGCAGCGCCACACCTATTACCATCATTAGAGGAAAAAACGGTGATCCAATCTCCGACCCCCAGGAACAGGTTTGCAGATTTGCTGAGCATTTCTGTGAGGTCCTGGGGGAGGGAAAATCTCTCAGCCAGGAAAACATCATGGCACAAAGTGGGGATAACCCTGCTGAGGCTGCGGTGCCTCAAATATTGGAAGAGGTCACCCCCTGTGAGTGGCTGGCTGAGGTGCCAGCTGTTGAGGAAGTACTGAGGGCGATCCGGAGTCTGAAACCAGGGAAGGCACCGGGCAGAGATGATCTCCCAAGCGAAATGCTGAGGGAGGGTGGCGTTTGTGCACAGACTGCCCTATATGACATCATAACAACAGTCTGGACCACTGGACGGGTTCCGCAGGACTGGAAGGATGCCCTGGTGGTCCCCCTCTTTAAGAAGGGGGACCGTACCGACTGTAACAACTACAGGGGCATCTCACTCCTCAGTGTGCCGGGAAAGGTCCTGGCAAGGATTATTCAACATCGCCTTGCTAGGCACGCTGAGGAGAGGCTTGCGGAGCCCCAATGCGGTTTCAGGAAAGGGCGGTCCTGCACAGATGCCATATTTTCTGTCCGTCTGCTACAGCAGAGGTGTAGGGAATTCCAAAAAGACCTACATCTCTGCTTTATTGACCTGGTCAAGGCCTATGATACCATCAGTAGGACTGGGCTCTGGGTTGTTCTTCGTGCTTTCGGAGTCCCTGACCCTCTGCTCACGATCATTAAGGACCTTCATGATGGTGAGCGGGCCCGGGTAAAACTACGTGGCCGGGAGTCGGAGCCTTTCCCTGTACACCTTGGGGTGCGACAGGGATGTCCTCTGGCTCCCACATTATTTAACATCTATTTCGACTGCGTAGTTCGTGAAGCCTTCAATAGCTGTACCGGGGGAATTTCCATTTGGTACAGATATAATGGGAGGCTGATCGACGCCCGGGTGCGATCAAGGGATGGCTCCCTATTGGTCAACCACGTTATGTATGCCGATGATTTGGTAATAGCTGCTCATTCAGAAGAGGAGTTGGAGACGCTGCTGCTGAGACTGGAGCATGCCACTAAGAGGTGGGGCCTTACCATCAGCCCCACCAAAACTAAGCACCTGCCTGGGTATTTTGTACCATCGGACACTCCACCCCCACAACTCCCAATTGGTGATGGGGCAGTTGTGGAGAGAGTGGAGAGTTTCCCATACCTGGGCAGTGTGCTTATGACCGGCTCCAGTTTATCAGCAGAGGTCTCACTCCGAATCAGTCGAGCGGCAATATCTTTTCATCGGTTGCGTAACGCTGTGTGGAAGCTACCTGGTCTGTCGCTCCGCACGAAGCTTCAGGTCTTCTCGGCCACGGTCATTCCCTCCCTTCTCTACGCTTGCGAAACGTGGACCCCCCTAGTGGAGCATCTTCGCCGGTTGGAAACATTTAGGCTGGCCTGCCTACGATCCATCCTGGGTTTAACCAGGCTGGATTGTGTGAGGAGCTCACAAGTCCTTGAAAGATCTGGGCAAAGTCCCATCAGTGAGCTCCTCCGGCAGGCAAGGCTGCGTTGGCTGGGTCATGTAGCCCGCATGCCCAGCCACCGCATGCCTAAACAGCTTTTGTTCGGCCGGATCGAGGGGGCTAAACGGGCGCGGCACGGGCTAGAGAAGAGATGGAGTGATGTGGTACAGGAGGATGTGGAGTTGAGCGGACTTGCTGATGACTGGTACCAGCGGTGTCAAGATCGGCCTCAGTGGAGGAGGCTCGTAAAGGACGCTACTGGGCAGTTGGAGGCAGTCGCCCTCCAGCAACAACGGAGGGCGGAGGAGCAACGCTCACAACAACGAGCGGAGCGCCGGGTGGCTAAAGCACAGCAAGTTGGTACAGTAGGGGGCACAGGTGGTGCATCAGCCAGTCATCTCGGTCATCTCGGTCAGTCGACCCGTGGCACCTGGGTCTGCCCCGTGACCTCCTGCCAGCGGGCGTTCGACACTTCACGTGGCCTCAAGGTGCACATGGCCTGGCACAAGCGTCGTGGTGACGTCACCGCCACTTAGTGGCGAATGGCGGTTGTTGTTGTTGTTGCGTGTGTGCGTGCGTGCGTGTGTGGTGTGTGTGTGCGTGTGTGTGTGTGTATGCGCAGCGTTTAACACGCTGCATTACGAACCCGGCGACCCGAGTTCGAATCCCGCTCACGGCCACCACCAGTGGCGGTTATTCGAATCGGTCCTGAGCCTCTCCTAGGTCGACTCGGCCTCAAAATGAGTGCCTAGTGCGGTGCGTAAACATCGCCGCTGGAGAGACAAAGGTGGCCGGGCGTGGTGCTGGCCACCCACCCCCTCGTGTGTCGAGCCGGCCTTCAGAGGTGCTCGCTAACAGTCTGTTGAGCCGGTAAGGGGGGGCGGGGGGTCTTTGTATGCGTCTGTCCCTATCACGCACACGCGTGTGTGTGCACATTAAGCCGGTCAATCCCACAGCCTTTGCGAACGTGGCCTGAAAGCGCACCTGCCCTGGCACTTTGTACCGGCGTCGCGTCGCCCACACTTGGTGGTGGAAGCTGTCCAGCAATGCAGCAGGCCACGCACCCACACTCTCATCCCAGAAACCTGGGCTCAAGAAATGCAGCTGTCGTAAGGAGCGTGTCGACGGCCACCGATGAACACCGGTCACACCCTCGGCACTCACGCCTCAGTACGAATGCCCTGCTTGTCTTCAGATGCTCTCAAATACCCGCCCCACACGCTCGGGATGTATTTAGGCAAGCACAGCGATGCTGGCGACCGCTGGACCGCCAGTCTGCGCGGTAATTTGAGGCAATCGGCACAACTTCCTACTGTATCCACCCAGCTGTACACATGGGTACACAGTCAATCGACACGTCCCATGTGGTGGGAAAGTGTGGGTCCTACCAGCACGACCACCTGGTACCGCTCGACCGTGACGACCACTGCTGGTACAACAACTTCTACTGGAACCACGAGTAACAGCTACCACTACACAACTACCACCACCACACGGGGTGAGGCTCAGTGTTGGTGACGAGCCCGTGACTACCACTACTAGTTCGGTAAAAATAATAATCTATATTTCAAGAGCCGCAATGCGCGTGAATACGAGAGACGGTGGGTTATTAATGAATGACGTCACGAAGCCGAGCCCTGCTCCGGCTGGAGGAGCTGCTTCTGAACGTCCCCTGACTTCAGCGTCCTTGAGTAAAGGGCCAAATATGAAACAGAAACAATAAGCTCGACGTTTGTATTGTGAACACACGGGCGCCACGGCGGCGAGGGGTTACCTCCTTCACCTGGTATACAGGATGTCGTGGGTTCGATCCCGAGCCTGTTGCCTCTATATTTGGAGTTTGCGTGTCTCTCTCCCTGTGGTCGCGTGGATTTTTTTTCCGGGTCCTTCGGGTTTCCCTCCAAACTTATAAACATTCAATCTTGATTTGAAGCTTCCGTGACTGCAGGGATCCATACCAGAGGTCGCAATCGGGTACCCGGCTACCCGTACCCGATACCCGGCCGGATATCGGGTACCCGTTTGCGACCCTGGTGCGGCCGGGCACGGGTAAGGAATCAAAACCCGTTTGCGACCTCTGATCCATACTCTTTGGTTCTTTCGGTAAAGTCACGTAGATAGAAATAAAATAATATAAAACAAATCACGACGTTTCGATCGCAACACAAGAGGTCGTCATCAGGCAAAGGAGTCAAGCCTCTAAAGGCGAACTGTTTGTCAAGGTTATTGGATGGGCGTAGCCGAAGTGCAATAACAACAGCAGAAGCACGGGCGGTGCACGAGTGCCAATAAACATTCGTTTTGACTATTTGGCTATTAAAAAAATCATTCAGCTATCATTTGTGGCCAGGTCGCTTCTGAAAAAAAAATGCTACATAGCTTAGTGAGCTTTATCTGGTAAAATAAAAAGTTTAGTTTAGATGAACAAATAAAAGCCTCGTTGTTTTACATTTCAGATGTTGAGTCAGGCGTTCTCTAAAACAGGTTCAATTGGATCCGTTGGGAGTTTGTGGCGCATCGCGGTCCGGCACCTTCTGCGTCCCAACAGAACCGCGAGGCACAATGCAGGAGCAGCGGGTTAAGTGGCTACATGTGCAGCCTGCTGAAGATCTTTAACGGTAATATCACCTCGTGCATACGAGAGCCAAGCTGGACGTCGGCCTCACCGCGCCATGGGACTTGATTTGTTCGCACGTTTCCCCGCCGCTCAATGCGGGCTGGAGAGGGATATTCATGATCGCCGTCCATTTAATTTTTCTGAAATATATTTTTTCCTGGCAATACATATTTATGAAATGAGAAACTCAATAATGAAAGTAATACATAGCCATCTTCCTCCTAAAATTAGATCATTTGATAAATGTTTCGTGGCAATTACATGGTGGGGATAGGCTCCCAACCAATGATAGAAAAAGGAATGTCCCAGACTGGAATGAATAACGAAATGCCCATATTATTCAACTAGTTCATAAAGCCTGTTTTTGCCAGGCAAAAGTTTTCAATAAATATAATAAGTAACCTATGATTTGTAAAAACATTTTTTATCTACGATCAAACACTAACTACTCCAAAAATGTATTTTCCTGCAATTTTTCTACTTGTTTCAACTTCTTTTATTTAAAGACGTACCTATAGGAAACTGCTCAATTTAAATATTCCGTTCTTTTTTATTAGAAAGAACAAAAAAATACTTCATACTCTGTTGAGGGGAAGCTCCTATCTTTGACCATTTTTCAGGTTTGACCATCATAAAATGTATATGTTTTCGTTCAAATCCAAAATATATCAAAACAATTAAAGATAGAACAATGGTTCTCGCTTTATTTTTATTAGCGGTTTAATGCTCCATCAAACGAAAAAACCCGCAATCTAATATTTAGAACAGTTTCTAAATAACACCATACCAGCCATGTGTCTCTCGGTCTCAGATTTTTATTGTGTCCAAAAAGCTACCTATGTACGAAATTGTCAGCTTTCTACCTTGTTGGGAAGTACCCTGGGAGTTTTTGAGACGCAGACTAAGGTCTTTATAGATCAAGATGGGACCTTTTTGACAGTATCAAAATGATGACAAGAATAGGCTTTACCCTTTCTGGCAACAATACAGCAGTGTTATGATGTTCAAACATTCTAGATTTGAAGCTTTCGTGACTGCAAGGATTCATATTCTTAGGTTTTTTCGGTAAAGTCACGTAGGTAAAACATTAAAATTAATGAAAGTAAAATAAAATAAAAATCACGACGTTTCGGAGGCAACACAAGTCTCCGTCATCAGGTGGGACCGTCACAGCCAGATTTGCTGCATGTTTCACCTACTTGACTTTACCGAAAAAACCTAAGAATATGCTCAAACATATTCAAGCATTCCGTTTTCCCATTACAGTAAAGAGTCAATGGCCATTCCTTTTTCTGTAATGTATTTGTCCATCCCTTTTATGATCTCATAATTTTGATAGGTCACGGAATTATTGAATATTCGCTTAACTGCCAGCACAGACATACGCATTGTAGACCATGCATCTGCTTGCATTAAGACTTGGGGCAGGCTTATGTTGAGTAAACTACAGTCGAAGAACTTTAATTAATCTGTATTCGTACAAGCTTAAACGTGCGAAATACAATTCAGAAGGTAAGGGGAACTCATTGTGGCGATCATCGTTAAATGATCAAATTTGACAATCACCGCGAATAACGATACCGCAGCGAGCCGGGAGGGGGCAGTGCCGCCCGCCCGCCCGCCCGCCCTGGGCGCCGCAGCCTCTCTCTCCCGCAGCAGGTGGCGCGAGGGAGCAGCAGGTGGCGCGATGTCGCCGCGGAGAGTCGCTCGCACAGTCGGGCGCAGTGCGCAACCACCGTGCTCGATCCGCTCCTGGATGAAGGTCTCCTCCCCCCGCCCCCAAGCTTGTTGCCATTCTTCATGGTCCTGCGACACCACGAGCCATCCCGTTCCTGCATACGAACGGATCCCATCGCTCCGCTTTTGCTGCGGTCCTTCTCTTTGGGGGCATCCTCTCTTTCGGCATCCATCGACCATCATCTCTCCTACCCAAACCCCCACAATCCACAAATGTTATTGCAAACCAATCGGGTTTGGCCCTGACATCACGGCTGCTGGGCGGTGGTCATGAGAGATTTGCTGAGGCTCTTCTAGGGAGGTTGCCAAATGCGCTTGGTGTGGCAAACAGCACTTTGTGTTTGGTGCGATATATCTGCATATATGCGAATTGTACCCGGTGACTTGTGTGTGACTGTTCACGGAGTTCTGCGAGGCTTAGGGCCGAGTGCGGATGTGGTGAGTTAGTCCCACCAAACTCCCGTCACAGTTGTCGTAAAAACGTCTTGCATCGAACAGAAACTGCGTTATCAGCTCCCTTCATTGGCACTGCCTCATAAAACAAAAACAAATCAAGGCAATAGTACGAGCAATGGCTGTTCTTCACATTTGAGACAAGACGGCAAACAAAACACACTTCTGGACATTACGAGTGGGGTCAAGTGGTCGTAAAGTCAAATAACGACCATCGTCAAAAAGGCTTCTCACTCAAACAAGTGCTGGGTGATGCTTCTCTCCATTAGTGGGCCTTAGTTTGTATTGGAAATTCCACTTTTCTATGGCAGGGTCTTATCATTCCACAGAACACTGGTGGCACTGACGGTTGTCACTCACGGTTGAGAGCGAGTGGTGGGCTGTTAATGGACAAGGCCGCGTACCCAGAGTGCAATGGACGTGTGTGGCGCGCATGCGCACGCACGCACGCGGATGACGGGTCACACGTGCAACATCGCTGACTGCCGCCCCCCATAGGCGAGGGCTTGAAGGTCACTGGCCGAGCTGACCGCTGCCGTTATGTCGCCGATGGTGGCGAAGCGTCCGGTGCGACATCGCAGCCAGGGTCCAGGTACTCGAGCAGAACGCCGCCGCCATCCCCGAGCCCCTCTCCCTCGCTCCCAGGGGCCGACAGCAGCGAGTCCACGAGGGCGTCCATGGGCCAGGCGCGCAGCGTCGCCACGTCGCACAGACGCAGCTTCTGCAGCGAGAGCGGCGCGGGTGGCGTCACGGTGACGTGACGTTCCAGTCCCGGCCACGGCTCAACATCGGAGGTTGTGATGTCCCCCGCCCCCCTTCACAAACCCACACTGACCAGTGTGGTGAAGTATTTGGCTAAACAACCCCCATGGTGTGAGAATCCCTTAATTTAGAAATCAATCTGGCACAAGCACCATGGCGACGTCGCTCACGCTTAGTAGTGGATGGAGGTACTGCTGCTGATGCTGCGGTGGTGGTGATGGTGGTGGTGCGCGAGCGATGTCTGTTATTTACACAAGAACGCAACACTGAGTCCCATGGCCGTTATTCAGGAAGATTCGGCATTGAGATGTTTGACCAAAGTATTTTTTTTTAAATAAGTATTTTACATGTCGCAGTACACAAAGAAAATCTGCCACACGTGAGTCGACACTCAAATGTCCTCACAAACAGGTTCATGAACACGTTTGCTGTGCTGCCATCTCCTGGCCAGAGCCCTGCAGCCTTGCAGATTTGTGAGTTTTTCAGCGCTTGACGATTCCCGCGTGATCCTAAGATGCACCTACAATCTCAACCGTGCGCCGCCATGTCTGCTCACAACACGGTAAAATGTAGCGTGCGGTCACACACGTGATTTAGTGCAGTGCCTGTGTGTAAACCGTGTGCGTGTGTAAACTGCGTACGTGTAAACAGTGCGTGTGAGTGATGCGTGTGTACCGCCTGTAGAAGCGTGTAAGTGCGAGATGCGTGTGCGCGACCACCTTGGCACTGGCGACGTGGTTGTTGTTGGGAAGGCGCGTGGCGCTGGCGACCCAGTCGACGACGCGTCCCACCGACCACGCGCGAGACACGAACACGGCACGCTCCTCCTCCTGCTGCTGCCCCTCAGAGACCCTCGCAGTGCGCGGCAACCGCACACGCAGGTACAGCCGCTCCTCCTGCAACCGCACAGCCGCACGCACAGACGTGAGCGCAGCGTGGTGGCTACAATACGTGCGGCACGGTGGAGTGTGACCAGGCGTGGAGTGGTTAAATTGGCACGGGATGGGTAAGCGTGCTGCGGTGGAGATAAATTACGACGAGATGTGGGTGGTTTGAGTGCAGAATGGTTAAGCTTGGGATGTTGTGTTGAGGTACAGTGCGGCGTGGTGTGGCGTGGTGCGGCGTGGTGTGGCGTGGTGTGGCGAGGCACTGCACGCCGTTGGGGTCCAGTGTGGCCCGGTGATGCGCACTGTCGTTGAGTGTGCACTGTGTGGTGGAGACGGCGCTTTGTGTGTTGTCTGGTCCCGCAGTATCGCGTCCAGCCATGGTGTCGTGCCGTGCAACAATGCGTGTCTCGTTGTGTCTTGTAGTTTCGTGCAATGTTGCCACATTGTGTTGTTGTGTCGCTTTGTTGCGATGTGTTGCGTTGTGCTGTGTCGTGTCACGGTGGCATGACCACGTTGCATCGTTGCGATGCGTCGCGTTGAGATGGGATGCGTTGGGAGTCCTGCTGTGGCCACCTTTTGTCGTGTTGGGCCAGGCCACGTTGTGACATCGTGTTGTGTCGTGTTGTGACGCGTGGCATTGCGTGGTCGTGCCTGAGGGATCCCCTGCTCCCCCACTGCCTGCTGCTTGGTCTTCATGAGCTGCACGCGCGCCGTCACGGCCGCACTCCGGGCCCCGCGCCTCCCCACGGCGGCTGCAGCCCCACGCCTCCCCTCTACACAGGGGAGGGAGAGACGCGTGGTGACCACCGCTCACGGCAGCAGAGAGAACACGTGACGTGTGGGAGTGCAGCCCATCTCCTACCTAGCATGGCCTCGAGAGGAAATGGGGTCATGTCGTACGTGAGGAGGCTCGTGAAGGACGCTACTGGGCAGTTGGTAGGCAGTTGCCCTCCAACAACAACGTATGGCAGAGAAGCGACGCTCACAACAATGAGTGGAACTTCAGGCAAATAAAACGTTGGCACAGTAGGCAGTAGGAGGCACAGGTGGTGGATCTGCCAGTCATCTCAGTCAGTCAACCCATCGCACCTGGGTCTGTCAAGTGACCTCCAGCCAACAGTAGGCCTTCGACACTTCACATGGCTTCAAAGTGCACCAAGCCTGGCACAAGCGCCCTGGTGACGTCACAATGACTCCACCCCTACAACTCCTAATCGGTGATGGGACAGTTGTGGAGAGAGTGGAGAGTTTCCCATACCTGGGCAGTGTGCTCATGACTGGCTCCAGTTTAACAGCAGAGGTCTCGCTCCGTATTAGTCGTGCGGCATTATATTTTCATCGGTTGCGTAACGCTGTGTGGAAGCTACCTGGTCTGTCGCTCCGCACGAAGCTTCAGGTCTTCTCGGCCACAGTCAAACCCTCCCTTCTCTACGCTTGCGAAACGTGGACCCCCCTAATGGAACATCTTCGCCGGTTAGAAACATTTAGGCTGGCCTGCCTATGATCCATCCTGGGTTGTGTGAGCGTGCGTGTGTGAGCGTGCGCGTGTGAGGGTGCGTGTGTGAGGGTGCGTGTGTGAGGGTGCGTGCGTGTGAGGGTGCGTGTGTGAGGGTGCGTGTGTGCGTGTGGTACCAGTGATGCCCCGCACCAGCTCCTGCGTGCGCTGCATGCGCGGCGCCGCCTCCTGGAGGTTCACGCACGCGTGGTCCACTTGGTGCCGGTGCCTGTGCCCGCACACGGAGACACGAGCATCCGCCGTGCGTACCCTTGTTGAGAGTGAGCGCCTATTCAGGTCAGCACGGCGCACAACCGCGCTCGTCTCCGTGGTGTCGATGTTTCATGTCCGCACTATGCTAGGTACGCTTTTAAGGCCAGGCTGACCTAGGGAGACTGGTTAAGATCATTTTGACTGTTGGCCAGGAATCGAACTCAGGTTTAAAGTACGGTGCGCTTACCACTTTGCAAGTGCTCTTTTTGCATGTGCATGAATACAAACATACAAAGAAAAGGATCCGCCGTATAGCCTTAAGAGACTGTTGGGGCAAGTGCTGTAAGTGAACACCTACGAAGGCGGGAACGGCACACGAAGGGGTGGGTGGTCAGCACCATGCCGGGCGTTTTGCTGGCCACCCATACACACCCAAGCACGGCGTACATGCACATGTACACACAAAGCTCTCGATTCTTTGCGTTGTCAAATCGCTCCTCGTGTTTTCCTAAGCCTAGGAAAGGTCGCTTCTTTTGCCCTGCTGCTCTTGCTTCAAGAAAGGTCTTCCGATAGTGTACACGTTTAACGCTCTCTCCTGCCGACTGACGTGAGATGGAAGACAACGGGGAGAGGGGCGGAGCTGCCCGGGAGCCGCGCGGTGCTGCTGGGACACACGGGAAGGCGCTGGGAGCGGCCGGGAAGCATGTAGAGACAGGGAGCGGCGGGGGAACTGGGCGAAGTGCAGAGAGAAATGGGGAGGAGTGAATCGACGCAGTGGGGTGGGGGAGGGTGGCACGGGAAGACGGGTATCGACGGCACGCACCTGAGGCACACCTGCAGGCTGCAGTGCGGACACAGCACGGGCAGCAGCTCCCGCGCCGGGCAGGCCGGCACGTGGCACGCGTAGCTCGTGGGGGCCCCCCAGGCGGGCGCCGCTCTCCCGGGAGTTGCCTGTGGGCGACGCGCCGACTCGGCGTTACTCTGAAACTCTCTTTACTTGAGGGGTGACCAAGTGGCTTGGGGGCTCATAATGGCCGTGTGTTTTTTAACATTATCGCCAGAGTAGCGAGATGTTAACTACCTCTCTTGGAATACAGGTCGTGTATTCTCGATCCCAACCCTGACGCCTGTATATTTGGAGTTTGCGTGTCTCTCTCCCTGTGGTCAGGTGGATTTTTCTCCGGGTCCTTTGGTTTTTCCCTCCACATTTAGAAACAACGTGCATTCAGAGTATTTGTTTGGCTGCTTTAAAAGCCACTTCGTTGACCTATTATTTGTGGACAGGTCGCTTCTGAAAAAGAGTTAAATAGCTCAGTTGGCCTTACCTGGTAAAATAATTTTTTTTGTTTTAGTTTGAACTATGTGACATCACTTTCACTTACGCGTTGAGCCAGTAGAGGTCGCGAGTGGTTTCGGTGTTGGCTTGGTTCTGAGCCCAGGTGCCCAGCCCTCTTCGTGTCACATAACCCTTCTCCATTGGGACAACCGAGCCGAGTTAGCGAGATGCCTTTGGGGTACACCGGTGGCATTTCCGCAAGTTATTTTGCCGTACTGAGCCGGAACTAAACCGTGCCATGGTGGCCTCACGAGACATCTCAATCTGCCTCAGAGGCCGGCAGGGGATAGGAGCGGGGAGAATGACGTGTACATTGTGTGGTGTCACGGCTCTGGGTTCCACGGTGAACAACCTGGACCTCCTGACCCGCGACAGCCCAGCTAGGCACGGCATCGGCATGGCTCCGATGTGCGAGTGGAAATGCGCTTGCGGTGTCAGATTTTCCTAGCAGGAATTTTGTGGAAATGTGAGCCAATGTGGTGGTGGGTGTAGAGTGCTTGTGAATGCGTTGTAGAGTGATGTGTGTATTGGCGAACGTTTTGTGTAGTAGGTAAGGCTCCTCGGCGTTGGGCAACTCTGCTGCCGAGGCCTCACCTCTGTGCATGCGTGGTCGTCCTTGCCTCTGTGCTCCAAACTGTGGAAACACGGGGGGGGGGGGGGGTCACAAGTGTGACAAAGGTGAGCAGCAAGGTTCCGCAGCTAGCACCGTGCAAAAACGATATATTATATATATAATATATAT
Source organism: Lampetra planeri (assembly GCF_965212315.1). Taxonomy (NCBI): domain Eukaryota; kingdom Metazoa; phylum Chordata; class Hyperoartia; order Petromyzontiformes; family Petromyzontidae; genus Lampetra; species Lampetra planeri. The sequence continues at coordinate 9,447,760 of NC_136148.1, read as the reverse complement.
ATTCTCACCAATGAGACTCACCAGAACACCTTGGCACAGCCATTGCAGACGAACGGGAGGAAGTCTGCAACATAAATTCTCGGCGGAGTGAATTTTACTTTCAATGCAATTGCTTTCTTAAAGACCAGATAAGAGCCCGTTGAGTCCTGGAGTCATTTTCTCGGGAGACGTGGCAAAGAAATGCGTTGTAACAACAGGCTCTGAAGTGCAACAGATAAAACAGAATTAAACATCATAATAAAAAACAGTAAAAGGATCTAGATTGCTGCAAACTAAAGTTCACAATTAAGCATCATAACAGGATACTTCATAGCAGCACACTGGTTCACATGAATGTAGATATCAAGATGTAATAAATAATCTATATATATAAAATCGCAAATCTGTCTGTCTGTCTGTGTGTGTGTCTGTCTGTCTGTCTGTGTGTCGCCGGACCATACGCAGTTTCATTGGACGACCGGCGCGGACCACGGCGGTTACTCCTGGCAACGGGTAGCGACGCATTCGCTGCGGGGTGGACGCCATTTTTAATTCCCGTAAAAAATATGCGCACGCATTAACACACGACTCTGAGGTAAATTCATCAAAGTTTCACGTCCTCTTCACTCCCCCCCCACCCCAATGTGTGCAATTACTATTATAGGGTCGGTAGATAATAAAATTATAGCGATTAGACAGTATTATTGTAGCGCGGGGGGGGGGGGGGGTAACGGCCCCAGTACCCAGCCTCAGCCGGGTGGGTAATTTAGGTGAGGCCGGAGGCTCTGCACGGTACTAGGCCTCGACACCCCACCACACTATAGGCCGTACATATTACTGCACAGCGGCCGAGGAGATCGTGGCTGGGGGGGGGGGCAGGGGTAGCAGCCCATCTATATATATAAAATCGCAAATCTGTCTGTCTGTCTGTGTGTGTGTCTGTCTGTCTGTCTGTGTGTCGCCGGACCATACGCAGTTTCATTGGACGACCGGCGCGGACCACGGCGGTTGCTCCTGGCAACGGGTAGCGACGCATTCGCTGCGGGGTGGACGCCATTTTTAATTCCCGTTAAAAATATGCGCACGCATTAACACGCAACTCTGAGGTAAATTCATCAAAGTTTCACGTCCTCTTCACTCCCCCCCCCCCACCCCAATGTGTGCAATTACTATTATAGGGTCGGTAGATAATAAAATTATAGCGATTAGACAGTATTATTGTAGCGCGGGGGGGGGGGGGGGGTAACGGCCCCAGTACCCAGCCTCAGCCGAGTGGGCAATCTAGGCGAGGCCGGAGGCTCTGCACGGTACTAGGCCTCGACACCCCACCCGTGTCAAGTGACGACTTTGTGGTATAAACTCGATATACCCAGCGTTGCCCGGGGGGAAAATACATTTAAAATCTTCTGAAAACTTTCAAACATTACATACCAATGAAAAAACAACTGTGTAATTACTTTTAAACCCGACGCGCCAAGAATCGATTCTTTAAATGTTGACTGTACAAATAGTCATTAAGTTGGGTGAGCGTACTGGCAGTCTATAATGTAGACTGTAGCCTGATTATTAAGCTGGGTGGGTGTACTGGCAGTCTATAATGTAGACTGTAGCCTGGTTATTAAGTAAAGTGAGTCAATTTGTAACACGTAGGCTTTCACGACCATTATTCATAAACAACGTTATTGGGTTTAGATCGCCTTATTTATTAATGTGTTGTAACCCTCCACCACCCGACACGGCCAATCAGTAAAAAAGTGTCACGTTGATAAAAGACTAATAGTTCACTGCTTTAGCCCACCGGTGTGTTGAAGCGTGAAACCACAACAATTACCATTTCAGAGTATGACGTTTCGCTGATGCTGGATGCAATTGAAGTATTGGAAATGACGGCAGGAAACTCCTTGACGGGTAACACACTTTTTATTAAATCTTGACTTGTCACGATACAACGTGTGGTCTCTATTCTTCTGACTGCACACTTCACTTAGCTCGTGTAGACTCTCTGCCTCTGGCTACACTCTTCACTTAGCTCGTGTAGACTCTCTGCCTCTGGCTACACTCTTCACTTAGCTTGTGTAGACTCTACGCCTCTGGCTACACTCTTCACTTAGCTCGTGTAGACTCTGTGCCTCTGGCTACACACTCATCACTCGTCTCGTGTAGACCCTATGCCTCTGGCTACACACACATCACTCGCCTCGTGTAGACCCTATGCCTCTGGCTACACTCTTCACTTAGCTCGTGTAGACTCTGTGCCTCTGGCTACACACTCATCACTCGTCTCGTGTAGACCCTATGCCTCTGGCTACACACACATCACTCGCCTCGTGTAGACCCTATGCCTCTGGCTACACACACTGCATGCTCACACTGCATGCTCACCCTACACTCCGCCTCTGGGTTACACAGAGTCCCGGTCCCCACAGGACAGCGGGACTGGGTACCGCAGGGCCCTATCTCTTCCTCTCCGTCTTCAGTCTTCGCTGGTTACACTCTCCCCTTACGCCTGTGTGCATCACCTTATATAGTCCCTCCACACGGGAGATGGAGCGGATGCGGACCTCGACGTGAGCATCGCTCCTTAGTGAACCAATCACGACGCGCTATCTCTACGATCCGTTTTCCCCCAGCGCGTGTTTCCACTCCCCAACCAATCACGCCGCGCTGCCACCCGATCACTCCCTCTCCAGCGCGTCACCGGCACACAGCCAATCAGCACCACATAACCCACGACCCCGCGCTGACCCCTGATCCTTCACCGTCAGCGCGCGTCACCACACACACAGCCAATCACTACGCGCTAGCACCCGATCGCTACCCCAGCGCGTATCACCACTACATAATTACCAGCGAAACGTCGTACTCAAAAATTGTCTGTCCGTCTGTGTACGCTCGCTTGCGAGGGATTTGCCGGGAGGCACGTCCCGTGCCCCGCGATGGGAATAGGCATGACAGTTTTTTTATCCGTCACCTTTAAAGTGGTTTAATGATCGATTTAGTGTTATTCAACTTTATTTATTTATTTCATCTGTGTATATATGTAAGGTTATTAAGAAATATTTTTTCACCCGGGCAACGCCGGGTACTTCTGCTAGTCTGTGTATATATGTAAGGTTATTAAGAAATATATTTTTCACCCGGGCAACGCCGGGTACTTCTGCTAGTCTATATATATAAAATCGCAAATCTGTCTGTCTGTCTGTGTGTCTGTCTGTCTGTGTGTCGCCGGACCATACGCAGTTTCATTGGACGACCGGCGCGGACCACGGCGGTTGCTCCTGGCAACGGGTAGCGACGCATTCGCTGCGGGGTGGACGCCATTTTTAATTCCCGTTAAAAATATACGCATGCATTAACACGCGACTCTGAGGTAAATTCATCAAAGTTTCACGTCCTCTTCACTCCCACCCCAATGTGTGCAATTACTATTATAGGGTCGGTAGATAATAAAATTATAGCGATTAGACAGTATTATTGTAGCGCGGGGGGGGGGGGGTAACGTCCCCAGTACCCAGCCTCAGCCGGTTGGGCAATCTAGGCGAGGCCGGAGGCTCTGCACGGTACTAGACCTCGACACCCCACCCGTGTCAAGTGACGACTTTGTGGTATAAATCTTAATTTTAGAACTTTCGTGACTGCAGGAATTATTATTTGTTTCTTTCGGTTAAGTCACGTCTAAAGATAAAATAATAAATTAAATAATAGAATACGACGTTTCGATTGCAACACAAGCAATCATCATCAGGTATAATGAAATAGCGACATAAAATCTAACCAGAAAACTATAGACAGACATATTAGCAGACAGATATCACCAAGATACATAGCGAGAGCAACACAGGTAACAGAGAGGGGTGATTGTCTCTGTGTGGTGGCCTTAAATAGACAGAGGGGGGGGCGGAGGCAGAGAGAGGGAGGAGGGTTAGAGAAAAAATTAGCATATCAATGAGTGGTCAACAGACGTGGTGCTGCGAATGCGATGGCACGGCAAGCAAGCCTGAAAATCAGGAGAAGGACACACTAAAATTAAATAACCTAGTAAAATATCGAAATGTAATGTAATACAACACAGAGGGTCGGTCAACACACAATTAACGCATAGCCTGGTTGATTACGTATTTCAAAGATTGCTAAGTTAGAATTTAAGTGTGAACAATCTAAAGAGAGGACACAGGCAGAGAAAACAAGTCGCCAGAGAGAGAGAAAAAAGATAAGCTTAAAACTTCCCCGTAGAAGTGGTTCAATCTTAATTTTAGAACTTTCGTGACTGCAGGAATTATTATTTGTTTCTTTCGGTTAAGTCACGTCTAAAGATAAAATAATAAATTAAATAATAGAATACGACGTTTCGATTGCAACACAAGCAATCATCATCAGGTATAATGAAATAGCGACATAAAATCTAACCAGAAAACTATAGACAGACATATTAGCAGACAGATATCACCAAGATACATAGCGAGAGCAACACAGGTAACAGAGAGGGGTGATTGTCTCTGTGTGGTGGCCTTAAATAGACAGAGGGGGGGGCGGAGGCAGAGAGAGGGAGGAGGGTTAGAGAAAAAATTAGCATATCAATGAGTGGTCAACAGACGTGGTGCTGCGAATGCGATGGCACGGCAAGCAAGCCTGAAAATCAGGAGAAGGACACACTAAAATTAAATAACCTAGTAAAATATCGAAATGTAATGTAATACAACACAGAGGGTCGGTCAACACACAATTAACGCATAGCCTGGTTGATTACGTATTTCAAAGATTGCTAAGTTAGAATTTAAGTGTGAACAATCTAAAGAGAGGACACAGGCAGAGAAAACAAGTCGCCAGAGAGAGAGAAAAAAGATAAGCTTAAAACTTCCCCGTAGAAGTGGTTCAATCTTAATTTTAGAACTTTCGTGACTGCAGGAATTATTATTTGTTTCTTTCGGTTAAGTCACGTCTAAAGATAAAATAATAAATTAAATAATAGAATACGACGTTTCGATTGCAACACAAGCAATCATCATCAGGTATAATGAAATAGCGACATAAAATCTAACCAGAAAACTATAGACAGACATATTAGCAGACAGATATCACCAAGATACATAGCGAGAGCAACACAGGTAACAGAGAGGGGTGATTGTCTCTGTGTGGTGGCCTTAAATAGACAGAGGGGGGGGGCGGATATACCCAGCGTTGCCCGGGGGGAAAATACATTTAAAATCTTCTGAAAACTTTCAAACATTACATACCAATGAAAAAACAACTGTGTAATTACTTTTAAACCCGACGCGCCAAGAATCGATTCTTTAAATGTTGACTGTACAAATAGTCATTAAGCTGGGTGAGCGTACTGGCAGTCTATAATGTAGACTGTAGCCTGGTTATTAAGCTGGGTGGGTGTACTGGCAGTCTATAATGTAGACTGTAGCCTGGTTATTAAGTAAAGTGAGTCAATTTGTAACACGTAGGCTTTCGCGACCATTATTCATAAACAACGTTATTGGGTTTAGATCGCCTTATTTATTAATGTGTTGTAACCCTCCACCACCCGACACGGCCAATCAGTAAAAAAGTGTCACGTTGATAAAAGACTAATAGTTCACTGCTTTAGCCCACCGGTGTGTTGAAGCGTGAAACCACAACAATTACCATTTCAGAGTACGACGTTTCGCTGATGCTGGATGCAATTACCAGCGAAACGTCGTACTCAAAAATTGTCTGTCCGTCTGTGTACGCTCGCTTGCGAGGGATTTGCCGGGAGGCACGTCCCGTGCCCCGCGATGGGAATAGGCATGACAGTTTTTTTATCCGTCACCTTTAAAGTGGTTTAATGATCGATTTAGTGTTATTCAACTTTATTTATTTATTTCATCTGTGTATATATGTAAGGTTATTAAGAAATATTTTTTTACCCGGGCAACGCCGGGTACTTCTGCTAGTCTGTGTATATATGTAAGGTTATTAAGAAATATATTTTTCACCCGGGCAACGCCGGGTACTTCTGCTAGTCTATATATATAAAATCGCAAATCTGTCTGTCTGTCTGTGTGTGTGTCTGTCTGTCTGTCTGTGTGTCGCCGGACCATACGCAGTTTCATTGGACGACCGGCGCGGACCACGGCGGTTGCTCCTGGCAACGGGTAGCGACGCATTCGCTGCGGGGTGGACGCCATTTTTAATTCCCGTTAAAAATATGCGCATGCATTAACACGCGCCTCTGAGGTAAATTCATCAAAGTTTCACGTCCTCTTCACTCCCCCCCCACCCCAATGTGTGCAATTACTATTATAGGGTCGGTAGATAATAAAATTATTGTAGCGCGGGGGGGGGGGGGTAACGGCCCCAGTACACAGCCTCAGCCGGGTGGGCAATCTAGGCGAGGCCGGAGGCTCTGCACGGTACTAGGCCGCGACACCCCACCCGTGTCAAGCGACGACTTTGTGGTATAAACTCGATATACCCAGCGTTGCCCGGGGGGAAAATACATTTAAAATCTTCTGAAAACTTTCAAACATTACATAACAATGAAATCTGTGTATACATGTAAGGTTATTAAGAAACATATTTTTCACCCGGGCAACGCCGGGTACTTCTGCTAGTAGTCTGTAAAGCACTGACATGTTAAACTACGTGATTAAACATTATTTCTTATTTTACCAGGTAAGGCCTACTAAGCTATTTAGCTCTTTTTCAGAAGCATCGTGTTTACGTCGTAAAACTAACAGCACATCAACACACAGCCTGTGGCTGGTGGTTCAATGCAGAGGCGATACAGCAGGTGCATGCGTGACGGGGGGGGGATTCTCGAATTTGTTATTGCGGAGCCTTGGTACAAGTTTACAGATTAAAATGCTTTTTCTTCTTCAGCCCAGTAAATGGGTGAGGCTCCAGTGGGGATAAATTCATAAACACTTGAAAAACTAAAAATTGTGCAATACATGCTTGACCTGAAAATATAAAGCAGGAGAAAAGTGATCAAGTATGATCTTAGAGAAGACTGATCGATGAAAGAGACATGGCCTGCTTATTTTAGATATCTTTGAGAAAACTCAGAAAATTACAGCAATTGCATGATTGGCATAACAGTGAAACCAATAAGGTATTGTAAAAAAGACAAAACATTTCTGAAAACAAAATCTATCTATGCAAATTACAGTCAGACGCGGTTCTAGACATATTCATCCGGTAATTATGGAAAGTAATGTTGTCAACGTTTTCTTCAGTATCTGTGACAGGAATGTAACGGATTCAGGGGACCGTGGCTGCCAGGATCACCACCGAGGTGTGTCGGAGGCTCAACCCCATCCCTGTCCACCCAGACGCTTCACCCTGCATTCTAGTCCAGGGAAACTCAGTTTGCAGGTCCATACGGCATACAGCCAGTTCAATATGTGCAAAAAATGTCTATTTGTTTGTGCTTCTCCCTTGTGATGGGATTTTGCAGGATGAACGTTGAGATTTATAAGGGGCAAGGGGTGATCAATACGGTCTGAATTGTTCTGGAATAAGGTAGGCAGCAGTGACAAGGGGTTGACAGGTGTGGGACTCGGACACATGGAGGGGCAACCTCCCTGAAGCACCCCAGATGCCGCACGCGACATCCTGCTACTTATATTCCTATAAGGGACCGTCCACATAAATGACGTCACGCGATTTTGGACGATTTTTGACCCCCCCCCTTCGTCACACGGCGTCACAAAAAGTCAGACCCCCACTCAAATATGACGTCACAAAGCTCTGCCCCCCCCCCAAATAAAACATGCTTCAAATCGCTTTAAACTATTGTCATTGTAGTGTATTTCATGTGCCGTTGCACTCTGATGTTGTAGGGGAAAACATTTATTAAAAAGTCTATTTAATTAAGTAGAACATATTTTTGGTTCTTTCGGTAAAGTCACGTAGAAGGGAAATAATACAATTTAAGTAGAACGTGTTGTCTATATTTATTTAAAGTTATTTATTTAAAGTTGCGCATTTTGATGTGACGTCACATTTCTCAAACCCCCCCCCTCCCCCGTCACAAATGTCTGACCCCCCCCCCTCCCCCCCTAGGTGCGTGACGTCATTTATGGACGGCCCCTAACGTTATTTTCACCTGGGCACGTGTTTCAGGTGCGTCTTCCTCTCCGGCGCGAATGGGCAAACTCAATGAAAGCTATTGTTATTTTACCAGGTCCACTGAGCTACGTAGCTCTTTCTAAGACGCTACCTGGCCACAGATGATAGCTCAACGAAGTGGCTCATCGTGTGGACATTGATCGCAGCCAAATCCTCTAAACGCGTGATGTTGATTCTAAATGTGGAGGGAAAAACTGGAGGACCCGGAGAGAAACCCACGCGACCACGGAGAGAGACACGCCAACTCCAAACACGCGGCAGCAGCAGCAGCGTCAGGGTCGAGCTGGAACCCACGTGGGGCTCCTCCTGCTGCTGCCGCTGCCGCGTGCCAGGCGAGGAGGGAGTTGACGTCTCCTGTAGCCTCCAACCTGCCCTGCCCCACGCCAGCATTTGGTGTGAAAGCAAATCGGCTGCAATTTATCTACTGAACTGATGCAATTTGGAAATGACTCGTTGGTTCTTTCGGTAAAGTCACGTAAAAATAAAATAGATCACGACGTTTCGATTGCAACACCAGCAACCGTCATCAGGTGAGAACTGTATGTAAATTCAAGCTCGGAGAGAGACATACACAGAGATAGACAAACACACAGAGACACACGCAGAGAGATACAGAGAGAGAGAGCGAAACACAGAGACAGACCGAGAGAGACATACGCAGAGAGAGAGACATACACAGAGAGAGAGACATAGAGGTGAGACACAGAGACACACGCAGAGAGACACACACAGAGACATAAAAACAACAAATCAAGATTGAATTTGGAAATGATATATATTTTTCGTGAATTGCTTATCTTTCCCCTATATTTTCACTCCTTTCGCTTTTTAAATTTGCTGTAACTTGCTGACCCACCCCAACTGGACGTCTGTAGAAAAGAGCTTCATAGCTCATCGGATTCCTCCTCCAGGATGAATGTACACGACACATTCCGAACTAGGTGTCGCTGGCCGAGGCTTGGGCGAGGCAGCACGGCCGCCATCTTACATGGGGACGCGGCGATGACGTCACCGTACCACAGGTGGTACCCCTTACCAACATGGCTGCCGGATGACAAATTATTGGACATTATGAAACAACGAAGCCGTTTCCGCACCGTTAGCACAAATGTTTGTTCAGTAACGGAGTCCATCGCAACAACGCGGGCAAAGGAGCCCGCCTCACCCGAGTATGCCGAGCCCTACCGAGCTGCCCGCAGTGCTCAACCGCGCAGTGACGTCCCACGTCTAATTCGGCCATCTTGCGAATGACGTCACGCGACGGGCGGGGTTCGATCACGTGACCGCGAGTCAAGGTACGTGTCGGAACGATGACGTCACGGAACCTTGCGAGACGTCACAGGGAGTGGTTCACCGGTGACGTCATCGTACGTTGTGTCCCCCCCCCTGCTTCTAATACCGCAGCGCGCATGGGCGAGCGCCGCCGCGTCGACGTTCGCGATTGGCTCCGCGGTGCGCCGCGTCACCCAATCGCGCGCCGCTGTAGGGCCCCGCCAGCCAATGGGAGCGGCTCTTGCTCGAGGTGGCTCCCGATGCGCTGTGGACATTTGGAGCTCGGCGCCATTTCGCGTTTCTCCGGCGACTCTCGGCGGCCCCCGCGCGTCGTCGTCGTTTTGTCGTCTTGCCTCCGTCTCCTCTCCGTCTCCCCTCCGTCTACTCCTCTTCGCGAGCGTCGTTGACGACAAACGCGGCCATCATGTTGAAGTTCTTCGGCGGCGGCGGCGGCAAGAGCAAGACGTCCGTGACGCCGCAGGAGGCGCTGCAGAAGCTGCGCGAGACGGAGGAGATGCTCGCCAAGAAGCAGGAGTTCCTCGAGAAGAAGATCGACACCGAGATCGCCACGGCGCGCAAGAACGGCACCAAGAACAAGCGCGGTGAGGACGCGGGGGAGACGCGGGGACAGGGGGGGAGAGATGGTGGGGTGACACACGCGGGGATAAGGTGACACCGGAAGACGGGGTGAGACACGGGGACATTGTGGGTGAGACACGGGGACATTGTGGATGAGACACGGGGACATTGTGGGTGAGACACGGGGACATTGTGGGTGAGACACGGGGACATTGTGGGTGAGACACGGGGACATTGTGGGTGAGACACGGGGACATTGTGGGTGAGACACGGGGACATTGTGGGTGAGACACGGGGACATTGTGGGTGAGACACGGGGACATTGTGGGTGAGACACGGGGACATTGTGGGTGAGACACGGGGACATTGTGGGTGAGACACGGGGACATTGTGGGTGAGACACGGGGACATTGTGGGTGAGACACGGGGACGGGGGACATTGTGGGTGAGACACGGGGGGATGGGGGACATTGTGGGTGAGACACGGGGGGATGGGAGATCGTGGGTGAGACACGGGGAGAGGGGACATTGTGGGTGAGACACGGGGACATTGTGGGTGAGACACGGGGAGAGGGGAGATCGTGGGTGAGACACGGGGACATTGTGGGTGAAACACGGGGAGAGGGGACATTGTGGGTGAGACACGGGGAGATTGTGGGTGAGACACGGGGAGAGGGGGCATTGTGGGTGAGACACGGGGAGATTGTGGGTGAGACACGGGGAGAGGGGGCATTGTGGGTGAGACACGGGGAGATTGTGGGTGAGACACGGGGAGAGGGGACTTTGTGGGTGAGACATGGGGACAGGGGAGATTGTGGGTGAGACAGCGAGGCTGGGTCGAGAGACAAGGGGAAGAGCAATGGAGAGGGCGGGTGAGAGACGGCGACATGGAGACAGGTGGACGGGGATATACGAAAGGGTTTGAGAAGAGACAACAGGGATATGGGGAGACGCGAGAAAGCGGGGGTGGGGGGGGGGGACACGCAGGGCTACGGGGAGACACGAGGATAGACGTGGGGAGACGTCTGGGCACAGGGGGAGACATGGAGACACGGGGGGGACCTGAGGACATGAAGACGGAGGATGACCCTCATGGCGGTACCCCGGATTGATTGGTACCCCGGATTGATTGGTACCCCGGATTGATTGGTACCCCAGTCGCGGAGTGAAGTACACCCCTGGAAAAGAAGTGTCCCAGAAGTAAAATATGTAATTGCCTCGGCCATTTAGTATTGTTTAGTACCCCGGGAGACCGCCATAAGGGACATACGTCGAGGCATGGGGAGGAGACACGGCAACTACATAACACATTGGGACGTAGCTACAGGTGGAGACAGCACGGAAACCTAACACAGGATAGACGGCACATGCTGTCAACATGGACACAGATTCATGGGAATATATGGACAGAGGGAAACACGGGCGCACGGTTCGAGTTGGTCACTTAGTGGTTTGTATACATTGCGGGCGGACGTGCTGGAGGAGGCTGTCACATGACTAGCTACGTGGGCTGACGTTCACTCACATTACATTGACGTACGTCTACAATAACTTATTTTTTATTTTCCTTGTTTATCTGGGGCTCTAACTGTAAAATCATTCGCTGGATAATAAAGGGGTTAGAATGACAATGCAGAGGGGTACACGGGAAGCGACGCGCGCTCGTGAGAGTTGGTCGGCGACCCGGGAAGACACGGGGGTGGTGCCGTATGTATGTTGGAACTTCTTTTGCACCGTACGTAGCCGACCCTGCTTCAGCGGAGGTGCAGGGGATGGACAACTGATGGCTGGCGTTTGACGTTGAGACCTATGGGGCGGTTCGCTTACCCCTGGCTAGACACTGTGGTACGTGGAGACGTGGAGACTCGACGGCAAATGGAGAGACGGGAGGGCAAGGGACGTGACACAGACAGGTACATAGGTAGTATAAGGGAGGGGTACCGGTAGAGATGGGTCGAAACGCCGTGGGTTTTGAGAAACAACAAGTTGGGAATATTTACTGTTACGGCGCGGGTGGGTGTCGGAGGGAGCCACGGGGTCGAATCGCGTGGGCGCAGCGAGAGAGGAGGAGGTGGACCGGGGGCGGGCTGGAGGAGGTTGCGAGAGTCGTGAGTGTGTGAACCAGTGCCTCCCGGCTGGATTGGTGAGTGTGTGAACCACAGTGCCTCCCGGCTGGATTGGTGAGTGTGTGAACCACAGTGCCTCCCGGCTGGATTGGTGAGTGTGTGAACCACAGTGCCTCCCGGCTGGATTGGTGAGTGTGTGAACCACAGTGCCTCCCGGTTGGATTGGTGAGTGTGTGAACCACAGTGCCTCCCGGCTGGATTGGTGAGTGTGTGAACCACAGTGCCTCCCGGCTGGATTGGTGAGTGTGTGAACCACAGTGCCTCCCGGCTGGATTGGTGAGTGTGTGAACCAGAGTGCCTCCCGGCTGGATTGGTGAGTGTGTGAACCACAGTGGCTCCCGGCTGGATTGGTGAGTGTGTGAACCACAGTGCCTCCCGGCTGGATTGGTGAGTGTGTGAACCACAGTGCCTCCCGGCTGGATCGGTGAGTGTGTGAACCACAGTGCCTCCCGGCTGGATCGGTGAGTGTGTGAACCACAGTGCCTCCCGGCTGGATTGGTGAGTGTGTGAACCAGAGTGCCTCCCGGCTGGATTGGTGAGTGTGTGAACCACAGTGCCTCCCGGCTGGATTGGAGAGTGTGTGAACCACAGTGCCTCCCGGCTGGGTCGGTGAGTGTGTGAACCACAGTGCCTCCCGGCTGGATTGGTGAGTGTGTGAACCACAGTGCCTCCCGGCTGGATTGGTGAGTGTGTGAACCACAGTGCCTCCCGGCTGGATCGGTGAGTGTGTGAACCACAGTGCCTCCCGGCTGGATTGGTGAGTGTGTAAACCAGAGTGCCTCCCGGCTGGATTGGTGAGTGTGTGAACCACAGTGCCTCCCGGCTGGATTGGTGAGTGTGTGAACCACAGTGCCTCCCGGCTGGATTGGTGAGTGTGTGAACCACAGTGCCTCCCGGCTGGGTCGGTGAGTGTGTGAACCACAGTGCCTCCCGGCTGGATTGGTGAGTGTGAACCACAGTGCCTCCCACCTGGGTCGGTGAGTGTGTGAACCACAGTGCCTCCCGGCTGGATTGGTGAGTGTGTGAACCACAGTGCCTCCTGGCTGGGTCGGTGAGTAGATATTGAACTGTGATGTTCCAGCTGGATTTTCATCTCAGACTCTACCTTTGTGAAAGAGACTGCTGCGGTCTCTTTGTACGCTCGCCTGGTCATACACAATATGATTGAACCCAGCCTTGAACATGTGGCTTGTTGGCAACTTGTGGATTTGTACACGTGGTCTAAGGGGGCTGCATGAAGTGATGTTTCCGTACAGATTCAACTAAATTGTAATGCGAGGTAAGGTACACAGGAGGTGTGTATTCATGTGACATCACGGCACATTTGTCACCTCTATGGCCCGTGTGGCATATCAATGGCGCAATCCGTGTTTAATCAGTAATGAGAACACCCGAAGCGATGCGTTGTGCAACTCTCCACAGGTCTCTTGGTCTGTGGTTTTACGTCACAAAGTGGCTCTTCGTTCTACTCGCTGAGATGTCAGTGCCTTGTGCACATTCTCGAATACAACAACATCAACCACCGTTTGCACTCGGTGGTGGTGACATCACCACATCGCTCATGCCATTTAAAACACTTGCTCACACACAAACAAACTGAAAAACTCCCTTTGACATTGTATAGCTTATTGGGGGGGTAAGTGTAGGCAGTGAACTGACGTGATATACGAAGGAGTTGTGAGGGCAGCGCCACAACCAGCTGCCTTTGTTTCCCCAGTGCTGATGTTTACTGGTCACGCCGGGTACTTATTTAAGTGTGGGTCAACCTTAAATTGTAATAATTTTGGGGCCCGTAGAGTGAAATTTAGGAGGCTCAAGATTGGACGCGTTGGAGGGAGTTGGAGCCAAAGACCTTTCCATTGGACATAGGACAAAGGAATTGAAGCCTTAGTCGCAAGAGTAGTCACATTCTCTGAGGTCAGGTCAGATCTATTAGGTTGATACTGAAACCTGGGGCACAGTGACCCAATCCAAATTATGTTCAAGCGTTGGGTACTGCTTATATACCTATAAAGAGCCCTGAGTCAGTGGAATAGCCTTCATGTTTTCTGTTACAATGAGAATTCTGTTCATAGGATGACCACTGTAGAAAAACCATGAATGGGAGCAATCTCATCAGGTATTATTTAACTGATGCACCCCAGAGAGAGATGATGATTATCTGCTGAAGGAGTCAGTCCTGGCCAGGATTTTGACTCTAAACCTTGAGATCATGAGCACTCTGCAAAAGAAAGAGTGAGCGTGTTTATTTGTTGCACTGTTTTAGCTGCATCTGGATGGAACAGGAACGGCTGGTCTGTGGGAAATGTAAAGTGAGTCTTAAGAATTGACAAAACAACGTTTTGTATCTGAAGCTACAAGTGGACAGTGGGAAGGTGTGTACATTAACATGACGCGGGCGTGTATGATATCATGTGGCCATTGCTCCATCCAAGCCTGGTTTGTCCAGATTGTAATGACATCGACTGAGGTGAAGGTGTGGACCATTACAAATTAAATGCAGCTTCCTGTACCCAGCAGATAGTTCAGTGGTGTCATCCATTTGACAAGGAAGAAATGGTAAATCACCGGGTGTCTTTGTTGTTTTTTTATATTTTTTTAATGCCATTTATATCCTAGTTATGCTGTCCTTCATTCCATGAATCAAACATCCTTCCAGAACAACAGGCAGAGCCTCACATTGGCAATGCAGAAACATCCATTATTCTACTGTACTTCTATGCTCCCTTGTCTATGCTCCCCACCTTCACAAGTCTGCACCGAGTATGGTCAAACTACCGTCACAACCCGCATGCCTGCATGGCATAGGGGGACCCTCATTCACCAGTGAGTTGACCGGTTGTACTTGATCAACGGCAGCGTGCCTCTTTCCCCTTGTTTTGGAGTGGGTGCTGCAACCCCAGAGAGCAGGCTCCACGAGGGGGCAGCAAGCACAGCTCTTGCCACCTGCCACATGGGTCTCGCCTCCGCTGTAGAAAGAGCACACAGTGTGAAATAGTCAACATTGTGCAATCTGGAGAGACAGTGGCAGGTGTGGGCCTCCGTGGTGGTAGTGGTCACACCACCGTCTTTACGCTACGCTGGACTCGATGGGTGCCCCATAAAAGCACACGTTCCAAACAGTGGAGACTGAATGGAGGATCTCTGTGTACTAGAGACGTGTAATGGGCTTTAACTACTTCACATCAGCAGCATGCGTCACAGGAGTTGAATTACTCGTTTCACTGATGATGATCGTAGGTATGTGAATGTTTAGCCTTAAAGCACTTTACAGTTTTATGCTGACTGCCCGATGAGTAAAACTGGCCAACCTCTGGGCTGTTTTGTTTGGAGGTTTGTTTGAAGTATTGGGATATTCCTAATTATAAGCTCATATACAGCTATATTTGAAAATTTCCTCTCAGTAGGTCTTTTAAAACAATTTACATCACTCAGTCTTTTTTATTTGTATTAAATGCACTCCGTTTGTCTGTATTATTCTGTAGGGTGGTGCCGTTTCATAGTCCTTGGATCTGAATCGGAAGGTTTCGAGTTAAAATGCTCAGTATGGGTCTACTAAACCCATCATCCTTCCAGGTACAATACGTTTGTCTCTCTTTGTGGGAAATGAACAGTTCTTGCCTCCGTGGGGAGACTGCCAACCACCAAGAATGTGGAATTTTCACCATTGCCGTCGGGCTGCCAACAGACATCGCCACACCGCCACCACATTTGTTTGAGCTAGATAATTGTAGTTTTTGACACTGAGTCTTAGGGAATGGGTCTGTAGCTTTTGAGCAGGGAGACCCTTCGACATGATATTAGTCTTTATGTACCATGTGCCAGCAGAGGGCAGTTCAGCAAACTTAATTGTCCCGTACTATGTTCAATCTATACTCCCCACCTTAACCCACCCCCGCTCTGGCAAGTGTGGTGATGTATTTATAACCCTCGTGACCCACATGGCGTGGAGTGCCCTCATCCAGTAGTTGGTTGACAAAAAGAGCATTTGGCCCCCGAGTCTTTATGCGTCGAAGGCGCTGTGGGTTGAGGAATGCAGCTCAGGGCGTTGGTAGCAGGGTGGGCACTTGAAACGCCTCTTGTGAATTAAGAGGCAACGATTGACACTGTGGGATGCTCTTTAAAAACCCCAACCTTTTGCAGGTTGTCGTTTCCGTGCATTATGCCGCCGTGATTGTCAGTCGCGCTAGAGGGAGGCGTTCTGCCATGGCGATTAGGTGAAAGAAGAAAACCTACCCCCGCTTTATTTTCGCTCTTTGGCAGTGTAAGCACAGGATGTTCATCGTGACATGCTGCTGCGCGACTGCCTCGAGGATTAATATGCGCATAACGCTCATCTAAAATGCGAGCGCGTCACGAAGCTGGCACTACAATTACCCGTGGAGTGGTGTATTGTTGTTAGCAATGATTCATGTCATAAGGGGCAAGTGGTACGAGTGCCTGCCCTGATCCCCCTAGGTCAACTCGGGTTAAAATATGTAATTCATGCAATTGTGTGGTCAGAAATATCAGTGCTGGTGAGACTTGTGTTGTGCAGTTGAATCACCTATTTGTTAATATACTCGGAAATCTTTCCCAAATGGTCTGAACTTGGGTTCTTTGTTTCCGAGTGTGCGTGTGGAATAGTGTCGTTGCAGAGCTACAAAGCCAGCAGCCCGGGTTTGATTTCTTGGCCATGATATGCAACAACAGTGGTGCTTACGAGGCTAACGAGGAGACGAACGTGGTGGTGCGTGTGCACGAATCTATAAATGTGACTGTGTGCGTGTGCTGTCCATCTGCAGTCGCTCTCGCTGCGCTCAAGCGTAAGAAGCGCTACGAGAAGCAGCTGGCACAGATCGACGGCACGCTGTCCACCATCGAGTTCCAGCGCGAGGCGCTCGAGAACGCCAACACCAACACCGAGGTGCTCAAGACGATGGGCTTCGCCGCCAAGGCCATGAAGAATGCGCACCAGAACATGTAAGATGGCACAACGCAGCGCTCGCACTCACCACTCTCTCCTACTTGTGATACACAGCGCTCACACTCACCACTCCTACTTGTGATACACAGCGCTCACACTCACCACTCTCCTACTTGTGATACACAGCGTTCACACACACCTCTCCTACTTGTGATACACAGCGCTCACACTCACCACTCTCCTACTTGTGATACACAGCGCTCACACTCACCACTCTCCTACTTGTGACACACAGCGCTCGCACTCACCACTCTCCTACTTGTGATACACAGCGTTCACACACACCTCTCCTACTTGTGATACACAGCGCTCACACTCACCACTCTCCTACTTGTGATACACAGCGCTCACACTCACCACTCCTACTTGTGATACACAGCGCTCACACTCACCACTCCTATTTGTGACACACAACGCTCACACTCACCACTCCTACTTGTGACACACAACGCTCACACTCACCATGCTCTCCTACTTGTGATACACAGCGCTTACACTCACCACTCCTACTTGTGATACACAGCGCTCACACTCGCCATGCTCTCCTACTTGTGACACACAACGCTCAAACTCACCACTCCTACTTGTGACACACAGCGCTCACACTCACCACTCTCCTACTTGTGATACACAGCGCTCACACTCACCACTCCTACTTGTGATACACGGCGCTCACACTACCACTTTCTCCTACTTGTGACACACGGCGCTCACACTACCACTTTCTCCTACTTGTGATACACAGCACTCACACTCACCACTCCTACTTGTGATATACAACACTCACACTCACCACTCTCTCCTACATGTGACACACAACGCTCACACTCACCACTCTCTCCTACTTGTGATACACAGCACTCACACTCACCACTCCTGCTTGTGATACACAACGCTCACACTCACCACTCCTACTTGTGACACACAACGCTCACACTCACCACTCCTACTTGTGATACACAGCGCTCACCACTCACCACTCTCCTACTTGTGACACACAACGCTCACACTCACCACTCCTACTTGTGACACACAACGCTCACACTCACCACTCCTACTTGTGACACACAGCGCTCACACTCACCACTCCTACTTGTGACACACAACGCTCACACTCACCACTCCTACTTGTGACACACAATGCTCACACTCACCACTCCTACTTGTGACACACAACGCTCACACTCACCACTCCTACTTGTGACACACAGCGCTCACACTCACCACTCCTACTTGTGACACACAACGCTCACACTCACCACTCCTACTTGTGACACACAATGCTCACACTCACCACTCCTACTTGTGACACACAACGCTCACACTCACCACTCCTACTTGTGACACACAACGCTCACACTCACCACTCCTACTTGTGACACACAACGCTCACACTCACCACTCCTATTTGTGACACACAACGCTCACGCTCACCACTCCTACTTGTGACACACAGCACTCACACTCACCACTCTCCTACTTGTGACACACAACGCTCACACTCACCACTCCTTCTTGTGACACACAACGCTCACACTCACCACTCCTACTTGTGACACACAGCGCTCACACTCACCACTCCTACTTGTGATACACAGCGCTCACACTCACCACTCCTACTTGTGATACACAACGCTCACACCCACCATGCTCTCCTACTTGTGACACACAACGCTGACACTCACCCCTCCTACTTGTGATACACAGCGCTCACACTCACCACTCCTACTTGTGACACACAACGCTCACACTCACCATGCTCTCCTACTTGTGACACACAACGCTCACACTCACCACTCCTACTTGTGACACACAACGCTCACACTCACCATGCTCTCCTACTTGTGATACACAGCGCTTACACTCACCATTCCTACTTGTGATACACAGCGCTCACACTCACCATGCTCTCCTACTTGTGACACACAACGCTCACACTCACCACTCTCTCCTACTTGTGATACACAGCACTCACACTCACCACTCTCCTACTTGTGATACACAGCGCTCACACTCACCACTCCTACTTGTGACACAACGCTCACACTCACCACTCCTACTTGTGACACACAGCGCTCACACTCACCACTCTCCTACTTGTGACACACAACGCTCACACTCACCACTCCTACTTGTGACACACAACGCTCACACTCACCACTCCTACTTGTGACACACAGCGCTCACACTCACCACTCTCCTACTTGTGACACACAACGCTCACACTCACCACTCCTACTTGTGACACACAGCGCTCACACTCACCACTCCTACTTGTGATACACAGCGCTCACACTCACCATGCTCTCCTACTTGTGACACACAACGTTCACACTCACCACTCCTACTTGTGACACACAACGCTCACACTCACCATGCTCTCCTACTTGTGATACACAGCGCTTACACTCACCACTCCTACTTGTGATACACAGCGCTCACACTCGCCATGCTCTCCTACTTGTGACACACAACGCTCACACTCGCCACTCTCTCCTACTTGTGATACAGCGCTCACACTCACCACTCTCCTACTTGTGACACACAACGCTCACACTCACCACTCCTACTTGTGATACACAGCGCTCATACTCACCACTCTCTTACTTGTGACACAACGCTCACACTCACCACTCTCCTACTTGTGATACACAGCGCTCACACTCACCACTCCTACTTGTGACACACAGCGCTCACACTCACCACTCCTACTTGTGACACACGGCGCTAGCACTACCACTTTCTCCTACTTGTGATACACAGCGCTCATACTCACCACTCCTACTTGTGACACACAGCGCTCACACTCACCACTCCTACTTGTGACACACAACGCTCACACTCACCACTCCTACTTGTGACACACAACGCTCACACTCACCATGCTCTCCTACTTGTGATACACAACGCTCACACTCACCACTCCTACTTGTGACACACAACGCTCACACTCACCATGCTCTCCTACTTGTGATACACAGCGCTAACACTCACCACTCCTACTTGTGATACACAGCGCTCACACTCACCATGCTCTCCTACTTGTGACACACAACGCTCACACTCACCACTCCTACTTGTGATACACAGCGCTCATACTCACCACTCTCCTACTTGTGACACAACGCTCACACTCACCATTCTCCTACTTGTGATACACAGCGCTCACACTCACCACTCCTACTTGTTACACACAGCGCTCACACTCACCACTCCTACTTGTCACACACGGCGCTCACACTACCACTTTCTCCTACTTGTGATACACAGCACTCACACTCACCACTCCTACTTGTGATATACAACACTCACACTCACCACTCTCTCCTACATGTGACACACAACGCTCACACTCACCACTCCTACTTGTGACACACAGCACTCACACTCACCACTCTCTTACTTGTGACACACAACGCTCACACTCACCACTCCTACTTGTGACACACAACGCTCACACTCACCATGCTCTCCTACTTGTGATACACAGCGCTTACACTCACCACTCCTACTTGTGACACACAGCACTCACACTCACCACTCTCCTACTTGTGATACACAGTGCTTACACTCACCACTCCTACTTGTGACACAACGCTCACACTCACCATGCTCTCCTACTTGTGACACACAACGTTCACACTCACCACTCCTACTTGTGACACACAACGCTCACACTCACCATGCTCTCCTACTTGTGATACACAGCGCTTACACTCACCACTCCTACTTGTGATACACAGCGCTCACACTCGCCATGCTCTCCTACTTGTGACACACAACGTTCACACTCACCACTCCTACTTGTGACACACAACGCTCACACTCACCATGCTCTCCTACTTGTGATACACAGCGCTTACACTCACCACTCCTACTTGTGACACACAACGCTCACACTCGCCACTCCTACTTGTGACACACAGCGCTCACACTTACCACTCTCCTACTTGTGACACACAACGCTCACACTCACCACTCCTACTTGTGACACACAGCGCTCACACTCACCATGCTCTCCTACTTGGGACACACAACGCTCACACTCACCACTCCTGCTTGTGACACACAACGCTCACACTCACCATGCTCTCCTACTTGTGATACACAACGCTTACACTCACCACTCCTACTTGTGATACACAGCGCTCACACTCACCATGCTCTCCTACTTGTGACACACAACGCTCACACTCGCCACTCTCTCCTACTTGTGATACACAGCACTCACACTCACCACTCTCCTACTTGTGATACACAGCGCTCACACTCACCACTCCTACTTGTGATACACAGCGCTCACACTCACCACGCCTACTTGTGACACAACGCTCACACTCACCACTCCTACTTGTGACACACAGCGCTCACACTCACCACTCCTACATGTGATACACAGCGTTCACACTCACCACTCCTACTTGTGACACACAGCGCTCACACTCACCACTCCTACTTGTGACACACAACGCTCACACTCACCACTCCTACTTGTGACACACAACGCTCACACTCACCACTCCTACTTGTGACACACAGCGCTCACACTCACCACTCTCCTACTTGTGACACACAACGCTCACACTCACCACTCCTACTTGTGACACACAGCGCTCACACTCACCACTCTCCTACTTGTGACACACAACGCTCACACTCACCACTCCTACTTGTGACACACAGCGCTCACACTCACCACTCCTACTTATGATACACAGCGCTCACACTCACCACTCCTACTTGTGACACACAACACTCACACTCACCACTCCTACTTGTGATACACAGCGCTCACACTCACCACTCCTACTTGTGACACACAACGCTCACACTCACCATGCTCTCCTACTTGTGACACACAACGCTCACACTCACCACTCCTACTTGTGATACACAGCGCTCACACTCACCACGCTCTCCTACTTGTGACACACAACGCTCACACTCACCACTCCTACTTGTGATACACAGCGCTCACACTCACCACGCTCTCCTACTTGTGACACACAACGCTCACACTCACCACTCCTACTTGTGATACACAGCGCTCACACTCACCACGCTCTCCTACTTGTGATGCACAGCGCTCACACTCACCACTCCTACTAGTGATACACAGCGCTCACACTCACCACTCCTACTTGTGACACACAACACTCACACTCACCATGCTCTCCTACTTGTGACACACAACACTCACACTCACCATGCTCTCCTACTTGTGATACACAGCGCTCACACTCACCATGCTCTCCTACTTGTGACACACAACGCTCACACTCACCACTCCTACTTGTGACACACAACGCTCACACTTTCCATGCTCTCCTACTTGTGACACACAACGCTCACACTCACCACTCCTACTTGTGACACACAACGCTCACACTCACCACTCCTACTTGTGACACACAACGCTCACACTTACCATGCTCTCCTACTTGTGACACACAACGCTCACACTCACCACTCCTACTTGTGACACACAACGCTCACACTCACCATGCTCTCCTACTTGTGATACACAGCGCTAACACTCACCACTCCTACTTGTGATACACAGCGCTCACACTCACCATGCTCTCCTACTTGTGACACACAACGCTCACACTCACCACTCCTACTTGTGATACACAGCGCTCATACTCACCACTCTCCTACTTGTGACACAACGCTCACACTCACCATTCTCCTACTTGTGATACACAGCGCTCACACTCACCACTCCTACTTGTTACACACAGCGCTCACACTCACCACTCCTACTTGCCACACACGGCGCTCACACTACCACTTTCTCCTACTTGTGATACACAGCACTCACACTCACCACTCCTACTTGTGATATACAACACTCACACTCACCACTCTCTCCTACATGTGACACACAACGCTCACACTCACCACTCTCTCCTACTTGTGATGCATACATCGCACGGACACTTGCCACACTCTGTAACTCTCGGAGAGTGTGTGCTGAGAACAGAGGGGAAAGTATCTACTGAGAGACAGAGGGGAGTGTCCGCTTTTTAATTTGTCAATACTCACGTGCTTGTGTAACGTTGCCGCATCTCCGCGCGTGTCCTTGGTGTCCAGGGACATAGACAAGGTGGACGAGCTCATGGGCGACATCCACGAACAGCAGGAGTTGGCGCAGGAGATCTCGGACGCCATCTCCAAGCCCGTCGGCTTCGGGGACGACATGGACGAGGTGACGAGTGCCCCTCCTCCCATGCTGTGTGTGTGTAACTGTGACTTGTGTGCCATCGTCTCACGCTGTGTGTGTGACTGTGTGACATCGTCTCGTTCTGTATGCGTGTGTACGTGTAACACCACCTCGTTCTGTGTGTGCGCGTGGCACTGTAACACTGTCTCATTCTGTGTGTGACTGTGTCGTATTTGTGTTTAGTTTGTTGTCCTTGCCCCACCTCCGATTAGCACGGTTGGCTACGTGAATTGCGAAATAAGTTCTACATACATACGTGTCTGTGTAACACCACCTCGTTCTGTGACTGTGTGTAACATAGTCTCATTCTGTGTGTGTTTGTGTGTATACACCACCTCGTTTTGTGATTGTGTTACCACAGTCTCGTTCTGTGTTTGCGTGTAACGCCATCTCGGTCTCTGTGTGTTTGTGTATCTGTGATGCGGTGCAGGACGAGCTCATGGCCGAGCTGGAGGAACTGGAGCAAGAGGAGCTGGACAAGGAGCTTCTGGAAGTGGGCGGCAGCCAGCTCCCCAGTGTGCCCACCGCCTCGCTGCCATCCCGGCCTGGTAACACAGACAAATACCCTTCGTGTAACCATGCAGACTGTTGGCGCCAGTGCTGTGTTATCGAGCACATACACACTGCATCTCCGATTAGCACGCTTGGCTACGTACGTCGCGAAATGAGTTTAACATACATACATACATAGCTACTGCACCAGACACCCATTTAAAGTTGAGTTGAGCTCAAGGAGGCCCAGGACTGGTGCAGATATTCATCGCTGTTGTTAGCAGTAAGTGGGAATTGAGCTCGGGTCACCAGGTTCGTAGCGTAGTGCGCTAAACACTATGCTGTCGCTCTCCACCTTCTCATTATGTATGTGTTTGTCTGAGCCTGGTATTTCTCACGTGCACACCCGTTCACTTGCGCACACATACATACTCTCACACGTACATACATTCTCACACACACATACATGCTCTCTCACTCGCATGCTCAATCTCGCATGTTCATGCACATTCACTTACTCTCACATGCTCTCTCACACGTGCTCACTAATGCATTTCCTGTTCCACTCACATACTCACAAACTCACACGTGTATGCTGTCACACACAAGCGTGAATGCTCCTACACACGCTCAATCATGCTGTTACACTCACATGCTTTCAGACTTTTTCCAAACAAACACGCTGGTCGTGGATAGCGCCGACTGCCACCACCCACACTTGTAATGCCACACAAGTCGAGATATTGTGATACTATCAGTATCATCTTGTCACATGGTGTGCTATACCAATCCAACTATTTTACGATGCCACGTGTGATGTCGTGACACCTACGCTATTTTATTTGGAAACGTGGTCCAATTCCGAGTTTTTTGGAAATGTGATTATTTGTTCATTGCTACAGGAAAACAAGGTGCCTTTTGTAAGCACCAGAGCAAGTTGATTTGCCATCTGTGTGGAGTTTGAGGAGTGACTCCCCATTCGAGGGGGTTTTTCTCTGGGCACTCCGGTGTCCCCCCTGATCCGAGAGGAACGATTCAAAAATGGATTTTTCCAAGCAAGGCCCTCGTTAACAAGTAGCGCTCAGTGAGGCTGGTTCTGCTAAAGTAAACAATTGTTGCCTTAGTTTAAACACAGTCTGATGGGTACTCATTTTTGTAAGCTTGCTTGAGCAGCCATCATTTTGGCCAGGTCACTTCTGAAAATAAGTTAATAAATCAGTAAGTAGGCTTTACCTGGTAAGAAAAAACATAGTTCAGTTTTATATGTATATATATTTAGAAGTGATTTGTTTACCTTTCCTATACCTTTCACTCCGATTTGTGATTTTGTATTGTTTGTTTTTGGAACGTTCTGACCCGCCCCGACTGGACATCTGTGAAAAAGAGCTTTATAGCTCATCGGATTCCTCCTGCAGTATAAATACATTCTGATTCTGATCCAGCCACCTTATGTGTGTGTGTGTTTGTTTTTTTGTTTGCGTTTACAAGCAGCCACCAAGAAAAGGGAAGAGGAAGATGATGATGACATGAGGGATTTGGCTGCCTGGGCCAACTGAGCCACCCCCTGCTCCCTCCACACCGTCCCAGGTCTCTTCCCAACCTTCCTCCTGGGCGCCACACCCCCACCCCCGCCCCTTCCTCCTGGGCAGTTTTCCCAATTCCTATGGGCAAGGAGGGCTCGGCTTGGCCCTTTGCAGCTCAACAAAAGGGAGCGCGTGTAGACCGTGCACCGAACTGCGTCAACGCTAGTGGCGAGAGATCACGGCGCGTGCTCTTACAAAAGAAAAGGGCCGTGGTGTGGAACACTTTTAACTTTTTGGCATTGAATCCTGTACCATGCATTTGTGTCGTGGTATGAATATTTAATTCACCGACCTTCACAATCAAAATATGACTGTAGCCCTATTAACTTGATGCTTTTAACATTCGGAAGCACGCCACCTACATTTGCAGCCAGAAGCAAAATGTTTCCCCCGAGTGCAGCGGCAAAGCAGAAGGTGTAAAGGCTTCTTATACAAGAGGAAGTAGCATGGTAATTTCAGTGATAATTTTAATCTAATTGACCAAATCCAAATGCCCTGTTAATGTGACCATGATCACCTATTCTTAAGGCTGCTTACCACCATCCTGCATATAAAAAACAACCAACAAAATTCAAATTGCATTTTCGAAGCCTGAAAAGGAGCCCAAAAACGTATACCCTTGTAGGTGAAAATACAGATAAGCATTGCGTGCCTTTGTTTCCCAGCGCCTTAAGCTAGATTTTTGAGTGTTGTGTACAAATGGCCAAGTAATCCTGTGCTGGAAACTTTATGCATTTCCCCCATATATGAGGCCAGGGGCTGTGAGACCAAGGCAAACATGTTTGCCTAAATTCTGTCACCAGAGTGTGGCCTGTCAAACAAATTAGGTTTTGGATTTACATTGAGTGCCTGAAATGCAGCAGCATCTCAAGGCACTGTACAAACCATGGAATGATAAGGGTCAGTCGTGGGGAAAACCAAAGCAAATTGGAAAAACATCCTGTTGGGTTGCCCTGCACAAACACCACGAGGCCCACTGAATGCAGTAAAGCAAGATCACAATTTATTATCCACTGTCATGATGGATTGTGGGTAATCGCCACAGTCCACCATGGCGGATGGCAATGTAAATATTAGACAACAAGTCAAGGGCCTGGTGGAGATTCTGTTTGCTACTATAAGTTGTATCCAGTGTGAGTCTGGTTTGTCTTTATGGTTTGCTGCTAAAGTCAGGTACTCAATTGTGCTCGATTCAATCCCAAATTGTTTTGAGTGCAACTTTGGTGTTGAAGAAAATTTCCCAGTTGCACCTATTAACATTCTTCAGCACTTTTGGAGTTGTCTATGGTTGAGTCCATTGCCAATCCAACTTGATCTAGTGACTCCAAATTGTTCCCGATTAAATTCCTAGTACCTCTTTATGTAATTCTAAGTTGCCTATCAACGCTGTATTTTTTTCCTAATTAAATTACGAGTTGCTCTCGCTTTCATTCCGGGTGGTTTCCTATTTAACTTAGTTGCTAGCTTAATAAATTACAACATGAACTTTATTTTTTTAAGGTCGAAGTTGCTGTTGGTTTAACTACAAGTTGCACCATGCACATTTCTTTAAAAACATTTTTACAGTTTAATATCAAGTTGGTTCCATTTTTATTGAAGTGTGATGGTGCCAAGCTGCTCCCTGGTGGGAGCTGAAGGGCTGTTCCGTACTCCCCCTGTAGTAGTTTCTCAACCCCTTCTCCCGTGCATGATAATTAATCACTCCCTCCACAACCCCCCCCCCCGAGTTTCTTGCGGTTGCGAAGCTTGATTGCTTGATTGGAACTTTTCTGGTGAAGGGAGAGGCGGCACCGACCGCGGTTGCTTATTAACGGATGGTGTCGGATCAAATCAATTTCTCGATAATGCAACAGTTTAATTTGGTCCTGGGCTATGGCATTTAAATCTGTATATATGAAATGTATTTTTTTTTCTTATAATTGCTGTTATTGTTAGATGTATTTTGCTATACGTACATTTTGCAATGTACAGCAGCAAAGCATGTATATAGTTACTCTTTGTAAATTAATCTGAATAAAAGTGTGCAACTTTACACTGACATTATGCTTCATTGTGCGAGTCATGAAATAAAATATTTTGAAATAAAATTCATCAATGGGCACATCAACTTAGGCAATGGCCCTGGCATGTTACACCACAGCGACCGGGGTACTGTAGGATTGTCAGAATATCCGGATTTTCTGACGACACAATCTGCAAAGCCATCACCCCAACCGTGAGGAAGGAGCCATCAGAGGATCCAATGAAAACCATCACCCTGCCACACATAGCAGGGGTAACCAAAACTATTTCCAAAAAAATGAACAAACACAAGATCCAGGTCCGATTTAACACAGTACGTAAAATTCGTAATCTGATTTTATTTGTGAAGGACTAGATTCCTGACATGCAATATCCCAGCGTCTACAAACTAAGCTGTATCTTCGGCAGCAGTTACATTGGGGAAACTAAGCGACATGTCTCGGACCGTGTTCGTGAGCATAAGGCAGATTTGAAACACGGTAGGACCAATACTTCTGCTGTGGCTGATCATTTTTATTATTGCGGCTGGCTCACGAAATTGATTTCTCTAAGACGATGGTACTTTGCAAGCCTACTGGCTATCAACAAAGATCCGTTCATGAAGCCATCCATATATACAGACAGACAATTTCAACCGAGAGGATGGTTATAGACTCGGCAATCATTGGAAAGATGTCATCAACCACTTTGGGTTATAACTTGTGTTTTCTTGTCAATCGACCTCCACCGTCAGCAGTGTGGTGTGTGGAGTGGGGTGCAGTGATTTCCTGGTGGCCCTTTGCTGCATTGGCATTGCTGCTGCATTGGCATTACTGCTGCTGCTGATACACTTGGGCTACGCCCTTTATAAACAGTTTGCCTTTAGAGGCTAACCCTTTTCCTGATGACGACCGCTTGTGTTGCGATCGAAACGTGGTATTTGTATTAACTTTATTTTTATTATAATTTTTCTATCTACGTGACTTTACTGAAAGAACCAAATAATATGAATTCCTGCAGCACGAAAGTTTTAAGTCGCTGCTACTACTGGGGAGTTTTTAATTTTCCATTTGTGCATCAGGTATCATCCGCATCTACTACCATAGTTTGTGCAGTGGATGCGGTTTAGGGTGGACCGTGAGCTTCGTGGAAGATCAAACCCCCGGGGATCTTCTGCGTTGGGGTTTTCACAACAAGGTGTTTGTGAGTTCCTTTGAACTCCGTTTCGCTCCCCAGGCTTCATCGGGATTGGATTCGCATTGTTTAAGGTGAAGTGCATGGGTCCAAAGGGCTTGGGGGTGACTTCAAGCGGTGACCATGGATGTTGTTGAGGTCCTGACGAGAATGGGAAGGCGACTGTTGTCCTCGATTCGCAGGACTTGCCGGAAGGTTGCAGCGTCGCGGCGATTGTTTGGGAGAGAGAGGTGGCGCCAGCACGGCCAGCCAGGGTGTCGGAGTCAACTGCAGCATTGCAGCGTTCAGCTTCACTCCGAGATAGGTCGGAGTGGGATCGTGTCGCACACTGTGTTTCCGCAGGTCACTTTCAGAGCGAGTTGCTCATTGTGGCTGGGATGCGGAGTGCGATGCAAAATAAATTCTCATGGCTCGGGGTGGGGGGTGGGGGTTGCGATCCGGGTGACAAATCAGCTCCGCTCCATCATCGCGCCCCTGCGGTGCATTGTAGAATTTAGGGCGGTGGGTTCGTGAAAAGTGCGATGGTGTCATGGGGTTATGGAAACTGTTAAACATTGCTTAGATTCATCTTCTTGGTTCTTTCGGTAAAGTCACGTAGAAGGGAAATAATAAAATAATAAAAATAAAACATAATAAAATAATTCTCACGACGTTTCGGCCACAACGCAAGCAGCCGTCCTCAGGTGAAGAACAGGTCTGTCGGAAAGACAGCGTCTGAATGGGCACCACCAGGCTTGGCAGCGTATATTTAAGCTGGGTTGGAGGGGGAAGGGGCGCCTTGTAAGAGAAAACATGGTGTCATGGGGTTATGGAAACTGTTAAACATTGCTTAGATTCATCTTCTTGGTTCTTTCGGTAAAGTCACGTAGAAGGGAAATAATAAAAATAAAACATAATAAAATAATTCTCATGACGTTTCGGCCACAACGCAAGCAGCCGTCCTCAGGTGAAGAACAGGTCTGTCGGAAAGACAGCGTCTGAATGGGCACCACCAGGCTTGGCAGCGTATATTTAAGCTGGGTTGGAGGGGGAAGGGGCGCCTTGTAAGAGAAAAAAGTTTAGCTGGAGGCATATTATATTTTTTGCGACATAGAATTGTAATGTATGACTTACTGTTAGTAGCTCAGCTTATTGGAGAGTATATTTAGTATATTGATGATACTGATGTAGTTTATATTTGAGTGTTTTTACGTGGTGGTTTAGCTGCTGCAGCTCCTTACTATTAAAATTCCTTCCCTCTTACTGCTAACCCTACTCCCTCCCTTTGATGCTGCTAATCCTGCATACTGCATAATGCACGGGCATAATATGACTATGAAACCCCCCCCACCTACGCATTCCACAAGTAGTGACTAATCCCTTATCTGCATTTCCCATAAATATGCAAAATTTCTCTTGATATGCAAATTCATTTGTCAAGGCACCCCTTCCCCCTCCAACCCAGCTTAAATATACGCTGCCAAGCCTGGTGCAGAGGCGTAGCTAGGGGGGGGCAGGGGGTACATATGTCCCTGGGCGCCAAGGTAAAGGGGCGCCAAAATGAGGCTTGCAACTTTACATTATAACTTATTGCGGCGGGCGCGGCAGCCTGAAACTACTGCACAAATCATCCCGCCACACACAGCCTACATGTCATGTAATTACATTTTGGTACGCGGAAAATTTTAATACGGATGAGGATAAAAATGTTGGAAACTTTCTCGCGCTGATCAAACTCGTTGCTCAGTGTGACCCATTGTTAGCAAAACACGTACAGCACGCAGGAGAAAATCCGGGATCAGTTTCTTATTTGTCACCGGAAATCCAGAATGCATTTATCCACATACTTGCGTCGACTGTAAAGAACCAATTGTTGAGTGATATCAGGAAAAACAAGTACTACGGTATCTTACTTGACTCAACTCCTGATCTAGGACATCGGGAACAGCTTTCTCAGGTCGTAAGATTTGTGGATGTGGATTTTCAAACTAAAAAAGTAACTATCAAAGAATCATAGGTTATATCGAGATACATGCAAAAGATGCAGCAAGCCTAGAAAGAGTCATTGTCGAGAGACTGAAATCTGACAACATACCTCTAGCCGACTGTCGGGCACAATGTTATGACAATGCTGCTGTGATGACTGGGCATATATCGGCCTTCAACAACGAATATGTGACAAAAATCACAGAGCATTGTTTGTCAACTGTGACAACCACAGCTTAAACTTAGCAGGAGTACACTCAGCTAAACAGGATCCACTTGTCACATTTTTTGGAAGAGTTGAAAGTATATATTTGTTTTCTTGGTTCTTTCGGTAAAGTCACGTAGAAGGGAAGTAATAAAATAATAAAAATAAAACATAATAAAATAATTCTCACGACGTTTCGGCTACAACGCAAGCAGCCGTCTTCAGGTGAAGAATGAGACACTACCAAGCTAGGAGCTTATATATAAGCTGGGTTGGAGGTGGAAGAGCGCCTTAACAAAAAGAATGTGCATATGAAGAGGAATTTAGCATATTCATGGGAAATGCGTAGCAGGTGGGCGGGGGGGTTTCAAAGTCATATTATGCCCATGCATTATGCAGGATCAGCAGCACCAAGGGAGGGTGCAGGGAGTAGCATTAACAAAGGAAAGGAATGTTAATAGTATGTAGCTTCAGTTACTAAACAACCAAGTAGAAAACTAAAGTATAAACTACGTAAAAAACTAAAGTCTAAACTGCATAGCACCATCAGTATACTTACTATACTCTATAATAAGCTGAGTTACTAACAGCAAGTAATACATTACAATTCTACGTCGTAAAAATTATATAATATGCTTCCATCTAAACTTGATTCTCTTACATCACACGAGCATACACCGTACTATATACTGCCATAGATAAACCCAACATTAAATTATATACTGTATTGCTATAAACCACCCTATACCTTATACATTTCAATATAACACTATGTATTATTCTACCCACCCTAATGTGTATCACACTGCTATATGTTTACTATACAATTGCGATACTATATATTACTTTGTACATTGTATTAAGCATATAAATGTTATACTATTTGTTATTATACACTGTACCATTGACCATCGTGTCAATGGGTGAGTCGTGGGGGGAAAACTTGCAGCGGAGCAAAGAATCCATTCCCTGCGGAGAATACAATGCCAGTGAGTATGAGTCGTGGGGGGAAAACTTGCAGCGGAGCAAAGAATCCATTCCCTGCGGAGAACGCAGTCTGAAAGTCACCGTAAACGTGAACACAATCAGTTAAGATCCGAAATGGTTTATTACGTCCTTCCAATGATTGCTAAGCCAGAATCCATCTTCTAGGTTAAAATTGTCTCTGTGTTTGTATATGTGGATCGCCTCACGAACGAATCTCTCATGATAGCCAGATGGCTTGCAGAGAACCTCTGTCTTGGAGAAGTCAATGTCATGTGAGCCCACTGAGTTGTAACAGTGATCTGCCACGGCTGAGGTGTTTGTCCTACCGTGTTTCAGGTCTGCTTTATGTTCACGAATGCGGTCCGAGACATGTCGTTTGGTTTCCCCAATGTAACTGCTACCACAGAGGCAACTTAGTTTGTAGACGCCAGGGTACTGTATGTCTGGAACCACATATTTTACAGACGGGACCAGATCACGGATTTTATGTACTGTGTTGAATCGGACCTGGATCTTGTGTTTAATCAGGATTTTGGAGATCTTTTTGTGACCCCAGCAATGTAGGGTAAGGTGATGGTCTTGAAAGGCTCCTCAACAGGATCCTTCTTGATGGTTGGAGTGATGGCTTTGCGGATTGTGTAGTCGGAGTAACCATTAGCCTTAAGAGCTTGGCGTACGTGTTTGAGTTCACTGGCAATGTGTTCCTGGTCGGAGATGCATTGGGCTCTATGGTATAGAGTATTGATGAGGGAATTATTCTGGGATGGATGGTGGTGGGAATCCGGTTTTAGGTAAGCATCCGTATGGGTGGCTTTCCTGTAGACAGAGTGGCTCATTGAACCATCAGGTCTCCTTTTAATTAGGACATCCAAAAAGGGTAGCTTGCCATCTTTTTCGACTTCCATGGTGAATCTGATGGCTGGGTGTATGGAATTGATGTGGTCGAGAAATTGGTCTAGAGCAGGTCGGCCATGTGGCCAGATGACAAAAGTGTCGTCTACGTACCTCTTCCATAAGGTCGGGCGTAGAGTGGCAGTCTGGATGGCGTCAGTCTCAAATTTCTCCATGACGATGTTGGCTACAACCGGAGATAGGGGGGAGCCCATTGGGGTGCCCTCAGTTTGCTTGTAGAAAGTTCCATTCCAGGTGAAGTATGTATTCGTTAAGCAGTGTCTCACCAGGGGGGTACCCCAGCATTCAGTCCTTGATGAACCAAGTCTTCAATGATTGCGATGGTGTCAGGTACAGGAACCTTAGTGAATAAGGAAACCACATCAAAACTGACAAGCAGGTCGTCTGGGGACAGGGCAATCCCCTTGATTGTCGATACCAGGTCAGTAGAGTTTAGTACCGCAGAGGTGGTTTTTCCAGTGAAAGGCCATAGGATTTCAGACAAAAAACGAGCCAATTTATAGGTGGGGGAGTTGATAGTAGAGACAATGGGACGAAGAGGTGTATCTTCTTTATGTATCTTTGGCAAGCCGTATAATCTTGGTAGCCTGGCTGCAGAAGGTTTCAACGAGAACTGTTTGGTCTGATCAATTAATGCGGTTGAATCAGAAATGATTTGCTTGGTTTTTGAGACGAGGCTGTTGGTGGGGTCTCTTTTTATTTTTGTATAGCTGCCATCGTTGTGTAGTTCTTGGATTTTGTTGTTGTATTCTGTTTTGTCCATGATGACAGTGGCATTGCCTTTGTCGGCTGAGAGGATGACAATGTCATCCCTCTTTTTTAATTGAGCTAATTCAAAACGCTCATCTTTGCTGATGTTGCTAGCTGGCATCTTAGCGTTTTTGAGGGTTACAGAGATTTCAGATCTTGCTACGTCTGCAGCGATGTGACTCAAGCCCTTGAGAGCTACATCTACTCGAGCAATTATCTCATTAACTGGTATGTGTCTAGGTGTGACTGCAAAGTTTAGTCCTTTAGCTAAAACGGATTTCAGACCTTCAGAAATAGAACTGTTTCTGCGATTGATTACGA
This sequence comes from Lampetra planeri, assembly GCF_965212315.1. Taxonomy (NCBI): domain Eukaryota; kingdom Metazoa; phylum Chordata; class Hyperoartia; order Petromyzontiformes; family Petromyzontidae; genus Lampetra; species Lampetra planeri. The sequence goes on along the minus strand of NC_136148.1, from coordinate 9,414,099 downwards.
CTTTGTTAACATCTAGCTTTTCAATGTGTGTGTCCGGTTTCTTGTTTGAGAGGCGGTTGAATTTGGAAATCAAGTTTTCCTTACATTTAGTCGACATAGCGGCAGCTGAAGAGGCAGTCATTTTTTCCACATGTTCCCAATCCGATGTGGACATTGTTGCACTCAAAGATAAGTGTGATTTGTAGAGTGTCTTGTCTAACTGATCTAGTTCGGTGCGCGTAAGTCTGATTTTCTCTGAGATAAGAGCTAAGCTAGTTCTAGACAGAATTCGTTTCGCATTAGAAGAAGTTACAGCAGCAGATGTTAGTGTAAAGGCGTTTGGTATTACCTTAGAGTCGCGGCATCTCTTCAGAAAGGTGAGAGACTCGATTAGCTGAGCCTTCTTATCACGGAGCTTGTTGAAGGATCTCAAAGTTACGTGGAAACCCTCCCCGTAGAGGCGGTTAAATTTCGATTTAAAGCTTTCGTGACTGCAGGGATTCATCTTCTTGGTTCTTTCGGTAAAGTCACGTAGAAGGGAAGTAATAAAATAATAAAAATAAAACATAATAAAATAATTCTCACGAAGTTTCGGCTACAACGCAAGCAGCCGTCTTCAGGTGAAGAATGAGACACTACCAAGCTAGGAGCTTATATATAAGCTGGGTTGGAGGTGGAAGAGCGCCTTAACAAAAAGAATGTGCATATGAAGAGGAATTTAGCATATTCATGGGAAATGCGTAGGAGGTGGGCGGGGGGGGTTTCAAAGTCATATTATGCATTATGCAGGATCAGCAGCACCAAGGGAGGGTGCAGGGAGTAGCATTAACAAAGGAAAGGAATGTTAATTGTATGTAGCTTCATTTACTAAACAACCACGTTGAAAACTAAAGCATAAAGTACATAAAAAACTAAAGTCTAAACTGCATAGCACCATCAGTATACTTACTATACTCTATAATAAGCTGAGTTACTAACAGCAAGTAATACATTACAATTCTACGTCGTAAAAATTATATAATATGCTTCCATCTAAACTTTATTCTCTTACATCACACGAGCATACACCGTACTATATACTGCCATAGATAAACCCAACATTAAATTATATACTGTATTGCTATAAACCACCCTATACCTTATACATTTCAATATAACACTATGTATTATTCTACCCACCCTAATGTGTATCACACTGCTATATGTTTACTATACAATTACGATACTATATATTACTTTGTACATTGTATTAAGCATATAAATGTTATACTATTTGTTATTATACACTGTACCATTGACCGTCGTGTCAATGGGTGAGTCGTGGGGGGAAAACTTGCAGCGGAGCAAAGAATCCATTCCCTGCGGAGAATACAATGCCAGTGAGTGGAACGCAGTCTGAAAGTCACCGTAAACGTGAACACAATCAGTTAAGATCCGAAATGGTTTATTACGTCCTTCCAATGATTGCTAAGCCAGAATCCATCTTCTAGGTTAAAATTGTCTCTGTGTTTGTATATGTGGATCGCCTCATGAACGAATCTCTCATGATAGCCAGATGGCTTGCAGAGAACCTCTGTCTTGGAGAAGTCAATGTCATGTGAGCCCACTGAGTTGTAACAGTGATCTGCCACGGCTGAGGTGTTTGTCCTACCGTGTTTCAGGTCTGCTTTATGTTCACGAATGCGGTCCGAGACATGTCGTTTGGTTTCCCCAATGTAACTGCTACCACAGAGGCAACTTAGTTTGTAGACGCCAGGGTACTGTATGTCTGACCTTATGGAAGAGGTACGTAGACGACACTTTTGTCATCTGGCCACATGGCCGACCTGCTCTAGACCAATTTCTCGATCACATCAATTCCATACACCCAGCCATCAGATTCACCATGGAAGTCGAAAAAGATGGCAAGCTACCCTTTTTGGATGTCCTAATTAAAAGGAGACCTGATGGTTCAATGACCACTCTGTCTACAGGAAAGCCACCCATACGGATGCTTACCTAAAACCGGATTCCCACCATCATCCATCCCAGAAGAATTCCCTCATCAAGACTCTATACCATAGAGCCCAATGCATCTCCGACCAGGAACACATTGCCTGTGAACTCAAACACGTACGCCACGCTCTTAAGGCTAATGGTTACTCCGACTACACAATCCGCAAAGCCATCACTCCAACCATCAAGAAGGATCCTGTTGAGGAGCCTTTCAAGACCATCACCTTACCCTACATTGCTGGGGTCACAAAAAAGATCTCCAAAATCCTGATTAAACACAAGATCCAGGTCCGATTCAACACAGTACATAAAATCCGTGATCTGGTCCCGTCTGTAAAAGATGTGGTTCCAGACATACAGTACCCTGGCGTCTACAAACTAAGTTGCCTCTGTGGTAGCAGTTACCTTGGGGAAACCAAACGACATGTCTCGGACCGCATCCGTGAACATAAAGCAGACCTGAAACACGGTAGGACAAACACCTCAGCCGTGGCAGATCACTGTTACAACTCAGTGAGCTCACATGACATTGACTTCTCCAAGACAGAGGTTCTCTGCAAGCCATCTGGCTATCATGAGAGATCCGTTCGTGAGGCGATCCACATATACCAGGGGTCGGCAACCAAAATAACAAGAAGAGCCATTTCTTTCCAATTCGGTACAAAATTCAGTATTTCAATAGCCGCAATGCATCTGAGTACATACTGTACATACGTACATATCGTCAAAAAGCAGCCCGTAAAGAGCCGCATGCGGCTCCGGAGCCGTAGGTTGCCGACCCATGACATATACAAACACAGAGACAATTTTAACCGAGAAGATGGATTCTGGCTTAGCAATCATTGGAAGGACGTAATAAACCATTTCGGATCTTAACTGATTGTGTTCACGTTTACGGTGACTTTCAGACTGCGTTCCACTCACTGGCATTGTATTCTCCGCAGGGAATGGATTCTTTGCTCCGCTGCAAGTTTTCCCCCCACGACTCACCCATTGACACGATGGTCAATGGTACAGTGTATAATAACAAATAGTATAACATTTATATGCTTAATACAATGTACAACGTAATATATAGTATCGTAATTGTATAGTAAACATATAGCAGTGTGATACACATTAGGGTGGGTAGAATAATACATAGTGTTATATTGAAATGTATAAGGTATAGGGTGGTTTATAGCAATACAGTATATAATTTAATGTTGGGTTTATCTATGGCAGTATATAGTACGGCGTATGCTCGTGTGATGTAAGAGAATAAAGTTTAGATGGAAGCATATTATATAATTTTTACGACGTAGAATTGTAATGTATTACTTGCTGTTAGTAACTCAGCTTATTGTAGAGTATAGTAAGTATACTGATGGTGCTATGCAGTTTAGACTTTAGTTTTTTATGTAGTTTATACTTTAGTTTTCTACTTGGTTGTTTAGTAACTGAAGCTACATACTATTAACATTCCTTTCCTTTGTTAATGCTACTCCCTGCACCCTCCCTTGGTGCTGCTGATCCTGCATAATGCATGGGCATAATATGACTTTGAAACCCCCCCGCCCACCTCCTACGCATTTCCCATGAATATGCTAAATTCCTCTTCATATGCACATTCTTTTTGTTAAGGCGCTCTTCCACCTCCAACCCAGCTTATATATAAGCTCCTAGCTTGGTAGTGTCTCATTCTTCACCTGAAGACGGCTGCTTGCGTTGTAGCCGAAACGTCGTGAGAAATATTTTATTATGTTTTATTTTTTATTATTTTATTACTTCCCTTCTACGTGACTTTACCGAAAGAACCAAGAAGATGAATCCCTGCAGTCACGAAAGCTTTAAATCGAAATATATATTGGTTTTTCTCTCGTTCAACAATTCGTTGGGAAGAGTTAAAAAAAGCTGTGCCCATCACAGTAAAGCGGGAATCTGAAACACGCTGGAGTGCACGATCAGAAGCTGGTAAAGCTATCTATGAAGGACTGGTTGAACTAGTAGGGCTGCTAGACAAATTATCGGAGGACGTAACTATGACGCCTGAAACCAGAAGTGATGCAGAACAGTTACAGGTGTAACTCACTACACAAGCATGCGTATTAAATTTTAACTTCATAGTTTTACTACATTTCTGGAATGTCATTCTTGGAAAAATTGATCGTGTTCAGAAGCGCTTACAGGATCCTACTATGAATTTCAAGGAAGCAGCAACTGATCTTGAATCTTTGGAGCATGAATTTGTCAAGCTTCGTGATGATTTGAGCCAAGTTGATGTAGAAAACGCCAAAACAAGATGCACAGCCTGGGGGATCGATGTGGACAGAAGAATTAGGCGACGTCGGAAGATGCCAGGAGAACTGGCAAGAGATGCAGGACTTTCAGCAGAAGAAGAAATTGTGCGCGTTATGAAGTGTATTTTATCGACTTCAACAGGAGATGTCAACACGGTTTTTACGACTAAAAGACCTGAACACAAAATTTGGATTTCTGCTGGACGTCAAAACTCTTCTATCCGACACAGATGTCGATGCAATTCGTCGAAATTGCACAGATTTTGGAAATTTCTATGACACTGACATCAATGGCCACGAACTTTTCACAGAAATTGGAGATTGCAAAATGCTGCTCAGTAACCAGAATGAAGTTCTACCAGAAACTCCTTTGGATCTTCTTGGTTTTATTGTGTTTTATGGAGACGACATATTTCCGAATTTGCGAATTTCACTGCAAATTGTATTAACAATAGCAGTTTCAATTGCAAGCTGTGAGCTGTCGTTCAGCAAATTGAAACTTATTTTGTCGTATTTGCGTGCTTCAATGGGACAAGATCGTCTCAGCGATCTTGCTCTTCTTAGCGTTGAAAGAGAAACATTGGAAAAAACAGATTTTGATTACGTGATTGACCAGTTTGCGACAGTGAAATCAAGAAAAATGTATCTTTGTAGACTATGTCAACCAGTCTACGACAGTGACTGAGTGAGCCATGTAATATAATTTCTATAAATTTGCTTCTTTAAATACAATATTTCATTACAATTTAAATTGTTATTCCTTATTCGATGTAATAGGAAAATGTGATTAAACGGGGGGGGGGGGGGGGGGGGCGCCAATTTTATAATTCGTCCCCCGGCGCAAAATATCCTAGCTACGCCTCTGGCCTGGTGGTGCCCATTCAGACGCTGTCTTTCCGACAGACCTGTTCTTCACCTGAGGATGGCTGCTTGCGTTGTGGTCGAAACGTCGTGAGAATTATTTTATTATGTTTTATTTTTATTATTTTATTATTTCCCTTCTACGTGACTTTACCGAAATAACCAAGAAGATGAATCCTTGCAGTCACGAAAGCTTTAAATCGAAATTTCTTAGATTATTTTGCTACTATCAATTTCCACACGATGAGCCAACTTCGTTGAGCTATCATTTGTTGCCAGGTCGGTTCTAAATAGAAGATAATAGCTCAGTGGGCTTAACCTGGTAAAATCAAACAAAGTGTTGCTATTTTAGTGATTTACTTACGTTTCCTATACTTTGCATTCCTGTCGTATTTCTGTATTGTTCGTTGTAACGCTCTGACCCGCACCTACTGGATATCTGTGAAAAGGGCTTTGTAGCTCATCGGATTCCTCCAGTAGAAATACATATTCTGATTTAGTGTGCATGGCGCTCCAATTGCCAACGCAGTTGTGACGACGTAGCCACGAGAGGGCGACACAGACCAACAAGACTGCATACGAATCGAGACCCAGACACCGCACCTGCCTTTCACATACCTCTTCCTCTAAGACACCGATGGGACCATTAACCACGACAGAACACCAACAGGCCCATGCGCACATCTCCATCAGTTGGACAATCTGAGACGAGCCACGGTGGTGCGATTGTGGCCATGCAACCCAAACTACGGGTCGCATCGTCAACCCCTGCAGTGTGAGGTATTTCAACGAGGGTGGGGGACACGAACTCTCTCTGCCTGGCAACAAAACTGACACCTTTTTTTACGAGGAGTCATGTTTGCATAGACCACAATACCTGATAAAAGGGTAAAAAAACAATTATATGTTTTACTGGCAAATGAGGTTCCAATGGTCTCTCTGCCTGCTGCAGCCCCCTCGTCGTGACCAGCAGGAGAGCTCGACATTGGCAGCTCGCTCCTGAACAGCTGCTGTCGCCATAGTACACGCGAATAGAACGATACAGTCCTAATCATTCTTGATTTGAAGCTTTCGTGACTGCAGGAATCCATACTCGTTGGTTCTTTCAGTAAAGTCACGTAGGTAGAAAAATAAATACAATTAAATAAAAAATAATATATCACGGCGTTCCAGCTGGTTCAGCTGGTTCAGCAGCTCCACTGCTGGATTATTTTTTTCCGCCTGGGGACGACCGCTTGTGTTGCGATCGAAACGTCGTGATCTCTTCTTTTTTGTTTTATTTTACTTATTTTTCTACTTACGTGACTTTACCGACAACCAAAGAGTATAGCCCAAATCATGATCGTCGTGGAGAATTTCATTCCAAATATAAATCAGCGATTCCGCCTCCTCCTCCACATATCAACAACAAAATACTTTTACATATCCCATGAGCCCCACGGCGTTCTGCGAATTCACAATTCCAGCAGCAGCATCGGTTCAACACACACTCTGGACTGGTTTAAACATATAGGGGCCGTCTATAAATGACGTCACGCGATTTTGGCCGATTTTTGACCCCCCCCCCTCGTCACACGGCGTCACAAAAAGTCAGACCTCCCTCAAATATGACGTCACAAAGCTCTGCCCCCCTCCCAAAACCATATTTCCATTTTGAAAATAAAACATGCTTTACATCACTTTAAACTATTGTCATTGTAGTGCGTATTTAATGTGGCACTGCACTCTGATATTGTAGGAGAAAACATGTATTACAAAGGCGTTGGAAAGCTGAAATTTAGCATAAAATGCACTTGAAAAATATTAATCGTCTATCTAAAACTGCAGATGTTCAGAATATGATATTGAAATTCTGTTATAATTATCAAAAATTCAAAGTAATTATAACTATAAAAAATTTCTTTAAACTTTGTAGAACGAAGCAAAATGGAGAGTACAATTATAACAATCACATATTCATTCCACAGAATGCAAAGCCCTGGTAAAATCATTAGAATCAAAATGTTTAATAACAATCATTAAAAAAACCTGCTAAATTTATGCTTCTCCATTCTTCCATGGAAAAGCAAAATGCTCTTTCATGGAATTAATAGAGAGAGCATGGATGTCTTCATCATGTGGAATGGATATTCCATTCAGATCAAGCTCTTTTTCGTCTATCCAATCTGCACTCTCTCCATTTTCTTCATTCGCGATAACAACCATTAGTTCACGTTGCCGACGTGCTGCGACTCTCTATGGCCTGATGCGTTTGGGCGGAATAATAATTATATCATGGATTCCTGCTTGTGTGTTACAGAATGGCTGCACAGCATGACTAACGACGCGAAGTATTGTGACATTGCTTGCAAATCCTACCGCTAAGCACGGATTGTATTGACGGACAGTACAAGTCATATGGAATCGACCGATAAGGATTATGAAGAGCGAGGAAGGATGTCAGCCACTTTCAAACTTTGTGCTGCTGCAAACAGAGATGGCAATTTACGAGATGCTCCGTCTGTTGTCCTTCTGGAATTTTTAGACCTTCGCTTGTTTGAACAACTGGTAAAGGAGGAGGAAGACATCTGTCTGTTGCCACACTAAAACAGGAGCTTCTTGGTTTCAAACAGCACTTGTTGTCGGTGCATTGTACAATCTGTGTCAAGTGTTGGCTTTGGTCGTACGTGGACGTTGTACCATCTCTGATCTCTGGACAAGAGGTTTTGTTCCAGGAGCTCAGACTCTGTTGGCTCGATGTCTTCACGCGTTTTTAATATAACGACTGCATAACATTTGTATTTGCACTTCCTTTTCCTGACGAAGTATTATTCTCTATAAAAGTGTGACGTAGGTTGACTTCCGGTTTTCATGTTAAACATTAAATATAATCTATGCTATGTGTAAAAGGTGACCTTAATAAATTTAAATAATCAAAAAGTTAATAATGAAAATTTATAAAAATTCATGTTGTAACAATTATATTTCCTTTAAACCTATCTACGTGACTTTACCGAAAGACCCAAGAACATGAATTCCTGCAGTCACGAAAGCTTTAAGTCAATTCTATTCAATTAAGTAGAACGTGTTGTTTATACTTTTTTGGTTCTCTCGGTAAAGTCACGTAGGTAGAAATAAAATAAAACAAATCACGACGTTTCAATCGCAATACAATCAATGCTCATCAGGTGGGACAACCGCAGCAAGAAAATGCTGAAGTCGGCGGGAGAGCTGCCGTGGCAAGAGATTATATAGGTAAGAAAGGGGGAGAGAGGGGGGGGGAGAGAGAGAGGGGGGTGGGGTGGGGTGGGGGGTGGGGTAGGGGGTGGGTTGGGGGGTGGGGTGGGGGTGGGGTGGGGGGTGGTGTAGGGGGCGGGGTAGGGCGCGGGGCGCGTGAGGCTGGGGGGGACGTGGGCGGGGCTAGCAGTGGGAATCTGGGGAAGAACAGATAAACAGGGCCCTGCGGGGTGGGCTGGTAGGAACGAACAATTGAATGGCTATAATAAAATGAAATGGCAAAAAATAGCCGCCAATAAGTGGATGCCCCGTGGCCCCGCCCTCCACCCGCGTAACCCCGCCCCGGTCACCCGTGGCCCCGCCCCATCTCGGTGTCCCCGCCCCAGCTCTTTGCCCCACCCCTTACCGCCGTAACCCCGCCCCAACCCCGCGTAGCCCCGGCCTCCACCTCGTGCCCACGCCCCCTGCCGCCGTTGCCCCGTCCAGCCTCATGTAGCCCCGCCCCCTGCCGCTGTAGCCCCGCCCAATACACCCCTAGCGGGGGAGAGATTCCCAGGCCTGGCTCTAGGCTGGAAAGCCGCCGACGAGGAGGGGGTAGGGAGTTGTTTTTAACGTAAAAGCTTTAAATGTAAATGTTTCTATTAAAAGACATCAGGGAATGTAACATTGTTAAACATTAACTCCCTTTCACACACGCGGGGGTACGATACGAAGGGAAAGTTTGAGGCCTAGGTCTAGGCTTTAGGCCCAGCTGTAGGCTTTAGGGCGCCATGAGTTAATTTTTAATTTACCTGTTTTAATTATTTATGTAAAAGCTTTAAATTTAAATGTTTCTATTTAAAAGCATCAGGGAATGTAACATTGTTAAACATTAACTCCCTTGCACACACGCGGGGGAACGATACGAAGGGAGAGTTTGAGGCGTTGTTCGAGGCTTGAGGCCTAGCTGTAGGCTTTAGGCCGCCGTGAGTTAATTTTTAATTTAAATGTTTTTATTATTTATGTAAAAGGCTTCTATTTATGTAAAAGGCTTCTGCAAAGGACTAGGCACAAGAGAAGCAATCTTCTGTCTACAGATACTACTACAGCGATGCTACGAACATCAGAAAGAAGTGTACATCTGCTTCATAGATTACGAGAAAGCCTTTGACTCAGCCGACCACGACCGACTAGCAGCTCTATTAAAACAACTGGGACTAGATAAAAACGACATCAACTTCATCATTGCTCTTTATTGGAAGCAAACAGCCCAACTCCGATATGACAATGAATTGACAGACCCAACACCAATACAAAAAGGTGTACGACAAGGCTGCCCACTTTCACCCAGTCTTTTCAACATCTACTCGGAGCAGATTTTTGATCGAACACTAGCAGATAAAAACATTGGTATTAAAGTCAATGGACAATACATCAACAACATCAGGTATGCCGACGACACTGCACTGCTGGCCGATTCGGAACAAGACCTACAACAAATCTTGGACGAGGTTGCCACAGAGAGTCAAATATGGGGCTTACGAATTAATAAAAAGAAAACAAAGGTTATGAAGGTCAGCCGAACTACAAGCGAAATAACAATGAAGCTTGGTAGCGAAAAATTGGAACAAGTACACCGATTTAAATACCTTGGTGTAATCATTGACGATCAGTTGAACCATGAAGTCGAAATCAAGAGCAGAATTGAACAAGCAAGGCAAGCATTTATTAAATGGAAAACACTCCTTGCAGACCGCAACTTGAGTACATCACTGAAACTGCGCACACTGAAATGCTACATCTGGTCAATTTTGCTGTACGGAGTAGAGACGTGGACACTGACAACAACAGCAACAAAAAGGCTCGAAGCTTTCGAGATGTGGCTGTATCGAAGAATGCTGAAAATCCCATGGACAGCCAAAACCACCAATACACAAGTTCTGCAAGATATGGGCACTGACAGGCAACTGCTGAAGACCATCATTAGCAGGAAGTGTTACTACCTAGGCCACATTGCCCGAAACGACCACAAATACCAGCTATTAAAGCTAATCCTGGAAGGAAAAATCGAAGGGAAAAAACGACCAGGACGGCCAAAAACGACATGGCTCAGTAACATCAAAACATGGCTACAATTAACAACAGCACAAACTCTACACGCCGTGCTAGACCGGGACCAATATCATCGTGAAGTCGCACACGCCGTTAGGCAGCACTAAAGAAGAAGATGTAAAAGCTTTAAATTTAAATGTTTCTATTTAAAAGCATCAAGGAATTTAACATTGTTAAACATTAACTCCCTTGCACACACGCGGGGGTACGATACGAAGGGAGACTTTGAGGTCTAGTTCTAGGCTTTAGGCCTAGCTGTAGGCTTTAGGGCGCTGTGAGTGTTTTATTTAATTTCAAAGTTTTAATTAAAAGCTATCTCAGGGAATTATAAGGGAATGTTACACGTGTTTAGCCAGGAAAGCCTCATTAGTTTAAATGTTTTAATTAAAAGCTCTCTGAGGGAATTATAAGGGAATGTTACACTTGTTTAGCCAGGAAAGCCTCACAGAGTCTAAAGGTTTTTGTAGGATCATGCCAAGTGTTTGCAGTAGGGGGCGATGTTGCTACATGGACGGACGGACGGACAAACGGACGGACGATATAATCTATTGTAGGCTGGTCCACTTCGTTCCTACCAGTAAAATGTGCCAGTAAACCGGCAGGTAATGATGGAAACAACAACAAGTTAAGGCATTACCTGGTTGATATGATCCTTCCAATGATTGTTCAATTTGTATCCATCTTCTCGGTTGAAGTTTGTCTATGTTTATATATCTGGATGGCTTCATAAACAAACCTTTAATATCATCTTCTTGGTTCTTTCGGTAAAGTCACGTAGAAGATAAATAATAAAATAAAATAAATAAAAAATACAAATAATTATCGCGACGTTTCGGCCACAATGCAAGCAGCCGTCCTCAGGTGACGACCAGGTCTGTCGGGGAGACAGCGTCTGAATGAACACCACCCCACTTGGAGCGTATATTTAAGCTGGGTTGGAAGGGGGGAAGGGCGCCTTGACAAAATAATTTGCATATCAAGAGAAATGTAGCATATTTATGGGAAATGCAGATATGTGATTAGTACTACTTGTGAAATGCGTAGGAGGTGGGCGGGGGGTTTCAAAGTCATATTATGCCCGTGCATTATGCAGGATTAGCAGCATCAAAGGGAGGGAATAAGGGTAGCATTAATAAAGGGAAGGAATGTTAATAGTATGTAGCTGCAGTAACTAAACAACCACGTAAAAAACGAAAGTATAAACTACATAGTATCATCAGTATACGAAATATACTCTCCAATAAGTAAGTAATACATTACAATTTTACGTCGCAAAAAATATAATATACTTCCAGCTAAACTTTTTCCCCCTTACATCACACGGGTCTACCCCGTACTATATGCTGCCATAGACAAACCCAACATTAAATTATATACTGTATTACTATACATCACCTTAGAATAATACATAGTGTAATTTTATACTATGTATTATTCTATCCACCCTACTGTATATTACACTGCTGTATATTCACTATACAATTACGATACTATATATTGCCTTATACATTGTATTAAACATTACAATTTTATACTATTTATTATTATACAATTTGCTATACACTATACCATTGACCGTCGATTGAAAGATACTAAGAGGAAGCAACGAAATATGTCAATGGGAGAGTGGTAGTAGGAGACTTGCAGCGGAGCAAAGAATCCATTCCCTGCGGAGAATACAAGATATATAGTCAATGCCAGTGAGCGGACTGCGGTCTGAAAGTCACCGTAAACGTCAACACAATCAGTTAAGATCCGAAATGGTTTATTACGTTCTTCCAATGATTGCTGAGCCAGAATCCATCTTCTCGGTTGAAATTGTCTCTGTGTTTGTATATGTGGATCGCCTCATGAACGAATCTCTCATGGTAGCCAGATGGCTTGCAGAGAACCTCTGTTTTGGAGAAGTCAATGTCACCTTTAATAGTATGAAGGTTTGCAGAGTACCTTGGTCTCGGAAAAAACAATATCATGCGAGCCCACAGCGCTATAACAGTGGTCAGCTACGGCAGAGGTATTGGTTCTGCCATGTTTCAGATCTGCCTTGTGTTCGCGAACATGGTCCGAGACATGTCGTTTCGTTTCCCTAATGTAACTGCTACCGCAGGTACAACTCAAGTTTGTTGTTTATATTTATTAAAAGTTGCACATTTTTATGTGACGTCACATTTCTCAAACCCCCTCCCCCCCTCGTCACAAATCGTCACAAATGTCTGACCCCCCTCCCCCCTAGGTGCGTGACGTCATTTATGGACGGCCCCTGAGTGTCTCATCAGCAGTCAGGTTCGCGTGAACCAATGCTGTCGACCTGCCAGCAGCTTATTGGCAAGGTCCCCCTCTTGATAGATGTGGGTGCGAGCTAGACCCATCACTATGTAAAAGGCAACACTACCGGCTTCGCCCGAGACTTGGATTCTTGTCTTGGATTACCATAACACACGGCCTACGCGGAGGGTGGGGGGGATGCGTGATGTCAGCAGGCACACTGCGTGATGCTGCCGCATGCGGGTGACATCACAGATGTGACGTCACTGCTCACTTGCCGTGCAAAATATATGCATTATTGCGCCCCCCCCACAAAAAAAAAAAAGTCTATTTTTATAATTTTTGCATGGTGTACAGTCTGGAAAGTACCCACATGGCAAATTTCAATTTTGTTGCATGTCGGGAAGTACGCTAAACATTTTGAACAGACACACATTCACAAACTTCCCTTTTATATAGATGTAGTGGTGGTATTGACGTGCGCCGACTGTGACAGTGATGGATCACGGGGCGGCGCGGGGTGCGGGGTTGGGCACGCGTTGTGGGCGTGGTGTGGACGCGCGCGCCGGGAGTGACAGATGACGGGGCGGCGCGGCGTGGGTGGTGAGGCACGATGAGATGTGGGAAAAGAGGATCGTAGCCAGCGCCCAGCGATTGGTCGAATAAGTGGGTGCTCGCAGCGACGTCCGCAGGTGGGGTATAAAGGGGGACGCGCGAGAGCACTCGGGGAGAGTTACCCAGTTGAAGACCCGAAGACGGAGCTGAAGACCTAGTGCCCCGAGACCCCTAGTCCCGCCGTCCTTGTGGGGACCGGGGCCCTGTGTGGCTCGGAGGCGAGGCTGTGGGACCCGGGGTCCGACGCCCCCGTGGGTCGGGCTGGGGACCCACAGTCGAGACGGATACCCCGGGCAGGGAGTGTCCCGAGTAGCTCAGTGGCGTTAGTCGCCGAGTAGCTAAGTGGATGTTGGTCATCCGAGTAGCTCAGTGGCGTTAGTCGCCGAGTAGCTAAGTGGGTGTTTGTCACCCGAGATACTAAGTGGATGTTGGTCATCCGAGTAGCTCAGTGGGCGTTAGTCGCCAAGTAGCTAAGTGGGTGTTTGTCACCCGAGATACTAAGTGGGTGTTTGTCACCCGAGATACTAAGTGGGTGTTTGTCACCCGAGATACAAAGTAGGTGTTAGTCACCTGTGAACGAGTTTGATAAAATAAAGAGTGTGTTACCCGTGAAGTCGTCTCCCGCCGAGTTACTACATTACATATACAATAGATATATGCGCATGCAATGAATACTGTGGGGCCTGACCACTGTTGCACTACAGGCCTCGGTACAAGTCGCATTGTCGTCCTGCTGTGACCCGGACATGCGGCAACGCCACCTCGAGAGAAAGGGTTCCCCGCTGCAGGGCTGATCGCCGGAGGCTGAGAAATACGTCAGGGTTTTGTGATCTACAGTGGTGAGGGGCCGTCCATAAATGACGTCACGCACCTAGGGGGGGAGGGGGTCAGACATTTGTGATGATGTGTGACATGAGGGGGGAGGGAGGTTTGAGAAATGTGACGTCACATCAAAATTCGCAACTTTAAATAAATATAGATAACACGTTCTACTTAATTAAATTGACTTTTTCATAAATGTTTTGTCCTACAACATCAGAGTGCAGCGCCACATTAAATATTACTACAATGACAATAGTGGAAAGTGATTTAAAGCATGAAATATGGTTTTGGGGAGGGGGGGGGGCAGAGCTTTGTGACGTCATATTTGAGGGGGGGGTCTGACTTTTTGTGACGCCGTGTGACGAGGGGGGGGGGGGGTCAAAAATCGTCCAAAATCGCATGACGTAATTTATGGACGGCCCCTAACACTGGTAACCCCTATTAGGATCATAGCTGTCAACCCATACGGTTTACTCGTATTCTTGTCGAGGGAAACTGAGTTGTCAGGCCCATTCGGCGTACAGCCGCCGTGTCAATACGGGCAAAACAATGTTTTCGTGTCTATTTGTTTGTGTTTCTCCCTCGTGATGGGACGTTGTAGGATGAACGCTGAGATGTATAAGGGCACGGGGTGACCAATAGGGTCTGAAATGGTCTGTAATCAGCTAGGCAGCACTGATAAGGGGTTGACAGTAATGTGGGAGGTTTAGTAAAATCTACACCATGTCCCCCATTCAATCGACCGTTTATGCTTTTGTAGAGTACAACTCTAGTAGAGAGAGAGCGAGTACAAGTTTACTATAGAGGACTACTTTAGTAGTAAACTGGTGTAGAGGACTACTTTAGTAGTAAACTGGTGTGGAGGACTACTTTAGTAGTAAACTGGTGTGGAGGACTACTTTAGTAGTAAACTGGTGTGGAGGACTACTTTAGTAGTAAACTGGTGTGGAGGACTACTTTAGTAGTAAACTGGTGTGGAGGACTACTTTAGTAGTAAACTGGTGTGGAGGACTACTTTAGTAGTAAACTGGTGTGGAGAACTACTTTAGTAGTAAACTGGTGTAGAGGACTACTTTAGTAGTAAACTGGTGTGGACTACTTTAGTAGTAAACTGGTGTGGAGGACTACTTTAGTAGTAAACTGGTGTAGAGGACTACTTTAGTAGTAAACTGGTGTGGAGGACTACTTTAGTAGTAAACTGGTGTGGAGGACTACTTTAGTAGTAAACTGTTGTGGAGGACTACTTTTGTAGTAAACTGGTGTAGAGGACTACTTTAGTAGTAAACTGGTGTGGAGGACTACTTTAGTAGTAAACTGGTGTAGAGGACTACTTTAGTAGCAAACTGGTGTGGAGGACTACTTTAGTAGTAAACTGGTGTGGAGGACTACTTTAGTAGTACACTGGTGTGGAGGACTACTTTAGTAGCAAACTGGTGTGGAGGACTACTTTAGTAGTAAACTGGTGTGGAGGACTACTTTAGTAGTAAACTGGTGTGGACTACTTTAGTAGTAAACTGGTGTGGAGAACTACTTTAGTAGTAAACTGGTGTAGAGGACTACTTTAGTAGTAAACTGGTATGGAGGACTACTTTAGTAGTAAACTGGTGTGGAGAACTACTTTAGTAGTAAACTGGTGTAGAGGACTACTTTAGTAGTAAACTGGTGTGGAGGACTACTTTAGTAGTAAACTGGTGTGGAGGACTACTTTAGTAGTAAACTGGTGTAGAGGACTACTTTAGTAGTAAACTGGTGTAGAGGACTACTTTAGTAGTAAACTGGTGTGGAGAACTACTTTAGTAGTAAACTGGTGTAGAGGACTACTTTAGTAGTAAACTGGTGTGGAGGACTACTTTAGTAGTAAACTGGTGTGGAGGACTACTTTAGTAGTAAACTGGTGTGGAGGACTACTTTAGTAGTAAACTGGTGTGGAGAGGAGGGGGAATCGATTCTGAGTACGCGTGCGCGCGGGGCATTGTGGGGGGCGGGGTGACGTGCGCCGCTTCCTGGAGCGAGCGGCTGCAGCGGCCGCGGGCGGCGGAGAAAGTTCGGCGGAGCGGAGACGGCGGAGCGCAGAATCCCGGGCCCAGAGAGAGAGGCCGCGCAACCCGCCTCGGTGGCCACCGGGCTGGTGGTGGTGGTGGTGTGGGGTGGTGTGGGGTGGGGACCGCGCAGCAGCAGCAGAGCACAGGCCGCGGGGCCCGGAGCCGTCGACTGGTGGAGCGCGGAGGGCGCGTTCGCCTGACTGGCGCCCGCAGTAGGCCCGAGGTTAAATGTGTTTTGATGTTTTTGTTGTTGTTGCTGCTGCTGCTCATTGAGTTCGCTTCTCGTTCGGACGACGAGAAGGCCGCGCCGTGGTCTGCGCCGACAGTTGCATCGCTCGGCGTGAGCCGCGAGCTTCGGTTGAAATGTCGCATTCAGTGCCTCGCCGCCTGCCCGCCTCGGCTGTGGAGGACTGCGCTGAACGCGCCGCTCGCTGCTAAATGACTCCGAGGCAGCCCTAACGAGCTGTAAGTTAATTTACGAGGCGCCTCGTAAATTAGTCACCGAGTTGGAGTTGTCGGAGTCCACGTTGAAAGTGGCGGGCTGCGAGTGGCGCGCAGGCCGAAACGGGTGAAGTGTCGCTCCATCCTGTAGTTTGTATTGATTAGTATGTATTGATAGTATGTATTGAAGTGTCCATTATTTCACCAGCTAAGGGCTCATTGAGATTCGCTTGTCAGTGTCCGTTATTTAACCTCGTGAGAGCTGCTTATGATTCACTCTCGTGTGTGGCGTCATACAAAGACACGTCTGTTTATATGCCTACCCTATGCCGCGGCTGTGTATTATACGGTAGTGATATTGTTGAAGGTGGTTACATGAGGATTGTCATTGTTTACTTTTTGTTGGTTATGTTTAAGATTTGTGATTCTGGGCACTGTCAGCACAGAAGGACTTTTATTGCAAGTTTCTTCACCACGAAAGTGCAGTGCCCCATTTAAGAGGTTGACACTGATGATATCGCAAAACGGCCACTAGTAATGGTGCGGCTTTTTGTTTGTTATCGAACTTTCGTTTTCCTACGAACAAAATAGCCGCTTTGCTAATATGCCAATCGCTGCGCTCAACCTTAAATGAGTGCCTCGTGGAGTTTGCGCAACAGCAGCGGGGATACAAAGCGTTGCTTGATCCTGGCCTCACGACCCATTGCGTGCATGCCACGCTAACCCCAATGGGTGCTTAGAAATCCGAGATTTTTCAGGAACTTTAGTGTAAATCGGCTCACAGCTTCTAAACAGAGTACATGATAAACTTGTTTCGAATGAGTAATTAGTAGAATGCGGGTGAAGTATTTGTATACATAATTCGGTGTTTTATCATGAATTACAATATTTTTCTCTCCCGTTCTTGACGTGCTAAGTTTGAGCCAGTTTTCATCTTTGCCGGCTCGGTGCTCTCGTGCACCACCACCTGGACGGCTTTTGCCTTCGCATGAAACCACGAGAACTGTTCCGGTTGACCGTAGAGTTTACGTGGCAGCGTGTCACGTCCTGACCTAGGAAAATATTATATTTATTTACTCATTGCTGTGTTGGCTCAGTGCCTTTGGGGGGTGGGCAATGGGCGTGGAAAAGTGCATTCCGCACAAACTTTCGAAAGGTTAAAAAGGGACGCATGTTTAAAAGCGAACTTTTTGCTAAAAGTGGAAAAACAGCTTTACTGACCAACGACTGCATAAATAACATGTCGACCAGAGCCTAAGCAACTATGATTAATTACCTTAATTATATACTCGACAAACCCACAAAAACACTCATGATTGATCAATTAAAGCTGATAAAACCTACGTTTAAGTCCAGAAATGGTGTCACTCCACCACAAATGATACAGGAGGTCATCACAAGTCAAAGCAACAGCATGGGAAAACAACAAGACGAATGCATTACCATTTTAATCCCGACACCGGCCGAGTGTTGCTGTATTTAGGCTACTTAATTTAAACGTATAAACATTAATCCTGGTCAGCAGACGACTAAGCTTATCGTCCCTCTAGTGCAGGGGTCGGGAACCTTTTTGACTGGGAGAGCCATAAAAGCCAAATATTTCTAAATATATTACATTGAGAGCCATATAGTATTTTTCACGTATAATAAATTAAATATGTCTTACTTTTAATGCGACTTCTGGTGCTGCATGGTTTTGCTGATGGCCTTGTAGTCTGGTTCGTATGTGGTGAGGTTGAGCTTCATGCAGGCGTTGAGGCCCCGTGACCCGTGAAATTTATTTTCAAAACTAATTTCTGTTTACTTTAAAATGACACAGTATTATTAAGCAATGTCACAAGTATTTTAAAATCAGTTCCAAACTGATTTTTTTTATTTTTTTTTCAACTCAAAATTGTCTGGGAGCCATATGCTGTCACCAGAAGAGCCATATATGGCTCGCGAGCCATAGGTTCCTGACCGCTGCTCTAGTGTCAACCAAATGAGAACCTTATTTTGGAAAGGCAATCGTGGCAGGCCTATGAAGTGATTGTTTTTCGCCATGGGGATGTGGAATATCCATCAGTAACTCAGGGTTACCAATGGAGATGAATGCTGCACCATTTCTGCTTTGAATTGGGAGACAATTTGACCTAAGGTTGACGTTTACCTCGTATAATAGATAAATGAATGGATCAAATGGAGTTTTGCATTTTCTGAATTTTCATGATTAACTTTTTCAAGCAACACACGCAGCATCCTTTGCCAAACTTAAATGCAAAAACTGTTGTTTTTCATGCTTGTTTTAATTGGCAATCATCCCAACCAGTTTAGCCGTGGGATCGCCACGAGACCCCCCCAACCCCCCGGGTGTTGTAGCTATCATTTCCATAACAGAGTTTTTATAACTTTGCAGACAAGTTTTACCTGCTAGATGAATGGCTCCCTACGCTGCCACCACCTTTCACGATCCTGTGATGTAATAATCACCGAGCACCTACATCTCAACGGAGCTCAATCTTCTTGTTTGGATGTCTTTTCAGGCGTCTTTCATTCTTTGGTTACTACTCCCATTACTATTCTTGACTTATCGGCCATCATTCCTTTCAGTGAAGTTTCCCGTGCAAGCCCTCTTCATAGTTGAAATAGTTTACATGAATATCTTATAATAATGGTAATTTATTCCAAAAATCTTACAGAATTCCAAGTGCATATTTCAGTCGGATCCTGCATTGGGATGTTTGGCCAATTCCCCTTTATCAGGAGTTTTTTTTTTATTTGTGTGGAGCATCTTCGATGGTCTGTACAAAGCTCATCTAACGATAGGATAACACTCAATGGTTTTATCTAAAAATATATATCAATTTTATTTTCACCAGCTAAGGTCCATTAAGCTATATCGCTTTTTTTCAGAAGCGACTTGGCCACAAGTAATAGCTCAACAAAGTGCTTATCACGTCTAAATTTATAGCAGCTAAATACTATTAAACACATGTTTCTCAAGGTGGAGTGAAAAACCAGAGGACCTCGAGAAAAATGCATGTGATTACGGGGAAAACATGCAAACTCCAAATATACAAGCATCAGGGTCGGGATTGAACCCACGACCTGTATACCATGTTAACATCTTTCCACCGTGGCACCCCATTAGGCCATCTCGCAGCCCAGTGGTTTTAGACATTTAACACATTTGTCATCCACTAACCCTTGCCGCCCAAAGTGCTGATCACAGAGGCATGCCACCACACCTGACTTTTGGTAGACCCCTCATTACGTAACTAATTGCCCTGCATTGTTAAAGCACAGCCATACTTGGGATACATTTGCATTTAGGTTTAAAATATATATTGTTAAAGCTCATTGCAACATATCTTCCAGTGATTTAAGCATGCTTGTGTTTATGTGTAGAGAAATGTCGGACCTCATACAACAGCAAAAAGCAAACAGACATTTTTTGTGTGGCTTCTATGTTCTTGTAACTCCTGAGAAAGCAAAGTTTGTTCCACGGCCCTTGTTTGGAAATTGTCTGTGTACAGTGGTTCAAACCACAACTGGCTCGCTCGACAACCCAACTTGCTTTTGCTCTGGGTGTCAGTATGCTGTCACCCCTGAATAACGTTCAAAACGTATCCCACGTTTGAGTGGGATATTGGTTTGCATATTGAGCCTGTGTGTGTCATCCCACATAGGCCTCGGCAAGGTAAGGATAAAAGTTAAAAGGTAGAAACAACGAGCCTATTTTTACCCTACCTTTTACCTTACCACAATACAATCACTCTACCCTACCTTTTACCCTTTAGCAGGTAAGGTAAAAGGTGAAAAGCAACGAGCCTACCTTGTACCCTACCTTTTACCCTTACCCCATACAAATTACCCTATTACAGGGTAATTACTAGGGAACTACACATGAACAAGGTTTATAACGGTAAATGCTAGGTAGAGCGCTTTATTCATATAGAATACTCTTGATGATTCCAATTTTACACGCTTGTTGTCGTCGTTGTCGTCGTTGTTGTATCCTCAAATCTTGTAACTAAATTTTTACCCACTTCCTAATGTGGTATCGACTGCAAACTTGGTATACTTATGTCATACTGATGACAACACTATTCTATCATAAAATCCTTTTTTAGATGTTATGTTTCGGCTTGGGTCTAATTGTCCACGGTCAACTGACGTTGGCTGTAAATCACCACGGCCCCTTACGTTATGGCGAGCTTCAGGGCCACTTCCTGGAGTCGTAGAGTTCTCTCATTACTCATACATTTAATACAAGCATGTTTTTTTAAAAGTTTGTTTAAATATTACTTGTTAAATGGAGGCCACGGACTGCGCCACGGAGCTTTTAGCGGTAAACAAGGTACCGTATTTACCGGGTAATACTTCGCGCTACCTTTACCCTACCGGGTAATTCTTCCGAGCTACCTTTACCCTACCCTTTACCTTACCCCTTGGCATGTCGACATCTTTACCCTTTTACCCGGTAAAAAGGGTAAATTACCTTACCTTGCCGAGGCCTAATCCCACAGACCAAGTAGCCTCACCCCCTCCCACCCTTTCCCCTACCACCTGCCCTCTGTCTCCACACTCCCATGACTTCTGCATGGCTTACTGTCCAACCCAGGTGGACACCATCACTGGGCAGGAATCTACATGAGGTCAGGGGAATAGTGGTGGTCATCAAGTTACATAAAAACAAATGTAAAGTTTAGTACCATTGTTTAATGTAAGCTCAAGAGAGTTTACTAACTTGCTATATGTTAGCTTAGACATATAAAATTTAAATGCACAGGTTTGTTGAGTGACGTCATAGCATATTTGTCTTGTTGCTGCGGGTGACCTTGTGATGTGGTTTTGGTGTCAGCTCGGGTAAAGCGTGCTGGCTTTCCATCACCGTAATGCTCCCTCAGCACGGTTCATCTGTGAAGGGCCCTTCATTTAAACTCACGGGGACACAGCGGCGGCAAGAGAACAGCCCAGGATCCAACACACAATTACTCTTGTCACGTGCGCTTGGTGGCACGAGCTTGACCAAGCGGCTCTCTTCTTTTTCCGCAGCTCTCCCTGATGCCCACGTTCCACTCCGCCATGGCGAGCCGCTTCCCCAGGACGTCCGCACTGCCGCTGCTGTTGCTGGCGGCGGCGGCGGTGGGGCGTGCGCACGCGGGCGGCTCGCACTTCAAAGAAGGCGAGGTGGTGACGCTGTACGTGAACAAGGTGGGGCCCTACCACAACCCGCATGAGACGTACCACTACTACACACTGCCCGTGTGTCGGCCCAAACACATCGAGCACAAGAGCCTGACTTTGGGCGAGGTCCTGGATGGCGACCGCATGGCACGCTCCATCTACGACCTGCACTTCCGCCGCGACGTGGTGCAGCCACGCAAGCTGTGCGACGTCACGCTGGCGCAGGCCGAGCTGCACCAGCTGCACGAGGCCATCGAGGAGCTCTACTACTTCGAGTTCGTGCTCGAGGACGTGCCCCTGCGCGGCTTCGTCGGATACGTGGAGGAGAGCGGATTCCTGCCGCACTCTCACAAGGTATGGTGGCTGGGGAGACGGAAAGGCGGGCAGGCGGGCAGATGGGTGGGCACCTGGGCAAATGCAGTAAATATACATGCGTGTGTTAAGCATATCATTGGAAGTGTCCTGTTTAAGCAAGCACGGGGCAATATTCTCTCTTCCGTTGATAGCCCAAAGCTCGTGATAAATTTTGAAGAAAAAAAAGTTTACTCAATTCAGTTTCCCTAGAAGAATTTATGACATTGTTATAAATTTAAATTAGTTTTCTGTATGCGTCTATTTTTGATTCATTCATTCCAACCCTCATTGTAAATGCATATTCTGAAAGAACCGTATAGAGGTGGCTTAGAGGACAGCAGCACCCATAACTGCATTTCACACCATCATATAACATTTTTAATTATCAGTTTAATTGGAATGTGACATACACCACTATGCATATGTAATGGTATGTACCGAATGTGGATCAAGGACCTATTGAAGTGATTTTCAGAAGTAGTTACAACAATGCTTTTTGCTTTGTCGTAAGATGGGGAGAAGTGCAAGCTCTTCTTTAATGCCAAATCGAAACGCAGTTGCCCTTCTGATATTCATGGGTTGAAACAGCACCTCCATGCAGGAGGAACTCCAAATGGGAAACGAACCAACAGCTGGCACCACATTACGGCATTGTCGTTGATGTTGTTGGTGCCGTTGGCAGGTGGGGCTGTGGACACACCTACACTTTACTGTGGAGTACAACGGTGACCAGGTGATCTTCGCCAACGTGAGCACGCGTGATGCCAAGCCGTACAGCCTGGATGAGCTGGAGCCCGGCGCCGTGGTGACGCACACCTACACTGTCAAGTGGCAGCCCACGAGCGTGACGTACGAGCGGCGCGGCGAGCGCCTGCGCGACCGCAGCTTCTTCCCCAAGACGCTAGAGATCCACTGGCTCTCCATCATCAACTCCATGGTGCTTGTGTTCCTGCTTATCGGCTTCGTGCTCATCATCCTGATGCGCGTGCTCAAGAACGACTTTGCCCGCTACAACGTGGGCGACGAGGCGGCCGAGGACTTCGACCAGGGCGACAACGGCTGGAAGATCATCCACGCAGATGTCTTCCGCTTCCCCCAGCACCGCAGCCTCCTGTGCGCTGTGCTGGGCGTGGGCTCGCAGTTCCTCACCCTCACCACAGGTGAGCGCTCGGCCTGCGCCGCTGCTCACCTGCTCGCCCACCCTCTTTTTGACCTCTCGCCCACTTTCATGACCCCTCACCTGCTCACCCGTTTCACCCAATCTGCCACTGCGAGGTTCGGCCTACTAAACCGCACTCTCATTCTGCCGCTTGCCCACGGGTTTGCTCACTGACTCGTTGACTCGCCAACATGCCTGATTACGTGATCACCAATCCACATCCTCACTCGCTGACCGCCTCACCAGTCTGCGCGACCTCCTGCTTATTTGCCCACTTATACCACGCGCCCACTTACACCACGCACCCACTTGCCCAGCTGTGTAACTGGTTGCCTTCCCACTCACTTGATTCTGCTACTGATACTCCTGCTGTTATGGAGTGACTCATGCAGCCTACCAACTATGGCTGCAAAGTTTGGTCGTACATGTTATGTATATCGTTTATTGTTAAATTTGAATCACAGTTCCTATGATCACTGTTACATTGTTTTTATAGCTTTATTTGGGTCATTTTTGAAAACGTTTTGGTTTAGCCATGTTTGTTGTAGTACAGAGACTTTGCTTTTTTTCCCAAGATTTTTTTGTTGCGTGTAGTCACTTTAAGATGTTTCATGTTCATGTTTTGTTTTGTTGCGGTTGCACCCGAGTCAAGAGCCGCATGGCTCACAGGGTTATACCTAATAAATAAAACTGAAAAAACTGCAGCATTCTTGGGAAAGTTTATGTGAATGTTACATTTAAGCAAGCTGAGTGAATAAGATTGTATGAATTATGGAAACCGATACAAGTGATATCACGAATCCTCAAGAATAAGAATGTACAGGACAACGAAGCATATCTGACTGAGCAAACTGCTTTAAACATGGGTAATTGCTTTACTGTACTTCAGACATAAGCGAATTTACATAAAATCAAGAACTGAGTGTGAAAATCTCGGATTTGTGAACACATCAGTTACACCGTGTGCACCCACTGCTCTGCGTATAGGCCATTAGTTGGGATGGCAATGGGAAGGTCGGATATACAAAGTTGTCGTCTAATCTTGCATCATTACCCCGAATTATGGCAACGTGTTTAACTTCACGGGCAAAATAATTGTTCCAGCCGTCTAAAGCCACGGTGTTTGTCTCCACCTCGGGCAGGCATCCTGGTGATGGCGCTGATGGGGATGTTTAATGTTCACCGGCACGGCGCCATCAACTCGGCCGCCATCCTGCTCTACGCCTTCACGTGCTGCATCGCCGGCTACGTCTCCAGTGGCTTCTACCGCCGCCTGCAGGGCACCAACTGGGTGTGGAACATCGTGCTCACCACCTCGCTCTTCTCCGGTAATCCGCCGTTTACTGCAGGGCTAAACTACGCGGACACTGTCGGCAGTCTAGCGGCCGCCACCAATCGGAGGGGGGACTGGGGGGTGGGCCCTGGCCGGGAGGCTCGGGAGGTTGGGGGGGGGAGTACCGCGCTGGACAACTGACCCCGGCACAGCTGAGATGTTCGGTTTGAGTTTGGACTTCAGCCGCTCGTGATTGAGAATGGGGACCTCGGCAGTGGTAGCTTAGGGCTCTGACCTCTGAGCCACTCGGTGACCCTCCAGCATTCTCAAGTATTCAGGAAGTGATGGTCACAGCACAGTCACCAATGGCCGCACAAACTATCTTCGTAAATTTGGGTTTTCATTTAATTTGGCTTATTCCACCTATAATTATAATTGAATACGTTCAGAAGTAGTTCTGTGACATCATCCTCCAGGGCCATCCTCTTGACATGGAGTGGTGAACAGTTTTCCAAATCGTGACGTTTAGCTGATGGCACAGTTGAAATATAATTAGAAGGAAAAAGCTGCTTATGTTGTTTTATTTCCAGAAATGGTGAAACCTATTCTTATATTTTGATACTGGCAAGGGAGGTCCCATGATGTAGCTGCTCACCCCGAGCTCTCAATGTCCTAATAGTGGCATTGTCTTTGTGGTGTTCACCTTTTGGCGTCCTCTGGTCGAACACTGTTTGAGACGAGGCTCTAAAGAAAGCGGTCTCTGGTGTGGACCAATCAGTTTCAAAGACAATGCATATACTACCAGAGCACGTTTTTGTTTGCATGTTCACAAGTGTATGTGGTTAATGCAAACATGATTCCTTGCAAAAGGTTTCAGTTTTGTGCTTTAACATCTTAACACCTGTTTTATTAAAACATATTCTTATATCTTACATGTTGTCTCGTAGATGTAGTAATAGGGGCATGATAACCATGTATGGGAATCGGGCTGGTAGGGTTGGACTTGGGGAATAGGGTTACAACTTTCAATTGGCTGCAGCACTTTTTCAGAGCTGCAGTAATTTGCACTACAGGGCCTTGTCCGCCCACTCGCTCGCCCGTGCCACTGAGCAGTCACGTTCACAAGGCACCATGTGTTTGTATTAATAGATGCATATTGAGTTGCAGATGTCGTCGGAAAAAAACAAGGACATGCGGTGGCTGTGATGTCTTGGCTTATCACGATGCTTATAGAAATGATAATTCATTTATTTGAGTTTAATGAACAATAATTAACATGTCCAGTAACTGTGTTTTGCACAAATACTATCGTAACACAATTAGAATAAGGAACCTTTATGATTCGTTTGGTTCATTAATATCTGAAACTTGAAGCCAGACTGGTATTTTTAGGATCCTTATGTCTTGTTGTGAATTTCTCGTGTTCAGCCATACTGAGGTGCCATGAGATTATTTGGTTCACTGTTAGTTCCTGATGCACAGTGCCAGATTAACTTCTTTAGAATTAACAGGCTTCATAATTAATTCCTGAACCTCGGAAAGCCACACTAAATAACCTTTAGTTTGGTTAGGGTTCATCGTTATTAATTCCTAAAGCTTAGAAGAACTTAATTTGCTAATTTTTCATGTTAATTGTTTCCCAGATCCTTGATTGAGTTGTAGCGCTGAAAAAAACACTGGTAACTCCTCACATTTTCATTTGCATTCACAACCTGCAGGTATCAGTCCAGGAAGTAGGTTGTTGATTCATCACGTAGTTGCTGTGTCCACTAAGCAAGGCCTCTTTGGAAAAGCCCTCACCTAACCTCCACTCAATGGGAGGTTGCTCCTTCTCTACTGCTGGCCCTTGGCCCTGTGGTTTGGAACTCCGTTCCCCCATCCATGCAAGTTGTTGACTCCCTGCCCTTGTTCAGTTCCAGGTTCAAGCCCTTCCCGTATGACTGTATAAATAAATGTTATTTTTCTGTTTTAATTAATAAACATTCCTCCTCTCGCACAAATCAGATTTAAAACACGTGCAAAACGAATTCTTCGGCCGTTGCTGATCATTGTTACAACGCTGTGGGTGATCATGATATTGTTTTTTCCGATATAAAGGTACTCTGCACGACATATGGATACCACCAAAGATTTGTCCATGAGGCTATACAGATATACAAACATAGACATAACTTCAACCGAGAAGATGGATTCAAATTGAGCAATCATTGGAAAGATGTGATTAACCATGTTAATGACATTAATGACATGATAATGACATGTTAAACCTCAACCGTGACTCTCCCCCGCTCTGCGTCCCCCATCCGGGGCTCCGTCCTCCTTCTCTATCACCTTCCTGGCTCCACCCCCCCCCATCTCACGCCCGTTCTCCTTGGCTCCTCCCCCTCCTCTGACCCTATGTAACAATGTCTCACCACAAATAACTCTCGCTACAGTTATTTTGCTGTGCCTTTTTACACCTGATGAGGAGGCTTGTGTTGCCTCTGAAACGTCGTGATTTAATTTAGTTTTCATTTATTTTATTTTATTAATTGTTTTACCTACGTGACTTTACCGAGAAATCCAAAGAGTATGAATCCTTGCAGTCACGAAAGCTTCAAATTTAGAATACCTTCACTGTTGTACAGCATTTGACGATGTGGCTGCATTTAGATGCTGTTAGAAATCCTAATTATATTGTGTTGTAATTATGTGGATATTTACAAACTTGACTTGAGTTTTAAATGGGGGCCTTTGTATTCTCTGTATATAATATACATGGGGTGTCCACCATAATATTGCAATTTCCTACACAGACCTTGGGCTGTTATTGTAGATGGACACTGACCCAATGTTCTCTTGGATCATGGAGGCACTGACTTTCAATTGAATAAATATTGTTTTACTTGAATAGTGTCCAAATTCTCTGTTACAAAAGTAATGATGAACTATTGTGGGCTCTCAAATTCCTATCTAAACCACCACATAAAGCATCAGTCAGAAACCGCATGTGTCAGGAACCGTCACATGAGGATTTTCTTACAAAATAATTCTGCCAGTGGGTTTCCACCACACAGACGTAATTGATGGAGGCGAAGGCTCGTTAATCACCACCACTCCCTCCTCGCGCCACCAACTTCTCTGCGCCGACGCGTTTGGCGCAGCGGTGCCGTTAGTCGGACCGCGGTGTACGAGCCGCACATAGCTGCGCTTGTGGGGAACGTGGAGCCTGAGGAATGGCCCGTCCATTAGGACACCCGGCCTCTACAGATGAACCGCCGGTGGCGAGTGAGTGATGGTAGGCGTGCGTGTGATGTCGCGGGAGATATCGGGGGTCTTGGGAGCAACGGCTCCGTGCAGTCCCCAGACTTGTAGAGCCTCCCTCCCTCCCCAGCGCTCCGTATTCGCGCCTCCCACGCGGTGGGCCGGCTCCCAGGGCTTCCTGACAGCCAATTGTATTTTAGAGGCATTTGGACGACTCTCTGCATGAATGCATGCTGTACTCGTGTCAAGGCACCAAGTTAGAACTGCTATGAGCCAGCACACTTCTACTGAAGTGCTGACATCAAATCCAGACACCTATAAAATGATGCATCAGCCACACGATGGCTTGTTGTGTATTAATGTCTCCCAGTAATATTCATCCGAGGGATTTAGACTTTATCGAGTCCCTTCATGAAGATGTGACCTGATGAACTGTTAGCTTTATATTTGGACCCCACATGGTTCTGTAGGAGGCTGTTTCCGCAAATGTGACAGTCGTTTTGTTTTATGAGGGCGCATCTTGCTGATGAAGATAAAACCATTCCAAGGTTGCCCGGTATAAACAAATTCCACTGGCCAGAAATGTACAGACGCTGGTGATTAATTGTCTTTTATAAGGGTGGCAAATGGCCCACATGCTCATGACGGAAGAATAATTTCCTTTAAGCAACATAATGCACTCTTTGGCTGATTTATTTTTATTCTCCTGTTTAATCGACTGACTTTGTCAGCTAGATGACACCCATAATGCAGTCTTGTTTCTTGAAAAAAATGCGCATAAATGTAATTTGACGCACGGCCGAAGCAAGTTCTTTTAATCCAGAGATAAATTGTCTGCCATTGTAAGACGGCATATGAAGGCTCGTGGCGGCCGTTCGTGTCACAACCCAGCCGCCCACCCGCTCGATGTGTGAATTAAGAGCCGCCTGGAGGGGATGAGAGCGGAGCGGCGGGCGCGCCCCGGGGACCACAGGCCCGTTGATTACCCCACCCAGAAACTGCAGCGGGCCATAACTCCAGACGTGCGCTTGGTTATCCCTCGGAGCGGGCACGTTGAAGGAAAAAAAATTAATGAACTTCAAACGCATGGGACGCGTGAATGGGGGAAGCACGCTGGAGCCTCGCTTGAGAGACGGCCAATGTGGCAGGTGAGATAAATTATTTGGTAGAGTGCTTACCCCACCGGCTTCGGTGCGAACCCCGGCCCCAAGAATTGGACGTGATCCCAAGGTTGGTGATCACGTGCAGCACGATGTCCTAGCAGTGCGCCATTGCCTTTAGCTGTGTATCACTGTGACTAAATGTAGACGATGTTTGCACTAATTCTGTGATCCTATTGCAAATAATGACCCCTGGCACTAAGGTTGACTGTAAAGGTGATGAACAATATCGCTCACAATTATTTTTACTGTAATCGTAAGGATGAGCCTAGCACCATCGACTTATTCGGTAAAAAAACTAAATTCTAATACTTACCCTACTACTTGTCTAAATGCAAACGCACGAGCAAAAAGCACAAACGCAAACTCTTAACACACTTGCACCAACGCTTAGCCTGGCGGTGGTGGCGCGTGCCTGTTGTCGCAGCAGTGGAGGTAAGGGTTGGTGGATCACACAAGTGTTGCGAAGCTCCCTTGCCATGGGCATTGAAGACGGTATCGTACCCTGCCTTGCCAGGAGGCGGCAGTGCAGCAAGCATGTGAACTCCACCTGTTCCATCTCTATGGGATGACGGTGTAATAAGTCATTGATCCCCGTATAGCCTGAACAGATTATAGGTGCAAGTGCTGTTAGCGAGCACCTATGAAGGCCAGCACCATGCCTGGCCGCCTTTGTCTCCCCAGTTGCGATGTTTACACACTGTACCAGGTACTCATTTGAGGCTGAGTCAACCCAGGACAGGTTCAAATAGTTGTCACTTTGTTCGCCGCTTGTCGGGAATCGAACTCGGGTTGCTGGGTTTGTAGCGCAGCGCTCAACCGCTACACTACTGCTCCCCCAGATGTGCTCCCCCCCCACCCCTCTCACACGCGTGGGCGTTCTCCAGGTGCTCCAGGTTTCCCCCACATGTTGACAATCATTCATTCCACACTTTACTATATGTGGAGGACTGCAGAGCTTGGGGACTTGTTGGTGCTGGCTCTTCGCGTGGTCTCCTTCCTGCTTGTCTGTGGTTCCTCGTGCCTCTCTCTAACAGTGAATACTGTGTGCGTTACAAGTTGAAATTATTGTTATTACCTATATACTAAACTAACTTTAACACAAACACTCACCCTAACAACCCTCAAGATTGATCTCATCCTTACCAATAAGACTTTTACCTGATCACGAACGCTTCCCTTGGTCCCAACCCTACCATTGACATTTAAACACTAAGCTCAAATTTGATTTGAAGCTTTCGTGACTGCAGGAATTACTCTTTGTTTATTTCGGTAAAGTCACGTAGAAATAAAATAAATAATAGAATCCACGACGTTTCGATTGCAACACAAGCAACCGTCATCAGGTGTGAAATAACTTAAGCTCACTTTACACTAAAATGTATCTTAACAATATCCTTAACAGTTACACGACTTCTACTACCAACACTTGCCCTAACCTTTGCATTAACACTTAATACCCATATAACCGTAACGCTTAAGAATTACTCCTTACGCTCAGATCCATCCTAACCCTGGGCCTGGAAATTACTCAAACACTTACTCTGCAGCACCGATACTTACTGTAAGCGTAAGTCGCTGACTTCATCAATGTACCACTCAGAGTGCGCTTTAGTTAAAATAACATTAGAGTCAATGAAATGTGTTTTATTTTGGGATCGTTTTTTACGACGGTTGCTTTTTTACAGCCGCTACATTAACATGCGTCAATATGCAGCAGTTAAAAACGACAGCATCCGAACCGCTTACGTGCATTTGTGTGTGTGTGCGCGCGCATGCACGATTGTGTAACTCTGTGCCTGTGTGTGTGTCTGCTTATGTGCATTGCTGAGTGTCTGTTTATGTGTTTGTTTTTAAAATCTGATTTGTTTGGCGTTTTATCACCAATTACATCCCAATTGTGCTAATGGAGTAAAATAACAACGCAAATAAGTGTCCTTCCATATTTGATAGTCAGCAGAGCCTAATGTGAGTGCACCCACCAGGGAACCGTCCCATAACAACAACAGCACCACCACCACAACCACCCCAAGTGCTTGTCATCAAGGTGCGAGTGTCTCCCGGCTCGAGTGACCGTTGGGCCCGGCACTCGTGTCGCTTGCCAGACGCGTATTTTCCGTATTCCCATACTACGGTGGTGGGGCGTGCGTCTAATGCCGTGCCATCGTGATTCTGGTGACCTTAACTTGATGCATGGTGAGGTGGTGTGCGAACATCAGAGCTAAGAATCTGGCCTTCGGTGTGGTGCATTATGTATCTTCGCGCGTGTGTGTGTTGCGAGGAGCGGTAGTGTAGCGGTTAGCACGCTGTGCTGCGAACCTGGCAACCCGAGTTCGGTTCCCACTCACGGCCAACACCAGTGACGTTTATCGGAACCGATCATGGGTCTCCCCTAGGTCGACTCAGCCTCAAATGAGAACCTGGTGTGGTGTGTAAACATCACCACTGGGCAGACAAAGGCGGTCGGGTGTGGTGTGGCCCACCCACCCTCGTGTACCGTGCCGGTTTTCATAGGTGCTCGCTAACAGCACTTTCCCCGCAGTCTGTTAAAGCTATACCAATACGACAACCCACTATTCACCACTAAGTGATGGTGATGTCACCATGGCTATATCATACACACAAACACTCTCTCCCAGCACCAGGCTCACTCATTACAACTCATGGAAGATTGCTCCGCTTAACAAAATAGTTCCGCGGTTTAGTTTGTAAGTATGAGTTCATGTTTAAAAAAAAAAATTCATGGAAGCAGGTGTTCGTCACTCGAGGACTGCCTGCACTATGCTCCCAACGTCTCTGCGCCCTGCCTTCACTGACCGCACTGACCAACGTGGTACGGCATGGTCAAATAACCCCCACGGCCCGCACATTGTGGGGATGAGCTTTCATCGAACAGTGGGGTTGACAAAAGGGCTGTACATGCACGCATTAATATCGCTGCACATTTGTGTGTGCGTGCATACATGTGCAGCCCCATTTTTCGTGACGTGGAGCATTGTGAACTCGGTGCATTGGGCCAACGGCTCGACCCAGGCGCTCCCCGCCACCACCATCCTGCTGCTCGTGGCCGTGTGGCTGCTCGTCGGTTTCCCGCTCACAGTCATCGGTGGCATCGTCGGCAAGAACCGCGCAGGCGCATTCAATGCGCCGTGCCGCACCAAAAACATCGCCCGCGAGATTCCGGCCCAGCCCTGGTACAAGTCGGCCGTCGTGCACATGACGGTTGGGGGATTCCTGCCGTTCAGGTGGGCAGCGCACGCAACGCACGCAGCGCACGCAGCGCACGCAGCGCACGCAGCGCACGCAGCGCACGCAGCGCACGCAGCGCACGCAGCGCACGCAACGCACGCAACGCACGCAACGCACGCAACGCACGCAGCGCACGCAGTCATGTAGCACATGCAGTCATGTCGCACATGCAGCACACGCAGCACACGCTGGACATGGATCATACAGAGCACATGCCACATGGGCTAAGTGTAGTGGTGAGAGGGTGAATGTGGCAGTATGGGTGGTGTGTGTTTGGATGGTGAATGAATGGCTCGTGCATAGTGAGTGATGTCAGTGTTGAGTGTTTTCTGCAGTGAGCAATGTTGGTGATTAGTCCTTTGTGTGGTGGATTATTTTTGGTGGTAAGCTTTTGGGTGGTGAATAATTTTGTTGATTCGTCTTTTGTATAGCCAGTGTTTGCGCGGTGGAATGTTGTAATAGTGAGTGGGTGGCGAGTAATTTTGATGGCTCGTGTTTTGTGTGGTGAGTGATGTGGGTGGGAGTGCATGGTAAGGGTTTGGGTGGTGAGGTTAGGTGAGTAAATCAGGATGAATGCCTGGTGAATGTTTACACTCGGACTGTTTCTGTCATAACTGCTCAGTAACCACAATGGTGTTTTAAATCAGACATGGCTACACTTATTTGATAAACTTTTTAAATACACCTTCAACCAATTTTTTAAAACAGATTAAAAAATCGTGTACGTGTTAAGTTTTTGGTATCGACTGGCCCGTGCTACCGTTGAAACATGGAATATTCACCATTGGTAGAGAGCCACCCACGGAGATGACCAATGGCCAGCAGCCATTTAAGCATGGAGATTATTTGGTCTTGACAATGAGAATTCCCAGTTTCTGTCATCTGAATAAAACATGTGTGCAGGGCAGGAATCTTTGTCATGGTACCGAAGGTGGAAATGAACGATGTTTATACCACATGTAGTTAGAGGAAAAAATCTCAAACATTTTGCATACACCGTCATAGGGAATGGTTCAGTGTTTGCTCAGCAGACAAACTAACATCACTGCAAAGCTGCGAGGTTGGGAGTCTCATCGTGCATGATACAGTCTGCGTGATCCGCCAACCCCACTTCCACTTTGAATTACAGAAGTCCACCACTTTCGAAGCAGAATGCAACACAAAACTCCTTGCTTTTATATATACACACATATAGAATATGTGTTCTGGGCTGTCTGACTCGAGTTTCAATCTATGTTTATGAGAACAAAGTATTTAAAGTTGTTGTCAGGTGCACACTCTTAAGTGACGTCACTGCCACATTGCACCCTTTACCTTTCATTTACCGTCTCTGCAGGGACCTCACGAGAGTGATTCTCGTAAACAAAACTTTCAGAGTTATGTCGACCATGCCTGAACACAGCCTAGGAACGTGTCCGTAAGAGAAGAGCACTTTGACTTGTGGCTACGATTAAGCATTCATCAATTAAAATAAATTATTTTGCTCGCAATCCATACAAAGAAGAGTACATGGAAACAAAATATGGTCAGAAGCACTGAAACACGCTCATCTCTCACATTAACACGCTCATCTCTCACATTAACACGCTAATCTCTCACATTAACACGCTCATCTCTCACATTAACACGCTCATCTCTCACATTAACACGCTCATCTCTCACATTAACACGCTCATCTCTCACATTAACACGCTCATCTCTCACATTAACACGCTCATCTCTCACATTAACACGCTCATTTCTCACATTAACACGCTCATCTCTCACATTAACACGCTCATCTCTCACATTAACACGCTCATCTCTCACATTAACACGCTCATCTCTCACATTAACACGCTCATCTCTCACATTAACACGCTCATCTCTCACATTAACACGCTCATCTCTCACATTAACACGCTCATCTCTCACATTAACACGCTCATCTCTCACATTAACACGCTCATCTCTCACATTAACACGCTCATCTCTCACATTAACACGCTCATCTCTCACATTAACACGCTCATCTCTCACATTAACACGCTCATCTCTCACATTAACACGCTCATTTCTCACATTAACACGCTCATCTCTCACATTAACACGCTCATCTCTCACATTAACACGCTCATCTCTCACATTAACACGCTCATCTCTCACATTAACACGCTCATCTCTCACATTAACACGCTCATCTCTCACATTAACACGCTCATCTCTCACATTAACACGCTCATCTCTCACATTAACACGCTCATCTCTCACATTAACACGCTCATCTCTCACATTAACACGCTCATCTCTCACATTAACACGCTCATCTCTCACATTAACACGCTCATCTCTCACATTAACACGCTCATCTCTCACATTAACACGCTCATTTCTCACATTAACACGCTCATCTCTCACATTAACACGCTCATCTCTCACATTAACACGCTCATCTCTCACATTAACACGCTCATCTCTCACATTAACACGCTCATCTCTCACATTAACACGCTCATCTCTCACATTAACACGCTCATCTCTCACATTAACACGCTCATCTCTCACATTAACACGCTCATCTCTCACATTAACACGCTCATCTCTCACATTAACACGCTCATCTCTCACATTAACACGCTCATCTCTCACATTAACACGCTCATCTCTCACATTAACACGCTCACCTCTCACATTAACACGCTCACCTCTCACATTAACACGCTCACCTCTCACATTAACACGCTCACCTCTCACATTAACACGCTCACCTCTCACATTAACACGCTCACCTCTCACATTAACACGCTCACCTCTCACATTAACACGCTCACCTCTCACATTAACACGCTCACCTCTCACATTAACACGCTCACCTCTCACATTAACACGCTCACCTCTCACATTAACACGCTCACCTCTCACATTAACACGCTCACCTCTCACATTAACACGCTCACCTCTCACATTAACACGCTCACCTCTCACATTAACACGCTCACCTCTCACATTAACACGCTCACCTCTCACATTAACACGCTCACCTCTCACATTAACACGCTCACCTCTCACATTAACACGCTCACCTCTCACATTAACACGCTCACCTCTCACATTAACACGCTCACCTCTCACATTAACACGCTCACCTCTCACATTAACACGCTCACCTCTCACATTAACACGCTCACCTCTCACATTAACACGCTCACCTCTCACATTAACACGCTCACCTCTCACATTAACACGCTCACCTCTCACATTAACACGCTCACCTCTCACATTAACACGCTCACCTCTCACATTAACACGCTCACCTCTCACATTAACACGCTCACCTCTCACATTAACACGCTCACCTCTCACATTAACACGCTCACCTCTCACATTAACACGCTCACCTCTCACATTAACACGCTCACCTCTCACATTAACACGCTCACCTCTCACATTAACACGCTCACCTCTCACATTAACACGCTCACCTCTCACATTAACACGCTCACCTCTCACATTAACACGCTCACCTCTCACATTAACACGCTCACCTCTCACATTAACACGCTCACCTCTCACATTAACACGCTCACCTCTCACATTAACACGCTCACCTCTCACATTAACACGCTCACCTCTCACATTAACACGCTCACCTCTCACATTAACACGCTCACCTCTCACATTAACACGCTCACCTCTCACATTAACACGCTCATCTCTCACATTAACACGCTCATCTCTCACATTAACACGCTCATCTCTCACATTAACACGCTCATCTCTCACATTAACACGCTCACCTCTCACATTAACACGCTCACCTCTCACATTAACACGCTCACCTCTCACATTAACACGCTCACCTCTCACATTAACACGCTCACCTCTCACATTAACACGCTCACCTCTCACATTAACACGCTCACCTCTCACATTAACACGCTCACCTCTCACATTAACACGCTCACCTCTCACATTAACACGCTCACCTCTCACATTAACACGCTCACCTCTCACATTAACACGCTCACCTCTCACATTAACACGCTCACCTCTCACATTAACACGCTCACCTCTCACATTAACACGCTCACCTCTCACATTAACACGCTCACCTCTCACATTAACACGCTCACCTCGCACATTAACACGCTCACCTCGCACATTAACACGCTCACCTCGCACATTAACACGCTCACCTCGCACATTAACACGCTCACCTCGCACATTAACACGCTCACCTCGCACATTAACACGCTCACCTCGCACATTAACACGCTCACCTCGCACATTAACACGCTCACCTCGCACATTAACACGCTCACCTCGCACATTAACACGCTCACCTCGCACATTAACACGCTCACCTCGCACATTAACACGCTCACCTCGCACATTAACACGCTCACCTCGCACATTAACACGCTCACCTCGCACATTAACACGCTCACCTCGCACATTAACACGCTCACCTCGCACATTAACACGCTCACCTCGCACATTAACACGCTCACCTCGCACATTAACACGCTCACCTCGCACATTAACACGCTCACCTCGCACATTAACACGCTCACCTCGCACATTAACACGCTCACCTCGCACATTAACACGCTCACCTCGCACATTAACACGCTCACCTCGCACATTAACACGCTCACCTCGCACATTAACACGCTCACCTCGCACATTAACACGCTCACCTCGCACATTAACACGCTCATCTCTCACATTAACATAGCCACCTCAGCGCCGTCGAGGTCGCCCTCTGATCCTACATTTACATGCTAATTTTTTACTTGGCAGCCCTCTGATTGGTGGAAACCCACCACGAGCGTCGCCGTGGACCATCACTTACATTACAATTGGGCTAGGCCCATTTTAAACCTTTATAAACAGTTTGCCTTTAGAAACAAACCCCCCTTTTCCTGATGACGACCGCTTGTGTTGCGATCGAAACGTTGTAGATTTTTTGTTATTTTATTTGAACCTATCTACGTGACTACCGAAAGACCCCTGCAGTCACGAAAGCTTTTAAGTCAAGATTTAAGGATAGTACAAGTAAGACATTACAAATGATACACTAGCATCCACATGTACATAACTGTTCACAAAGCGAGCACGGCGGCGGCAACAAAAATAATTTATGTTTTGAATAGAATGGTGACCCCAAATGGTGACGGCCGATCGAACCGCGTAGCTTGGCGACTCGGCAACCCTCTAACGCCGACGGTGGCCCCTCCCTCCCGTGCTCCCCCCACCCCTCCCGTGCCGCCCCTCAGCGCCATCTCGGTGGAGCTCTATTACATCTTCGCGACGGTGTGGGGACGCGAGCAGTACACGCTCTTTGGCGTGCTCTTCATCGTCGCTGCCATCCTGCTGAGCGTGAGCGCCTGCATCTCGGTGGCGCTCACCTACTTCCAGCTGTCGGGCGAGGACCACCGCTGGTGGTGGCGCTCTGTGTTCAGCGCCGGCTCCACCGGCTTCTTCATGTTCCTCTACTCGGGCTTCTACTATTTCCGCCGCTCCAACATGTCGGGCGCCGTGCAGACTGTCGAGTTCTTCGGCTACACGCTGCTCACGTGCTACGTCTTCTTCCTCATGCTCGGCTCCGTGTCCTTCTTCACGTCGCTCGCCTTCATCCGCTACATCTATGTCAACCTCAAAATGGACTAGTGCTACTCACTCGCTTGCCTGATTGCCTGTCCACCTGCTCGTTCTCTCAATCATCCTCTCGCCGGTTCGGCCACCGTTTAAAATTTCCTTCCAAGCCATTCGGAAGCTGCAGTCTCTGTCAGCTGGAAGAAAATTGTAATGAACGTTCCGATGAAAGATGTTCAGGCCTCATGGCACAATGGAAAAAAAAAAACCTGCAAACACTTTGTAGGTACCATACACAGCAGCGTGTCCCAGACTTCTAATTGTGGAAAGTTGTGAGTTATCATCTTGGTAGAATGGTCGATTCAGTCCATCTCTCTGAGATCAGTAAAATGAGTGTCTTTGAGGGAAGTTGAAAATGTTCGTCATATGGAGTAGCTGGCCTCAGCTATAATTAAGTGGAATTTCTTCTCCAGGCTCAATGCCATGAATGAGATGACTAAGTGTTGTCACATGCTTGTCTGAGCACGGAGTGACTTTACTTTTTGGTTTACATTTTGGGGTTTTCAACCAAGGTCCACGCAGAGACATCGTTATTTTCTATTGAATCCTTAAAAGGCTATGGAGGGTCTGATATATATATCAAGGGGTGTGCAGAAGTACATGAGTGCCCTTTCTGAATCTGCACACCAGCAGTTCCCTTTCCCCCAGGTGGTCAGTGCTAATATCAGAGAGACGTGACACCACTTTTTTTGCGATGGGCTCTGTGTGAGAGTTCGATAGCTGCTGTAAAGGGACGTCCTTACCGTTATCGTTAAGAATCACCGGTCTAGACGACAGTTGTAAAACGATGAATGTGTGGCCGCTTGAAGTATCGCAGAAGAAACGTATTTCGTTTTACTGATGATTTTTTATAAGTGCAAAACCGTCCCACAACTGCTGGTGGCTTTACTCCTATTCCATTTTCTGAGGCCACTCGGCTGAATTGTGCTGTTTTTCACAGAAATGCTCGACTGTATATCGTAGCCCATCATCTCTCAAAGCATGGATATGACAGGTACCACTTTGTGGGAAAGTAGGGATGATCATCATCCAATTGAGAGACTGACTCCTACGAAAATAATGTGGAACTTCCACCACTGGCTCAGGGCTGCTTACGGAGATGACCCCCGACCTCTGCTCATTAGAGCAGGTGGCCACTTTTAATTTGTACATGCCACTTGCTCCGGTGGGCTTGCAAGGTACTGTAGGAGTTTTCTTACGATGGTGGGGCCAAAATACCTTTCAGCTTTGCATAAATTGAGCTCATCAGTTCTCCGTTTATACACTCTCAATTATACCGAGTGATCGTTAGAATTCTCAAGTGTTTCATTGACTTAACATTATTCGCCCTTCATTTGTGCCAATAGAGCATTCCCAAATGTGTAATACGTACATCGGCAAACATTACCTAAAAAAAACCACTCGGTTTCAAGATTATAATTTATTTCTAATTTTACATCTGTTACATTGAGAATTAGCTCTCTCTGCATCAAGGTACAATGGAATTCTTTACAACAGTATTCTAGTTTCGCTTGAAATGGCTTAGACACGTCTCGTAGAGTAAAACAACTCCGTAGCCCCGCTGCCGACCTCGCCTCCCATTCTTTAATGATCCGTCGTAATCAGAGTACTGCATGGGTTGCTTTGCTATTATCTGCTGTGTCGGCCATAGACTTGGGTTTAATTGAATTGAGCACACATCCAAATATGGTTGTTTTGGTGCAGTAGTCGTGACATATATATACATCGCACTTGGTTCACTTGAGCAGCTGGTTTAATTAATCTCAGGTGGCCGAAGCCTAGATTCATTTCTGTATCTCAACAGTGTTGGGTCATCTGCTGGGACCTGGTCGGTATGAGTGCTCTGATTCGCCAGGCCGCCTCTGTCAATGTGCTCTCGTCTGTTTTAATTGGGGAGAGAAGCATGTTGCCCCTTCGAGTTGTCCATGATGAGCAGCATGTAGCATAGCTGTAAAGGAGTTGCTTCGTCTTGCAGCAAGAGCGCGTCCGCACATCAGCGCTGGAAATGTGCTACTGTGCAGCCTGGATGGCAGGGGTCTTCATTCAAGCTGGTACCTGGGTGAGTAGGGGATGTCGAGCATTGGCAGATGAAAACAGGACCGAGGGAGGCTCATTGAGCAGGAGTTGAGAGCCTGTGTCTGCGGTTTGCCCGAGTTCACCCCGTGTTCAACAGTGAGACTACGGCACCGTCTTCAGCAGCCTAAGACAACCACGATGCTACAGGAACACTTGTTAGCACGGTAACTCCCAACTGTGTCGTTATTACGTTGGGAAACAATTTGCAGAGGGTGGCAACACTGACCCAATTCTGCGATGTTGATAATATTTCCTCTTCGGTGACGCGAAGTGCTTCAGAAGAACGACCGATCACGACACTTGGTACCAGTGCGTCGCGGCCCACTTGCAGAGGCTGAACTCTTCCACCAGGTTGTGCAGCTTGGGCGAGCGTCACCAAGCGTCGTGCGACGCAGCTGTCCAATCGCAGAGACTTGCTCATCCACGCTCACCCGTTCACCGTGCCTGGTCACAGCATCACGATTGGGAGCACATCTCTGTTGGGACTTGTTTTGAATCACAGGTGAAATGTGCGTGACATTAATAAGCAAACTTAAGTCGGCGTTTGGAAGGCCTTTGCCTTAATTGTACTCTTCTGGATTGAAGAGGCGGTCTCGTCTCAAGTGGCTGAGCAGCGGCGGGCGGATAGTTTTCGGCAACACGAGTAACAACTCCCCCTCCCCTCCCTCCCCACATTTGCTTGTTTCATCAGCTCAGACTTGAGCAGAATGAGAGCCCAATGAGCAAAGTTTACCAACAAACAACACCAAATCTACAAATGTCTTTCTCTTTCAAGCCAAATGCAGTTCACTCTCTGGGATGGAGATGGCAAGGCATGATGGGGTATTTGGCAAAGGCACTGCTCTTTCTCATGCAAATTGCACCAACGCCGTTGTTTTCTTCAAGGGAACGAATTCATTGAAATGTCACCGTCTAATTATGTTGCTTTGTGCCACATTGGAGGGGGTTTTTTGCCAGGCGTGCCAGGGCACCTTGGTGGACAGGCTGTCGGTGCATTCTCATTTGCTTGTCAATTGTCAAAAGCGCCACCGTCTGGCTGTCAAGTAGCCGCTAAAGACCCTGCAACGATATTCCCAGAATGACGAATTTCACGGTAATAGGCCGATGGGCACAATGACCATTTAACGGGTTCAGGAAACAGTTCTGTGTAAGCAGTGAAGCATGCACGGCTTGTGTGTACTTGCATATACTGGGCGCAGTCACAAATGCGATGTAAACATTGTTTTTTCCCACCACGGAATTGGCCAAACATCCCAAAGAGGAACCCGAGAAATAATCTTGAGACTGATGGGGAATAAAGGACACTCATTCTACAAATCTCACAACTCGCCATGAGGACTTGAGTTAATGAAATGTAAATAAATGTAATGTATAGACTAACAATAACAAAGTCGCTATTGAAACCTTTAAGGTGTATTTAAATCAAATGTTTTTGGAGGGACTGTTATGATTGTGTCCATTGTTCGCTTCTGAAGCATTTATACGTTTGCCAATCCATTTAGTCTGAAATTCACTCAAGATTGTGGAGACAAACGCAGAGCAGATGCAGTCTCATTCAGTGTTACCAAGGCACCAAACTTATAAACTAAATTTGACCTCTTCTACTTTGAGACTCGACAGGAAATTTGAACAGGTCGTGCCCCAGATTAGAGATGCAACTAAATATTTAATCTTTTTGAGCAGTGGCGGTTTTCGTGTGGTAAATGTATACCAAGGGTCTCCAATCAAAGCTCTCGCCTCATTTTAAATCGGGCAAACGGAATGGCATCAGACGCGCGAGTGTGTGGACAGCTGGAGGAGAGTGATCCGAAGTCGGGCGGTTAAGCTCGCTTCGTCTGCATTGCGTTTTGATTCAACCTTCGGCTCAGCCCATTCTCTCCAGGTTCCTGGTTCTGCTGTGCAATGGTACATTGATTTTGAGTTGCTATTTTATTCCCCTTGTTTCTTGGTGACGATTGTGAAGTGTCGGCAGCCTTCCTCTCTCCCCATGGCAAAATCAGAAGTACTGTTTTGCTTTGTATGTGTTTTTTTATCGATTAAATTCCAAGCACTAGGCATGGAGTGAAGAACGTCTTTCCCTCTTATTGAGATTCCTACAACAGCAGAGGCGCAGCATCGTCTAATCGAGCGACCCACAAGTGACATCGCAGGCCTCTGCCTGACGTCACGAGCGCTGGTTTGCATGCTCCAGGGCGCCGCGGTGGTGAGATGTTAACTACCTCGCCTGGTATGCAGGTCGTGGGTTCAATTCCGACCCTAACGCCTGCTGTATATTTGGGGTTTGCGTTTTCTCTCTCTGGTGGCGTGGATTTTCTTAGGGTCCAATTTTTTCATCCACATCAACATGCTTTGAGAGTATTTGGCTGCTATAAATTTCCACATGATAAGCCACTTCGTTGAGCCATCATTTGTGGCCAGGTCGATTCTGAAAAATAGCTACGTAGCTCAGTGGGCCTTACCTGGTAAAATAAAAAAAACATTAGTTTAGCTGTTTTAGAGTCACGTTCCATATGCCCACCTGCTATAAATAGACCCACGCATATTGACAAAACTGATTTG
Organism: Lampetra planeri; assembly: GCF_965212315.1. NCBI lineage: Eukaryota > Metazoa > Chordata > Hyperoartia > Petromyzontiformes > Petromyzontidae > Lampetra > Lampetra planeri. The sequence continues at coordinate 9,371,614 of NC_136148.1, read as the reverse complement.
CAAAACCCAATTAAAAAAATTTAGTTTCAGGCCGATGTGAAATAATCACACTGAAGCATTCAAATCTGCTGTCATCTTTAGCCGCTGCCTGCATTCGAGTGTCCAGGGTCGGAGCGCTGCCAGCTCGATGCCTCCTACGCGAGCGTGAGGGAGCGCACGTGAGGGAGTGCGCGTGAGGGAGCGCGAGGGAGGGAGCGAACGAGCGTGGGCGAGCGAGGGCAAGCGTGAGGGAGTGAGGACGAGCGAGCGAGGGTGCGAACCCAGCGAACTCCCTGGCACCTCGATTGTGTTTTGGGCACCGCATTGGGAACCGGGGCAGCCTGTAATGAATGTTGAGGAGCGCGGCTCTTTTTACGTCTCCTGTGTTATAATTGGTTGGGGGTATAGGAGGACCGGATAAGGCACTCTTGTTAGGAACCCCACAGCTCTTTGTGCCTGCACATGTAGCCTAATGAACTGTGATCTCCGGATAAATGTATTTTCTTGTCTGGCGGCAAACCCCAAAGGCAATATGGCCTCATGACTAGTCCTTCCCAGAGCAGTGAGCTGCATTCTCCCTGACCCATCTATATACGTACAGAGTAAATACCCCTGTAAAAGGGGAAGGTATTGCTCTTCATCTTGGTGCCAGAGCAAGCCATTGTGTTTAGGGCGGTGTTAATTGAATACTAACATAATCCTGAATTTATAATTTTCCCCTGCTCCCACAAAAAATATATCGATCCCTTTCAAGGAATATTACTTAACATTCTGAATTGTTGGCACTTTTGGTAAACCATTATCTCACGTGCGAAAGTGAAAATATCGCTTCGTCTGTTCTGAGTCGGCTCTTGTAATAATGCTGGTGCATTAATTTTCTTTATTTTTAAATGTGTTCTGAGACGGGGGTGGGTTTTTAGCGACGAAGTGGTTAGGCATATCAGAGTTGCGGGCAATACGGTCAGCTGCATTAGAAACACTCGGAAGTTTGCGGTTAAAGAAGATTCCGTTGATTTTGTGAAGGTAAAATGACGTAGCTTTGCTCGTACAGCAGTGCTGTTTTAAGGCAAAGTTTATGCAGCAAAATCGTCTCTTCGTGTTTCTGATGGATCTGGTGGGTTTCAAATCATTTGGTTCAATTTGGTGTTGACTTCAACTATTTGTTTTTTGGGTGTTAAAGGTTGGCGTTTTTTTACATTAGTGTTTATTTTTTTTAGACAATTGTACGATCTGCACACTTTCCCGTAATTTCTGAGCGACCTTAGGCCAGCATCCCCAATGTACCAAGCTGTCAATGCATGGGTGGGATAGTGCCACTACCACTGCTACCATGCCACTGAGCAGCTGATTGCTTTCCACAAGGACAGAAAGCGCAGCGTGGGACTAAGTTGTCAAATTGGGCCCGGATCAAGCAAAACATTTTACATAAGGTTCATACAGCCCATTACGCCGCCTTAAGATGGATTGTTTTTATCGCAGAATTCTGAAAGATAAAATTAGGTGCTATATTAAAACACGTGAATTGTTTAAAAATGTTTTTCTGAATTCGCTTCATTTCATGTGGCTTGGGTAGAACAGCCCATTGTGGGCACCTGAGTTACTTTAAGCAACTCCGCAGCGGATTTAGAGAAGACGCTGTCCAAATTCGTGCTAAGTTGTAACTGGCCATTAGCTTCCCATTGGCTCCCATAGGAATCCACAGCTCTCGGGGTTTGCTCTCAACAGCTGGGATAGCGATGCTGCGGTGATCAGAGGAAATATGTAGAGGAGTGCTCTAAACAGCAACAGTGAAAAGTAAACCCAACAATGAAAAGTGGCCTGCTTCTTAAACACCAGATGGTGGATCGAGGGCTTGGTCGGCTCAGGGGTAGAACTCGTGCCACGGTTGTTTGGCCGATTTGGTTTTGGCTAAGGGGGGGGGGGGGGTAGCACCAGAAGCAGCTGAACAGCAGCTATGGTGGGGGGCAAGGGGTCATGTTAGGCTGGAATTTACGCTTCGGGCTGCCTGCCTCTAGTTTACTCTGCTGGCCGGTGATTAATAATACTCTACTCTTTCAGTAGAACGGGGCTTGTTGATTCAATGTATGAGGGCGACGGGGGCATTGCCTGGGCCCAAAAGTGTCGGGGGGGTTCAGCAGGGCTTGTTTGATCGCCGAGTGTATCCGTTGTCCCCAAACATGCGTGCCCCGCTTGCATTGTCGATGACAGGCATTTTCACTTTTAGTTCTCTCCTCACCGCCGGTGTTCGCAAGTCGCTGCATCCTCCATGGCCAAGTCCGCGCTGTGCATGTGCGTTGTACAGTTCCTGTCTAGAAAAAAAGCTTCACCTGAAAGCGTGCGTGAGCAATGCTGGCGCGTCGCCTCTGCGACTCTCCGCCACGCGTGTCTGCAGCGAACACGTGGGCGTCGCTCCCTGTTGGGTGGCATTTGTGCGTTTTGCGGTGCCTGGATTTTGCGGGTCTGCTGTGTACGATACGATATTGTTGGAGCATATTTTATTTTGAATTGCATCAAATTCAATAAAGAAAAAAAACCGATAGGGCAAGCTGTCGAATTTGTTTTGATGAACGCATTTTGGTTGTGATTTGTAAACGCACCGAGATATGCATACCATGCTCGTTTCCTGTCAAATACCCACGATGCGGAGCTTGTGGATTGGATACCAACACCACGGTCCCTCGAGTGGGTGCCGTGGCCAGTGTGCACAACTTGCAATGCAGTGACGAGTTAAATTCCCCCCTATTAGTGATTATGTTTTTCATTCATCTTACCCACTGAGCTGACAAGCTCTTTTTCAGAAGCGACCTGGCCACACATGATAGCTCAACGAAGTGGTTCACCATGTGGAGATGTTTAGCAGCCAAATACTCTCAAGGCATGTTGATTCCAAATGTAGAGAGAAAAACCGGAGGACCCGGAGAAAAATCCACGCGACCATGGGGAGAACATGCAAACTCCAAATATACAAGCGTCAGGGTCGGGATCGAACCCACGAATTCCTGCAAGCTAGGCGCGAGGTAGTTACCATCTGGCCAGACAGGAGGTAACGTCTCATTCACTCGGCCTATCATCCCTCAAGGATCAATAAAACGGATTCCAAAAGGGGAAGTCAACTCGTTTTCCCGCTGCAGAAATGGGAATTTCCACGGCGAGATCGGGACTGCCAACAGACATGAGCTTAGAGAGACGCCTCCTTGTTTTAGCTGCGGTGTTGAAAGATGGAAGAGTGCACGGTGACCCAGTAGATGAGAGGTGGCCTCGAAGAGAGATGATGGGAGGTTGTCACGAGATGAATCGGCGAAATACCGGACAACCCGTGGCTCGCGTGGGAGAGCCGTAGAGGCCGGCCGTGAAAGCCTGCGCTGTAGTACAAGTGTGAGATGTTGACATGGGAGGTAGGTAGATACGTATGATAGATACGATACGTATGTTTGAAGATCCGTGTAATGTATGGTGCACTGAGAGGTTTTTGTTTTCCCCGACGTAAGATAAAAAAGATGAACGAATATGAGCTGTGGGGATTGGAGATGTTTAAGGAGCACGAGAGATGTTGAGATAAAGCATGAGATAGACTCAAATGAGATTTATTCTCGAAGGTGAAATCAACGAGCTTGAGGTGGGAGATGTTTACAATTTTGAGATAAACGGTGAGAGTAAGATGTTTGCAGCTGTAAGCATGAGACAATCAACCCCCTGGCTAATCTGACGTCACGTGTCCGAGAATCCGTGAGCTCAGCCCACGTGGTGCTCACCGAGCGAGCGGCATCGCCGGGATCACGTGTCACACCACCGAGGTAATGAGAGCGCCTCGTCATCGGAACGTTGGATCACGTGTCACACTTGTCATTGGAACGCGGCCCAATCAGAGAACGCCTCGTGGAGAGAAATCATCGTGGTTCCTCTCCCCCTCACTCCTGTCCCATTCCCCCCACTCGTGTGGGGTCTGTCCCGCCTGCTCCTCCTCCGCTCGGTCCTGTGCGGTCATCCCCACGTCCACTCGTCCACTCGTCCACATTCCTTCGCATCCTGGTTCACTGCTTCGAACCACATCTTTCGTCTTCTGCTTCACGGTATCCTGGCCGGCGGCCCTGCCGGCTTACCCCGAGTCCGGCTTCGAGAGTATTTTTTTTACCGTATCTCTTGAATATTGGTTAGAAACAAAGGCATACATATTCATGACGAAAACATGAACATCTCGGATACGCTGACATCGTCAGCATAGCGCCCCTACAGGCACTGAACTGCATGACATGTCAGTCGGATGCTGAGCTTGGAATTAACTAAAACTCAACTTTTTATTTTACCAGGTAAGGCCCACTGAGCTCCACAGCTCTTTTCAGAGGCCTGGCCACAAATGATAGCTCAACAAAGTGGCTTATCGTGTGGAAATTTATATCAGCCAAATAATCTAAACGCATGCTTTTTAGTTTAACACGTAGGCTTTCGCGACCATGGGCTTGCATAATTATCTACGTTGATTCTCGCCATCTAGATAACCCCGCACGTGAAGGGCACGCGAGTGACGTCATCACATCTACCGCTCTATTTAAGGAACGAAACAGGAGGATTTCTCCACAAATCTGGCTGTCGCCTGTAAAAAATAATTCCGTAAATTTACAGTAACTTTTCTGGCAGAAAGTTGCCAGTGAATTTTACCGTAATTATACGGAAGATTAAATCCCATTTTTTTACAGAAATATGTACATAAATTTACAGTAATTACTATATTTTCACATAATACCATCCGTGGTTTTTACAGTAATTTCTCCGTAAAAACACAGTTGTATTCAGTAAAAAAACAATATATCCCATGACTGTAAAAAAATGGGATCTGTAAATTAACAGTAACTTTTCTGGCAGAAAGTTGCCAGTAAAATTTTCTGTAATTTTAACGAATTTTTTTTTTGGAATTGTGTTATCTTACTGTAAATTTCTATATTTTTAAAGACACTCCATATTTAAAAATGTCCATTATAAACAACAAATCAAACCCAAATTACATTTAGTTTAAATGGAAATATGTTTCACCCTATACACGGGCAGTTTGTCTGCTGCTCTCCACCATTACCTCTTCCTGGCAAGAAGCTAAACAAAGAAAAAACTGCTTTTGCGGCGTGAAAGACTTTATTGTCTTTTCTTTTTAATTTGTAAATTTACATACATTGGCTTATGAAAATAGTCAGTACATGCATTTGAACATGTTTAAAAATATGGAATTGTGAAAGTATTATACCCTACGTTATAAAACGATCTTAAAAAATAAAACAATAAAAAAAGCTTCTGCATTAGCCTTTAACAGATAAACGTTGTATAGTAAGGAAATGTACAATCATCTGGAACAAACATGAGAGAATAAAAGCAAGTAACTTCCAAGAGTTTTTACAGCTTCCAAGCTGCAGTACCAGCACCAGTATCAGACACTTCAGCTGGAAGAAACCGGTTTAGTTCTTGATATTTATTCTTGATATAGTCATTTCAAAAGTTTGAAGAGTTTACGTGTATCTGTTTTTGCATTCAGCAACTTGCTTTTAACACTTTTCAAATAAAAAGAAAGGAGTCCCAACTCAAAAGGAACGAGGCAGTGTTTCCTTTGCATTAGTAGTTAAAAGTTTATCAGTGTATGGAGATTGTAATACATTGGGTAGAATAAACTTTTAGAGTACTTTTATATATTTGTCTTTTATCAGTTTACATTGTGTCTGTAATACAGTATGTGTATGTTTGTGTACAATATGGCTGCCACACCATGTCAGATCTTCAGTTTAATTTTATTTTTAACAATATGAAGATCTGACATGGTATGGCAGCCATATTGTACACAAACATACACCTACGGTATGATAGACACAATGTAAACTGAAAAATAAAAGAAAGAAAAAAACATCTCAAGTGCTGTTGAGATGTCTTCAAAAGTGTTTCCAGAGGCCTCAGAGCTTCCATGGGGTTTCAAAGTCTCTCAGATCCGAAAGGAGTCTCAGGATTCGGGGCTATGTGTTGTGGCTTTTCTTTCCACGTTTCTGCTCCTTTTTTGATCCTCGTTCTGGATTAATTCCAACAAGGGATCTAGAATATAAAAGGATAAATGTTAGGAAGGAAAAACAAAAAAGCAAAAACAGAAACAAGCTGATTTTCTGGTCAAAATTGAACCAAATAAACTAAGAACCAATCAACAACTGAATTAATAATGTCGGAACCTACTGCATATGTAAATGAGTATCTGTATAGTCATTCAATACTTCATAGTTATCGGTATATCATATGTCTGTGTATGACACATTTAAAAAAAGAGCAACAATCTGTCAATAATTGCAAGGGTCTATTCTGACAAGAGCTTCATCAAAAATACAAAACATCAAGTATGAATTAGCCCTCTAAAACATCTAATTACAAGCAAATACAGTATTTTCTCCTGTAAAATTACGGATATTTTTTACAGTGTAGTTGTAATTAGTGGCGAAACGTCGTACTCAGATTGTAAGTGTTGGGGCTTGGCTCTCCAACACACCGGTGTGCTGTACTCGTAACGAATTGGCACTTTCTGTTGACGTGACAACCCTTACTAGTTGGCTGTATCGGGTGGTGGCGAGTTTAACGACACTTTTATATATTTACGCGATCCAACCCCAAGAAAATCCTCTATTACGCATGTTTTTAATCCACGCGACCACGTGGAGAACATGCAAGCTCGTCAACAACATCTCGTCACATCCACATGGTGCCAAACAGAGTTCGTGTGCCACGAGGTCACGAAGCTCTCGGAGGCGCCTGTTGGAGGGACGCAGCTGGGAAGAGCGCAGCGGGCGAACCTCGGGCAGTTTGTTGAAGTTGTAATTCGCATCCAAATAGTGAGCGAACGAGGTGGACAACTGAACAGTGAAAAGTAACAAATTGATGCGCCTGCAAGTGAGGACGTGTGCGTCACCAGTGCCTGCCGTGACGTGGGTCACAAGTGAGGCCGTTAACAACAAATCGGAACCAAAGTGAGGAGTGTGCAACGCAGGACGGTGAGGTACGAACTGGGAATTGCATTCAGATAAATAGAGAGGGGCACGTGGATGAGAGGACACGCAGAGGTTAAGACAATTCAAGCTGTGAGAAAAGTTGCAGAGGTTATGGTGAGATGTAATTTGATGTTTAAAATAAAGGTGTTGAGAGGTGCCTTTCGTGTTTAGTTTGTTGTCCTTCCCCCCGCACCTCCGATTAGCGCGGTTGGCTACGTACGGTGCGTTAGAAGGTCATCCACACACGCGTACATCCACACACGCGTACATCCACACGTACATCCACACACGCGTACATCCACACACGCGTACATCCACACGTACATCCACACACGCGTACATCCACACACGCGTACATCCACACACGCGTACATCCACACACGCGTACATCCACACACACGTACATCCACACGTACATCCACACACGCGTACATCCACACACGCGTACATCCACACACGCGTACATCCACACACGCGTACATCCACACACGCGTACATCTGTGATGCCGCCACCACGAAGCCGTTCAGCAGGCGCCCCATCCCCGACCTCGCCACCACCAAGCAACGGAGCCAACCCCTCGTCCCCCTCACCTCACCTCACATGAACACACCTGCACGCATTCCCCCCCCCCCCATAGAGCTGGAAGGGAAGGTCACCTGATCGACCGGTTTTTATCCGAGAAACCCTTATCGGGATTAACTCTCACGGTTTCCGGCGATCAGGGAATTGGACGGCCTCCCCCGACGCTACGTTGCACCGCGGCGCTGCGACCTGCCTTAAGATGGCATGGCCGCGGCGAGGGGCATTCGGCCACCGCGGTTGAAGCGCATCCCCCACACACACCACCCACGTGTCGACGGGGCAAGCAGGGAAGGGACGGGACAGCATGAGTAGCGGGACCGCAGGGGCTCTTGCGCATAGTCACGGATGGTTGGGATAATTACGCTTGAGCGCGCAGGCACCATTGTTAGGGAGGGAAAGGGATTAATTAGAATGTACGCCGCGCAACGCCGCACACTGATTAGCATATCACAGGCGTCCGGATCCGCGGTGCGCGTGCTAGAGGACGCGAGCCCATTGTTAAGGAAAAGCTGAGGGCCACCGTCCGGCGCGGAGCCGCATCCCTTTGATGTAGGGAGGATAAAAAAGGGGGGCAAAGGAGAGATCGGGCTCTCTTCTCTCCAGCGCCAGGCGACAGGACGCTCTCCAGTCCAGCGACCCGAACGTCCGTGAGACGCATCGAGGCACGCTGCGAGTACGGGATCAACGAACCGCCGTGGGCATCTAACAGGGAGTAAGAAGGTGAAGTAGGATAATAGCCGATAGATAAGGAATAGGTACAGGTTTAGTGGAATAGGCCAGCCTCGTCGACTCACTGATTCAACATTAGTTACCAGGTAGCGAATAATAAATCATTAATAGCGAAGCGTGGCCTCGCGTGATCTTGTCGAGCAGTGGGAACGTGTGGGTGCGCGTGTGTACACAGTGGTTCGCCACGTGAGTGAGCGCTGCGTAGAGCGGCGCACGAGTGGGTGTCGCGTGTGTGCAGGTGTGTGCGCTCGTAGTGTGGGGGAAGGGGTCGGTGCGTCCGCAGGCCCCCGCTCCGTCTGTCGCCGCCGGGACTCGCGCAGTGTGAGGGCAGCGTCGTTCGCCCTCCGACCCCTGACCCCCGTTTAATAGCGCGTGATCCGTGGGGAGACAACGCAGCGTCTGCAGGTGAACGAGGGCGTGCGGCGAGCTATGCCTCTCACACGAGCTCGCGGAGGGACGGACCAGGGAGGGGAGCCGTCGGGCGATGAGCCCAGCGACGGCAGCAGCTGCTCGCAGAGCAGCGAGGGGTCGGCGCACGGCAGAGCCCCTGCCATAGGCACGGAGCAGGGAGGGACTTCGGGGACCAGCGGCCCCAACAACATGGTGTCAGAAGTCGTACGAACCCTCACATCTTCATGGGAAGGTGGCGCGCTACTCCACGCAAAGGTAAGGCATGTGTTCACCGGCCAGGGGACCCCTACATGGAAAGCGTTTTCCCGTAATATCATAGGGGCTAAAGAGCTTAATGGCTGGTCGGACGCGCAGGCGTTGCGACATCTTAAGTTAAACTTAGATGGGCGGGCAGCCGACTTTGTAGAGGCACTACCCGAAAGCGCGCAAACCCAACTAGAAGAACTAATGCGTAGATTAGACCTGCGTTTCGGCACGCGCAACGCGATACGGGCGAAGACGGCCTTAGAGGCGCGCCGACGCCAAACTGGCGTGGACTTCCGAGACTACGCTGAGGACGTGCGATCACTAACCCGGATCGCCCGTCCAGAGTTCTCGAAGGAGGTCATTGACGCGCTAGCTGCAGACAAGCTACTCAGGTACCTAGCTCGCACCGCGTGGTGGCAGCCCAAAAAGAGTAGCGCAGGCCTCCCTTTCGATACCCTAGTCGAGCAAGCGCTGGAGTGTGAGGAGCTCTCCAGCGAACGCGCGCAGCTCCGAGGGTCGGGACAGGAGTACACCGTGGCGAGCCTGATCCCTGACGAGGAGGAGGATGAGGATGAGCCCGCCAGCCCCATAGGGAGACGGGCAAGAGAGGCCCAGAGACCCCGCGAGACAACCCCGGGTTGGGTAGCTGGGTTACAGACCGGCATGGGAGATATTGCTGGCCGAGTAGACCGAATGGACGGTAAGGTAACCCAAGTAGGGGAGAGGGTAACCCAGGTACGCGAGGAAGCGAATACAAATATGAAGACCCTCCAGTCTGAGATGGGGGAACTACGCTCGACCGTAGGGGGGCTGGCCGGGAGGGTAGCCCAATTAGAGTCCGATGTGGGACAACTGCGTACTGGGGGAGGGAGAGGGAGCGGACAGGGGACCCGCTACGGAGCCGCCCCCCCTCCCCGGGCATGTTATATGTGCGACCGCCGAGGGCATCAAGTGAGAGACTGTCCTGAAATCACCCGAGCTAGGCAGACGCGGGGGTTAAACTCCAACGCCCCCTAGAAAGCGGACCAACTAGGGGTGCAATCGACGCGGTCCCGATACAAATAGACGATAATGAGAATAATGGCGAGCGAGTGATCTCCACACAGGTTCCAGCAACAACGCCCACGGACACGGTGACTCCTGGCGACTGGCTACGGAAGCTGGTGGCGGGGATCACGGGGGCCACGTCGCTGGTGGAAGGGGAGGTAAACGGAGTGCGTACCCGAATCCTGCTGGACACGGGGGCGGTGGCCTCGCTCGTGAGCGCAGCGCACTGCAGCGCGATCGGGGTCGACGTGCGTCACCTGCAGGCACCGGACCGCGCGCTGCACACGGCGAGCGGAGCCGGAATGGGGCTGCTGGGGAGGGCCACCTTAGAGGTCCGCATAGGCAGCCAGGTGTGCACCCAGGAGTTATACGTGTCGATTGCGTTGTGTCACGAGTGTATCGCAGGTACCGACCTCTTAGAACAGCTGGGACTCAACGTGCAACCCCGCCAGCGATGCGCCACCATGGAGAGCAACGGCGAGCGGACACCATTCCTGGGACGAGAACCAATGCGCCCCCGCTTCGCACCTGTGGCCGCTATCTTGGCGACGGCAGTCACCATCGGGCCGCTCATCGAGATGCTGGTGCCGGTGGCAACATCCCCCACCGACCCCGCGCTCCGACCATCAGGAGAGGTAATGCTAACTCCTCACCCGGAGTTGGCAAAACGGTATGGGGTCGTGGGATCCGCCACGTTGGTAAACGCAGATGGGGACCGATTGTTTATGCGGATGTTTAACCCCCACAGTACCCCAGCGATACTGCGACGGCGCACCCCGATAGCCACCGTACACCCCCTGCACGCACGCCACTCTAACGACTCGGTGTTCGCACTCTGGGCTGAGGACCCCGGTCGTCCTGAGGGTGACCAGGACCTGGCCTGGCGAGTCGGCCCGACTCCCCGAGCCGAGGTCATTCCCCTGCTCGACGCGTTACATGTACCATGGGCGGATTTACCTAAGGGAGAGCCCGAGGTCGAGCATACCCGCAAGGGGAAGCCGCTCATCGGCGGCAGGAACAGGGCACCCGACCCCGCATGGAACCCCCCTTATTCCTGACAGGCGCTAAGGTGTGGCTACACACCCCTCGCGTCGGGGCCGGGCAGGTGGGGAAACTGACGACCTACTGGCGGGGACCCTGGACCGTGGTGCGACAGATCTCCCCCTGGACGGTACTAATTTATGGCGGGGAGAGGGATCGAGAGACGGTGGTCAATGTCCGCCGCTTAAAACCGTGGAAAGCGGCCCCGGCGAGAGAGAACCCCGTCACCCGAAGGCCCCGAAATCCCGGAGTACCCGCACCCCTCGTGTTGGGGGGCCTCGCACCCTACATGGGCCTCGCCGGGCCCCCGAGACGCCCCGATCCAGTCAGGAGACGACGCGGACGACGGCCCCTAAACCCTTCCGCTGCTGAGTTTGTGCCCCAGCCCACAGGTGCCGGAGGACGGGGAGAGCCGCTGGAGTGGAGGAGGAGGCCGCCGCAGGAGCTACAGAGGACGGAGCCACCCGCCCCGAGACCAGCCACCAGGTCTGGACGGATCCCCCGGACCCCACAACGTTTCCTCGTGGGCGCGGCCCAAGCGAGGTGCTCCAGTCAACCCGGGACGGGGACTGGCACCTCGGGGGGCTATGTGATGCCGCCACCACGAAGCCGTTCAGCAGGCGCCCCATCCCCGACCTCGCCACCACCAAGCAACGGAGCCAACCCCTCGCCCCCCTCACCTCACATGAACACACCTGCACGCATTCCCCCCCCCCCCCCCCCATAGAGCTGGAAGGGAAGGTCACCTGATCGACCGGTTTTTATCCGAGAAACCCTTATCGGGATTAACTCTCACGGTTTCCGGCGATCAGGGAATTGGACGGCCTCCCCCGACGCTACGTTGCACCGCGGCGCTGCGACCTGCCTTAAGATGGCATGGCCGCGGCGAGGGGCATTCGGCCACCGCGGTTGAAGCGCATCCCCCACACACACCACCCACGTGTCGACGGGGCAAGCAGGGGAGGGACGGGACAGTATGAGTAGCGGGACCGCAGGGGCTCTTGCGCATAGTCACGGATGGTTGGGATAATTACGCTTGAGCGCGCAGGCACCATTGTTAGGGAGGGAAAGGGATTAATTAGAATGTACGCCGCGCAACGCCGCACACTGATTAGCATATCACAGGCGTCCGGATCCGCGGTGCGCGTGCTAGAGGACGCGAGCCCATTGTTAAGGAAAAGCTGAGGGCCACCGTCCGGCGCGGAGCCGCTTCCCTTTGATGTAGGGAGGATAAAAAAGGGGGGCAAAGGAGAGATCGGGCTCTCTTCTCTCCAGCGCCAGGCGACAGGACGCTCTCCAGTCCAGCGACCCGAACGTCCGTGAGACGCATCGAGGCACGCTGCGAGTACGGGATCAACGAACCGCCGTGGGCATCTAACAGGGAGTAAGAAGGTGAAGTAGGATAATAGCCGATAGATAAGGAATAGGTACAGGTTTAGTGGAATAGGCCAGCCTCGTCGACTCACTGATTCAACATTAGTTACCAGGTAGCGAATAATAAATCATTAATAGCGAAGCGTGGCCTCGCGTGATCTTGTCGAGCAGTGGGAACGTGTGGGTGCGCGTGTGTACACAGTGGTTCGCCACGTGAGTGAGCGCTGCGTAGAGCGGCGCACGAGTGGGTGTCGCGTGTGTGCAGGTGTGTGCGCTCGTAGTGTGGGGGAAGGGGTCAGTGCGTCCGCAGGCCCCCGCTCCGTCTGTCGCCGCCGGGACTCGCGCAGTGTGAGGGCAGCGTCGTTCGCCCTCCGACCCCTGACCCCCGTTTAATAGCGCGTGATCCGTGGGGAGACAACGCAGCGTCTGCAGGTGAACGAGGGCGTGCGGCGAGCTATGCCTCTCACACGAGCTCGCGGAGGGACGGACCAGGGAGGGGAGCCGTCGGGCGATGAGCCCAGCGACGGCAGCAGCTGCTCGCAGAGCAGCGAGGGGTCGGCGCACGGCAGAGCCCCTGCCATAGGCACGGAGCAGGGAGGGACTTCGGGGACCAGCGGCCCCAACAACATGGTGTCAGAAGTCGTACGAACCCTCACATCTTCATGGGAAGGTGGCGCGCTACTCCACGCAAAGGTAAGGCATGTGTTCACCGGCCAGGGGACCCCTACATGGAAAGCGTTTTCCCGTAATATCATAGGGGCTAAAGAGCTTAATGGCTGGTCGGACGCGCAGGCGTTGCGACATCTTAAGTTAAACTTAGATGGGCGGGCAGCCGACTTTGTAGAGGCACTACCCGAAAGCGCGCAAACCCAACTAGAAGAACTAATGCGTAGATTAGACCTGCGTTTCGGCACGCGCAACGCGATACGGGCGAAGACGGCCTTAGAGGCGCGCCGACGCCAAACTGGCGAGGACTTCCGAGACTACGCTGAGGACGTGCGATCACTAACCCGGATCGCCCGTCCAGAGTTCTCGAAGGAGGTCATTGACGCGCTAGCTGCAGACAAGCTACTCAGGTACCTAGCTCGCACCGCGTGGTGGCAGCCCAAAAAGAGTAGCGCAGGCCTCCCTTTCGATACCCTAGTCGAGCAAGCGCTGGAGTGTGAGGAGCTCTCCAGCGAACGCGCGCAGCTCCGAGGGTCGGGACAGGAGTACACCGTGGCGAGCCTGATCCCTGACGAGGAGGAGGATGAGGATGAGCCCGCCAGCCCCATAGGGAGACGGGCAAGAGAGGCCCAGAGACCCCGCGAGACAACCCCGGGTTGGGTAGCTGGGTTACAGACCGGCATGGGAGATATTGCTGGCCGAGTAGACCGAATGGACGGTAAGGTAACCCAAGTAGGGGAGAGGGTAACCCAGGTACGCGAGGAAGCGAATACAAATATGAAGACCCTCCAGTCTGAGATGGGGGAACTACGCTCGACCGTAGGGGGGCTGGCCGGGAGGGTAGCCCAATTAGAGTCCGATGTGGGACAACTGCGTACTGGGGGAGGGAGAGGGAGCGGACAGGGGACCCGCTACGGAGCCGCCCCCCCTCCCCGGGCATGTTATATGTGCGACCGCCGAGGGCATCAAGTGAGAGACTGTCCTGAAATCACCCGAGCTAGGCAGACGCGGGGGTTAAACTCCAACGCCCCCTAGAAAGCGGACCAACTAGGGGTGCAATCGACGCGGTCCCGATACAAATAGACGATAATGAGAATAATGGCGAGCGAGTGATCTCCACACAGGTTCCAGCAACAACGCCCACGGACACGGTGACTCCTGGCGACTGGCTACGGAAGCTGGTGGCGGGGATCACGGGGGCCACGTCGCTGGTGGAAGGGGAGGTAAACGGAGTGCGTACCCGAATCCTGCTGGACACGGGGGCGGTGGCCTCGCTCGTGAGCGCAGCGCACTGCAGCGCGATCGGGGTCGACGTGCGTCACCTGCAGGCACCGGACCGCGCGCTGCACACGGCGAGCGGAGCCGGAATGGGGCTGCTGGGGAGGGCCACCTTAGAGGTCCGCATAGGCAGCCAGGTGCGCACCCAGGAGTTCTACGTGTCGAGTGCGTTGTGTCACGAGTGTATCGCAGGTACCGACCTCTTAGAACAGCTGGGACTCAACGTGCAACCCCGCCAGCGATGCGCCACCATGGAGAGCAACGGCGAGCGGATACCATTCCTGGGACGAGAACCAATGCGCCCCCGCTTCGCACCTGTGGCCGCTATCTTGGCGACGGCAGTCACCATCGGGCCGCTCATCGAGATGCTGGTGCCGGTGGCAACATCCCCCACCGACCCCGCGCTCCGACCATCAGGAGAGGTAATGCTAACTCCTCACCCGGAGTTGGCAAAACGGTATGGGGTCGTGGGATCCGCCACGTTGGTAAACGCAGATGGGGACCGATTGTTTATGCGGATGTTTAACCCCCACAGTACCCCAGCGATACTGCGACGGCGCACCCCGATAGCCACCGTACACCCCCTGCACGCACGCCACTCTAACGACTCGGTGTTCGCACTCTGGGCTGAGGACCCCGGTCGTCCTGAGGGTGACCAGGACCTGGCCTGGCGAGTCGGCCCGACTCCCCGAGCCGAGGTCATTCCCCTGCTCGACGCGTTACATGTACCATGGGCGGATTTACCTAAGGGAGAGCCCGAGGTCGAGCATACCCGCAAGGGGAAGCCGCTCATCGGCGGCAGGAACAGGGCACCCGACCCCGCATGGAACCCCCCTTATTCCTGACAGGCGCTAAGGTGTGGCTACACACCCCTCGCGTCGGGGCCGGGCAGGTGGGGAAACTGACGACCTACTGGCGGGGACCCTGGACCGTGGTGCGACAGATCTCCCCCTGGACGGTACTAATTTATGGCGGGGAGAGGGATCGAGAGACGGTGGTCAATGTCCGCCGCTTAAAACCGTGGAAAGCGGCCCCGGCGAGAGAGAACCCCGTCACCCGAAGGCCCCGAAATCCCGGAGTACCCGCACCCCTCGTGTTGGGGGGCCTCGCACCCTACATGGGCCTCGCCGGGCCCCCGAGACGCCCCGATCCAGTCAGGAGACGACGCGGACGACGGCCCCTAAACCCTTCCGCTGCTGAGTTTGTGCCCCAGCCCACAGGTGCCGGAGGACGGGGAGAGCCGCTGGAGTGGAGGAGGAGGCCGCCGCAGGAGCTACAGAGGACAGAGCCACCCGCCCCGAGACCAGCCACCAGGTCTGGACGGATCCCCCGGACCCCACAACGTTTCCTCGTGGGCGCGGCCCAAGCGAGGTGCTCCAGTCAACCCGGGACGGGGACTGGCACCTCGGGGGGCTATGTGATGCCGCCACCACGAAGCCGTTCAGCAGGCGCCCCATCCCCGACCTCGCCACCACCAAGCAACGGAGCCAACCCCTCGCCCCCCTCACCTCACATGAACACACCTGCACGCATCCCCCCCCCCCCCCCCCCATAGAGCTGGAAGGGAAGGTCACCTGATCGACCGGTTTTTATCCGAGAAACCCTTATCGGGATTAACTCTCACGGTTTCCGGCGATCAGGGAATTGGACGGCCTCCCCCGACGCTACGTTGCACCGCGGCGCTGCGACCTGCCTTAAGATGGCATGGCCGCGGCGAGGGGCATTCGGCCACCGCGGTTGAAGCGCATCCCCCACACACACCACCCACGTGTCGACGGGGCAAGCAGGGGAGGGACGGGACAGCATGAGTAGCGGGACCGCAGGGGCTCTTGCGCATAGTCACGGATGGTTGGGATAATTACGCTTGAGCGCGCAGGCACCATTGTTAGGGAGGGAAAGGGATTAATTAGAATGTACGCCGCGCAACGCCGCACACTGATTAGCATATCACAGGCGTCCGGATCCGCGGTGCGCGTGCTAGAGGACGCGAGCCCATTGTTAAGGAAAAGCTGAGGGCCACCGTCCGGCGCGGAGCCGCATCCCTTTGATGTAGGGAGGATAAAAAAGGGGGGCAAAGGAGAGATCGGGCTCTCTTCTCTCCAGCGCCAGGCGACAGGACGCTCTCCAGTCCAGCGACCCGAACGTCCGTGAGACGCATTGAGGCACGCTGCGAGTACGGGATCAACGAACCGCCGTGGGCATCTAACAGGGAGTAAGAAGGTGAAGTAGGATAATAGCCGATAGATAAGGAATAGGTACAGGTTTAGTGGAATAGGCCAGCCTCGTCGACTCACTGATTCAACATTAGTTACCAGGTAGCGAATAATAAATCATTAATAGCGAAGCGTGGCCTCGCGTGATCTTGTCGAGCAGTGGGAACGTGTGGGTGCGCGTGTGTACACAGTGGTTCGCCACGTGAGTGAGCGCTGCGTAGAGCGGCGCACGAGTGGGTGTCGCGTGTGTGCAGGTGTGTGCGCTCGTAGTGTGGGGGAAGGGGTCGGTGCGTCCGCAGGCCCCCGCTCCGTCTGTCGCCGCCGGGACTCGCGCAGTGTGAGGGCAGCGTCGTTCGCCCTCCGACCCCTGACCCCCGTTTAATAGCGCGTGATCCGTGGAGAGACAACGCAGCGTCTGCAGGTGAACGAGGGCGTGCGGCGAGCTATGCCTCTCACACGAGCTCGCGGAGGGACGGACCAGGGAGGGGAGCCGTCGGGCGATGAGCCCAGCGACGGCAGCAGCTGCTCGCAGAGCAGCGAGGGGTCGGCGCACGGCAGAGCCCCTGCCATAGGCACGGAGCAGGGAGGGACTTCGGGGACCAGCGGCCCCAACAACATGGTGTCAGAAGTCGTACGAACCCTCACATCTTCACGGGAAGGTGGCGCGCTACTCCACGCAAAGGTAAGGCATGTGTTCACCGGCCAGGGGACCCCTACATGGAAAGCGTTTTCCCGTAATATCATAGGGGCTAAAGAGCTTAATGGCTGGTCGGACGCGCAGGCGTTGCGACATCTTAAGTTAAACTTAGATGGGCGGGCAGCCGACTTTGTAGAGGCACTACCCGAAAGCGCGCAAACCCAACTAGAAGAACTAATGCGTAGATTAGACCTGCGTTTCGGCACGCGCAACGCGATACGGGCGAAGACGGCCTTAGAGGCGCGCCGACGCCAAACTGGCGAGGACTTCCGAGACTACGCTGAGGACGTGCGATCACTAACCCGGATCGCCCGTCCAGAGTTCTCGAAGGAGGTCATTGACGCGCTAGCTGCAGACAAGCTACTCAGGTACCTAGCTCGCACCGCGTGGTGGCAGCCCAAAAAGAGTAGCGCAGGCCTCCCTTTCGATACCCTAGTCGAGCAAGCGCTGGAGTGTGAGGAGCTCTCCAGCGAACGCGCGCAGCTCCGAGGGTCGGGACAGGAGTACACCGTGGCGAGCCTGATCCCTGACGAGGAGGAGGATGAGGATGAGCCCGCCAGCCCCATAGGGAGACGGGCAAGAGAGGCCCAGAGACCCCGCGAGACAACCCCGGGTTGGGTAGCTGGGTTACAGACCGGCATGGGAGATATTGCTGGCCGAGTAGACCGAATGGACGGTAAGGTAACCCAAGTAGGGGAGAGGGTAACCCAGGTACGCGAGGAAGCGAATACAAATATGAAGACCCTCCAGTCTGAGATGGGGGAACTACGCTCGACCGTAGGGGGGCTGGCCGGGAGGGTAGCCCAATTAGAGTCCGATGTGGGACAACTGCGTACTGGGGGAGGGAGAGGGAGCGGACAGGGGACCCGCTACGGAGCCGCCCCCCCTCCCCGGGCATGTTATAAGTGCGACCGCCGAGGGCATCAAGTGAGAGACTGTCCTGAAATCACCCGAGCTAGGCAGACGCGGGGGTTAAACTCCAACGCCCCCTAGAAAGCGGACCAACTAGGGGTGCAATCGACGCGGTCCCGATACAAATAGACGATAATGAGAATAATGGCGAGCGAGTGATCTCCACACAGGTTCCAGCAACAACGCCCACGGAAACGGTGACTCCTGGCGACTGGCTACGGGAGCTGGTGGCGGGGATCACGGGGGCCACGTCGCTGGTGGAAGGGGAGGTAAACGGAGTGCGTACCCGAATCCTGCTGGACACGGGGGCGGTGGCCTCGCTCGTGAGCGCAGCGCACTGCAGCGCGATCGGGGTCGACGTGCGTCACCTGCAGGCACCGGACCGCGCGCTGCACACGGCGAGCGGAGCCGGAATGGGGCTGCTGGGGAGGGCCACCTTAGAGGTCCGCATAGGCAGCCAGGTGTGCACCCAGGAGTTATACGTGTCGAGTGCGTTGTGTCACGAGTGTATCGCAGGTACCGACCTCTTAGAACAGCTGGGACTCAACGTGCAACCCCGCCAGCGATGCGCCACCATGGAGAGCAACGGCGAGCGGATACCGTTCCTGGGACGAGAACCAACGCGCCCCCGCTTCGCACCTGTGGCCGCTATCTTGGCGACGGCAGTCACCATCGGGCCGCTCATCGAGATGCTGGTGCCGGTGGCAACATCCCCCACCGACCCCGCGCTCCGACCATCAGGAGAGGTAATGCTAACTCCTCACCCGGAGTTGGCAAAACGGTATGGGGTCGTGGGATCCGCCACGTTGGTAAACGCAGATGGGGACCGATTGTTTATGCGGATGTTTAACCCCCACAGTACCCCAGCGATACTGCGACGGCGCACCCCGATAGCCACCGTACACCCCCTGCACGCACGCCACTCTAACGACTCGGTGTTCGCACTCTGGGCTGAGGACCCCGGTCGTCCTGAGGGTGACCAGGACCTGGCCTGGCGAGTCGGCCCGACTCCCCGAGCCGAGGTCATTCCCCTGCTCGACGCGTTACATGTACCATGGGCGGATTTACCTAAGGGAGAGCCCGAGGCCGAGTATACCCGCAAGGGGAAGCCGCTCATCGGCGGCAGGAACAGGGCACCCGACCCCGCATGGAACCCCCCTTATTCCTGACAGGCGCTAAGGTGTGGCTACACACCCCTCGCGTCGGGGCCGGGCAGGTGGGGAAACTGACGACCTACTGGCGGGGACCCTGGACCGTGGTGCGACAGATCTCCCCCTGGACGGTACTAATTTATGGCGGGGAAAGGGATCGAGAGACAGTGGTCAACGTCCGCCGCTTAAAACCGTGGAAAGCGGCCCCGGCGAGAGAGAACCCCGTCACCCGAAGGCCCCGAAATCCCGAAGTACCCGCACCCCTCGTGTTGGGGGGCCTCGCACCCTACATGGGCCTCGCCGGGCCCCCGAGACGCCCCGATCCAGTCAGGAGACGACGCGGACGACGGCCCCTAAACCCTTCCGCTGCTGAGTTTGTGCCCCAGCCCACAGGTGCCGGAGGACGGGGAGAGCCGCTGGAGTGGAGGAGGAGGCCGCCGCAGGAGCTACAGAGGACGGAGCCACCCGCCCCGAGACCAGCCACCAGGTCTGGACGGATCCCCCGGACCCCACAACGTTTCCTCGTGGGCGCGGCCCAAGCGAGGTGCTCCAGTCAACCCGGGACGGGGACTGGCACCTCGGGGGGCTATGTGATGCCGCCACCACGAAGCCGTTCAGCAGGCGCCCCATCCCCGACCTCGCCACCACCAAGCAACGGAGCCAACCCCTCGCCCCCCTCACCTCACCTCACATGAACACACCTGCACGCATTCCCCCCCCCCCCCCATAGAGCTGGAAGGGAAGGTCACCTGATCGACCGGTTTTTATCCGAGAAACCCTTATCGGGATTAACTCTCACGGTTTCCGGCGATCAGGGAATTGGACGGCCTCCCCCGACGCTACGTTGCACCGCGGCGCTGCGACCTGCCTTAAGATGGCATGGCCGCGGCGAGGGGCATTCGGCCACCGCGGTTGAAGCGCATCCCCCACACACACCACCCACGTGTCGACGGGGCCAGCAGGGGAGGGACGGGACAGCATGAGTAGCGGGACCGCAGGGGCTCTTGCGCATAGTCACGGATGGTTGGGATAATTACGCTTGAGCGCGCAGGCACCATTGTTAGGGAGGAAAAGGGATTAATTAGAATGTACGCCGCGCAACGCCGCACACTGATTAGCATATCACAGGCGTCCGGATCCGCGGTGCGCGTGCTAGAGGACGCGAGCCCATTGTTAAGGAAAAGCTGAGGGCCACCGTCCGGCGCGGAGCCGCATCCCTTTGATGTAGGGAGGATAAAAAAGGGGGGCAAAGGAGAGATCGGGCTCTCTTCTCTCCAGCGCCAGGCGACAGGACGCTCTCCAGTCCAGCGACCCGAACGTCCGTGAGACGCATCGAGGCACGCTGCGAGTACGGGATCAACGAACCGCCGTGGGCATCTAACAGGGAGTAAGAAGGTGAAGTAGGATAATAGCCGATAGATAAGGAATAGGTACAGGTTTAGTGGAATAGGCCAGCCTCGTCGACTCACTGATTCAACATTAGTTACCAGGTAGCGAATAATAAATCATTAATAGCGAAGCGTGGCCTCGCGTGATCTTGTCGAGCAGTGGGAACGTGTGGGTGCGCGTGTGTACACAGTGGTTCGCCACGTGAGTGAGCGCTGCGTAGAGCGGCGCACGAGTGGGTGTCGCGTGTGTGCAGGTGTGTGCGCTCGTAGTGTGGGGGAAGGGGTCGGTGCGTCCGCAGGCCCCCGCTCCGTCTGTCGCCGCCGGGACTCGCGCAGTGTGAGGGCAGCGTCGTTCGCCCTCCGACCCCTGACCCCCGTTTAATAGCGCGTGATCCGTGGAGAGACAACGCAGCGTCTGCAGGTGAACGAGGGCGTGCGGCGAGCTATGCCTCTCACACGAGCTCGCGGAGGGACGGACCAGGGAGGGGAGCCGTCGGGCGATGAGCCCAGCGACGGCAGCAGCTGCTCGCAGAGCAGCGAGGGGTCGGCGCACGGCAGAGCCCCTGCCATAGGCACGGAGCAGGGAGGGACTTCGGGGACCAGCGGCCCCAACACATCCACACACGCGTACATCCACACACGCGTACATCCACACACGCGTACATCCACACGTACATCCACACACACGTACATCCACACACACGTACATCCACACATACATGGTCACACAGATGCTCTGGTCACAGGCGAGGGCGCGAGAGGGGTCCGGTGGGGAGAGACGCTGCGAAATGACGACCTCGTGGGAGACGAGAGAGTTCTGTCTGAGTGAGAGAGATATCGCGAGAGGTGGTGGGGGGGTGAGGTGGGGGGGTAGGCGTGGTGGTGGTGATGCTGCTGCCCTTGGTCTGGCGGCGAGGCTGGGGCTCTGCTCTTCTGGTGAGAGCGAGAGGGGAGCGGCGGAGTCTGACAGCCGCAGCCGCTGCTGTTGAGCTCCGTCAGCCGAGTTTGTGGTGGCGAGGCAGTGACGAGGGCTGGCACCGAAGTTGTCGTGCGGGATCCACAAACTCAACCCAGGCGTGGACTCTGCAGAAAATATTCAAAGCAGAGAAATCTGCGCAGCTCCAGGTGCGTTGCGTCTTCACCACCATCACCACCACCATCATCACCCTGCGCTGCCTGGCCCCGTCTCCTGCTGCCACTCGGAGCTCCGGGCTCCCCCACGCGGCCGCCGTCTCAAGGAGAAGCCAAGCGGGCTCACTCACCCGACTCACACCCCCACCCCCGGCTCGCTGCGGCTGCTGCTGCTCCACTCGGCGGCTCCGGGCGATGTCCCGGGAGCCCCGCGGAGAGGGGGAGGCGGCGCGGAGCAGCGACTGAGGCTCGGTCGAGCCACGCGGGGATGGCGTCACAGGTGGTGTGCGGACTTGTGTTCAGGGTGCTGCTGCCATTGTGCCTCATAGCAGGTGAGACGCTCAGCCACTCGCTCGCACACCCGTGGATTTAGTCACTCACTCGGTCACCTTTTCACTCGTTCACTTCTACGCTCGCATACACTGACACCTCCACTCAGAACAGTCACACACTCACTCACTCGCCCACCCGTACCCTCACCACTTAGCGAGTAGCGCCTATGAAGGTTGGCAGGGCACACAAGGGGGTGGGTGGCCAACAACCACGCCCGGCCGCCTTTGTCTCTCCAGTTGCGATGTTTACGCACCGCACCAGATACTTATTTTGAGGCTGAGTCGACCTAGGGGAGGCCCAGGATCGGTTCGGATAATCGTTACTGCTGTTGCCCGTGAGCGGGAATCGAACTCGGGTCGCCGGGTTCCTAGCGCAGCGTAGCGCTAACCCCTACACTGCCGCTCGCTCACACGCACGCACACACACACACGCTCACACACACGGACACACACACTCACGCACATGCTCACACACACTCACACACACACACTAACACACTCACACATGCACGCACACATGCACGCACACATGCACGCTCACACACACTCACACACGCACACTCACACACTCACAGGCACGCACTTACAGATTCTCTCACACGCACACTCACACACGCACACACACACACGCACTTATAGATTCTCTCACACACGCACTCCAGTCACTCACTCGCCCACGCACAAAGACAAAGAGCACCCGTAAAGTCGACACGAGCTGTTGGGGCAAGACACACGCTCCTCACTTTCCAAACGAATCATTCGCATCCTCACTCAAACATCTACTCACTCACCGTAACACTCACACACAAAGAGAAACATCTCCCGTGTAGCCTGAACAGACTGTTGGGGCAAGTGCTGTTCGCGAGCACCCATGAAGGCTAGCACGCACACGAGGGGGTGGGTGGCTAGCACCGCGCACGACCGCCTTTGTCTCCCCAGTGGCGATGTTTTTACACACCGCACCAGATACTCATTTGAGGCTGAGTCGACCTAGGGGAGGCCCAGGCCCGGTTCAAATATTCGTCACATACAGACGCAGTGACACACATTTACTGGCACACACACAAACACACTCCAGCCTTTCATCAAACGGGTGACGCCGCAGTCGCACCCGATGCCGTCAAACAAGAGCAAGAGACACGTGGGGCGTGCGGGCGAGTGGAGCCTCTGACTTGGGTCCACGGCGACTCGGGACGAGGAGGCGCGCTTCACCTTAAGCGAGCACCTGGGCGTCAACACGTCGGGGAGACAAAGACGGCCGCACGCGGCGTGGTGTGTCCACGGTCCATTGAAACAGGCTGCGCGAGGCGCGCGGGGTGGCTCTGTCCGTGTGCCTTCTGCCCGCTTCAGCGTCACACTCCACGGCAGGCAAGTCGCTTGGTTGGCCAATTTGAGGGGCTCTGTTCGCAATGCGAGTGCGCAAGTCAATGGGGCAGCACTTCAGGATGACCGTGACACCGATCGGCCTCTGAATCGTATTTTTTTCTGAGGCAAAATATGCGTCGCGATGTTTGTATTGTTAGTTGTAGCACGGACTCAGCTGTAAATTTGTCAATCGGAAAGGAATCCAAGTCCTTGCGGATTATTCGTGGGTTTTCACACCCCCATCAGTCCAAATCCTCTGGAGTTTACCCAAACACGCAGCAAAGACAAAGATCCCCCGTATAGCCTTAACAGACTGTAGGGGCAAGTGTTCTCAGCGAGTAGCACCTATGAAGGCCAGAACCACGCCCGGCCGCCTTTGTCTCCCCAGTGGCGATGTTTACACACCGCACCAGGTACTCATTTAAGGCTGAGTCGACCTAGGGGAGGCCCAGGACCGGTTCAGATAATCGTTACCTGTGTTGGCAGTGAGCGGGAATCGAACTCGGGTCGGCGGGTTCGTAGCGCAGCGCGCCAACCGCTGCCCCACCGCTCCCCACATGCACTCACTGCCGCCACTCGCCACTAAGTGACGGTGACGTCACCACGGTGCCTGTGCCAGGCCAGGTGCACTTTGAAGCCACGTGAAGTATCGAAGGCTCGCTGACAAGGAGGTATCGGGACAGACCCAGCAGGTGCCATGGTAGGTGCCATGGGTCGACTGACTGAGATGACCGGTAGATGCACCGCCTGTGCCCCCTACTGTGCCAACTTGCTGTACTTTATACGCCCGGCCTCTGCTCGTTGTTGTGAGCGTCGCTCCTCTGCCCTCCGTTGTTGTTGTTGCTGGAGGGCGACCGCCTCCAGCTGCCCAGCAGCGTCACGCGCGCAGCGCACGCGGTGGTGGCGCACTGAGCTCCGAGCCTGGGCGCCCCTCGGGGTTCACGTACGGACCGCGGCTCGCACCACCATCGTCCTCCTCTACGCGCTGTTACTAAGCCCCCTGGCGACGTCCTGATGATGCTGGTTGTTACTGTCAGCGAAACGTCGTGCCCAATTGTTAAACGCGGTGAGATTTCTCTCCAGCAGTCGGGGGGCGCTGCCCAAGCGTTTGCTCATCACGTGACAACTTTATTGAATGGATGTTGCCGGGTGGAGGAGGTTTTACGACGCGACATTTGACTCTCGCGATCAGACCCGAAACTCAACGATGCATCTCCAATGCTGCTCAGGCACGTGATGAATGAAACGTGATGAATGGATCATCATAGCATTCGATAACTGTCGGTTTTCAAGTTAAAGTAATCCATTATTTAGTCACAAGCATGTCAACAATAAACAATATCTTTAATAAACGCACGCAAATAGTCACGAACAACAACGGCGTTTCCCCTCACTTTACGTCATCAGACTAAACGCTATTTTACGATGCCACCCGCTGGGCGATTATATTTAACAGGGTGCTTCAAATAAATGTTAACACTCACATGGGACTATCGTTTTTAATGGGAAAAGAACGGCTAATACACTGTAACTTGATAACAAATGCATGTTAATCGCTTTAAAAAGTCAAAGAGTCTCCACTTGTTCGCCATCATTGCCAACAGATGCCTGGAATCTTCTCCAGGTGGTCTCCAGAGCCCTGAGGCAGCACATTTCTTGTGGCGTTGTTGCAAATTCTCGGAAGTGTTCACGTGTTTTTGAAGCGCCCTGTTTATAAATAGTTGTTGCCATCGCTGATATGAATTGCAACGGACACAAGACACCTGGATGTAACTAATGGTGGCCTATTTTCACCAATAATTACGTGGCGTTACCTTGTCACATGATTGTACCACTTGCAAATTGCAATCAATCAATTGGCATTCGCCGCTAATCGATGAACCCGTTCACGTGCACGCCTGTTGCGATGACGTCACGGCGCCCAGCACAGGCAGCGCGTTCACGCGGTGACGTCTGGCAGCTCTCGCTCACAGCTGACGATGCTGGGGGTTGTAACCTCGAGCGAAACGTCGGACAATAGTGTCGGCATTTTGCTTGCGTTTCAATATTAAGCGGTTTCTATGTAAGCTGCTCAACTGGTGTACTTACTCACGTGGTGAGAGGAGAGCCGCGGTGGCGAGATGTTAACTACCTCGCCTGGTACGCAGGAGGTCGTGGATTGAATATCGACCCTGACGCCTGCTGTGTAATTGGAGTTTGCGTGTCTCTCTCTCTTCCCGTGGTCGCGTGGATTTTTCTCCGGGTTTTCCCTCCACATTTAGAATCAACATCACACGTTTAGAGTATTTGGCTGCTATAAATGTCCACGTAATAATCCACTTCCTTGAGCTATCATTTGTGGCCAGGTCGCTTCTGAAAAAGAGATAATAGCTCAGTGGGCCTTACCTGGTAAAAATAAAAAAAGTTTAGTTTAGTTTGGCTTTGTCGGGTGGTGACGGGTCACATTTTGGCGTTGTAGCTACGCGATCTGACCCCAAATAATAAGCACGGTTGGTTACGTACGGTGCGAAAGAAGTTCGACAAACATACATCATCAGTGCCAGATTACATGGGGATCTGTCTGGAAACTCCTCTCGGCTGATTCAGCCTTAAATATACCGTACGATGTAGCTGTTGGTTCGTTGTGTAAGCATCAACAGTGGTGAGACAAAGGCGGCCCGGCATGATGCCGTTCCGGCCTTCGTTAGGTGCTCGTTATGGAAGCGGCAAGGGAGATGATCGCTTTCTGTTCATGGTTTTGAACCACACAGTACAGCGGCACAGCCAGCTTAGTGAACACACGTGCCGCAACCACTGGGTGCGCATGCGTGGGCACGCGCAGCTCCACTGCTGGATGAGTGTAGGCCTCCTCTCGATGCTCTCCCACGTGCTCATTAACGGTGGCGCAAACTCCAAGCGGAGCCCCGGGCAAGTGGCTGCCTCAGCTTTCGGCGGGCTTCGGTTCAATTCCGGCTACGGCGACGCACGTTGCAGTTTGTCTGCTGTCAATCAGAGCGATGACCTCAAGCGCGTTCGTTGCGAGCCAAAGTCATTAACTGGAGACGCATGCGGAGGGCTGGTCTGGGTTGTTGAGGTGAGGGAGGTGATGGTGGCAATGGTCTGGGGTTGTTGGGGTGAAGGTGGTGATGGTCTTGGGTTGTTGGGGTGAAGGTGGTGATGGTCGGGATTGTTGGGGTGAAGGTGGTGATGGTCGGGGTTGTTGGGGTGAAGGTGGTGATGGTCGGGGTTGTTGAGGTGGAGGTGGTGATGGTCGGAGTTCTTGGGGTGAAGGTGGTGATGGTCGGGGTTGTTGAGGTGAAGGTGGTGATGGTCTGGGGTTGTTGGGGTGAAGGTGGTGATGGTCTGGGGTTGTTGGGGGAAGGTGGTGATGGTCTGGGGTTGTTGGGGTGAAGGTGGTGATGGTCTGGGGTTGTTGGGGTGAAGGTGGTGATGGTCTGGGGTTGTTGGCGTGAAGGTGGTGATGACCGGGGTTGTTGGGGTGAAGGAGGTGATGGTCTGGGGTTGTTGGGGTGAAGGTGGTGATGGTCTGGGGTTGTTGGAGTGAAGGTGGCGATGGTCGGGATTGTTGGGTTGAAGGTGGTGATGGTCTGGGGTTGTTGGGGTGAAGGTGGCGATGGTCGGGGTTGTTGGGGTGAAGGTGGTGATGGTCTCGGTTGTTGAGGTGAAGGTGGTGATGGTCGGGGTTGTTGGGGTGAAGGTGGCGATGGTCGGGGTTGTTGGGGTGAAGGTGGTGATGGTCTGGGGTTGTTGGGGTGAAGGTGGTGATGGTTTGGGTTGTTGGGGTGAAGGTCGTGATGGTCTGGGTTGTTGGGGTGAAGGTGGCGATGGTCGGGGTTGTTGGGGTGAAGGTGGTGATGGTCGGGGTTGTTGAGGTGAAGGTGGTGATGGTCGGGGTTGATGGGGTGAAGGTGGCGATGGTCGGGGTTGTTGGGGTGAAGGTGGTGATGGTCAGGGTTGTTGGGGTGAAAGGTGGTGATGGTCTGGGGTTGTTGAGGTGAAGGTGGTGATGGTCTGGGTTGTTGGGGTGAAGGTGGTGATGGTCGGGGTTGTTGGGGTGAAGGTGGAGATGGTCGGGATTGTTGGGGGTGAAGGTGGCGATGGTCGGGGTTGTTGGGGTGAAGGTGGTGATGGTCGGGGTTGTTGGGGTGAAGGTGGTGATGGTCGGGGTTGTTGGGGTGAGGGTGGTGATGGTCGGGGTTGTTGGGGTGAAGGTGGTGATGGTCTGGGGTTGTTGGGGTGAAGGTGGTGATGGTCTGGGTTGTTGGGGTGAAGGTGGTGATGGTCTGGGGTTGTTGGGGTGAAGGTGGTGATGGTCTGGGTTGTTGGGGTGAAGGTGGTGATGGTCGGGGTTGTTGGGGTGAAGGTGGTGATGGTCGGGGTTGTTGAGATGAAGGTGGCGATGGTCGGGGTTGTTGAGGTGAAGGTGGTAATGGTCTGGGTTGTTGAAGTGAGGGTGGTGATGGTCTGGGGTTGTTGGTGTGAAGGTGGTGATGGTCGGGGTTGTTGAGGTAAAGGTGGTGATGGTCTGGGGTTGTTGGGGTAAAGGTGGTGATGGTCGGGGTTGTTGAGGTGAAGGTGGTGATGGTCGGGGTTGTTGAGGTGAAGGTTGTGATGGTCTGGGGTTGTTGGGGTGAAGGTGGTGATGGTCTGGGTTGTTGGGGTGAAGGTGGTGATGGTCGGGGTTGTTGGGGTGAAGGTGGCGATGGTCTGGGGTTGTTGGGGTGAAGGTGGTGATGGTCGGGGTTGTTGAGGTGAAGGTGGTGATGGTCTGGGGTTGTTGAGGTGAAGGTGGTGATGGTCGGGGTTGTTGAGGTGAAGGTGGTGATGGTCTGGGGTTGTTGGGGTGAAGGTGGTGATGGTCTGGGGTTGTTGGGGTGAAGATGGTGATGGTCTGGGTTGTTGGGGTGAAGGTGGTGATGGTCGGGGTTGTTGGGGTGAAGGTGGTGATGGTCGGGGTTGTTGGGGTGAAGGTGGTGATGGTCTGGGGTTGTTGGGGTGAAGGTGGCGATGGTGGGGGTTGTTGATGTGAAGGTGGTGATGGTCGGGGTTGTTGGGGTGAAGGTGGTGATGGTCGGGGTTGTTGGGGTGAAGGTGGTGATGGTCGGGGTTGTTGGGGTGAAGGTGGCGCTGGTCTGGGTTGTTGGGGTGAAGGTGGAGATGGTCTGGGGTTGTTGGGGTGAAGGTGGTGATGGTCTGGGGTTGTTGGGGTGAAGGTGGCGATGGTCTGGGGTTGTTGAGGTGAAGTTGGTGATGGTCTGGGTTGTTGGGGTGAAGGTGGCGATGGTCGGGGTTGTTGGGGTGAAGGTGGTGATGGTCTGGGGTTGTTGGGGTGAAGGTGGCGATGGTCTGGGGTTGTTGTGGTGAAGGTGGCGATGGTCTGGGTTGTTGGGGTGAAGGTGGCGATGGTCTGGGGTTGTTGGGGTGAAGGTGGTGATGGTCTGGGGTTGTTGGGGTGAAGGTGGTGATGGTCGGGGTTGTTTGGGTGAAGGTGGTGATGGTCGGGGTTGTTGAGGTGAAGGTGGTGATGGTCGGGGTTGTTGGCGTGAAGGTGGCGATGGTCGGGGTTGTTGGGGTGAAGGTGGTGATGGTCGCGGTTGTTGAGGTGAAGGTGGTGATGGTCTGGGGATGTTGGGGTGAAGGTGGCGATGGTTGGGGTTGTTGGGGTGAAGGTGGCGCTGGTCTGGGTTGTTGGGGTGAAGGTGGAGATGGTCTGGGGTTGTTGGGGTGAAGGTGGTGATGGTCTGGGGTTGTTGGGGTGAAGATGGCGATGGTCTGGGGTTGTTGAGGTGAAGTTGGTGATGGTCTGGGTTGTTGGCGTGAAGGTGGCGATGGTCGGGGTTGTTGGGGTGAAGGTGGTGATGGTCTGGGGTTGTTGGGGTGAAGGTGGCGATGGTCTGGGGTTGTTGTGGTGAAGGTGGCGATGGTCTGGGTTGTTGGGGTGAAGGTGGCGATGGTCTGGGGTTGTTGGGGTGAAGGTGGTGATGGTCTGGGGTTGTTGGGGTGAAGGTGGTGATGGTCGAGGTTGTTGGGGTGAAGGTGGTGATGGTCGGGGTTGTTGAGGTGAAGGTGGTGATGGTCGGGGTTGTTGGCGTGAAGGTGGCGATGGTCGGGGTAGTTGGGGTGAAGGTGGTGATGGTCGCGGTTGTTGAGGTGAAGGTGGTGATGGTCAGGGTTGTTGGGGTGAAGGTGGTGATGGTCGGGGTTGTTGAGGTGAAGGTGACGATGGTCGGGGTTGTTGAGGTGAAGGTGGTGATGATCTGGGGATGTTGGGATGAAGGTGGCGATGGTCGGGGTTGTTGGGGTGAAGGTGGTGATGGTCTGGGGTTGTTGGGTGAAGGTTGTGATGGTCGGGGTTGTTGAGGTGAAGGTGGTGATGGTCTGGGTTGTTGAGGTGAAGGTGGAGATGGTCTGGATTGTTGAAGTGAAGGTGGTGATGGACTGGGGTTGTTGGGGTGAAGGTGGCGATGGTTTGGGGTTGTTGGGGTGAAGGTGGTGATGGTCGGGGTTGTTGAGGTGAAGGTGGTGATGGTCTGGGATTGTTGGGGTGAAGGTGGTGATGGTCGGGGTTGTTGGGGTGAAGGTGGCGATGGTCTGGGGTTGTTGGGGTGAAGGTGGTGATGGTCTGGGGTTGTTGAGGTGAAGGTGGTGATGGTCGGGGTTGTTTAGGTGAAGGTGGTGATGGTCTGGGGTTGTTGGGGTGAAGGTGGTGATGGTCTGGGGTTGTTGGGGTGAAGGTGGTGATGGTCTGGGTTGTTGGGGTGAAGGTGGTGATGGTCGGGGTTGTTGGGGTGAAGGTGGTGATGGTCGGGGTTGTTGGGGTGAAGGTGGTGATGGTCTGGGGTTGTTGGGGTGAAGGTGGCGATGGTGGGGGTTGTTGATGTGAAGGTGGTGATGGTCGGGGTTGTTGGGCTGAAGGTGGAGATGGTCTGGGGTTGTTGGGGTGAAGGTGGTGATGGTCGGGGTTGTGGGGGTGAAGGTGGCGATGGTCTGGGTTGTTGGGGTGAAGGTGGAGATGGTCTGGGGTTGTTGGGGTGAAGGTGGTGATGGTCTGGGGTTGTTGAGGTGAAGGTGGCGATGGTCTGGGGTTGTTGGGGTAAAGGTGGTGACGGTCTGGGTTGTTGAGGTGAAGGTGGTGATGGTAGGGGTTGTTGAGGTGAAGGTTGTGATGGTCTGGGGTTGTTGGGGTGAAGGTGGTGATGGTCTGGGTTGTTGGGGTGAAGGTGGTGATGGTCGGGGTTGTTGGGGTGAAGGTGGCGATGGTCTGGGGTTGTTTGGGTGAAGGTGGTGATGGTCGGGGTTGTTGAGGTGAAGGTGGTGATGGTCTGGGGTTGTTGAGGTGAAGGTGGTGATGGTCGGGGTTGTTGAGGTGAAGGTGGTGATGGTCTGGGGTTGTTGGGGTGAAGGTGGTGATGGTCTGGGGTTGTTGGGGTGAAGGTGGTGATAGTCTGGGGTTGTTGGGGTGAAGGTGGCGCTGGTCTGGGTTGTTGGGGTGAAGGTGCAGATGGTCTGGGGTTGTTGGGGTGAAGGTGGTGATGGTCTGGGGTTGTTGGGTTGAAGGTGGCGATGGTCTGGGGTTGTTGAGGTGAAGTTGGTGATGGTCTGGGTTGTTGGGGTGAAGGTGGCGATGGTCGGGGTTGTTGGCGTGAAGGTGGCGATGGTCGGGGTAGTTGGGGTGAAGGTGGTGATGGTCGCGGTTGTTGAGGTGAAGGTGGTGATGGTCAGGGTTGTTGAAGTGAAGGTGGTGATGTTCGGGGTTGTTGGGGTGAAGGTGGCGATGGTCTGGGGTTGTTGGGGTGAAGGTGGTGATGGTCTGGGGTTGTTGAGGTGAAGGTGGTGATGGTCGGGGTTGTTTAGGTGAAGGTGCTGATGGTCTGGGGTTGTTGGGGTGAAGGTGGTGATGGTCTGGGGTTGTTGGGGTGAAGGTGGTGATGGTCTGGGATTGTTGGGGTGAAGGTGGTGATGGTCTGGGTTGTTGGGGTGAAGGTGGTGATGGTCGGGGTTGTTGGGGTGAAGGTGGTGATGGTCTTGGGTTGTTGGGGTGAAGGTGGCGATGGTGGGGGTTGTTGATGTGAAGGTGGTGATGGTCGGGGTTGTTGGGCTGAAGGTGGAGATGGTCTGGGGTTGTTGGGGTGAAGGTGGTGATGGTCGGGGTTGTGGGGGTGAAGGTGGCGATGGTCTGGGTTGTTGGGGTGAAGGTGGAGATGGTCTGGGGTTGTTTGGGTGAAGGTGGTGATGGTCTGGGGTTGTTGGGGTGAAGATGGCGATGGTCTGGGGTTGTTGAGGTGAAGGTGGTGATGGTCTGGGTTGTTAAAGTGAAGGTGGCAATGGTCGGGGTTGTTGGGGTGAAGGTGGTGATGGTCTGGGGTTGTTGGGGTGAAGGTGGTGATGGTCTGGGGTTGTTGGGATGAAGGTGGCGATGGTCTGGGTTGTTGGGGTGAAGGTGGCGATGGTAGGGGTTTTGGGATGAAGGTGATGATGGTCTGGGGTTGTTGTGGTGAAGGTGGCGATGGTCTGGGGTTGTTGAGGTGAAGGTGGCGATGGTCTGGGGTTGTTGGGGTGAAGGTGGTGACGGTCTGGGTTGTTGAGGTGAAGGTGGTGATGGTCGGGGTTGTTTAGGTGAAGGTGGTGATGGTCTGGGGTTGTTGGGGTGAAGGTGGTGATGGTCTGGGGTTGTTGGGGTGAAGGTGGTGATGGTCTGGGATTGTTGTTGTGAAGGTGGTGATGGTCTGGGTTGTTGGGGTGAAGGTGGTGATGGTCGGGGTTGTTGGGGTGAAGGTGGTGATGGTCTTGGGTTGTTGGGGTGAAGGTGGCGATGGTGGGGGTTGTTGATGTGAAGGTGGTGATGGTCGGGGTTGTTGGGCTGAAGGTGGAGATGGTCTGGGGTTGTTGGGGTGAAGGTGGTGATGGTCTGGGGTTGTTGGGGTGAAGATGGCGATGGTCTGGGGTTGTTGAGGTGAAGGTGGTGATGGTCTGGGTTGTTAAAGTGAAGGTGGCAATGGTCGGGGTTGTTGGGGTGAAGGTGGTGATGGTCTGGGGTTGTTGGGGTGAAGGTGGCGCTGGTCTGGGTTGTTGGGGTGAAGGTGGAGATGGTCTGGGGTTGTTGGGGTGAAGGTGGTGATGGTCTGGGGTTGTTGGGTTGAAGGTGGCGATGGTCTGGGGTTGTTGAGGTGAAGTTGGTGATGGTCTGGGTTGTTGGGGTGAAGGTGGCGATGGTCGGGGTTGTTGGCGTGAAGGTGGCCATGGTCGGGGTAGTTGGGGTGAAGGTGGTGATGGTCGCGGTTGTTGAGGTGAAGGTGGTGATGGTCAGGGTTGTTGAAGTGAAGGTGGTGATGTTTGGGGTTGTTGGGGTGAAGGTGGCGATGGTCTGGGGTTGTTGGGGTGAAGGTGGTGATGGTCTGGGGTTGTTGAGGTGAAGGTGGTGATGGTCGGGGTTGTTTAGGTGAAGGTGGTGATGGTCTGGGGTTGTTGGGGTGAAGGTGGTGATGGTCTGGGGTTGTTGGGGTGAAGGTGGTGATGGTCTGGGTTGTTGGGGTGAAGGTGGTGATGGTCGGGGTTGTTGGGGTGAAGGTGGTGATGGTCGGGGTTGTTGGGGTGAAGGTGGTGATGGTCTGGGGTTGTTGGGGTGAAGGTGGCGATGGTGGGGGTTGTTGATGTGAAGGTGGTGATGGTCGGGGTTGTTGGGCTGAAGGTGGAGATGGTCTGGGGTTGTTGGGGTGAAGGTGGTGATGGTCGGGGTTGTGGGGGTGAAGGTGGCGATGGTCTGGGTTGTTGGGGTGAAGGTGGAGATGGTCTGGGGTTGTTGGGGTGAAGGTGGTGATGGTCTGGGGTTGTTGGGGTGAAGATGGCGATGGTCTGGGGTTGTTGAGGTGAAGGTGGTGATGGTCTGGGTTGTTAAAGTGAAGGTGGCAATGGTCGGGGTTGTTGGGGTGAAGGTGGTGATGGTCTGGGGTTGTTGGGGTGAAGGTGGCGATGGTCTGGGGTTGTTGGGATGAAGGTGGCGATGGTCTGGGTTGTTGGGGTGAAGGTGGCGATGGTAGCGGTTGTTGGGATGAAGGTGATGATGGTCTGGGGTTGTTGTGGTGAAGGTGGCGATGGTCTGGGGTTGTTGAGGTGAAGGTGGCGATGGTCTGGGGTTGTTGGGGTGAAGGTGGTGACGGTCTGGGTTGTTGAGGTGAAGGTGGTGATGGTCGGGGTTGTTGAGGTGAAGGTTGTGATGGACTGGGGTTGTTGGGGTGAAGGTGGTGATGGTCTGGGTTGTTGGGGTGAAGGTGGTGATGGTCGGGGTTGTTGGGGTGAAGGTGGCGATGGTCTGGGGTTGTTGGGGTGAAGGTGGTGATGGTCGGGGTTGTTGGGGTGAAGGTGGTGATGGTCTGGGGTTGTTGGGGTGAAGGTGGTGAAGGTCTGGGTTGTTGGGGTGAAGGTGGTGATGGTCGGGGTTGTTGGGGTGAAGGTGGAGATGGTCAGGGTTGTTGGGGTGAAGGTGGCGATGGTCTGGGGTTGTTGGGGTGAAGGTGGTGATGGTTTGGGTTGTTGGGGTGATGGTGGTGATGGTCGGGGTTGTTGGGGTGAAGGTGGTGATGGTCGGGGTTGTTGAGGTGAAGGTGGCGATGGTCGGGGTTGTTGAGGTGAAGGTGGTAATGGTCTGGGTTGTTGAAGTGAGGGTGGTGATGGTCTGGGGTTGTTGGTGTGAAGGTGGTGATGGTCGGGGTTGTTGAGGTAAAGGTGGTGATGGTCTGGGGTTGTTGGGGTAAAGGTGGTGATGGTCGACGTTGTTGAGGTGAAGGTGGTGATGGTCGGGGTTGTTGAGGTGAAGGTTGTGATGGTCTGGGGTTGTTGGGGTGAAGGTGGTGATGGTCTGGGTTGTTGGGGTGAAGGTGGTGATGGTCGGGGTTGTTGGGGTGAAGGTGGCGATGGTCTGGGGTTGTTGGGGTGAAGGTGGTGATGGTCGGGGTTGTTGAGGTGAAGGTGGTGATGGTCTGGGGTTGTTGAGGTGAAGGTGGTGATGGTCGGGGTTGTTGAGGTGAAGGTGGTGATGGTCTGGGGTTGTTGGGGTGAAGGTGGTGATGGTCTGGGGTTGTTGGGGTGAAGATGGTGATGGTCTGGGTTGTTGGGGTGAAGGTGGTGATGGTCGGGGTTGTTGGGGTGAAGGTGGTGATGGTCGGGGTTGTTGGGGTGAAGGTGGTGATGTTCTGGGGTTGTTGGGGTGAAGGTGGCGATGGTGGGGGTTGTTGATGTGAAGGTGATGATGGTCGGGGTTGTTGGGGTGAAGGTGGTGATGGTCGGGGTTGTTGGGGTGAAGGTGGTGATGGTCGGGGTTGTTGGGGTGAAGGTGGCGCTGGTCTGGGTTGTTGGGGTGAAGGTGGAGATGGTCTGGGGTTGTTGGGGTGAAGGTGGTGATGGTCTGTGGTTGTTGGAGTGAAGGTGGCGATGGTCTGGGGTTGTTGAGGTGAAGTTGGTGATGGTCTGGGTTGTTGGGGTGAAGGTGGCGATGGTCGGGGTTGTTGGGGTGAAGGTGGTGATGGTCTGGGGTTGTTGGGGTGAAGGTGGCGATGGTCTGGGGTTGTTGTGGTGAAGGTGGCGATGGTCTGGGTTGTTGGGGTGAAGGTGGCGATGGTCTGGGGTTGTTGGGGTGAAGGTGGTGATGGTCTGGGGTTGTTGGGGTGAAGGTGGTGATGGTCGGGGTTGTTTGGGTGAAGGTGGTGATGGTCGGGGTTGTTGAGGTGAAGGTGGTGATGGTCGGGGTTGTTGGCGTGAAGGTGGCGATGGTCGGGGTTGTTGGGGTGAAGGTGGTGATGGTCGCGGTTGTTGAGGTGAAGGTGGTGATGGTCAGGGTTGTTGGGGTGAAGGTGGTGATGGTTGGGGTTGTTGATGTGAAGGTGATGATGGTCGGGGTTGTTGGGGTGAAGGTGGTGATGGTCGGGGTTGTTGGGGTGAAGGTGGTGATGGTCGGGGTTGTTGGGGTGAAGGTGGCGCTGGTCTGGGTTGTTGGGGTGAAGGTGGAGATGGTCTGGGGTTGTTGGGGTGAAGGTGGTGATGGTCTGTGGTTGTTGGAGTGAAAGTGGCGATGGTCTGGGGTTGTTGAGGTGAAGTTGGTGATGGTCTGGGTTGTTGGGGTGAAGGTGGCGATGGTCGGGGTTGTTGGGGTGAAGGTGGTGATGGTCTGGGGTTGTTGGGGTGAAGGTGGCGATGGTCTGGGGTTGTTGTGGTGAAGGTGGCGATGGTCTGGGTTGTTGGGGTGAAGGTGGCGATGGTCTGGGGTTGTTGGGGTGAA
Organism: Lampetra planeri; assembly: GCF_965212315.1. Taxonomy (NCBI): domain Eukaryota; kingdom Metazoa; phylum Chordata; class Hyperoartia; order Petromyzontiformes; family Petromyzontidae; genus Lampetra; species Lampetra planeri. The sequence continues at coordinate 9,335,799 of NC_136148.1, read as the reverse complement.
GGTGGTGATGGTCTGGGGTTGTTGGGGTGAAGGTGGTGATGGTCGGGGTTGTTTGGGTCAAGGTGGTGATGGTCGGCGTTGTTGAGGTGAAGGTGGTGATGGTCGGGGTTGTTGGCGTGAAGGTGGCGATGGTCGGGGTTGTTGGGGTGAAGGTGGTGATGGTCGCGGTTGTTGAGGTGAAGGTGGTGATGGTCAGGGTTGTTGGGGTGAAGGTGGTGATGGTTGGGGTTGTTGAGGTGAAGGTGACGATGGTCGGGGTTGTTGAGGTGAAGGTGGTGATGGTCTGGGGATGTTGGGGTGAAGGTGGCGATGGTCGGGGTTGTTGGGGTGAAGGTGGCGCTGGTCTGGGTTGTTGGGGTGAAGGTGGCGATGGTCTGGGGTTGTTGAGGTGAAGTTGGTAATGGTCTGGGTTGTTGGAGTGAAGGTGGCGATGGTCGGGGTTGTTGGGGTGAAGGTGGTGATGGTCTGGGGTTGTTGGGGTGAAGGTGGCGATGGTCTGGGGTTGTTGTGGTGAAGGTGGCGATGGTCTGGGTTGTTGGGGTGAAGGTGGCGATGGTCTGGGGTTGTTGGGGTGAAGGTGGTGATGGTCTGGGGTTGTTGGGGTGAAGGTGGTGATGGTCGGGGTTGTTGGGGTGAAGGTGGTGATGGTCGGGGTTGTTGAGGTGAAGGTGGTGATGGTCGGGGTTGTTGGCGTGAAGGTGGCGATGGTCGGGGTAGTTGGGGTGAAGGTGGTGATGGTCGCGGTTGTTGAGGTGAAGGGGGTGATGGTCAGGGTTGTTGGGGTGAAGGTGGTGATGGTCGGGGTTGTTGAGGTGAAGGTGACTATGGTCCGGGTTGTTGAGGTGAAGGTGGTGATGATCTGGGGATGTTGGGGTGAAGGTGGCGATGGTCGGGGTTGTTGGGGTGAAGGTGGTGATGGTCTGGGGTTGTTGGGTGAAGGTTGTGATGGTCGGGGTTGTTGAAGTGAAGGTGGTGATGGTCTGGGTTGTTGAGGTGAAGATGGAGATGGTCTGGGTTGTTGAAGTGAAGGTGGTGATGGACTGGGGTTGTTGGGGTGAAGGTGGCGATGGTCTGGGGTTGTTGTGGTGAAGGTGGCGATGGTCTGGGTTGTTGGGGTGAAGGTGGCGATGGTCTGGGGTTGTTGGGGTGAAGGTGGTGATGGTCTGGGGTTGTTGGGGTGAAGGTGGTGATGGTCGGGGTTGTTGGGGTGAAGGTGGTGATGGTCGGGGTTGTTGAGGTGAAGGTGGTGATGGTCGGGGTTGTTGGCGTGAAGGTGGCGATGGTCGGGGTAGTTGGGGTGAAGGTGGTGATGGTCGCGGTTGTTGAGGTGAAGGGGGTGATGGTCAGGGTTGTTGGGGTGAAGGTGGTGATGGTCGGGGTTGTTGAGGTGAAGGTGACTATGGTCCGGGTTGTTGAGGTGAAGGTGGTGATGATCTGGGGATGTTGGGGTGAAGGTGGCGATGGTCGGGGTTGTTGGGGTGAAGGTGGTGATGGTCTGGGGTTGTTGGGTGAAGGTTGTGATGGTCGGGGTTGTTGAAGTGAAGGTGGTGATGGTCTGGGTTGTTGAGGTGAAGATGGAGATGGTCTGGGTTGTTGAAGTGAAGGTGGTGATGGACTGGGGTTGTTGGGGTGAAGGTGGCGATGGTTTGGGGTTGTTGGTGTGAAGGTGGTGATGGTCGGGGTTGTTGAGGTTTAGGTGGTCATGGTCTGGGATTGTTGGGGTGAAGGTGGTGATGGTCGGGGTTGTTGGGGTGAAGGTGGCGATGGTCTGGGGTTGTTGGGGTGAAGGTGGTGATGGTCTGGGGTTGTTGAGGTGAAGGTGGTGATGGTCGGGGTTGTTTAAGTGAAGGTGGTGATGGTCTGGGGTTGTTGGGGTGAAGGTGGTGATGGTCTGGGGTTGTTGGGGTGAAGGTGGTGATGGTCTGGGTTGTTGGGGTGAAGGTGGTGATGGTCGGGGTTGTTGGGGTGAAGGTGGTGATGGTCGGGGTTGTTGGGGTGAAGGTGGTGATGGTCTGGTGTTGTTGGGGTGAAGGTGGCGATGGTGGGGGTTGTTGATGTGAAGGTGGTGATGGTCGGGGTTGTTGGGCTGAAGGTGGAGATGGTCTGGGGTTGTTGGGGTGAAGGTGGTGATGGTCGGGGTTGTGGGGGTGAAGGTGGCGATGGTCTGGGTTGTTGGGGTGAAGGTGGAGATGGTCTGGGGTTGTTGGGGTGAAGGTGGTGATGGTCTGGGGTTGTTGGGGTGAAGATGGCGATGGTCTGGGGTTGTTGAGGTGAAGGTGGTGATGGTTTGGGTTGTTAGGGTGAAGGTGGCAATGGTCGGGGTTGTTGGGGTGAAGGTGGTGATGGTCTGGGGTTGTTGGGGTGAATGTGGCGATGGTCTGGGGTTGTTGGGATGAAGGTGGCGATAGTCTGGGTTGTTGGGGTGAAGGTGGCGATGGTAGGGGTTGTTGGGATGAAGGTGATGATGGTCTGGGGTTGTTGTGGTGAAGGTGGCGATGGTCTGGGGTTGTTGAGGTGAAGGTGGCAATGGTCTGGGGTTGTTGGGGTGAAGGTGGTGACGGTCTGGGTTGTTGAGGTGAAGGTGGTGATGGTAGGGGTTGTTGAGGTGAAGGTTGTGATGGTCTGGGGTTGTTGGGGTGAAGGTGGTGATGGTCTGGGTTGTTGGGGTGAAGGTGGTGATGGTCGGGGTTGTTGGGGTGAAGGTGGCGATGGTCTGGGGTTGTTGGGGTGAAGGTGGTGATGGTCGGGGTTGTTGAGGTGAAAGTGGTGATGGTCTGGGGTTGTTGAGGTGAAGGTGGTGATGGTCGGGGTTGTTGAGGTGAAGGTGGTGATAGTCTGGGGTTGTTGGGGTGAAGGTGGCGCTGGTCTGGGTTGTTGGGGTGAAGGTGGAGATGGTCTGGGGTTGTTGGGGTGAAGGTGGTGATGGTCTGGGGTTGTTGGGTTGAAGGTGGCGATGGTCTGGGGTTGTTGAGGTGAAGTTGGTGATGGTCTGGGTTGTTGGGGTGAAGGTGGCGATGGTCGGGGTTGTTGGGGTGAAGGTGGTGATGGTCTGGGGTTGTTGGGGTGAAGGTGGTGATGGTCTGGGGTTGTTGGGGTGAAGGTGGCGATGGTCTGTGGTTGTTGTGGTGAAGGTGGCGATGGTCTGGGTTGTTGGGGTGAAGGTGGCGATGGTCTGGGGTTGTTGGGGTGAAGGTGGTGATGGTCTGGGGTTGTTGGGGTGAAGGTGGTGATGGTCGGGGTTGTTGGGGTGAAGGTGGTGATGGTCGGGGTTGTTGAGGCGAAGGTGGTGATGGTCGGGGTTGTTGGCGTGAAGGTGGCTATGGTCGGGGTAGTTGGGGTGAAGGTGGTGATGGTCGCGGTTGTTGAGGTGAAGGTGGTGATGGTCAGGGTTGTTGAAGTGAAGGTGGTGATGTTCGGGGTTGTTGGGGTGAAGGTGGCGATGGTCTGGGGTTGTTGGGGTGAAGGTGGTGATGGTCTGGGGTTGTTGAGGTGAAGGTGGTGATGGTCGGGGTTGTTTAGGTGAAGGTGGTGATGGTCTGGGGTTGTTGGGGTGAAGGTGGTGATGGTCTGGGGTTGTTGGGGTGAAGGTGGTGATGGTCTGGGTTGTTGGGGTGAAGGTGGTGATGGTCGGGGTTGTTGGGGTGAAGGTGGTGATGGTCGGGGTTGTTGGGGTGAAGGTGGTGATGGTCTGGGGTTGTTGGGGTGAAGGTGGCGATGGTGTGGGTTGCTGATGTGAAGGTGGTGATGGTCGGGGTTGTTGGGCTGAAGGTGGAGATGGTCTGGGGTTGTTGGGGTGAAGGTGGTGATGGTCGGGGTTGTGGGGGTGAAGGTGGCGATGGTCTGGGTTGTTGGGCTGAAGGTGGAGATGGTCTGGGGTTGTTGGGGTGAAGGTGGTGATGGTCTGGGGTTGTTGGGGTGAAGATGGTGATGGTCTGGGTTGTTGGGGTGAAGGTGGTGATGGTCGGGGTTGTTGGGGTGAAGGTGGTGATGGTCGGGGTTGTTGGGGTGAAGGTGGTGATGTTCTAGGGTTGTTGGGGTGAAGGTGGCGATGGTGGGGGTTGTTGATGTGAAGGTGATGATGGTCGGGGTTGTTGGGGTGAAGGTGGTGATGGTCGGGGTTGTTGGGGTGAAGGTGGTGATGGTCGGGGTTGTTGGGGTGAAGGTGGCGCTGGTCTGGGTTGTTGGGGTGAAGGTGGAGATGGTCTGGGGTTGTTGGGGTGAAGGTGGTGATGGTCTGTGGTTGTTGGAGTGAAGGTGGCGATGGTCTGGGGTTGTTGAGGTGAAGTTGGTGATGGTCTGGGTTGTTGGGGTGAAGGTGGCGATGGTCGGGGTTGTTGGGGTGAAGGTGGTGATGGTCTGGGGTTGTTGGGGTGAAGGTGGCGATGGTCTGGGGTTGTTGTGGTGAAGGTGGCGATGGTCTGGGTTGTTGGGGTGAAGGTGGCGATGGTCTGGGGTTGTTGGGGTGAAGGTGGTGATGGTCTGGGGTTGTTGGGGTGAAGGTGGTGATGGTCGGGGTTGTTTGGGTGAAGGTGGTGATGGTCGGGGTTGTTGAGGTGAAGGTGGTGATGGTCGGGGTTGTTGGCGTGAAGGTGGCGATGGTCGGGGTTGTTGGGGTGAAGGTGGTGATGGTCGCGGTTGTTGAGGTGAAGGTGGTGATGGTCAGGGTTGTTGGGGTGAAGGTGGTGATGGTTGGGGTTGTTGATGTGAAGGTGATGATGGTCGGGGTTGTTGGGGTGAAGGTGGTGATGGTCGGGGTTGTTGGGGTGAAGGTGGTGATGGTCGGGGTTGTTGGGGTGAAGGTGGCGCTGGTCTGGGTTGTTGGGGTGAAGGTGGAGATGGTCTGGGGTTGTTGGGGTGAAGGTGGTGATGGTCTGTGGTTGTTGGAGTGAAAGTGGCGATGGTCTGGGGTTGTTGAGGTGAAGTTGGTGATGGTCTGGGTTGTTGGGGTGAAGGTGGCGATGGTCGGGGTTGTTGGGGTGAAGGTGGTGATGGTCTGGGGTTGTTGGGGTGAAGGTGGCGATGGTCTGGGGTTGTTGTGGTGAAGGTGGCGATGGTCTGGGTTGTTGGGGTGAAGGTGGCGATGGTCTGGGGTTGTTGGGGTGAAGGTGGTGATGGTCTGGGGTTGTTGGGGTGAAGGTGGTGATGGTCGGGGTTGTTTGGGTGAAGGTGGTGATGGTCGGCGTTGTTGAGGTGAAGGTGGTGATGGTCGGGGTTGTTGGCGTGAAGGTGGCGATGGTCGGGGTTGTTGGGGTGAAGGTGGTGATGGTCGCGGTTGTTGAGGTGAAGGTGGTGATGGTCAGGGTTGTTGGGGTGAAGGTGGTGATGGTTGGGGTTGTTGAGGTGAAGGTGACGATGGTCGGGGTTGTTGAGGTGAAGGTGGTGATGGTCTGGGGATGTTGGGGTGAAGGTGGCGATGGTCGGGGTTGTTGGGGTGAAGGTGGCGCTGGTCTGGGTTGTTGGGGTGAAGGTGGCGATGGTTTGGGGTTGTTGAGGTGAAGTTGGTGATGGTCTGGGTTGTTGGAGTGAAGGTGGCGATGGTCGGGGTTGTTGGGGTGAAGGTGGTGATGGTCTGGGGTTGTTGGGGTGAAGGTGGCGATGGTCTGGGGTTGTTGTGGTGAAGGTGGCGATGGTCTGGGTTGTTGGGGTGAAGGTGGCGATGGTCTGGGGTTGTTGGGGTGAAGGTGGTGATGGTCTGGGGTTGTTGGGGTGAAGGTGGTGATGGTCGGGGTTGTTGCGGTGAAGGTGGTGATGGTCGGGGTTGTTGAGGTGAAGGTGGTGATGGTCGGGGTTGTTGGCGTGAAGGTGGCGATGGTCGGGGTAGTTGGGGTGAAGGTGGTGATGGTCGCGGTTGTTGATGTGAAGGGGGTGATGGTCAGGGTTGTTGGGGTGAAGGTGGTGATGGTCGGGGTTGTTGAGGTGAAGGTGACTATGGTCGGGGTTGTTGAGGTGAAGGTGGTGATGATCTGGGGATGTTGGGGTGAAGGTGGCGATGGTCGGGGTTGTTGGGGTGAAGGTGGTGATGGTCTGGGGTTGTTGGGTGAAGGTTGTGATGGTCGGGGTTGTTGAAGTGAAGGTGGTGATGGTCTGGGTTGTTGAGGTGAAGGTGGAGATGGTCTGGGTTGTTGAAGTGAAGGTGGTGATGGACTGGGGTTGTTGGGGTGAAGGTGGCGATGGTTTGGGGTTGTTGGTGTGAAGGTGGTGATGGTCGGGGTTGTTGAGGTTTAGGTGGTCATGGTCTGGGATTGTTGGGGTGAAGGTGGTGATGGTCGGGGTTGTTGGGGTGAAGGTGGCGATGGTCTGGGGTTGTTGGGGTGAAGGTGGTGATGGTCTGGGGTTGTTGAGGTGAAGGTGGTGATGGTCGGGGTTGTTTAAGTGAAGGTGGTGATGGTCTGGGGTTGTTGGGGTGAAGGTGGTGATGGTCTGGGGTTGTTGGGGTGAAGGTGGTGATGGTCTGGGTTGTTGGGGTGAAGGTGGTGATGGTCGGGGTTGTTGGGGTGAAGGTGGTGATGGTCGGGGTTGTTGGGGTGAAGGTGGTGATGGTCTGGGGTTGTTGGGGTGAAGGTGGCGATGGTGGGGGTTGTTGATGTGAAGGTGGTGATGGTCGGGGTTGTTGGGCTGAAGGTGGAGATGGTCTGGGGTTGTTGGGGTGAAGGTGGTGATGGTCGGGGTTGTGGGGGTGAAGGTGGCGATGGTCTGGGTTGTTGGGGTGAAGGTGGAGATGGTCTGGGGTTGTTGGGGTGAAGGTGGTGATGGTCTGGGGTTGTTGGGGTGAAGATGGCGATGGTCTGGGGTTGTTGAGGTGAAGGTGGTGATGGTCTGGGTTGTTAGGGTGAAGGTGGCAATGGTCGGGGTTGTTGGGGTGAAGGTGGTGATGGTCTGGGGTTGTTGGGGTGAAGGTGGCGATGGTCTGGGGTTGTTGGGATGAAGGTGGCGATAGTCTGGGTTGTTGGGGTGAAGGTGGCGATGGTAGGGGTTGTTGGGATGAAGGTGATGATGGTCTGGGGTTGTTGTGGTGAAGGTGGCGATGGTCTGGGGTTGTTGAGGTGAAGGTGGCAATGGTCTGGGGTTGTTGGGGTGAAGGTGGTGACGGTCTGGGTTGTTGAGGTGAAGGTGGTGATGGTAGGGGTTGTTGAGGTGAAGGTTGTGATGGTCTGGGGTTGTTGGGGTGAAGGTGGTGATGGTCTGGGTTGTTGGAGTGAAGGTGGTGATGGTCGGGGTTGTTGGGGTGAAGGTGGCGATGGTCTGGGGTTGTTGGGGTGAAGGTGGTGATGGTCGGGGTTGTTGAGGTGAAAGTGGTGATGGTCTGGGGTTGTTGAGGTGAAGGTGGTGATGGTCGGGGTTGTTGAGGTGAAGGTGGTGATGGTCTGGGGTTGTTGGGGTGAAGGTGGCGCTGGTCTGGGTTGTTGGGGTGAAGGTGGAGATGGTCTGGGGTTGTTGGGGTGAAGGTGGTGATGGTCTGGGGTTGTTGGGTTGAAGGTGGCGATGGTCTGGGGTTGTTGAGGTGAAGTTGGTGATGGTCTGGGTTGTTGGGGTGAAGGTGGCGATGGTCGGGGTTGTTGGGGTGAAGGTGGTGATGGTCTGGGGTTGTTGGGGTGAAGGTGGTGATGGTCGGGGTTGTGGGGGTGAAGGTGGCGATGGTCTGGGTTGTTGGGGTGAAGGTGGAGATGGTCTGGGGTTGTTGGGGTGAAGGTGGTGATGGTCTGGGGTTGTTGGGGTGAAGGTGGTGATGGTCTGGGGTTGTTGGGGTGAAGGTGGTGATGGTCTGGGTTGTTGGGGTGAAGGTGGTGATGGTCGGGGTTGTTGGGGTGAAGGTGGTGATGGTCGGGGTTGTTGGGGTGAAGGTGGTGATGGTCTGGGGTTGTTGGGGTGAAGGTGGCGATGGTGTGGGTTGCTGATGTGAAGGTGGTGATGGTCGGGGTTGTTGGGCTGAAGGTGGAGATGGTCTGGGGTTGTTGGGGTGAAGGTGGTGATGGTCGGGGTTGTGGGGGTGAAGGTGGCGATGGTCTGGGTTGTTGGGCTGAAGGTGGAGATGGTCTGGGGTTGTTGGGGTGAAGGTGGTGATGGTCTGGGGTTTTTGGGGTGAAGATGGCGATGGTCTGGGGTTGTTGAGGTGAAGGTGGTGATGGTCTCGGTTGTTAGGGTGAAGGTGGCAATGGTCGGGGTTGTTGGGGTTAATGTGGTGATGGTCTGGGGTTGTAGGGGTGAAGGTGGCGATGGTCTGGGGTTGTTGGGATGAAGGTGGCGATGGTCTGGGTTGTTGGGGTGAAGGTGGCGATGGTAGGGGTTGTTGGGATGAAGGTGATGATGGTCTGGGGTTGTTGTGGTGAAGGTGGCGATGGTCTGGGGTTGTTGAGGTGAAGGTGGCGATGGTCTGGGGTTGTTGGGGTGAAGGTGGTGACGGTCTGGGTTGTTGAGGTGAAGGTGGTGATGGTCGGGGTTGTTGAGGTGAAGGTTGTGATGGTCTGGGGTTGTTGGAGTTAAGGTGGTGATGGTCTGGGTTGTTGGGGTGAAGGTGGTGATGGTCGGGGTTGTTGGGGTGAAGGTGGCGATGGTCTGGGGTTGTTGGGGTGAAGGTGGTGATGGTCGGGGTTGTTGAGGTGAAGGTGGTGATGGTCTGGGGTTGTTGAGGTGAAGGTGGTGATGGTCGGGGTTGTTGAGGTGAAGGTGGTGATGGTCTGGGGTTGTTGGGGTGAAGGTGGTGATGGTCTGGGGTTGTTGGGGTGAAGGTGGTGATGGTCTGGGTTGTTGGGGTGAAGGTGGTGATGGTCGGGGTTGTTGGGGTGAAGGTGGTGATGGTCGGGGTTGTTGGGGTGAAGGTGGTGATGGTCTGGGGTTATTGGGGTGAAGGTGGCGATGGTGGGGGTTGTTGATGTGAAGGTGGTGATGGTCGGGGTTGTTGGGGTGAAGGTGGTGATGGTCGGGGTTGTTGAGGTGAAGGTGGTGATTGTCGGGGTTGTTGGGGTGAAGGTGGCGCTGGTCTGGGTTGTTGGGGTGAAGGTGGAGATGGTCTGGGGTTGTTGGGGTGAAGGTGGTGATGGTCTGGGGTTGTTGGGGTGAAGGTGGCGATGGTCTGGGGTTGTTGAGGTGAAGTTGGTGATGGTCTGGGTTGTTGGGGTGAAGGTGGCGATGGTCGGGGTTGTTGGGGTGAAGGTGGTGATGGTCTGGGGTTGTTGGGGTGAAGGTGGCGATGATCTGGGGTTGTTGTGGTGAAGGTGGCGATGGTCTGGGTTGTTGGGGTGAAGGTGGCGATTGTCTGGGGTTGTTGGGGTGAAGGTGGTGATGGTCTGGGGTTGTTGGGGTGAAGGTAGTGATGGTCGGGGTTGTTGGGGTGAAGGTGGTGATGGTCGGGGTTGTTGAGGTGAAGGTGGTGATGGTCGGGGTTGTTGGCGTGAAGGTGGCGATGGTCAGGGTTGTTGGGGTGAAGGTGGTGATGGTCGTGGTTGTTGAGGTGAAGGTGGTGATGGTCAGGGTTGTTGGGGTGAAGGTGGTGATGGTCGGGGTTGTTGAGGTGAAGGTGACGATGGTCGGGGTTGTTGAGGTGAAGGTGGTGATGGTCTGGGGATGTTGGGGTGAAGGTGGCGATGGTCGGGGTTGTTGGGGTGAAGGTGGCGCTGGTCTGGGTTGTTGGGGTGAAGGTGGAGATGGTCTGGGGTTGTTGGGGTGAAGGTGGTGATGGTCTGGGGTTGTTGGGGTGAAGGTGGCGATGGTCTGGGGTTGTTGAGGTGAAGTTGGTGATGGTCTGGGTTCTTGGGGTGAAGGTGGCGATGGTCGGGGTTGTTGGGGTGAAGGTGGTGATGGTCTGGGGTTGTTGGGGTGAAGGTGGCGATGGTCTGGGGTTGTTGTGGTGAAGGTGGCGATGGTCTGGGTTGTTGGGGTGAAGGTGGCGATGGTCTGGGGTTGTTGGGGTGAAGGTGGTGATGGTTTGGGGTTGTTGGGGTGAAGGTGGTGATGGTCGGGGTTGTTGGGGTGAAGGTGGAGATGGTCTGGGGTTGTTGGGGTGAAGGTGGTGATGGTCTGGGGTTGTTGGGTTGAAGGTGGCGATGGTCTGGGGTTGTTGAGGTGAAGTTGGTGATGGTCTGGGTTGTTGGGGTGAAGGTGGCGATGGTCGGGGTTGTTGGGGTGAAGGTGGTGATGGTCTGGGGTTGTTGGGGTGAAGGTGGCGATGGTCTGTGGTTGTTGTGGTGAAGGTGGCGATGGTCTGGGTTGTTGGGGTGAAAGTGGCGATGGTCTGGGGTTGTTGGGGTGAAGGTGGTGATGGTCTGGGGTTGTTGGGGTGAAGGTGGTGATGGTCGGGGTTGTTGGGGTGAAGGTGGTGATGGTCGGGGTTGTTGAGGTGAAGGTGGTGATGGTCGGGGTTGTTGGGGTGAAGGTGGTGATGGTCGCGGTTGTTGAGGTGAAGGTGGTGATGGTCAGGGTTGTTGGGGTGAAGGTGGTGATGGTCGGGGTTGTTGAGGTGAAGGTGACGATGGTCGGGGTTGTTGAGGTGAAGGTGGTGATGGTCTGGGGATGTTGGGGTGAAGGTGGCGATGGTCAAGGTTGTTGGGGTGAAGGTGGTGATGGTCTGGGGTTGTTGGGTGAAGGTTGTGATGGTCGGGGTTGTTGAGCTGAAGGTGGTGATGGTTTGGGTTGTTGAGGTGAAGGTGGAGATGGTCTGGGTTGTTGACGTGAAGGTGGTGATGGACTGGGGTTGTTGGGGTGAAGGTGGCGATGGTCGGGGTTGTTGGGGTGAAGGTGGCGATGGTCTGGGGTTGTTGAGGTGAAGTTGGCGATGGTCTGGGGTTGTTGAGGTGAAGGTGGCGATGGTTTGTGGTTGTTGGGGTGAAGGTGGTGATGGTCGGGGTTGTTGGGGTGAAGGTGGTGATGGTCTGGGGTTGTTGGGGTGAAGGTGGTGATGGTCGGGGTTGTTTGGGTGAAGGTGGTGATGGTCGGGGTTGTTGAGGTGAAGGTGGTGATGGTCGGGGTTGTTGGGGTGAAGGTGGTGATGGTCACGGTTGTTGAGGTGAAGGTGGTGATGGTCAGGGTTGTTGGGGTGAAGGTGGTGATGGTCGGCGTTGTTGAGGTGAAGGTGACGATGGTCGGGGTTGTTGAGGTGAAGGTGGCGATGGACTGGGGTTGTTGAGGTGAAGGTGGCGATGGTCTGGGGTTGTTGAGGTGAAGGTGGCGATGGTCTGTGGTTGTTGGGGTGAAGGTGGTGATGGTCGGGGTTGTTGGGGTGAAGGTGGTGATGGTCGGGGTTGTTGGGGTGAAGGTGGCGATGGTCTGGGGTTGTTGAGGTGAAGGTGGCGATGGTCTGGGTTGTTGGGGTGAAGGTGGTGATGGTCGGGGTTGTTGGGGTGAAGGTGGTGATGGTCGGGGTTGTTGGGGTGAAGGTGGTGATGGTCTGGGGTTGTTGGGGTGAAGGTGGCGATGGTGGGGGTTGTTGATGTGAAGGTGGTGATGGTCGGGGTTGTGGGGGTGAAGGTGGCGATGGTCTGGGTTGTTGGGGTGAAGGTGGAGATGGTCTGGGGTTGTTGGGGTGAAGGTGGTGATGGTCTGGGGTTGTTGGGGTGAAGATGGCGATGGTCTGGGGTTGTTGAGGTGAAGGTGGTGATGGTCGGGGTTGTTGGGGTGAAGGTGGTGATGGTCACGGTTGTTGAGGTGAAGGTGGTGATGGTCAGGGTTGTTGGGGTGAAGGTGGTGATGGTCGGGGTTGTTGAGGTGAAGGTGACGATGGTCGGGGTTGTTGAGGTGAAGGTGGCGATGGTCTGGGGTTGTTGAGGTGAAGGTGGCGATGGTCTGGGGTTGTTGAGGTGAAGGTGGCGATGGTCTGTGGTTGTTGGGGTGAAGGTGGTGATGGTATGGGTTGTTGGGGTGAAGGTGGTGATGGTCGGGGTTGTTGGGGTGAAGGTGGCGATGGTCTGGGGTTGTTGAGGTGAAGGTGGCGATGGTCTGGGGTTGTTGATGTGAAGGTGGTGATGGTCGGGGTTGTTGGGGTGAAGGTGGAGATCGTCTGGGGTTGTTGGGGTGAAGGTGGTGATGGTTGGCGTTGTTGGGGTGAAGGTGGTGATGGTCGGGGTTGTTGGGGTGAAGGTCGCGATGGTCTGGGTTGTTGGGGTGAAGGTGGAGATGGTCTGTGGTTGTTGGGGTGAAGATGGTGATGGTCTGGTGTTGTTGGGGTGAAGGTGGCGATGGTCTGGGGTTGTTGAGGTGAAGGTGGTGATGGTCTGGGTTGTTGGGGTGAAGGTGGCGATGGTCGGGGTTGTTGGGGTGAAGGTGGTGATGGTGTGGGGTTGTTGGGGTGAAGGTGGCGATGGTCTGGGTTGTTGGGGTGAAGGTAGCGATGGTCTGGGGTTGTTGAGGTGAAGGTGGCGATGGTCTGGGGTTGTTGAGGTGAAGGTGGCGATGGTCTGGGGTTGTTGGGGTGAAGGTGGTGATGGTCGGGGTTGTTGGGGGTGAAGGTGGTGATGGTCTGGGGTTGTTGGGGTGAAGGTGGTGATGGTCGGGGTTGTTGGGGTGAAGGTGGCGATGGTCTGGGGTTGTTGGGGTGAAGGTGGTGATGGTCTGGGGTTGTTGGGGTGAAGGTGGTGATGGTCGGGGTTGTTGGGGTGAAGGTGGAGATGGTCTGGGGTTGTTGGGGTGAAGGTGGCGATGGTCGGGGTTGTTGGGGTGAAGGTGTTGATGGTCTGGGGTTGTTGAGGTGAAGGTGGTGATGGTTGGGGTTGTTGGGGTGAAGGTGGCGATGGTCGGGGTTGTTGGGGTGAAGGTGGTGATGGTCTGGGGTTGTTGGGGTGAAGGTGGCGATGGTCTGGGGTTGTTGGGGTGAAGGTGGCGATGGTCTGGGTTGTTGGGGTGAAGGTAGCGATGGTCTGGGGTTGTTGAGGTGAAGGTGGCGATGGTCTGGGGTTGTTGAGGTGAAGGTGGCAATGGTCTGGGGTTGTTGGGGTGAAGGTGGTGATGGTCGGGGTTGTTGGGGTGAAGGTGGTGATGGTCAGGGTTGTTGGGGTGAAGGTGGCGATGGTCTGGGGTTGTTGAGGTGAAGGTGGCGATGGTCTGGGTTGTTGGGGTGAAGGTGATGATGGTCTGGGGTTGTTGGGGTGAAGGTGGTGATGGTCTGGGTTGTTGGGGTGAAGGTGGCGATGGTCTGGGTTGTTGAGTTGAAGGTGGTGATGGTCTGGGTTGTTGGGGTGAAGGTGGTGATGGTCTGGGGTTGTTGGGGTGAAGGTGGTGATGGTCGAAGTTGTTGGGGTGAAGGATGCGATGGTCTGGTGTTGTTGGGGTGAAGGTGGTGATGGTCTGGGGTTGTTGGGGTGAAGGTGGTGATGGTCGGGGTTGTTGGGGTGAAGGTGAAGATGGTCTGGGGTTGTTGGGGTGAAGGTGGCGATGGTCGGGGTTGTTGGGGTGAAGGTGTTGATGGTCTGGGGTTGTTGAGGTGAAGGTGGTGATGGTTGGGGTTGTTGGGGTGAAGGTGGTGATGGTCTGGGGTTGTTGGGGTGAAGGTGGTGATGGTCTGGGGTTGTTGAGGTGAAGGTGGTGATGGTCGGGGTTGTTGGGGTGAAGGTGGTGATGGTCTGGGGTTGTTGGGGTGAAGGTGGTGATGGTCTGGGTTTGTTGGGGTGAAGGTGGTGATGGTCGGAGTTGTTGGCGTGAAGGTGGAGATGGTCTGGGGTTGTTGGGGTGAAGGTGGCGATGGTCGGGGTTGTTGGGGTGAAGGTGGTGATGGTCGGGGTTGTTGAGGTGAAGGTGGAGATGGTTTGGGGTTGTTGGGGTGAAGGTGGCGATGGTCGGGATTGTTGGGGTGAAGGTGGTGATGGTCTGGGGTTGTTGAGATGAAGGTGGAGATGGTCGGGGTTGTTGGGGTGAAGGTGGTGATGGTCGCGGTTGTTGAGGTGAAGGTGGAGATGGTCGGGGTTGTTGGGGTGAAGGTGGTGATGGTCTGGGGTTGTTGAGATGAAGGTGGAGATGGTCGGGGTTGTTGGGGTGAAGGTCGTGATGGTCGGGGTTGTTGAGGTGAAGGTGGTGATGGTCGGGGTTGTTGAGGTGAAGGTGGTGATGGTCGGCGTTGTTGGGGTGAAGGTGGTGATGGTTGGGGTTGCTGGGGTGAAGGTGGCGATGGTCGAGGTTGTTGGGGCGAAGGTGGCGATGGTCGAGGTTGTTGAGGTTAAGGTGGCGATGGTCTGGGGTTGTTGGGGTGAAGGTGGCGATGGTCGGGGTTGTTGAGGTGAAGGTGGCGATGGTCGAGGTTGTTGAGGTGAAGGTGGAGATGGTCTGGGGTTGTTGGGGTGAAGGTGGCGATGGTCGGGGTTGTTGAGGTGAAGGTGATGATGGTCAGGGTTGTTATGGTGAAGGTGGAGATGGTCTGGGGTTGTTGGGGTGAAGGTGGAGATGGTCGGGGTTGTTGGGGTGAAGGTGGAGATGGTCTGGGGTTGTTGGGGTGAAGGTGGCAATAGTCGGGGTTGTTGAGGTGAAGGTGGCGATGGTCGGGGTTGTTGAGGTGAAGGTGGTGATGGTCGGGTTGTTTGGGTGAAGGTGGAGATGGTCTGCGGTTGTTGGGGTGAAGGTGGAGATGGTCTGGGGTTGTTGAGGTGAAGGTGGCGATGGTCTGGGGTTGTTGGGGTGAAGGTGGAGATGGTCTGGGGTTGTTGGGGTGACGGTGGAGATGGTCTGGGGTTGTTGGGGTGAAGGTGGAGATGGTCTGGGGTTGTTGGGGTGAAGGTGGTGATGGTCTGGGATTGTTGAGGTGAAGGTGGCGATGGTCTGGGGTTGTTGGGGTGAAGGTGGAGATGGTCTGGGGTTGTTGGGGTGAAGGTGGCGATGGTCGGGGTTGTTGAGGTGAAGGTGGCGATGATCGGGGTTGTTGAGGTGAAGGTGGTGATGGTCGGGGTTGTTGGGGTGAAGGTGGAGATGGTCTGGGGTTGTTGGGGTGAAGGTGGTGATGGTCTGGGATTGTTGAGGTGAAGGTGGCAATGATCGGGGTTGTTGAGGTGAAGGTGGTGATGGTCGGGGTTGTTGGGGTGAAGGTGGAGATGGTCTGGGGTTGTTGGGGTGAAGGTGGTGATGGTCTGGGATTGTTGAGGTGAAGGTGGCGATGGTCTGGGGTTGTTGGGGTGAAGGTGGAGATGGTCTGGGGTTGTTGGGGTGAAGGTGGAGATGGTATGGGGTTGTTGAGGTGAAGGCGGCGATGGTCTGGGTTGTTGGGGTGAAGGTGGAGATGGTCTGGGGTTGTTGGGGTGAAGATGGCTATGGTCTGGGGTTGTTGAGGTGAAGGTGGAGATGGTCAGGGTTGTTGGGGTGAAGGTGGCGATGGTCTGGGATTGTTGAGGTGAAGTTTGCGATGGTCGGGGTTGTTGAGTTGAAGGTTGCGATGGTCGGGGTTGTTGGGGTGAAGGTGGCGATGGTCGGGGTTGTTGAGGGGAAGGTGGTGATGGTCTGGGTTGTTGGGGTGAAGGTGACGATGGTCGGGGTTGTTGAGGTGAAGGTGGCGATGGTCGGGGTTGTTGGGGTGAAGGTGGCGATGGTCTGGGTTGTTGGGGTGAAGGTGGCGATGGTTGGGGTTGTTGAGGTGAAGGTGGCGATGGTCGGGGTTGTTGGGGTGAAGGTGGCGATGGTCGGGGTTGTTGGGGTCAGGGCGGTGAAGGTAGCGATGGGCTGTGGATGTTGATGAAAGCGGTCGTGACGATGGTCGCAGTGAAGATAGTGGTGGTGGAGATATGAAGGCGATGGTGGCGAGGTTATGGGGTGACGGTGGTGATGGTCGTGATGGGGTGTTGCTGACTATGTGACTGAATGCATGTGGAGAAGAGCTGAAGGTGGAGAGATGGTGACGATGGTGTGAGGCTTGTAATGGGATGAGCGATGGTGACGACGCTGTCTTCTAAGCGCATTCTGTCGGCCCAACGCAATAGCATTCATCACGCACTGTACAATCACACATCATGTCCTGCAGATGGAATAAACATGCCCCGATGTCATATTATACTCAATTTAGGTAATACATGGACGTATTTGCTATGAATTAAGTTATTGTTTGTACATCGTATATATTCGTGCAGCTTTGACAACATTAACATTTTCCTTTTGCGTTATCCTGCGAAAACAACGAGCAGTCTCAGCGTCGTCCCATTGTGCGCCACGTCATTAATACCGTGTCGCTCATGTGCGTCTCTCTTGTGACTCCACTGCTAGTGGAGGCTGCGGGGAGAGAGAGTTGGCGAATGGTGTGGATTTTACGAGCCACTGATGGTAGCCGTGACCGGGAATCGCTCGGGTCGCATCGTTCAAAGGACGGTGCGCTAACCACTGCGCCACCGCTCAACTCCACAATGTTCTCATGCACGTTCACGTGTACGTTATATACAGTACTCTAGACTCTACATACTGTATACTGGAGAAAGTAGGCTGTCACGTGTCTCCCTGCTCGCACAATCATTCGGAGGAACTAATTTTCATTGGCAGGCGCTGAGCCAGCGGTGGAAATTCTCCATTCCTATGGCGGGGACCGTTATGCCCTTAGCACAACCGCTGGTGCATGCATGTACTGTATGTTGAACTTCTTTCGCACCGTACGTAGCCAACCGTGCCAATCGGTGGTGCTGTTGTTGACAAGGTGTCACGTAAATTGTGGTAACATTGCATGTTGTTGATGTGCACATGCAAATGCATACGTACAAACCGCACATAAAGTGCCTGCCGCTTACGAGCTGGGATCACGGGTTCTGTGTGTGCCTCGTGAAGTACAGAGCGTGAGAGCCACCAATAAGATATTGGTTGTGGTGAAGGCGAAACGGCTCAGGGAGGTATCCATCCAACAGTAGGTAGATGATGGTTATTTAGAAGATATATTGTTCAAGGCTTAAACAAATCTATATTATTAGTTTGTGATTTAAGTGGTAGATGAAAAACGTATATTTTAAAAAGGTATATAAAATGTTCACAGTGCAGTGAGTGTCCATTGGACGCGTGAGGGATCTTGGGTGGTTCGGGTGTCGGAGTCGTGATGGGAGTCTGCGGCACTCACAACACGGGGTCGAGCCCTGGTCTCACTCATCCCGTGGTCAACACCGCGTTCTCAAGTCTGGGCAGGTTGATGGTCTCAGCCGGGGCACCAGACACACGCAGAAACAATCCCTGGGTGTTAGATTAGATTGAGCAATTTGGATAAAGTCCAGCTCTCAGAATTAAGTATACAAATATTGGTTTATAAGAGGGTTTTTTGGGGTTTTATCGCATAAATATAAATGTGTCGTTAAACCCGCCACCACCCGACACAGCCAATTAGTAAGCTTTGTCATGTAAAAAGAACATGAACAATTCGTTATTAGTACAGCACACCGATGTGTTGGAGAGCGAATCCACAACATTTACAATCTGGATGTGTCGTCAGTAATTACAACTCGCATCATCAGACGGACAGCAGCCAGATTTGTGGAGATCTCCTTCTGTTTCAAATATTGGTGTGTCGAGCCAGACGACAAACCATCTGATGGCAGAGTGCGAAAGGAGCACAGAGGGCACCCTTTGCGAGGGGCTCCGGGAGGGGGTCTCTGTGGACGTGTACATGCGGCGCGAGCATGCCCACATTGTATGTTGTGCTGTCGATAGGATTTGGTCCTCATATATAATTAATGTACAGCGTTATGGGATGCAATTGCCATGAATGATGCCATATATAAAATGAAAGTACACTGTGTTATTATGTGGCGTCTCAGGACACGATGCACATAGCACAGGTTGGGGGGAAATTATAAAATATAATTATAAACCCGAACACACGAAGTGCATGCATTGTGGGCAAACGTTGTAAGAATGCTGCATCGTTCGACATTGCGGCCACAACAAAACGTGGATGTGAGTATGTGCTGCCCCTTGCGCGTCACGTGGAAGTGCTTTGCCTGAATGATGATGGATCTCCCCCCTCCCCCAGGTTGAAATCGACTTTGCATCAGAGTTCTTAATCAGCGATTGGCCAACCATCCCAAGCGGGAGCCTGGCCGAGCAGCAGCCTTGAGGCCCACGGAGTCCCATTATGGGTAAATAAAAGGGGCGCTCTTGTGGCTGCTCTGAGATGTTTAATTTTAGCCAAAGCAGTGCAGCACGTGTTCGTGCTTAGGCCTGGGGTTGTTTTAGCCTGGAAATGTTTTCTCGGCAAAGTCTTCTCAGGAATGATTTAACGGCGGTGCCATTTTAAAGGAATAAATAGGTCAGGAGTTCTCACTTGGGGAATATTTTTGGTAGGAATTGTTGATAAACGCTTCCATGTTTGAAATTCAAAAGGAATGCCGTGTTCAATGTTAAACATTTGATACATTTATTGAATGTTTGGGGATGTTTTTTTTCCTGTGGAATCATTCGGCACCTTTTATGCTTGTGAATGTGTTTCCTGTCTGGGAATGAGCAATATAATCCTGGTGAGATTCTGGCGATTTGCGAATGTCTGGGATCGTTCCGAGTGTGGTGGATGTTTTGGTTTGGGGTCGTCTATGCGGCCTGCGAATAGTCACGGTGATTTCCCTGCGGAATGATCAGGTTCACGGGTGTGCCAAACGTCTTGGGAATGTCTGAGCATACAACCACGGGGAATATCTCACAGCGGGATAATCTCCATCACCATCGGCCGTGATCTACGCACTGCTGGATGAAGGATGCTGTAAGCCACCGCTCACCGTTAGTAACACTCATTGACGAAGAGTTGCCCTTTGTTGCTACACTGCTGGATGAACGCCTTCCCTCGACGTGTCAGTCACGGAAATTGTGTCCCCATACTCCACCACGCCGATCAGTGCGGGTTTGTGAAGGCAGGAGGAGGGAAGCCCATGAGCGGTTCAGAGTATGCTCACCCTTGGCCTGGAATAGAACTCAGGTCTGCCAGGTTCACATTACGCTCACCCTTGGCCTGGAATAGAACTCAGGTCTGCCAGGTTCACATTACGCTCACCCTTGGCCTGGAATAGAACTCAGGTCTGCCAGGTTCACATTGTGCTCACCCTTGGCCTGGAATAGATCTCAGGTCTGCCAGGTTCACATTACACTCACCCTTGGCCTGGAATAGAACTCAGGTCTGCCAGGTTCACAGTACGCTCACCCTTGGCCTGGAATAGAACTCAGGTCTGCCAGGTTCACATTGCGCTCACCCTTGGCCTGGAATAGAACTCAGGTCTGCCAGGTTCACATTGCGCTCACCCTTGGCCTGGAATAGAACTCAGGTCTGCCAGGTTCACAGTACGCTCATCCTTGGCCTGGAATAGAACTCAGGTCTGCCAGGTTCACATTACGCTCACCCTTGGCCTGGAATAGAACTCAGGTCTGCCAGGTTCACATTACGCTCACCCTTGGCCTGGAAGAGAACTCAGGTCTGCCAGGTTCACATTGCAGTGCGCTGCACCAGCGGGCCGCTCGCTTGGATAACATCTCTAGCTCACGGGCCGTGACTTAGCCGAGCGTTGGCCCGTTTACTGATTATTGCAGAGGTTTGCGGTTTAAACCCAGCGGCTGCCCTTATTAATACTGCGGGAGAAGTGGCGTAGTCGCTACATCATCAGCTCAGAGGGTGCGGCAATCAGCAGTCAGGTGGGGGTCCCAATATTGAATTTGACTCGCACGGTCACGCCGAGGCTACTGCCGATCGCGGCTCCTCTCGCCCAATCACGTCGTCATTGCGCTCACGGTCTCGGACATTTAACGCTGTAGAGGCACTCCGTCGTCGCACAATGCAGCCACAACAGCTCGCCAGTGTGGTGGTTGTCAAGGGGGCCCCCAACTCGTAGCTTTGGCCAACAGAGGGGGCAGAGGCACCCCCTGCCCCACGCTCGTTACGCTGCTGTGCGGGAGTATTCACCATAAATTCGTGCCATCCAAGTCACAGTCGACGTTAAAGATCCGATTTTCTTCAGAGAAGAGTTGGCTCACGCTTGAAAAATTTCCGCTTTTCATAAATCCACGAAAGCGCCACAGACTCGCCGTTGAAGGTAGCGCCTTGGCGATCGCTCTGCGCTCTAAGGGAGATGTCTCGCTCGGGGAGTGTTGGGGAACGGTGTGCAGATCTTGTGTGAGGAGGGTCATTGAGAGCTTCACTGCTGTGGTGGTGCTGGTGGTGGTGCTGGTGGTGCTGGTGGTGCTGGTGGTGGTGCTGGTGGTGGTAGTGGTGCTGGTGGTATTGGTGCTGGTGGTGGTGTTGGTGGTGGTGTTGGTGGTGTTAGTACTGGTGGTGGTGTTGGTGTTGGTGGTGTTAGTGCTGGTGGTGGTGTTCGACACTTCACGTGGCCTCAAGGTGCACATGGCCTGGCACAAGCGTCGTGGTGACGTCACCGCCACTTAGTGGCGAATGGCGGTTGTTGTTGTTGTTGGTGGTGGTGTTGGTGGTGTTAGTGCTGGTGGTGGTGTTGGTGGTGTTAGTGCTGGTGGTGGTGTTGGTGGTGTTAGTACTGGTGGTGGTGTTGGTGGTGGTGGTGGTGCTGGTGGTGGTACTGGTGGTGGTGGTGCTGTTGGTGGTGGTGTTAGTGCTGGTGGTGGTGTTGGTGGTGTTAGTGCTGGTGTTGGTGGTGGTGTTGGTGGTGTTAGTGCTGGTGGTGGTGTTGGTGGTGTTAGTGCTGGTGGTGGTGTTGGTGGTGGTGGTGGTGCTGGTGGTGGTGCTGGTGGTGGTGGTGCTGTTGGTGGTGGTGTTAGTGCTGGTGGTGGTGGTGTTGGTGGTGTTGGTGGTGTTTGGTGGTAGTGCTGGTGGTGGTGCTGGTGGTGGTGGTGTTGGTGGTGTTGGTGGTGCTGGTGGTGGTGTTGGTGGTGCTGGTGGTGGTGCTGGTGGTGGTGGCGCCACACCGCCAGTCGCGCCACGCCCGCGTGCACCCCCACCCCGCTCTGAGATTCCGGGCACCACCCCCTCGACCCAAGACGCATCACTCCCCCGGGAATCGTGAGCACAGTCGCTGCCTCATGCTCGCCCTCTCGTTTCGTTCTATCACCGCCCCCGCCTTGTTGTACGCGGTGATGATTATTAAGAGTCGTGGTTTATTGCCGCAGTAAATCATTCCTCACACGGCACGTACGGGAATTCATGCCCTGTGCGTATTTGCATAAAGTTGCGTTAATTGATTTGCACAGTACATGAGCACTTGGGAATACTAGAAGATTTAAACGTTAGATCTCCAGTGGCGTGATTCCGGCAGCCTCATTTCGCATGTTCTTTTTCTTTGCATTTTCAAATTAAAACGATCCCACCTTTGGTAAATGTTGTAGTTTAACTATTTAATCGCAATATTTTCCAATTGATTTATATTACGCATTTCTCATTTCAACGAGTCACGTTGCATGGTCTAACATACTCCTTATGCTCATCTCTTCTCTTTATAAATGAAACTCAAGCCGCACTAATTAAGCGTTACGTGAGTAGTTTTATCCTGCTCTGTTTTAGACGCTTGACACCGGTGGTAATTTTGTTGTTGTAAATTACACTTTAGGAGTAACCATCCGACTGTAAGCATTTTCATTGTATTATCCTAAAGCTGAATGTATCCGGAGAAGTATCGACGACGTCTCAGGCCTGCTCCAGGGATGGCGCCGTGGACGGGGGAGCGCTCGGCTACCCGTGGGTGGAACGGGGCACCTGGACACAAACAGCCGCTGTGCATTTCGGGAAGAAATCTGAATCGGAAATGTTTATTTCGACTGGGGGAGAGGAATCCGATGAGCTATGAAGCTCTTTTTCACGGATGTCCAGTAGGGGCATCCGTGAGTGCTGTTAGTGAGCACCTGTTAAGGTCAGCATGGCTCACGACGAGGTGGCGTGCTGCCATTACCACGCCCAGTCATGTTCTTCTGTCCAGTGCTGATGTTTACACACCAGGCACTCGTTCGAGGTTGAGTCGACTTAGGGGAGTGTCAGGAACACTTCAGATATCACACACACTCGCCAGGTTTTCGTGCGGTCGTGATGTTACGTTGATGGCATTCACATTGAACGGCACATTAGCCAGCCAATCACAGGGGTGGTTACTTCCTGCAGCTGCCGCTGCTGCCCAGCGGGGTAAACCCCACCTTGAGCCATGACGTTATATGGGCTGAGAGGTTATCCCTCCCCCACAAGACCTCACGCTCAGCCAACCCTCCAGGGCGGTGATTTACTTTGTTGCCGATGGAATGAAAGAGCGATTTGTGATTCACGAGCTGCTGAGGCAGTTTCTATCCAGCGCCCGACTCGCTTGCACAGGGAGCGTTTGAATATTCCACGTGGCCAATTGCGTGGTCGCCTGCTGCTACCTCGTGGAAGCCCGAGGGGGGGGGGGGTCAGTCTCCTGGCCAGGTGACGTCATAGTTTTGGCCAGGTGACGTCATAGTCTTGGCCAGGTGACGTCACAGGCACCTGTCCATACCCACGTGGAGTACCAGCCCCTTGCACTCACGTTGGCCACTGCGCCGTGAGGGTAACAGCCAATCAGCACGCCCCAATTGCACTGCCGGGCTACCACCAAGGTTGTTTCTGTCAGACGAGGTGTACGGACAAAGACAAAGATCCCCCGTGTAGCCTGAGCAGACTGTTGGGGCAAGTGCTGTTAGCGAGTAGCACTTATGAAGGCACGATGGGATGGGTGGCCAGCACCACGCCCAGCCGCCTTTGTCTCCCCAGTGGTAATGTTTACGCATCGCATCAGGTTCTCATTTGAGGCTGAGTCGACCTAGAGGAGGCCGAGAACCGGTTTAGATAATCGTCACTGGTGTTGGCCGTGAGCGGGATTCGAACTTGGCACGCCGGGTTCGTAGTGCAGCGCGCTGACCGCTACACTACCGCTCCCCATGGTGCACCTACGCACACAATACAAATACAAAGAACCCCCATATAGCCTTTAAGAGACTGTAGGGACAAGTGCTGTTAGCGAGCACCTACGAAGGCCGGCACGGCACACAAGAGGGGGAGTGGCCAACACCACGCCCGGCCGCCTTTGTCTCCCTAGTGGCGATGTTTACACATCGCACCACTGGTGTTGGCCGTGAGCGGGAATCGAACTCGGGTGGCCAGGTCCGTAGCGCAGCGCGCTAACTGCTACACCGCTGCTCCCCACACACACGGACACGTCTACACTCGTACACACACACACAAATCTACACTCGCACACGCGTCTACACGTACACACACACAGCCTTGGTGAACACACACACACAGCCTTGGTGAACACACACACACAGCCTTGGTGAACACGCACGCTTCGCCAAGTGCAACAAACACACCGCGGCCTGCACGCAAATAACTGCACACGCGCGCACGATGCATAATTAAACAGCGCGCTGCCATCTACGAGGACTGATAAGGGCGCTCATTAGTGGCGCGGAGCGAGCTGGAGAAGTCGTCTTTACAGCCGGCGATGGCGTGGATGTGATGAGCCAGCAGCGCTGGCGTTATACATCACTCACATCATTCACATCACTCACATCACTCACGTCATTCACTGCAGCGTGCCGTGCGGTGCGCGTGGTTGTCCTGCAAAGGCACGGACACAATAACAACAAACAACAACACGTGATAGCTTTTGACCACTGGGAAGAAAGACAAGTCTTCCAGACGTGGTGTTCTTCATCCGTTAGTTGAACGCGTGTGGCTTTCGCGACCAGTCCGAAGCGGTGAACAATTGGCACGGTCCGTGCACGCGACAAACCCGACGCATTGGCTGCGTCGGGTGGTGGTGGGTGAACGACACATTTATATTGACGCGATCTAACCCCCCCCCCCACTCTATCATTAATTAATAATTGGTTATTGTGCAACGTCGGTGACCGGAACTGCTTTCACACATTTGGTGTTCATCGGTGTCCGTAGCCGCCTCTTGGGCGGCGTCCAAGCCGCGGTCGACGCTGACAGACCGCGTGGGGCCACGGGATCTGAGGGGCTTCGCAATCGTTCAGCAATTTTAAGTTAAATCTAAAAACTAACTTTTCTGAAACTTGCTTTTATTGGAGATTATTTTAGAGTGTTATTTTTTTATATGCCTTCGCTAGCAATTTATTAAAATGTATTTTTTTTGTATTGAAATTAATTGTATTGTTCTTGCGATGTAGTCTTTTAACAATGTTTTATTTTAACTATACGGCACTTTGAATTGCATCTTTTGTACGAAATAGTGCTACAGGTGATGTGGCCGGGTGATGTAGCCGGGTGATGTGACCAAGTGATGTAGCCGGGTGATGTGGCCAGGTGATGTAGCGGGGTGATGTGACCGGGTGATGTGGCCGGGTGATGTGGCGGGGTGATGTGACCAGGTGATGTAACTGGGTGATGTGACCGGGTGATGTGACCAGGTGATGTGGCCAGATGATGTGACTCGGTGATGTGGCCGGGTGATGTGGCTAGGTGACGTGACCGGGTCATGTGACCAGGTGATGTGGTCGGGTGATGAGGCCGAGTGATGTGGTCGGGTGAAGTGACCGAGTGATGTGGTCGGGTGAAGTGACCGAGTGATGTGGTCGGGTGAAGTGACCGGGTGAGAGCCGTTGAGACACGTGGGCTGAGTGACAGTTCCTGCTCACGTGCCGCAGCGAGGATGTTGCTCCTTCTGATGGTTTGCAATGTTCTCATCTGCGACGGGAATTCAACTGAAAGGTTGCTTGGTCCTCCGCGCATGGATTGGGCACCAGAGTCGCTTTGGCAAAGGAGAGTTGGCTGCCAAAGGGAGGTTCGACGCAGCGCAGGAAAGCACGGTGCAAGATACATATGTGATAAAGAGCTTCATAGCTCATCGGATTCCTCCATAATAAATCCAGATTCGGATTCCGAAGAGCAGCAAGTTGTCAAATATGTAAAGCACTCGCAAAGAAGTATGGGAATATGTGTTATGAGAGAACTGACGTTCTGCAAAGCACCGAATGTTTAAACATACAGTATTACAAACATTAATTTTGTAATACTGTACAGCCATTAAAATCACGTTAAAATATTTCGCCATTTGAAATAAAAAACGTTTGTAGGTAAAATTTGGAAAGTGTTGTTGGTTTTGTAGAGAACGAGTTGGAAACTTTTCCTTGATAGTGTTCACGCGATAATTGTTTTTAAAAATTGTCATCGCTGCCCAGGTTGTGCGTGCACTGCTCGAATGGCGAAGGAGGCGGCAGCAGCAGCGCACTGAGCCAGTGAAAGCAATTCCACGTTCTCATGGTGCAGCCAGTCCCTCCGTAGGACAACCACCACCGACTTCACACGGAGTGGAGCTCCCTGCCGCTCTCCGAGGCGTGCCGGGGTCGTGCCGGCACATTCGTTCGCCGCGGTGTCCGATGTTTCACACGACGACCTGGGAGCTTCTTCAGGAACGCGGCTTAGCTCCACGTGGCTCTCTCCTGGAATCGAATTCACGCCCACCGATTTGGATATCGCGCCGAACAAATACGCAGGGGACAACCCCAAGCAAAAGCCACTGCACAAACCCCACGGAGACCCACTCGCCCGTGATACTCGTCGTATCGGAGGGATGATGATGATGATGGTGGTGGCCCGAGTCGTGCCCTAAGTAGGATTTGAACTCGCGGGCTCCCGATGGCGGTCCGAGCGGCTCTGACCACTGCGCCCCCTGTCCCGAGGAGCGGCCCGCGCGCTACGCGGGGGCGCGCGACTTCGCGTTCTGGCACGGACAGTCGCGGGTCACTGGTTGCGTTTTCCGAGCATCTGTCCGGCGCCTTCTGCCGGGAAACGCCTTGGGTCCCAGGGCTCAGACTTTGCCTCCCTCCCTCTCCCCGCCCCATCCGTCTTGCGTCTTTATTAAATCGATTCCCCACGCCCGCGCAACCTCCTCTCGAGGGGACATCTCCACGCATCTGTAATGTCGTTGAGAGAGTGCAGGAGAGAGAGAGAAACAAATTAAAACCGCACTCGCCGTTCCTCAAATGTCACCGTGTCACCCCCGCGTGGCCCGTCGTCCGTGTTTACCAGGAGCGGAAGCGAACTTTCGCCCGCCCGCACTTTTGTTGACTTGGCGCTACAAACGCAGGCGGGGCACACGCTCCGGCGTCGTCCGCCACCACCACCACACGCGGTCGCTTTGTGTTTCCGTTTTGTGTTTCCGTTTTGTGTTTCCGCCAGTCTCCACACGCAAACGTCCTGGCTGCCGCGTCTTGCAGGGTCGGTGCTCTCTCTCCCTCTTCTCTCTCTCCTTGTCTCTCCCTCTTCTCTCTCTCCCTGTCTCTCCCTCTTCTCTCTCTCTCCCTGTCTCTCCCTGTCTCTCTCCCTGTCTCTCTCGCCCGCCCGCGAGCCACGTCGCAGCGTCGACGCGATCGTAGCGACTCGTCGCGACGATCGACGACGTCCGCGCCGTCCCGTGCAACGCAACGGCGCCGCGAAAGGCGGCGGCGTGATTCATGGTTCAGCCGCTCCCTCGTTCACGGCCCTCTTCCAGACACCTTGGCAATTTATTTTCGGGAATCGTCATTATAATTAAACGGAGAATGGATGTACAATGTATGTTTAACAAGTCGGTGGGATGTTTTAGAAGAGAGAGAGAGCCATTGTGTGCCGTCATCGTGGGCACGGCGGTGGCTAGGAGATGTTAACTACCTCGCCTGGTATACAGGAGGCCGTGGGTTCGACCCCGACCCTATATATTTGGAGTTTGCGGTGTCTTTCTCTCCCCGTGGCTGCGTGGATTTTTCTCCGCGTCCTCCGTTTTCCCTCTCCACATTTGGAATCAACATCACAACGCGTTTTAAAGTATTTGACTGCTGCTGCACATTCCCACGTATTAATAAGCCACTTCGTTCAGCTATCATTTGTTACCAAATCACTTCTGAAAAAGAGCTACATAGCTCAGCGGGCCTTTCCTGGTAAATCTGAAATGTCTAAATACCTTCAACGAAACTCTCCCCACTGTGGCAGGCCACTGGACCCCCAATTGGAAGGTTCCAATTGCAGTCATCGGCCAGGTTCGTCCCCTCGTCCCACGTGTGCCACAATGCGAGACGTCAACAGTGGCTGTTCTACGGACGGACTGGTGCCCCACCATGGCAATGTGGAATTTCCACTGCGAGCTTAGGGCAGCCAACAGACCTGGACACCGCCCAACGCCCGTTCTAACAGGGAGAAGACACGCTCACTTTGGATGTTGAAAACTAATAACGGATAATTATGTCTGGTCCTACGTACGCGCGGTTTCTGCAATTTCGCTCATGTTAAACCAAGTCTCTCTGACGGTGCATCCTGTAACAGGGAAATCCCATTGGGCACCCGCGTGGCTGAATCAAGGACATTGTGCATTCTTTTTAAGAGGCCACTTTTCAATTAAAAATCGATTTTTTTTTTTGCTTTAAAATACATCTGTTGAGGCCGTTGCGTAGCTTGAACCGATTGATTCGTCTCACAAAAGGTGTGTTCACACGGCAGTTGTCTCGCACGAAGACAAAGATCCCCCGTATAGCCTGAACACACTGGTGGGGCAAGAGCTGTTAGCGAGCACCTCTGAAGGCCGGCACGGTATGTGTGGGGGGTGGGTGGTTAGCACCACGCCCGACCGCCTTTGTCTCCCCAGTGGCGATGTTTACACACCGCACCAGGTACTCGTTTGAGGCTGAGTCGACCTAGGGGAAGCACAGGACCGGTTCACATATCATCACTGGCGTTAACCGTGAGTGGGAATCGAACCCGGATTGCCGGGTTCGTAGCTCAGCGCGATAATTGCTGCACGACCGCTAACCTGCACACACGCACCCACGTGTACACGCACACACACACGAACCCACGTGTACACACGCACTCACATGTACACACGCACCCACGTGTACACACGCGCACGGACGCACACACACGCACCCACGTGTACACACACACGCACCCACGTGTACACACACACGCACCCACGTGTACACACGCACCCACATGTACACACGCGCACGGACGCACACACACGCACCCACGTGTACACACACACGCACCCACGTGTACAAACGCACCCACATGTACACACGCGCACGGACGCACGCACACGCACTCACGTGTACGCACACGTGCACCCGGCTGGCTAAACGTCGACTTGTATGTCACGAGCGCAGCGTCACTGCAGAGACCACCCTGCTCTCCTTCACTCAGGTGTTTCAGGTGATGAGTAATAATTCATGAGGTGAGTAGTAATCAGGAGAATATCGATTATTTTACTCTTTTAATGTTGCGCACTTTGGACGTGAGTAGCTTTCAATCTGCGTGTTCACTGATTTTGGTATTTTCGGATTATTAAAAGGGTCGAATGATCTCCCTGATCAAACCAGCAATGGGGCGGTGCTCATCTCCTCTGACGGGCCCCGGGGGGTCAGCGGTGGGAAACACCACATTCCTATGGCAGGAGCCAGCCTCTGCCAACGATGATTTCAGAACAGCGCTCCTCACTCGATCAATTCCGAGGCAGGAGATGGGATGAGTAAAACCACCGTGCGGGGAGTGAACTCCCAACCTCTCGATTGTGATGCAAGTGCTTGAACCATGGTCCGGCCACACGTGACCGGAATGCATGTCCCAGTACTCATGTAGCGAGTTCAAATGAGTCGCAGACGTACTCTTTGGAGGCAACACATTTATTAACACCAACATTCGGGGTAACTGCCCCTTAACAGAATAACAACCTATGGTGGTGACCACCAGGCTAACTACTTTACTTTAATTACAACGTAACTGCTACAACGGACCGGACCACAGCTTGGGTCCAGGTCCACGTGTTGGAGACTCTGTAGGACGTAGACGAATGTTTCTTCAGGATGAACAACAACGCCGGTCCCCCTGAGGGACCCGGCTTAGATCCTCTGCGGCGTGGCCGGCTCCGCCCTTGGCCACGACCACCTTCCAGAACCCTCGAGCAGGATCTGGACCCCGACCACGTGACCACCCCGAGCCCCCACTTTGGGCCCCTTTGTAAACATAACCAGTCACGTGTCCTCTGGGGTCAACCAGAGTGCCACAGCCTCCAGTAACCCCTTCCCTATGGCCAGCACTCGCACGCCCGATCCTGTAGGGCTGGCACTGCACGCCAAGCGTGGTGCCATCCAGCGCTATCCATCAGCGCTGACCGAGCCCCTCTAGGGCTGGTACTGCACCCACATCCACGTGGTGTCCGCGATGTCGCTACACCGCACGCCGTGCCTCTCTAGGGCCGGCACTACACAGTGACATCCCGTGATGTCACTACCCTAAACTAAAACTATAAATATTTTTAAAACTTTAATTCATTTTTAACCAGGTAAAGCCCACTGAGCTATGTAGCTCCTTTTCAGAAGCGACCTGGCCACAAAATGATAACCCAACGAAGATTGCTCATCATCGTGTGGTAATGTATAGAAGCCAAATACTCTAAACGCGTGATGTTGATTCTAAATGTGTAAGGAAAAACCGGAGGACCCGCAGAAAAATCCACGCGACCACGGGGGGCCTGGATCGAACACCACGACCTCCTGTATACCTGGCGAGGTAGTTAACATCTCGCCACCGCGGCACCCAGGATGAACAGTGCTCCGTTCATAAGCGTCAGGGCAGAGGCGACGGGATGCAGCACGGGCTGGCTGCAGGGCTCCTCTGTGCAAAACCCATTCGAGGCTTTGTGTGAGGAGGACGCAACGCAGGACTTGAGTGGCTACATGTCGAGGCGTCCTGCGCCATCCTAGCAGCAGCAGCAGCCGCGTGCCGATGACGAACCTTCCCGCACTAGTCACTTTCTTGTCGAGTTCCCGGAGCGCGACCGATGAATGCGGCGCGTGGAGACGGGCGGCCGAGGGTTTCGTGGAGAAGCGAGAGGAACGGAGCTCGCGCCACCGCGACTCTCGGCTGCGATCGCTAAACTCATCCACAGCCTCCAAAAAGGCCACAAAAAACCATTGCAAGCCCCTCGGTTGAGTGCGAGTCCAATTCCAGCAGTGAGAACCCCCTGGGGTCTGGCCACGCCACGCAGTACGCCGCCCACACAGAGGGTGACCGGGCGGGTGGCACCACGCCCTGTAGCATCGACTCGCAATCAGACACCGATGGGTTGAAGCCCAACCTTCCTCGAGGGTGTATAAAATAGGTACCACTTTGTGGAGTTTACTTGCTTGTTTACGTGATTGTGTACTTTCTTGCTTACTTTCTTGTCTAGTTGTCTGTGTACTTGCGTGTTTCCTGGTTTATGTGTTTGTTTACTTGTGTGCTTAGTGCAATGCGTTCGCGCCGAGCCAGGCGGTAGCTTCATCGTCTGCGAGACGCCGCTCAGACGGCTGAGCGGACGCGGAGTTTTTTGTTTGTTGACGATTATCGCCATCCTCTGCCCTGCGCCACAGCTGCAGGCGCTGTGCCGCCGTGGGGGGACCGGCTCGCAGCGCACCGAGCGAGCAATCCAGAAGTGGCCAGTGTGAATCCCCACCTCCTGGCGCAACAGTGGAGTCACACCACGCTGAGTCGATTGGCGGCAGGGCGCGCGTGGCGCGGTAAACTGTGGGTATGCACACCTCTCCCAAGACGTCTGCCCAGTGTGGAAAAGTAGACCCTGGGGAGGCCCTTCCACCAGCAGCAAGCAGCGTGAGCGGGTAGTTGCAGCGCTGCTTGAGCATGAAGAGCGTAGGGCAACCGCCAACCACCACAGCGGGAATGTGGAATTGTCTGCGCCACTATCTCGGAGCCGCCCATAACGCCCCGCGCGCGATCTCCAACTCTCCGTCCAGACGAGCGAGCCAGGAGTCGCAGGAGTCACGGGGCCTCGCGCCTGGCTCAAAACATCGGAGCTGCCTCGCCACAGCCGTGGGTGGCTCTGCGAGCCACAGCCGTGGGTGGCACGGCAGAGGGCTTATGGCCACACGAGCAATCCGGAGGTCGCCACCTCCGATGAGCACGGTTGGCTCACGTACGGTGCGAAAGAAGTGCAACATACGCACTCCGTTCGTGGCCACGCGCGCTCCACAGACGCGCGGCCGCGTGGTACTCACGGGGAGAGCCGCACTCCGAAATCAAATCTCGGGGCATCTGGAGTCAATTCCCAACTCGTGGTGGACGTCTGCGTGTCACACCGAGTGTGTGTGCGTGCCAGCTAGCGAGTGTGTGTGTGCATGTGTGTGTGGGTGTGAGCGCGTGCGTGCAGTAGGGGGGCGGTAGTGTAGCAGTTCGCACGTTGCGCTACGAACCCGGCGACTCGCGTTCGTATTCCCTCTTGCGGCCAATACCAGTGACGATTATATCTGAACCAGTCCTGGGTCTCCCCTAGGTCGACTCAAATGAGTACGTGGTGTTGTGTGTAGTAAAACATCGTCACTGGGAAGACAAAAGCGGCCGGGCGTGGTGCTGGGCACCCACCTCCTTGTGTGCCGTATCGGCCTTCATAAGTGCTACTCGCTAACAGCACTTGCCACGACAGTTTGGCAAGGCTACATGGGGGATCTTTGTCTTTGTGCGTCTCTCTCTCTCTGTAACTCTGTTAGCGAGCCCTCTCGGATTCCGCGGCCGTATAAGGGTCGCGCGGTCCTCCCCGCTGACAATGTTCATGCACACCACGTCAGTTAAGGTTGAGTCGACCTAGATGAGACCCAGGACAGCCTCAGATAATTCTTGTCCACGGTAGGTGCGGACCTTGGTGGTCTCTAACAATAGGTGATCACAAACAATAGGTGACCACAAACAATAGGTGATCTCTAACAATAGGTGATCTCTAACAATAGGTGATCACAAACATAGGTGATCTCTAACAATAGGTGATCTCTAACAATAGGTGATCACAAACAATAGGTGATCTCTAACAATAGGTGATCGCTAACAATAGGTGATCTCGAACAATAGGTGATCACAAACAATAGGTGATCATAAACAATAGGTGATCTCTAACAACAGGTGATCTCTAACAATAGGTGATCACAAACAATAGGTGATCTCTAACAACAGGTGATCACAAACAATAGGTGATCGCTAACAATAGGTGATCACAAACAATAGGTGAGCTCTAACAATAGGTGATCACAAACAATAGGTGATCACAAACAATAGGTGATCACAAACAATAGGTGATCACAAACAATAGGTGATCTCTAACAATAGGTGATCACAAACAATAGGTGATCTCTAACAATAGGTGATCTCTAACAATAGGTGATCTCTAAAAATAGGTGATCTCTAACAATAGGTGATCACAAACAATAGGTGATCTCTAACAATAGGTGATCTCTAACAATAGGTGATCTCTAAAAATAGGTGATCTCTAACAATAGGTGATCTCTAGCAATAGGTGATCACAAACAATAGGTGATCTCTAACAATATGTGATCTCTAACAATAGCTGATCACAAACAATAGGTGATCAAAAACAATAGGTGGTCTCTAACAATAGGTGATCTCTAACAATAGGTGGTCGCTAACAATAGCTGATCACAAACAATAGGTGATCTCTAACAATAGGTGATCTATAACAATAGGTGATCACAAACAATAGGTGATCTCTAACAATAGGTGATCTCTAACAATAGGTGATCTCTAACAATAGGTGATCTCTAACAATAGGTGATCACAAACAATAGGTGATCGCTAACAATAGGTGATCGGATCTCTAACAATAGGTTATCTCTAACAATATGTGATCGCTAACAATAGGTGATCACAAACAATAGGTGATCTCTAACAATAGATGATCTCTAACAATAGGTGATCACAAACAATAGGTGATCTCTAACAATAGGTGATCTCTAACAATAGGTTATCTCTAACAATATGTGATCGCTAACAATAGGTGATCACAAACAATAGGTGATCTCTAACAATAGGTGATCTCTAACAATAGGTTATCTCTAACAATATGTGATTGCTAACAATAGGTGATCACAAACAATAGGTGATCTCTAACAATAGGTGATCACAAACAATAGGTGATCCCTAACAATAGGTTATCTCTCACAATAGGTGATCACAAACAACGGCGATCTCTAACAATAGGTTATCTCTAACAATAGGTGATCTCTAACAATAGGTGATCACAAACAATAGGTGATCTCTAACAACAGGTCATCACAAACAATAGGTGATCTCTAACAATAGGTGATCTCTAACAAAAGGTGATCTCTAAAAATAGGTGATCTCTAACAATAGGTGATCACAAACAATAGGTGATCTCTAACAATATGTGATCTCTAACAATAGGTGATCTCTAAAAATAGGTGATCTCTAACAATAGGTGATCTCTAGCAATAGGTGATCACAAACAATAGATGATCTCTAACAATATGTGATCTCTAACAATAGCTGATCACAAACAATAGGTGATCAAAAACAATAGGTGGTCTCTAACAATAGGTGATCTCTAACAATAGGTGGTCGCTAACAATAGCTGATCACAAACAATAGGTGATCTCTAACAATAGGTGATCTATAACAATAGGTGATCACAAACAATAGGTGATCTCTAACAATAGGTGATCTCTAACAATAGGTGATCTCTAACAATAGGTGATCTCTAACAATAGGTGATCACAAACAATAGGTGATCCCTAACAATAGGTGGTCTCTAACAATAGGTGATCACAAACATTAGGTTATCTCTCACAATAGGTGATCACAAACAACGGCGATCTCTAACAATAGGTATTCTCTAATAATAGGTGATCTCTAACAATAGGTGATCTCTAACAATAGGTGATCTCTAACAATAGGTGATCTCTAGCAATAGGTGATCACAAACAATAGGTGATCTCTAACAATATGTGGTCTCTAACAATAGCTGATCACAAACAATAGGTGATCAAAAACAATAGGTGGTCTCTAACAATAGGTGATCTCTAACAATAGGTGGTCGCTAACAATAGCTGATCACAAACAATAGGTGATCTCTAACAATAGGTGATCTATAACAATAGGTGATCACAAACAATAGGTGATCTCTAACAATAGGTGATCTCTAACAATAGTTGATCTCTAACAATAGGTGATCTCTAACAATAGGTGATCACAAACAATAGGTGATCTCTAACAATAGGTGATTTCTAAAAATATGTGATCACAAACATTAGGTGATCTCTAACAATAGGTGATCACAAACAATAGGTGATCTCTAACAATAGGTGATCTCTAACAATAGGTGATCACAAACAATAGGTGATCTCTAACAATAGGTGATCTCTAACAATAGGTTATCTCTAACAATATGTGATCGCTAACAATAGGTGATCACAAACAATAGGTGATCTCTAACAATAGGTGATCTCTAACAATAGGTTATCTCTAACAATATGTGATTGCTAACAATAGGTGATCACAAACAATAGGTGATATCTAACAATAGGTGATCACAAACAATAGGTGATCCCTAACAATAGGTGGTCTCTAACAATAGGTGATCATAAACATTAGGTTATCTCTCACAATAGGTGATCACAAACAACGGCGATCTCTAACAATAGGTGATCTCTAATAATAGGTGATCTCTAACAATAGGTGATCTCTAACAGTAGGTGATCTCTAACAATTGGTGATCACAAACAATAGGTGATCACAAACAATAGGTGATCTCTCACAGCAGTTTATCTTTAACGATAAGTACTAAAATAAATAAACAAGCAGACAAAACACTTTCACACATCGGTCCCCCCCCCCCACATTAAAAAACATGTTACGTATTTTTGACACATCCCATCAGCATGTTTTCCTGGCTAAGTTTCAGTCGATAATTATTGCACATAAAAGCGACGTGAATGAGACAGAGAATGCATTTCGATTCCTCACTCTCGTGGCAGCGAGCGAGAGAGCGAGGTTTGTATAGAGCCGCTTGACTCATCTCAGATGGAGGGGGAGGGGGCTCAGGCAACAACCGTGACAGAGATTCACCATGACAGAGATTGACCGTGACAGAGATTCACCGTGACAGAGATTCACCGCTAAGCAGGAGACACGACCTGGGGTAGGGGGGCCAATGGGACGTTTGGCGGTGCAGGGCCGAGCACACATCTCGAGCGCCGGCCCTGGAGGGAGTTCCATTTCTCGACGAGAGGGCTTCGGGAGAGAGTTCACGTGGCGTGGGTCTGCATGGATATGTATGTGTGTTGAACTTCGTCTGCACCGTACGTAGCCAAGCCTTACGAAACGTAGGTGCGGGGGGAGGACGACAAACTCAACAAAAAAAAAACATTTCTAAATACATTAGTTTGTCAATCTCGATGATGGTTTAAAAGTGCCATGGCTCCAGTGGCTTCCTTATATCAGATGGGAAGAGCGTTCCAGACGGCCGCAGAAGCGCATCTGAAAGCGCCGCGCGATGCGGCGACAGCCGTCTCTGTTCGATGGCCAACCAGAAACAGCTGCTGCTGCTGCGAGGATGGCCACCGGGGTGGGGGGGGGGGTGCGATCCGGGTGACAAATCAGCTCCGCTCCATCATCGCGCCCCTGCGGTGCATTGCAGAATTTAGGGCGGTGGTATTTGTGGAGAGCGCGATGGTGTAATGGGGTTATGGAAACTGTTAAACATTGCTTAGATTATTTTGCTACTATCAATATCCACACGATGAGCCAACTTCGTTGAGCTATCATTTGTTGCCAGGTCGCTTCTGAAAAAGAAGAACTCGGTGGACTTTACCTGCTAAGATGAAAATAATACATCATGGGACCTCCTTTTCCAGTACCAAAATATGAGAATAGGTTTTTCCCCGTTTATCTGAGTATGTTTTTTGTTTGCATTTTGACCACAAGCATTGTGGTTAATGCAGACATGATTCCTTGTAAGAGGTTTCAGTTTGGTGTTTTAACAACAGATAAAAGGCGAAACCCCTATTCTCATGAAAATAATAGTTTAGTTTTATTTGCATATAATGTAAGTGATTTGTTTACCATGTCCAATACTTTGCGCTGCTATTGTGTTTGTGGACTCTTTGTTGTTGTAACCTTGTGACGCGCCCCTTCTGAACAGTCGTGAAAAAGAGCTTCAGAGCTCATCGGATTCCTCCAGAGTAGCAGATAAAGAAAGAGTCTGATTCTGAGCCTTGCATTCTTTGGGTGTCATGAAGCGGCACGAGCTGATCGATGTTTTCAGCGAATCGCGACGTCCCTCGGAGCATCGGGGGATGATAGGAGGAGGTCCGATGGCAGCGACAGCGGCAGGAGTCGTCCTCTGGGGGGCGATCCTCAGCGTCGATGCCAATCCCCAGACGTCGTGGCGGACTGGGACGATGCTCTCCGCCTGACCATTAAATCTCTCCCCCCCCCCGTTCCCGCAGCATGCCTCTTCCGCTACAACGGACTCTCCCTCGTCTACCTCGTCTTCCTCCTCCTCATCCCGCTCTTCGCCGAGCCAACCAAGGAGACCGTGAGAGGTGAGGCCTCCACGAGACAGAGGCGGCGAGGCGTGCGCGCGTGGTGGCAGTGACGAGCGTGACGGATGCCACCGTGGGAAGTGGTGGCGCAGTTAACGCCGCTGGGCGCTTCCATGCTGATTGATCTGGGTCCGCTCCTTGGTCATGCAGTCGATGAGTAGTGTCAGGTGGCGCTGTCCTGGACATCGCCGAGGTCATTGTGGCCTTCAACGAGCGAGTCCCTGTCGGGGTGAGCAAGTGTCACCCCCTGCCCCACGTGCTGTGGGCACGCGCGCCCTGTGGAGCGGAACGGGGCTCCCCGCGTCCGTCTTGCACCCTCAGGGGAGCCCGGCGCCCGTGGGTCCCCTGTGGCCCATGGGGTCGGTGCAGTTGCACCGCCTGCACACCGCGTAGCTCCGTGCATGGTCACTTACCCATCTCGCCCAACCACAGACAAAAATCGCCCATGTAGCCTTAACAGACTGTCGGGGCAAGTGCTGTTAGCGAGTAGCACCTATGAAGGCCGGCACGGCACACAAGGGGATGGGTGATTAGCACCACACCCGGCCGCCTTTGTCTCCCCAGTTGAGGCTGAGTCGACCTAGGGGAGGCACATGACCGGTTCAGATAATCGTCACTGGTGTAGGCCGTGAGCGGGAATCAAACCTGGGTGGCCGGGTTCGAAGCGCAGCGTAGCGTGAACCCCTACAGTGGCGCTGCCCCCACCCCCACCCCGCACGCTCCCAGTGCCCCCGGGGAGCTGATCCGCAGGGGTCATTCCCACCCGCTCGGCGTGTCCGTCCCGCGACCTTCGCCGACGGCCATCGGTGATGGCCCTCGGCAGCGCACGGGAGACTGCTGCGAGCTCTGCAGCGGGTCGGCGTGGCGGTGGTGGCCGTGGGCTCTGGTGCATGTCGCTCATCGTGGGTGCTTCTCCTCCAGCGTTACTCCACCCGCCGGCCGCTCTGTGTGGGATGTCGCAGCTTCTTCCTTCTGTGAGATGAATCATTGTCAACGTCACCAACGTCACGGCGATGGTGATGATGATAATGATGATGACTAAGCAGTGCACCACCTTGTGTGAACATGAACAGCTCCGGGCGATGTTGCAGAGCCACTTTTGGATTCACGTCTCTGTTGGCCCGCACGGCGTTCACCACACAGCACTCACACCACCGCCGTCCATTCTCACAGCTGCATTGCGTCACATTGAGTGAAAATCCGGAATGTCCTCGTGTATGGCTGGGCTGAGATGCAACTCGTCACAACTGAGAACGGTGATGGCTCAACCCAATGCCTCTGCCTCGTGTTCTCTGATCCACGGCTGCCTCTCCGTGTGTCTCGGTGTCATTATGAACGTGCACCTCTCCTATGCCATGTTTGCACTTTTCGGATTTTATTCAACATTTTATTTGTGTACTGTCCACGTGTACGGTCCATCGCACCTCTGATTAGCACGGTTGGCTACGCACGGTGCGAAAGAAGTTCAACATACGGCACATCGGTCATTGTAAGCAGTGTTTAACTGAATGCATTGGTCAAACAAGTGACGGTAAAATCATTACAAGGAGATGAATTATTTCCTTACAACGTTACACGCAATCCGTTTGCAATCGATGTAACATCGGTCTCCGGAGCCAATAAGCCAAAGGGATCAAACGCATTCACGTTCCATGCGTGGAGAGACAGGGAACTGAGTTGCGGGTTTATTTTGCTTTGACTGTGGCCGAGGAGTCTCCGTTAGCCCACCCGGGTGTAAGAGGGGGCACAGGCGAGCGAGCTGATGACAAAACAAGAATATGTTTACCCTTTTCTGGCAATAAAAGAGGAGTTGAGATGTTTAAACGCCATGTAGACGAAATCGTTTGCAAGGCACCAAGAATGCATTCACCACACGGACTCGTGGCAAAACACGCAAACAACGACGCACACGCAAGAGGGATGAGGGCACGGAGCGATGCGGAGAGGAGCCGGGCGGCTGGGCCGCGTAAACGGATGAAGCAGAGACGGCTGGGCAGGGAGATGAACGGCGGCGCGGGGTGGAGGCGGCGCGGTAACTGAATGAGGCCGAGCAAACCGCGTTCCCGACGTGCGCAGGTCAATGAATCCACGCCGCGTCTCCCCCCCCAGCTCCCCAATCGTGTTGTGCTGAAGCAGACCATCAATATGACGCAACTCAATTCGGCCTCCTCCGTGATTTAATTGAACCCCCGTGACGCTCCGTTGAGATTCACGGAGGAGCCGAACTGGCAGTGCGAGTGAATGCTCTCTGTTTTATTTGGGGGGGGGGGGGGGGGGGACTGAGATTCTGGGGAAGCCGTGACGGCGATGGGAGGGAAATCACCGACGGCGATGCGCTCCCACGACTGTTTTGGTCATAATGTGAATCTGACCCACTCGATTGCTCTTTGGGAGGCAGTGCTGTTTGTTTCTGGCTGCAAGATGTTTTGGGTCTCTGGACCTGTGCTCAGCAACTGCTTACAAAACACGCACACACACAAAGCCTCATGCCCTGAGGGTCTTGGCGAAGAGTTAGCCCTTGCGTTTCATCTGGGGTCGAGTGGGTCATGAGTTCTAGCTTTCGGACTAGGGAGGCCTTCATCCACCAGTGGATTGATCATGGCTGATGAAGTTGATATCCAACAAATATTCAACTTCCTGCCAAACGCGCCTGGTAATTCCCGAATGCACGGGCAGATGACCTCCATCTGCAGTGCTCCTTGGAATGCCGCACTCAACAGCACCAGGAGACTGAGGAGTATTTGTTGTTCTTGTTGTTGTTATTATTATCATCTGTTGGTGAGATATGACGAGAGGGCCGCGATCACTCGTACGAATGTTCGCAGCGTCAACGGCTGAGCGCTTTAGTCAAGTCTCTGACAGGGCCGGTGAAGTCACGGTGGCTATGAGATGTTAACTACCAAGTCTGGCACACAGGAAGTCGTGGGTTCGATTCCGACCCCTGTATATGTGGAGTTTGCATGTTCTTCCCGGGTCGCGTGGACTTTTCTCCGAGTCCTCCGGGTTTTACCTCCACATTTAGAAACACGCGTGTAGAGTGTTTGGCTGCGATACATTTACACGTGATTAGCCACTTCGTTGAGCTATCATTTGTGGCCAAGCCCCTTCTGGAAAATAACTAAATAGCTCACCTGGTAAAATAAAATGAGTTTAGTTTTTAAAATAAAATTGTTTAGTTTTAGTTTAGACTTTCGTGGGTAAATATTTTTATTATTATTAGTTAGGGTCAACTTGGAACATCATCCCTTTGATGTCAATAAAATGAGCAACACTTTTTTGAGGCAGTAGTCATCCTGGCTTCCGTCATAGGAATGTGGAAGTGTCAGCACCGACTCAGAGCCTCTGACGGAATGCAGCGCTGCCGCAGGCACGTGAGGGCCAGGGAGACACGCAGGGAGACACACTGGGAGACACACTGGGAGACACACTGGGAGACACGCAGGGAGAGACGCAGGGAGACACGGAGGGAGACACGCTGAGAGACACGCTGAGAGACACGCTGGGAGACACGCTGGGAGACACACTGGGAGACACGCTCGAGGCTCTGGCAGGGCTGGTGAAGCCACGGTGGTTATGAGATGTTGACTACCATGCCTGGTATACAGGAGGTGGTGGGTTCGATCCCGATCCCTGTATATGTGGAGTTTGCATGTTCTCACTCCCCCGGTGGTTGCGTGGATTTTCCTCCGGGTCCTCCCCTTTTCCTCCCTCCATATTTATAATCGACACGCGTTTAGAGGATTTGGCTGCTCTCAATGTCCACGTGACACACCACTTTGTTGAGCTATGAGTTGTGTGGCCACGTCACTACATAGCTCAGTGGGCCTTACCTGATAAAATACAAAAAAATATTTCGTTTCGAAGCCACGCAGCGATTTGTGCGAGAGGGCGGAGCAATTCGAGAGGCAGAGATGCCGTACAAAGCCTTGGCGATCCATTCCGTCATTACTGAACACAAACCGATCGTTTGGCGACGTGGTAGTCAACACGAGCAACAACAAATATACGCGAACAATCCGCAAACATTATTTCGTAATAGATGTTCGGGTTAGGCTACGTATTGCGCTAACTACGTTTGTTGTCGAGACCCTCCGCCACACCACACAGACAAACACATTCATTGTCGCGATATTCAATTGTATACAGCAAAGTGCTGCTGTGTAGCGATTGCAATCGGGGGTGTCGTATCACGTGTGCAGCCAGATTGCACCACGGATGTGGGGAACGGTGGTGCAGCGGTGAGCGCGCTGCGCTACGAACCGGGCAACCCGGGTTCAAATCCCGCTCACGGCCACCAACAACAGTGACGATCATTTGAACAGGTCCTGGGCGTTCCCTAGGTCAACTCGGTCAACATCGCCACTGGGGAGACAAAGGTGGTCAGGTGGAGTATTGGCCACCCATCGCCCCCCCGTGTGTCGTGCCGACCTTCATAGGTGCTCGCTAACAGCACTTGTCCCAAAAGTCCGTTAAAGCTATACGGGGGATCTTTGTCTTTGTAGAACGTTATTGACACCGGGAACATGTCTGGGGTGCGTCTTGTAATCCGGAGAACGCGGTTGCCTCGAAGATTCTATCACATTAGGGGCATCAGAATAAGAGAGATGGGGCGGTATGTGTGTTGTTATCCAACGAGAGATGTTCTGGAAGAAAGCATTGCGATGTGATGATGTTGGAAATTATGTAGAATTGTAGGAGATATGTTTACAAGGATACACTTTTAAAGATTCTACATCAAACAACGTAACGTACAACGAGAGACATGATGGTACCAGCATTGATATACAGAGAGAGAGATGTGCTCCAGAACAGCAGAGACGTTATGGATAGAGAGATTAATGCATCGAATTTCAGGAGTTAGACGCTCGAGAGATTAAAACATTACAGAAATTTGACAGTTTAAGAATCATACTATATTAATATGGTTTGCAACTTATAATAATAATGCCATTTATCCTGAAAAGATTTTCAAAGTTCCCAAGAATGTGTTTTTCCAGGAGGGGATCTGTACTGGGATGTTGCAGCAGATCCGCAGCGGAGTGCTCCGTGTGTGTGGGAGGATGCCGAGTGTAATATCCCTCGCACACAAAGGGGTAGAGACATTCCACACGGACTGCCAGCCCCTCCTGGCTGCCGCGCTGCTCCCGCTTCGCCGATAGCATCCAAGAGTCGCCGCTCCCCCCAGAAGCGGTGGGTCGGAGACGCGAGGCAAGATGCCTGGCGCTCGATTCGCCAGGACGCGCCCCGCTTCTCAGAAATGTGGAATGCGCCTCCGGTTTGCCTGACGTGTGGACACGAGGCACTGCTCAAGTGCGGCACGGAGAGTCCACCGCGTGTGTGCATTGCGGCGGCGCGATCGTCACCTGTGTGGCATCGTCTCATACTGCCGTTCAGTGGCACGACCATGCGGCGGTTATAATTATTGCTTAGTACAGGGCAAGGCGATCACGAAGGCGTCGCGTTTCACAGACGTGGCCTGCGGAAGTTTAGCGGTGAGGGGGCTGATGTCGCGATGCGTGATCCCGCTTGGACGATTTGCAGGTGGACTTTCAAATTTGGCAAAAGTGGACCATGACGCCAGCACTCAATGGCCTCCTCTTTTCGAAGGGTGTCGCGGCATCTGAAACGTCCACCCCGGAGCGGACCGCGCGCGTGCTCCCGTAGTTTGCGGGTTTCTCACGCACCCCGAGGCATTAAACGGGGACGGCCTTCCGGATTTGAACCGCGAATCTCTGCAACGAGCGCCGAGAAGCAGCAGCAGCAGTGGGGCCGCTGCCGCTGCCGCCCTCGCGCCTCGGGAGACGGGGATGCAGATTCGTGGCGAAGGATTTTTTTACGATGGGGGGGGGGGGGGGTGACTAAGGGGCCCTGGATTTTAGCACCGGTCTCATTTGCGCTGTGCCACTTCCGAGCGCAACCTTGAGTGAGGAAATCTCTCTCGCCCGCCTGCCCGCCCGCTCGCCCGCTCGCTCTGCTGGGCGGGCGGGCTCCCACTCGCTCGGGAAGTGCGATAAGCACCGTCGATAATCCGCATGAAATATTTAAGAGTCCGTGCTGGTGGTGGGGGTCAGGGCGAGCGGGGGGGGGGGGGATTGAGCGCCACGCGAGATTTATTTTCCGTGAGAATCGCGGCGGCGCCCTGCGAAGCCAGAGTCGCCACCCCTCGCGTCGTCCCGTGACGATGCCGCAGACGACGTCGCGCTCCCAGACGGCCGCGTGGTTGATGGGAAGCGGAGCAAAGGAGTCGCTTCTTTGTTTGTTATTTGGAGGCACAGCCGTGGAGGAGACGTGTTGTCGGCTTGTTGAGTTTGTCACGACGCCTGAAGAGGGAAGGGCTTCGGCTGATTACGCAACAGGCACGAGGCGGGGCCTTTCAGGCGTCTGTGCGATCCACCAACCCCAGAGGCGAGCTGCTGCACAGCGAGCAGGACCAGCCTGGGGCCCCCCACGACTCGACACCCTCCCTGGGGCCCCCCACGGCTCGACACCCTCCCTGGGGCCCCCCACGGCTCGACACCCTCCCTCTGCACCCTTGCACCCCCTCTTGGCGATGGCCATCACGCGTCGCTGTGCATGGTGGACACTGCACGTGGTGGACACTGCACGTGGTGGACACCGCACGTGGTGGACACTGCACGTGGTGGACACCGCACGTGGTTGACACTGCACGTGGTGGACACTGCACGTGGTTGACACTGCACGTGGTGGACACTGCACGTGGTGGACACTGCACGTGGTTGACACTGCACGTGATGGACACCGCACGTGGTGGACACTGCACGTGGTGGACACCGCACGTGGTTGACACTGCACGTGGTTGACACTGCACGTGGTGGACACCGCACGTGGTGGACACTGCACGTGGTTGACACTGCAAGTGGTGGACACAGCCCGTGATGGACACTGCACGTGGTTGACACTGCACGTGGTTGACACTGCACGTGGTGGACACAGCCCGTGGTGGACACTGCACGTGGTGGACACTGCACGTGGTTGACACTGCACGTGGTGGACACTGGACGTGGTGGACACTGCACGTGGTTGACACTGCACGTGGTGGACACCGCACGTGGTGGACACTGCACGTGATGGACACTGCACGTGGTGGACACTGCACGTGGTGGACACTGCACGTGGTTGGCACTGCACGTGGTGGACACCACACGTGGTTGACACTGCACGTGGTTGACACTGCACGTGGTAGACACTGCACGTGGTTGACACTGCACGTGGTGGACACAGCCCGTGGTGAACACTGCACGTGATGGACACTGCACGTGATGGACACTGCACGTGGTTGACACTGCACGTGGTGGACACTGCACGTGGTGGACACTGCACGTGGTGGACACCACACGTGGTTGACACTGCACGTGGTTGACACTGCACGTGGTAGACACTGCACGTGGTTGACACTGCACGTGGTGGACACAGCCCGTGGTGAACACTGCACGTGATGGACACTGCACGTGATGGACACTGCACGTGGTTGACACTGCACGTGGTGGACACCGCACGTGGTGGACACTGCACGTGGTGGACACTGCACGTGGTTGACACTGCACGTGGTGGACACTGCACGTGGTGGACACTGCACGTGGTTGACACTGCACGTGGTGGACACTGCACGTAGTGGACACCGCACGTGGTGGACACTGCACGTGGTTGACACTGCACGTGGTGGACACCGCACGTGGTGGACACTGCACGTGGTTGACACTGCACGTGGTGGACACTGTACGTGGTGGACACCGCACGTGGTGGACACTGCGCGTGATGGACACCGCTCGTGGTGGACACTGCACGTGGTGGACACCGCACATGGTTGACACTGCACGTGGTGGACACCGCACGTGGTGGACACCGCACGTGGTGGACACCGCACGTGGGTGCGATGTCTTACGCTCGACTGGGCTACTTGAGTGCGTGTGAAGGTTGGTCGTCCCAAGCAGTGACTTGTATCTCCCTGTTTATCCTGCCGTGATAAATAATCACGTCATGTTCTAAAACCTTTCAATTAGTCTGCAGATCTCACTCGAACAGCAACAACAACAACAAGCAATGGCGTTGCTCAACGGCAAGGCTGATGACGAAGCGCGGCCCGGCAACTTCCACGACAAACATCCAGCAGTGGATCGACAGGGAGATTGTAAACGATCGCTATGTTTATCATCCAGGGCGATCCATTTACAGACACCCTATATAATATATATTTTTTTACCAGGTATGGCTCACTGAGCTCTATATTTCAGAAGCGTCCTGGCCACAAATGATAGGTCAACGAAGTGGCTTATTGCGCGGAAACTTATAGCAGACAAATACTCTAAATGCGTGATGCTGATTCTAAATGTGGAGGGAAAACCCAGAGGACTCGGAGAAAAAACTCACGTGACAACGGGGAGAGAGACACGGAGACTCCAAATAAACAGCAGCAGCAGGGTTGAGATGGAACCCACGACCTCCTGCACACCAGGCGAGGGAGTTGACATCTCCGAGTGGGGGAACCCGCGGCGCCACGAGCAGGGCAAACGGCGCCTCTCTGCTCGCCACGAGGTCGCCATCGCTGGGGTGTCACCACGGCCGCGGGGTTATTGGTGCCCCCGGGGAAGATGTTTCGGGAGAAGTTCACACGGCAGGGCACATTTCCCATTTTTCCACGTCCTTCATTCAACCGAGTGACAGCCAATTGAGATTGTCTCCTTCTGCAAGAGGGAGCAGTGGGCATTGTAGGTGGGTT
Organism: Lampetra planeri; assembly: GCF_965212315.1. Classification (NCBI taxonomy): domain Eukaryota; kingdom Metazoa; phylum Chordata; class Hyperoartia; order Petromyzontiformes; family Petromyzontidae; genus Lampetra; species Lampetra planeri. Next base: position 9,290,846 of record NC_136148.1, on the reverse strand, counting down.
CTGTGCGAGTCACACCTTCTCCTCACATTCTCGTAATTAAGGGCCCCAAATGTCTTTGTTTTGTTATCTTCAGTGGCGTCACGAGCGTGGGGGGCCCCTTGACAACCACCACGCGATGTGTTTTCACCAGCAGTGTAAAAGAACAACAACAATCATTTAAAAAGCGGTTTACAGTAATCCCTCGCCACTTCGCGGTTCAAGTTTCGCGGCCTCAGTGCATCGCGGATTTTTCGAACTGATTTAAAGGCCTCATTATACCTGTGCAGTAACACCATCATCATCATCATTCATCACATTCATCGAACTGCACAGGTCTGTCCTCGTCGTCATTGTCATCGTCATTGTCATCGTCGTCGTCGTCATTACTGGAGTCAAGTCTCAAGATACTACTGTCATTGGTGAGTGTAGAACACCATAATACGTATCGTATGAGAGAGAGAGAGAGTGAATGTATAATATTAAGGTTTTTTAATTAAATAGATTTAGTAAAAAAAATATATAAAGTATAAATATACATATTTTAAACATTCTGGTACCCACACACACATATACGGAAATTCCTAGGGGGCCAATCCTACTTCGCGGATTTTCACCTATCGTGAGGGGTCCCCATTAACTGCGATAAACGAGGGATCACTGTATATTACATTTTATGAAAATGCTTTCACGTACGTTCCACGTTTTATTTAAATGTAATTAGGGTAGTTGTGTGATGTTGCAAAGAGGTACTACAGAGCTGTAGTGGCTGCATTGTGCGAAGACGGAGTGCCCCTACAGCGTTACATGTCCGAGACCGTGAGCGTAATGACGACGTGATAAGACAAGGGGAGCCGCGATATATAGCAGCCTCGAGGTGCGGCCGTGCGAGACAAATCAAATATTGGGGCCTCACCTGACCCATTATACCGCACCAACCTGAGCGTATAATGTCGTTACTACATCACTGATAATGTAGTTACTACCCCACTGATAATGTAGTTACTACCCCACTGATAATGTAGTTACTACGCCACTGATAATGTAGTTACTATACCACTGATAATGTCGTTACTACACCACTGATAATGTAGTTACTACACCACTGATAATGTCGTTACTACAACACTGATAATGTAGTTACTACGCCACTGATAATGTAGTTACTACGCCACAGATAATGTAGATTACTACACCACTGATAATGTCGTTACTACACCACTGATAATGTAGTTACTACGCCACTGATAATGTAGTTATTACGCCACAGATAATGTAGATTACTACACCACTGATAATGTAGTTACTACACCACTGATAATGTAGTTACTACACCACTGATAATGTAGATTACTACACCACTGATAATGTCGTTATTACACCACTGATAATGTAGTTACTACGCCACTGATAATGTAGTTACTACACCACTGATAATGTAGTTACTACGCCACTGATAGTGTCGATTACTACACCACTGATAATGTAGTTACTACGCCACTGATAATGTAGTTACTACACCACTGCTAATGCATGTAGTTACTACATCACTGATAATGTAGTTACTACGCTACTGATAGTGTAGTCACTACACCACTGACAATGTAGTTACTACACCACTGATAATGTCGATTACTACGCCACTGATAATGTAGTTATTACGCCACAGATAATGTAGATTACTACGCCACTGATAATGTAGTTATTACGCCACAGATAATGTAGATTACTACACCACTGATAATGTAGTTATTACACCACTGATAATGTAGTTACTACGCCACTGATAATGTAGTTATTACGCCACAGATAATGTAGATTACTACACCACTGATAATGTCGTTATTACACCACTGATAATGTAGTTACTACGCCACTGATAATGTAGTTTACTACACCACTCATCATGTCGTTATTACACCACTGATAATGTAGTTACTACACCACTGATAATGTAGTTCACTACACCACTGGCTATCATGGACTCATTCTGTAGTTTTCTGAGTCAGAGCATTATTTCAGATCTTTTTGTAGAGAGCTAAAACCTAAAACATCTAAACATCCAAAACCTTCATAACATAAATAATAAAAATACATTTCGATTTAAAGCTTTCGTGACTGCAGGGATTCATCTTCTTGGTTCTTTCGGTAAAGTCACGTAGAAGGGAAGTAATAAAATAATAAAAATAAAACATAATACAATAATTCTCACGACGTTTCGGCCACAACGCAAGCAGCCGTCCTCAGGTGAAGACCAGGTCTGTCGGGGAGACAGCGTCATAATGAATGTAGTTACTACATCACTGATAATGTAGTTACTACGCCACTGATAATGTAGTTACTACGCCACTGATAATGTAGATTACTACACCACTGATAATGTAGTCACTACACCACTGATAATGTAGTTACTACACCACTGATAATGTAGTTACTACACCACTGATAATGTAGTTACTACACCACTGATAATGTAGTTACTACACCACTGATAATGTAGTTACTACATCACTGATAATGTAGTTACTACGCCACTGATAATGTAGTTACTACACCACTGATAATGTAGTTACTACACCACTGATAATGTAGTTACTACACCACTGATAATGTAGTTAATACACCACTGATAATGTAGATTACTACACCGTCATTCAGACGCTGTCTCCCCGACAGACCTGATCTTCACCTGAGGACGGCTGCTTGCGTTGTGGCCGAAATGTCGTGAGAATTATTTTATTATGTTTTATTTTTTATTATTTTATTACTTCCCTGCTACGTGACTTTACCGAAAGAACCAAGAAGAAGAATAAAAGTACAATCAATTCACAAGTCCGTGTTGTTGTGCATCGTCCATCTCCATCGTGGAATAGCTCATTATCAGGCCGGGTGACTTCGTGGCAAAGCAGTCGACACTGATTAAACCCAGCCTACCCTTCCATGTTTGTTAAATTAAGTGCCACTTTGGGGGGAGGGGGGCGGGGTGGACTCCAACAATAGCCAACTCTGTAGAAACTCTCTCCCTTTAGAGGAATGTGGAATGTGTAATGCCTTTGGTATTTGCATTGAATCAGCCGAACAAAAGCAACTCAATCTGAGATTCTAAGAGTAGCGGGAGAAACCTCTCAAGCCATGACGGACAGCTGCCTTGCTTCACACTTGTGTTGTTTTGTGGGCGCCACGGTGGCCAGGAGATGTTAACTACCTCGCCTGGTATACAGGAGGACGTGAGTTCAATCCCGGTCCTGACGCCTGCTACTGTATATTTGGAGTTTGCGGTGTCTCTCTCCCCATAGTCATGTAGATTTTTCTTCTGGTTCTCCAATTTTTCCCTCCACATTTAGAATGAACACGACGCATTCATAGTATTTGGCTGCTATACATGTCCACGTGATAAGCCACTATGTTAAGCTATCATTTGTGGCCAAGTCGCCTCTGAAAGGAGCTCTGTAGCTAGTATTAAAGTAGTTTATCGTCATCGTTTTTTCCCCCCAATGTGTTTCCGATTATGCCGTCACGCGACGTCACGCGAAGTAGCGTCCAATCAGAGCTCTCGCAGAGCAGCGCAGCACCCCTTGTGAGAGCGCGGGCCGTGGAAGGAGAAAGCCGAGAACCTGCTTCTGAGATCATTTGCGAGTGATCCCTGGACTACTCACGGGGCACACGGTCTCCGCGGGCCCTGCAGTGTCGGTTTGCCAAGTGAAGTTAAATACGGGTGGCTCGTGTTGCTCCTGACGCTGTTACCTGAACTTGACCACCTGAATGTGAAATTGTAGTCGTCGCTCTGCATCTACATCAGCCGTATTAAAGACGACCAATTCATGTTTAGAACGTGAACACATCTGATTTGCGACTCCTGCGCTTGGCTCGTTGATGCGAGTCGTGACATCACGGCGTGTGTCGACACATCCACGTCACGCGGCGTCGCCCCGCGCGCGTGCGAGCGGCGGGCGTTGGCGTGCCACGTGGTCGAGGCGCTCCGCCGCCGTGACCCCGTCTCGCCAGGACCCCCCCCCGTAAAGTCGCGGTCCTGTCGGGACGCGCCCCGAGGCACTCTCGCGGCGGGCGTGAGCAAGGCGTGTTGCTTTGTGAATGTTTTATGGGACGCGTGTTTATTTCAGCCCTCTTTAATTTATTGGCGCTTACAACGATTGTGGGATTGAGCGCTGTAGGCTGGGACGCATGCGCGTTCACCCTCGCCTCGTCCCTGGTGCCGCGCCGCTCACCGGCGGCGTCACCACAACGGCAGCGGCGGCATCACACCAGGCGGTTTGGCTGAGCCCGGTGGTAGCCAGATGTCAGCTCCCTCGCCCGGTACACAGGAGGTCGTGGGTTCCATCCCGACCCTGACGCCCGCTGCTGCTGCTGTATATTTGGAGTTTGCGTGTCTCTATCCCCGTGGTCGCGTGGATTTTAGAATCAACATCACGTGTTCAGAGTGTTTGGCTGCCACTTGATCAGCCACTTTGTTGAGCTATCTTTAGTAATATCCAGGAGGTCGCTTCTGAAAAAGAGCTGTATAGTCCAGTGGGGCCTTACCTGCTGAAATAAAACAGAGTTTAGTTGTTTTATTTAGACGCGGTGCGCCGAGCCCGGCGCGACCCAGCCATGTGCACGCCACTGCGCCGTGCACACAACTCGCCCAACGCGTCCACGTTTTAGAGTTAAGATATTTGGAATTGTTGTTGTTGTTGTTTCCCGTGTGTTGACACGGATGAGGGGCATTCAGCCGCGAGCCGTTTTGCAAGGATGGCACGCGGGGGAGGGCCTTGGTGAACAAAGTTGCAGAAAATGAATCAGCACAATGGCGTTCAGCATTCAAGTCGCACACCATTCAAGTAATTTTGGTTCCGTTTTGAACGATGTTCCATTCCTGTGATTTTGGCTACAGTCGTGCGATTGTGGCCATGCAAGTCAAGTTATTGGACCAACTGTGGTCTGCGCTCCGTCAAAGCAGGAGCAGGAGAAAGAGGAGAGGAGACGACACGAACTCTCTCTCTCTCTCCTGCAGCCCCTCCGGTCGTGGCCAGCAGCAGACCTCGACGGTGGCAACGAGCTCCTGAGCCACGTTGCTGCCGCGCTGGTGCGCACTTTGCAATACAGCAACTTGACAATCATAGTCACAACAACAACAACGCGCTTTACATTTCGACTTAAAGCTTTCGTGACTGCAGGGATTCCTCTTCTTGGTTCTTTCGGTAAAGCCACGTAGAAGGGAAATAATAAAATAATAAATATAAAACATAATAAAATGCAATTCTCACGACGTTTCGGCCACAACGCAAGCAGCCGTCCTCAGGTGAAGAACAGGTCTGACCTGTTCTTCACCTTATTTTATTATTTCCCTTCTACGTGACTTTACCGAAATAACCAAGAAGAACAACGCCCTTTGTTAACGCAGGACAGCCTCACTAAGTGTCAGGCCTGTGTTTTACGAGGATCCTGCTGCACGCGTGATGTTTGGAGAATCGCCGTCTCAGTGGCCGTTGGGCTCCAGCCGGGACAACACCCGAAGTGGCTGGAGTCTGTGGCTGCGTGATATGTCTGCGTATTACGGGGTGACACTTAAACGACCCGCACAGATAGATTCAAGAATCCATGACTGGTGGGGTCTTCCCCGAGTGTTCTCAGAGCGAATTTATCAGCAAGGAAATTCCCAGCAGAGTCTGGCGCGTGTTTCGGATCCCATGGACCTTGTTTATTTTATAATTTATTGAATATTTCTCAAATTAAATATTATTAAATGTGCCTCCCATTATTTCTCTTACAGAATAGCATAAAAAAACCTTGCTAGTTGCTGGTATATTATCATATATATATATGTTTTTTTTTTATAAACTCTATTGTTCTATAGTTTTGTTTGTTATGTGTTTTTATTTGGAATTTCTCTGGACAATCGTATTGAATTAATCAATGTGAAGTATTGGAAAATGACGGCAGGAAACTCCTTGACGGGAACACACTTCTTTTATTAAATCTTGACTTGTAACAATACAACGCGTGGCCTCTCTTCTTCACAATGCGCTTCTCTTGACTCTGGATTCTGTGCTGCTGGCTCTCTGTGCCTCGTGTAGACTCCGCGCCTCGGCTACACTCCTCTCTCGCCTCGTGTAGACTCTGCGCCTCTGCTACACTCTCCACTCGCCTCGTGTAGACTTTGCATCTCTCTCTCTGGCTACACCGTATGCATACTCGGCTCGTGTAGACCTTCCTCTCTCTCTGGCTACACCGTATGCATACTCGGCTCGTGTAGACCGTTCTCTCTCGCTGGCTACACACTATACATCACTCAGCTCGTGTAGACCGTTCTCTCTCGCTGGCTACACACTATACATCACTCAGCTCGTGTAGACCGTTCTCTCTCGCTGGCTACACACTATACATTACTCAGCTCGTGTAGACCGTTCTCTCTCGCTGGCTACACACTATACCTTACTCTCCTCTACTCTCCATTACTCTCCATTACTCTCCTCTCCGGGCTCTATCTCTGCACCTTCGTCTTCATTCTTAGATGGTTCCACTTCTGCCCCTGCTCCTCTGTGCATCACCTTATATACCCCTTCTTCCCGGGAGACGGAGCGGATGCGGACCTCAACGTCGGCACCGCTCCTCAGTTACCCAATCCCCACGCGCTATCCCTACGATCCGGTTCCGCTCAGCGCGTGTTTCCACTCCCCGACCAATCACACCGCGCTGCTACCCGATCACTCCCTCTGGGCGCGTCACCGGCACACAGCCAATCAGCAGCACTACCCCCACCCGCGCACTGACGCCTGCTCCTCCCCGTCAGCGCGCGTCACCACACACACACCCGTACATACGCGCTGGCACACGACATATACACCCAGCGCGTATCACCACTACATCACCCCCTCCCACATAGCTCGCAGCCGGCCCGGCTGCTAACAACAACCAACCGCGACGATAAAACGACAACCAACAAAAAAAAACCCCGTAGCCCCCCGAGTGTGCCCCGTAACATAACACAACAACAACAACAACAAGAATAACTATGTACAGATTGACAATGAACCCGAAAAGTCAACAATAACACGATACGAGCAAATTCGAAACGAACGCGCCCCACGTCCCTGCGACTACACGCAGTGACGAGGCGCTCCAACTGCCCCGACTCCTCACGAGGCAGGTCATGCAAAGTAGCACGACCTGGCGCGAGTCCGTCTGGCTGGTCCATCGTATGGGGCGGGACACTGACGACCGTCCGGCGGTTCCGGCTGCTCCAGACGGCGCGGAACGGGCCTGAAAGGGCCGGCCCCGCCGCGGAGATCCGGCCGCCGGTGATCGGCAGCTGTCAGTTCCGAGACACCTGGGAGCAGATCAGGCGAAAATACGTGTGGATCAGGCAGAGACATTTCCCCCTCTGGGTCGCCGGTCACGTCACACGCCCGGCCATCACGACACAAGGGGAGGCCATATGGAGGCGAGAACGGTTTCAGTCGGGAGGGGTGAACGTACCACCGGCGCTTTCCCCACTTTATCTGAACGCACTGGGGCCGTGCAACGCGCACGACCTCCACGGGTCCCCTCCACGGTCTCAACAATTTAGGCGACGTAGCCAAGGGTGCCTGAGGGCAATGCAGCCAGGCCCTGTCACCTGGTTTCCATTCGTGCATGGACACCTTCCGTGCCCGCAACCGTTCATTAGCAATTTGGCGAGCCCGCGAATTAAGCCGCGCGGCCTCCCTCGCCTCTGTCAGCTTGTGAATATTAAACTTAATATGTTCTGCCAAATTAGAATTAGTTCGTGGAGCGGACAGGCCAAGTTGCGTTTCTATTGGCGGGTCAGCTTCCCGACCGTACATCAAATAGAATGGGGAAAACCCCGTAGCTGCATGGGGGGCCATTCTATACGCGGCAAAGACTCCCGGGACCTGCAGGTCCCAATCTACATGTGCCTCGCACACCTGCTGGCACAGCATGGAAGTCAAGGTTTTGTGGAGTCTCTCCACCATCCCGTCAGTCTGCGGGTGGTACGGGGAGGTACGCACCTTCTTGGTACCCAACAGATCGCACACCTCTTGCAACAATTTACTCGAAAAAATTTTACCTTGGTCGGTCAGCAGGCGTTCGGGAGCCCCCTTGTCCAGGACATAGCCCTGGACGAAGGCATCCGTCACAGCCGCTGCCGACTGGTTAGCGAGAGGCCACGCCATAGGCCATCGGGTAAAGTATTCGACCCCCACTAACAAATATTTATTCCCTCTCGGCGTGACTGGGAAGGGCCCCAAAATATCGAGTGCAACGAGCTCGTTGGTACGCGAGACCTGAATAGATTGCAGCGGTGGATTAGCTGCCACGGCCGGTGGTTTACGCCTGGCGCACTCAACGCACCCCTTCAGAATATGCACCACATCACTTCCCATTCCCGGCCAGTAATAGTCACGCTGAAGCAGGGCAAGCGTCTTGTTAACTCCCAAGTGCAAGAGGCGTTCGTGTGCCGCCAAGACAACCCTCCCCCTCACAGCGGAAGGCACCACGAGTGCGTTCCGCCGGGACAAACTGTCCCATTTCAATAACACGCCCCGCTCAAGTACATAGGAGCCGGTACGCTCCTGGTCCCCCTCGGGACCCCCAACCTTGCGGCGCAATGCTAGCAGCGAGCTGTCCGCCATCTGGAGGCGGCCCCATTCGCTGAGCGACAGCGAGAGCAGCGAGTCCCGACCCTGAGAGGCAGTGGAATCATCCCCGATCGGTGCGCCCGCTGTCGCAGCCAGTGCCCCCATCTCCCCCGCAAGCGTCGGTTTACAGCGCGCCGATCCCGACAAACACGCGCATTCATCACAAGGCAACAACCGCGACAAGCAATCGGCATTCGTGTGTCGCAACCCCTTACGGTACGTAGTCGTAAACTGATAGTCCTGGAGGACTTCCAACCAACGCGACAACTGGCCCGAGGGCTGGGCGACCCTCAATGAATACTGTAGCGCCGCGTGGTCCGTTCGGACTGTAAAGTGACGACCATAAAGATATGGCCTAAACTGCTGCACAAAAAAAACAATGGCAAGCAGCTCGCGACGGGTGACACAGTAGCGCTGCTCCGCCGGAGACAACACCCTACTACCGTAGGCGACAACTCTTTCGACACCCCCAACGACTTGGGATAGCACCCCCCCAATGCCCGTGTTGCTAGCATCCGTGTCCAGCAAAAAGGGACTGGCAAAATCGGGATAACACAAGGGTGGGGCACCCACCAAGGCGTCCCGGAGGGAGCGAAACGCGGCCTCCTCCTCCGGTCCCCATTTGAACTTCACTCCCTTCGCCGTTAGAGCGTGCAAGGGTTTTGCAATAGTGGCGAAGTGCTCAACGAACCGCCGATAATAAGAAGCAAACCCGATGAAACTACGCACGTCGGAAACGGACGTAGGTGTCGGCCACGAACCGACACAATCCGTCTTCGCGGGATCGGTGGAGATCCCCGAAGAATCGACAATGTGACCCAAGTATCTAACGGACCTACGAAGGAGGTGACATTTGGCCGGTTTAAATTTCAACTTAGCCGATCGCATTCGCAAGAACACCCCTCTCAATCGCCGGAGGTGTTCCTCAAACGTTTTACTGAAAACAATGACATCGTCCATATAAATCAAGCATGTATCCCACTGCAAGCCCGACAAAACCAGCTCCATAAGTCGCTGAAACGTCGCTGGAGAGGAGTGAAGTCCCATGGGTAACCGGTTAAACTGGAACAGCCCCCCTGGAGTCCGAAATGCTGTCTTAGGTTTCGACTCTTCGTCGAGCGGCAACTGCCAAAACCCCGATAACAAATCAAGAGTCGAAAAATATCGCGCACCAGACAATGCATCGAGGGACTCATCCATCCTGGGGAGCGGATACGCGTCAGCCACAGAGATCTTATTCAGGCGACGGAAATCAACGCAGAATCGCAGGGACCCGTCCTGCTTCTTAACCAGCACAATAGGCGCTCCCCACGGGCTAGAGGAGGGCGAAATAATATCGGCTTCTAGCATATCGTTAACAGCCGACTGAACATGTTCCTTCTCCACGGGACTCAGTCGGAAGGGATTTAGCCTGACCGGCGCCGCATCGCCCGTTTCAATGTGATGGTGCAACAAATCCGTGCACCCAATGTCATACTTATGTTTACTGAATACATCAGAGAATTCAATGAGCAACTCGCGCAGCGCACCCAACTGCGCCGCCGACAAATCGTCCGAGGCGGCACATAACGAATGGACCCACTCAAGGTCTTCCCTTGGCTCAACGTTCCGCGCGGGGCTCGAGCCCACCTGCGCAACCAACCCATCATCCCCAGGGACCTGCGCCGCGTGAGCCAGCACGGTGCCCTGCGGAATGACAGCTGGTCGCGACCCCGCGTTCAAAACCATCACAAACGGATCCCTGTCAGCCCGCACCAAAGTGTGAGCCACCGATAAATCAAGACCCCCGACAGCCTTGTTAGAAGGACCCAAAAGCATACTCTGTCCCGAAGCCTCCCTCACCCATGGTTTCCGCAACCGGAGGGGAATCAACATCTGTGAACCCGGGGGCGCTTGCACTGTCTGCGTCGCCACCGCTTGTATCGTAGCGCACGCCGTCCGAATGTCAGTAGGGCCCGTCAAAAATGAAATCCGGCGACCCGATGGCAGTTCAATGCATCGTTGATCGATAAGAATTTTAATGGGCATTTTAGCCAAAAAGTCAGTGCCCAAAAGACACGGAACTGCCAAAGAAGACGAAACGAAAACGGGTCCCGACAATTTGATATCTCCAATGCAAATGGACGCCCTAACCTGACCGATAATGCCCAACGATCCCCCATTAGCGGCGTAAAATGGCACATCCACTGGAAGCAGCGGACGACATTGGACCGGAAGAATATTATAAATGAGGTCCGATATAATAGTTGCCGATGCCCCCGTGTCCACTAACACCCTAATCTCAACCCCATCAATAGATCCCGTAACAACGGACGAACCCGCCGAAGCAGCCACAATTCTATGCCCCAATTCCGCCCATTCAATGTCTCCCTGGTCCCGGCCGAACCCCCCTCGCCGAACCGAATCCCCGAACCTTAACCGGCCCTCCTCCGCCGCAACGCGGCGTCCCATGTGTGCCGAATAAACAGGCCGAGCGTGTGAGGTGCCGCGACTTGCCGGGGATTGTAGAGATGACTTGGGCTCTCGGTCGTCGTCCAGCCGAGCTCCCATGGCGCGCTGCCGCGGAGCGCGGCACCCGGACGCCACGTGGCCCCGGAGGCCGCAGTTATAGCACGTGACGAGGGTCGGAGTAGATCTTGGTTGCTCCGACTTTCGGCCCGATCGCAGAGGCGACCGGGCCCCCGGCCTCCAGTCCCCTGGTCGTCCCGTGGCGAACGCCTCCTCTCGTGGGCTGACGACTTGGGGTTCGGCGACCACCAAACCCGGGGCTGCGACGACAGCAGCGTTGCAACCAACGCCTTGCTTCCGTTGTAGGGCCTCGTGCGCTTGAATACTCGTGGCGACTCTCAAAGAAGAAATATCAATCTCGTCAGCTGTGTTGATAGGGACCCCCAGGTCCTGCGCCAACTTGAGCAGCTGCTCCAAAACCATCGCGTCTTGGCCCTCCTCGTCCATCCGAGGGAACGCAGCATCAGCAAGAGCCAGCAACGCCGTGCGATAGGCCAGCGCGGTCTCCGTGGCCGCTTTCCGTCTTGCGTAGAACTGATGGCGGCACGTAGAGGGAGGCCCGTAGACCCTGGCCAACAAACCCAGCGCATCCTTCAGCGTGGAGCGGTCCGACTTCCGTGCAGCCCTGAAGGCCGCGAGCGCATCGTCGTCCAGCATGGCGGGCAATGCCCGCAGCGCCGTAGCATCGGACCACGCTGACATCTCTTGATGCGCCAAAAACCTTCGCTGAAATTGGCCCCAGTCTCCGCCTTCCGCCTTGAAGGCTGACAACGTGGGCAGGCGCTGCTGAAAAATGAAGTCATCCGCCTCGTGGTTCCTCTCCGCCTGTCCGTCGGTGTCTAAGATGGCGGCTCCAGCAGCAGACGTAAGATGGCGGACCCCCTCGCGCGCTGATGACGTCGATGCGCGCGCTTGGGAACCCACCACCACGTGGCGCTCGCCGTTCCCGCCAAAAGTAGGCCCAGGCGCAATGGCGGGAATCCCCCATTCGTTTTGGCGGGAATCTGCGGGGCGACCTTGTAAAATGTCCCCCACCGTCCCCGCTCCTCCCGACGAGCTGATCTCCGCCAAGATGGACGCGGCGGCGAGCAGCAGCTCCGCCAGTCGGGAGTGCGCCTCACGAAGCCCGGCGTCTGTCCCCGGTCGCTCGGCCGGCGCCGTCGACGGACCCTGCAGCGTGGGCAAGTCCTCTTCCTCACCCCCCGCCACCAGCGGCCCCGAGTCGTCCAGGTCTTCCTCGCGGTCAATCCCGTGGGTCCTACGGGTCTTCCTCGTCTCCATACTTGGAAGCCCGTTTCACTTCTGACGCCAGATGAAGTATTGGAAAATGACGGCAGGAAACTCCTTGACGGGAACACACTTCTTTTATTAAATCTTGACTTGTAACAATACAACGCGTGGCCTCTCTTCTTCACAATGCGCTTCTCTTGACTCTGGATTCTGTGCTGCTGGCTCTCTGTGCCTCGTGTAGACTCCGCGCCTCGGCTACACTCCTCTCTCGCCTCGTGTAGACTCTGCGCCTCTGCTACACTCTCCACTCGCCTCGTGTAGACTTTGCATCTCTCTCTCTGGCTACACCGTATGCATACTCGGCTCGTGTAGACCTTCCTCTCTCTCTGGCTACACCGTATGCATACTCGGCTCGTGTAGACCGTTCTCTCTCGCTGGCTACACACTATACATCACTCAGCTCGTGTAGACCGTTCTCTCTCGCTGGCTACACACTATACATCACTCAGCTCGTGTAGACCGTTCTCTCTCGCTGGCTACACACTATACATTACTCAGCTCGTGTAGACCGTTCTCTCTCGCTGGCTACACACTATACCTTACTCTCCTCTACTCTCCATTACTCTCCATTACTCTCCTCTCCGGGCTCTATCTCTGCACCTTCGTCTTCATTCTTAGATGGTTCCACTTCTGCCCCTGCTCCTCTGTGCATCACCTTATATACCCCTTCTTCCCGGGAGACGGAGCGGATGCGGACCTCAACGTCGGCACCGCTCCTCAGTTACCCAATCCCCACGCGCTATCCCTACGATCCGGTTCCGCTCAGCGCGTGTTTCCACTCCCCGACCAATCACACCGCGCTGCTACCCGATCACTTCCTCTGGGCGCGTCACCGGCACACAGCCAATCAGCAGCACTACCCCCACCCGCGCACTGACGCCTGCTCCTCCCCGTCAGCGCGCGTCACCACACACACACCCGTACATACGCGCTGGCACACGACATATACACCCAGCGCGTATCACCACTACAAATGTATAATATGTATGTTGAACTTCTTTCGCACCGTACAAGCGAACGGGATAACTCTGTTTCAAAAACACTCCCAACGACAAGAGTACACCAATATATAATGCTCAATATTTCTTCTGCTATCGCAGCTGATAGGGAAGCAACGTTACACGAGATGTAAATATCGTTAAACTACAAAGTTGTAGCCAACACCGCAAAAATAGAGATATTGCGTTTTCTGCAAATGAATACGTGATTGATCGTGCTGTACAGTATACTGTACTGGAGGCACAGACACACGTGGGGGCCCCTCTTGAAGTCGCACTGGGGTCTAAGTAATGAAATAACGAGGCGGGCGAGAGCAGGTCTGGAGCGCCTTTGGCAAGCTGAGCTGAGCTGGTCGTGGGAAGTGAGGGGAGCTGTTTACAGAGAGCAGCACGCGGGCGTTGATATCAGTACTCTCGACCACAGCGCATCGCTCACACACACAGCAGGAGTACACACACACACACAGCAGGAGTACACACACACACACAGCAGGAGTACACACACACACAGCAGGAGTACACACACACGGCAGGAGTACACACAACAGCAGGAGTACACACACACAGCAGGAGTACACATACACAGCAGGAGTACACACACACAGCAGGAGTACACACACACACACAGCAGGAGTACACATACACAGCAGGAGTACACACACACAGCAGGAGTACACACACACACAGCAGGAGTACACACACACAGCAGGAGTACACACACACACAGCAGGAGTACACACACACAGCAGGAGTACACACACACAGCAGGAGTACACACACACACAGCAGGAGTACACACACACACAGCAGGAGTACACACACACACACAGCAGGAGTACACACACACGGCAGGAGTACACACACACACAGCAGGAGTACACACACACACAGCAGGAGTACACACACAACAGCAGGAGTACACACACACAGCAGGAGTACACATACACAGCAGGAGTACACACACAGCAGGAGTACACACACACAGCAGGAGTACACACACACAGTGACACACACACACACAGCAGGAGTACACACACACACAGCAGGAGTACACACACACACAGCAGGAGTACACACACACACACACACAGCAGGAGTACACACACACACAGCAGGAGTACACACACACACAGCAGGAGTACACACACACACACAGCAGGAGTACACACACACACAGCAGGAGTACACACACACAGCAGGAGTACACACACACACAGCAGGAGTACACACACACACACAGCAGGAGTACACACACACACAGCAGGAGTACACACACACAGCAGGAGTACACACACACACAGCAGGAGTACACACACACACACAGCAGGAGTACACACACACACAGCAGGAGTACACACACACAGCAGGAGTACACACACACACACAGCAGGAGTACACACACACACAGCAGGAGTACACACACACAGCAGGAGTACACACACACACAGCAGGAGTACACACACACGGCAGGAGTACACACACACAGCAGGAGTACACATACACAGCAGGAGTACACACACAGCAGGAGTACACACACACACAGCAGGAGTACACACACACAGCAGGAGTACACACACACACACAGCAGGAGTACACACACACACACAGCAGGAGTACACACACACAGCAGGAGTACACACACACACAGCAGGAGTACACACACACGGCAGGAGTACACACAACAGCAGGAGTACACACACACAGCAGGAGTACACATACACAGCAGGAGTACACACACAGCAGGAGTACACACACACACACACAGCAGGAGTACACACACACACACAGCAGGAGTACACACACAGCAGGAGTACACACACACACAGTGACACACACACACAGCAGGAGTACACACACACACACAGCAGGAGTACACACACACACACACACATCAGGAGTACACACACACACAGCAGGAGTACACACACACAGCAGGAGTACACACACACACACAGCAGGAGTACACACACACACAGCAGGAGTACACATACACACACACAACAGGAGTACACACACACACAGCAGGAGTACACAAACACACACAGCAGGAGTACACACACACAGCAGGAGTACACACACACAGACAGCAGGAGTTCACACACACACAGCAGGAGTACACACACACACAGCAGGATTACACACACACACAGCAGGAGTACACACACACACACAGAGTACACACACACACAGCAGGAGTACACACACACACACACAGAGTACACACACAGTGACACACACACACACAGTGACACACACACACAACAGGAGTACACACACACAGCAGGAGTACACACACACAGCAGGAGTACACACAAACAGCAGGAGTACACACACACACACACAGCAGGAGTACACACACACAGCAGGAGTACACACACACACACAGCAGGAGTACACACACACACAGCAGGAGTACACACACACACACAGCAGGAGTACACACACACACAGCAGGAGTACACACACACAGCAGGAGTACACACACACACAGCAGGAGTACACACACACACACAACAGGAGTACACACACACACAGCAGGAGTACACACACACACAGCAGGAGTACACACACACACAGCAGGAGTACACACACACACAGCAGGAGTACACACACACACACAGCAGGAGTACACACACAGCAGGAGTACACACACACAGCAGGAGTACACACACACACAGCAGGAGTACACACACACACACAGCAGGAGTACACACACACAGCAGGAGTACACACACACAGCAGGAGTACACACACACACACACAGCAGGAGTACACACAGCAGGAGTACACACACACAGCAGGAGTACAAAAACACACACAGCAGGAGTACACACACACAGCAGGAGTACACACACACACAGAGTACACACACACACAGCAGGAGTACACACACACACACAGAGTACACACACACACAGTGACACACACACACAGTGACACACACACACAACAGGAGTACACACACACAGCAGGAGTACACACACGCACAGCAGGAGTACACACACACACACACACAGCAGGAGTACACACACACACAACAGGAGTACACACACACAGCAGGAGTACACACACACAGCAGGAGTACACACACACACAGCAGGAGTACACACACACACACACAGCAGGAGTACGCACACACACAGCAGGAGTACACACACACACAGCAGGAGTACACACACACACACACAGCAGGAGTACACACACACACACACACAGCAGGAGTACACACACACAGCAGGAGTACACACAAACAGCAGGAGTACACACACACACACACAGCAGGAGTACACACACACACAGCAGGAGTACACACACACCCACAGCAGGAGTACACACACACACACAGCAGGAGTACACACACACAGCAGGAGTACACACACACACAGCAGGAGTACACACACACAGCAGGAGTACACACACACACAGCAGGAGTACACAGACACGGCAGGAGTACACACAACAGCAGGAGTACACACACACAGCAGGAGTACACATACACAGCAGGAGTACACACACAGCAGGAGTACACACACACACAGCAGGAGTACACACACACAGCAGGAGTACACACACACACACAGCAGGAGTACACACACACACACAGCAGGAGTACACACACACACAGCAGGAGTACACACACACACAGCAGGAGTACACACACACGGCAGGAGTACACACAACAGCAGGAGTACACACACACAGCAGGAGTACACATACACAGCAGGAGTACACACACAGCAGGAGTACACACACACACACAGCAGGAGTACACACACACACACAGCAGGAGTACACACACAGCAGGAGTACACACACACACAGTGACACACACACACAGCAGGAGTACACACACACACACAGCAGGAGTACACACACACACACACATCAGGAGTACACACACACACACACACAGCAGGAGTACACACACACAGCAGGAGTACACACACACACAGCAGGAGTACACACACACACACACAGCAGGAGTACACATACACACACACAGCAGGAGTACACACACACACACAGCAGGAGTACACAAACACACACAGCAGGAGTACACACACACACACAGCAGGAGTACACACACACACAGCAGGAGTACACACACACACACACAGCAGGAGTACACACACACACAGCAGGAGTACACACACACACACAGAGTACACACACACACACAGCAGGAGTACACACACACACACACAGAGTACACACACAGTGACACACACACACACACAGTGACACACACACACAACAGGAGTACACACACACAGCAGGAGTACACACACACACAGCAGGAGTACACACACGCACAGCAGGAGTACACACACACACAGCAGGAGTACACACACACACAGCAGGAGTACACACACACACACACAGCAGGAGTACACACACAGCAGGAGTACACACACACAGCAGGAGTACACACACACACAGCAGGAGTACACACACACACACACAGCAGGAGTACGCACACACACAGCAGGAGTACACACACACACAGCAGGAGTACACACACACACAGCAGGAGTACACACACACAGCAGGAGTACACACACACAGCAGGAGTACACACACACACACACACAGCAGGAGTACACACACACACACAGCAGGAGTACACAAACACACACAGCAGGAGTACACACACACACAGCAGGAGTACACACACACACAGAGTACACACACACACAGCAGGAGTACACACACACACACAGAGTACACACACACACAGTGACACACACACACAGTGACACACACACACAACAGGAGTACACACACACAGCAGGAGTACACACACACACAGCAGGAGTACACACACGCACAGCAGGAGTACACACACACACACACAGCAGGAGTACACACACACACAGCAGGAGTACACACAGCAGGAGTACACACACACAGCAGGAGTACACACACACAGCAGGAGTACGCACACACACAGCAGGAGTACACACACACACAGCAGGAGTACACACACACACACAGCAGGAGTACACACACACAGCAGGAGTACACACACACAGCAGGAGTACACACACACACAGCAGGAGTACACACACACAGCAGGAGTACACACACACACAGCAGGAGTACACACACACACAGCAGGAGTACATACACACACACAGCAGGAGTACACACACACAGCAGGAGTACACACACACAGCAGGAGTACACACACACACAGCAGGAGTACACACACACACAGCAGGAGTACACACACACACAGCAGGAGTACACACACACACAGCAGGAGTACACACACACACACAGCAGGAGTACACACACAGCAGGAGTACACACACACACAGCAGGAGTACACACACACAGCAGGAGTACACACACACAGCAGGAGTACACACACACACAGCAGGAGTACACACACACACAGCAGGAGTACACACACAGCAGGAGTACACACACACACAGTGACACACACACACACACAGCAGGAGTACACACACACAGCAGGAGTACACACACACACACAGCAGGAGTACACACACACACACACACAGTGACACACACACACACAGCAGGAGTACACACACACACAGCAGGAGTACACACACACACACAGCAGGAGTACACACACACACACAGCAGGAGTACACACACACAGCAGGAGTACACACACACAGCAGGAGTACACACACACACAGCAGGAGTACACACACACAGCAGGAGTACACACACACACAGCAGGAGTACACAAACACACAGAGTACACACACACACAGCAGGAGTACACACACACACACAGCAGGAGTACACACACACAGAGTACACACACACACACAGCAGGAGTACACACACGCACAGTGACACACACACACAGTGACACACACACACACAACAGGAGTACACACACACAGCAGGAGTACACACACACACAGCAGGAGTACACACACGCACAGCAGGAGTACACACACACACACACAGCAGGAGTACACACACACACAGCAGGAGTACACACACACAGCAGGAGTTCACACACACAGCAGGAGTACACACACACACAGCAGGAGTACACACACACACACAGCAGGAGTACGCACACACACAGCAGGAGTACACACACACAGCAGGAGTACACACACACACACAGCAGGAGTACACACACACACACACAGCAGGAGTACACACACACAGCAGGAGTACACACACACACACAGCAGGAGTACACAAACACACAGCAGGAGTACACACACACACAGCAGGAGTACACACACACA
The DNA here is from genome assembly GCF_965212315.1 of Lampetra planeri. NCBI lineage: Eukaryota > Metazoa > Chordata > Hyperoartia > Petromyzontiformes > Petromyzontidae > Lampetra > Lampetra planeri. The sequence goes on along the minus strand of NC_136148.1, from coordinate 9,271,190 downwards.
GCAGGAGTACACACACACACACAGCAGGAGTACACACACACAGCAGGAGTACACACACACACAGCAGGAGTACACACACACACAGCAGGAGTACACACACACACACACACAGCAGGAGTACACACACACACAGCAGGAGTACACACACACACAGCAGGAGTACATACACACACACAACAGGAGTACACACACACAGCAGGAGTACACACACACAGCAGGAGTACACACACACACAGCAGGAGTACACACACACAGCAGGAGTACACACACACACAGCAGGAGTACACACACACACAGCAGGAGTACACACACACACACAGCAGGAGTACACACACACAGCAGGAGTACACACACACACAGCAGGAGTACACACACACACAGCAGGAGTACACACACACAGCAGGAGTACACACACACAGCAGGAGTACACACACACACAGCAGGAGTACACACACACACAGCAGGAGTACACACACAGCAGGAGTACACACACACACAGTGACACACACACACACAGCAGGAGTACACACACACAGCAGGAGTACACACACACACACAGCAGGAGTACACACACACACACAGTGACACACACACACACAGCAGGAGTACACACACACACAGCAGGAGTACACACACACACACACAGCAGGAGTACACACACACACACAGCAGGAGTACACACACACACAGCAGGAGTACACACACACACACAGCAGGAGTACACACACACAGCAGGAGTACACACACACACACAGCAGGAGTACACACACACACACACAGCAGGAGTACACACACACACACACAGCAGGAGTACACACACACACAGCAGGAGTACACACACGCACACAGCAGGAGTACACACACACAGCAGGAGTACACACACACACAGCAGGAGTACACACACACACAGCAGGAGCACACACACACAGCAGGAGTACACACACACACAGCAGGAGTACACACACACACAGCAGGAGTACACTCACACACAGCAGGAGTACACACACACAGCAGGAGTACACACACACACACACAGTGACACACACACACACACACAGCAGGAGTACACACACACACAGTGACACACACACACACACAGAGTACACACACACAGTGACACACACACACACAGCAGGAGTACACACACACAGCAGGAGTACACACACACACAGCAGGAGTACACACACACAGTGACACACACACAGCAGGATTACACACACACACAGAGAACCTTGTGACCGCGTATGTCTCTGTGCCTACGCACAGTCATTTCCACGTCCATGCCTTTAGGAATGTGGAATTTCCACGATGGAACGCGGCGCTGCCATGAGAGATGAAAGCTGATCGATGTGCTTTGGAGTGAGCGACACGGTGGAGAGACGTTAACTACCTCGCCTAGTATACAGGAGGTCCTGCGTTCGCCCCCGACCCTGACATCTGTATATTTGGAGTTTGCATGTCTCTCTCTCTCCGTGGTCGTGTGGATTTTTCTCCGGGTCCTCCGGGTCCTCCGGGTTTGCCTTCCACATTTAAAATCAACGTCTCGCGTTTCGAGGACGTGGCTGTCGTAAATTTCCACGTGATGATAAGCCATTTCTGGCTAAGTCGTCTCTGAAGAAGAGCTGTGTAGCTCAGTGGGCCTTACAAGGGGGGGGGGATCGTTTCATCGTTTATCATTGTTCTGTTGGTGAGCAAGGGGGAGCCGACTGGACCGGCGCACGCCGCTCCAAGCGTTGACGGCCAACGGTCACGAATAATGACGGAGTGGATGGAACGCATCCGATTCCTGCACACTGCCAACACCAGTGACGATTATCTGAACCAGTCCTGAGCCTCCCCTAGGTCGATTCAGCCTCAAGGAAGTATCGGGTGCGGTGTGTAAACATCGCCACTGGGGAGACAAAGGCTGCCGGGCGTGGCGTTTGCCACCCACCTCCTCGTGTGCCGTGACGGCCTACATATGTGCTCACTAACGGCACTTGCCCCAACAGCATGGCTATACGGGGAATCTTTGTCTTTGTGTGTGTGCGCACAGCTATTTCCCGTTTACCTATGAATAATAGATCGAGGCCGAGGCCCTTTAGTGTAAAACCGTGATTGTCCGGTAAATACATCGATACGCAGCGTGTGCACAGAGTCATTGTCTCTCTCTCTCTGACACACACAGACGAAGACATTGGTCTCCCGTCTCGCCTTAACCAGACTGTTGGGGCAGTGCTGTTCGTGAGCTCCTTTGTAGACCGGAACCGCACACGAGACGGTGTTGTGGCCAGCACCACGCGCGGCCGCCTTTGTCTCCTCGGTGCTGATGTTTTACAAACTGCACCACGTACTCATTTAAGGCTGAGTTCACCTAGGAGAGGCCCAGGACTGGTTCAGATGTGCGTCACTGATGTTGGCCCTGAGCGGGAATTGAACTCGGTTCCCTGGTTTAGTAGCACGGTGCGCTAACCATTGCCCCACCGCTCCCCACTCTCACTCGCACGCAAAGACAAAGATCCCCCGTCGAACCTTAAACAGACTGTAGGGGCAAGTGCTGTTGGCGAGCACCTATGGAGGCCTCTCGTATTACGCATAACACACACACAGGCACGCACAAACACGTGCACACACGGCCGCGTGCATTGCCACAGCCTCGGGCGAATCGTAAAGAGCCGAGAGCCTCCTCCAGGACCCGCTGCATCTCGGCAGGCGGCCGCGAGTCACAGCAGTGCCTCGTTGACGAAATCGAGGCAGAAACGGGCAAAGTGCGCGGCGCTCATCAAGGGATCGTTAGCGGGGCCATCAAACCCAGAAGAGGCCATCATCCATTTGTAATCTATTTAATGCCACGGTGAAAATTGTGAAAATTTATGGTTTATTTCCGACAAGCCACTTCTTGCCTCATTCCGGATAAAAGACTTTATAGTCATCGCCACACCCTCCCTCCTGTGCGAGACGTTGTTGTGTCTGCCTCGCTCGTCATGAATGTCACCACTGCTCGTGTCTTGAACGATGGGCCGCGTGCGGCCGCCACCCCACGCGCTTGCAGCGCCGCATGATCTGTGCGGACGCTGAAATGGCGACCATACAGATATGGGCGATATTGCTGAATGAAGTAAACGATTGCCAATAGTTCCCGACGGGTAACATAGTACCTCTGTTCCGCCGGAGACAAAACCCGACTGCCGTATGCTACCACATGCTCTACGCCCTCAACAACCTGGGAAAGCACGCCCCCAATGCCCGTGTTGCTTGCGTCTGTATCGAGCAAGAAGGGTTTTGAAAAGTCGGGATAACTCAATGGCGGAGCCCCCACTAGGGCGTCCCGGAGGGAGCGAAAAGCAGCCTCCTCCTCCTGTCCCCAGTGAAACTTGACCCCCTTTGATGTCAAGGCATGTAAGGGCTTAGCAATCGTCGCGAAATCGGCGACAAACCGTCGGTAATACGACGCGAATCCAATGAAACTCCTGACCTCCCCCACCGAGGTGGGAGTCGGCCAGGAGCTGACACATTGCGTTTTGGCGGGATCTGTGGCAATACCTGACCATCCGACAATGTGGCCCAAATACCACACCGATTCGCGGAGCAAATGACATTTCTGCGGCTTAAATTTCAAATTAGCAGCCCGCATTTTGAGGAAAACAGCCCGCAACCTCTGGAGGTGTTGTAGAATGTTTTACTAAAGACGATGATATCGTCTAAGTAAATCAAACAAGAATCCCATTGTAACCCAGCCAGGACCAATTCCATTAATCGCTGGAAAGTCGCCGGCGCTGAGTGGAGCCCCATCGGCAAGCGGTTAAATTGGAATAGGCCGTGCGGCGTACGGAAGCTGTTTTAGGTTTAGATTCCTCATCCAGAGGGAGCTGCCAGAACCCTGACAGTAAATCCAATGTGGAGAAGAACCACGCCCCCGCCAGGGCGTCAAGCGATTCATCCATCTGAGGGAGCGGATATGCGTTGGCTACGGAGATCTTGTTTAGCCGACGAAAATCAACACAAAACCGCAAGGAGCCGTCGTGTTTTTTTAACTAACACGATGGGTGCACCCCAAGGGCTGGTAGAAGGGGATACAATATCCGCAGCTAGCATGTCGTCTACGGCCGATTTGAAATTATCCTTTTCGGCGGGACTCAACCGGAAAGGATTTTGGCGGATTGTCGCGCTGTCACCCGTGTCAATATGGTGTCGCAGCAGTTTTGTACAGCCAATATCATATTTGTGTCGTCTAAAAACGTCGGAAAAATTGCGCAGAAGGGTTCGTAGCTTATCACGCTGCGAGTCGGACATGTCCGATGATCCCGCGCAAAGCGCATCCAGCCACCCCTCATCACGGTCCGAATGCGGTTGCGACGGAGGAGCGGTGCTCACTTGTCCAATGACCGGTTCCTCACAGGGTACCGGCGTTGCGTGCGCAAGCACGGTCCCTTGAGCAACCACAGCCGTTCGCAACCCAACATTGAGGACCGCGATGAAGGGGTCCCCGTCCCCTTTCACAATGGTCTGGGCCGCTACCAAATCAGGTCCGTTGACCCCAGCCCTAGATGGTCCCAACAGAACACCCCGATCCCCAATCCCCTTAGCGAATGGTCGACGCAGCCTAAGAGGCACGAGCATCTGAGCCCCCGGTGGTACGCGTACCGTCGTCAATATGCCCCACAACGACCGACGACCCCGCCGACGCGGTAACAACGCGGTGGGCCAACTCAGACCACTGGCCCGGTTGGAACGCCCTCCCCATCACGGTACATTTCGACGCAACGCCAGCCGATTTCTGACCCCCGTTCATTGCAGTGCATGAGTGTGTCACAGGTGTGTGCGTAGGCCAAACATGTGGGGTGCCATGACTTGCCGGAGTTTGCGGCGGAGCCTTGGGTGGAGGCGCGTCGTCCGGCCGAGGCGTCGCACCGTGCTGTCGAGGAGCCCGGCATCCCGAAGCCACATAGCCCCGGAGGCCACAGTTGTAGCACCACGTGAGCGCCCCAGACGGCTTGGGTTGATCCTGGTGGCTCGGCCCGTACCGAGCTGGCAGTCCCCCAGATCTCCACTCCGTCGGGAGACCCACAGCGCAGACCTCTTCCGATGGGAGGGTGGTGGCAGCCACGGTATCTCTGGCCGCCGCCTTGCTGGCCTTGCGACGCTGGGACAGCAAGTTTGCGTGGATGTGCCGTGCGGCCCGCAGGGAACACATCTCCTTGTCGTCTTGCGCCAAGACGACGATGTCCAAATCGTCCGCCAACAGCAATATCTTCTCAGCCACCATAGCGTCCACCCCTTCCTCGTCCATCCACGGGAAAGCCGTCTTCGCCAGGGCCAGGAGAGCCGTGCGGTATGCCAGGGGCGATTCCTTGGCGCCCCGCTGATGATCATAAAACAGCTGTCTGCAGTCAGAAGGTGGACCGTAGACTGCAGACAGGAGTCGAAGCGCCGCCTGCAGCATGGCGCGCGCCGATCTTGGCGCCGTAGTGAGGGTGGCGAGGGCATCACTGTCCAGCGTCGCCGGGAGCGCGCGTAGCGCCTCGTCGTCCGTCCATCGCGTCATTTCTTGGTGGGCGAGGAAACGTCTTTGGAAGGCTCCCCAGTCGCTGTCTTCTGCCACAAATTCTTTGAGGACTGGCAATCTCTGCTGGAACGAGGCCTCAGCAGCCGTAGATCGCCAACCGTCGTTCCCGCCAATCTGTTCAGTATCGGTGGGAACGGCGGGCGCGATCAGCGGTCGCACTGCTGGTGACGCGCTGGCCGCTGATTGGTGTTCGCCGTCGCCGGCCGCTGTTGATGACATGGCAGCTTCTGGTCGGCGACTGTCGGTCACATGATGTAACCCGGCCCCGCCCTCAGCACCCACTGTACTGATGGCGGCAAATCCAACCTCCAGCCCCGTTGAAATGGCGGGAACTGGCGTTGCGTGTCGTCTGACGTCGCCCCGTGCTGCTCCTCCAACCCCCAGGCGAGTGATTTCCTCCAACATGGCGGCTGCTGCGTAGAGTAGCTCCGCCAGGCGGGAGTGAGCCACCCGCAGTCCGTCAGCCGACGGTACCCACCCGTCCGGCCGCTGCGGTGTGGGTGGACTCGGCCCCGGTTGCTCGGATTCGCTTTCGGCGATTTCAGGCTCTGAGTCGGCCGAGGTGTCCTCCTCCCCAGGTTCCTTGGTACGAGCCGTCAGTCTTGTATCCATCTTTAGAAGACCACTTCTGAATCCAGTTGTAGTAGGTTCAAAGAGATTTGGACGACGTAGTCGGTGGCACACTTATTTATTAAACGTTCCACGTTATACAGGCCAAGGTATACAACACTCGAAGGGGTATCGGCCTCTTCACCCGTCTAACAGGGAGATCCCACGATTTCTATCCCGGCTAGCCTACTCCCAGGTCCTCCATTACAGAGCTAGGGGAGGCTAGCTGATCCCGCTCTGGCCAAGCTGGGATCACGGCACCCTGAGTCCCCAGACCGGCTCTTACAAGAGCATCGGCTCTGGGCTCTCGGGGCCACACAACTGGCTTGCCCTGGTCGGTCCTTAGAAGGACAGCGATCCAGGGGAGTCCCAGGGCCTATCTAGCTGGTCTTCCTTCTTCACTGGTTTAAGCTGAACACTGAACCCCGAGCCCACCGGCTCACCGCCTTATATAGCAACTCCCCCCTCGAGGGTTGGGGCCGTGGGGGATCACAGCGCCGTTTCAGCGCCCCAGGCTAAACGATGCGGACGTGGATGTAAGCATCCTTCCGCATGCGGGCATAACCACCCGTGGTGTAAATTTCGATTTAAAGCTTTCGTGACGTAGCAAGATCTGAAATCTCTGCAACCCTCAAAAACGCTAAGATGCCAGCTAGCAACATCAGCAAAGATGAGTGTTTTGAATTAGCTCAATTAAAAAAGAGGGATGACATTGTCATCCTCTCAGCCGACAAAGGCAATACCACTGTCATCATGGACAAAATAGAATACAACAACAAAATTCAAGAACTACTCAACGATGGCAGCTATACAAAAATAAAAAAGAGACCACACCAACAGCCTCGTCATTAAAACCAACAAAATAATTTCTGATTCAACCGCATTAATTGATCAAACCAAACAGTTCTCGTTGAAACCTTCTGCAGCCAGGCCAACAAGATGATATGGTTTGCCAAAGATACATAAAGAAGATACACCTCTTCGTCCCATTGTCTCTACTTTAAACTCCCCCACCTACAAACTGGCTCGTTTTTTGTCTGAAATCCTGCGGCTTTTCACTGGAAAAACCACCTCTGCGGTACTAAACTCTACTGACCTGGTATCGACAATCAAGGGGATTTCCCTGTCCCCAGACGACCTGCTTGTCAGTTTTGATGTGGTTTCCTTATTCACCAAAGTTCCTGTACCTGACACCATCGCAATCATTGAAGACTTGGTTCATCAAGGACTGAATACTGGGGTACCCCCCCTGGCGAGACACTGCTTAACCAATACATACTTCACCTGGAATGGAACTTTCTACAAACAAACTGAGGGCACCCCAATGGGCTCCCCCCTATCTCCGGTTGTAGCCAACGTTTTCATGGAGAAATTTGAGACTGACGCCATCCAGACTGCCACTCTACGCCCGACCTTATGGAAGAGGTACGTAGATGACACTTTTGTCATCTGGCCACATGGCCGGCCTGCTCTAGACCAATTCCTCGACCACATGAATTCCATACACCCAGCCATCAGATTCACCATGGAAGTCGAAAAAGATGGCAAGCTACCCTTTTGGATGTCCTAATTAAAAGGAAACCTGATGGTTCAATGAGCCACTCTGTCTACAGGAAAGCCACCCATACGGATGCTTACCTAAAACCGGATTCCCACCACCATCCATCCCAGAAGAATTCCCTCACCAAGACTCTATACCATAGAGCCCAATGCATCTCCGACCAGGAACACATTGCCAGTGAACTCAAACACGTACGCCAAGCTCTTAAGGCTAATGGTTACTCCGACTACACAATCCGCAAAGCCATCACTCCAACCATCAAGAAGGATCCTGTTGAGGAGCCTTTCAAAAGCATCACCTTACCCTACATTGCTGGGGTCACAAAAAAGATCTCCAAAATCCTGATAAAACACAAGATCCAGGTCTGATTCAACACAGTACATAAAATCCGTGATCTGGTCCCGTCTGTAAAAGATGTGGTTCCAGACATACAGTACCCTGGCGTCTACAAACTAAGTTGCCTCTGTGGTAGCAGTTACATTGGAGAAACCAAACGACATGTCTCGGACCGCATCCGTGAACATAAAGCAGACTTGAAACATGGTAGGACAAACACCTCAGCCGTGGCAGATCACTGTTACAATTCAGTAGGCTCACATGATATTGACTTCTCCAAGACAGAGGTTCTCTGAAAGCCATCTGGCTACCATGAGAGATTCGTTCATGAGGCGATCCACATATACAAACACAGTGACAATTTCATCCGAGAAGATGGATTCTGGCTCAGCAATCATTGGAAGGACGTAATAAACCATTTCGGATCTTAACTGATTGTGTTCATGTTTACGGTGACTTTCAGACCGCGTTCCACTCACTGGCATTGACTATATATCTTGTATTCTCCGCAGGGAATGGATTCTTTGCTCCGCTGCAAGTCTCCCATCCTACTCTCCCATTGACATATTTCGTTGCTTCCTCTTAGTATCATTCACGCGACGGTCAATGGTACAGTGTATAGCGGATTGTATAATAATAAATAGTATAAAATTGTAATGTTTAATGCAATGTACAAAGTAATATATAGTATCGTAATTGTATAGTGAATATACAGCAGTGTGATATACATTAGGGTGGGTAGAATAATACATAGTGTAATATTACAAAGTATAAGGGGGTGTATAGTAATACAGTATATAATTTAATGTTGGGTTTGTCTATAGCAGTATATAGTACGGTATAGACTCGTGTGATGTAAGAGAATGAAGTTTAGCTGGAAGCATATTATATTTTTTGCGACATAGAATTGTAATGTATTACTTACTGTTAGTAGCTCAGCTTATTGGAGAGTATATTTAGTATACTGATGATACTATGTAGTTTATACTTTAGTTGTTTACGTGGTGGTTTAGTGACTGCAGCTACATACTATTAACATTCCTTCCCTTTATTAATGCTACCCTTATCCCCTCCCTTTGATGCTGCTAATCCTGCATAATGCACGGGCATAATGACTTTAAACCCCCCGCCCACCTCCTACGCATTTCACAAGTAGTACTAATCACATACCTGCATTTCCCATAAATATGCTAAATTCCTCTTGATATGCAAATTATTTTGTCAAGGCGCTTTTCGCCCCTCCATCCCAGCTTAAATAGTCGCTCCAAGCCTGAGGTGTGTCATTCAGACTCTGTCTTCTCGACAGACCTGCTTTCCACCTGAGGACGGCTGCTTGCGTTGTGGCCGAAACGTCGTGAGAATTATTTTATTATGTTTAATTTTTATTATTTTATTATTTCCATTCTACGTGACTTTACCGAAAGAACCAAGAAGATGCACCCCTGGTGTGTTTGTTCGCCTTCCCGTAACACCTCTACACATTGCCACAGCCTCGGGCGAATCGTAAAGAGCCGAGAGCCTCCTCCAGGACCCGTTGCATCTCGGCGGGCGGCCGCGAGTCACAGCAGCGCCTCGTTGACGAAATCGAGGCAGAGACGGGCAAAGTGCGCGGCGCTCATCAAGGGATCGTTAGCGGGGCCATCAAACCCAGAAGAGGCCATCAATCCCCATTCATTTGTAATCTATTTAATGCCATGGTGAAAATTGTGAAAATTTATGGTTTATTTCCGACAAGCCACTTCTTGCCTCATTCCGGATAAAATACTTTATAGTCATCGCCACCCCCTCCCTCCTGTGCGAGACGTTGTTGTGTCTGCCTCGCTCGTCATGAATGTCACCACTGCTCGTGTCTCGAACGATGGGCCGCGTGCAGCCGCCACTCCGCGCGCTCGAAGCGCCCCGCGGCTGAGCCCAGCAGCTGCCGGGGTGGGGGAGCCACGGGCGCGGCTCCCCCACTCCGGCAGTGGTTCTTCTTCACCTTCACTGCAGCCTTGCACCCCTTTGGTTCTCAGGAGTGAAGAAAACGTACCGAGTTAATACGGACCACTGCACTCCGGCCACTCGGTAAGAACATTTGGTGAATTGCCAAAGCGTGCAAAGTTGACTTTGAAGACCCAACCCCCCACGCCCATCGATCCCATTGGCGGGCCGCCAGTCTGTCACGTGTCACCGTGCACATTCTAAATGACCGCACCGAAGCAGTAATGAGTGCTAATGGACCATAACTTGCTTAAAGAGAGGACATGTTTGAAATTACGTGTATATCCTACCCGCGCTTAGCCCCCCCCGCCCCCCAGAGCATCGGCATCGTAGTTAGTGAGCACCTATTAAAGTTGGCACAAAATTGGTGCTGTAACAGCACACTACGCATGCCCAGCCACCTTTGTCTCCCCACTACTGATGGCTAATGGACGCTTTGCAGCCAGCTACTAATGATTGGCTGCACCGAGAGGGTCGGAGAGCGATGTCGAGCGGGATTGTTGTGCGTGGCCAGGACCGGTTCCGGGACCCCGAGGTGGAGCAGCTCCCCGCACTGCAGCTCGCAGTTGCACAGAGACCCCCGTACAGCCTCTACAGACTGTTGGGGCAAGGCCTGTTCGTCGCGAGTAGCACCGAGGAAGGCCGGCACGGCACACAGAGGGGGCGGGTGGCTTGCTACACGCTCGACCGCCTTTGTCTCCCGAGTGGCATCGGGTACTCATTTGAGGCTGAGTCGACCTAGGGGAGGCCCCGATCTGGTTGAGATAAATCGTCTGCGTTGGAATCGAACTTGGGTCGCCGTGTGTGTGTGTTCCGCTTTCGCCTGTCACTTTCACACCGTTCTCAGGGGCCATCCGTTTGGTGCGTACGCATGGAGGGGGGAGGGGGGTTAACTCAAATGCGTTCGCTTCCTTATGGGGGGTCACTGATAATGTACGCATTGTCAGTGACCCCCCGGGGGGGGGGATGAAGCCTCGATAATAATGTGTCTACATTGGCCTTCAAATGAGTTAGATAGTCCGACGGTGGACTATCTGTTTGCTTAAACGCGTTAATATTATTAATCTTTGGTCGTTTTTGCGTGGATTAAATATCGGCCGTTCTATAAGATTCGGGGGGGGGGGTGCATCAAGCGAACGTACACGGGTGGGGGGGATGTAAAAAGTACGCGTGCCTACAGGGAGGGGGGGGGGGTCAAGTTGACAGATTGTTGCGTTGGCAGGGAGATGTTGACTACCCCGCCTGCTGTACAGGGGATCGTGGCCTTCGATTCCCGCCCTGACGCCTGCTGCTGTGTATTTGGAGTCTGCGTCCCTCTCCCCGTGGTCGCGTGGATTTTCCTCCGGGTCCTCCGGTCGTTCCCCTCCACATTTCGAAACACGCGTTCGGAGTGTTTGGCTGCTGCTACAAATGTCCACGTGATGATAAGCCACCTGGTTCGTTGAGCCATCATTTGCGACAGCCAGGTGGCTTCTGAAAAGAGCTGCGACCACTCAGCGGGCCATACTTGGTCAAATAAACCTCAGGTTGAGCAACGGGAGCTGTTTAGAAGTGGGGGTAGGGGGAGGGGTCGCACACGGCCGGCGTCAAACGCACGGCGACGTGCGAGTCTGAGCCTGGCGGAGCGAGCTGCTCGGAGTGCGTCCGCGAGAGGCGGACTGGACCCCCCCTCGTCGCAGCGACGCCTCTGTGCATCCCCTTGGCTCGGTGAGACGTGAGAAGGGGGCTGAGCCCCCTTTCAGTAGCCCACCACCGAAGCCATGGAGACTCCCTCCCCTCCTCCCTCCCCTCCCTCCTCTCCTCCCCTCTTCCCTCTCCTCTTCTCCTCCCCTCCTCCCTCTCTCTACCTTGTCCCTGTAATGCACCTTAATGCATCTATAGTCCCGCTCTCATCAATACTGCAGAGGCACGGGCCTTGTGGAGGTAGGGCTTCTCTCTCATTCTGCTTCGCTCTTGCCACCAATCCCAGAGCTGAAACGAATTTCATTCTCGACGGGAGTTCACTTGCTAACAACGTTTCTGAGATAATGCAGTTAATTGCACAGGAATCTAGGTGCGTGCAAAGGATGCTGGGTATTTATTGTATCTATGTTGAACTTCTTTCGCACCGTACGTAGCCAACCGTGCTAATCGGAGGTGTGGGGAAGGAGATCGGGTAATCACCCAGAGACGGTGTCACCCAGAGACGGTGATAAAGGGGAAGATCTAAATGCGGGTGGTGGTGGCGCGTCTCTCGGAGCTTGGGCGTCAACTTGGCAACAACAGAGAGATTTGGCAGGAGGAAGGAAGTGATGGCAAAGTGCGGTGGCTCCCATTCACCAGGACGAGCTCTTGACACACAGCATACACGGCACACACCCGGGACAGATCCACGCGCGTCATGGGGAGACATCATCCACGGTTCCATCGCCACGGGTGCCGCAACGCGCGAGCTTTGATGCCCCCCCCCCACCCCGCATGCGATGGGCCCTCCTCGGGCGCTCCGGTGTCCTTCGTCACGCGGAACCTCCGTCGCAAATGTCGCGGACAGGCATCGCGATGCAGGACCCCCCCCCCCCGAGCATCCGTGAGGTGACGGGCCAGACGTCTCCCTCGTCAACTCGAACATGACACTCCCTGGCCCTGCCTCGAGGGACTCGTAGCGGCCGTGTCAAAGCACTTAGCTCCACCGAGTTCCTGGGTTCAAATTCAATCGGCGTCTCGAGATTGAAAGACTGAAAGAGGTGGCTCACCCCGCTGTTAGCGGAGGTCACGGCCGGGTCCCACAGTGACCCGCCACTACATTACAAGTCAGCGTGTCTCCCTGCCCTAGTGTGTCTCCCTGCGTCTCTCCCAGTGTGTCTCCCTGCGTGTCTCCCTGCCCTAGTGTGTCTCCCTGCGTCTCTCCCAGTGTGTCTCCCTGCGTGTCTCCCTGCCCTAGTGTGTCTCCCTGCGTGTCTCCCTGCGTGTTTCCCTCCGCGTCTCCCTCCGCGTCTCCCTCCGTGTCTCCCTGTGTGTCTCCCAGTGTGTCTCCCTGCTCTAGCGTGTCTCCCTCTGTGTCTCCCTGTGTGTCTCCCAGTGTGTCTCCCCTGGCCCTCGCGTGACTGGGGCAGCGCTGCATTCCGTCAGAGGCTCTGAATCGGTGCTGACAATTCCACATTCCTATGACGGAAGCCAGTCTAGCAATGAGATAACCACTGCATCAAAAGTGTGTTTCTCATTTTATTGACATCAAAGAGATGATGTGTCACGTTGACCCTAACTAATAATAATAAAACAATACTCAAGAAAGTCTAAATTAAAACTATTTTATTAAAAAAACTGAACTAATTAGGTTTTTTCGGTAAAGTCACGTAGGTAAAAATAGTAATAATAAAAATAAATACAGTACATAAAATCCGTGATCTAATTTCATCTGTGAAAGATGTCATTCCTGACTTGCAATACCCTGGAGTCTATAAACCGAGTTGCAGCTGTGGTGATTGTTACATTGGGGAAACGAAACGTCATGCCTCTGATCGTGTCCGCGAGCACAAGTCAGATCTGAAACACGGCAAAATTGAGTCTTCCGCCGTTGCCGATCATTGCTACAACGCTGTTGGGTTCTCATGATATTGTCTTTTCCGAGACCAAGGTGCTCTGCAAACCTTCTGGCTACCATCAAAGGTTTGTACACGAAGCCATCCAGATATACAAACACAGACATAACTTCAACCGTGATGATGGGTACAAACTGAGTAATCATTGGAAAGATGTTATTAGCCATGCAAAAAAGATTTAACTACACATATTTGGACCATCTTAGTTGACAGGTACTATTATTTAGTTACCGTACAGTTTACTGATAGATAGCCAGTTTTTTTTTAATCATGTTTAGCTTATTTTTTCACACGCTGGTTGCCTGCCTTGAGTTTTGCCCACCCAGCAGCAGAGCAAGGGGCTGCTTGGTCCTGACTTGCTTATCTGCTTCTGCCATCTACATGACAAAGGCTCAGTACCAACAAGCAGCAGCCGTACGAACCATCTCACAACAACTCCTCTCCCGCGGCCCATTCTGGCTCCTACCCCCCTTAACCAGTATACAAGGTCGGGTCTCTTGGGACTTCTCTTTACTTGATACAGCTATCGTGCTGTGACGGTTCCACCTGAAGACGGAAGCTTGTGTTGCCTCCGAAACGTCGTGATTTATAATTTTATTTCAATAATTTTCTCTATTATTTTATTATGAAGGTTTTTTTTCCTACGTAACTGTACCGAAAAAACTTAAGAGTATGACTTATTGCAGTCACGAAAGCTTCAAATCTAGAAATAATGAAAACTTACCAGGTAAGATCCACTGAGCTATATAGATTCGTTTTCAGAAGGGACCTGGTCACAGATGGTAGCTCAACGAAGCGGCTTATCACGTGGAAATGTATAGCAGCCAAATACTCTAAACGCGTGATGTTGATTCTAAATGTGGAGGGAAAACCCACAGGACCTGGAGAACAATCCACGCGACCATGGGGAGAAAGGCATGCAAACTCCAAATATACAGCAGGCATCAGGGTCAGGTTCCAACCCACGACCTCCTGTGTACTAGGCGAGGTAGTTAACATCTCGCCACTGAGTCGCAAGACTCTCTTTGATTGGGATGTTTGGGCAGTTCCACCGATGAGCGATTGACTTCGTGTGAGTTCCTCACCTGCGTCGGCTCTGCTACTTCGTGGCTACCTCAAGCCTGCAAGCCTCGGCAGTCTCCATCTCAGGTGCTGGGCAGGCTCAAACCTACTTATCGCCTGATATTTGACGATATTATCCACACCTCCGATTAGCACGCTTGGCTACGTACGGTGCGAACGAAGTTCAACATACATACAACTAGGGTGATTTGTTTAACACGTAGGCTTTCGCGACCAATATTATTCATAACCAACGTTTTTGGGTTTAGATCGCGTTATTTATAAATGTGTCGTAACCCTCCACCACCCGACAGGGCCAATCAGTAAAAAAGTGTCACGTTGACAAAAGACAAATAGTTCACTGCTTTAGCCCACCGGTGTGTTGAAGCGTGAAACCACAACATTTACAATTTGAGTACGACGTTTCGCATCCAGCATCATCGGGCAATTCGCCATTCTGGCGAATTGCCCGATGATGCTGGATGCAATTACCCCCCTCCCCTCTACCCCTCTCCCCTCTATCCCCCTCCCCTCTACCCCCCTCCCCTCCACTCTACCCCCTCCCCTCTACCCCTGCCCTCCACTCTACCCCCCCTCCACTCTACCTCCCTCCCCTCTACCCCTCCCCTCCACTCTACCCCCCCCTCCACTCTACCCCCTCAACTCTACCCACCCTCCCCTC
The DNA here is from genome assembly GCF_965212315.1 of Lampetra planeri. Classification (NCBI taxonomy): domain Eukaryota; kingdom Metazoa; phylum Chordata; class Hyperoartia; order Petromyzontiformes; family Petromyzontidae; genus Lampetra; species Lampetra planeri. The sequence continues at coordinate 9,255,837 of NC_136148.1, read as the reverse complement.
TACCCCCCCCTCCACTCTACCCCCTCCCCTTTACCCCTGCCCTCCACTCTACCCCCCCTCCACTCTACCTCCCTCCCCTCTACCCCTCCCCTCCACTCTACCCCCCCTCCACTCTACCCCCTCCACTCTACCCACCCTCCCCTCTACCCCCCCTCCACTCTACCTCCCTCCCCTCTACCCCTCCCCTCCACTCTACCCCCCCCTCCACTCTACCCCCTCCACTCTACCCACCCTCCCCTCTACCCCCCCTCCACTCTACCCCCTCCCCTCTACCCCTGCCCTCCACTCTACCCCCCCTCCACTCTACCTCCCTCTCCTCTACCCCTCCCCTCCACTCTACCCCCTCCACTCTACCCCCCCTCCCCTCTGCCCCCCCTCCCCTCTACCCCTCCCTCCCCTCTACCCCACTCACCACACGACCAGCACACACAGTGAGCAGGCGTCGCTCAGGGAGTGTTTAACGTCGTTAGCTTCCTCCTGCGGCCCGGGCCTTCCTCCTGCGGCCCGGGCCTTCCTCCTGCGGCCCGGGCCTTCCTCCTGCGGCCCGGGCCTTCCTCCTGCGGCCCGGGCCTTCCTTTTGCGGCCCGGGCCTTCTTCCCGCGGCCCGGGCCTTCTTCCTGCGGCCCGGGCCTTCCTCCTGCGGGCCGGGCCTTCCTCCTGCGGCCCAGGCCTTCCTCCTGCGGCCCGGGCTTTCCTTTTGCGGCCCGGGCCTTCTTCCCGCGGCCCGGGCCTAACTCCTGCGGCCCGGGCCTTCCTCCTGCGGCCCGGGCTTTCCTTTTGCGGCCCGGGCCTTCCTCCAGCGGCCCGGGCCTTCCTCCTGCGGCCCGGGCCTTCCTTCTGCGGGCCGGGCCTTCCTCCTGCAGCCCAGGCTTTCCTTTTGCGGCCCGGGCCTTCTTCCCGCGGCCCGGGCCTTCCTCCTGCGGCCCGGGCCTTCCTCCTGCGGGCCGGGCCTTCCTCCTGCGGCCCGGGCCTTCCTCCTGCGGCCCGGGCTTTCCTTTTGCGGCCCGGGCCTTCTTCCCGCGGCCCGGGCCTTCCTCCTGCGGCCCGGGCCTTCCTCCTGCGGCCCGGGCTTTCCTTTTGCGGCCCGGGCCTTTCTCCAGCGGCTCGGGCCTTCCTCCTGCGGCCCGGGCCTTCCTCCTGCGGGCCGGGCCTTCCTCCTGCAGCCCAGGCTTTCCTTTTGCGGCCCGGGCCTTCTTCCCGCGGCCCGGGCCTTCCTCCTGCGGCCCGGGCCTTCCTTCTGCGGCCCGGGCCTTCCTCCTGCGGCCCGGGCTTTCCTTTTGCGGCCCGGGCCTTCCTCCAGCGGCCCGGGCCTTCCTCCTGCGGCCCGGGCCTTCCTTCTGCGGGCCGGGCCTTCCTCCTGCAGCCCAGGCTTTCCTTTTGCGGCCCGGGCCTTCTTCCCGCGGCCCGGGCCTTCCTCCTGCGGCCCGGGCCTTCCTCCTGCGGGCCGGGCCTTCCTCCTGCGGCCCGGGCCTTCCTCCTGCGGCCCGGGCTTTCCTTTTGCGGCCCGGGCCTTCTTCCCGCGGCCCGGGCCTTCCTCCTGCGGCCCGGGCCTTCCTCCTGCGGCCCGGGCTTTCCTTTTGCGGCCCGGGCCTTTCTCCAGCGGCTCGGGCCTTCCTCCTGCGGCCCGGGCCTTCCTCCTGCGGGCCGGGCCTTCCTCCTGCAGCCCAGGCTTTCCTTTTGCGGCCCGGGCCTTCTTCCCGCGGCCCGGGCCTTCCTCCTGCGGCCCGGGCCTTCCTTCTGCGGCCCGGGCCTTCCTCCTGTGGCCTGGGCCTTCTTCCTGTGGCCCGGGCCTTCCTCCTGGCATTGCACATTTCCTGTGGACGCGACCTTGAGATGTCTTGACGGAGCGCTGCAGCCTCGCCGTGCGGTGCTCGTGAAAGCGATCCCGTAGGGACGACGACGACGATGACGGTGACGACGATAAAGATGATGGGCATCATGGTGATGATGCCAAAGATGATGATGGTGATGATAGCGAAGATGACGATGACAATGATGGTGATGATGACAATGATGGCGATGATGATGGCAATGATGATGGTGATGGTCATCGAGCACATGGGAACACTTTCTTAAGTGGGGCTACAGGGGGGCAAGTAGCCTAATGGGGCTATGAAGGGTATTGATTGAGAGTGCACAATTAATAAAATACATTATCAATTGGGGGTGGGGGAGGGGGCAGTTACAGTGAGGGAAAAAAGTATTTGATCCCCTGCTGATTTTGTACGTTTGCCCACTGACAAAGAAATGATCAGTCTATAATTTTAATGGTAGGCTTATTTGAACAGTGAGAGACAGAATAACAACAACAAAATCCAGAAAAACGCATGTCTAAAATGTTATAAATTGATTTGCATTTTAATGAGGGAAATAAGTGTTTGACCCCCTCTCAATCAGAAAGATTTCTGGCTCCTAGGTGTCTTTTATACAGGTAACGAGCTGAGATTAGGAGCACACTCTTAAAGGGAGTGCTCCTAATCTCAGCTTGTTACCTGTATAATAGACATATGTTCACAGAAGCAATCACTCAATCAGATTCCAAACTATCCACCATGGCCAAGACCAAAGAGCTCTCCAAGGATGTCAGGGACAAGATTGTAGACCTACACAAGGCTGGAATGGGCTACAAGACCATCGCCAAGCAGCTTGGTGAGAAGGTGACAACAGTTGGTGCGATTATTCGCAAATGGAAGAAACACAAAAGAACTGTCAATCTCCCTCGGCCTGGGGCTGCATGCAAGATCTCACCTCGTGGAGTTGCAATGATCATGAGAACGGTGAGGAATCAGCCCAGAACTACACGGGAGGATCTTGTCAATGATCTCAAGGCAGCTGGGACCATAGTCACCAAGAAAACAGTTGGTAACACACTACGCCGTGAAGGACTGAAATCCTGCAGCGCCCGCAAAGTCCCCCTGCTCAAGAAAGCACATATACATGCCCGTCTGAAGTTTGCCAATGAACATCTGAATGATTCAGAGGACAACTGGGTGAAAGTGTTGTGGTCAGATGAGACCAAAATGGAGCTCTTTGGCATCAACTCAACTCGCCGTGTTTGGAGGAGGAGGAGGAATGCTGCCTATGACCCCAAGAACACCACCCCCACCGTCAAACATGGAGGTGGAAACATTATGCTTTGGGGGTGTTTTTCTGCTAAGGGGACAGGACAACTTCACTGCATCAAAGGGACGATGGACGGGGCCATGTACCATCAAATCTTGGGTGAGAACCTCCTTCCCTCAGCTAGGGCATTAAAAATGGGTCGTGGATGGGTATTCCAGCATGACAATGACCCAAAACACACGGCCAAGGCAACAAAGGAGTGGCTCAAGAAGAAGCACATTAAGGTCCTGAAGTGGCCTAGCCAGTCTCCAGACCTTAATCCCATAGAAAATCTGTGGAGGGAGCTGAAGGTTCGATTTGCCAAACGCCAGTCTCGAAACCTTAATGGCTTGGAGAAGATCTGCAAAGAGGAGTGGGACAAAATCCCTCCTGAGATGTGTGCAAACCTGGTGGCCAACTACAAGAAACGTCTGACCTCTGTGATTGCCAACAAGGGTTTTGCCACTAAGTACTAAGTCATGTTTTGCAGAGGGGTCAAATACTTATTTCCCTCATTAAAATGCAAATCAATTTATAACATTTTTGACATGCGTTTTTCTGGATTTTTGTTGTTGTTATTCTGTCTCTCACTGTTCAAATAAACCTACCATTAAAATTATAGACCATTTCTTTCATCATCATTTCTTTGTCAATGGGCAAATGTACACAATCAGCAGGGGATCAAATACTTTTTCCCTCACTGTAACATTGCCCAACTGTCGCTACGTTCACACAAATTCGGCGTGGCTGCTGCTGTAGCTGCTACTGCTGGTCCTGCTGCTGATCGTGGTGATTGTGGTGGTGATGGTCGTGGCAGCTCTACCGGTAGAAGTGGCGATGTAATTAGCTCACCACGTGCATCGTGAACGCTGCCCCTTCCCGTAAGAGCGGCGTTCACAGCGGAGCTGTCTGCAGGTCGGGTGGCCGCCTCGGGGCAGAGAGGGGTGGCGCACGGAGAATCCGGCGTACTCGGTGCGGTGCGTCCGCTCTAGTTGCCGAGCACGATTCGCATCGCCCCTGTCTGGTGTGTACCGATCTGTTTCGACAATCTGAGCTTCTTGTTCACCACGCAATTGTGAGGTGAACATTTCAACGACCTACTTTCTGTACTGCCTAATGTAGACCACCTCGTACCGCGTGCGCCCACAATCCACTCCCAACCCACGGTCTCCCGGGTCACGTGGCCCAGGTGACGACCACCTCGGTCCGCGCCGTCTCGGGGCTGAGTCGGCCTCGTGCCGGCTCACGGCGACTCGAGCACCAGGGTCGGGAGGGAAACGTCCCTTCGAAGGTCGATGGCCCCGGCCACCGATGTGGCCCCGGGGGTGAGCTGGACGTCGATAGCGCTGCCTCCGTAGGGAGAACGTTGCCCTTGATGCGTGCAGGATTCAGACGCGGGCGAACAGAGGGATTTTGTCGGCGCGGTCTTCTCTGCCTTCCCGTCTGCTCTGAAGAAGGGCCGTTGCCCAAAACGTTGGCCAGCCAATGTTAACTCCCTTGCCTGGTCTACGTGAGGTCGTGGGGTCGATTCCGACCCTGGCACCTGCTGTATATTTGGAGTTTGCGTGTCTCTCTCTCTCTCGCTTGTCCTCCGGGTTTCCCCTCCACATTCACAATCACGCATTTGTAGCACTGCATTTGCTCGCTCCTTTTCCACATGGTAAGCAACTTCGTTGAGCTGTCATTTGTGGCCAGCACACTTCTGAAAAAGAGCTATATAGCTCAGCGGGCATTACGTGGTAAAATAAAATATCGTTGATAAATAGTAATAACCAACCCGGCTGTCACCCATCGAGGATGGTGGGTTAATCAGTGACCTCACGCCATGGAGAGGTGGTCACCAGCAGATGTAGAAACTTCCCAGAAGGGGCGTTTAGAACTGTCAAGCTTTAACTCGGGCCCTAAACCACTGCTGATGACAGTCTGATATGGTGTTTTCGATTTAGCATCTCCATTAATTAGTGTCCAGCCCTTTGTCAATCTACTCGTGGATGAAGGCCCTCCGCATGCTGCATTGGTTGTTAAGGTCGGGGATGAGGAATAATTCAGATGTCACTCACAGCTGATGTTACTAGGAATCAAACTCATGATTTCAGGCTTCAGAACACATTGCACGAACCCCCGCTCCTACTTGCTTGGATTTAGTCACAGACCTCCATTAGTAGGTGTGTGTCACGTGGTGCTGCACTGTGAGAGTGAGTCACGTGGTGCTGCACTGTGTGGAGTCTGCTGTGAGTGTGTGTGTCACGTGGTGCTGCACTGTGTGGAGTCTGCTGTGAGTGAGAGTCACGTGGTGCTGCACTGTGTGGAGTCTGCTGTGAGTGTGAGTCACGTGGTGCTGCACCGTGTGGAGTCTGCTGTGAGTGTGTCACGTGGTGCTGCACTGTGTGGAGTCTGCTGTGAGTGTGAGTCACGTGGTGTTGCACCGTGTGGAGTCTGCTGTGAGTGTGAGTCACGTGGTGCTGCACTGTGTGGAGTCTGCTGTGAGTGAGAGACACGTGGTGCTGCACTGTGTGGAGTCTGCTGTGAGTGAGTGTCACGTGGTGCTGCACTGTGTGGAGTCTGCTGTGAGTGTGAGTCACGTGGTGTTGCACTGTGTGGAGTCTGCTGTGAGTGTATGTCACGTGGTGCTGCACTGTGTGGAGTCTTCTGGGAGTGTGTGTCACGTGGTGCTGCACTGTGTGGAGTCTGTGAGAGTGAGTCACGTGGTGCTGCACTGTGTGGAGTTTGCTGTGAGTGAGAGACACGTGGTGCTGCACTGTGTGGAGTCTGTGAGAGTGAGTCACGTGGTGCTGCACTGTGTGGAGTCTGCTGTGAGTGTAAGTCACGTGGTGCTGCACTGTGTGGAGTCTGCTGTGAGAGTGAGACACGTGGTGCTGCACTGTGTGGAGTCTGCTGTGAGCGTGAGACACGTGGTGCTGCACTGTGTGGAGTCTGCTGTGAGAGCTAGTCACGTGGTGCTGCACCGTGTGGGTGAATGGGAGGCGCCCGCCCTGCAGCGTAATCCAAGAACCCTAAAAATACCCGCGAGGAGTGGCACGGTGCCCACGTGGTGTGTGACAGGAGCAGGGCACCGCCGCGATGCGATATCTGCGCATTCCCATACCCACACACACATATATACAGAAACGTTATTTTTAACCAGGTGACAGCCCCTTGAGATGAACACAATATAGTTTAATAAACTGCAACTGGATTTAACGAGTTGCTTATTTAAAAACAAACATTATTGAATGAGTGAAAATTGCATCGTATTATTGTCACTGATCGATCTGGCCGGGTGGCATCGTGGTGAAGAGACCCAGATCTGTAAACGACGAGAACGACTCACGAGACGTAAGCGTGCAGTCTGCACCCGCCAAGTGGCCGCGTTCTCACCGCTCCGATTGTGGGCGCGAAGATCGCTCCGCTCAACTTGCGAGAGCTCAAATCGCGGCCGTGGGTCGACGGTGCCACCCACTCCTCGTGGGTCAATAACTGATTACCACGCGATGGGGAAATCCTGCACGGGTTGTGGGAATTCAAAAGAGTCTGTCATCATATGTGGAGAGACTGGCCCCTCAGCATTGGAATGTGGAATTTCCCCACCCCAGACACCCCCCTCGGCCCCTGCCACATGTGAACGTAACCCTTGGAGTGACCTCGTCATGAACCCACGGCGCCCACTGCCAGTGCAGGATGCTACTTTGATGCACCTCACGACTTTTACTGGACTCGAGAAGAAGCCAGGAAAGTCACCGACGGCTGAAACACGAATCCGTGGCCAAGCGCTCAGCGGTGCTGACTCAGTGCACCTGGCTCAGTGCACCTGGCTCAGTGCACCTGGCTCAGTGCACCTGGCTCAGTGCACCTGGCTCAGTGCACCTGGCTCAGTGCACCTGGCTCAGTGCACCTGGCTCAGTGCACCTGGCTGGCTCAGTCAGGTTCACTGCGGGGGGGGGGGGGGGGGTTCTAAGCCCCCGCTTCTAAATCCTTGAATTCAAGTCAAACTGTGTTGGTGCGTGCAGCACACATCACCTGCAGCATTCCTTCGTGCGCACACACGCGCTTTTGTTTTCCCCCCTCCCCCCCCTTTGTATGTGTGCGTGTGTTGAGCTTATGTCGCAGCGTATGTAGCCAACCGTGCTAATCGGAGGTGCGTGTGCCACGTGCGGGGCTGCCTCACAGTGCCGCGTGCCTCCTCCGCGTGTTCCCGCAGGCCACACCGGCCGTCTCGTCAAGGCCATCTGCTGCAGCAGCTTCCTCTTCCTGTGCCTCCACCTGTGCTTCCAGGCGACCATCACCGCCTTCTCTGCCCAGCGGCGCCTCGACCACACGTTCAACTGTGAGCGACGCTCGCCCGCTCGCCCGCTTACTCATTCACTGACTCGTTCACTGACTCGTTCAATCGCTCTCTTGCTCACTCACTCACTCACTCGCTCACTCACTCACTCACTCGCTGATCACACACACATCGTGCGAAGGCTTTCACCAAATCAACGTTCGAGGCGTATTCGTGGCCACAGGAGGTGTGGCTCCCTGTGTGGCTTTTTGCGTGCGTTTTCTCCACCTGTAAGTTGAACTTCTTTCGCACCGTACGTAGCCAGCCGTGATAATCGGAGGTGCGGGGGAAGGGCAACAAACGAACGATTCTAAAGCGTCACTTTCCTTTGGCCACTCCATGATCTTCTCACCGCACAAAAACACTCCGAATGGAATTGGCTGAAGCACCCAAATGAGGACCCTCCTGAAGAAGAGTGCTGAGACTCGGCAACGCTTTCTCTGGGTGATTGGTAGCAATGTTATCTTAATTAGTCCTGCCGGACAGAGTTATACATTCAAGATCAGTCTGCTATTGGAGTCTGCGAATTCAAACTCTTTCCTGGGATAAACGCAGCTTCATATGATCTCCTTGGGATGGATTCAATACATTTCGCTTTATTGGAAGCCAATTGATTTTGTACTGTCGAGAAACTGTTTTCTGGCCCTGGGAATGTGGAATGTTTACCACTCGCTGATGAATCCCAACGGGGATTGGCTACTGTTGGCTACGTACGGTGCGAAAGAAGTTCAACATTCTGTACGTACAAATTGCTGCCTCGTTTAAATGTCAGCAGGGGTGCCCGTCATGAGATGCCTTTCACGGGCAATCACCGCGGCTGCACTCCAAGCCTCTGACGCAAAACGAACCGGCCCCGGTGGCCGGCCGGGCCGATCGTTCACTGAACTCCCGCGTGGCCGACGGAGTCTGTGCGGCGTGAAATCAGTGCCCCGACTTAAACACAGTGCCGGCGATCCGCTGCGGCGCGATCGCCACTTGCTCCGGCGATGTCCGTGAGACGAGTGGACGTGGCCGCCGGCTCTCCCGCGCTCGCCACGAACCGGGGGGTTAGGAGCGGATGAGCGAGGTCGGCCAGAGATCGACCTCTCGCCGCTCGTGCCGCGAGGAGCCACCGGGAGCTGTCCTCCTGAACGGTCGCGCCACATCAGCCCCCCTTGGTTAATTATAATACAGGAAATAACTTTACAGCAAGTGCATCGCGGCTATCCCGTGGTTAGTTCTTGACTCTTGCCGTAGGGATGTGAAACGTTCCATCACTGGGTGAGGGCTGCCAATGAAGTTGGGACGCTGCCTCATTTGCTTCTTCAAAATGCCCAAATCTCCCGAGCGGCCGGCAAGGCTCCAGCCCGGAGCGGGGAGCTGCTGCTTCGACGCGCCCAGCCTCTTGGGCTCGACACATTCTCATTCGCGTCTCTTTGTTGACCCCCCTCCCCCCGGATCTCCGATGAGCACCGTTGGCTTATGTACGGCGCCGAAAGAAGTTCAGCGTGCACGACATCCCGTTCGGGATGCCTCCGCACAGCAGCCAACACTCCACAGCACGTGTCCCACGGAATGTGTGAGATCCCACGGGGAAAGGTGGACCAAGTTGTTGTGCGAACGGGGGCGCTGGGCCGCCGGAGCAGCAGCGCGGACGGCGACTCCCGACGTGCATGCTAACATCACTTGGCCATGAGTCTGTTAAGGCTATACGGGGGATCTCTGTCTATGCTTTTTTCGTGTGCTGGGGAGCGGTGGTGCAGCGGTTAGCGCGCTGCGCTACGAACCTGGCGACCGGGGTTCGATTCCCGCTCACGACCTAACACGAGATGTATTATTTAATAATATTACATACACATGTATTACAATTGTCCGATAGCTCTTAAGAGGCACATATGAGCAGAAGAGTGAGTGTGTAATTGGATTGAGGGTAGACAGTTCACGATGCCGGCTGTAAATAATTGAGCAGCGCAACGTGGCACAGTGCACGTGGTGGGGGGGGGGGTCTTATCTCCCCAAGACCGCCCCCGTTCGTGGCACAGCGGCGCGAGGAGCATTGCTGCCGTGTGTGTGTAGGAGTGCCCGCGTGGGGAAGAGTTGAGTGTGCACTGTGTGAATGTGTAATGTGTTTGCGCGAGGTTATCTGTGTGTGTGCGTGTGTTAGTGTATCTCTGCGTGTGTTAGATTATCTGTGTGTGCGTTAGTGTATCTCTGCGCGTGTTAGATTATATGTGTGTGTGTTAGTGTATCTCTGCGCGTGTTAGATTATCTGTGTGTGTGTGTGTTAGTGTATCTCTGCGCGTGTTAGATTATATGTGTGTATGTGCGCGTTAGTGTATCTCTGCGCGTGTTAGATTATCTGTGTGCGCGTTAGTGTATCTCTGCGTGTGTTAGATTATCTGTGTGTGTGTTAGTGTATCTCTGCGTGTGCTAGGTTATCTATCTGTGTGTGCGTTAGTGTATCTCTGCGTGTGCGTTAGTGTATCTCTGCGTGTGTTAGATTATGTGTGTGTGTGTGCGTTAGTGTATCTCTGCGTGTGTTAGATTATCTGTGTGTGTTAGTGTATCTCTGCGTGTGTTAGATTATGTGTGTGTTAGTGTATCTCTGCGTGTGTTAGATTATCTGTGTGTGTGTGTTAGTGTATCTCTGCGTGTGTTAGATTATCTCTGTGTGTGTTAGTGTATCTCTGCGTGTGTTAGATTATGTGTGTGTTAGTGTATCTCTGCGTGTGTTAGATTATCTGTGTGTGTTAGTGCATCTCTGCGTGTGTTAGATTATCTGTGTGTTAGTGTATCTCTGTGTGTGTTAGATTATATGTGTGTGTGTTAGTGTATCTCTGCGTGTGTTAGATTATCTGTGTGTTAGTGTATCTCTGTGTGTGTTAGATTATATGTGTGTGTTAGTGTATCTCTGCGTGTGTTAGATGATCTGTGTGTTAGTGTATCTCTGTGTGTGTTAGATTATGTGTGTGTGTGTTAGTGTATCTCTGCGTGTGTTAGATTATCTATATGTGTGTTAGTGTATCTCTGCGTGTGTTAGATTATATGTGTGTGTGTTAGTGTATCTCTGCGTGTGTTAGATTATGTGTGTGTTCGTGTATCTCTGTGTGTGTTAGATTATATGTGTGTGTGTGTTAGTGTATCTCTGCGTGTGTTAGATTATGTGTGTGTGTGTGTGTTAGTGTATCTCTGTGTGTGTTAGATTACCTGTGTGTGTTCGTGTATCTCTGCGTGTGTTAGATTATATGTGTGTGTGTTAGTGTATCTCTGCGTGTGTTAGATTATGTGTGTGTTCGTGTATCTCTGTGTGTGTTAGATTATATGTGTGTGTGTTAGTGTATCTCTGTGTGTGTTAGATTACCTGTGTGTGTTCGTGTATCTCTGTGTGTGTTAGATTACCTGTGTGTGTTCGTGTATCTCTGTGTGTGTTAGATTATGTGTGTGTTCGTGTATCTCTGTGTGTGTTAGATTACCTGTGTGTGTTAGTGTATCTCTGTGTGTGTTAGATTCTGTGTGTGTGTGTGCGTTCGTGGATCTGTGGGAAGCGGTAGTGTAGCGCTACGCTGCACTACGAACCCGGTGACCAAAGTTCTATTCCGGCTCACGACCATCACCAGTGACGATTATTTGAACCGGTCCTGGGCCTCCCCGAGGTTGATTCAGCCTCAAATAGGTACCTGGTGCGGTGTGTAAACATCGCCACTGGGGAGACAAAGGCGGCCGGGCGTGGCGCTGGCCACCCACCCCCTCGTGTGACATGCCAGCTTCACAGGTGCTCGCTAACAGCACTTGCCGCAACAGTCTGTGTGGGCTATACGGGGGACCTTTGTCTTGTCTTTGTGGTGTGTGAATGCTGCACCAACATCCATGTGCGGCCGGTAGTGACGCAGCTGGTAATCCATGAACTTGATTGCAGGGTTGGTGGATCACGTAGCGATCCTGTATTTGGTATAGGATATCCACGGGCAGCAGTATCCCCACGGCTCTCAGGAGAGCATGCAGGGTTCGGAGACACTTTCTCTGCGGAAGAGTTTGAATCCACTTCAGTGTTTCCTCACCATGGTCACCTCTACGACCCCCACCACTAATCCCATAACCACCACCACTAACCCCATAACCACCACCACTAACCCCATAGCCACCACCACTAACCCCATAACCACCACACCTAACCCCATAACCACCACCACTAACCTCATAACCACCACACCTAACCCCATAACCACCACCACTAACCCCATAACCACCACCACTAACCCCATAGCCACCACCACTAACCCCATAACCACCACACCTAACCTCATAACCACCACCACTAACCTCATAACCACCACCACTAACCCCATAACCACCACACCTAACCCCATAACCACCACCACTAACCCCATAACCACCACACCTAACCCCATAACCACCACCACTAACCCCATAACCACCACCACTAACCCCATAACCACCACACCTAACCCCATAACCACCACCACTAACCCCATAACCACCACACCTAACCCCATAACCACCACCACTAACCCCATAACCACCACACCTAACCCCATAACCACCACACCTAACCCCATAACCACCACCACTAACCCCATAACCACCACCACTAACCCCATAACCACCACACCTAACCCCATAACCACCACCACTAACCCCATAACCACCACCACTAACCCCATAACCACCACACCTAACCCCATAACCACCACCACTAACTCCATAACCACCACACCTAACCCCATAACAACCGCCACCACTAACCTCATAACCACCACACCTAACCTCATAACCACCACCACTAACCCCATAACCACCACACCTAACCCCATAACAACCGCCACTAACCTCATAACCACCACACCTAACCCCATAACAACCGCCACCACTAACCTCATAACCACCACACCTAACCCCATAACCACCACCACTAACCCCATAACCACCACACCTAACCCCATAACCACCACCACTAACCCCATAACCACCACACCTAACCCCATAACAACCGCCACCACTAACCTCATAACCACCACACCTAACCCCATAACCACCACCACTAACCCCATAACCACCACACCTAACCCCATAACAACCGCCACCACTAACCCCATAACCACCACACCTAACCCCATAACAACCGCCACCACTAACCTCATAACCACCACCACTAACCCCATAACCGCCACTAACCCCATAACCGCCACCACCACTCAGCCCATAACCACAACCACCAGCATCATCATCATGCATCCCTAATCCTATACCCACTACCACCACCACTGACTGATGTGATCTTCCTCGTCTGGTGTGCAAGAGGCTCCGTCCTGACCCAGACGCCTGCTGCTGTATATTTCGTGTCTCTCTCTCCGTGCTCGCGTGGATTTTTCTCTGGGTCCTCTCCGGGTTTTCCCTCCACATTTAGAAGAATGCGTTTAGAGTATTTGGCTTCTATCAATTCCACATGATGATAAGCCACTTCGTTGAGCTATCATTTGTGACCAGGTCGCTTCTGAAAAAGAAGATAATAACTCAGTGGGCTTTACCTGGTAACATTAAAACGTTTAGATTTGTTAGTATTTTGCGTGATTTGTTTTCCTTTCCTCCGATACTTTGTTGATGTAACGTTCTGACCTGCCCCAACTGGACATCTGTGAAAGAGAGCTTCGATGCTCATCGGATTCGTCCAGTATACATCCATATTCTGATTCTGAACCCCACAACCACCGGCATCATCAACACTTCATGTGGCCTCAAAGTGCACCTAGCATGGCACAAGTGCCGTGGTGACGTCACCGCCACTCAGTGGTGAATGTCGGTTGTCGTTGTAGTGGTGGTGGTTATGGGGTTAGTGGTGGTTATGGGATTAGGGGTGAATAACGAAATGTGGAGGGAAAAACCGAAGGACCCGGAGAAAAATCCATTCCACCACGGGGAGAACACGCAAACTCCAAATCTACAGCAGGAGTGAGGCTCAGGATTGAACCCACGACCTCCTGTATACCATGCGAGGTAGTTAACATCTCGCCACCGTGGCGCCCCAATAAGCACAACCACCACCACCAGCATCATTCCACCCCTTACCCCAGCACCACAACCATCATCGGTAACTTCCCCTGCACCGCCACTTACCACGTCTTATCCAGCACAGCCGCGCGTCAGAGTAATCTCGAGTGGCCGACACGCGCGCGATTGTGTCCACGTGCCGCAAACACGAGAGGGTCCTCTCAGAGGATCCTCGCAAGCCGCAGAGTAGACCGCGCTAACACCATCGTGGTGACTTTTGTATATTTATTCTACTTTGGATTTAAACCGATCAGCGTCCCGTCCGCGTTTGACTGCCATATGAAGCGTGCTTTCTCCCAGAGCCACACCGCGATACGATGGCTCCGTAGCTTTATCCCGTCCGTAGTTTTACACAGCACGTACGACACGCGGAGTGGCACCATCCTTCTCCCTCCGCGGGTCATTAGCACCCCCACGGCACCGTGTGGTCCCAGTGGAGTCGAGGTGGGCGCTGGGGGGTCGCCGTACCCGACACCCCCACGGCACCGTGCGTCTACGGTCGGCCAAAGCCTCGCGCCTGTGACGACGCCGCCACCTTCGTCTAGAAACACACCGCGTGTGCGATTTCTTGCAGCCTTCGGCGGCGTCCCACGCGTACCTACAAGGCTCGTCGCGCTCGAGACGAGTTGTTATCTTCACCCGGTGGACCTGAGATATTGAACCCACGACCTCGGAGGCGATAGGCTCAATGCCACCAATATCAGCAGCATCCCACCGAGAGACGCGCAGCACCAGGGCCTTGAACCCCGGACCTCGGAGGTGTCAGCCGATAGCGCCTCGTTAAAAGGCAGCGGTCCCAAGAGAGGTCCGCGACCCCCCCAGGGCACGCGGTGGCGGCGAGGCGCCGCGTGGCCTCGCCGTGGAGGCAGCGCGCGGGCGCGAGAGGGCCGATGTATGTACTATGCTGAACTTCTTTCGCACCGTACGTAGCCAACCATGCTAATCGAAGGTGCGAGGGAGGTCAATTAAACTAAAAAACAATAAGCAGTAATGAGTTTTCAATCTAGATGATCTAAAAGTGCATAGCTCCAGTGGCTTGCTAATATCGGAAGAGCGTTCCAGACGGCCGCTGGAAGCGCATCTGAAAGTGCCATGCGAGTGAGTGATGGGAGGCGTGCGCTCGACACCGCGTCGGCTCCGGGCGAGAGGTCTCGGGCTCTCGAGCTGAGGCAGGGCTCCGTGCGGCCCCCAGACTCCGCTCCACCGCTACCAGACGCGCAGAGCCTCCCCGCCCACAGCGCCCCTCAGGCCCGCGCCGCCCGGTTCATCTGCCTAAACGTAGCTGCTTCAGTCTCACCAGAAGCTGCGGGATAATGTTAAGAGCCTCCACTTAATTAATGCAGTTGCTGTATTTATCCTTTACAGTAATCAGCCAATATGTGCTTACAGCTATCATGTAAAAAGCACCGTCCCGTGCCACGGGTACTGCATGTCTAAACTCTGGAGGTCTGGTGGCACGGAGTCTGATTGCCGTTCTGGCAGGTGGCCCATGTGGTCGGATCGATGCATTTAAATACCTTGGCCTTTGGGATTGATGAGGAGCTACATTTTGAGCCTCATATTGAGCAGATTAATCTGAGGGCGAAGCAGAATCTGGGCTTTTAGTGCGGGACACAAGTTGGCCTTGCGTCGTGCAGCGGACAGGCATCGTCTATTCAAGGCGGCGGTACTCCCCAGTATTTGACGATTCTGAGATATTCTATCAATGCGCCTCAGTTAGGGCCTTGCATGGTCTCGATGTTAATTTGTAGCCTTACCTCCGTTATTTAAGATGCCAGGAACCTGCGCACTCCGCGAAGCACCTTGATGAGCTCACGCAATGAAATCTCGGCAGATCAAAGAAAAATTACCTCTATCCTTTTAATACACAAGATATTGAAAAATAAGAATAGGTTTTACCCTTTCTGCAAATAAAATTGGCGTTAAGATGTTCAAACTCCAAATAGATACCTTTTGCAAGGACGTGTGGTTAATGCAGACTTTGTGTTTGAACATCTTAACGACTATTTTATTGCCATTAAGGGTAAAACCGATTCTTATTTTTCATACTTTGGTACTGGCAAAAAGACCCCATAGATACACAAGATATTCTTTGATCAAAAATTTTATGTGAAGGGAAAATTGACCTTACGTACTCACTAAGATCGATGGCGTTCAAGCGACTGATTTTAAATTCCAAACATTTTCCTCACGACGGTCAGTTGGTGCTCGCACGGTGTTTGCAATTAAATACGAACAGCAGCCTGCAGGGCACTAGAACAGAGTCATCGAGAGTATGAGGACCGGTGATGAGATTTTAAGTAATTTTAATTTTTATTATTTTTAAGAGGATATGTTGTTTGTCTCTTAACTGTGATTCTTAAATACCTTATTGTTATATTCTTTGGGTCTTTCGGTAAAGCCGCATAGATAGGTTCAAAGAAAAGAACAAAAAATAAAAACTACGTTTCGATCGCCACACAAGCGTTCGTCATCAGGAAGAACGCTTGTGTTGCAATCGAAACGTCGTAGTTTTTAGTTTTTTTGTTATTTTCTTTGAACCTATCTACATGACTTTACCAAAAGACCCAAAGAATATGAATTCCTGCAGTCACGAAAGCTTTAAGTCAAGATTTAACGTTGTTATTTTTAATGTTAGGTTGGTAATACTTCGTCTGTGCTCTCCACTTGCCTGGGTGGCAAGTGGGGTAGGTGTTGCCCAATCCTGGCCAACTGGCTCAACGACTGAACAGACGAGCTCACTAATCAGACGAACAAACTAATCAGACTCACTAACCAGACGAATTAATCAGACTAACTCACTCATCCCGGCTTCTCGTGCACGATGCTCTCAGCTCAGTCATCGATAACTGCACAAACCACCAGGCAGAGAGATTCGTATTTTACTACTTTTGGCTAATTCTCCCTGTCGAGCTTAATAATTCTGGCGATTGGCATGCAATAATAATAAAAAACATAATTAAGTTCCAGATTTGTAATAAGTCAGGAATGAAAAGGCCCAACTAGTGTGCTTTAAGAACCCTTTTGAAGTGACTTGAAAATAAGTGCTGTAATGCTTCTGTATTTGCCATTTGGCACCATCCTCTAGCACTGGGTGATGCACTGCTAGCTCCAGAGTTATAAATCACATGACATGTTGAGAGCACAATTTGAATAGAATTTGTAAATGAGGACGTGTACGTATTTTATTTATCCGAGAGGGAAGCGTGGCCCAAGTTGACCCCACGATCACGATTTGAAGTCGCAAACTTCCGCTTGTGACTCGCGCACTCGAACAGCTGCCCCGCTCGAGCAGCGGAGACTCACAGCCAGCAGCGTGGAGGGCACGCACCCTGGCGCCAGGCATGCGACGGGGGACAACCCTCTCTCCGCCTTCCCCCCCCCCCCGCAACTAGCCGGGATCCTCCAGCTCGTGGGCCCTGGCAGTGTTGCCCCAAACTCGATAGCCGTGCTACTGCCCAACTCGAATTGGGTACTCTTGAGAATGAAGCTGCGACGATTACGAGAGGCGTTCCTTGCGCTGACACCGAGAGGGATTTCTCTTTTCGCCTCGCGCCTCCTCGACTCTGGTGGAACAAAATTAGGATTAAACTTGAGCCGATAAAATCCACACATCCTGCTGGATGTCCGTGGCACTCAGAACTCGGGAGGGGTAATGTGTGCGGATTAGAGCAGTGGTTCTCAACCGGGGGTACGCGCACCTTTGGGGGTACGCGCGCCCTTGGGGGTACGTGGCAATATCCCCCAGGGGGTACGCGAGGTGATTTATAAATTTGTGAAATTATATCATACGTGAGTCATCGGTGAATAATCACGTATGAATATGGTAACCTGGAACGACATAACAGACCTTTGTAAACTCATTGACCGTAAACAATGTGGGTTACAAGCGTAACCAGCGAGCACAAACAAATTATGTCACGCACTAAGAGCGTCCGTTGAATTAGATGTTGTATTCACTTGTAGTTACTCGCAAGTTAAGATATCTCACAAAATGGACAATTGTATAAAATATTGATAAGCTTTATTCATACATTTATTTCTCAGAACCATGTTGGATCAGGCAAGGGGGTAGAGTAGCTAAAAAAAGGTTGTGAACCACTGGGTTAGAGAAGAGGGATTGGAGGCGTCGCTGCCGAGTAGAAGAACATCGCTCTGTGGGCGAGGAAAGGGGTTGAGGGGGTAGGAAAGGCAATCAAACGTGGCGCTCACCGCATCCAGCCATCTTTAATGAAACCCGCGGTGTTTGGGAGGCACGGGCTGCTGTAGTTGTGGTCACGATGTCGAAAGTTAAGGACGGCCGGCGCTGCTGCTCTCGATTCATTAAGCGCCGATTGCACCCTCGAGGCTGCCCGCACGCCACGAGAGGCGCGGCTCACGCAGCGCTCGCAACGCAGCGCGACGCCACGTGAGGTCTTACACTTCTTTTTCAGCGTATTGATATTATATAGTTTTTTTCCCCCTTTTAATCAAACGTTATTATTCGTCCGTTGGCAGAACCGAATGAAACGTGGGTGGCACAGGGGGAAGGAGAACGATGACGGCTGGCGCCGTGTGGTCATGATTGAGAGCTCGCGGTAATTAGTGGAGCAAATTTTTCTCAATCCATGAAAGGGATTACATTTTTTGATGCTTGGCTGCAAGCTGTTTGCATTCTGTTATCTCCATGCCGCAGTGCCCTGCAGTGATGTGTTCTCTAATTACTTTGGGATGTTCTGGAAGACTCGGATAAGGTGGACCGGGGGCCGAACAGACAGGGTGCCTGCCTGCAGAGCCACTTTGCCAGTTTTATCCCTGCTGCAGTCACCGGGTGAACCCTGGGGGGACAGGCCAGGGCACGACACAGCGGAATATCGGTGTCAAATCACCAATGATGACGTTTCCTTCAGAAACTCCTCGACAGTGAGCTGTGCACAATTCTGTGCCAGGGAAGGGCTACTGATAACGATGCTAAGCTTCCTCCGATAGGTATCTCAGCAAAATAACGAGGTGGGGGGGGGGCAGCACTGGCGCTAGTGGCGGGGGGCTGCACCCCCGCACGGTGAATCGAGGTGACGATGGCCCCCCCAAAAAACCAGCTCTGCTGCCCCTCCACCCAGTTGGAGCCACGCCTGATTTGGGGGGGGGGGGTCTACTTTTAATGTCAATACAACCAAACAATTGAATTGCAACGCACCCTGGGATAGTCAGTTGGCGTTTCTTAATTAGTAACACCTTTCTTTCCATCGCCTTATTATGCCCAGAACCTTGTGACCGCGTATGTCTGTGTGCCTACGCACAGTCATTTCCATATTCACGCCTTTAGGAATGTGGAATTTCCACGACGGAACGCGGCGCTGCCATGAGAGATGAAAGCTGATCGATGTGCTTTGGAGTGAGCGACACGGTGGAGAGACGTTAACTACCTCGCCGAGTATACAGGAGGTCCTGCGTTCGCCCCCGACCCTGACATCTGTATATTTGGAGTTTGCATGTCTCTCCCCGTGGTCGCCTTGATTTTTTTGTGGGTCCTCCGGTTTTTGCCTCCAAGTTTAGAATCAACAACCACGTGTTTAGAATATTTGGTTGCTATACATTTCCACGTGTTAATAAGCCACTTCGTTGGGCTATTATTTGTGGCCAGACCGCTTCTGAAAAAGAGCTATATAGTTCAGTGGGCCTTACCTGGTAAAATAAAAAAAATGTTTATAGTTTTTAGTGTTATAGAGTGGGGAAATCGTTTGACTACGTTGCAATTATTGCACGCGTGTGTGCGTGTGTGAGCGCATCACGTGTGTGTGGCGCCCAATGTTTTTCTGCGCCTCCAGTCCGTTTCTGACCCGCGAGGAACACGTTCAGAAGAGCAACTGCGGCATGCTCGAGTTCTTCTCCAATCGTCCTTTAAACAGCGGGAGCAGATGGCAAGACAGGGGCAGCCAGTGATAGAGACGGACAGAGAGAGGGGCACATTGAGGGAGCGGCCCTGCAGTTGCCGGATAGCCTCCGTCCGCCCGACGACACTGACGGTTCAAGCCGACACAAGACGTTCCTTCTGATAGTTTGGCAAGACCCTTGGTTTTAACTTTTGCCGAATTGTGGACATTTTATTTTTGACAAAGGGTAAGAATCAGTTGAGCAAGTTAGAATCTGCAAATCGTGATGAAACCGATCAACACAGAACAATTATTGTTGTTGTTGTTCTTCTGTGTCGATCAATTAACGCGGGCACTGTGTGTACAAAAAAGCTCTCCGCTTCCCGCATTGTACAAAACCACCAATTCCTGAAGAACTGCATTGTGGTCATCTTTGTTTGTGGTGATCCGATTCGTGTTGATGCTCATCTTGCCTCTCGTTTTGAAATCAAACTTGTGATTTTACCCCGAACACCCTTGTCAATGTGACCATGTTTCCTGCCATCTCAATGCGATCTTCATGATAAAGCCCTCCTGTCACCACTACTCTATTTGTCTTACTCTCAAAGTCGGCAGTATCGCCGGCCTCGCTGTAAATCGTACAAGTCACAGTGAACGTTGCCTCCTTCACACCGTGTGCCTCTGTCCCACAGGTACCTACTTGGAGACCTTATCCAGACACATTGGCTTTGTTAGGTAAGTGCACGCACACACACACACTACACACACTGCTTACTACTCAAGCCAAGAACATGTTGGTAGCACGCGCTGTGAACGAGCACCGCCTATCAAAGTGAACCTTGCACACGCACAGCGGACGCGTGTCCCAGCTGCTCCGTTCCGTCGTCCGTCATCTCACGCTCGACTCTTGTGTCACGACGACAGCCTCCCTGCCACCAACAGATACGTAGGGGTCACCTCAGCCCATCATCTCTCCACTGTGGGCTAAAGTAGTACCTGTGAGGAGGAGGCGGAGGAGGAACTCTTCGATGGAGGCGTGGGGAAAATCCGCCCCGGGGCGCCTCCGATGGGGATGGGCTTGCTCCATGCCATTGCTCGCTGGAGGAAGGGAACGCAGCTAGTTTTGAAAGAGCATTCATCCCAACATTCTGCACAGTTTAAACTTGCCATTTACAAAAATGCACACACTCACGCACGCACAACAGGCGCCATTCGCCAGGAAGTGGCGGTGCCATGGGTCGGCTGACTGAGATGATGCACCGCCTGTGGCCCCTACTGTGCTAATTATCTGCGTTTTAGCCGCCCGGCGCTCCGCTCGTTGTTGTGAGCGTCTTTTCTCCGCCCTCCGTTGTTGCTGCCCAGTAGCAGTGGCCTTCACGAGCCTCCTCCACAAAGACAAAGAACCCCCGTGTAGCCTTAACAGACTGTAGGGGCAAGTGCTGTTAGCGAGCTCCTATGAAGGCCGGCACGGCACACGAGGAGATGGGTGGCTAGCACCACGCCCGACCGCCTTTGTCTCCCCAGTGGCGATGTTTACACACCGCACGAGGTACTTGTTTGAGGCTGAGTCGACCTAGGGGATGCCCAGGACCGGTTCAGATAATCGTCACCGGTGTTGGCCGTGAGCGGGAATCGAACTCGGGTCATCAGGTTCGTAGCGCAGCGTAGCGCTAACCACTACACCACCGCTCCCCACACACACACACCAACACACGCCCAGCACTGCGGACACCAAGCTCGGCCTCCCTGCCTGCAACGCGCCGCGTGGCCTCGCCCGAGGCCCGCGGGCCTCGTGGGCCGCGAGTCCCGGCGCGGCTCCGGCCCAGAGAGCTTGAAGGTCGTCGTGGTCGTCCTTCTTCTGTGCTGCAGGGTGCACGAGGCAGACTGGCCCAGCGCCCTGCGCCTCTTCGCCCCCGAGTTCGGGGTGTTCGCCGTCGGCTTCGTGGCCTGGTTCCTGTGCTGGAAGCTGACGTGTCAGCCGCACGCCCGGAGCCCCTGCGCGCAGTCGCCGGGCGCTGGCAGTGACGAGTTGGACGAGGTGGGTGGCAGTGTGTGTTGTTGGCGCAGCACGAGGGAGACAAAGGCGGCCGGGCGTGGTGTTGGCCACTCACACCCTCGTGTGCCGTGCCGGCCTTCATAGGTGCTACTCGCTAACAGCAATTGCCCCTACAGCCTGTGTTATGGCTATACGGGGGATCTTTGTCTTTTTGTTGGCACAGTCGTGGCACCTGGGTCAGCCCCTTGACCTCCTGCCACGTGGCCTCAACGTGCACCGAGCCTGGCACAGGCGCCGTTGTTGTTGTGGGGAGCGGTGGTGTAGTGGTTAGCGCTACGCAGTGCAATGAACTCAGCGAGCCGAGTTCCATTCCCGCTCACGGCCAACATCGGTGACGATTATCTGAACCGGTCCTGGGCCTCCCCTAGGTCGACTCGGCCTCAAACGAGTTCCCGGTGCGGTGTGTAAACATCGCCACTGGAGAGACAAAGGCGGCCACCTACCCCCTCGTGTGGCGTGCCGGCGGCTCGCCGGCCCCGCTGCTGGGCCCAGTCTGGGTTGTCGCTCTCCCCCCTGCCCTGACCCCCCACTCCCCACCCACCGTCTACATCGTCGTTGTTGTTGTTTTACAGTGTTCCTGAGAACCTCGATGCAATGCAGTCATTGTTGTGAAATCTAGGCTGTATCTTTCAAGGAACACCTGCGCCGCCTTGAAACACTGCCAAGCGCAGTGCCCCCTGGGATATTAGTCCAGGGTGGCTTGCGCGAGGTCACAGGCACTCTGGTGGTCTGGATTGCGTGGTGCCCAGAAACCGCGTCACCAGGCAGCCCTTGTCAGGCCACGCACGGGTTAAATGTGCAGTGTTGGCTCCAGCAGAGGTGGGCTATTGTGGCACCAGAGGACTTGGAGCTGAGTGGACTTGCCGACAGCTGGTGCGAGTGGTATCGAGATCGGTCTCCGTGGAGGAGGCTCGCGAAATGGGCTGCTAGGGCGCCTGCCAGCAGCCGTCTTCCAGTAACGGCGGCGAGGCGTCGGAGGAGCGATGCTGGAACACAGCGCTGGGAAGTCGTCGGACGGTGAATCTGCAAGTTAGCATTGCCCATGATCAATGGACACTTGGATGAGCCCCATAACTTGCCAGCGAGATCTGCCACTCCGATCTCGCCCAGCAGTGGCAACGAGCAGCCAGATCCACTCGGGGGTCGTGCTTCTGTGCGTGTGTCAGTGAATTCAAACTCGTGCCTGTGTGTGCGCGCGTGCGTTTTTGTTCAAATGTATGTGCGTGTTCATCTGTTGGTGTGCACTGTGTGCGTGGCCCTATGTACGGAGTGTGTGAACGTGTGTCCACGTTTAGTCGTAAGTGTGCTGCGCTACGAACCCGGCGACCCGACTTCGATTCTCGCTCAGGGCTAACACTAGTCACGATTATTTCAACCGGTCCTGGGCCTCCTCTAGGTGGACTCAGCCACAAATGAGTACCAGGTGTTTGTATGTTTAACTTCTTTCGCACCGTATGTAGCCAATCATGCTAATCGGAGGTGCGGGTTATCCAGGCAGGATGTAAACATTGCCACGAGGGAGACAAAGGCGGCCGGGCGTGGTGCTGGCCACCCTACCTCCCCTGTGCTGTGCTGGCCTTAATAAGGTCCTCGCTCACAGCACGTCCGCCCGTACAGTCTGTTAAGGTTACACGGGGGGATTTCTGTCTTGTGAACTTGTGAACACATCCCCCACGCGTGCGTGCGTGCGAACGTGCGCGTGTGCCGGACGCGTCAGGAGGCCGAGGCTGCGGATCTGGACGAGGACGACGCGGAGGGAGGAGACGAGGCGGACGATGAGTACGAGGAGGAGGGCAGCGTGGCGGAGGGGGGGGCGGCCTCCGATGCGGAGGGCCCCGACGGCCTGGCGGAGGAGCCCGGCCGGCGGGAGATCTTCCTCGCCCGGGTGGCCGCCTTCGCCTCGCGCCTCAAGGAGCTCATCGGCAAAATCATCACCACGGCCGGCAAAGTGGTGGCCACGGTGATGCTCGGCCTCGCAGGTACCGCGCCCGCGGAGCTGCTCTCGTTGGCGTGGGCGTGACGGAAGTGGCGCGTGTGTGGGTCCGGGTTGGATTCTATTCTTGCACGTGGCAAGATGTTCAGGTGCTCATGTCGAGACCTGCCGGCCTGGACGAGAGGGCTTCCGCGGTTGAAGGAGCGCAGACAACACTGGTTTACTTATGAGGTCCACAGTTTGGGTAGCATGGCTACGTATGTATCATTATGGGTTTACTACATGCGTTTGCATGGCCATAATCGCACTCCTGTGGCTTGTATTTTATTTTACTTTTTTTGTTGTTGCAAAAACTCACCCCTAAATTTGAACTAAACGAGGAATTCCACTGACAATACGTCTCTTCTGCATTAATCCTGCGATGTCACGAGAGATAGGGAGCCATAACGGTCCGCTATAAGCAAGCCGTGTGGCCCTGTTGGCGCCGTTTTGTCGCCGTGACATCGTCGTGACGTCATCGAAACATTGACGTGACGTCGTCGTTGTGACGTCGTCGTTGTGACGTCGTCGTTGTGACGTCGTCGTTGTGACGTCGTCGTTGTGACGTCGTCGTTGTGACGTCGTCGTTGTGACGTCGTCGTTGTGACGTCGTCGTTGTGACGTCGTGTCATCATCGTGACGCGTGTCGAGACATTGTCATGACGTCGTGTCGTCATCGTGATGTTGTCGTCTCATCATCGTGATGTCGAGACATCATCGTGTCGTCGCCGTGACTGTGATGTGACGTCGCCGTGTGGTCGCGTTGCCACGCAGGCGTGATCGTGCCGTCGCTCACATCGCTCGCCTACTTCGTGCTCTTCATGGCGCTCTGCTCCTGGTGGGCGTGCGGCCGCTCCATGCCGGAGCTCGCCTTCGGCTGCGTGTGCGTCGCCACGGCGCTCTTCAGCGCCGGCCACCTCCTCGGCCTCTACATCTACCAGATGCCAGCGCTGCAAGAGCTGGTGCCACCCGGCGACCTGAACGCACGGTACGCACCCCCAACCCCCACCGCCCCCCCCCCCCCTAGATCTGGACCGTACTAACTGAACGTGAGCGCAAGGTGGGTGGCGGACGTGAGCATTGACAAATAAATGTACTTATTTTTTTTGCCTATAAGGCAATGTTACAGAGGCCTTTGTTATGCATATTCACCTACCTTTTACACAGAGTGTGACCGACGGACACTTATGAATTACACCGACAGATACGGATATAGGTTACCCGCCACTACTGCACTCAACCCTGGTCCCCTCCGGATTGATGCAGTCCGGTTCAAATGTTGACTCCCACCACGGCGTTCCGGGACGTTCCGCTCCATTTCCACACCTGCCGACCGTGTACTTGCCCTTCTCTCTCCGTCTCTAATTCCTGCCCATCTGTCTCTGACTCTCGCTCCCCTACACACGCGTGTCTGCATGCACAGCCCTGATGGATGAAGGCCTCCCCATGCCGTACTGGTCATTGGGGCTATTTGACCATGCTTCACCATGCTGGCCATAGCTGGTCGTTGAAGATGGGGAGCATAGATGTCGGTGCATGGTACAGTTCAACAATGCATTTTGTGGCACTGCCCTCCACTGACAACGTAAATCTACAGCCTGTAACTGCTGCATTAGGTAAGGTCGAGGCGCCTGTGCCGGCACTATCCCGGCTCAAACCGTGCTTGGCTGCTGAGGTCTATCGGGCACATTCGTATTGACATGGTCACCGACTCGGCAAACTGCAACTTGAGTCTCAACTTCAATCGATTGAGTTGCGCGCGGTGCGAGTTGGTTCGACTCCAGCCCCGAGTGACCGGGAGCGCTGGCGTGTTGCCGTGTGGGTCCAGTCCCCCCTTGCCCGCTGCCCTCCCGAGGACTGCGCGTGTTTGTCCCGAGTTGCCGATATAAAAGTTCACCAGTTGCGGGTCATTGTAAACAAACAATCTCTTTCAGACGACGGCACCCTTGTGAATGGCGATGCCACCGCGATGTCTGTGTTGTCCACTTCACAGCAGATGTGCAGTTGTAGCGGGAATCAAACCGTCAACGTCTGTGCACCCTGGCTCGGGGCAAGCAAGTTGACAGCTATCGCACGGAGCCACAAACTGTGGTTGTCAGTTTGTAGGGCGCCCCGGTAGCAAGATGTTAGCTCCCTTGCCGGGTATACAGGAGGTCGTGGGTTCGATCCCGTCCCTGACGCCTGCTGTATATTTGGAGTTTGCGTGTCTCTCTCCCCGTGGTTGCGTAGATTTTTCTCCGGGTCCTCAGGTTTTTCCCCTCCACATTTATAATCAACATGCGTTTAGCGTATTTGGTTGATATAAATTTACACGTGATAAGCCACTTTGTTGGGCTATCATTTGTGGTCAGGTCCCTACTGACAAAGAGATGTATAGTTCAGTGGGCTTTGCCTGGTAAAATACAGAAAAATATATTGAATAGTTTTAGTTTAGTATTTACAAACAGAGAGGTCTTGTTCCCTACAGTGAGGCTCATGGTCCTTCAGGCTCCATTACACGTCAGGTTCACAAACACGTCGGTAGAACAGCAGGTATTTCTCTCATCACGTTATCAAGAAATGTGCGAAAGTGGCCCCTTGTCTCCAGCTCCCATCCCTGGCAGCCTCTCTGCTCCTGGGCAGATAATGCGCTCCCTACAAAGTAGTGACACCTGTGGTAATATAGTGCAGGCAGCTGTGGCAGTGTGTATGCCATTGTGTTGCTGCCCGTCGCTGGAATCAGTCATCCATATCTCACCCGCTTTAATTAAAAAATAAAACCGCACGGCCGTGCTGTCAGATAATTTTTGCATCTTAAAAAAAGATATATTTCTAAGCGTAACTTAACATTATTGAGCAAAGTGATGTCGCAAGTTTCACACTGACGTTGGCGTGTTGCCAGAAGACTCCGCACTAAAGTTATAATTTTGGCCGTTCCGCCTGTGCTGTATGTTCCCTATGTCACCATTGTGAGTCGTACAGTCCGTGTCTTCCCACTCGATGCACACACACCTCCGATTAGCACTGTTGGCTACGAACGGTGCGGGAGAAGTTCAACATACATATAGTGCGTATGAATGGGTTGACTGGTTCGTGTGTCAGTGGTGCACTGAGCCAGTTCGTGTGGAGTGAGCAGTTCAACCCCAACCGCCGCCACTCGGTCGTCTCTGGACTTCTGTGGGTAATGACCAACAATGCGGTGCCGGCTGTAGCGCACCCTGCGGTGACGTCACCATTCACAAGTAGCGCACCCTGCGGTGACGTCACCATTCACAAGTAGCGCACCCTGCGGTGACGTCACCATTCACAAGTCGCGCACCCTGCGGTGACGTCACCATTCACAAGTAGCGCACCCTGCGGTGACGTCACCATTCACAAGTAGCGCACCCTGCGGTGACGTCACCATTCACAAGTAGCGCACCCTGCGGTGACGTCACCATTCACAAGTCGCGCACCCTGCGGTGACGTCACCATTCACAAGTAGCGCACCCTGCGGTGACGTCACCATTCACAAGTAGCGCACCCTGCGGTGACGTCACCATTCACAAGTAGCGCACCCTGCGGTGACGTCACCATTCACAAGTAGCGCACCCTGCGGTGACGTCACCATTCACAATTAGCGCACCCTGCGGTGACGTCAGCATTCACAAGTAGCGCACCCTGCGGTGACGTCACCATTCACAAGTAGCGCACCCTGCGGTGACGTCACCATTCACAAGTAGCGCACCCTGCGGTGACGTCACCATTCACAAGTAGCGCACCCTGCGGTGACGTCACCATTCACAAGTAGCGCACCCTGCGGTGACGTCACCATTCACAAGTAGCGCACCCTGCGGTGACGTCACCATTCACAAGTAGCGCACCCTGCGGTGACGTCACCATTCACAAGTAGCGCACCCTGCGGTGACGTCACCATTCACAAGTAGCGCACCCTGCGGTGACGTCACCATTCACAAGTAGCGCACCCTGCGGTGACGTCACCATTCACAAGTCGCGCACCCTGCGGTGACGTCACCATTCACAAGTCGCGCACCCTGCGGTGACGTCACCATTCACAAGTAGCGCACCCTGCGGTGACGTCACCATTCACAAGTAGCGCACCCTGCGATGACGTCACCATTCACAAGTCGCGCACCCTGCGGTGACGTCACCATTCACAAGTAGCGCACCCTGCGATGACGTCACCATTCACAAGTCGCGCACCCTGCGATGACGTCACCATTCACAAGTCGCGCACCCTGCGAAGACGTCACCATTCACAAGTCGCGCACCCTGCGAAGACGTCACCATTCACAAGTCGCGCACCCTGCGAAGACGTCACCATTCACAAGTCGCGCACCCTGCGAAGACGTCACCATTCACAAGTCGCGCACCCTGCGATGACGTCACCATTCACAAGTCGCGCACCCTGCGGTGACGTCACCATTCACAAGTAGCGCACCCTGCGATGACGTCACCATTCACAAGTCGCGCACCCTGCGAAGACGTCACCATTCACAAGTCGCGCACCCTGCGAAGACGTCACCATTCACAAGTTGCGCACCCTGCGGTGACGTCACCATTCACAAGTCGCGCACCCTGCGATGACGTCACCATTCACAAGTCGCGCACCCTGCGGTGACGTCACCATTCACAAGTAGCGCACCCTGCGATGACGTCACCATTCACAAGTCGCGCACCCTGCGAAGACGTCACCATTCACAAGTTGCGCACCCTGCGGTGACGTCACCATTCACAAGTCGCGCACCCTGCGAAGACGTCACCATTCACAAGTCGCGCACCCTGCGAAGACGTCACCATTCACAAGTTGCGCACCCTGCGGTGACGTCACCATTCACAAGCGTTGGTTCGTTTTGTTTGCTCGCCAGTGTCGAAAACCCAAATGCCACATGTATAAACTGTCCTCTTAATGCGCTTAAACGGTGCCTGAGAGAGATCACGTGCCCCAGCGATGTTTTCCTGCAAAAAGAGATTCACGTGATGACAGATGCAACGATACGCGCCATTGATAATTCTGTGAATTGACAAAGTTTGAGATCGCGATTTCATTAACAAATGGATTATGTTTGTCCTTGTGGTGCGTGTACAATGTATGATTTGATGAATCCGTCGATGCGCAGCGGTATAAACGCGTGCGAATAGGACCGCGTGGATTCGCCCATGCGCCATTCGGTGCGCACGTTGCGAGTGAAGTGACCGATGAGTATCGACGAAATCGATCGATCGGAACATCCGCAGTGAATATTCTCAGCAAATGCTTGCTAACTAACCACTGCTTTCGGCGAAGGGATCTGAAGCTGAGTCCGTGGGCTCAGCACCACCCAAAAAGCCAGAACTATAAAACCAGTACGAGGCCCGCGATAGTCCGTGAAGCGTACCACTCAACCTTTCGCGGCCGTCAGACATTCACAGAGGCATTAGGTCCTTGTAGGCTTTCCAGAAGGCTTCTTTATTAATCGCACACTAACGCAGCTTTAACGCAATTCCTGGATATGAACTTTGGCGTATTCCCGGGCGACGCTGTGGCTTGGATTCTCACGGTCTGCGAACGGCGCAAATCCCCGGCTGGGATTCACTCCTCAGGCCATCGCCAATGAGTTAATGGGCAGTCGCGAGCGGTCGCCACCGTAGTAGCGATGCGGAATGTTCACATCTCGTTGAGGTTCCCACCGATGGTAGTGAAGAACGACGATTGCTCATTAGAGCAGGGAGACTGAAAACAAAGGCTGAGTCTCTTTGGGCTCACCTTGCCTGCTTAAACAGAAGGAACTGTGACATGCTGTTATGGCGGTAGGTTTACTCGGCATCTAGCGACGCATCGATTCACTGATTATAACCCACTCGTGCTCATCATCGATGCTTCAAATTATTACTTTTAATTAGTTACTATTCATGGGAATTCTACGCAGATTTCAGCTGTTTGGCAGTCGGGACGCAACTGTACAAACGAGGCAGAAAACACGCGAAGCGTCACAAACACGGTGGTAAACCCAGAGAGAGAATCTTGAATATCACATCGTAACCATTCATGCGATCGCCCGCGAGCCCGAGCGCCGCCTGACGCCCGCGACTCACGGGGAGCGGCGACAGCGACGAGCGCATCGACCGCTGCGCCATGAGCCTCGCTCGCACCGCCCGCCCAGAGAGAGCGGCGGCGGCGAACCAGCTGCTGCTGCTGCTGCGAGTAAGCGGAGTCGGTGGTGACGCGGCGAGCGGGTCGCCGTGCGAGCGTTTACGGCAGGCGCCCTCACTCCCAGATGTGCGGAGGAAGATGAGGGGGGGAGCGAGGGGTGACCGAGGGGTGACCGAGGGGGGGAGCGAGCGAGGGGGGGAGCGAGCGAGGGGTGGAGCGAGGGAGGGGGGGGGAGCGAGGGGTGACCGAGGGGGGGAGCGAGGGAGGGGGGGGGGGAGCGAGGGAGGGGGGGGAGCGAGGGAGCGAGCGAGGGGGGGGGGTGCGAGGGAGGGTCGCGAGGGGTGACCGAGGGGGGAGCGAGGGAGGGGGGAGCGAGGGTTGGACTGGAGGGGAGCGGGTGAGCGAGGGAGCGAGGGGTGGAGCGAGGGATCAAGGTTTGACTCATTGCCCCCCCTGCCCGCGTGCCCCCCCCCCCCCGCGCGCTACGGCGTCTATCTCAGGGAGACTCGGATTGCTGCCGGAGGCCCCGTTAATGCCGCGGAGCAGCCGCTCGCGGGATAAAGCAAAACCAGCTGCGCCCGACGTGCCGCAATAAAACCCTGGCGCAAACAAGAAGTTACAATTATTTATCGTGAAGATGTCACTGTGGACTTGCTGGGTGCCACCGTTACACTGGGCAGAGCAGGCGTGGCTGTGCTGCACGCGTCGTCGTGATTGTCGTCGTCGTCGTTGTTATCGCTGTTATTATTATTGTTGTCGTCGCCGCCACGGGTCGCAGTGCCCTTATAGGAGACGGCAAAGCTTCGGGGTCCGTAACACGAGTCGCACTCTGTGGGAAGTTAACGGGAGTGGTTTTGCTATGAGCAGAGATTGGCTCCTGCCAGAGGAATGTGGAATTTCCGCGATCGGCTGATGAATGTGCTCGTTGGCATCGTTGACTCGTAGCTTCAGGGTGACGCGTCGTCGACTTGGCTCTGCCGATGGACCGCTCCGGTGGAATTTCACCGTCCAGTCTGCCCAGCCTCCACCTGCCCCTCCCTTCAATGTCTATCGGTCGCTACCAAGCACAAGAAGATCATTACAGTGGCTTCATGAAGGCATACGATACGGTCAAATCGTGCGATCACGTCAGATTTCGGAAGCTAAGCAGGCTTTTGGGCCTGGATAGTGAGTGGATGGGCAACGGCCACCCTGCGGCAGAGAGCGGTGCAGCAAAATCACCGGTGAGATTTGCACGGTCCCACGTCTATGCTCCCTGCTTTCACCAATATGCACTGACCAGCGAGGTGAAGTATGATCAAATAACCCCCCACGACCCGCACAACTTGGGGGAGTCCCTCGTCCAGCGGTGGATTGACAAAGGACTGTGCACGTGCGTGCGTGTGTACGCACAACAAAGACCCCCGTACAGCCTTAACAGACTGCTGTTATTATTGGTTTTTTACCCTTTTATCTGGCAACAAAACTGACACTTTTTTTTACAAGGAGTCATGTTTGCATAGACCACAATACCTGCAGTCATAAAGCAAACAAAAAACGTAACTCTGATAATGTATGTACTGTCCTTGAAGTTGATTGGTCCACATCTGAGGCGTCATCTGGTCCAACACCATGTGAGACTAGGCTCTAAGGAAATCTGTCTCGGGTGTGGACCAATCAACTTCAAGGACAGTACATACATTATCAGAGTTATGTTTTTTGTTTGCATTATGACTGCAGGTATTGTGGTCTATGCAAACATGACTCCTTGTTAAAAAAAGGTGTCAGTTTTGTTGCCAGATAAAAGGGTAAAAAACCAATGATCATATTTTTTACTGGCAAATGAGGTTCCAATGGTGTAGACTGCTGTTAGCGGGTAGCAGCACCTGTGTAGACCAGAACGACACACGAGGGGGTGGGTGGCCAGCACCACACACAGCTGGCCTTGTCTCCTCAGCGGCGACGATTTTGCACACCGCTCCAGGTACTCATTTGAGGAGCTGCACATACAGCCACGTACAACCACACCTTGAACTTGAGCCTTCTCTCCTCGTGGCCCAGCTTGGATCACCGTGGGTGTCGTGCTGATGTCCCCTCTACCACCGGAAGGGGACACAGACCCTCGCCTCTCTGCCCACTCGGCTGTCCGGCTACTTCGCCGCCCCAGCACAGTTCACCGGTTTTTCTAAATTGCCTATTCTTTCTATCCACGGCAATTTACAGAAATCGCCAAGATGTAGTTGTATTAACGAAACAAAAAACGAAACAATTTTAATTTCACCAGGTAAGGCCCACTGAGCTACGTAGCTCTTTTTCAGAAGTGACCTGGCCACAAATGATAGCTCAACGAAGTGGCTCATCATCATGTGGAAATTTACATCAGACAAATACTCTAAATGCATATTTCTAAACGTGGAGAGAAAAGCCGGAGGACCTGGAGAAAATTACACGCACGCACGGGGAGAGAGAGAGACACGCAGACTTCAAATATACAGCAGGCGTCAGGGTCGAGATTGTCCTGCTGCATACCAGGCGATGTAGTTAACATCTCATCAATCGTGGCGCCCACACGAAAACCACATGCAAGCCACACCCACGCATGCACAGATGCGTGCGTGCTCATGCACACACGAGACGCAAGGAAAGTGCCTAATTTACCATAAATAATTGGCTGCTGCTGCTGCTGCTGCATTGGCAGTGGTGCATGAACGCAAACAGTTTAAAAACTCCATAAAAACTCAACGCATCCGTCAGTCGCACTGCCTGAGATGGAAGAGTATATCGTGGGCGACGTTTCGGGCAATGACCCCTCCTTTATGGCCCGTACATTCATGTAGTCGCTATGAAGAAGGCCTGCTTGCCGAAACGCGAATTTGTCATCGGTTGCCATTGCCGCACATCGTCCAGTGGGCCTTCCTGGCCCACTCTGCCCGGCGTGGTTCGCCTTCAATCCGGCACCGGTTTCTGACTTATCCGAGTCTGCGCCACCGCCGCGTGGCTGTTTGTGGTGCTTCTGTCAAGCGCTCCGACGCGGCCGGGATTTTGCATCCCGCGCTTTTTTACGAGATGCGTGGAGAGGATACTTTTTCTTACATCGTGCATTCCAACACGAAAAGCAAGTCCGTAGAGAGAGACGTCCTGGGAAGGGAGGCAGGGTAAGAGGAAAGTGGTGGAATTCTCTGGGTTAATGTGGATGTGCGTTTCGGTCGGTGATAGGTGATTTTACCGCCTGATGAAATATTCCGCCGTTTGCCAAAAAATGGATGTCAAGGCTGCAGCCCAGGACTTGATAACAGATTCCACATTGCTGTCTGCGGCGGCCAACCATTGCGTGCCGTCGCGGGTATTCGCCACACGACCGCACGCAGTAAACACAGCGAAGGATGTTCACCGCTGGAATCGTGGCGTTGCATCACAAGGCTGCGTTTTTTCGCAAGTGAAGCTGCGCGGAGTTCCGTAGTGTCGCATGGAGTAACAGTGTTCAGTTTAGCGGCGAGAGGGCCGTGTGGACAGCCTTGGCAACCCACGCAGGCTCGTAGTCCAGAAGCTTCGAGTTGTGTTGAGGGCAAGTGGATGGAGTGAATGATTTGAGTTCATCGTACGTTTGTCCATGGGAGATGAGAAAGAAACCAACAAGAGTGGATTGTCAGGTTCTGCACCCAGAATGGGTCGTACAGCTAACATCCCGCATGCCCAATCCACTGCTGGATGAGGGCCTTCTCACACCTTGTGGGCGATGTGGGCAATGTTTGATCATTATTCTCCAAGCTGGTCATCGTGGGTTGACGAACGTGGGGCGGGGGTACAGAATTGGAATCGATTCCGCTGCACTGCCATGCTCCCGGGTCGCCGGGTTCGCAGCGCAGCGCACGAGCCGCTGCGCTGCCGCTCTTCGCGAGCATGCACACACACAAGAATGCACGCTCGCGTCTGTGTGCGTGTGTGTGTGTGGTTACCTATAGAGGAGGCTCGTGATGGATGCTACTGGGCAGTTGGAGGCAGTCGCCCTCCAACAACAACTGCAAGTTGGCACAGTAGGGGGTACAGCTGGTGCATCTGCCAGTCATCTCAGTCAGCCAATCCATAACACCTGGATCTGTCCCGTGACCTCCTGTCAGTGAGCCTTCGACATTTCACGTGGCCTAAAAGTGCACCTGGCCTGGCACAGGCACAGTGGTGACGTCACTGTCACTTAGTGGTGAATGGCGGGTATTGGTATTGGTTACCTGTGGGGAGTGGAAGGGCAGCGGTTACGCGCTACGCTCCAAACCCGGCAAACCTGAGTTTGATTCGCGCTGACAGCCAACAACGGTGACGATTATTTGAATCGGCTTTGGGCCTCCCCTAGGTCCACTCAGCCTCCGATGAGTACCTGGTTTGGTGTGTCAACATCGCCACTGGGGAGACAAAAGCGGCCGGGCGTTGTGTTGGCCACCCACCCCCTCGTGTGCTGTGCCGGCTTTCATTGGTGCTCGCGAACAGCACTTGCTTTTAAATCGTCTGTTGAGGCTGTATGGGAAATCTCTGTATCTTTGTGGTTACCTGTCACCAGGTGTAATGAGGAGTGGGCTGCTGCGGTCACGCTGCACGGACGTTTTAAAGACATGCACATGCGTGACGGTGATGAGGCCCGATCCAAGATGGCGACACGTGGCTCCCCGCAGTCACACACGCACCCCCGTGTCCATCACCACTCACCCACAGCCATCTCACTTCTCACCCCGTGTCCATCACCGCTCACCCACAGCCATCTCACTTCTCACCCCGTGTCCATCACCGCTCACCCACAGCCATCTCACTTCTCACCCCGTGTCCATCACCGCTCACCCACAGCCATCTAACTTCTCACCCCGTGTCCATCACCGCTCACCCACAGCCATCTCACTTCTCACCCCCGTGTCCATCACCGCTCACCCACAGCCATCTCACTTCTCACCCCGTGTCCATCACCGCTCACCCACAGCCATCTCACTTCTCACCCCCGTGTCCATCACCGCTCACCCACAGCCATCTCACTTCTCACCCCGTGTCCATTACCGCTCACCCACAGCCATCTCACTTCTCACCCCGTGTCCATCAACCCACAGCCATCTCACTTCTCACCCCCGAGTCCATCACCGCTCACCCACAGCCATCTCACTTCTCACCCCGTGTCCATCACCGCTCACCCACAGCCATCTCACTTCTCACCCCGTGTCCATCACCGCTCACCCACAGCCATCTCACTTCTCACCCCCGTGTCCATCACCGCTCACCCACAGCCATCTCACTTCTCACCCCGTGTCCATCACCGCTCACCCACAGCCATCTCACTTCTCACCCCGTGTCCATTACCGCTCACCCACAGCCATCTCACTTCTCACCCCGTGTCCATCAACCCACAGCCATCTCACTTCTCACCCCCGAGTCCATCACCGCTCACCCACAGCCATCTCACTTCTCACCCCGTGTCCATCAACCCACAGCCATCTCACTTCTCACCCCGTGTCCATCACCGCTCACCCATAGCCATCTCACTTCTCACCCCGTGTCCATCACCGCTCACCCATAGCCATCTCACTTCTCACCCCGTGTCCATCACCGCTCACCCACAGCCATCTCACTTCTCACCCCGTGTCCATCACCGCTCACCCACAGCCATCTCACTTCTCACCCCGTGTCCATCACCGCTCACCCACAGCCATCTCACTTCTCACCCCGTGTCCATCACCGCTCACCCATAGCCATCTCACTTCTCACCCCTGTGTCCATCACCGCTCACCCATAGCCATCTCACTTCTCACCCCCGTGTCCATCACCGCTCACCCACAGCCATCTCACTTCTCACCCCGTGTCCATCAACCCACAGCCATCTCACTTCTCACCCCGTGTCCATCACCGCTCACCCACAGCCATCTCACTTCTCACCCCCGTGTCCATCAACCCACAGCCATCTCACTTCTCACCCGTGTCCATCACCGCTCACCCACAGCCATCTCACTTCTCACCCCGTGTCCATCAACCCACAGCCATCTCACTTCTCACCCCCGAGTCCATCACCGCTCACCCACAGCCATCTCACTTCTCACCCCGTGTCCATCACCGCTCACCCACAGCCATCTCACTTCTCACCCCGTGTCCATCAACCCACAGCCATCTCACTTCTCACCCCGTGTCCATTACCGCTCACCCATAGCCATCTCACTTCTCACCCCGTGTCCATTACCGCTCACCCACAGCCATCTCACTTCTCACCCCGTGTCCATCAACCCACAGCCATCTCACTTCTCACCCCCGAGTCCATCACCGCTCACCCACAGCCATCTCACTTCTCACCCCGTGTCCATCAACCCACAGCCATCTCACTTCTCACCCCCGTGTCCATCACCGCTCACCCACAGCCATCTCACTTCTCACCCCGTGTCCATCACCGCTCACCCACAGCCATCTCACTTCTCACCCCGTGTCCATCACCGCTCACCCATAGCCATCTCACTTCTCACACAGAGTCCATCACCGCTCACCCACAGCCATCTCACTTCTCACCCCGTGTCCATCACCGCTCACCCACAGCCATCTCACTTCTCACCCCTGTGTCCATCACCGCTCACCCATAGCCATCTCACTTCTCACCCCCGTGTCCATCACCGCTCACCCACAGCCATCTCACTTCTCACCCCGTGTCCATCAACCCACAGCCATCTCACTTCTCACCCCGTGTCCATCACCGCTCACCCACAGCCATCTCACTTCTCACCCCGTGTCCATCAACCCACAGCCATCTCACTTCTCACCCCGTGTCCATCACCGCTCACCCATAGCCATCTCACTTCTCACACCGAGTCCATCACCGCTCACCCACAGCCATCTCACTTCTCACCCCGTGTCCATCAACCCACAGCCATCTCACTTCTCACCCCCGAGTCCATCACCGCTCACTCACAGCCATCTCACTTCTCACCCCGTGTCCATCAACCCACAGCCATCTCACTTCTCACCCCCGTGTCCATCACCGCTCACCCACAGCCATCTCACTTCTCACCACCGTTTCCTGCTCATCAGGGGCTTGGGCAGCTCATAGTGCCCGTGCCATCATCCGAAACTAGTCTCACATGTCTATTCCTGTCTGAGTTAGCACCGGCGTTTGTTACGCTGTGCAAATATTTTCTCAGCAATTGAATCCCGAGTGTCCCATCGTCACGAACGCTCCCCTATAGAAGACAAAATATCGCAGGACCATTGAAAGAAAGGTTGCCTATTATTTTCACTTGTTTGTTAGTGGCTGTTTATGGGATTTAGCCGTTATTTGTAATTAATGTATGGCGTTATGAGATGCTATTAGTCTAAATTACGCGATATGGACGTTTCTAAAAAATCGCTCTATAGCTCAGTAGGCCTTACCTGGGAAAATAAAAAAATAGTTGATAGTTCATTATTATTATTATATTTTAGGGCAGTAATATTAATGAATGTGTTGAGTTGTTGCTATTTGTGCCTGGGAGTCATTGCCAACCCAGTATCATAGACATTTATTTCAAACAGGAATTGGGATAAATGCAAGGACTCCCACTGAGAAGAAAATGTTTTACTTATAATCTTCAGCAGATCAAAAACTGCCAAATGAGAATTGGAGTCAACCCAACCCATCACCATTCTTCCGAGGTCGATAAAATCCTATTCTTGTGCACGATGGCAGCAAAGTGTTTGAGAGCTAGATGCCAATGTCTGCTGCTCGCCACGCCGAGAGGGCATCAGGAGAGAGAGTCGGTTCCGTCTTGCTGTTCCTCTTCCGCTGAAGCGGCGCAGACGACGGTGGGTGACTGTGCGGTGCATAGTTGGGGTGGCATGGCCACGGTCGCACGACTGTGGCTCGTCTTTCGTTTTCCATTTGTGAAGGAGATTTGTGCGTCGGCCTGTTGGTGATGTTCTGATGCGGTTGAAGGGAAGCACCGGTGTCTTCGAGGAGGAGGACGAGGAGCGGGAGGAGGAATGTCAAAGCCAGGGGGTGCGATGTTTGGGTCTCGTCGTCGATAAAATAAGTCCACCTTTGTGGGGAGTGAACAGTCGTTATCTGTAAGTAGGGGTTGTCCCCCCACCATAGGAATGTGGAATTGTCACCATTGGCTCAGGGACGCCGGTGGTGATGAGCACCGCCCGGTGCTCGTCTGAGCAGGGAGACGCTTTGGGCCAGAACTGCACAAATAACAAAACACTCAACACATTCATAAAGATCGGCATCTCTCGGTGAAGATTCACATCTCTCAGTGAAATGGCCACAGACCTGGGCCGGGCGATGTTGCCCCGCGTTTAGGACTGGAGACATCGGTACGTCTTAGCCGTTGGATGGGACACAACGCACAGATCGGAGTCGTCGGGCCATTCCGTCCGCACGAGTCGATGAGCGTCAGGGGGCTCTCGTCTGGTGAAAAAAAAGGGTGCCAATTTGCAGCGTGGAATGTCATCGACAAAAAGGGAAAACCACCCGACGCATCTTCACAAAATTCCCGCCAGAGTTCAATAATAGGCAAGCTCCCAGTGCTCCTTATATGGTGAATTCTCAACGAGCCAGCCACCCCTTGTAAAAATATGCCAGTGGCGGTGGCGTCTGGACGTTCCCTCTGGACATCTCGTAAACGACGAGAGCTGTCTCTTTATGTCGTTCCAGCGTAGAACACCACGGACCGCGCCGCGCTCCGTGCACAGGTGTGAGTGAGTCCGGGGTCGTCGTGTGTCCGCGTTAAGCCGACGCCAGAAAAACAGAAATGCACTTCTCTCTGCCATCGCGCCCCCACGGAGCTGTTCACGGCAATTCATCTTCTGGTGGTTGGCAGCCAGACAGCGGCCCGAGCCTTCAAAGGCGCTGCCGTCGAGGATGGCCGTGCATGAGCACGGGGGCCTCCGCTTGGCTCGTTCCTCTTGTTTGTGCTCCGCTCCAAGTCGCCCCGCCCTCCATTGCTCTGTGCGAGCGCGAGTCAATAGTAGTGTGCGCGCGCGCGTGTGCAAGCGTGCGTGCGAGCGTGCGCACGTGTGCAAGCGTGCGTTCGTGCTTGTGAGCGTGTGCAAGCATGCGTTCGTGCGTGCGCGCGTGCGCAAGCGTACGTTTGCGTGTTCGTGCGTTGGGAGGCATGAGCGCGATTGTCTGTGCGCTGCGCGACACACCCATCGAGGCGCGTTCCGTTGGAGGCAGTGTCTCAACGTTGGTGGCACCATAACTCGCCTTAGGCCTTTCGTCGGGTGACTCGGCCTCAAATGAGAACCTGGTGTGGTGTGTAAATATCAACACTAATGTGGCCAGGCGTGATGTTGTCCACACCACGCCATCATGTGCATTGTTGGTTGTAATAGGTGGTCGCTAACAGAAACTGCCCCAACAGTCTTTATAATGCTATTGGGGGGGCCTTGTCGTTTGTTTTCAGGTGGTAGTGAAATTTGGATGTGTGCACCGTGACCCCTTCACAGTGACCTGGGTTCGACTCCCAGCTCTCCTCACCAGGGGCAAGTGGTATTGTATATGTAAAAATGTCCTTAGATTACCCTCAGTTAACTTGGTATTAAATTAAGCCTTAGTTTGGTGTGTTAACAACAACCAGCCAGGTACGGCGCTGGTCCAACCTCCACCTCATCTGCTGTGCTGGCCTTAATAGATGTTGGGCACCACAGTGGCGAGATGTTAACTACCTCGCCTGGTATACAGGAGGTCGTGAGTTTATCTCGACCCTGACACTTGCTGTATATTTGGAGTTTGCGGTGTCTCTCTCCCCGTGGTTGCGTGGATATTTCTTCGGGTCCTCCGGCTTTTCCCTCCACATTTAGAAAGATGCGTTTTGAGAGTTTTGTTGCTATAAAGTTCGGCGTGATGATGAGCCGCTTTGTTGAGCTGTTACTTGTGATGGCCAGGTCCCTTCTGAGAAAGAGCTACACAGCTCAGTGAGCCTTAACTGGTAAAATAGATTTTTTTGCCTCCTAAAAGCACTCGGCTCTCACCGTTTAGATTCTTCCCACTTTGTGTGTTTGTGTGTGGATCTGTGCCGCAGTGGACTCGGGAGGAAACAGCTCTCGCGACCAATATTATCAATAATAGACTTGTTTGGGTTTAGATCGCGTAAATATCAATGTGTCGTTAAACCCGCCACCACCCGACACCCACAAACCGTCCTCTCGTTGCACTCGAGCTGGGTTTGATTCCTGGCAACGAACAACCCCGCTGCCAATTCTGTAACGCAGTCGTCCTTGTAACCGACTGAGTGATCGGTTGAAATAACACAAATCCTTCACAAGCAGGGACCAGAGGTGAATGCGGGGACTATGATGAAGTGCAACAACAGAAGGGAAATGTAAACTTAGATGGCACTTGAGAAACACTCAAATTACACATGTGGTGAATTGTAATTGGAAATAATTACTTGGAAAAACATCGCTTCGTTTTATGTTTTTGTTTAAGGAAGGTCCTGCACGTAATGTTGAGACAATTTCCCTCTCAGTATTTTCGTCTCGTGTGGGAGGGAAGTGAATCGCCCCGAGGAGATGCGAGTACACAGCGGACCGCATCGTTTAATTTTAAAGTATCGCGAAGGGCTGCGCTGTCTCGTTCGCCCACACATCGCTGCTTTAAAGCAATAGCCAAGTCCTGACTGTCCGTCATAGACTCGATGTGCAACTCTAGATGCAACCCATCGGACAGAGTCCTGCAATTTTCCACCCGTGTCGAGAATTCGGTCCTCCAGACACTGACTGTTTCGTCTCAGCCACCGCACCGTTAGTCAACCACCACACTGCAGGTCACAACAGCACAAGGACAAAGATCCCCCGTGTAGCCTTAACAGACTGTTGGGACAAATGCTGTTCGCGAGCGCCTATGAAGGCCGGGATGGCGCACGAGGGGGTGGGTGGCCAACCACCACGCCCGGCCGCCTTTGTCTCCCTAGCAGCGATGTTTACACACCGCAGCAGGTACTCACTTGTGGTTGAGTCGACCTAGGGGAGGCTCAGGACCGTTTCAGATAATCGTCGCTGGTGTTGGCCGTGAGCGGGAATGGAACTCGGGTCGCTGGGTTTGGAGCTCGGCGCGCCAACCGCCAACTCACGACAACTCGCTCTCCGCACGCAGCTCACCTCTCTTCCCGTTCTGCTTCCCCCCTCGTGCCACTCCACTTGGGAAATTCCCTCCTCCCATTGTCCCTCCACACCCCCCAGCTCCTCTTAATAACTATGCCGGACCCAAGAAACAGATTACCTCTTAACCGTTGGACCTTCAATGGTGCTCTTTGCTGCTGGCTGCTTCGTGTGCAATGGGGCCTTTGTCCCTGGACTCAGAACCCGTCGCTCAAAGCGATCCGCTCGTTCCCGTCGGGAGTCCTGAAGCGGCGCCGCGGAGCTTCGGCAGCCCTCCGCAGGGCCGCAGCGGGGGCCGCTGCTGCTCGCGATGCCGCTTGTCACCTCGCGATGCCGCTTGTCACCTCGGGCCTCGAAGCGAGCGCTTCGAGGCCCGAGGCCCGGCCATCCGCCGCCTCGTGTTTCGTGCCGACCTTACCAGGCGTTCGCTGACAACGCTCGTCCCGACGGTTCGTCGAGCAGCGTGTTTGCGTTTGCCGTGCGTTTGCGTGCCCCCCCCCCCCTCCGCCGCCAGGCTGTTTGGCGTGACGGCCGTGATCCGCACGGACTGCTCGGCGCCGTGGCAGCTGGCGGTGCACGGCGACGCGGCGTGGCCCAGCCTCCTCAACCCGTGCCTCCTGCTGCTGCTCTATTTCACCGTGGCCACGCTCGTGCGCATGTGGCTCTATGAGCCGCTGCGCTCGCAGCAGGCACGTGCAAAGTCGCGCTCACGCGCACGCACGCTCACACACGCACCTTCACGCGCACGCAGTCGCACACGTTTACGGTCACGCATGCACGTGCACAATCATGCACGCACATGCACAATCATGCATGCACATGCACAATCATGCACGCACATGCACGCACATGCACAATCATGCACATGCACACACATGGTCACACGCAGCTTATGCGCACGCACGCAGTCCCACATGCACGTACATACACAGTGTGGTAGGTACACAGTCACAGCCGCCATTTGCCACTAAGTGGCAGTGACGTCACCACAGTGCTCGTGCCAGGCTAGGTGCACCTTGAGGCCACAAGGAGTGTGGAAGACTCGCTGGCCGGAGGTCATGGGACAGACTCAGGTGATTTGGGTTTACTGACTGAGAAGGCTGGCAGACGCACCAACTGTGCTCCCCACTGTGCCAACACAGTCGCACACATGCAGTAATACACATGCACACGGTCACACACACACACACAAAAACAAACATCCCCCGTATAGCCTTACCAGACTGTTGGGGCAAGTGCTGTTAGCGAGCAGCACCTATGAAGGCCGGTACTGTGGCACACGAGGGGGTGGGTGGCCAGCACCACGCCCAGCTGCCGTTGTCTCCCGAATGGCGATGTTTACACAGCGCACCAGGTACTGTACTCGTTTTAGGTTGAGTCTACCTAGAGGAGGCCCAGGACCGGTTCAGTCGCTGTGACTGGTGTTGGCCGTGAGTGGTAATTGAACTCGGGTCACTGGGTTCATAGCGCAGCGCGCTAACTGCTACACCACCGCTCACCACAGTCACACACAAGCGTGCATGTATACGTGCGTGTGTGTGTGCGCATGAGTGTGCACGTGCGTGTATGCACGTGCGTGTATGTGTGCGCTCACTTACGTGTGTGCCTGCTTGAGCGTGTGTGTGCGTTTGCTTGTGTGCGTGCTCGTTGCGTGCGTTTGTGTGTGTGCATGCTCATCTCTGCGTGCGTGCGTGAGCGTGCTCGTTGCATGTGTGTGCTCTTTTTGCACGTGTGCACATGTGTGTGTTTGCGTGTTTGTGCGTGCATGTGTTCGTACGTGTGTGCGCACGTGTGCATGTGTGTGTGCGTGTGTGTGCTTGCGTGTTTGTGCGTGCATGTGTTCGTACGTGTGTGCGCACGTGTGCATGTGTGTGTGCTTGCGTGTTTGTGCGTGCATGTGTTCGTACGTGTGTGCGCACGTGTGCATGTGTGTGTGCGTGGGTGTGCTTGCGTGTTTGTGCGTGCATGTGTTCGTACGTGTGTGCGCACGTGTGCATGTGTGTGTGCGTGCTCATTGTGTGCGTGCTCTTCGCGTGTGCAGGAGCGGGATCTGCTGCTCGAGGTGCTGCCGCCCACGAGGGAGGGCTCCGCCGAAGCGC
The DNA here is from genome assembly GCF_965212315.1 of Lampetra planeri. NCBI lineage: Eukaryota > Metazoa > Chordata > Hyperoartia > Petromyzontiformes > Petromyzontidae > Lampetra > Lampetra planeri. The sequence continues at coordinate 9,213,208 of NC_136148.1, read as the reverse complement.
AGCAGCAGCCGACGACGCGGCACAAGTGGTTCAGTGGCCCCCAGCACTCGCTGTCCTCCGTCGACGAAAGCAGGGTGATGCTGACATCGTTACACGACGTGACGCCATCGCATCTTCATTAATAATAATAATTTAGTAGTCGCGTCGTTCCACCATTCTGATATTGCACGGCTGTCACGAGAGCGCTGTGCTGTGTCGCACCGACCGTGTGCCGTTCGTAGTTTTGGAGGGGGCAGCGACGTCGCTCGCTCTGCGCGACTCCAGTCGAGTCGTGGGAATGACGTTAGGGGATCATGAACGGGGGCGCCACGGTGGCTTGGAGATGTTAACTACCTCGCCTGGTGTACAGGGGGTCGTGGGTTTGAACCCAACCCTGACGCCTGCTGCTGTATATTCGGAGCTTGCGTGCCTCTCTCTCTTCCCGCGGCTGCGTGGATTTATCTTTGGGTCCTCCGGTTTTTCCCTCCACATTTAGAATCAAAATGCGTACAGAGTACTTGGTTGTGATGAATGTCCACTTGGTAAGTCACTTCGTTGATTTGTGTTAGCCAGGTCGCTTCTGAATAAGAGCTATGTAGCTCAGTATGTTTTACCTAGTAAAATACAATAGTTTATATTCTTGGTTCTTTTGGTAAAGTCACGTATTATTATTTCCCTTTTACGGGACTTTACCGAAAGAACCAAGAATATGAATCCCTGCAGTTACGAAAGCTTTAAATCACAAATAGTTTAGTTTAGTTTGAACGTGCCCTGTGAGGCCGACAGCACGTGTAGTGTTTTCTGGTTCATTGCACAGTCACACCATTACATTCATGTCACGCCAACCACACACGTTACACAACACCACACACGTTACACAACACCACACACATTACACCACACCACACATTACACAACACCACACACATTACACCACACCACACACATTACACAACACCACACACATTACACAACACCACACCACACACATTACACAACACCACACACATTACACCACTCCACACACATTACACCACACCACACACATTACACAACACCACACACATTACACAACACCACACACATTACACAACACCACACCACACCACACACATTACACAGCACCACACACATTACACCACACCACACACATTACACCACACCACAAACATTACACCACACCACACACATTACACAACACCACACACATTACACCACACCACAAACATTACACCACACCACACACATTACACAACACCACACACATTACACCACACCACACACATTACACCACACCACACACATTACACAACACCACACACATTACACAACACCACACACATTACACAACACCACACCACACCACACACATTACACAGCACCACACACATTACACCACACCACACACATTACACCACACCACAAACATTACACCACACCACACACATTACACCACACCACACACATTACACAACGCAACACACATTACACAACACCACACACATTACACCACACCACACACACCATCGCCACCACGTACCAGACCAAGACCTCCGTTTGGAGAGCCATTGGCCAGGGTTCAATGTGTGACTGCTTTGGGAGCGAGATTTAATAAAATATTGTAAATTTAATATCTTCTAATTTATAACTAAAACATTTGAAAAATGTTTTCTTTGCCTTCCACAGCCCTTGAGACTGGCTCCAGAAGAGCTGGGAGTGTCCAACGTACGATTTATGAGCACAGTGACACAACATATTAAATATAACCACCACCATCACCATCATCATCATCGGCAGCAGCAGCAACACCACCAGCACTATTGGCATGATTAACATCATCATCATCATCACTGCCTGTGCTATCATTATAAGAACCATAATCATCACCGTCAATGTCATCATCACGGTTATCATCACGGTCATCCCCCACCTCCGATTAGTGTGGTTGGCTACGTTGGGTGAGAAAGAAGTTCAACATATGTACGTCATCATCACGAGCGTCATCCACATCGTCAGTTGCACCACGGCTCGCACACTCGCCGAGGCGCACCGCCGCACCGCGCCACCCGGGCGCCACCCTCGCCGAGCGCTGGCTTAAGGCCTCGCGCCGCTCACTGACGCGCGCCGCGTGCCTCGCAGCCCGTGCTCTACACGGCCAACGGGAGCCCCGGGCGCCCCGTGCAGCACGACGGGGCCGCGCGGCGCCCCTCCCCTCTCATCGACCTCCGCGACCTCCGCGACCTTGACAACCGCGACCTGCTGATCGACCCTGGCGACCCCCTCTCTCCGGGCTACGTGGAGATCCCCATCGAGTCGCCCTCCTCGTGGAGACCTTCGGCTCAGTCCGGTGCGGACTCCGTGACCACACTCCCCGTCCCATCCTCGCCACGGCCCTCCTGCCACCCTCGCACGCGTGGTCTGATGCGTGCGTCACGAGCGGCAGACGGATGATACGTCGGTAGGAGTTATGAGACTTCACCGAGGCATGTTTCTACTGCGCAGGAGGTCTGAGAAAATACATTGGAGAAATACTGGTGCTCAGCGTGAGTGTACAAAATACGAGTACAAATTGGAACAATATTGCAAAAATATTTGGTTGAAAGAATAAATAGTGCAAGATTGCAGTGTGAGATTAAACTTCCTGTATATTTATTAAGAGAAAATATTTATAGAAGCGCCTAACTTAGAATTGTATTCATGGAGAAGCTCACTCAGGCTATGAATAATTACGAGATAAACTGGCGTCTTTATTTGAGGTCAGATATCTTCCAACTCAAACTTGCATTGAGTGCCAATCATCAGCACTCGTGGCCCTCAGCCAGTAAGCAGAAACTCCACATTCCTATGGCGGGACTTAGCTTTCTCTAAAATGGCGATTGCTCACTCCTGGAAAGGGGCCGAAATCACAAAGTGGTTGCTCTGTAAATCGTTTGTAACCGCGGATTGCATTCCATCTCCGTGGCCCAAAATCTATCGAATTTTACGTGACCTCAGCAGCAGCAGCAGGAGGAGGTGGAAGTGCTGCTGTTGCTGCTGCGTGTGTATGAGCCGACGACGTGCGAGGGTTACGGACGCAGGGTGAGCGCGAGCAGAAGAGGCGCGTCGCCAAGCATTCCCGCCGCTTTGCCTTCTGGGGCCGCCCCACGACGACGCGGCGACGACGACCTGACAACGACCACGTGACGACCACGTGACGATGACGTGACGATGACGACGACATGACGATGACGTGACGATGACGATGACGTGACGACGACGTGACGATGACGTGACAATGACGTGACCACGTGAGGATGACGTGACGATGACGTGACCACGTGACGATGACGTGACCACGTGACGATGACGTGACGATGACGTGACGACCACGTGACGATGATGTGACGATGACGTGACAATGACGGTGACGATGACGTGACCACGTGACGACGACGTGACGATGACGTGACGATGACGTGACCACGTGACGATGACGTGACGATGACGTGACAATGACGTGACCACGTGACGATTACGTGACGATGACGTGACCACGTGACGATGACGTGACCACGTGACGATAGGACGACGCGAGACGTCCGTCTGTAGAATCGTGAATGGGAGTGGTACTCCTTAGCTCCCCCCAGGCCTCGACTGTCATGGAGTTTATTTGGTGATAGAACTGGATCGCAGAAATTGAATGCATCGTCTGTTGAACGTTGTGTGGTAACTGCAATGCCCCAACTTCATGAGGTTTGCTCCGTGTGGATGGATGGCAGTCCTGCAGTTGAGTGGGTGGTTATAAAACACAGTGGCTAAAAGTGGTCAATTTACATCGAGCCAAAGGTCTTATCAGTAACATTAATTTTCACCATCATCATTCGTGTAATTTTCTTGCGGTAAGCTGCGTGTTATTATAAACAATGTAGGGTGCTAAGTTAGCCCCGTGATGAGTGGATCGCACTTTGGTTAGTCGACCGTGCTGGGCTGTGTGGCATTCTGTCACCGTTCCCTTGGTTCACATGGATGTTGTTGCTGGCCATGAGTCAGCCGGAGTGCTTCACTGATTCACTGATGCTTTCATTTCAAATTTAGCAAAACACGAAGTAGGGGGGGGGGGGTCTTTGATTGTCCCTTTAGGCTACGGTTCCACGTCTTCCACCGCCCTGCATCTGCATTCGCCCCACACTGTGGTGCTCTGTTGTGGGCCTCGATTGGGCATCAAGTGGGCCTTGCCGAGGGTATAAAAAAAATATTGTAATAGTTGTAGCTTTAATTGAAAGTGACATTGACCTGACCACGTCCTTCCGTTCTGCAGGTTTATCAGGCCAGGGGTCAAAGTGCAGCCTGGAGGGTGAAGCGGACGCCGGGGGTCAGGGGTCGGACCCGGCAGGACACTTTGGGACGGTTGGCCGGTTTCTGATGCAGCAGAGCTACGTGACGGCACTCATCGCGATGATGGTGAGCGAGCACACGCCACACACTCACCCCACACTCACCCTCAGACTCACTCCACACACTCACCCCACACTCACCCCACACTCACCCCACACTCACCCTGTCACTCACCCCACACTCACCCCACACTCACCTCTCACTCACCCCACACTCGCCGCACTCTCGAACCGCGTGAGGCGTCGGGCAGGGAGAGTAAAACGGCATCCACCCAGAGACAACGATCCCACGGTCGTCACGAGCAGCAGTGAAATATGTAAAAGCAAATTAATGCAATATGCTTACGAAACAGAATTAAAATTAACTAATTAAAACACACACTCACCCAGATTTGCGGAGAGTATGTAAGTGTGTGAGTTAGTGTGTATCTTTGTGAGTGTGTGTGAGTGTGTGTCACTTTGTGAGTGTGTGGGTGAGCGTGTGAGTGAGTGAGTGTGTGAGTGAGGCGCAGTAGTTACTTTTTTTAATGGAATTAAAGAGTCATTTGTGGTTAGCGCTGCGCTGCGCTACGAATCCGGCGACCCGAGCTCGATTCTCACTCATGGCCAACACCAGTGGCGATTATCTGAACCGGTTCTGGGCCTCCCCTAGGTTGACTCAGCCTCAAATTAGTACTTGGTGCGGTGTGTAAACATCGCCACTGGGGAGACAAAGGCGACCGGGCATGGTGCTGGTCACCCACCCCCGAGTGTGCCATGCCGGTCTTCATAGGTGTTCGCTAACAGCACTTGCCCCAACATTCCGTTGAGGCTATATGGGGAATCTTTGTCTGTCAATGTGAGTGAGTCTGTGAGTGAGTCTGTGTGTGAGTGTGAGTGAGTCTGTGTGAGTGAGTCTGTGTGTGAGTGTGAGTGAGTCTGTGTGTGTGTGTGTGAGTCTGTGTGTGAGTGTGAGTGAGTCTGTGTGTGAGTGAGTCTGTGTGTGAGTGTGAGTGAGTTTGTGTGTGTGAGTGAGTTTGTGTGTGTGTGTGAGTGAGTCTGTGAGTGAGTGTGTGTGAGTGTGTATGTGTATCTGTGTGAGTGAGTGTGAGTGAGTCTGTGAGTGTGAGTGAGTGTGTGTGAGTGTGAGTGAGTCTGTGTGTGAGTGTGAGTGAGTGTGTGAGTGTGAGTGAGTATGTGTGAGTGTGTATCTGTGTGAGTGAGTGAGCTAGACTGGTTGAGTGAGTGTGTGTATGTATGTATATATTTGGGTGTGTGTGGGAGTGTGAGTATGATCTGCCCACTGACCATCGGCTTGTCATCTGTAAGATGCACCTGCCATTCTTCCACTCCGTTGGTTGGTGTCCATCTGTGACCCCATTTCAATCCACAGTGGCCTGGTCTCAGCTAGATAAAGTTGTAAGCAAGAATGTCATCATCACTTGCAGCTGGGGTTGGCATCTCTTCCTGATGCCGAGGGGAAATGGGCGAGGTTTAGGACGGTGGCTCATGCAGCTGCAATGGCTGCTTTGGGTACACGGTCCAAACCTCCCCAAAGACCCTGGCTGACGGAGGAGGTGTTTTGGCTGGCTGAGAAAAAGCGACAGGCCCACTCTCACCATCTACAGCATCCCACATGGGAGAATGAGGAGGCTTGCCGCAGCCTTCGCTGGAAGGTTCGGAGAGCCGTGCATCGCTGCAAAGTTGAGTGGTGGTCGCGGGTTGCTGAGGAGATGGAGCCTCAGTTGTCCGCGATCACAAATTACTCTTTAACTCCATCAAAAAAGTAATTTGCAGCGCCACACCATCAGATTTGCTGAGAATTTCTGTGACGTCTTGGGTGAGGGGAAATCCCTCAGCCTGGAAACATCATAGGGCGGGGATGATCCTGCTGAGGCTGCGGTGCCTCAAATATTCCAAGTAGTCACCCCTATGAGTGGCTGGCTGATGTCCCAACTGTTGAGGATGTACAAAAGGTGGTCCAGATTCTGAGATCAGGAAAAGCGCCAGGCAGAGATGATCTCTTTAGCGAAATACTGAGGGAGGGTGGCGTTTGTACACAGACTGCCCTATATGACATCATAATAACAGTCTGGGCCACTGGACGGGTTCCGTAGGATTGGAAGGATGCCCTTCAGGAGGGGGACCGCACAGTCTACAGGGGCTTCTCCCTCCCCAGTGTGCTGGGAAAGGTCCGGGCAAGGATTATTCAACATCGCCTTGCCAGGCATGCTGGGAAGAGGCTTGCAGAGCCCCAATATAGTTTCAGGCCAGGGCGGTCCTGCACATTTCCCATATTTTCTATCTGCTTGCTACAGCAGAGGTGTAGGCAATTCCAAGAGGACCGACATCTCTGCTTTATTAATCTGGTCAAGGCCTATGATACATCAATTGGCCTGGGCTCTCGGTTGTTCTTCGTGCTTTCGGAGTCCCAGACTCTCTGCTCACAATCATTGAGGACCTTCATGATGGTTGGCAGGCCCAGGTAAATCTACATGGCTGGGAGACTGTGGCATTCCCTTTTTACCCTGGGGTGGAACAGGGATGTCCTCTGGCTCCCACATTATTTAACATATTTTTCTATCACGTAGTTCAAGAAGCTTTCCATGGCTGTACCAGAAGAATCTCCATCTGGTAAAAATGTAGTGTTGTTCTGTGGAGGCGCACACTCAATCTTGGAGGCAACACGTTTATTTAACGACCCAACAGGCTAACTACATTAACGTACACTTTATCCAATTTAACGGGGTAACTAGATGACCGGGTCAGGCCAGCGACGCCTGCCTGACCCATGACGCCGAGCGTGACGACAACCGAAGAGCGACGAGACGCGGGACCGCGGCTCGATTCCACAGACTCGCCAAGAACACGCTTGGGACCGCCCCTTGCTGCTCCTGGGCGTGACTTCGCTCCGCCTTCGGCCACGCCCCCTTCGAGACCTTTCCAGAAGGCCTCGACCGAGCATCACGTGCCCCTCAAGCCCCCCTCGGGCCCCCCTCACTACCCTGTCCCGGTCACGTGCCCTCTCGGGTTCACTCAGACTACCATGTGCCCTCTCTCAGGCCGTCACCAGGACTATGCCCCCTAGGGCCCGCTCGCATGCCGCACTCACTCTGGTCCCAGAGAGAGGCTCCAGATGCACAGTAGCACTCCTATGACATCATTTACGTCACTACACAAATACAATGGGAGGCTGAACGATGGCCGGGTGCTGTCAAGGGATGGTTCCCTATTGGTCAACCATGTTATGTATGCTGATGATCTGGTCATTGCTGCTTACTCAGAGAAGGAGTTGGAGGCACTGCTGTTGAACCTGGAGTGTGCCACTAAGAGGTGGGGCCTTACCATCAGCCCCACCAAAACTAAGCACCTGCCTGGGTATTTTGTGCCATCAAACACTTCACCCCCTCAACTGCCAATTGGTGATAGGGCAGTTGTGGAGAGAGTGGAGAGTTTTCCATTCCTGGGAAGTGTGTTAATGACCGGCTTCAGTTTGACAGCAGAGGTCTCACTCCGAATCAGTCGAGTGGCATTATCTTTTCATTGGCTGTGTAACGCTGTGTGGAAGCTACTTGGTTTGTCGCTCCACACGAAGCCTCCTCATTCTCTTCTAAGCCACGGTCATGCCCTCCCTTCTCTATGCTTGTGAAACGTGAACCCCCCTAATGGAACATCTTTGTTGGTTATAAACATTTAGACTAGCCTGCCTACAATCCATCCTGGGTTTAATCAGGCTGGATTGTGTGAGGAGCTCACAAATTCTTGAAAGATCTGGACAAAGTCTCATCAGTGAGCTCCTCCGGCAGGCAAGGCTGCACTGGCTGGGTCATGTAGCCCGCATGCCCAGCCACCGCATGCCTAAACAGCTTTTGTTCGGCCAGATAGAGGGGGCTAAACGGGCGCGACACGGGCTAGAGAAGAGATGGAGTGATGTGGTACAGGAGGACGTGGAGCTGAGTGGACTGATATGAGTGGTATCGAGATCGGCCTCAGTGGAGGAGGCTCGTGAAGGACGCTACTGGGCAGTTGGAGGCAGTCACCCTCCAGCAACAACGGAGGACAGCGGAGTGACTCTCACAACAACGAGCGGAGCGACGGATGACTAACACACTGCAAGTTGGCACAGTGGGGGGCACAGGTGGTGCATCAGCCAGTCATCTCGGTCAATCGACCCATGGCACCTGGGTCTGCCCCGTGACCTCCTGCCAGCGGGCGTTCTACACTTCACGTGGCTTTAACATGCACATAGCCTGGCACAAGCGTCGTGGTGACGTCACCGCCACTTAGTGGCGAATGGCGGTTGTTGTTGTTGTATGAGTGTGTGTGTATCTGTGAGTGTGTGAGACTGGCTGTGTGAGTGTGTGAGTGAGTGTGTATCTGTGAGTGTGTATCTGTGAGTGTGTGAGTGAGTGTGTATCTGTGAGTGTGTGAGTGAGTGTGTATCTGTGAGTGTGTGAGTGAGTGTGTGAGTATGTGTGTGTGATTGTGTGAGTGAGTGTGTATCTGTGAGTGTGTGAGTGTGTGTGTATCTGTGAGTGTGTGAGACTGGCTGTGTGAGTGTGAGTGTGTGAGTGTGTGTGTGTGAGTGTGTGTGTGAGTGTGTGTGTGAGTGAGTGTGTGAGTGAGTGTGTGAGTGTGTGTGTGAGTGTGTGTTAGTGTATGAGTGAGTGTGTGAGTGTGTGAGTGTGTGTGTGTGAGTGTGTGTGTGAGTGTGTGTGTGAGTGAGTGTGTGAGTGAGTGTGTGAGTGTGTGTGTGAGTGTGTGTTAGTGTATGAGTGAGTGTGTGAGTGTGTGAGTGTGTGTGTGTGAGTGTGTAGTGTGGTTCAAGGAGGCTTGGACGACGTAGTCGGAGGAACACTTATTTATTCAACACAGTTGTATCTACAGGCCGAGATATACAACACTCGGAGGGGCCGATACCCGTCTAACTGGGAGATTGACAACCTATGTTACAGCTAGCCTATTCATAGGTCCTCCACTATCGGGCTAGGGGAGGCTAGCTAACCCAGCCCTGGTTAAGCTGGGATTACGGCACCCTGAGTTCCCAGACCGGCTCTTACAAGGGCATCGGCTCTGGGCTCTTGGGGCCACGCCACTGGCTGGCCTTGGTCGGTCCTGAGAAGGACAGCGATCCAAGGGAGTCCCAGGGCCTATCTAGCAGGTCTTCTTGCTTCTCTGGTTAAAGCTGAACACTGAACCCCGAGCCCTCCGGCTCACCGCCTTATATAGCCACTCCCCCCTGAGGGGTGGGGCCGCGGGGGATCCCAGCGCCGTGTTAGCCCCCCAGGCTAAACGGCGCGGACGTCGATGTAAGCACCTGCTCGCGTACAGACATAGCCACGCCCAGTGTGTTTGTTTCCCATCCGTATCAACTCTATAACACCCCCTCCGTAACACCTCTACAAGTGTGTGAGTGAGTGTGTGAGTGAGTGTGTATCTGTGAGTGTGTGAGTGAGTGTGTGTGTGTGAGTGTGTGAGTGAGTGTGTGAGTGTGTGAGTGAGTGTGTGAGTGTGTATCTGTGAGTGTGTGAGTGAGTGTGTGAGTGTGTGAGTGAGTGTGTGAGTGTGTATCTGTGAGTGTGTGAGTGAGTGTGTATCTGTGAGTGTGTGAGTGAGTGTGTGAGTATGTGTGTGTGAGTGTGTGAGTGAGTGTGTATCTGTGAGTGTGTGAGTGAGTGTGTGTGTGTGTGTGAGTGTGTGAGTGAGTGTGTGAGTGTGTGAGTGAGTGTGTGAGTGTGTATCTGTGAGTGTGTGAGTGAGTGTGTATCTGTGAGTGTGTGAGTGAGTGTGTGTGTGTGAGTGAGTGTGTGAGTGTGTGAGTGAGTGTGTGAGTGAGTGTGTATCTGTGAGTGTGTGAGTGAGTGTGTATCTGTGAGTGTGTTAGTGAGTGTGTGTGTGTGAGTGTGTTAGTGAGTGTGTATCTGTGAGTGTGTGAGTGAGTGTGTATCTGTGAGTGTGTTAGTGAGTGTGTATCTGTGAGTGTGTGAGTGAGTGTGTATTTCTGAGTGTGTGAGTGAGTGTGTATCTGTGAGTGTGTGAGTGAGTGTGTGATTGAGTGTGTGAGTGAGTGTGTATCTGTGAGTGTGTGAGTGAGTGTGTGTGTGTGTGTGTGTGAGTGTGTGAGTGAGTGTGTGAGTGTGTGAGTGAGTGTGTGAGTGTGTATCTGTGAGTGTGTGAGTGAGTGTGTATCTGTGAGTGTGTGAGTGAGTGTGTGAGTGTGTGAGTGAGTGTGTGAGTGTGTATCTGTGAGTGTGTGAGTGAGTGTGTATCTGTGAGTGTGTGAGTGAGTGTGTGTGTGTGTGAGTGTGTGAGTGAGTGTGTGAGTGTGTGAGTGAGTGTGTTAGTGAGTGTGTATCTGTGAGTGTGTGAGTGAGTGTGTATTTCTGAGTGTGTGAGTGAGTGTGTATCTGTGAGTGTGTGAGTGAGTGTGTGATTGAGTGTGTGAGTGAGTGTGTATCTGTGAGTGTGTGAGTGAGTGTGAGTGTGTGAGTGAGTGAGTGTGTATCTGTGAGTGTGTGAGTGAGTGTGTATCTGTGAGTGTGTATCTGTGAGTCTGTATCTGTGAGTGTGTGAGTGAGTGTGTGAGTGAGTGTGTGAGTGAGTGTGTATCTGTGAGTTTGTGAGTGTGTGAGTGAGTGTGTATCTGTGAGTGAGTGTGTGAGTGTGTATCTGTGAGTGTGTGAGTGAGTGTGTATCTGTGAGTGTGTGAGTGAGTGTGTATCTGTGAGTGTGTATCTGTGAGTGTGTATCTGTGAGTCTGTATCTGTGAGTGTGTGAGTGAGTGTATGAGTGAGTGTGTGAGTGAGTGTGTATCTGTGAGTTTGTGAGTGTGTGAGTGAGTGTGTATCTGTGAGTGAGTGTGTGAGTGTGTATCTGTGAGTGTGTGAGTGAGTGTGTATCTGTGAGTGTGTGAGTGTGTGAGTGAGTGTGTGAGTGTGTATCTGTGAGTGTATATCTGTGAGTGTGTGAGTGTGTGAGTGAGTGTGTATCTGTGAGTGTGAGGGTGTGATTGAGTGTGTGAGTGAGTGTGTGAGTGAGTGTGTGAGTGAGGGTGTATCTGTGAGTGAGTGTGTATCTGTGAGTGTGTATCTGTGAGTTTGTGAGTGTGTATCTGTGTGAGTGAGTGTGTGAGTGTGTATCTGTGTGTGTGTATCTGTGAGTGTGTATCTGTGAGTTTGTGAGACTGGCTGTGTGAGTGACCCCCGCGGCTGCCGCTGTGTGCGATGGGGCCGTGCGAGTGGCCACGACGGCCCCCGGGCAGCGTGTGGTGAGAATGCCGCCACGGGGCGGTTCCCTGGGCTCAGCTTCAAGCGGCGTCCGAGCAACCATACTTCACCCCCACTCCCCGCGGGGCCAGGGGATGGCATCCGGCCCACGGCCCACGACTCCGCAGGCCCGCTGTGGCCTCGCTTCAGCAATGCTGAGAGCGGTTTATTTCCATTTTTTTTTTCGGATTCGTATTTTTATCGTCTAGCAGTTTGCGCGCCACGCTCGTCACGCGGTATCCATCTCTACGCGGTAGATTTGGGTTGTTTTGCGTGGCTTGCATTCTGGACAAGTTACCCAGAATGCACCCGTCCTCGTCGCATCTCGGAAGCTAAGCAGGTTGAGTGTGGACGGTGCCTGGATGAGCGACCCACCACCTTGCGCGCAAGACAGATGTGGGAGGCGTGGCGGGAGAGCAGCACAGAAAAATCCATTGCTGCGTTATGCAACCCTCTGCACCTTCATAAACCCACGATGACCGGCATGGTGAAGTACGGTTAAATATACCTCTCGGCCTGCAAGACATGGGGAAGTACACATTCAGCAGTGGATAAACAAAAAAAATTGGCTGGACATGTAACAATTGTTCTTTCCACCTTCATCGTCACGATCGTCGTAATCATCGTCATCCTCAAGCAGAATTGGCACTCCGCCTGATTGAGCCACGAGGCAGCTCTTTGTCTTGGGTCCAGTTGAGGAGGGTAAGATTTTTCTAGACATCATCCCCCCTCTCCATCCAACACCCGGGCGGGCTTCCAGCTGCTCCATCAGCAGCTGTTGCCAAACTCGGTGAGCTCACCTTGAGTGGAGCCCACGGGGTGTCTGTCCACAGTCTCACTCTCACGCCCGTTGGTGGGAAAAAAAACACAAAAATATTCCTGAGCCAAGCCCCATTGCATCCTGGCAACCTGCTGAGAAGTACGCGTCTGTGATGCAGTCTGTTCTCCTATAACGGCGAATTTGATATATTGACGCGATGAATGTATTTGGGAACACATTTTCATCACGCGGGTGCGAATTAGATATAACGCGATCAAGCGAATGGAACTACGTCGTAGTGCGAGTAGGAATAAGCGGTCATACGGCTGCATCGACGTAGCATCACACGAGGCTTTGGGATGCTGCTGGATGCTTCTGTCTTTGTTTGGCCTGCGTACGCATCTCACATGTTATCGTGGACTTGCTTTAACCTATATCTTTTATTATAATGCGATTTTTCCATAACGCAGTGTTCTTTAGGAATTCAGCTACGACCGTGTTATAGGAGTACAGACTGCACACACAAACAGGCCGGCGTGCAGCAGGGGCAAGCCACATCATCATCATCGTGGGGACACAGAAAAGCTCACTCCAATTGATGCATGAAGCTGATGCTGGACCGTCACTAAGATGACATCGTCGTCGTCGTTGTCATGCTATGTGCACCAGAGACACATCCCCACCACCTTGATATTACTGATGTAAGAACAAAGGTAGATTTTAGTGAATGGGTAAATATATTAACGTATGACATTGCAGAGGCAGCGTGGTTCTCACAGAGAGACTGCAGATGGCCAGGGATGTTCCTGTCTTCTATTTAGCGCATGGCGTGAGCACGGGCAGCGCCGGGCGCAGTCAGTTACACTCTGACATTGCCGACGAGAGGACGAGGTCGATGGCAGACAAGAGAACACCGTTAACATCAAGCGCTTGCTCCAGGAGGTGGGAGACTTGGACCGACTCCGAGTAATTAGGTCAAATCCATAGAGAGACAAAATTATAAACAGAATGTCACACATCGGCCGTTGTAATTTCTGAAGTGCGTCACTTCACCCCGTAAATGTCGCTGTCCTTTGCAATGCCATATTTTTTTTTGTCGTAGGTACAAAACCTCGCACACATACACCTCTCCGCAAATACACGTTGCAGACGTACGAACATACTGACTCGCTCACTCACAGCGCTGTGCAGTGTGAAACGGCCGCGGTGGAGTGGCGGGTCTCCGTGTGAGTGGTGATCGGCCTGTGGGTTCTGGCGCGTGGGGCTGCTGCTGCTGCTACTGTAGGGAGTATAGCTCGTGCACCTGCCAGTTATCTGAGTCAGTCCACCCATGGCACCTGGGTCTGTCCCGTGACCCGACACTTCACATGGCCTTAACGTGCACATAGCCTGGCACAGTTGCCATGGTAAAGTCACCTCCACTTAGTGGCGAATGGCGGTTGTTGTTGTTTCTCGCCGGTGTTCGTTTCAGACATGGGGAAACCAAAATCGCGACATTCCCCGTGTGTGTGTGTGCGTGCGTGCGTGTGTGAGTAATGTTCACCGGTTTGGTTCGGTTTATTTTTGGCACAGGTGAAACTCGCTGGGCAGTGTGCGCCCATTTTCGATGGGGGGGTGGAGGCTGGTTACACGGTGCTGCACGATAACGTCTCCACGTGAGATTTTGCCAGGACGAGCCGACGAGGAACCACGACTGCGAGCATTTCCCCGCCGAACACGTGTGGCGGGAGAGCGTTTCCTTTGTCCGAACAAAGTCGCCACCGCAGACAAAGTTTGTGCAAGAGGAGGTGGCGGTGTTATTTTTAACGCGGAGCGCGTTGCGTGTCTGAGCGACGGCGTGGCGCGACCCGCGCTGCTATCGGCGCGAGACAGCTCTCCGTCTGGAAACTATGAGCCGGGCTTGCGCTGGCCACCTGCCCATCCTCGTCGTGACCTCGTCGTCCTCCCGCCTCGTCCCGGGCGGGCCTTGGAGGTTTCGAGAGCCGGCAGGAAGTCACGGCGGGTCAAGTGGGAACTCGGCGAGCCCCCTCCAAATCGTAATCACTCCACCGAGGGATACGAATGATCTGAATTTATAGCTCCTTCCTTCTCGGCGTGTGCGCGTCAATGTGCGTGCGTGGGCGTGTGTGTGTTCATGGGAAGCGGTGGCTCAGTGGTTCACACACTGCGCAGTCTCGGAAACTTGGGTTTGATTCCCGACCGTGACGAATATCATTGGAAAATGGGATCTGAACCGGTCCTGAGTTTCCCCAAGGCCAATTGACCCTTAGATGTGAACCGGTGTGGTGTGTAAGCATCAGCACTGGGGAGACAAAAGCGGCCGGGCGTGGTGTAGGCCACCCAACACCATGTGTGCCGTGCCGGTCTTCATAGGTGCTCGCTAACAGCACTTGCCCCAACAGTCTATTAAGGCTACACGGGTTTGTATGCTAGTGGATACACAGATATATATATATACATTCGATTCTTGCTCCCAGCCAACATCAGTGGTGAATACTTAAACCAATCCTGGGCCTCCCCGAGGTCGACTCAGCCTTACACGGGTACCCGACGTGGCGTGCGAACATTATTTCCGTACTGCCCTTAATAGGTGCTCGCTAACAGCACTCGCCTCAACAACTAGGAAAATGGGAATATCTGTGTACTCGCGTGTGAACCTGTATGTGCATCTGCGTGTGACCGTGTGCCCCCGCGCGTGTCTGCGCTCGTGTCCCAGGCTTGGAGCATCACCTACCACAGTTGGCTGACCTTCGTGCTGCTGCTGTGGTCGTGCCTCATCTGGATGATGCGGAACCGGCGCCACTACACCATGCTGAGCGCTCCCTTCCTCGTGGCCTACGGCAACGTGCTCTGCCTGCTCGCCTACGTGTGGAGCCTGCGCCTCAACGAGCACGAGCTGCCGCTCAAGGCGGGTACCGGCACGGCGCTCCGCCAGCGGGAGACGCGCTCGCTCGCATAGTCACCCTCTCGCTCGTTTACTCGCTCACTCAGAGCCGTATTGACCGGCTGGCTGGCTCGCGCTGATTTGCACCGCAATGCAACGGCCTCCTCGAGTCGAGTGACGTCGAGGGATCTGTAATGTCCACTGGGAAGGGAAGGAGACGACGCGGAGTAGTTTATGGTGAACGCGGCCGCTGTATTAACCAGGGCGGCCTGCCGGATTCGGACCGCGAACCTCTGCGGCGAGCGCGCTACCGCTGGGCCATGTGACGCAATCTCCATGATCTGAGTTGGTGACTTCTGTCCTGAAATGAGCTCACACGTAACGATGGTCAAATCACTCGGTACTCGCTAAACAACAATATCAACAATAATAGTAATAGTCATCATCTGACCACACACTGAGCATGAGGTCCGTGTTACAGGATCACCGGCCCGTGTCGGTGACAATCTTGAGTTGAGCAGTAATGATGTTTTTGATTTTAGCAATGAGTTACTCGAAACGTTAGCCACTGTTTGCCAGCAGCCATAGCCCCGGCCAAATTGGCTAATGACCCGTAACAATAATAATAAAATCTAAAATAGAATAAATTACTAAATAACCGTACACAATCAGACCTTCACTGAACCGGGGAATTCTGGATGCTGGGTCTGAAGATAAAAGTCGAATTGAGAAGCGTACACAAAGGGGGCACGGGGGCCACACCATGGATCGTGGGATCCAATCCCCGGCCGCGCGCGGAGTCGGCGGCAGGCGGCCGTCTAAGGGACACAGATTTTATTTTTTCCAAAGGCTGGATCACGGCCATGTAAAAATATGTCAAGGGAAATATATTGCAAGCGATCAAAGGGAGCTTTAAAAGCCACTTGACCTTACAAGGGCATTTCTTTACACGATGCTCTTAATTGCTGAAGAATGCTCAGATCTGCCGTGGGCCTCGCACCGGGCAGCGCCCCGAGGAGTCTCTGCGCGTCGTAGCCGGATTGCTTTTGCTCGCTTTTACTCAACTCTCTTGCATGGCAAACAAGTCCGTGACTCAAAGTTTGGGTTTCCGTGAAGATCACGAGTTGACTATGCAACTCACAACGAGGGATTACAACAGATACAATGAAATAAGCGTCAAACATTGACATCCGTCTCGTTCATTCGTCGCCCAGATCTCCTTAAGCAAACCAGACGGTGAAACTCACTCGAATCTCTGCGAGTTAACTGAAGAACACGCATGGTCCCACAGACAGGGCGCCACGGTGGCAAGATGTTAACTACCTCGCCTGGTATACAAGAAGTTGTGGGTTCGATCCCCACCCTGACGCCTGCTGCTGTATATTTGGAGTTTGCGTTTCCTTCCCATGGTCGCGTGGATTTTTCTCCAGATCCTCTGGTTTTCCCCTCCACATTTGGAGTATTTGGCTACTGTAAAATTCCACGTGATAAACCACTTCGTTGAGATATCATTTTGTGGCCAGGTCGCTTCTGAAAAAGAGCTGTATAGCTCAGTGGGACTTACCTGGTCAAATAAAAAATAGTTTAGTTTGAGTTTAGAGAGTTAGATTGTGCTATCATCGTGAGCGCCGTATGCTGGAGAAACACGGTGGCTGTCCCTGTGCGCCGCTCGCGGTCCCCGTGCTGCTTAGGTCGGGGTGGTGGAGTTCGCGCCAATTGGCCTGGTGCGCGAGGACATCCCCTGCGTGTCTCTCGGCAGCAAGGTACATACGCACACCGGCACGCACCAAGCACACCGCCATGCACCACGTACACCGGCACGCAGCACGCACACCGGCACGCACCATGCACACTCGCACAGACTAACCGGCACATACACACAGGCTTTGTTGTGAGATCTTCGTGCATTGGCTGCTGCACTATTTCCATTGCCCTGCATTGCTGACGAGGACTTTCTTACGTGAGTTATTTTTTTAAACGAAGGTAATCCTTAAAGCGATCCATCATGTACAAGTAACAGTAGTCAGATTACGCGCTTTAAACGCAGTAAAAATAAGGGATATCCGGTTCCTGCTCCGGTGATCTTCGAACAGCAGCCACCCTCCCCAGCGTGGAGCCTGCACGTGGTGATGTGATGATGATGGCGATGATGGGATGTCGTCGTGGTGTCACGTGATGCAGCTGCTGTACAACGCCACCTTCTGGCTCCTGCTGCGACAGCGCCTGAAGGAGCGCCTGGAGGCGCAGCCCGAGAAGGAGCAGCCCCCACCCCCACCAGGGGGTACGCGGACGGGGTGGGAGGGGGGGTGATGGGGGTGGTGGTGGTGGTGGTGTAGGTGATGATGGGGGTAATGGGGGTGGCGTTGATGATGATGATGATGATTGCGTGTCATGCCAGTTGCAGGGAATTCTCCTACCGTATTGGCTGCAAGGTCAACCCCACACGGGGGTCAACGCAGCTCCAGTGTCATCGTCGTCTGTCCCTCTGTGTGCGTGTGGGGAGCCGGTAGTGTAGTCGCTGGCACACTGCGCTACCAACGCAGCGATCTGAGTTTGAGTCCTGATCATGGCCAACATTGGCGATAAGCATCTGAAACGGTCCTGGGCTTGGGCCTCTCCTAGGTCGACACAGTACCAAATGAGTATCTGGTGTGCGGTGAGTAAACACCGCCACTGGGGAGACATGCGGCCGTGTGTGGTGGCGGCCGTACCACCGACTCGTACGCGGTAGCGAGACGTTAACAACCTCACCTGGTATGCAGGAGGTCGTGCGTTCGACCCCGACCTTGACGCCTGCTGTATATTTGGAGTTTGCATGTCTTTCCCCGCGGTCGTGCGGATTTTTCTGTGGGTCCTCCGGTTTTTCCCTCCATATTTATAATCAACATGACGTGTTTATAGTATTTGGCTGAATCTTGACTTAAAGCTTTTGTGACTGTAGGAATTCATATTCTTTGGGTCTTTCAGTAAAGCCACGTAGATAGAAAAAATAATACAATATCACGACATTTCGATCGCAACACACCTGAAGACGATTGCTTGTGTTGCGATCAAAACGTCGTGATATTGTATTATTTTTTCTATCTAAAGAATATAGTATTTGGCTGCTATAAATTTCCACATGATAGGCCGCTTCATTGAGCTATTATTTGTGGCCAGGTTGCTTCTGAAATTGAGTTACGCAGGTCAGTGGGCTTTACCAGGTAAAATAAAATCTCTAGTTTAATGCTCTCAATCGCAGCGCTTGCCCCAACAGTCTGTGCGGCTACGCGGTGGACCTTTGTCATTGATCTTTGTCGTTCGTCTTCATCGTTCGCCTTCGTGTGCGCGCGAGCTCAGAGGCCGAGGGCGAGGCGGGCAGCAACCTGATGCACGTGCTGGGGGCCCTGGTGCGCGGCCTCTTCGTCAAGTACTGGATCTACGTGTGCGGGGGGATGTTCTTCTTCGTGGGCCTCCAGGGCCGCCTCGTCACCTACAAGATCATCTACATGGCGCTGTGCCTCGGCTGTGTGGCGCTCTACCAGGTGCCGCCCCGCGCTCGCTCCAGGCTTTTGCCGCTGGTGCCCGGGTGGCGTCGGGCTGCCCGGGTGGCGAGTCGGTAGGCGGTGAGACGATGGGAGCGGCAGTCGCTTCTCGAGAGCCACCTTGCTCGTAGACTGCGTCGGGCCAGCACTCACGGATCGCGTGAGTGGCCAGATGGGGTCGTTCCCCAGCCGTCGCTAACGTTAGTGACGAATTATATATCTGAACCGGTCCTGGCCGTCGCTCTAGGTTGACTCGGCCTTAAATGAGTGGTCCTTACCACACCGCCCATTTTCACAGTTGTGTGAAATAATGAAGCTCAATAGTGGGATTATTTTCTCTAAATTAACCCTTGTTGTAGCTGATATTCGGTGCACGAATCAAGCTAGGGTGCACCCTAAACAAGCAAATATGAACAAATTATGACGACATCACATTAGCGGCACTTGCGACTACAGTGTGTTCGAGGCTAGGTAGGGGATCTTTGTCTCTGTGTGTGTGCGCGCACGCGTGTATGTTGTGCAGGTGCATTATAACTGGTGGCGCCGGTTGCTCAAGTACTTCTGGATGGTGGTGGTGTCCTACACGATGCTGGTCACCATCTTCATCTACACCTACCAGTTCGAGTCCTTCCCCGGCCTGTGGAGGAACATGACGCGGCTCTCGGACTCGCAGTGAGTGTGCCGCTCCCGCTCAGGCACGGTCCTCCCCTCCCAGCCCCCCCCCCCCCCCTATTGGGGGGGTGGGGGGCTGGGGGGATGGGGGCTGTATCTCTCCACCTGGGGGGGTGGGGGCTGTCTTTTTCCACCTGGGGGGAATGGGGGGCTGTCTCTCTCCACCCACCTGGGGGGGAGGGGGCTGTCTCTTTACCCACCTGGGGGGGTGGGGGCTGTCTCTTTACCCACCTGGCGAGGGGGGGGGGCTGTGGCGTTATCTTGGTGTGGTCTGGAACCTTTTTGTTTTTGCTCGCTTGCCTGGTCTTGATAAATCGGACTTATATAACAAAGTAAATCATATATAATTATCTCTAACATTTATTTATACAGATATTTATATTTAGTGACTTGGTTACCATATTCTCTATTTAGAACTCCTATCGTGTGTTTGTATTGTTTGCCGATGTAACTCGCTGACCCAGTGCCCCGTACTGGACATCTGTGAACAAGAGCTTCATAGCTCATCGGCATCCTCCCCCAGTCTTAGTACAGATTCTGATTGTGGGAGAATCTGTGCGCGCATGCGAGTCCGGTACCGCGCACGTGTCTTTAGGTTGGGATCGGTGGTGCAGCGGTTAGCGCGGCTCGCGCTACGAACCCGGCGACCCGAGTTCGATTCCCGTTCACGGCCAACGTCAACTGATGTAAATTTTAACCGATCCCGGGCCTCCCTTAGGTCGACTCGGCATTAAACGAGTACCCGGTGCGTCGCCTCAGCGAGGAGACAAAGGCGCTCCGGCGTGTCCGGTGCACTCAATCAGCACTTGCCACAGCAGTCTGTGATGTCCTGCGGGGCACCTTTGTGTCGGCCGCAGGCTGCGTGATCTGGGTCTGCAACAGTTCAGCGTGTCGGAGCTCTTCACCCAGGTGCTCATCCCCACCGCCTTCCTGCTCTGCTGCATCCTGCAGCTGCACTACTTCCACGACAGCTTCCTGGCGCTCACCGACCTGGACAGGGCCGCCCGCGCTAACCAGGGCGTTGCCTACAGGTGCCGTGCATGCAGAGCACGCACGCACGCAGGGCACGCACGCAGAGTACGCACAGACGCACACAACATGCACAGCACGAGCACACATGCATACACACACGCAGAACACGCATGCAAAGTGCACACGCATGTCATATCTTCTGAACACAATATTGCTTCACACACAAATCACACCTCCGATTAGCACGGTTTGCTCCGTACGGTGTGAAAGAAGTTCAGCATACATGCACATATAAATGTACGCATAGCGATGCACGCGATGCGTACTGTGCATACACAGCATTGCACAGCACTCACCATGCATGCAGGCACCACAGCCGCAACCTACACGTGTGCGCACACACACAAATGCGCGCGCGGCTCCGAAAGCTACGTGCGTTTCCCCATTCCTCTTCAAAGCCAGCGCTGATTCAGCGCACTGCGCTTGTGTGTCCACAGCGGAGCGTTGTCTTAAGACGTAACACCCCTCCGATATTATCACCTCACATCTCCCACCCCCTTGCCTTGTACGCGTTCCGACGCGTGCCGCTTGCCCGCGTGGAATGAGCCATTGTCAAAGTGTGGGGGGGTAGGGGGTGTGCTTTGCCTAACCCAGAATAAGCGGCTGCGCTTTTTTCGCCGAGTCCGACGACTCCTAACGCCTCGCGTAAAACTGTCGGTGTGGGTGCTGTCGGTGTGGGTGCTGTCGGTGTGGGTGCTGTCGGTGTGGGTGCTGCTGCATTGGGAGCAACGGTACCGGCGGGTCTACCACCTTAGCGCAATACAACACGAATGGTCTTGCACAGCGTTAGTCCCGATGTGCATCTGAATCTGGTCGGGTCCTTCTCCACCACCCGCTGGGTTTGGTCGACTCCGAAATGAAGTGTCTGATCTGGTGCGTGAACGTGAGCACGGGGAAACAAAGGCAGCTGAGAATATTGGGACGTTGGCCAAACGGCTTGCCGTGCTCGCTCACCAATGTTCACAGACAGCACGCACCCCGGTCACCTGTGACGATGACGAGGGGCACCTTTGGCCGTGTGTTGCTGTGCTCGTGTGGCTAACTGGTGTGTGTGTGTGCTTTTTGTCTCTCTTTCCCTTCCTCCGCTTGCTGCTTAGCTACTCGAAAGTCAGTGGGAGAGTCTATGTGTTAGTCAATAGGTGGGTAATCCACTCACTCGCTATGCTGCATCCTCGATCTGTGCCTGTCTCTCTCAGTCAGTCTCTCTCTACCACTCTCTTTTAAACCTCTATCCTTTTATGCACGTTATTACATTTATAGTACTGCCAAAATTGCTCGTCATATGCATATCGATCAGCCCCTGCCATAGTAATGTGTAATTTCCACTCCTGGCTCAGGGCCGCCAAAGGGGATGAGCGCTGCTCTAATGTTAATTTAAGCCGGGGGAAACACCTGGACTTGGATTTGTTGTTATCGTTTACCTTGCTCAACCCCCTGTCTCTCGCGGTTTAAACGGCATGTTCTGAACGGGGTTTCACGTTTGGACAACCGCGGTGTGCTTTGCACGTAGCACACGTGCCCGGCATGCTGTGCACGAGTAGAGAGCGGTGCGCGGGTGCTTGGCATGCTTCTGGGAATGCAAGTGGCAGTTACATGTTTCTCGAGCAACGCAAGCCAGAACGTAGCCTTGAAGGGAACTGTGGGGTTCAAAGTGTGTGAAGTCTCTTCTAGCAAGTGGCTCAGCAGCGTTAATAACCCACGTTGTTGAGCAGAGAGGCTTTAAAATGTTGTATTGTCCTCGCCGTCAACTTCAGTAGCATCATCAACCTCGCCATCCCGGTTCCAGAGCGTACGGTGTCTCTCTTTGAAACAATGGGACGAGTGTATTGCATTTTATGTTGAGCTTTCGCACCGTACGTAGCCAACCGTGCTAGTCGGAGGTGCGGGGGAAGGACAATAAACTAAACACAAAAAGTAGTTCTTAGGATATGAGTTTCTAATCTAGATGATGTAAAAGTGCATAGCTCCAGTGGCTTCCTAATATTGTAAGGAAGATCATTCCCAACGGCCGCAGAACCGCACCTGAAAAAAAAGTGTGCGTCTCTACTGAATCCAGAGTGGAGGGTACACTTCACTGAGTGTTTCCCATTCTGCCACCCACCCTGCTAATTCAGCAGCGGTCACCTCTCCAACAATACCGATCCGACTGGGCGCCGCGGCTACCCACAATGCACGGCGAGGCTGGCCCTAAGCGACGGTGCTGGCGCGCTGACACATCGCGCGTCACGGACGCACTACACAACTTAGTGACATCACAGTTGTGTGAAATAATGAAGCTCACAGACCAATTCGATTTAGATGAAAATTTGCTCGTTATTACAATGATGGGATCTTTTTTTCAAATTAACCCTTGTACCTGATATTTGGTGCACGAATCAAGCTAGGGTGCACCTAAACGAGCAAATATAAACAAATTATTACTACGTCACATAAACGCTTTAAACAATACAACTGTCCAGAATTATGCTGTCACATATATCATGCTATTTTCAGGAATGGATGATGTTGAAGATAGGTTCTTACAATGGAACTGAATAAACCTTATTGGGCCAAGAAAAAACGAACTAAAAGTAATTAAATGACTTCGTGCACGCCCCTTCTGTAAGTACCGGACTTGCGAAAATAGCTTTAAACAAAAATATATATTTTTAAGCAAACACAAAGTGGACTTGTTGAGCGGAGCTAGACTAGTCCTGCGAGGATCAGGCCTCGTCTAGGCTGGCTCGCGTTGCTGCTGCTGCTGAGGTGTGGGGGGTGGGGTGTGAGGTGTGAGGTGTGGGGTGTGGGGTGTGAGGTGCTGCTGGGGTGTGGGGTGTGGGGTGTGAGGTGTGGGGTGTGAGGTGTGGGGTGTGAGGTGTGAGGTGTGGGGTGTGAGGTGTGGGGTGTGAGGTGTGGGGTGTGAGGTGTGGGGTGTGAGGTGTGGGGTGTGGGTGTGGGGTGCTACTGGGGTGTGGGGTGCTGCTGCTTCTGCTGGTAACTCCCTGCCCTCCCTCCGTCTCTCACTAACGCTCTCCCCTGTGTGTCCAGCATCAAGGAAAATCTAGGCAAAAGGCGTCCCCAGTAAGTGTGTGTACGTGTCATGAATTGGCTTGTGCAGGTTCCTCCAAGCCAACGTTCATGAGCCAAACCCCCCTCGACTCTTCCATTCCACCACGTTCCCGGTGCATCGTTGCACGGGGCTGTGCTGTTGTTGTTGTCGTAGTTCTTGTTGTTGTTGTCGCCGTGCGTCGCAGTGTGTCGCTGGGTGAGTGGTGGCATAGCGGTTCGTCAGGGCGTGGCGACGCTTCAATTAAAATCAGTTCTTAAGCTCGCGACGCACACTCCATTTCCTGAAGTTGACAGGATCCCGGGAGTCACTAACAAACACACTGAGCTACTTTCTCAGAAACCTAGGTTTGATTTCTGCCATGCAAGTTGGAACCTGTCCTAAGCCTCATCAAGGTTCACTCAGCCTTGTGTGGTTCCCGGCCACACCACCACTTCGTGTGTCACGCCACACTCAATGGGTGTTTGCTGATAGCACTCGCCCGTCTGGTCTGTAAGGTGGGGAGATCTCCGGTGATCTTTGCATGCTTAGCGGCCGTGTGGCGTGATGATTATATGTACGCATGTTGAACTTCTTTCGCACAGTACGTAGCCAACCGTGCTGAACAGAGGTGCGGGGGAAGGACAACAAACTAAACACATTGTGGCTGCATTGTGGTAACATCCTAGTAACTTAAGGTTGAATTTCTAAAGGCCGCACGGGAAATGGGTGACCTCTACTTGGCCTGGACCCACCCGAGGTTAGCTCAGCCCGAGAGTGAATAATCGGCAAGGCGTGGGGTAGTATGGCAAGAGCAACACTTGGGAGACAGAGATGGCCAGGCATGCACGGTGCTGGCATGTGTGCTGTTTCGGCCTGAACAGCCACCATCAGCATTTGCTGTGACAGTTCAGAAGGCTCTTCGGTGGACTGTTGTTGTTTTCATTCCGATGTTTACATTCATGTGTGTGCATGAGTACACGTACAATGCCAACTTTATATTCTGTACTTCAGTCCTGTAGCATTCGCTTCAGCCCGCTTTTAAATTCTCAGTCAAGTAGAAAAAAAAGTTGATGCGATATTTAACAGCGGTGGCGGTTTTTTCTCAAAGTTCGCCAGGGCCGTGAACACCGTAACCATGGAAACACTGCCCCACCGTCGTGTTTCGCTTTTCCCATTTACTTAGATTTTGGTTCCCGTACCACGGGCTTTTCCCCCCCTCTGAGTGGTTCTATGCCCACCCATGAACACGATCACGCTACAGGGGTTGCCGTACGTTGTATGTATGCAGCACGCATCATTCTGTTTCACCGCCTTGTGCCATTCAGCTCCACGCATTCATTCCCTGTTTTCGGGGATCGCCATTGACCGCAGCACTCATTGAGCAAGGCCTCGCATTGTCATCGAGTGGATTGTCCGCAGCTTGCCACCACCCCGCACCGTCGACCCATTCGTCAAGCGCGCCACCGTCGCACGCCACGCATCTCCTCGCCCCCCCCCCCCCCTCCGAGAGCCACGTGCGTCAACCGCGGATGTTCTGGTCGCCTGCCTGCCGTTGCCGCCGTGCCACGTTCCTACTACAAGCTGTGCCGTGTGCGCCAGGCTTGCCACGGACGAGGGGAGCCTCCCGGACGTGGGCATGCAGAGAAATGGAGCGGTAGGGGAGCAGCCGGGAGGCGTGGAAGAGGGTGCGGTGGGCGAGAAGGAATCAGCGGAGTACTCCACGGAGGACCGGGATTCCCCGCCGCCCGACGGAGGTAAGATTCGTCCCACCGCTGCGACGACGGGTGCCGCTTGTGACGACGATCGACGATGCGGCTACGGGGTGTGCAGGCAGTGCAACTGCACCGGTGCCCACAAGCCGGAGGGGCTCCGGTGCCGTGCTCCGAAGAGGTTGTAGCGGTGTTGGAGAGAGCACCGCGTGTGTCGTTCCTCCCACCAGGGCCCATGCCAACAACGCGACACCTATGACTCCTGCGATGGCAAAGTAACCACAGTGGGTTTAACACGTAGGCTTTTACGATCAATATTATTATCCATAATAGAAGTTCAGGCTGGTTGTAAGTAACGGCGAAACGTCGTACTTGAATTATAAATGTTGTGGGTTTACTCTCCAACACACCGGTGTGCTGAACTAGTAACGAATTGTCATGTTTTGTTTACATGACAAACCGTGCTAATTGGTTGTGTCGGGTGGTGGTGGCGGTTTAACGACACGTTTATATTTACTTGATCTAACCAAAAAAAACCCTCTTATGGATCACCACAGGGGATTGGCAGGGATTGCATTGCTGTCTATGGGACCCTCTTTTCACCTCATAATCTCCAGGCTGTCTCCGCCGGTGGTGGAAATTCCACATTCCTATTACCTATTTTTTTATTCCATCGTCTTACGTGACCACTCCATTTTCAACTGTAAAGGCACCCGAAGCTGTGTGGACCTCAGGCCGTGCCAGCCGAGAGTGTGACGTGTCATTGCTGACACGCGGGCCCTTTGATGAGAGACACCCTGGAGGGTGTGAGGCCGTCCCCCTGCTCCAGCGAGTGTGGGGCAGTGCTATATTCATCGGCGACCCTGAGCCGGTGCTGGAACATTCTACATTCCCATGGCTGGGGCCATCCTCGATATAAATAAACACTTGTGAAGATGGCACTGACGCGTGGAGAGGTAGGTGCATGTTTGGAATTACTTCGAGAGACAGAAAAATAGGGATTCGCGAACACACGCAGGTGAAATGCTTGAGCAGAGTAAGCACAGCATAATTTTGCCTTCAGCCAAGCAAGTTTGCTGGGGCTGGACGTAAACTAAAACTAAACTTTTTTTATTTTACCAGGTAAGGCCCACTGAGCTACGTAGCTCTGTTTTCAGAAGTGACCTGGCCTCAAATGTAACTCAACGAAGTGGCTTATCACGTGTAAATTTGTTTCTGCCAAATATTCTAAACGCATGTTTCCAAACATGGAGGGGAAAACCGGAGGACCCGGAAAAAAAATCCACGCGATCAGGGGGAGAGAGACACCGCAAACTCTGAATATACAGCAGGCGCCAGGGTCGGGATCGAACCCGTGACCTGCATAGCAGGCAAGGGAGATCGCCACCGTGGTGCCCAGGACCTGTCACCAGAAGGGACGATGGCGGATCGTCGAGACTCACAACGGAGCGACAGCCAAGGGAGGGAACGCACCGGAAGGACGTCGAGTCTGAAAATGGAGCGATGAAATCGGCTCGCGTGATTTGGAGCGTGTCGGTGCTCAGTGGATCGTTGCATTGCGGGACTGTGGGGCTTGGGGAGGCCTTCATCCAGCAGTGGATAGATCTTTTGCACCTAATGTAGCCAATCGTGCTAATCGGAGGTGCGGGGGGAGGACACTAAATACAAAAAGCAGTTCTAAAGAAATTAGTTTATCAATCTAGATGATTAAAAAGTGCATAGGTCCAGTGGGCTTTCTAATATCGTAAGGAAGAGCGTTCAAGACAGCCGCAGAAGCGCACCTGAATGCGCGCGATGCAGTGATGAGTAAAGATGGCACTGATGATCCAGAGTGCACACTTTTGCCTTGACAGAGAAAGAAGAGGATGAGGATGAGGACGATGAAATGGAGACGGAGGAGGAGGAAGAGGAGGAAGAGGAGGAGCGGAACAAGTGGATGCTGGTGCTCGACCGGCTGACGGTGCTCTTCCTCAAGTCGGTTGACATTCTGCGCAAGGTGCAGACCCTGGTCTGGCGCATCCTGGAGCTGCACATCATCAAGGTCGTCTCCTTCTACATCATCTGGATCTCCCTCAAGGACGTGAGCACTCGCACGCAGCAGGCTGCTGCCCAGCGTCCGCGTCCGGTTCACGCGCGCCTCCAGTCGGTGGCGGCTGAGGGCTCAACCCTCTAGGCCAGGGGTCGGCAACCCGCGGCTCCGGAGCCGCGTGCGGTGGCTCTTTAAGGGCCGCATCGTGACGTCATTCATTAACAACCCCAACGTCTCGTATTCATATTGCATTGCGGCTCTTCAAAAATTTAGTTATTTTTTCGTACCGAATTCTAATAAAAAAAATCTTCTTGTTATTTTGGTTGCTGACCCCTCCTCTAGATGGTTCGAAGCCAGGCCAATTGCTCTCGATGACAAAGCTCCTCGCTTCAAACGTATCTCCAGACGAGTAGCCCACTCGCTCGTTCAGAGCTCGACAGGACCACGTGCTAAGTAAACAACACACACGTGTGTTGGTGGCTGTAGAATGCGTGGCCGCTTATTATGCAGATCAAGCACCTAGCACTTTGGGAGAACAAACAACAACACGTTGTACAACACGGACACGCCTCAGGTGACGACGACAGCCTTCCCTCGCCGCATCAGGTTCATGTTAACCCTTCGCTATTGATGTCTGGTTAATGCTAACCGCATCCAGTTCATGTTAACCCTTCTTTCGCGATGTCATCGCTTGGGACACTGAACCTATCGTTTTGCCGACCTCCCGCTCTGAGTAGCAGGAATCGAAGCTCCTGCTGCTGCTGCTGCCGGTGGTGGAGCACGCGGTGGCGCTGGTCGTGTGTGCGCGCTGTGCAGGTGTCCCTGATGAACTCACTCTTCCTGGGGCTCTGGGTGTTCGCGCTGCCGTGCGTGCGCTTCCGGCCGCTCGCCGCGTCCATCAGCACCGTGTGGGCGTGCGTGCTCATCATCTGCAAGATGATCTACCAGCTGGACACCATCGACCCCATCCACTACTCCAGCAACTGCTCGGTGGTGCGGAGCGTCAGTCGGGGACGCTTCGCGCGCGACGCTGGGACCCAGACCATTTCTCCGCTTATTCTACGCGATCGGCGACTTGCGTCGCAACGCATCTCAAACATTTGAAAGGGCGTTCCCCGTGTCAGCTGTCCATGTGGTCACAAGGTGACCTCCAGCACCTGGCCTCCAAACGGGCGCTAGTCTGCCAGCAGGGGGTGATGATTGCTGCTGTGTGTAATACCTATTGAGTCATTTGCCAAATGTGGACAATAACGCCGGCTGACAACAATGGCGTTTTAAATGAAGTCGGGGAGATGTTTAACGTCGCTTTGGTTGAACTGTGTTTGTCTGTGTGTCCGTGTGGGGAGCGGCAGTGTAGCGGTTCGTGCGCTGCGCTACGAACCTGGTGGCCCGGGTTTGATTCCCGCTCACGGCCAAGACCATTGACGATGATCTGAACAGGTCCTGGGCCTCCCCTAGGTCGACTCAGCCTCAAATTAGTACTTGGTGTGATGTGTAAATATCGCCACTAGGGAGACAAAGGCGTCCGGGCGTGGTGTTGGCCACCCACCCCCTCGTGTGCCGTGCCGGCCTCCATAGGTGCTAGCTAACAGCACTTGCCTCAACAGTCTGTTCCAGGCTATACGGGGGATCTTTGTCTTTGTTTGTGTCTCTGTGTGTGTTCATGTGCTTGCTCGATGCGGCGTGATAGCCACTGCTGAATGAGACGTCGTTGGAGACGGAGGAGCTGCTGCGAGGCTCCACACTGTACGCTGGGCCCGTTGATCCCCTGCCTTGGGTCGGGATTCGCAAATCACGGCCGGTGTTCTCCTACATCCGGGTACGGCGCCCATACACACCCCACACACCGCCATACGGCGCCCACACACACAATGGTGTGTTGGAGAGTAAATCCACGAAAATTACGATTTTGAGTCCTGTTACGTTTCACTGGTCATTACATCCAGCATCATCGGGCGATTTTGCCAGAATTAGCAAAAGTAATTGACACGTTTTGTTTACGTGACAAACCTGACTGGTTGGTTGTGTCGGGTGGTGGCGGGTTCACGACACATTTATGCTTACGCGATCTAACCCAAAAAACCTTGATTATGAATAATATTGGTCGCGAAAGCCTCCGTGTCAAACGGAGATAGTGTCTCCATCCTCACATACCGCATAGAGATCTTTACCTGTACCTGGAGACAAGGCATATCCACGTCATCTATAGCATAAGCCTGGGATAATTAGGTTTGCCTTCAATGTTCTATGCTGCCACCCGGGAACTTTAAAGGTCTCACCGTGCCTCTGCTACAGAGCAGCGCTCTTCATCTCCGCGGAAGAAATTCCTTCTTGGCGTGGTGAGGCCCGGCGTTCTGTTGGCAGGCCACTGTTGGTTACCCACGTGATCGCTCCGGAATCGTATTGATCCTGGAGGGATTACGGGTTGAATCTACCCAAAGCAGGGGTTTGAACTCCCGACCGTCCGGCTGCTGCGGGCTGTGGCAGCGGAGGTCAGCGGCGCGAACGTGAGGCCGTCGTTGCTACTGAAGTGAGAATTGAGAGGCAGCTGCTCATTTCGATTTCACGTCCCTGGACCAGTCGTGGAGGTTTCACATTCCTGTGCCAGGGGCCAAGGACACCCACTGTTCCTCACCAAGTGGTACCGTTTTTTATCGAATCCAGAGACACGATGGGCCGAGTCGCCTCCCCCCCCCCCATCGCAATTTGACCTCGCTCGTCATACCGCTGGGTGCGCGCGTGGCCATCGCACGATGACCCCCCCCCCCCCCTGCTTGTGCAGCACCACGTGGTGGCGCTGGCGCTGCTGGTGGTGGAGATCACGGTGATGAGGCGGCAGCTCTACCACCGGCTGCACTTCGGCCTCACGCCGCCGCTCATGAGCACCGTCTTCGAAAACGTGTCGCGGCGCAACCTGGACGAGGGCATCGTGGGCTGCATCAAGTACTTCATCAACTACGGCTTCTACAAGTTCGGCCTCGAGGTAGCGTGCCGCTGCTCGCTCACCAGTTTGCACCACTTTACGGCAGGATGTACAGGCATGGTGTGCATGCATAATATATGTGAATTACCCCAGGCTAGGATATGTTAACTACCTCGCCTGGTGTGTAGGAGGTCGCGGGTTCGATCCTGACCCTGATACCTGCTGTATATTTGGAGTTTGCGTGTCTCTCTCCCCATGGTCGCGTGGATTTTTCTCCGGGTCCTCCGGGTTTTTCCCTCAACATTTATGATCAACGTCATTTACCACGTGATAAGCCACTTCGTTGAGCTATCATTTGTGGCCAGGTCACTTCTGAAAAAGAGCTGCATAGCTCAGTGGGCCTTACCTGGTGAAATAAAAAATTGTTTAGTTTAGTTCTACAAGTTGGGCCTCGAGGTACTGCGACCACTCCGTGGGTCCGGTGCAGGCGGCCGCGGCGTCCTCATGGATCGGTGGCGCCTGCTTTTGCCGCTGCCCGTAAATTAGCGGATTCTCAAATCCGTCCATGCGGAGCGTGTGGCTGTTTCTCCTTGTCCGTGTTTAGTTTTCCCCACGCACTCCGGTTTCCTGCCACTTGCCAAGCACTCAGATTCGGAGTCTTTATGTAAACTGGAGGAGGAATCCGATGAGCTGTAAAGCTCTTTTTCACGGATTTTCCATTAGCGTCACGGGATGAACAACAACAAACGATATAATAGTGCAGAACAGAGGCAAGCAATTCAATAAAAATAAATAACTTCATCGTGACTTAAAGCTTTCGCGACTGCAGGAAATCATTAGTTGGGTCTTTCGGTAAAGTCACGTAGATAGGTTCAAAGAAAATAACAAAGTAGATTTTTGTTATTTTCTTTGAACCTATCTACGTGAATTTACCGAAAGACCCAAAAAATATAAATACATATAAATGAAGTGCATAAGTACAAAAATTCCTGCCGATTTGTCAACACCAAATGTAAACAACAGTCGCAGACCACAGCAAGACAACAACACACAGTCCCTCAATTAAATTGCACATTAAAATTTAACTGTCGATACAAGAGGGGGGTGGGGAGGGTAAGGATCAACGCTACAAATCACATTAACAAATGTGGTTCTATCCAGCAACTAATCTTCCACTTCAGGATATCAATCATCCCAATCCACAGGACAATAAACAAAGGGGCGTTAATTGTTGTATTGGTATTGTAGTAGGGCACGGCTGTGAGATACCACGATGACATCAAAGTCTCACGGTTGCAGCACAGAAGTCTCAAGTGTCCGCCGAGCGCTTCGGCCTAGAAGCAAGTTGCCGTGTGTGAACGCGCCGCCCGTTCCCCCGCCCGTTCACCCGCCCATTCCCCCGCCCGTTCCCCCGCTCGCCCGCGGCCAGATCTGCTTGCTGACGGCGGTGAACACGGTGGGCCAGCGCATGGACCTGTACGCGTGCCTCCACGGGGCCTGCATGCTGGCGCTCATGGCCCGCCGGCGCCGCAAGGCCATCGCGCAGGCCTGGCCGCGATACTGCCTCTTCCTGGCGTCGCTCATGCTCTTCCAGTACCTGCTGTGCATCGGCATCCCCCCAGCTCTCTGCAAGGGTGGGCGCACGCAAGCCACCGCTTCTTCGCTCGGCAGTCGCGTACCACCCCCCCCTCCCCCGCCCCCCCCCCCCCCGTGAGGGCAGCAGCAAGAGTTGGTGGATCGCCACACGAGTGTTGCGAAACTCCGAGGAACCTTACCGTGGCTTGCTAGGGAAAGGCGGTACAGCAAAAACGTGGACTCGAGTTGTTCCATCCGTTTGGGATCGAGTGTTTCCCCTTTGCACGCGTGGGTTTTCTCCGGGTGCTCCAGTTTCCTCCCACGTGTAAAACACTCTTTAATCGGTTGATAACACCTCAGCATATAGAGGACCGCAGAGTATGGGCATTTGTTAGCGCCGGCACTTTGCGCAGCTGCATCCCTGCGCCTCTGAGTTGTCCTCTACGAGAGTGAACGAATATTGTGCGGCACGTTACAAGTTGACATTCTAAAAGACTTTATATTAAACTGATAAGCTACATGAGCACCTTTGTTCGTGGCGATGTCTCGAACGTTAGATGTTTTTCTCTTCCGTGGTCTCACGGTCGAAGGATTCGTCGCGAAACCGTTTGCGAGTCGATAGCATCCTGCCCAGCAGCATCGTCTTCAAAATGTTGCCCACAAAGGCTATCTTACGGAGGGTTCTAGTGGGTGGAAATGTGAGGGTGCCGGGCCCCGGGCCACGTAGCCGGTGGGTCAGCGTGGGCAACCTAACTTGCAACGGCCTCTGGTGACCGCCGGCCTCGTGTGTGGCGCGGCGGCTCCCTGCTGCGGAGTGACGTACGGAAGCGACGCGGTGATTAACCCTTTCCCATCATGATGACGTACGAATACGTACGTGGACGTCATCAGTGTTTCTTCCGATTGCGTTTTGATGACGTTTGTACATTCTGTTATCAAAACCTACGCCATCGGATTGGAATCGGAAGTAAAAGGCCATGCGGGAGGGTGCCTGGCACAGTTTGGCGCCATCTATTATAGAGTGCGGTCGTGTCGCTCTGGTTCTCTGCGGTGAGAACAATGTCTTTATAAACAGCGGCGCTACGCCTCTCTAAATAAAATTAATGATGAACTGCTCGCGCGTGCCGAGATTCGGTGGTGAACGGGACACCCACCCTGCCACTTGCAAACGTCTTGGAACGGGGAAGGGTTAAGGAGGGCAAGAGGAGGAGGCGTTCCTTTTGGGATCGTCATCGTTCCTCTATCTTACCCTGTACGCAGATTAGATAAAATTAAAATACTGTCCGAATAATATGATTGCATTTTTACTACACTAAAATGTAAGGTAATCTGTAATGAGAGTTTTATATGAGTTGTTGAGGAGTAACCCCCCCTCCACCCCTGTGCACGCGCCCACCGCGTGCCGCTTGGACACTGTGCGTGCCGCATGGACACTGTGCGTGCCGCATGGACACTGTGCGTGCCGCGTGGACACTCTGCGTGCCGCGTGGACACTGTGCGTGCCAGAGTACCCATGGAGGTTCGCCGGAGCCACTTTCAACTCCAACCTCATCAAGTGGCTCTTCTTTCCCGACTTCGCAATGAGACCCAACCCCATCCTCATCATCTGTGAGCAACCACACCTACTACTCCCCTACCACTCCTGCACCTCCTCACGCGATGTCATATCTCCTCATCGGTCACCGCACCTCCTCACCTGAAGCCACAATGCATCGTTACTTTTATTTAGCGCTCTTCAGTGTCCGGACCTCACAAAGCACTCAAGGCACCTCAGCAACCGAGTTTCATACCTCGCTATCACAGAAAACACCTCCTCCACCTCCGTGTTCCTTCCTCCCTCCCCCCTCCACCTCCCCTGGCCGTGCGCGGCGCCCTGTGCGCGAGGGCCCCTCAGACGACTGCATGCTGCTGCTGGTGGCGTCGCTGCAGCTGTGCGTGTTCGAGGAGGAGAACCGTGCGGCCGTGCGCCTGCAGGCCGGGGACAACGTGGAGGTTTGCTGGAGCCTCAACGCCGTCGACTTCAGCTCCGACAACCCCGTGCCCGACTTCATCCACTGCAAGTGGGTCCATGGAGCTGACGGCCGATGGCGATCAAGAAAGAGCATTTCGATATTTTTGCGCCAACGTTGTCACCGTCTCATCTCCTCGCCGATTCGTGTTTTACGCCGTCCCATTGAATGCAGCGGAAATCCACCGTAAACGTGCGTGAAGTGTGAATCGCGCGTGTGCGCTCGCTCATCAATCGTGCGTCGTCAGCGAGGGACCGTTGCGCCAAACGCGTGACCTCTTGCGGCAGCATTCGCGTAAGCCACTCTTGCTGTCTCGAGTGATTTGTTGGATCCTCAGATCATGGGGGTGGCGGCGACCACGGGGATGGCGTTGCCGTTCCTTCCGTGCGTGTGCATGGAACTTTGAAAATGTTTTTTTTTCGTCTCCTGCAAATGCATCCCGATTGTGCTACGGTGGTGTACTTCCACGGGGCGGAGACTCCGTTCAGCATCCTTGCCAAGCGGTGGTCAGCACTCAGTGCAGAAGCATATTTAATGTGAAGGTTTTTTGTTGTCTTTGTAATGGCATTGGTGACCGAGCTATAGCCACCAGCTTGCCACTCTTAGGCAGCCAGCTCATCACCTCCGATTTAGCACGGTCGGCTACGTACGGTGCGAAAGAAGTTCAACGTACGTACGTATATACGTATGTACATACGTACGTACGTACATCACGGGCGGCTGCCCCGATTCACTCGGCGGCGCCGGCTCAGCACGCCGACCTCTTGAGCCCCCGGGCCCGCGCTCTTGCCGTCCTCTCCCAGGTCCTACCTGGACATGATCAAGGTGATCCTCTTCAGCTACCTCTTCTGGTTCGTCCTCATCGTGATTTTCTTCGCGGGCACCATGCGCATCAGCTTCTTCTGCATGGGCTACCTCGTGGGCTGCTTCTACTTCCTGCTGTTCGGCGGGCAGCTGCTGCTGCAGCCGCTGCGCCGGACACTGTTGCTGTGGGACTACATGATCGCCTACAACGTGACCGTCATCATTGTGAAGAACGTGCTCTCCGTGAGTGCCGCCCGCACGCACGGCCGCCCCACCGGACGCTGGCGGTACTCACAAGTGCTGTGTAATTGTGCGTCCGCAGGCGATGTTGAGCCACGGTTCGTAAGTTGGCGAGCCTATTGCTAAAGTCGAGGTCAAGATAGGGCACTGAGCTCAATCCCCCTTCCACTTACCCCGTGGGCACCTGGCCTCGGGATTGTCGTTTGCAGAATATCTGTACCCCTGCCCCTCATCGCTCGTCCGTGTCAATACACTTGTACTCACTGGCAGAGCCAGGGGGGAGGGGGGGCTGGCACGTGCCCCCCCAATGATCCGATCAAAATACATAATTTCGATCGGATTATTAGGGTTTATTAGTAATAAATCGGCATTTTGCGACTGCCACTGTGTTGCATATTATTACGTGCCAGGGACTCTATGAGATGATAGAACAATAGTCTGAGTCCATAATTGGCAATAAGTAACGGCAAAGCGGTTATAAGTGACTCACAGAATTGCCCGCAGTTGCGTATACAGGACACGACTTCCCTGAAGGCATTCACCTTCAGCGAGCGCCAAGCCGAACACACGGTGCGGTTCGAATTCGACCCTCGATCGATGGCTGCCATCGCCACACGCGCGTCGAATTAAAAGCAAGGGACAAGTCCTTACTTACTAACAACTCCTCTATCATTTTTCATTGCTGGAGGGGTTGCCCCCCTTATCTGAAAATCCTGGCTCCGCCATTGCTTTTATTCTTAGTTAATAACAATTTTTTTCATTAGAAAAATGGTGAGGTCAAGAGGTCGTCACAGTCAATCTCGTTGACGCTCGCTACCCTTTGTCAGTTCCCACTGCACGGTTGACACCTGACCTCCAAGATCTGTTCTAAGAGTACCCCGCGAATTGGTATTGGATCTTTTATCATTAAGGATTAAAGATAACACGTTTCAATCTTTATTTGAAGCTTTTGTGACTGCAGAAATCCACACTCTGGTTCTTTCGGTAAAGTCACGTAGATAGAAAAAATAATAAAAGAACACGACGTTTCGGTCGCAACACAAGCGTCCGTCATCAGGTGAGAAATAATGATCTGCTGTTGTGGCTTTATATAGGCAGGGGGGGGGAAGGGGTGGGGGGTTTGTAGAGTCGTGGCTGCAGGAGTTCAGGGGGGGAGGGTTTGTGGCGTACAGGGACGGTTGGGGGCTGGAGAAATTAGCATGTCCATGAGCTTGAATTAGTAAACGAAAACAGCACGGGTGTAAGAGTGAGAATCATAGCAGTTAAAACGTTTTAACTACTGTGATTCTCACTCTCACCCGTCCCTGCACGCCACAAACCCTCCCCCCTCTCCCCCCGTGAACTCCTGCAGCCACGACTCTACGAACCTCCCCCCTTCCCCCCCCGTGCCTATATAAAGCCACAACAGCAGATCATTATTTCTCACCTGATGACGGACGCTTGTGTTGCGACCGAAACGTCGTGTTCTTTTATTATTATTTTTATCTACGTGACTTTACCGAAAGAACCAGAGAGTATAACACTTTTCCTTCGTAAACTTAGGAACCGGGATCCTGGCATCGATTAAATAAGTGGCACTTCCTGAGAAATTCAACAGTGGTTTTCAGAGCAAACTCCTGGCCTTAATAATGTGGAATTACTGCCACTTGCTCAAGGCCACCGGTGTCT
This sequence comes from Lampetra planeri, assembly GCF_965212315.1. NCBI lineage: Eukaryota > Metazoa > Chordata > Hyperoartia > Petromyzontiformes > Petromyzontidae > Lampetra > Lampetra planeri. The sequence continues at coordinate 9,176,755 of NC_136148.1, read as the reverse complement.
TTAAATAAATGGCAGTGCCATTGTGGACCTCTTTATAACTGATGTCGAGATCCTATTGGATGGAAGACGTGATCTGGAGCAGGAGCGTTGAGGCCTGGTTAGGGGGTTGACGACCGCCGCCCCCGTGCTGTGCCCTGCAGATTGCCGCGTGTGCCTACCTGCGCTCGCTCGGGGAGAACTGCTGCTGGCTCGTACAGGCCTTCAGCCTGGTGTGCACCATCAAGGGCTACAACCAGGGTGCGCACACACACACTGCACACACGCACCGCCCACACCGCACGCACACGACCCACACCGCATGCACACGACCCACCCCGATCGCACACATGCACCACCCACACCGCACAGACCGCACACACGCACCACCCTCAACATACACACCGCACACATGCGCATGCACCATCCACACCGCACGCACACACACGCTCCACTCACACACGTACCACCCACACCGTACATACAGCACACACTGCACACACCACCCACACCATTCACACCACGCACACACGCACCACCCACACCGCACACACCGCACACACTGCACACACGCACCACCCACACCATTCACACCACGCACACACGCACCACCCACACCGCACACACTGCACACACGTACCACCCACACCATTTACACCGCACACACACGCACCACCCACACTGCACACACCGCACACACTGCACACACACACCACCCACACCATTCACACCACACATACACCAACCGTACACACCGCACATATACCAACCGTACACACCACACAGACATGCACCACCCACACCGTACAATTTTATTTATTTATTATTTTACCAGGTAAGGCTCACTGAGCTACGTAGCTCTTTCTCAGAAACGACCTGGCCACAGATAATAGCTTTATGAAGTGGCTTATCACGTGGAAATGTATTACAGCCAAATTCACTAAACGCGTGATGTTGATTCTAAACGTGGGGGGAAAGACCGGAGGACCCAGGGAAAAATCCCCACGACTGCGGGAAGAACACGCAAACTCCAAATATACAGCAGGTGTCAGGGTCGGGATCGAACCCACGAGCTCCTGCACACCAGGAGAGGTAGTTAACGTCTCGCCACCGCGCTTGGCCGTGACGCCGTGTCCCCAGACTTCCCGGACCCCAAGCTGTGCGAGCTGCCCCGCGCCGAGGCCGGCATCATCTGGGACGCCATCTGCTTCTTCTTCCTGCTGCTGCAGCGCAGGGTCTTCCTCAGCTACTACTACCTGCACGTGGTGGCCGACCTGCAGGCCTCCACGCTGCTCGCCTCGCGGTAAGCCGTGCCCCCACCACTGCCCCGTCCAAACCTAAGGGGGGGCGAAGGCGCGGCCCCCGCGGTTTGCTCGCGCCCGCCGCTGCTGGTTGGAAGGGCCCTCCGCTGGAGAGAGGGAGGTCGAGAGAGCCCCTCTCGAGGGTGTTTGGCCTACTCTTCCACGGTTGGAAGAGGTCGGAGCACCCACACATTGGTCCCCACCGCACCGGACTGGCCCGAACGAACCGCAATGCGAGACGCACAGACGCACAGACGTATGCACGCACAGACGCACAGACGCACAGACGTACGCATGCACAGACGCACAGACGTACGCACGCACAGACGTACGCACGCACAGACGCACAGACGCACAGACGTACAGACATACGCACGCACAGACGCACAGACGCACAGACGTACGTAGGTACGGTCCCTCGCTGGCGCCCGTGTGCCCTTAAGCCTCGCCGATAAAGCGGGTCTCCGGCTGGACATTGAGGGAGGCTTCTCCGGCCGTTCAACGTGCAGAACTAAACTATTTTTATTTTAGCAGGTAAGGCCCACTAAGCTATGCAGCTCTTTTTCAGAAGCGACCTGGCCACAAAGCATCGCCCAACAAAGTGGCTTATCACGTGGACATTTATAGCAGCCAGATACTTGAAACGCGTAACGTTGATTCTCAAAGCGTTCGCAGAGTTGACCGTTGGCGAGATTGCTGCCGTGGTGCTCCCAGCTGTAGACGTACATTGCGACACGGTGGCACTACAACATCCACCACCACTCCACACACTCGCGCCGATCCGCCATTCGTTTTGTACTTGTCAAGAACAGAAGTGCGGCTTGACCTTGGACGGAGCCCCTGAGGGCGTTGCTACGAACCCGGTGACCCAAGTTCAATTCTCGCTCAGTGTAGTCACAAGGTGACCTCCTGCACCTGGCCTCCAAACGGGCGCTAGTCTGCCAGCAGGGGCGATGATTGCCGCTGTGTGTAATACCTATTGAGTCAATTGCCAAATGTGGACAATAACGCGGGCTGACAGCAATCTACGTGTTCTAAACGAAGTCAGGGGGATGTTTAACGTTGCTTTGGGGGAACTGTGTCTGTCCGTGTGTGTGTGCGTGAGGGAGCGGCAGTGTAGCAGTTAGCGCTGCGCTACGAACCTGGCGAGCCGGGTTCGAATCCCGCTCACGGCCAACGCCAGTGACGATTATCTGAACTGGCACCGGGCCTCCCCTTGGTTGACTCAGCCTCAAATGAGTACCTAGTGCGGTGTGTAAACATCATCGTTAGGGAGACAAAGGCGGCCAGGCGTAGTGCTGGCCACCCACCCCTTCGTGTGCTGTGCCGGCCTTCATAGGCACTACTCGCTAACAGCACTTTCCTCAACAGTCTGTTAATGGTATACGGGGGATCTTTGTCTGTGTGTGTGCCTGCGTGTGCACCAGCGGTGCCGAGCTGATCCACGCGGAGATGGTGAAGTCCGTGAAGGCGCGCATGGAGGAGGAGAAGAAGTCCATGGACCAGCTGAAGCGGCAGTGCGTCTCTCGCCGGACTGCCGTGCTTGTGTCCCGTCAATGTCACTCGTTCTTAGAACTCAACGATATATAAGTATTATAATCGCCGGTACGGGATTTGCATTGGAGAAGAGAGACAGAAGTGAAAGCCATGAATATGAACAACAAGAGGGGGAGGAGAGGCCACAGCGGGTGGCATGAGCAGCGCACGTAAAGTTCCGGTTTACCACCGAGTCACTGTCTCTCCGAGTGAAACCAGTTTCAACAAGCGTCTTCCTGCTCGCACGAGTCGTCACCTCGCCCGGATCTGAACTCAGAACCTTTTCATCGCCTGTGAGCTTCGTGCAGCTGATCGATGACGTGCTTGAGAAACGGCGCTTCCTCGTGGCGTTAGGGGTGCCTTGGCGGCGAGATGTTAACTACCTCGCCTGGTGTGCAGGAGGTCGTGGGTTTGAACCCATCCCTGACGCCTGCTGCTGTATATTTGCAGTTTGCGGTGTCTCTCTCCCCCTGATCTCGTGGGTTTTTCTCCGGGTCCTCGGGTTTTTCCCTCAACATTTAGAATCAATGTCACCACACGTTTAGCGTATTTGGCTGCTATAGAATTCCACCTGATAAGCCACTCCTTTGAGCTATCGGTTGTGGCCAGGTTGTTTCTGAAAAAGAGCAATATAGCTCAGTGGGCTTTAGCTGTTAAAATAAACAAAGTTTTAAACTTTATTATTCAGAATGTTCTGGACCCCCATTACGTGCTAATTGTCTCTCCCTCCTTTACTCAGTCCATCGCTTTCCTTACTGTTTTCCCCCTTTGCAACTCTGCGCTCTGAAAGGTTTTTTTTACGTTGTGGGGGCACTATAAACGTTTGTTGTTGTCTGCTGTTGTTGTTGTGATACGGCTTGGCCAGGATGGAGCGGATCATTGCGCGGCAGCAGAAGTTCAAGAAGGGAAAGGAGTCGGCACCGGTCGAGGGTGAACAGGAGCTCACCACACACTTCCAAGGTGCTTCCTTTTCTCTCATGACCTCTCGGCTGCCCCCCTTCAGTTTTAACCCCCCCCCCCCCACCGGTTCCTGGTCCCGGATGTGAACCCAACCCTCAACCCACAGGTTTTATAAAGTGTTTGGCAGTGGCAAAGCACCATTAGCCCCCCTCCCTCTTCCCTATCCGATGAGGCACAGTGATTTTCCAATGAAAAGGTGCCTTTTCCAGGCATAAATCATGACATTTTGGGTGAAGTGAAGTAAAAGCGTTGTTTTTAAAGCATTGTTTTATGTACTTTGAAACTATATTTGTAGACAATACATAAAGGGAGTGTATTGTTAGTACTGTTTGGCCCCTGTTGTCACAGCGGCTGTAACAGAGGCCCACAGGCCTTGAACACAAAGCTGTCCACGACAGAAATCCCTGGGCGAAGGAGAGCAGGTGACATTTATGAAGCATTTTTAGTCGAGTCGCACTCCATGAGCTTGAATACAATGGACGAGGAAAGGGAATTCTCAACGCACACGCCGTGCGAGGAGAGACGGGGGAGGAGGAGGAGGGAGGAGTGTTTTATGTTCCCATAAGGAGAGCTGAGTGCACGGCTGTGAACTCTGCAGGATGCCCGCCGCAGCCAGGCGGTGACTGCCTGGTTAACGAGTGCCAACGCTGCAAAACCCGTCTGGTGTCTGGGGAGTGCAGGGTGCAAACCACGAGTACTGGAAGGCCCTGGAATAGCCTGGAGGGGCCTCGGGATAGCCGGCAGAGTTTGGACAGCGTCACGAGTTGTTGTCGTGCACTCAAGAAATCATGAGCCCTCAGCAGTGGCTCGGTGTCATGATATGTTGTCTCCCTGTCTCTGTGTCTCTCTGTCTCCGTGTCTCTGCGGCTCCCTGCCTCCATGTCTCCCTGTCTCCATGTCTTTCTGTCCATTTCCTTTCCAATCTCTCTATCGAGACACAATATATTGTATTTAATTAAACCGACATCAATGGAGAGTCATATTTACAGTGCATTACAAAGGTGCTACTTGGTTTTTCGTTAACATGACCGACTTTTAAGTGAATTTTAATAATTAATAACTGTCTACGTATAACTATTATTACCCCCGAGTCGTCTCTGCAAGGGGGATAATGAACCTTAATTGGCTGTGACTTGGTTATAAGGAACATCAGAAAGTCCATATGCTTCAATATATGCACACACATAAATATTTGCGTGAATCTGCGTTTATTTTTTTTGCTGTATATTTGTTGCGTTAATGCCATTCATTTCACTCTGGTGCATCTCGTTATTGATATTACCCGCTCAATATTTACGTTCTGAGCCATCTCTCCGCTCAGTGGCGAGTGGTGCATTAACGGTGGTTGTGGTGGGCTGTGGTTGAGCTTCTCCTTCCTTGTGGCTGCCTCCCCCACCCAACCAGTGGAACATTCCATCATGAGCTCATCCATCTTCAGCCATGTGCCTCAACCCACTTGATTGATGGTTGGTATAGACCACTAACACGTACAGGCGAGGGGGTGATTTGATTGCAGTAATACTAAAATCAGTAACATTTATCTGACCTTTATCTGACCATCCACTCTGTTATGAGATGACAGTCGAATTTTCATTTTTTATTCTCAGATATGAAGTTTTTACCAAATTAAGTAAAACACCGAATGACATTTTTAATGTTTGAGCAGCAGGTTCAGTCCACGCATGACCGCCTGGAATCGAACCCAGGCACAATGGTGCCGTGCGGCGTCCCGATCGCTGAGACATACAAGACCACCTCCTGGGTGGTCTGAGCTCGCTTAAACTCGGGGGCCGCATTCTCAGTTGCGGCTCGGCTCTGGCACAACCCTCTAATAGTGAGATTCAGCTCGGCCTTGAGCCACTCGCTCGGCCATGGCTCGGATCAGGCTCAGCTATAGCTCGGATTAGGCTCAGCTCCTGGCAGCTAATATTTAAAATGAAGGATGTTCATTTATAATTTTTTATTTCTCACGTTATTTTTCTAAATATATAATTTATTTGTTACATTTTTTGATTCACGCTGTATATTTTTTGTTTGTCTTGGTTGGCTGATACGAGCAAGTCAGCCTGTGCGTTCCCTGTGAGCAGCACTTACCGTGGCTGCTGCGAGCGACCGAGTGAGTTATTGTATTTGTCGTCGCAATCGTCGTAGTAAAAGCGCAGTGTCTGCTGCTGCTGCACTGTCCACAGTGACATGGAGCCTGCAGAATGGACACTGTGTGGCCTGGGGTGACAAGAAGGCCTTAGGACTCAGGACTGTTTTTTTCTCAAACGGGCCTCCCCCACTGTGGGTCCACCTTCCCCATTGAGCGGTCTTCCTCCTCCATCCACGTGAAGCCCCATGACGCAGCGCTGTGAAGAAGCTGAGACGCACTTCTCCCTCAGCTTAAATGCTGAATTTGGAGTGTTATAAATCTGCGATTGATTGATCAACGAAACATCAAAATGCAAAACCTGTTTGCTGCGAGAAATGGAGTTGGAGAAACCCTGCCTGACTGGGGATCATGGACCCCTTGTTTGTGTAACACGCCGCGTGTTTTTCCCCCCCAGTAACAACACTAACACTGCAAGGCGTGACCTATAACCTATACAAACACGACGATATACGTAGAGTATGTTCACTATAGTATACAGTGTGCTGTTTATTTCGTGTGCTCAGTTTTTTTTCAATCCACCTACGTAAGAACACAAGCAGGTACACTGCTGCAGTCTCAATTCTAAAATGCATTGCGATAGCGTGCCACATGTGATAGCGTGCCACATGCGACCAGTGCCCCGCATGTGGATAGCGTGCCACATGCGACCAGGGCCGGATTCAGGCATGAGGCTTTAGGGGCTGCAGCCCAGGGGCCTCCAGAGATGAAGTGAAAAGTTGTTTCATTTGTGAATGCCAAATTGTATTTGTTGTCAGCCTTGTAAAAATAAATTGTATTTTTCTTTAACTTTGTTTTCCTTTGGAAAATATTACTGGGGGCCTCACAGTACCTGTAGCCCCGGGGCCTACACAATCTTAATCCGGCCCTGCATACCAGTGCCCCACATGCGACCAGTGCCCCACATGTGGTCGTTGTTCACGTAGCAAGGTAGGCACAAATGAGGCACGGGGGCACCCTGCCGTGCGCGAGAGTTAGCCGGCGCGCTCGGCATTCCCACGGCGCCTCGGAGAGAAACCAAAGTGGCTTGTGGTTGTCGCTGGTGGCAGGGGCCCCGATTGGCGACTGTCGCCTCTGAAATCCCACAAGCCCCAGCCCCCCACCGCGGGTTCTCTTGCTTCTCGTAGTTTAGGTAAATGATAGTTTAGCCAAACGGGCCTGCACACACAGTGGTCGCTTTTGGCGGCGTACTTGTAGAAAATGTGACGCGCTTCGTCAAAGATTACCGCAATACATTTTACAATCCGGTATATACGCGGTGTACACACCACGTACGGTGATGTCACGTAGACTGTTGTATATAATTGAAGTGCAGTTGCTGCTTCTGTTTTCTGCAGTGTGGTTATTTACAGGCATGCTCCCCCAAATAGAAATGTGGCAGCACGTTGTACAGTCGCGGTACTCTAGTGCATAACCTCGTGTGTTGCGCGATGATGAAAGGAATTTATCGAGAACATCGGACACAACAATGTTTGCCTCCCCATCGACACGTGTTTATTTGGCATAGTTTAGGCTACCCACAGCACATGTGATCAGCGGATTTCAATCCACATTTTGGCAAAGCCTTAATCCACAAACTTGAGGACAACTGGGAGACCAAATTTGGACATGGTAAAATAAAAAAAATATCAGCAAGATATTTCTAGGATACATAATTTATATAACCTATGCTAAATTCAACTCATTTGTGATCCATATTTACATAAAAAATTCGACTGGGAATACTAAGTGTATTTTTTTGTAATTACAAAAAACAATTCGTAATATTTGCCTAATTTATTGTATACTTAAAAAACATGTTTTTAGAGTACAGGTCCGGTAACTTTATAGTCCACAGATTGTTAGGGCTGCCGCATATTTCTATTTTGTGAACGCAATGCACGTGAGTGTCATCCCTCCGACTAACTCTCACCCCTGTGGGGCCCAGCCCCGGAGGGCGCTGGGAAGGAGAGTGGGGAGAAGGAACCCGATGGCAAGAAGAAGAGGAAGCAGTGGTGGCGCCCATGGGTCGACCACGCCTCCAGTACGTCCCCCTGTAACCGCAACGCCACAGCAGCACTAACAGCTCCACCACTAACACCGATTGCTCTAAGCACGGTAACCTGAGATGTGTTCCTGCCTGTGGCTAATGTCAGTGGTGAGTGATATGTGAAACAGTCTTGGGCTCTTCACCAACCCTTGCTGATCAGCGTGATGAAATATGATGAACAAAAATAAAATAGGTTTTCCTTTTCCAGCAAGAATACGGGAGGTCATCTTCTTGGTTCTTTCGGTAAAGTCACGTAGAAGGGAAATAATAAAATAATAAAAATAAACCATAATAAAATCATTTTCACGACGCAACCAGCCGTCCTCCAGTGAAGAACAGGTCTGTCTGAAGAACAGGTCTGTCGGAAAGACAGACCTGTTCTTCAGTGGCCGAAACGTCGTGAGAATTATTTTATTATGTTTTATTTTTATTATTTTATTATTTCCCTTCTACGTGACTTTACCGAAAGAACCAAGAAGATGAATCCCTGCAGTCACGAAAGCTTTAAATCAAAATTTAATACGGGAGGTGTTGAGATGTTGAAACACCAAATAGACCCTCATTACAAGGTATCGATTCTGCATTAACTACATGGTTGTGGTAAAATGTGCAAAAAACATGCTCTGATTATAACATATGCATTGTCTTTAAAACTGATTGGCCTACACCAGAGACAGCTTTCTTCATGGCCTTGTCTCGTCTATTAGTGTCAGACCAGAGAACAACGCCAAAAGGCGAACAGTAGAAAGGCAATGCGAGCACTTATAGCTTATAGCTTGGGTCGAGCAGTTATATCAGACTTTTATTCCTTGCAAAAAGGTTTCTATTTCGCGTTTTAACATCTTAACACCTGTTTTATTGCCAGAAAAGGTAAAACTTATTCTTATTTTGCATCATTATGGATGCTGGCAAAAAGGACCCATAGCTTAGATAAGGGCTGTCTGTTCTTTGGTTTGTGTCTTAAGAGGTTGCAAGAGAATCTCATGTCTTCATCACTCAGCCTTGTGCTCTCATCGTAACCACCGTCATGACCTGCGCCCGTGGTAACCGTGCCGCACGCCGGCTTCTCATTGATTGCGTTGACATCGGTGTAAGTGCAGCTTACACTGTGAGCATTCGTGAGGAGCGCGCGTGATCCCGTTGTCGTCTCTGGCCGAGACAAGCGATCGAGTCGGCTTGAACCTGTTTTGTGGCGGGGGGGGGGGCACACAAGGGTGGCCGCAGTGGGCGAGCACGTTGCGGTGAATGCGGCTGGAGCGGGCGTGAAAAGGACTGCGGTAAGTGCGTGCGATGAGTGAGTCGGGTTTTAACGAGCGCGCGTGATCCCGTTACTGTCAAGTGGTCCGCTCTGGCGATTATTACCTCTTCGAGACGGACAGTGAAGAGGAGGAGGAGGACGAGGAGCGAGACGGCGCCGCCACACAGGAGAAGAGCGCCTTCCAGGTACTGTCACCGCAGCCTTCCATCGTCCCCCATCTCGGGCCCTCCTCAACCACTCCGCACCTCCTCCGGTTCTGAGCTCCTCCTTTTTTAACTTGGTCTCCGCTCGGCTGAGGCTTGGCTCTGGCTCAAGTGAGCCGGCTCGAAGCCACGCTTACGTATTGCTGGCTGTGGGCATTGTCACTGCAATTCCCAGGATTGCCACGAACTGAGCCCGAGCCAGGCCAGGGCTGAGCCACCTCGTGCATCTTTGAAAGCAACGGAGTGGTCCAAGCCTGAGCTGAGCCTGAGTGTTCGAGACCGAACCAAAGCCGAGTCGCAACTCGGAATACGGCCTGAGGCCTTCTTGTAATGTCCTGGGGTACTCCTAGCATAGCTAGAGTTTCGTGAAAAAAATCTTAACTCAAATTATGAGCGACTCCCAATCTTAATTGGGTCTTCATTTAGTTTCTGAGGTCTGGCCAAATTTTATTCCAGGTTCCTCTCTCGAGTTCCAAGTCCTTGGGGCCTCCCAGACCCTTCCAGTTTATACATAGATTCCACCCTCACACGAAACGTGGCACTTATCACACTCACCAATGGGCCATTGAGTATATTTAGGAGTTTCATAGTAACGGTTAAGATGATAGCAATGACCCCAGGCAGTGATATTCCTCATCACAATAATTGTGGGAAGAATCCCATACTTCCAAGTCATGCTACGAATGTAATTACAGCTGCACAAGGTTTTTTGTTTTTGACACATCGAGGTGTTTACTCCGTGGACGCTTGCCTGAATGTTGTCGTCGTGTATGGCGGCGGCGACGTCGTATGATGATGATGCGTTCGGCCATGCCAGTGCTGCACTGTGCTGTGTTGCAGTTGGCGCGTTCAGCTCAAGGTGGGTATCTCATGACCGCGTGTCCGCACAATGTGATGGTAGTTTTCCAAATGTCCATTGTTTGTTCCGTCAATGGAAATGTACAAGTGGCAAATCTTCCGTATGACTTCTTAACCACGCACGTGAAATGTTTCTATATTTGCAGGTGAATGCGTATTGTATCCAAAGTATTTTCATGTACGGCACAGTGTATGTACCGTGAGTAAACGGGTGTGATTAGTTTCAATGCATACACGATACAGTGCAGCACGGCCAAATATCTTGATGAGTGGCAGTTGAATAATTAAAAAAAATTCTCACAGTATGCCTTTTTGGCATTTGGTTAGCCCATTCCAAAGTAAACACACCTCGCCAATAGCAGAAAGAAAGTCGGCCCCTCTGCAGCGGCGACACTCGGAGCAGTGGAGGTGTCTGCTAAAGTGACGGGCAGGAGAAGTTCCATGGTGTCGTGTCACGGAGGACTTTGATGGCCGACGTAATTCTGGAAATGTGTACTTTCGTCTGGTGAGACGGCACATAAATAGCCACAGCTGAGACCACAGAGACAAGGATGGAAATTCCACATTTGCACGACAAGGGTCATTCTCTCTGTTGGAAGACCAACAGTTGACTTGCCACAAAAAAGGAGGTGACATCACAAACCCAGAAAGGATGAGAGGCGTGAATCGACATTCGACCACAATCTGTTACCATTGTGAGTTGAGCATTCTCACGGCAGTGCCCCTCAGCCCGAATACAGTCACGCCCCGATTTACGTCTCCCCCTTTTTACGTCGTTCCGAAAATATGTCATCACTTTATTATTAATACCACCGCCACTCGATTTGCGTTGCCTCAAGCCACACTCGCGTCGCTGACAGCATCCTCCATCCTTTCTCGATATCTGTCGCCTCTCAGCCTTCACCGCCGACTGCCCAGTAAATAATCACTTGTATTGACGTCGTTTCGATATTCATTGACGTACCTTTCAGGAAACCATCCCCCCGACGTAAGCCGGGGTATTGCTGTACTGCATACCCCTGTACAGATGCTTCATCGTGTATAAAAATACGCACACACGTCAACGTTGTTTACAACCAGGTGTAAGAGTTAATGAATAAAGTATGGTGTCAAGTATCTTAGTGCAGACAAACAGTGCAATTGTCAAAATGAACAGATAATAAAATAATATGTTATCACCACAATAAATATAAATATTGCTTGTAAGAGCAAACATTAAAAACAAAAGCTTGCAGCTGTACATTTGACACATTTGTCAATGTTCCGTGCTCTTGATAGAATTGGAGATAAAAATACAAAAACCCCACAGACATGAGTCGGGCGTTACTTTAACGATCTCTTTATTTTGTTTTGGCTGCCACTCGTCGATACACACACACGTGATTACACGTGCTCACACGTGCTGATACACACGTACGGTGTAATTAATCACCAAAAGGCCATTTGGGAGATTAATCGCTGTGCAATTGATAACTCAGGAAGGTGAAAAGTGGTTTGGCACGGGACGGTTGTGTGTTTGTCATAGCGCTGTGGTTCGTGCCGGGGCACTGACCCAACGTCCCTGAGAATCTGGGTTCGGGCCCAGCCATTGGGCTCCACTCTCCGAGTCACACAAGGAAGGGTCCTCAAGTGAAGCACGTGTTGAGTCTCAGCTGAGCCCAGTCAGGAGTCTGCAAAGCAACCAGAACTCAATTTGGCCACAGCCATTCGTACGATTTGGCCAAACCGAGCCAAAGCCAGAGACTGTAGCCATCCCTACCGTGCAAGTCCAGACACCCATTGAGACGTTTGGAGCAGTTCTGACTTGTCTCGTTCTAGACCTCTTCCCTTTCAAGACTTCTCACGTGGCGTGGCACATGTCGTGACGTGACTGATTATTAACACCCAAGGGAAACAAACCAAACTCGCATGTTCTGGATCTGTAACCGAAATTGACAATAGTTGAGTAAAAAAATATATAAACCTAATTGAGACTGAAGCTGTCAATTCAAAACGTCCAAACGCCGAGTGGAGCTGAAACCGTAGACGGTATTGTTTTAAAACGCCAGTGAGATGAATCCCAACACAGTCCCCCGAAGCCCGCCCTCCGCGGACTCGTGCAAGTCATCGGCCTTCGCCGCCTGACCTTGGCAAGCCCCAGAGCCCCGCTCATCCCGGCCCCCCTCCCGCTCTGGAGGTAGACACAATATTTGTGCGAGTGCCAAGTGGCAGCTGTGTGGCTGGGGGTGGTCGCGCACGCGTCCTGATGCTCGCACAATGCAGGGCCCTGTCTCTGCCGAGCGCCGTCAAACCCCCAGAGATCACGTTAATGCGGCGCATGTGAGCATCGCGTACACGTGCGCGTGTGCGCTCATGCACACGGGCTTTTTTTCGCGTGCTCGCGTGTGTGTGATTGTATGTTAAACACCGTGTATTGTTGTGTACGTGCGTCTGAGTGCCTGTATTGTGCGTGCACGAGTTACACAAAGAGAATTGGGTGTGATGGTGGTGTTGTCGGTGCCACTGCCTTACAATTCTAGCAATGATCGAGGGTTTGATTCCTGGCCATGGCACGCAACATTTAATTGCCTGCTAGACCTGGCCAGGGCCCTCCCGTAGGTTGACTCAGTCTAAAATTAGTACTGAGGTTATGAGTGCGGTGTTTGTGCACGTTTCTTCACTGCTACACTAACCCACTAACCCACTAACAACGCAAGCCAATGCCTGCCAGCTGGCCGCTTCACCACAGAACGGAACGGGTCCGTTGAACTCGGCACGTGTAACTTATCCTCTGTTTTGCGCGAGCTGTTCGAGGGCACACTTCCTGATTATGAAAAATGTTTTAAAACAAAATCTCAGCCAGATTTTTTGATGTTTTTTTTTGCAATTCAAGAGAACAATTCGGCTTCTTTCACTCTCCACGCCCCCCCCCCCGCTCATGAGCTCACGACGCCCTACCGGGTTCACCGAGCCGCTGTCCGGGTCAAATCCCGTCCGCTACGCCCGCTCACGGCGCAGTGTGACGTTACTTTTAGTTACATCACCTTTACATCGAGTTAGTTACATCACCTTTACATCGAGTTAGTTACATCACCAACTAGTTGGTTAAATACGATATTAGGAAGCCACTGGAGCTGTGCACTTTTAAATAATCTTGATTGAAAACTAATTTCTTTAAAACTCGCTTTTTATGTTCAGTTTATTGTCCTTGCCCCGCACCACCGATTAGCGCGGTTGGCTACGTAAGGTGTGAAAGAAGTTCAACATACATACATCACGTTACTTTGGTTACATCACCAAAGCGTGTTGTTATTGTTATTTGCTGTAAAGCAGAGATGAGAAAAAAACAGACGTCTCAGGTCTCCGTTGTGTTTTCGGGTTGTAACACAATCATTGGAACAATTCCTTCGAACTATTCCACTCCTGAAGAAGCTCCCGGCACGGGGAGCGAAACGTCGGACGTCGTGCCGAGCGACGCGCGACCAAAATATAAACTCTCTAAACCCCGTTTGCACATCCATCTGTGTTAATGACTTGTGTGTTATATACATGCCCATAGATTATTACGTGGGCGTAATTACGTAGTGTACTTGGGTTAGGGTATAGCTGTGTAGATTGAAGGTGACCCTCTCCAGCGATGCTTATGCAGTTTAAGTCGCAACCAATCTCCCCGCTCCTTTCAATGAACATCAATGCATGTTCACGAGTGTACATGTATCCACTGTACATTATAACATGCATGTGGACATGTGTATGTGTGTACATGCACGCCAAGTATTGCCCTGTAGACAGATATACACACAGGGAGAGATACGTGAAGAGACGGACACTGGAAGAGACACGAGAGGGACGTATGGATACAGAGACAGGACAGATAGACGGAGAAATGCAAATTAGACGTGGAGATGCAGATAATTGTACACTCAAAGATACAAATATCGACGTAAGGGGTAAAGACGCTCGGAGCAACGGGGAGAGAGACATCGACACGCAGACACAGAAACACGACATGCGCGCAAAGAGACAGGCACAGAAACAGACATGGAGACACAGATACATGGAGAGGGGTAAAGATAAATGCACAAAGCACACCCCGGGAGACGGACCCGGGGACAGATTTGTAGAGACATCATTTTTGGGGCACTAAATACTTCGCATGGAGGGCTCGGCGCTTACGGACATGTTGCATGGCATCAAGTTGGCGCAACACACACACGTATGCACACGTGTGTGTACACGCACGCGTATGCGCGCGCACACACGCACATGTGTTTTGCACGCGTGCGTGCGTGTGCACACCGCACGTTTGTACGTGCACAGAGGGGTGCATGAGTGAGTGCAAACGTCGAGACGAACTCGTGCGTGTGCGTGCACCAACACATCCCACGTGTGTGTATGCACACGATGACGTGTCCTCTGTTGTATTTGTCTCCGTTGTGATGCCGACCTCTCGCTGACTAAGCGGGGTGATTGGCTGAACCACCCCCTTCCCCTCCACCGTTCCAATAGAAATCTGTGGAAGTGCCTCATTACTGACGGGGGTCACAGCCCTTCACCGTTCACACTTCACACGTGTGTGGTGGTGGCGGCGATTATCTTCACTCGGAGTGAAACTTTCAGTTGCACCGAGACACCCACACTTCGACTTGGCATGATGAGGCACAGGTCGCGAACTCTCGCGATCGCTGCTTCGGAGGCGAGGTGCTCGAGATGGTTTTGCGAGCCTCCTGTCATGGACTACGTGATAAGATATTCTTTGGTTCTTTCGGTAAAGTCACGTAGATAGAAAATAATAAAATAATGAAATATGAATACAAAAGTAATTAAAAAACAGAATTTGTATACATTTTTTTTATTTTTTTGTAATTTTTATTTTATTATTTTCTATCTACGTGACTTTACCGAAAGAACCACATCATATGAATGCCTGCAGTCACGAAAGTTTAAAGTAAAAATTTACATGATAAGAGTTTTTTTTAAATAGCGGCTAATTTTGTGCGAATGGCTAAATTTCTCAAAACCACATTTTAAAAATATCCAACGACATATATATAAAACTAAAAGTTACGTACTCTAAGATATTACTACTGAACATAAAGTAGTCAGTGTAGCTTGTAAGTGAGAATCACACAAGACGGTTTTACTGGGCAGTAAGCGTCATCTGGTCCAACCCATGTGAGACTAGGCTCTAAGGAAAGCTGTCTCGGGTGTGGACCAATCAACTTCAAGGACAGTGCACATTATCAGAGTTATGTTCTTTTGTTTGTATTATGACTGCAGGTATTGCGGTCTATGCAAACATGACTCCTTGTAAAAAGGTGTCAGTTTTGTTGCCAGATAGAAGGGTAAAAAACCAATTATCAGGATTTTTAGTCTTCGTGCTAAATGAAGCCCGCGGCACCATTCCCGAAGGCGCGGAAACCGCCCGGACTGTGCTTGTCAAATCGAGCTTTGGTCGTCGGCTCTTTGCTCTGGCCCTGGAGTCGTGGCGAGCGAGGCGAGGGGGGGGAGTGAATGATGGGAACCGTTGAGGTCGGCTGTGTTCCCAGTAGCTCACTCCTGCCACAGCCGGGGATGTGTTTCCGGTAAGTGATGCGGAGCAGTGTGGGGGGGGGGTAGGTTAGCGGAGGGCGAACACTCGATGGGGCAGAGCCTTCACTGCCGTACTTCTATGGATTTCTATTGCCGCTGTGCTTTCTCAATGCAAATGCTCAATGTTCTGTGCTATGAGATTGCATTACGTGCGTGCGAACTTTCTGCAACCGGCTTACTAATGCTGACTAACCCTTGCTTCCCATCCTCCCCCTACTCGACCCCCCCCCCCTCCTATAGCAAGCGCTGGGAAAGATTATTTCCGCATTAATAGCCTTGCCAAAGTCAATCCTTTCCCTGCCTGGCCGGATTCTGCGCTGGCTAGTCAGGGCCTTCAAGGTACTACGAACCCACTCACGCGAGCGCCCCACGCCGTACCCACGCTCCCGCCCGCCCGCCCGCGCGTGCCACCCCACTGCTCCCCCAGAGCCCCCTTTGACCCGGCCTCTTTGGTGGTTGACTCTTAATTTTAAAAGGGGAGCACCGTCATTTCGCTTCACGTCGCCCGGTGCCGATAAGCCGCAACGTCTTTTGACGCCGGCACCTTTTTCGGGGGGCCACTTGCCGCGACAAAATATATCGACCGCGGCGCCGGCGGGCGCGCGGAGTGTGGCCGCCGATCATCATTCCCCATCTCATTGAAGCCATTCCACGTGTGTCCCATTGCTTGACTCCATCCATTCCATCATTCCCGTTGGACGGTGCTCATGCCCCAGGGCTGTGCAGAAGTGTGCTTTGAAGTGCGGAGTCAGGAGGGTCTCATGGGTCGCAGCGTGCTCCGACGCGTTCATTTATTCATGTGCGAGAGTAGTTAATGTGCATTGTCTCTAGGAACCACGGCTACGTGACGTTGATATCTGCTTGTACTGGATATGCATGCCTTCTGCACCTCCCGTCCCGTCCCCACGGCGTGTTGTGTGGCGGTGTGGGTAGGGGTGCACCCCACCCCTCCCCGCGCCCCCTCCCCCCCCCCGGATATGCTCAGCCAAATGTGAGCGCTTGATGCGGCGGTGTGTAAACATCGACACTCGGGGGACAAAGGTGGCTGCGCATCCGTGGCACTGGCCCACAACCTTATGCGTCATGCAGGTCCTCGCTAGGTGCTCTCGAACAGCACCTGAATAAACAATCTAACGTGACTAACATGGGCGTGTGTGCGTGCGTCCGCGTGCATGCGTCCACGTGTGTGTGCTTCCACGTGTGTGTGTTTTCGTAGTTGACCGGTGGTGTAGCGGTTAGCGCGCCGCGCTACGAACCCGCCGGCGACCCGAGTTCGATTCCCGCTCATGGCCAACACCAGTGACGATTATCTGAACCGGTCCTGCGCCTTTCCTAGGTAGACTCAGCCTCAAATGAGTACCTGGTGTGGTGTGTTAACATCGCCACTCGGGAGACAAAGGCGGCCGGGCGTGGTGCTGGCCACCCACCCCTTCGTGTGCTGTTCCGGCCTTCATAGGTGCTACTCGCTAACAGCACTTGCCCCTACGGTCTGTTAAGGCTGTACGGGGGATCTTTCTCTGTCTTATAGTTGAGGAGGATTGAGCTCAAGTGATGGTGGCCTTGCGGGTTGGGCAAGTGTGACGTTTGAGATGTGCGCCATCGTTCCTTTGGTGCTGGCTATGGAACATCTGTATTGCTTATGTATGAATGCAGGTTTGTGTAAAAGTATGTCATGGTTGAAAGGGGTTATATTTGTATAATCTGACTGCTGTGCAGACATTCTTACAGGTAAACAAGATATATCTCTAAGTGGCAGTGCAGAAAGTAGGTTTGTGTATCATCCGTGTGAACTTTTCGATTTTTCTTTGCACGTGTAATGGGTTCGAATTAGGTGCACACACACGCAGCTTGGAGGCAACACTTTATTAAACGGTAAGTCCAGTCTGTGTCTGGAACACGACACAGACTGGACCAGGCAGGCAACGGCCTGCCTGGCCCAGGACGACGACTTGGGACTTGACGACCGATGATGTCTTCACTTTGGAGTACAGTACAACAGCCTCGCTCTGCGTTCACACCACGCTTATATCTGGTTTGGCGTGGCTGGCTCCGCCCCGGCGTGGCTGGCTCTCTTCAGGCCACGCCTCCCTTCCCAGGACACGCCTCACTTCCCCCACCTCTGGGAAGGTCCGGATCCCTCCAGCACGTGACCCCCCAGGCACCCCCTTGGGGCCCCCAGCCCTCGTACAGGCCGACACAGTAGTGACCATTCTATGTCACTACACACGTAAACGTGGATTTTCTTTGGGCATCCCAGTTTCCTTGAGCAACCGGACAATCACCCAATTGAGTACCAAACTTCCCAAGCGAGGCCCTCCTGGAAAAGGAGGGGGGGGAAACAACGACATAACAACATCTGCAGACGTTTTATGACTGGTTAGCATTGACGCTTGACGACCATCCGCGGCTTTCAAACGCTTGCATCTGGGACGTTTTGGTGTGGAGTTCAAAAATCGACCTCCATCAATTCGGCCCTCATCCAAACCCCGCGCGCTGACGGCGGGGGGGGGGTCGCGACGGAGCGATCGCCCCCCCCCCCGAGCCACTGCGTGCGTCCGCCCTGCCTCGCCGACGGCCTCCACGGGTCCCCGCTGCACCCACCACCCAGCCCGGCGCGTTTCCCGTGTTCTAAGTGGGGCATGTCTCCCCCTTCCCCACAGCTGTCAAGCCTCCTGACGCTGCCCGTAAGCGCCCCCACCCCCACCCTCGTGCCCTCCCTGAGCCGCCACCCTTCTTTAGCCGCCACCCTCCTCTCCTGCTCGCGCTCCACGCAGCCGCTGCCGCCGCCTCGCGGATTGCGGGGCTCCTCTGCCGAATGGCGCCCGGGGGGGTTCGCGCCCGGCTCACGCCTGGCTCATGCCCGGCTCACGCACGCACGAGCTCACACTCTGCGCTCACGGTCAAAGTATCGTTAGCTCACTACACGCACTACGCGCACGTGGTTGCGTTGCGTTTGCTCACACCAGCTTACTAATTTTCCCCAGCTCACTATGCGGAGGTTGGCTCCTATTGCCTGACACGAGCTCACTGTCCGAGGTCCGCCTGTTACTTGCATGATCTTGAAGTGGTTTACTACATTGCTCAAGCGCACACGTGTCAGGGGAGCTGCGATGGCTAGAAGATGTTAACTACCTCGCCAAGTATGCAGGAGGACGCGGGTTCAATCCCGACCCTGACGCCTGCCGTATATTTGGATGTCTCTCTCCCTGTGGCGGTGTGAAATTTTCTCCGCGTCCTCCGGGTTTTCCCCTCCACATTTAGGCTCAACATCACGCGCTTATTGGGTGTTTCGCTGCTGTGCATTTCCACACGATGTTGATAAGCCACTTCGTTGAGCTCTCGTTTGTGACGGCCACGTCGCTTGTGAATAAAGAGCTGTATAGCTTCGTGGGGCCTCAGCTGGTAAAACAAATAATAGTTTTTAGCGAAATCAACGAGAGCCCACACCACACCAGCATGCCTCTCTCAGACCTCCCTCATTTGCGTCCTGGTACCCCCCCCCCTCGCTCTCTGCTATTTGTTTTGGCAACCACGCTTGCAGAATGTTCACTGCTGACTTAAAATATTAATTTCAGTTAAGTTGCCGTGGATTACGCAATGGTGTCAATATTAACGTCAAGAACCGAGCCATTAGCACCGAGATCTTAGCTTTCATTGCCATGGCCCCACGTACCTGCGACAGAAGTGGTTAATAAGTATCGTGAGTGTAATGACGGTCTTGGTCCCAGTCGTTTGCGATTTCACAAAAACAATCCAACTTGCGTACATTTCATGCCCACGTTGAGCGAGGCCCGCTTCTCAACGCTCGTCCAGCAGCAGGCGAGTGGTGGGTGAGACCGGCCTGAACGTGCCGTGTGGTCGTGGGAAGAGGCGGTTCGCCTTCGCACGGCTCTGGGTTGTCACATCCCAGAGTGTGACCTGTCACTCGGCTGTCACCACGAGTTGCTGGGATCGAAAATGGTATACCTCTGGCCTTGGCAACATCTTACAAATCAATCGTGGTTGGTCAAATAATGTGCTCATATTTAAATCGCTTTTAACTGTTACAACAACAAAAACAACAACACATTGGGCCGTTGTTGCAGTCCCCCGTGCTGAGATGTGGTACGAAATTGCTTCACGTCAATAGTTTGTACTTTGAAAGGGTCTGCGTGATTGTTGGAGTGGTTCAGCATAACTCACCTTAGTGACAGCAGGGTCCGTGACATTGACTCACATTTAGCATCGAGAAGATATTGACAGCTGAACATTGCCTTGTGCGTGTTCGTTGCAGCATTCGGAAAAGTGTATTCTTATCCTGCATGAGCTATTTATTCTCTCAAGCTCAATGTCCGGTGGCTTCCAGTGGACATTCTCACAAGCGTGGTCCTCGCTTGGCAAACGTGGTCTGCCTTTCCTTCAGTTTTTCCTTCCTGCCTTCCCCTTTCAAGTCGAGGAATACCAAGGGGACAACTGCTCCTCCGTGCCTGCGTCGTGAAGTGTGCGTCGTGAAGTGTGCGTCGTGAGGTGTGCGTCGTGAGGTGTGCGTCGTGAGGTGTGCGTCGTGAGGTGTGCGTCGTGAGGTGTGCGTCGTGAGGTGAGCGTCGTGAGGTGTGCGTCGTGAGGTGTGCGTCGTGAGGTGTGCGTCGTGAGGTGTGCGTCGTGAGGTGTGCGTCGTGAGGTGTGCGTCGTGAGGTGTGCGTCGTGAGGTGTGCGTCGTGAGGTGTGCGTCGTGAGGTGTGCGTCAGCAGGGAAGCTCATGCGTCAAGTTGCAGGAGACTTTCGTTGTGAGAGCGCGCTGCTGAATTGCGGCCGCGACTGTTGTAAAGAAGTTGCCCCCCCCCCCGCTGGTGTTGCAATGGGGGGGGGGGGGGCTGTTGCAGTGGTTCCACAAGTGGCTCTTTGATGCCAGCAATTCAGGAACAGGAAATGGAAGGACGACACGTGTACTTTGTTAAAACCCTTCTTTCTAACACGCTGGAGGAAATGCATGAGAGAAAAAAAGATGATATAACTTGCACGAAAAAATTTCGGAAATACTTCCATTTAACATTACCTCATTGCAAACCGAGTGATGTCTTTTCATGAATCCGGGCCTGGAATTGCCAGTTGTGAATTCTAGAATCTAAACTTAGTGGAAGCTTGCAGCATCTTTATCTCGCAGCATGGGTCTGCTGTCATGAATGCAGGTGGCCTGCACGACTGTGTTCTGTGGATTTCTCAACATTAATAGTTCACTAACTTACTCCCTACGTGTTTTTTCTGTTCCTCCTGAGACTGGTGCCATATCCAACTCCTCTGTAGCTTCCAATGGACTTTTTAACACGAACAGTATTTAGACAATAAAAGTGAATGGCACTGGGCCATACCAACAATGACCAGTGGTAAAAAGTAAAACATTACCATCAGTGTAGGTATGGACAGATGACACACAGCACCACTGCCGTCAACAGTCAATGTGCTCTTCTGCTCAAATGGACATTGAGGCAGTGCTCGTCTTCTATTTGCATCCCTGAGCCAGTGGTGGAAATTCCACATTCCTATGGCGGGGGTGAGATATCCACAGTACAACCACCGTTGACTTCCCCATAAAGTGGTACCAATTCTCTTGCCCTCTTAAGTGTGGTTGGGCTGAGTCAACCCCCCAACTAGGATTTGAACTCTGACCCTTTGGGTTGCGAGCCACTCTGCTCGCTGGATCACCTTGACCGATGCCAATCGCAAAACTTACGCCAAATTATACGAAGCGAACTTGCAGCTAAAACCTTGTGCACTCAGAGATTTTAATGCATAGAGGGCGAGGTACAAGAACAGAGAGAGAGAGACGTTGACGTGACGTTGGGGGGAGGGGACAGCGGGTTGCTGCCTGAAGCAGGGACACGCGGGGGGGGGGGGGGTTGTGACGCCGCGTCTGTGCGAGTGCAGCCGAGGGACCACTCGGCGTTTGAAGTGACCGCATAAAGTGCGGTGGCGGTGCCTTAGCGGCCAATTAACAGCCTCGGGGGGGTGGGGGGGCTAGGGGCCGTGATTCTGCCGTTTGAGCCGAGCGGGCGCCACGACGCTGTTGCTTGCAGGGCTCCTGCCGCGTCCTTTAATGTCACCGTGTGGCTGGTGGTAGCTCAGGGGAGTCGGAAACCAAAATAGCAAGAAGAAGCCATTCTTTTCGAATTCGGCCAAAACAAAGTAAAATCACCGTGCCAAGAGCCGCGCTGCAGCGTGCGGCGGTGAATACGGGACGGTGGTCCCTCATAAAATAACGTCGCGAAACAAAAAACCACCCTGGCCCCTTCCGGTGGGACCCCGCCGGTGTTTAGGGCAGCGGGCCCTGTCGTTCCCCACCTGTCTGTCCGCTGCCTTGTATCACCGGCTTGGTTCATGTCGGCGGTGTGTACGTGCGTCCCGACGCGACGCAGCGGGGCCCGAGCGTTGCCTCAACTAATCAAAAAACGAAACATCACGAAGCAGTCCTTAAAGAGGCGCACGCGGCCTCCGTAGCCGCGGGATGCCGACCCGTGGTGTAGACTCTTCGCCACACCAAACAAAGCGGATTACGAGTTTAGAGTTGTAACGAGCACCAGCCAGTGTTGGGTAAGAATGGCCTCTTGAAATTATTTCAGAAGTAGTTCTGCGGTGTCATCCTCTGGGGCCATTCCTTGCTGCCAAGGTGATTCTCTGTGGATTTGCAGGAGTTTGAGAAGGACGCTCCTCTACCCCTTGCTGCGGGATGTATGTGGTGATGCAACAACAAATTAGGACATTAACAACGTTCTTCCAGTTTGGGTTATTTTAAGCTTTTATATTTCGTAGAAAAAATTGATTTAAAGCGAAGTCACCCACGCGATACTCCACATGCCATTTATTATACAACAACCGCCATTCGCCACGATGTGGCGGTGACGTCACCACTAAGTGGCGGTGACGTCACCACGACGCTTGTGCCAGGCTATGTGCACCTTGAGGCCACGTGAAGTGTTGAACGCCCGCTGGAAGGAGGTCACGGGACAGACCTAGGTGCCATGGGTTGACTGACTGAGATGACTGGTAGATGCACCACCTGTGCCCCCTACTGGGCCAACATGACAGACATAACTAAATCCTGGAACATCAATGGCTAAACCATGACAATTCCCCGACGATGTGAAGTTGAGCTAATTTTGAGTCACAAAAAAAACGTGGATTAGAGAAGGAGTTTGAGAATTGGAATATTGTTGGTGTAGCTACATGGGGAGAGGGCAATGTCCTCCACGAATCCTGCCACCCCACTCGTTATTGGTCTATCCCCAACGTTCTGTAAAGTGGCGTTCTCCCGTCAGCAAATGCACGAACTGCGTGGACTGCCTGGCCACGAGCACTCTCTGATATAGGTGTCAACATTGCCCACGGCGCTGTCGCATTCCGCACAGGTGTTGTGACGTCACACAGCACCGTGATGCGATTTTCACTTTTGTGGCGTTTCCGTGGAGATGGAAAACCGTGGCAACGCCAGGTGGCATACTTCTCAAGGGTCGGCCATAAACACTGAGCCCCCATTCTTGAGAAATGTCAGTATCTTCGGGCGGCAGATTAGATAATTGTCTGAGCTATATCATTGCAATGTGTACGCACGAGTGTTTATTTTAACGATATGCCTGAGTGGCACTAAATACATCATCTCCAAGTTATCGTTACAACTGATTTAACGCTTCTGGATTTTCCTGACTAATGCATAATTTCTGCAATGGCACGCAACTCACGCAATGTGTCGTCTGCTGATCATGTACTCCACCCTGCCAAGGCGTGCGTCGATGGTTTAGGGGTAAAACAAATTAGCAGCTTGTTGGTGATTACCCATCCATTACCCATTCGTTGTGCTTGTTCTGGAGGCTGGGGCGCGGGGGGGGGGGTTGAGGCCCTCTCTCGGTCTCTCCCGTCCCTCTGCCCCCACCAACGCGCTTGCTGTGTTGTCGTCTGCCACTCATGAGACGCCACCCATGTGCATGAGTCTCTCTGGGCCAGTCCGTACGAGCGTGACCTCGAAGCTCCATGAAAACTCCATTTGTCCATCCATCCATGGCTTATCCGTACTGTCCATCGGCTGATGTTGGTTGACTCCGAGCTTGTCTCCATGAGCGCATTGCCGTGTTTGGTCCAGTCAGGCCGGCTATGATCAGTTTTCCACAGGCCAATCTCGTCCATCTCTGTGGGTTTTGTAAGTTTTGGCCACCAAAATTGTGCCATTGTGGCAATGTTTTAGTGCTTCACGATTTATCAGCTACCTGGCTAACTTGACGATTGAACAGTTGGGGGCCAAAATTAAATAACTGTTCATTGAAAACATTTCCCATCAGGACGCAGTTGCTACGCCTGAGTAGGCAGGGAAGGACAATTTGTTGTAACTTGCCATGCGGCTCATGGAGATGAAGTGTGTGTGTACCACGCCGAGCCAACGTACCCTCGAAAATGCCTGATTTGTGGAAACAAAAATCCGGCTTCAGTGGAGCCACAGGGAACCCAGAAACAAACATCACCATCCACTTCTTCCGACTCCAGAGATGTGAACAGTATCTGACAAATGCCCCTTTTATCTCAAAATCCAGCTCCTTTTTTGTGCAAATGGACAACGCGTTCCAACTCCCGTCACGCATCTTGAAGGAAAGTTCCGAAGTGGATGGGGGAAATGGGGGGCCACTGGTCCAAGCCCGGGGCATCCCTGTGGCGCCGCTGTGTGTGGGTGACATTGGCAGGCGTCTGTGCTGCGACGCGAACGGTTGCGACGCCTCAAAATAATGGGAACACTTGAGACCACCGCGACGCCGCAAGGCGCCACGTGTGCGGTGGCCTGGGTAGCTCGGGAGGGCTAAAGCCGTTGTTAGAGAGTTGAGCCGACACTGATGAGGGCCTCGGCTCAACATTGATCAACTAGGTTTGGGCACCGCGGTGGCGAGAAGTTGACTACCTCGCCTGGTATACAGGAGGTCGTGGGTTCGATCCCGACCCTCACGCTTGCTGTATATTTGGAGTGTGGGTGTCTCTCTCCCTGTGGTCACGCGTATTTTTCTCCGGGTCCTCCGGTTTTTCCCTACACTTTTAGAAACATGCGTTCAGAGTATTTGGCTGCTATGAATTTTCACATGATAAGCTACTTCGTCAAGCTATCATTTGTGGCCAGGTCGCTTCTAAAAATAACTATATAGCTCAGTGGGCCTTACCTGGTAAAATAAAAGTGGTTATAGGTTTAAACGAGGCTCAAAGAATATTGATATTCATGGGTCGTCCTATTTGTTAAAAGCACGAGGTTTCGCCACCTGATGAAGCTTAAACGTGAGTTTCAGCCGAGTCCAGCACTAAAGGGTTACATTATCACCAAAGTATGGTGTTGGCTATAAAGTGAAAGTGTTTGATCCTGGAACATTATCATAATAATATAATTATTTATAAACTGCCCTTAATAGTTGTCAGGCTATAGACAACAGTCGGCTATAAAGTGTGTCGATATCTCAACCCAAATCCAACATTTTAGGAAAATTCCCAAACGAATTTAACTTTTCCCCCAGACAAATGTAAATGAGAATTTCCATAACACCCTCAGAACATTAATAATTTTTATTATTATTTACAATGACTGTAGGTGTCTTTCTTTTTTAAATAAACGGTAACGTTTGAATATCACGGTAAACGTTTACCATGCCCCCCCCCCCCACTGTTTTGAGGCGTCGCATTTATTGCCCCTCGCTCGCCGTCTCGACAGCCACCGTGGTGTGTTTGGCTTCTCATTTGTCAGAGTGTGGGGCCCGGCTCTGATGATCGTCATTCATACTAGGCTTAGCTCGCGTAAATAGCAATATTTATAATATTATTTACGAGATCTAACGCAACTAAAAAACCCCTCTATCGTGGGTACTATTGGTCGCGGAAGCAATCCTTACCACGTGTTAAACTGATCATTCTCTACAGAGCTTGAAGGATCACCGTCCAGTGTCGGGCTGGTCGTCATTGGCTCTGGAAGTGACTACGGAAGAAGTTTCGAGTCGTCATCTTCCAGGGCCATGCCCGACATCGTACCATGCTGTGTGGAGGGATTTGTGTTTGAGTTTTGCCTCACCTGAGGTTGTGGGGGATCGTGAGTTGGTGATAATTGGGGAGTTGTCATTAAACTTCGACGATAACAAATCCACCCGTGGTTGTTATTTCAGGACTTAGAGATTTGTGAAACTTCCCACTTTAAGAAAACGGTCTTATTCTTGTACGCGTTCGATGAGTAACAAAACATTTTCCAAATTCATTTAAGAATTTAGTTTGCTCACTTCGAATGAGTATGTGCCGATAAGATTGATCTAATTGATTATTATTATGTTTAACACGTAGGCTTTCGCGACCAATATTATTCACAATAAAGGTTTTTGGGTTAGATCGCGTTATTTATAAATGTGTGGCAACCCTCCACCACCCGACACGGCCAATCAGCAAAACATGTGTCACGTTGACAAAAGACAAATCGTTCACTACTTTAGCCCACCGGTGTGTTGAGTGAATCCACGACATTTAACATTTTTGAGTATGACGTTTCGCTGGTAATTACATCCAGCATAATCGGGTGATTTGCGATTTGTCGATGATGCTGGATGTAATTACCAGCGAAACTTCACACTCGAAAATGTAAAATGTCGTGGATTCACTCTTCAACACACCGGTGGGCTAAAGTAGTGAACGATTTGTCTTTTGTCAACGTGACACTTTTTTACTGATTGGCCGTGTCGGGTGGTGGATGGTTGCGACACATTCATAAATAACGCGATCTAACCCAAAAACCTTTATTATGGATTATTATTATTATGTTTTCTTATTAAAATGAACAATATTAATAATTTAAGTTACTTATAATTTTTCACCTTTTAATTATTATTGTTGTTGATCTCAATTCAAATTTTCACACATTCAATTCGCTGCGTTCTAATGCGGCAAGCGTATTTAGTTAATTAACTGCCAGTGACCTACAGCAATGCCATCTCCATCCCCGCCTCAGTGTACGTCCACGTGCGTTGTGTGTGTACGCGCGCACACGTGTCCGCGTGTCCATGGTCTGTGAGGGCTCGCGTTCACGCGCGTCCGTGTATACGCACGTGCGCGTTTGCCCGTGCGTACGCATATGCACGTTCTTCTACGCATGTGTGCGTGCTGGTCTGTGTGTGTGCGTGCGTGCTGGTGTGTGCGTGCGTCCTCCGTCTCAGTTTGCGTACCACGCGTGGGTCACGGACTCGCGCTCGGCACTCAAGGAGCGGCAGCGCGAGAAGAAGCAGATCCGTCGGGAGCAGAGAGACAAGCAGCGCAGCAAGCAGCGTGACGGTGAAGCTCCAACACCTCAACCTTTACCATCACCACCTACACCATCTCCACCTTCACCATCACCACCTACACCATCACCACCTTCACCATCTCCACCATCTCCACCTTCACCATCACCACCTTCACCATCTCCACCTACACCATCTCCACCTTCACCATCACCACCTACACCATCTCCACCTTCACCATCACCATCTTCACCATCACCACCTTCACCATCACCACCTACACCATCTCCACCTACACCATCTCCACCTACACCATCTCCACCTTCACCATCACCACCTACACCATCTCCACCTACACCATCACCACCTACACCATCACCACCTACACTATCTCCACCTTCACCATCACCACCTACACCATCTCCACCTTCACCATCACCACCTACACCATCTCCACCTTCACCATCTCCACCTACACCATCTCCACCTACACCATCACCACCTTCACCATCACCACCTACACCATCACCACCTACACCATCTCCACCTTCACCATCACCACCTACACCATCACCACCTTCACCATCTCCACCTTCACCATCGCCACCTTCACCATCTCCTCCACCTTCACCATCTTCAATATCTCCACCATCTTATTCACCGACACGAGCTCCACCATCTCCATCATCTGCAGTAGCTCCACTGTATTCCCCACCTAAACTATCTTCAGTATCTGTGGCATCTTCAGCATCTGTGGAGATGCGGTGATGATGCTGTGATGCTAAGTGTGTGCTGTGTGATGGTGTGGTGGGACATTCCTTTGCAGTGTGTTGATGGTGTTGTGATGGTGCTGTGTTAGTTTTATGCAAATTGTAGGCTGTGTGTGTGAGTGGGGAGTGGTAGTGTAGCGGTTAGCGCTACGCTGCGCTACAATCTCAGCGTAGCGAGTTCACGGCCAACACCGGTGACGATTATCTGAACCGGTCCTGGGCCTCCCCTCGGTCGACTCAGCCTCAAATGAGTACCTGGTGCGGTGTGTAAACATCGCCACTGGGGAGACAAAGGCGGTCGGGCGCGGTGCTGGCCACCCACCCCCTCGTGTACGGTTCCGGCCTTCGCGGGTGCTCGCTAACAGCACTTGCCCCAACAGTCTGTTAAAGGCTATACGGGGGATCTTTGTGTGATGGTGCTGCGATGGCGTAACATTGGGCACGCGGGGCGTGATGTGTGAAGGAGCAACCGACGTGAGGGTGGACATCCCCGAAGAGGACGATGGGACATCACCTGCTGACGAGACCCAGGGCGAGGAGGAGGAAGAGGGCCCGGGTGAGAGGGGGTCCGGCACTTATTGCAGTCAGAGGGGATCCCAACTCATGGATATCAATGTATCGTGTGTGTAGCCCTTGCATGTATGTATGTGTGTGTGGCATGTATGTGTGGCGTGTGTGTAATGTGTGTGTGTCGTGTGTGTGGCATGTATGCATGCATGTGTTTGGCCTGTATGTATGTGTGTGGCATGTATGTGTGAGTGTGGCATGACTGTGTGGCATGTATGTGTGTGGCATGTAAGTGTGTGTGTAACGTGTGTGTAACATGTGTAGAGGAGTTCCGCGAGTACCCAACGAGGGGCGAGCGTGGGAAGAGGTGCAGGCCAAGGGAGGAGTGGCGGGAGGTCGAGGCATGACGGGAGAGGGTGAGGCGTACGACGTCCGCCAAGGGGGGAGCTGGCGGAAGGGAGGGGCCCCGCGCACGGGGGATATAAAGGGGGGACCTCGGGAGAGAGAGGGGGAGAGAGGAAGGAAGCGCTGAAAGAAGACGTCCCGGGCAGAAAGAGAAGAGGGGGGGCTACGGGCTGAGGAGGTGGGACCTCGCTCTCGGGCGGTGTGGGTTGACCTCCCGCCTGGAGAAGACGAGAGGGGAGACCGAGGGGTAGCCCTGACAGGGTAGTTGAGGAAGGGGTGAAGGGACGGGGTGTAGCGTGGACCCGCCACGGGTGGAAGTGTGGAGTGGAGAGAGAGAGAGAGTGAATCGAGAGGAGGGCACAAGTGAATTAACAGCAAACAGTCCTGAATAAAGATCTGGTCTCCATCTGGTTCTGTAATACCGTAGATTCCCGCATATAACCCGCGGGCTATACCACTTTTTACAAACAAAACAAGACCCTGCGGGGTATATGGAGGTGCGGGTTATCCCAAAAAATATTTTTACACGTGTGACATAACTCGTTTAATGTTTTCATGGTAGGACTATCCACTATGCAACACTTACATTTGTCTAAAGCACTGCTGAATATCACGTTTTAAATTATTCCAATTGTTTGTACAATGAAACGACAATGTTTGAAGTGGGCGCACTTTGTTTACCGTAATACTTTCAGTGGCTGTAGGGGGGTGCGAAAGTTTCAGGAATCATAATTGCTGAGTCCCTTCGGCCGCTGCTATTGGCTGAGCACTATACAGTCGCGACCACGAGCTTTGTTTCAAACTTCCAATGGCTTTGTTGCCAGGAGGCAATGGCGTTACCGTAGTGCCGCTATTGTCTGCGCAGTGCACAATCTACCAGTGCTGAAACTGTACAGGGGTAACTACCGGTCCAGTAGCTGTAATATGATGAGGTCGAATGCTGGTAAGCCTAACAGTACACTTACTTATCTACCAGTTATGTGTTACCTATTTATTGGATATTTACTTTTGTTACTTATTTACTGTTTTAAGTTCACTCGTTTCCGGTTAGTTTGTTTTCTTTGTGCACGTTATGATTTTAATGTTAACAATTGATAGTGGGATGTATTACAAATGTAAACTTTGTATTAATATGATGGAATTTAGCTGCGGTAACGACGTTAAAGATATGAATGCATGCGGGGTATATGGAGGTGCGGGGTATATGGAGGTGCGGGTATATGGAGGTGCGGGCTATCTGAAATTTGTTTACACAAAACGCTATTTTTGCGGGGTATGTGCATTGGCGGGTTATATGCGGGAAAATACTTATCGGCGTCATGGAGAACTCCACTACACATGTATGTGTGTGGCATCTAAGTCTGTGTGGCATGTGTGTGGCATGTCTGTATGTGTGTGGCATGTCTGTATGTGTGCGCGACTGTGGTCGCACTGTTGTGACGCGGCGTGCGTGTGTTGCCGCGGGTGACCGCAGACGGCGTGGTGCGGCGGGCGCTCTACATCGTCAAGTTCACCTACGTGCTGTCCCTCGCCTTCCTCGACTCCTTCGTCGAGTGGCTGAACGCGGTGTCGCGCGAGTACGCCAACATCTCCACCGTGCTGCGCATCGAGCGCTGCATGCTGTCGCGCGAGGTCAAGAAGGTACCCGAGCGGCGAGCACTCGACGTCACCGCCACCACGCCAGGGTCACCACGCCACGCCAGGGTCACCACGCCACGCCAGGGTCACCACGCCACGCCAGGGTCACCACGCCACGCCACGGGCACCACGTCACCGCCACCACGTCACCGCCACCACGTCCGATCCCCACACCACACCACGCCATGGTCACCGCCACCACACCACGCCACGGTCACCACGCCACGTCCGGTCACCACGCCGCAGGTCACCACGCCTCCCTTTCTGTTTCTCCCTCGCACTGATCCACGTTTCTTTTCCCCACAGTGCTTCATAATCACCTTGCTCAGACAACGTGTTGCACTCTTACCTGTGACGACTGGGATCGTGCTGTTTGCTGCTGCCCATTTAACGTGTTGGGCCTTCGAGCCTGTGCATAGCAGCTCTGTATTAAATGAAATAAAGACCGGAGTAGGTACATGACTCAGCCATACGGAGAAGTATACTGGATGTGGTGTGTCGCACGTGGAATTAAGGACCCTGACAGATCCGCGTGAACTTAACTCCCTCTTGTCTTTCCATTTATCTACATACCTGCAAAAAATACGTATAGGGGCAAGTGCTGTTTGTGAGCACCTATGAAGACCGGCATGGCACACGAGGGGGCGGGTGGCCAGCACCACGCCTTTGTCTCGCTAGTGGCGATGTTTACACGCATCGCTGGTGTCGACCGTTAGCGGGAATTGAACCCGGGTCGCTGGGTTTGTAGCGCAGTGCGCTGACCGCTACTCCACCGCTACCCCCCACACACCTCCCCCACATAGCTGCACCAACCTCCCAACAAACACATCACCCATTCATCCTTTTAGGCTGTCGGGCCAAATGCTGTTCACAAACACCTATTCAGACCGACTTTACGCATGAGTGGGTATGATGGGCGAATGCTGTTCGCCCCTTGTACGTGCACATGCCAATTTAGCACGGTCGACTACGTACGGTGCGAGAGAAGTTCAGCACACGCACGCGTACATACGTAACGTGCATTCCCGGTGCGTGCAGGGAAACGTTCCCTCCAAGGAGAGCATCATGAGCTACTACCACACCAAGATGAACCACTCGGAGGACGAGGCGTCGGTGGACGAGAGCGGCCCAAGCTCGGGACGAGGGCCCCGTCGGGGCGAGGGGAGCCAGGTCCGCGAGAGGGGAGCAAGGCCCGCGCGACTCCGTGGAGCCCCCTCCAGCCAGGACTCGGTGCTCATGTCGGACAGCAGCCCCTGCAGGTGCCCAACGTCAACCTGGCGGCCCAGGGTGTCCGGACCCTGGCCGTGTCCTCCTCCCTCCCTCTCTCTGTCTGTCTGCGTCCGTAGCATCTTCGTGGCGGCTTTCCAAGTCGGTCGTGCTGCTGCTGCTGCTGGGCGACTCTCCGGGGGGTGTTGTTGGGTTTGTTGCCGCGTGTTGTTCGGCACGATGTCCGACGTTTCGCTCTGCCCAACACACGCCAGAGAGCTGTGCGGTGTGAAAGTTATCGTTCTTCGCTCCTTTCCATCATTGTCCTCTTTTTTAAATTTCCTTTTTTTCTTTCTGTAAATGATTTCATCGCGAGCACACGTGGGCAACGGGCAGTTATAGGGCATGGGCGAACACACACGGAGAGAGAGAGACGAGACGCAACGTCACTCGGAGTGTGAGGGGGTCGAGGGAAAGGGAGGGGTTAAGCAGATCGAGGGAGGAGACAGGCAGGACGATGCAGGCTACAGGGACCCGTGGATGACGGGCGCTCACATGAGCGGGCGGCAGGCACGAGGAACGCTGCCTCTCCTGCCAATGTCCTGTTGCCTACAGAGGGCCCTGGCCAGGTGAGTTCATGCTGAGCTCGAGCGAGAGACGCCACGAGAGCGCTCCGTTGACGTCACTGTCATCATTCCTCGGTCCCATGACATCGCCAGAGCACCACGGCGCTGGTCACGCTCGTACCTCGCAGCAAGACGTGCCTGGGTTCACCTCCCAACTCGGGTGCCTTTCTGTGTGTGTAGTGTATATTTTCTTCCCTGTTCTGCATGGGTTTCCTCTGGGTTCTCTGGTTTTCCTCCCAGAGCTAAAAGCAAACAAACACAATGTCACTGGTATACGGCAAAATATCCCGATGCTGAAAATGTACACGAAAATCACTCAATTGTGATCACGCAGCAGCAGCAACATCGCCCCCTACAGCCTTGAGACTCGGTATTGAGGCTTTCCTGCGTAAATAAAAAATCACGTGGCCGTCTTCAAATTCCACTTGGCCGTGAGCTGGGCTGCACAGGCCCTTCACCAGCTAAATCGACCCTTTTACTGACTTCGGGTGACCTCTCGATGACCTCCCCACCCCCACCTGCCGCGGCCGCCCCCCTCTCTCCTGCGCGGAAGCTGCGTGACGGAGGCCACGACGCTGTGGTCGCAGCAGAACACGCTCGACTCGGCCGGAGAGGACATGACTCCTGGCACCACCGCCACCGTCACGGCCACGCCGGCCACGCCGGCCATGCCGGGCACGCCAATCACGCCGATCACGCCGACCACGCCGATCACGCCGATCACGCCGGGCACGCCGATCACGCCGGGCACGCCGGCCACGCCGGGCACGCCGGGCACGCCTGGCGAGCGGTTTCGCCCGCGCCTACGCCGCTCCATCCACGTGGACGACTCGCAGTCGTCCTCACTCGACAGCTCCAGCCAGATGCAGAGGTGGTGGTGCCCGACCGCCCGGCGGTGCCCACGGAGGAACCCCCCCAACCTCCCCCTCCCCCCCACTTCCTCTCTACCCCGTGGCGACGCCACCTGGCACCAGTGTTAATGGTCTCCGCTCGCAACCGATAGGGCTGCGTTCTTCGGTA
This sequence comes from Lampetra planeri, assembly GCF_965212315.1. Classification (NCBI taxonomy): domain Eukaryota; kingdom Metazoa; phylum Chordata; class Hyperoartia; order Petromyzontiformes; family Petromyzontidae; genus Lampetra; species Lampetra planeri. The sequence goes on along the minus strand of NC_136148.1, from coordinate 9,143,490 downwards.
CCCAGTAAATTGAAATTCACTTGGGCATTTGTGTTTTCGCGAAACTCTTTACGATAAGCACCAAGAGAAACGAAAGACCGTGGTGTCGTCGTCGAGGAGCATGACGGAAACTCGCTGGCTGCGGGAGTGGGACAACATTGCTGCAAAATTACCAAATTACAAAAATGCTAAAAAAAGTTAGAGAAAATTAACACCGCCTCTTTGTCGCATCCAAGCACCTTGCACCAGCCACACGCCAGCTCCCACGGGCAGCTTCAGCGTTGGCTCCTGTCACACACCTCGCATCCTCGTCCCCAGCCGCTCCATCTCCTCTCTCCCCGCCTGCTCCGAAGACACCTCCTGAGCACCCCGGAAGCACGCGAACGTTTACTTTTATTTTTCCGCTCACTCACCGATCCCGACGTCCTGCCTGCCTGCCTGCCCAGAGCTCCTAGCCTGCCCTGCGGTGTCGTGCTCCCTGTCTCACAGCTGCCGCGTCTAATGTCCTGACCCCATCTGCTGCTGTGCCTTCGTAAACCTTCATTTGCCCTTCCCTTCGTCTTCAGCTGATTTGTTCAAATATTATTTTTTTCCGTCCTGTCTTTTCCGCTTTCACCCAATGGCCGTTTTGAAATACCTGTTCGTCTTTGGGGCTGTCATGAATGCACACATGCAACTATTATACCGAGTTCCATTCATAGATTATTGTTAACGCATTGTGTTTTGTTGTTGTTTAGTTACCACTTGAAGTTAAGCTATCCTGGCAAATACTCAATTGGGATCCCACATAGAAATCATTGTACCCTGCTGGATGACCAATGCCCACATGCAGGCTCGTGCTGAATCCGATGAGCTATAAAGCTCTTTTTCACAGATGTCCAGTCGGGGCACGGGGTAAGAACGTCACGACAACAAACAGTACAGAAGCACGATAGGAGTGCAAAGTATAGGAAAGGTAATAATCACTTAAAATATCTACAAATAAAACGAAACTATTTTTATCTTACCAAGTAAGGCCCACTCTTTCAGAAGCGACCTGGCCACAAGTTATATCTCAACAAAGTGGCTTATCATCATGTGGAAATTTATAGCAGTCTAATCATCTAAACGCAGGGACAGCTGCCACTAAAGGGGGGTCCCCTTTAATTTTTTTAAATTAAATGCAACGAGGCATTAAAGCAATACCAAATAAATGCAAAACATTGTCTGAAGATGAACAGACGAGGAGGCCTGGCGCCAGCGTGGCAACGCAGCCGCTTGGATGGGCACCCCGCCAGCGCCGCCGGGGCCCTGGCACCGCGCCGCGCCTCACGTGGGCCGTGCTTCCCGTGTGCCGCGCGTGCAGCGAGGCCACGCAGGTGACGACGCTGGCGTCGCGCCAGGGAACCGCCGACACCATCGAGGAGGCGTCCGACGAGGAGGACGCAGCGGCGCGCGGCGGCACGCGGGGATGGCGCGATCCCGGCCGCGGCCGCCGCCGGCGCGACGGAGACGACGAGGAGGACGACGGGGAGGAGGAGGAGGGGCGGCGGCTCCGTCGTCGGGGGGCGGCGGGAGCCACCGGGACGTCCGACTACAGTTGCGCGACCGGCGAAGGGGCGACGAGCGACGACGTGGAGTTCGAGGCGGAGGACGAGAGCCCCGCCGAGTTCCCACGCGGCATCGACGAAGCGCCGCCCACCTACAGCAAGGCCGCCAGCCTGGACTCGCTGCCGGAGGCCGGGGTCGTCGTCCTGCGGAAATCGCCGGCGCCGAAGGAGGCGGCGGCAGTGGATTTGGGCGACCGCCCCAAGAGCCTGCTGTCGGTGCAGAGCGGGGATGCGCCCGCACTGGCGCTGTCCCACCAGCACACGGCCAGCGAGCTGCTGCTCAACAGGTGCCGCCCCCCACCTTGCCCCAACCCTCCCCTTGCCCCCCCCCTCTCCCCACCTCGCCCCAACCCCCCTGTCCACCGTGGTCGTTAGAGCAGGGCAGCGCCCGCAGGGCATCTGGGTAATGCAGCGCGAGTGTCGTGATCCCAGAGTACTTTGGTATGCCGCGTGGTTTACGGTTTCATTAAATCTCTAGAGTTGATGATGCTTCTCACACTGATGATGTACAGGCAGTCCCCGGGTTTTATCAACGATAAAATCCCATCGCCGGAAATAGTTGCGCCTCGCCTACCCAATTACTCATTCGTTTTCTCTCACCGTATCGCTGTAAATATGCTCTGCATTCCTCTGATCGCTGTTGCCTGAGACCATGAGCAATCGAAGTGTAATTCTAAGAATATAAAAGAAACAATTGCGTCATGCTACAAAAGGAAAATAATTACGTAACGCTACAAAAAATTCCATTTACCTTCTGCCTTGCTCCGTGGTATTCATCCGCAACCTCACCACGCTGCACTATTTGCGCTGACAGAACTAATGAAACATTTGAGCATACAGTATTGAATTATTTTTTACATAATTTATGGGAGCATATCCGTAATGTTGGATTTCTGTAAGTCGGGTCTTTCGTAACCCGGGGACTGCCGGTATCTGGTGCTAATGGTGTCTCTCGTTAATATTTCTAGTTTTGATGTTTATAGCTGGATGCTCTCTCGTGTGGATGCTGTCTCTAATCCATAATGAAGGTTTTTTTTTGGGTAAGGTCGCGTAAATATGAATGTGTCATTAAACCCACCACCACCAGACAGCCAATTGGGTTTGTCACGGTAAACGAAACGTACTAATTTGTTACTAGCTCCACACACCGGTGTGTTGGAGAGTAAACCCCCAACATTTACAATTTGAATACCGTGACGTTTCGTTGGTGATTACGTCGACGACGTTCCCGCGCTGCGTGTGATGTCTCGTCGTGCGGGTGACGACGTTCCCACGCTGAGTGTGATGTCTCGTCGTGCGGGTGACGACGTTCCCACGCTGCATGTGATGTCTCGTCGTGCGGGTGACGACGTTCCCATGCTGAGTGCGATGTCTCGTCGTGCGGGTGACGACGTTCCCACGCTGCGTGCGATGTCTCGTCGTGCGGGTGACGACGTTCCCACGCTGAGTGCGATGTCTCGTCGTGCGGGTGACGACGTTCCCACGCTGAGTGCGATGTCTCGTCGTGCGGGTGACGACGTTCCCACGCTGCGTGCGATGTCTCGTCGTGCGGGTGACGACGTTCCCACGCTGCGTGCGATGTCTCGTCGTGCGGGTGACGACGTTCCCATGCTGAGTGCGATGTCTCGTCGTGCGGGTGACGACGTTCCCACGCTGCGTGCGATGTCTCGTCGTGCGGGTGACGACGTTCCCACGCTGAGTGTGATGTCTCGTCGTGCGCAGGCTCTTTGAGGACGACGACCTCGACGACTCGGATCGCTTCTACACGGAGCAGACGCGGCTGCTCAAGCTCTTCTTCGCGCTCTACAACACCGTGGTGGCACGCTCCGAGATGATGTGCTACTTCATCATCATCCTCAACCACATGATCTCGGCCTCCAGCATCACGCTGGTGCTGCCCATCCTCATATTCCTGTGGGCCATGCTGTCCGTGCCGCGGCCCAGCAAGCGTTTCTGGATGACGGCTATCGTGTACACCGAGGTGCGTGCCCGCGTGCAGGAAGACGCGGCACAAACAATACGAACCAAAGCGATTTCACAACCCGTGAGAGTCTGGTTCAGTGTCAGCCGACTGCCCGGAGTCTAACCTAGAACCTTGGTCAAGTTGGCTCAGCACTCTTCTAACAATGCCATTGTTCCTAAACTAAACTATAAACAAAATTTTTTATTTACAAGGTCAGGCCCACTGAGCTATTAGCTCTTTATCAGAAGCCACCTGGCCACAAATGATAGCTCAACGAAGTGGCTTATCACACGTGGTAATTTTTAGGTGCAGCCAAATCTAAATGCACTTTGATTCTAAATGTAGAGGGAAAAACTGGAAGATCCAGAGAAATAGCCACACGACCACCAAATATACAACAGGCGTCAGGGTTGGGATCGAACTCATGTCTTCCTGCATACCAGGCGAGGGAGATCACATCTCGCCGCCACGGCGCCCGCTGCTGTGTGCGGTATGGGAACGCGGTGGCCGGCCGTGTCCGCGTGTGTGCAGGTGACGGTCGTCATCAAATACTTCTTCCAATTCGGCTTCTTCCCCTGGAACACGATGGTGAGGCTTGCCCTGAGCCTGGACAAGCCCTTTGACCCGGCGACCATCATCGGCGTGGAGAAGAAGGAGGGATACGTTTACTACGACCTCGTGCAGCTGCTTGTGCTCTTCTTCCACCGCTCCATCCTCAAGGTGCGTGTGTGCGCGTACGTACGTCTGTGCGTACGTGACTGCACGCGTTGCGGGGAGCTGCGGTGGAGCGGTCAGCGCACCGCACCGTGAACCCGGCGGCCCGAGTTCGATTCCCGCTCACGGCTAACATCGGTGACGAAATATCTGAATTGGTCCTGGGCCTCGCCTAGGTCAAGTCGGCTTTAAATGAGCACCTGGTAGGGTACGTGAACATCAGCACTTGGGAGACGTAGGCGGCCGGACGTGGTGCTGGCCTCACCGTCCTTTAATCGGTGCTCGCTAACGGAGCTTGCCGGTACGTGCGTACGTACGCGTGTGTGCGCGCGTGCGCCGCTCGATGACGGCGCTCAGTGCTACGGCCTTTGGGACGACGCCGAGGAGGAGCAAGCGACCCCGGGCGAGGAGGCGAGCGCCGGCGGCGGGGACGGCTCCCCGGCGGCGCCCGGCAGCCGCAAGCCGTCGTGCCAAGAGGCGGCGCGCCCGCTCGGCGAGCGGCCCCGCAGGGCCAGCGCGGAGCCCGCCCCCTCCGTCTCCATCGCGGGGCCGCCCCCTCCGGGCCCGCCGGCCGTCGCGGGGCCGCCCGCCATTCCGTCCGGCCCTCTGCTGGCCGTGCCGCGCGGCCCGGGGCCGGGCGGCGCCGGCTGCCACTCGGGCGGCCCCCGGCGCAAGAGTTCGGGGATCTCTCAGCTGTCGGGCCACAGCTCGCGGCCAGGTGAGCCTCCAACGCGGGCCGACGGCGACGCCTCGTTCGCCGTCCGACGCGGACCGACCGCCGCGGGCGCGCCTCTTTGACCCCGTCGCAACCGATAGTCTCAGCCCGGCCACCAAGGGCCGCCGCGGAGAGTTTGCGATTACGTGGGTCGCCCTTAGCGCGGCTCCTTCCGGCGCTGAGAGCTCGGACACGTTCTGTTTGGTTGCCGCGCGTCTGGCACCTGTCAGAGCGGAGCTCGCGAGACGAAGCGCCACCATATCCTGCGGCTCGGTGGCAGTCGAAGGGACCTCAGAAGTATTTGTATTCCGGCAACGATGAGTTTACGTCTCATCGTTTTCACGTCGTTGCCAAATAGGGGGGCATTATTATCCGCTTTACGCCGTCGACAAAGTTGTTTATTATTGCTCGTGAGTTGCTCGATGACCAAGTCGCTGCTCGTGCCGTGCGCTGCTCGTGCATGGCGGAGGGACTACTCTGAGTGGTGTAGTGGTTCTATCCCATGTTGACCGTGTATGCCTCTACCACTCGTCTCTCCACCACCTATGAAACTATAAGTACCCATTAGGTTTTTATTTTATTGCCTTCTGTAATAATGTGTTTAAAATGTGTGTGTAAATATAAATTGTACTTATTTTCCTCTATTTAGCATTATTCTTCCTCATAAAATTTTATAATTTGTGATTTATGAAGACTTTACATTATATTTGAGTGCCGGAACGTATCTCCTGTATTGTAGTTCGTTCTTACGGAAAATAGCTGATCACATAACGTCGAATCAGCTAAAGTCGTGTTTTACAGGAACGTAACCCCGAACTTAAACTGATTCTTACCAGTCAAGTTATTTTCCAGAGCCGTTCTCTAATGTGGGGGCAATGCGCGAGTTGACTTCTTTGGGTGGCAGATTTGTGCCAGGAAATGGCGCCACGCGTCGAGGCAAAAATAAAATGACGACGTTACCCATCGTGACTTTCCACCCAGCTGCGCAATGAGAACGTGAACAAGTCGAGGACATGCGATCGGAGCGCCCCGTTTCCCGTCTCGCGCCCCCCCCCCCCCCCGCCGGCCGGGTCACAGGGAGCAGTCGGAAGGGCAGCAGCCGGAAGGGCAGCAGAATGCCGACCCCGCCGGCCCCGCGCACCCGGAAGGATCTGCTGATGATGAAGGCGCAGGAGCTGGCGATGCGGTGTCGCAACTTCGTCATTGCCCGGTCTGCAGCAAAGACAACGTCACAGTGTCACCGCCTCGTGCTTCCTTTGCCAACTCTTCCCCAACATCCCAAGCGTAGCTCCCTCTCTGGGAAGCAGCCCTGCGGCTCTCCATGGAATAATATTCATTAACAAGTGCAAATGTAAAAGTCGGCGAAGCCACTGATGTGGTGTTTCGGCCACTTGGCTAAAGCACCGGCACGCACTGACGACACCGCTTAATCGGTCGGCGGCTTACGTTCGGTGCGGGAAAGTGTGGGTACTCTCCTCTTCCAAGAGTCCGTGAATCCACTCGCTCACGTTACTTACTCACGTGAGTGACGTGAGTGAGTGACGTGAGCGAGTGAGCAAGTGACGTCAGCGAGTGACGTCAGTGAGTGAGTGACCGTCCGTGCGGCCGCCCCCGTCTCACCGCTGTGCTGTGTGTGCGTGCTGCACCCAGAGTGCTGCAGGTGTACCGCCCCATCCGCCAGTTCTTCTACGACCTCATCCACCCGGACTTCAGCCCCGTGACGGACGTCTACGCCCTCATGTTCATGGCCGACGTCGTCGACTTCATCATCATCGTCTTCGGATACTGGGCGTTCGGGGTCCGCATCCCACTCCTCTGCGCACCGCGACACTCGCTGGCGCGGAGTTCGCGTGATGAACCGGGACCAGCGTGGCGCGTTGTGGGGGGGTGGGGGTGGGTGTTTCGTGTTAAACCGTGAATGTAAACCCCTCTCCTCTCGTGAATAGTGGCAACAAAAGTAATAACATCAACTTGTAACCCGGCGTAGCACACAGTATTCGCTCCTCGCTCTCGTAGAGCGAGCGACTCGGAGGTGAGAGGAGCGACAGATCGGAGGGAAGGGCGGCCTCGTGGGGAGCCACAGTTCTGCTGTACCACCTCGTCTCCCATGGGGAAAGGAGTTTTGCAACATTTGTGGCGATCCGCCAACTATCGCGTCCGTTCGTGCTGGGCTGCAGGCGTACGCCACCCTTAACCCGGCTAATGATGGCGGACAGCTCTTTGTCAATTAACGGCTGAGGGTTGTTTGACCATACTTCACCTCAACTGGTCAGTGCTGGGCTGTTGAAGAAAGTGCCCAAGATCGATTCAGATATTTCTCACCACCGATGTTAGCCGTGGCCGGGAATCGAACTCGGGTTGCCAGGGTTCGTAGCACGCAGTGCCCTAACTCCTGCACCGCCACTAAACCCCTCAGTCCTCTCAGAGTAAGCCAACTAGAGACCGTGGTGTGCTCTCTGTGGATTGTGGGACTACAAGAGGTCCAGAAATAATCCCGGGTTAGGCCGGGGATGCGTTCCTTGAAGGTGCAGCGACGAATATCGAAACGACGTCAATCAAATAACATTTTATTCGAGAGCGAAGCAAATACAATGGAGGGAACGATGGAACTGCGTCTACCAGTCATCCCGGTCAGTCAGCCCATGGCACCTGCTGGGTCTGTCCCGTGACCTCCTGTCAGCGAGCCTTCGACACTTTAACGTGGCCCCAAAGTGCACTTGGCCTGGCACAGGCGCCGTGGTGACATCACCGCCACTTAGCGACGAATGGCGTCCGTCGGTATCGGTATTGGCGAGTGAGTATCGGCGGTCTGACTGCCTCCCCAGAAACACTCGGCGGCTGCGGACATCGCGTCCTCGCTGTCCGAGGACCAAGTGCCCCAGGCCTTCCTCGTCATGCTGCTGCTGCAGTTCAGCACCATGGTGGTGGACCGCGCGCTCTACCTGCGCAAGACCGTGCTCGGCAAGGTCATCTTCCAGGTCGTGCTCGTGTTCGGCATCCACTTCTGGATGTTCTTCATCCTGCCCGGCGTCACCGAAAGGTGCGGCAGCGGCGGCAGCTCCCAGTGCCTCGCACCACTACTACCACCACTGCTACCACCACTACCACCACCGCTACCACCACCACTACCACCACTACCACCACCACTATCACCACCACTACCACTACCACCATTACCACCACTACCACCACCGCTACCACCACTACCACCACTACCACCACCGCTTCCACCACCACTACCACCACCACTACCAACAATAACAACCGCCATTCGCCACTAAGTGGCGGTGACGTCACCACGACGCTTGTGCCAGGCCATGTGCACCTTGAGGCCACGTGAAGTGTCGAACGCCCACTGGCAGGTTTTTGTGAGCGTCGCTCCCCGCTCTCCATTGTTGTTGGAGGGCGACTGCCTCCAACTGCCCAGTAGCGTCCTTCACGAGCCTCCTCCACAGAGGCCGATCTTGACACCGCTGGTACCAGTCATCGGCAAGTACACTCAGCTCCACATCCTCCTGTACCACATCACTCCATCTTTTCCCTAGCCCGTGCCGTGCCCGTTTAGCCCCCTCGATCCGGCCAAACAAAAGCTGTTTAGGCATGTGGTGGCTGGGCATGCGGGCTACATGGCCCAGCCAGTGCAGCCTTGCCTGCCGGAGGAGCTCACCGATGGGACTTTGTCCAAATCTTTCAAGGATTTGTGAGCTCCTCACACAATCCAGCCTGGTTAAACCCAGGATGGATCGTAGGCAGGCCAGCCCATTAGGGTGATCCACGTTTCGGAAGCCTAGAGAAGGGAGGGAATGACTGTGGCTGAGAAGGCCTGAAGCTTCGTGCGGAGCGACAGACTAGGTAGCTTCCACACAGCGTTACGCAACTGATGAAAAGATAATGCCGCTCAACTGATTCGGAGTGAGACTTCTGCTGTTAAACCGGAGCCGGTCATGAGTACACTGCCCAGGTATGGGAAACTCTCCACTCTCTCCACAACTGCCCTATCACCAATTGAGTTGTGGGAGTGGAGTGTCCGATGGTACAAAATACCCAGGCTGGTGCTTAGTTTTGGTGGGGCTGATGGTAAGTCCCCACCTCTTAGTGGCAAGCTCCAGGTTCAGCAGCAGCACCTCTAACTCCTCCTCTGAGTGAGCAGCAATTACCAGATCATCGGCATACATAACATGTTTGAACAATAGGGAGCCATCCCTTGACCGTACCCAGGCATCGATCAGCCTCCCATTGTATCTGTTACAGATGTAAATTCCTCCACTACAGCTATTGAAGGCTTCACGAACTACGTGGTCGAAATAGATGTTAAATAATGTGGGAGCCAGGGGACATCCCTGTCGGACTCCAAGGTGAACCTGGAATGGCTCCGACTCCCGGCCACGTAGTTTTACCGGGGCCCGCTCACCATAATGAAGGTCCTTAATGATCGTGAGCAGAGGGTCAGCGACTCCGAAAGCACCAATAACAACCCAGAGCCCAGGCCTACTGATGGTATCATAGGCCTTGACCAGGTCAATAAAGCAGAGATGTAGGTCTTGTTGGAATTCCCTACACCTCTGCTGTAGCAGATGGACAGAAAATATGGCATCTGTGCAGGACCGCCCTTTCCTGAAACCGCATTGGGGCTCCGCAAGCCTCTCGTCAGCGTGCCTAGCAAGGCGATGTTGAATAATCTTTGCCAGTACCTTTCCCGGCACACTGAGGAGTGAGATGCCCCTGTGCGGTTCCCCTTCTTAAAGAGGGGGACCATCAGGGCATCCTTCCAATCCTGCGGAACCCGTCCAGTGGTCCAGACTGTTATGATGTCATGTAGGGCAGTCTGTGCACAAACGCCACCCTCAGCATTTTGCTTGGGAGATGATCTCTACCCGGTGCTTTTTCTAGTCTCAGGCTCTGGATCACATTCAGTACTTCCTCAACAGATGGCACCTCAGCCAGCCACTCACAGGGGGTGACTTCTTATTCCAATAATTGAGGCACAGCAGCCTCGACAGGGTCATCCCCACTTTGTCCCACGTTGTTTTCCGGGCTGAGGGATTTCCCCTCCCACAGGACCTCACAGAAATGCTCAGCAAATCTGCAAACTTGTTCCTGGGGGTCGGAGATTGGATCACCATTTTTTCCCCTAATGATGGTAATAGGTGTGGTGCTGCAGGTTACTTTTTTGATGGAATTAAAGAGCGATTTGTGATCGCGGGTGATTGAGGCAGACTATCTCCTCAGCAACCCGTGACCACCACCCATACTTGCAGCACTTCACGGCTCTCCGAACCTCCGAGCGAAAGCTGCGGTAAGCCTCCTCATTCTTCGATGTGGGATGCTGTAGCCGATGAGAGGGGGCCTGTCGCTTTTTCCCAGCTTGAACACCTCCTCTGTCAGCCAGTGTTTCTGGGGAGGTCTGGACCGTGTACCCAAAGCAGCCATTGCAGCTGCATGAGCCACAGTCCTAAACCTCGCCCATTTCCCCTCGACATCAGGAGGAGTGGGGGACGATGCCAACCCCAGCCGCAAGCGATGATTAAATTGTCGCTGGCAACTTTCATCAGCTAGTTGAGACCATACCACTAAGGGTTCGAATGGGGTCCTGGGTGTACATCCACCACCGGAGTGGAAGAATGGCAGGTGCATCTTACAGATGACAAGTCGATGGTCAGTGGGCAGATCAGCTCCACGGTAGGTCCTGGTGTCAATGACATGGGCCCGCATCTGCTGTTCTTTCATGGTGTAGTCCAGCAGATGTTCTTGCTTCGACCTGGCATGCATCCATGATGTTGGCTGCTGTGGTGGTTACAAACGCAATGAGGGGAAAGTCCAATTTAAATTGGCCCTCCCCCCACGGCACTGCCCACCACAGCGTTGCCGCCCGGCACCACGAGGAGGTAGGGGGTTGTTTTTTCCGGACTACTACCACCACGACTACCACCACCGCTACCACTACCACTACCACCACCAATACCTCCACCACTACCTCTACCGCTACCACCACTACCTCCACCACTACCTCCACCACTACCTCCACCGCTAATCAACCACTACAACCTCCACCGCTACCACCACCACTACCTCCACCGCTACCTCTACCACTACTACCACCACTACGACCTCCACCACTACCACCACTACCTCCACCACTACCACTACCTCCACCACTACCACCACCACTTTCTCCACCACTACCACCACTACCACTACCTCCACCACCTCCACCACTACCTCCACCACTACCACCACTATCTCCACCACCTCCACCACTATCTCCACCACTGCCTCCACTACCATCACCACCTCCTCCTCCACAACCACCACCACTTCTTCCACCACCACCAATATTACCCACCATGTGCCAGGCCAGGTGCACGCTGATGCCACGTGAAGTGTGAAAGGCTCGCTGGCAGACCAAGGTGCCATGGGTTGACTGAGATGATTGGCGGACGCACCACCGGTGCCCCCTACTGTGCCAAGTTGGAACCCCCACCACCACTTCCACCACTACCACAACAACCAAAACCTCGATCCTCAATGGGGTCGCTACCCCTGAGGTTAAAACAAATTATAGGGGAATGCCTCCGACTACTGGAAGCGGGACAGCTACGCGGCGTAAACGCCTTGCCTTGAGCGGTGGATTATTACGCAACCCGAGGCTCTTCATGTCCTGGGAAGACTTCGAGGATGACCAGGACAGCCGCCTCGAGTCGCGGAAGATCCTGGCAAAAGCAGCACACAAGTGGCGTTCGTGAACTCTACACAGCGGCCACAACAGTGTGAAGTTCGTTTGAATGCCTTTCACTCATGGACAACAGCCCCACGTCCTTGAGCCGTATCCTCATGTCTACCCCGGCCCCAGCCCCTACCCCCACACGAGGATCGGCAAACATTGAAATGATTGCGACGCAACGACTCAGGCTCTCCGAGCATCATCAGCAACTCTTCATCAGCAACTCTTCATCAGCAACTCTTCACCAGTAATTCTTCATCAGCTAGTTCATAGTTCACAAATGTGCAGTTGGCCAACTCTTTGAGTATGTTGCCGTTCCTCACGGCAGCTGTTTCCTGAACCCGTTACCCCCCCCCCCCTGCACATTGTTGCTGTGTCAGGGCAGTCGCTAATCACCAAGGTGGGCGGCGAGTGCTGCGTGTTGTGCCTGTGGCTGGCGCGCTGCGCTTCGGACCCTGCGGCCCGAGTTCAAGTCACACTTACGGCTAATGCGAGCGACGAATATCACAACCGGTTCTGGGTCACCCCTATGTCGATTCAGCCTTAAATGGGTACCTGGTGCGGCGTGTAAACATTAGCATATCGGAGGCATAGACAGCCGGGCGTGGTGCTGGCAACCCCCCCCCCATGTCAGCCTTAATCGGTGCTCGTTCACAGCACTTGCCTCTACAGTCTGTGTAGGCAACACGGGGGATCTTTGTCTTTGTGCACCCCTGTCAACAGATTAGATTAGTTGTTATTTCAACCTGTGACATCTCTACATAACAGCACCCCTCAACCTTGAACCTCTGTCACAAGATAACTCTTAACCCGATGCAACAATTGTCAACCTTTAAACATTACACAACAGCCTTTAAATTAGCGCTCCACAATACTCAAAACCCTGAACGCAATTGCCCTTGGCTCGCATATTAACTCTGTGTGCAGGTTCTCTAGGCAACGTAACATCCTTGCGTAACAATTCTCAAGTACGGGCCCAACTCCGGGCCTTGTTCACTTTTGTACAATTCTGTGGGTTTTTCTGTGTAGAAATGGACAGACATAGTGGTTAGCACACCACGTGACAAATCCAGCAACCGGAGTTCAATTCATCCTGACCACGGCGAACAACAGAGGCAATTATCTGGACTGGTCCTGGGCCTCCTCTAGATCAACTCAGTCTTAAAACAAGTACCTGGTGCCATATATTAAAAAATAATCAGCACTGGGGAGACAAAGGTTGGAGAGTGCGGTGTTGGCCCAAACACACCCTCGCGTACCATGCCAGTCTTATACAACAATAATAGCAGTGATTTCAGCTTGTAAGAGTTCCGCACGTAATGCGCTCCCTCTCGGAGAGAGAGCGACTCGGAGGCACGAGGAGGAACCAAAGGCAAGCGGGAACGCAGGCAGCCGGTGCGCCGGTGCCAAATACCCCCCTCCCCCCCGAAGCTCTGCATTCCTCTACGTATGAATGCGTTATCGACCAATTCATGGGTGTTCACACGTGGGAGGAAACCGGAGCACCCAAATAAAACCCAGGCGAGCGAGTTGGCAACACTGTATCCCATGCAGACGGAACAGGTGGAGTTCACGTTTTAGCCATACCACATTCTCGCGACGAGAAGGGGAGTTTCACGACATCTGTGCGTGATCCACCAACCCTTGCTGCTGCCACGTGCAGCGTGGCCACTGGTACCCGGCTACAATAGGTCCTGGCTAATAGCGCGTGTCCCGACGGTCCATACGGCAAAATGGGGGGGATCTTTGCTTTTGTCTTTGTGTTTTGTTTGCGCGTCTGGCATGCAGGAAGTTCAACCTGAACACAGTGGCCCAGCTGTGGTACTTTGTGAAGTGCGTGTACTTCGGGCTGTCCGCCTACCAGATCCGCTGCGGCTACCCGACCCGCATCCTGGGCAACTTCCTCACCAAGAAATACAACTACATGAACCTCTTTCTGTTCCAGGGGTGAGCGCTTCACTCACCGCCTCCCAGCGCCCAGCTACCCTCCACGTCCCTTGACCACCCCGAGGAAGTCTGGCCCTAGGCCAAACTCTTTGTACTAAATTTGAGAACTCGATTCGGTTTGACGTTGCATCCAACAACCTCATGCCTTTTCACCGGGATGCTGCCGTGGCGTGATGGTCAGCGCGCCGGCAATGTGGAGGTCACCAGTTTGGTCTCCTGACGCGGGAGTTGAAACATCGGAGCAAGTTTCTTAAATCCACCGCCCCCCCTCCCCCCACCATTGTCTCTGTCTACCCAGCAGTGTGAGTAGGTTCCCCAGGTTCCGTGTGGTGGTGTAATCATAATCAGTTTTTATACTACAGGAGGAATCCGAGGAGCTATAAAGTTCTTTTTCGCAGATGTCCAGTAGGAGCGGGGAAGAACGTTAGGAACTTCCACCTCTTACAAAATGCCTGAGCAGCGTGTAAGAGTAGACCAAATAACTTCTTGAGTGGCTCTCTAGAGCTCCCTCTGGTGGAGTTCCTTCAGCCAGCCATGGCTTGAGCAAGGAATTGCAGGGCTCCACCTATATTTTTTCTGTTACCTAACTGTTCACCGATCTCCTTAATCCTCATCGACACAATAAGCCCTCAACCCTGAGCCTGGCGTTCAATGGCAGCACTTGACCCTACTAACACAAGCCATCTAGCCACCAGTCGAGCGCGGCGACCTCTGAGGCCACGACCCCGTGATGCCACGACCCCGTGAGGCCACGACCCCGTGAGGCCACGACCCTGTGAGGCCACGACCCCGTGAGGCCACGACCCCGTGAGGCCACGGCCCCGTAAGGCCACGTCCCAGTGAGACCATGGCCTAGGTAAACGTTTTGCTCGTTGGTACGGCCTGCAGTGGGGGCAGGGCTTGGATATTTTTGGAACCAAAGAACCTCCTTGCAGGTGATAGCCACATTTATTGCTTAAATAATTTTACCACCCCGGTGCAAATGTCTTATCACTAAACCCCAAAGCAATAACAACATCATCCCCTCCATACTTTATAATACTTATGGCCGTTCTGGATTACGAAACAATCTTAACAGATGCTGGAGGGAAATGGGGAGCATCAACGTTGGCTCCCCGGTGTATGTACGTACGTTGAACTTCTTTCACACCGTACGTAGCCAACCCTGCTAATCGGAGGTACGGGGAAAGGACAATAAACTAAACATAAAAAGTAGTTTGTAAGAAATTAGTTTTCAATCTAGACGTAAAAATCCTCAATCGGCTCGTACGCCGCGCCGTTCGGCACGATGTCACGCGCGGTTTTTCTCCGTGCGCCGGGAGCTTCTTCATTCCGGTTGTTGGAGAGGCTCCTGGGCGCGTGGAAGCGAAATGTCGGACATTGTTCTGAACGACGCGCCGCCCGATCCCCCAACGCGCGTCGGAGAGCCGCACAGCGCGATGGCGGCAACCCACGGAGGAAGCGTCGACGCGCTTCCCCGCCCGCTCCCTCGTGCGTACGTGAGCAGGTTCCGCCTGGTACCCTTCCTGATCGAGCTGCGCGCTATCATGGACTGGGTGTGGACGGACACCACGCTCAGCCTCTCCAGCTGGATCTGCATCGAGGACATTTATGCCAACACCTTCATTCTCAAGTGCTGGCGCGAGTCCGAGAAGGTGGGGCGCAGCGGACCGTGGGCGTGCAGGGGTCATGCGGAATGGGCTCGCTTGGCCCCGCCAGCCACTAGTCGTGACGTGCCCTGATAGGCCAAGGGTCGCCGATTGCATCGGCCGGTCCACCGTTCATGGTACAGGGTCGGGGGGAGGGGCCACCCCGCGCTCTTCCATTGTTGGACGTTACTTTCGTTGATTAAAATATGTATTTCCTCAACATTGTATAACATTGTAAATATTGCAGTACTGATGCAACTCTTTTGGTGGCAGATGAAACATAATGCAGAATGGAAAATGGACTTTTAGACTGGGAGAGTCTGGTCTTTGTTACGATAGGGTATAGCGAGCCCCGTGCTGATGTCAGGGGATTGAGCCACACGCGATCGCAGCGGCCCCTCTGGTCCACGGCCTCGCCCCGGTCGCCAATGACTGCCCAAAATATCCGTCCCAGTCACAAGTCGTTGTTTGGCCCTCGTTGGCATATTGCGGTTATATATCCTTAGTTCGGAGTGGCCACGTGGCAGACACTCCTTGCGGGGTTGACAAAGAAAGTTCCACCACTTAATGTGGATCAGGTGCCCGCTGAAGGCACTCGAGCAAGTTCTATGGCATCGTGTTGCAGGGGCTGTCATCAGGCATGATGTGATGTCACACTGCTATCTGTGAGAGTTCCGCACATACTGTGCGTATGTTGAACTTCTTTCGCACTGGGGGGAAGGACAACAGACTAAGTACAAAACACGGAATTTACTCTTCTATCTGACATTTGTGTGAAACAAAGCAATTGAAAATTATAGTAATTAAAGGAACGTGAACCGATCAAAATGTTTCGTGCGCACTCGGATGTGGCCATTGGTGCGAGCCCTGCCGTGCACGCTCCGCTCTGCTCTTTACCCCCCGGGCTCGCAGAGGTACCCCCAGCCGCGCGGGCAAAAGAAGAAGAAGATGGTGAAGTACGGCATGGGCGGCATGATGGTCTTCCTGCTCATCTGCATCGTGTGGTTCCCGCTGCTCTTCATGTCGCTCGTCAAGTCGGTGGCCGGGGTCGTGAACCCGCCCATCGACGTCTCCGTGTCGCTTTCTCTCGGCGGATACGAGGTGGAGTTGGGTGCGGGGGAGGGGGCGGTGGCCGCCTGACGGCATGGGTGGGGGGGGTGGTTTGCGTTCGCGACGCCGTCAATGTCAAGGTTAAAGATGCAGCCCTGTTAATTCTCGCATGTATGTGGGTGTGTATGTTGAACTTCTTTCACGCACCGTATTTCGCAAACCGCGCTAATCCGAGTTGCGGGGCAAGGACAACAAACTAAACACGAAAATCAGTTTTACAGAAATTAGTTTTAAATCTCTGTGAGGATTTAAAAGTGCACAGCTCCCAGTGGCTCACTAGCACCACGCTGGCAGAAGGCCCTCCCACTCTCGAGGGAGCTCCGGAAGGCCGTATTTTGTCCGACCATTTTTCACATTGGCCGGACGTCTCAAAAGCGATGGGAACACACCCACACTTTACCCCACCGCACGCGACCTGCAGATGCACTCACTGTGGTGGACCCAGTAGCACTGCTCGGTGGACAGAGGTGGGTGGGGGGGGTTCAGAAATCCGCAACGTTTCAATGGCCCCGCCGGCAGGTGGAACCTGTGACCTCTTGGAACGCCGCTGTGGCGGTAACTGCGATAACCAGCGACATGAGAGGCTTTTTGTTTACTGTACACCGCACCTCCGATTAGTGAGATTGGTGCGAAAGCAGTTCAACATACACACATAAAACGGTATGTTATACTTAGTTTGCTGGATATACGTTTGAACGTAACATCACTTTGCATTATGATGATTATTTGCATTGTAGGATCATCGGGACACACAATGTGATTCGTAATGCCTGTCGCTGAAACTACCATGTTAAAGGGTCATCTTTCCCCCTTATAAGTTTTTGAATAAATGTAAATTGTGCTCTCTGCTTCTCACACTTCCCGTGTCTCTGTCTGCATCTCACAGTCGCTGTATCTCACAGCCGCTGTACATGATGAGTGCCCACATCTCTCTCTGTGTCGCTCTGTGTCTCTCTCACAGCCGCTGTACATGATGAGTGCCCAGCAGCAGTCCCTGGTTCGCTTCTCCGAGACGGAATACAAGAAACTCACCAATACATTCGGAAACCAAGCGGTAGGGCACACCCAGCCTCTCCCTGCGGGCCTCATCGTGCAGGGCCCGTCTAGGATTCAAACCCAGATTATCAGAGGTGCTGCTTTAATGGCTTTCACGTGGCCATTGTGCCCATAAGTTTGCCAACTGCCCCTCGAGGATGACGTCGAAGTGTCTCCCTCTAGAAACGAGCAACCAGGCAGCACTCGCCTCCCGGTTTGGTCCCGATCCAGTGGCGGAAATTCCACATTCCCTCGTGGGGATCAGTCCATCCATGGCATGACCACAGCTGTGAGCCAATGGCGTGGCCCACCTCGAGTGCATTTTGCCGCTCGTTGCAGAGGTTCGCGGTTGAGCCCCGAGGCCTCCCTGGTTAATATTGCGGCCTGTGTGTTCACCATCACACTCGCGCCGTCTGCTGCACAGCGTACGTTAAAGATCCCGTGACATTATATAGCCTGTGTTGGTAAAAATTTTATCAATACTTGTAAATTACTAAATCGGGAATCCACGCAGAAACACATCGTCCCCTGCTGGCAGGCTAATGCGCACTTGCCGGCCAGTGCCGCCTTCACTTTGTGCTACGTAGGGACAGCTGCCGCTGGGGGTCCTCTGTGGCACGGCGCCTTGAGATCTACTGCACAGGAGGTGCGTTATTAATATGAAACCGATGACGATGGTGATGTCTATCCATAAATTGATACTCTATAAAGCCCCCAAAGGGACGATGGGCCGGGCCGGATGTGAACCTGCGTCCCGAGCGCGAGGTGAGCGCTTTAACCGCGGCGTGGTTTACCCGGCGCAGTCGGCGATGCAGTTCATCACCGTCTACTCGGCAGAGGACATCACGACGGCGCGACTGGCCGGGAACTCGACGGCTGTGTGGGGGATCAGCCCCCCCAGCCGCAACAAACTCATCCAGGAGCTACTTAGCAACGCGTCCGGCATCACCTTGCGCTTCTACTGGAAAATACAGCGGTGGGCACTCCACACGCCGCGCCATCATCGCGCGCCCCTCACTCCGCACGTCACTGCCTTAGGCCCTGCCGTGCCACGCCAAGCCACACTTGACCGTGCCAAGGCACCCCGTGCCCATCACACCTTATGCGCTCTTACGCACCTCCGAATAGCACCTCGGAATAGCGCGGTTGGTTACGTTTGGTGCGAAAGAAGTTAAACATACGTACGTAATATGCATCGCTGCGCGTCGCTGTATCATTGCACTCTTCCCGGCCATACCACACCGAACCATGACATGCCAAATCATGCCATACCCGTGGCACCATACCTTAGCGTGCCATACTACACCGTGGCTCACCGACCACACTCGACCGTACCACGCCTCGCCTCACCACGCCAAGCCGAGCGGCAAACGGCATTTTAATCGACGAACTGAAGCGTGCGCCCGTGATACGGTTGGATGTCCGTGTCCCCGCATCTCGCCCATGTCCCCGTTTATCCGCAGTGACCCGAAGATGGGGGGGAAGTCGGAGGTGTCGCGCGAGAAGCACACCATTGAGATGAACGCCACTCACCCGGCACGCGCACAGATCGCTGCCATGCTGCAGGACAGCAGCACGCACAGCGCTGTGTATGGCCTGCACCCTGCACCATTCATTCTGCACCCGGAACTACTCACTGGTTCTTCATGTTCTGCAGATGTAGATGCCATTGTTTCTTCATCTTCATGTTCTGCAGATGTAGATGCCATTGGTTCTTCATATTCCTGTTCTGCAGATGTAGATGCCACTGATTCTTCATGTTCTGTAGATGTAGATGCCACTGGTTCTTCACGTTCCGTAGATATAGATGCCACTGGTTCTTCACGTTCTGTAGATGTAGATGCCACTGGTTCTTCACGTTCTGTAGATATAGATGGCACTGGTTCTTCACGTTCTGTAGATGTAGATGCCACTGGTTCTGAGACATGATAGGGGTTGATAATGTTTGTGAAAATCAGAGAGAACGTCGTAGTGAACCGCACAGCAACAACACAACAACAGACAATTGTGGTGGCCCAGGCAGGAATGTTGGGAATTCTGGGTAATGACACCGAACAACCACCGCCATCGTTTGTGCGGTGGTTGAACTTACGACTCTCGGTCCGAACGGGCAATCGGACATACGGACAGGTTTGTTCCTATCTCTGAAAGTTTGTAAGTCTAATGTTCGTAAGTAGAGGAGTTCATGTACTTTCCTCTCTCTACTGCACATCAACCTCCTTTCACTCTACGCTCCCGCTCCACCTCAGCATCACCACCATCATTCTACCATTCCCTCGTCTATCCTCCCTTCCCACCTCCTCTCGACCCCTATAATCGCTACTGGATACCTGCAGTTCGGTGTGCTCCGAGTCTACGTGTGTTCACGAGGGAATATAAGACTCACTACTTCATAATTGCTTCCCTTTGAGTGTATTTTTGCCATTCGGTATTTTACATTATTTTTAATCTTTAAATTTGTTTGTACAATCTTTTTATACCCCCTTGAGTGGCATTGATATTACATTTCAAATAAAACCTCACCCCGAGCTATAAATGCCCTGATGGTGGCATTGTCTTTGTGCTGGTCGCTTTTTGGCATCCTCTGGTCTAACACTTTGAGACGAGGCTCTAAAGAAAGCTGCCTCTGGCGGGGACCAATCAGTTTCAAAGATAATGCATCTTATACTACCAGAGCATGTTTTTGTTTGCATGTTCACAAGTATCTGTGGCTAATGCAGACAGGATTCCTTGCAAAAGGTTTCTGTTTGGTGTGTTAACATCTTAACACAACTGTTTTATTGCCTTAAAGACCTTAACCCTTTCAGCTTTAAACCGACATTTCTTAAAAGGTAAATAAACAAACATGTATCAGCAATAACGTTTGCCTAATTGAATCACAAACAGTCAAGTATGAGTGTGTGTGTGCCAGTGCATTGGACACGTGGTTCGCACTCAGCGCTACGCTGCGCTACAAACCCGGCAGCCCGAGTTCCATTCTCGCTCACGGCCAACATCGGTGACGATTATTTGAATAGGTCCTGGGCCTCAAATGAGCACCTTGTGTGGTGTATAATCATCCCCACTGGGGATACAAAGGTGGTCAGGCGTGGTGTTGGGCACCCACCCCCTCGTGTGCCGTGCTGGCATTCATAGATACTCGCTAACAGCACTTGCTCTAACAGTCTGTTAAAGGCTATGTGGGGAATCTTTGTCTTTGTTTGCTTCGTGTGTGTGCAGGCTGATCAAGAACCTTTTCCCTCCGTACCTGAAAGCGCCCGGTGGCCCGGACTCAACACCCGTGCGACAGATGCTGCCAGGTGACTCCCACGAGCCCTCGTGCCCAGGCCTCACACCTGGACCCCCCACTACCTGTCCTGCATCTCCCATGAAGGACCGTCGCATGGCAGCCTTTGGCAATTTGTCATTTTAAAAAAACTGGCCATCAAAACCACCCTGCTTGCACCACGGTTTGTATGCACCAGGGAAATATTTGTGACTTCATCATCCAATACGATCAGAAGCCTTGCTGCCAAGCCAAACAAAAAAATGTATAGCAGCCAAATACTCTAAATACACGTTTCTAAATGTGGAGGAAAAAAAACGGAGGACTCAGGGAGAACATATAAACTCCAAATATACAGCAGCAGGCGTCAGTCTGGGGAGGAACCCACGACCTCCTGCATATCAGGCGAGGTAGTTAAAATCTAGCCACCGTGATGATGATAAGAGAGAGACGCAGACTCCAAATATACAGCAGCAGGCGTCAGTCTGGGGAGGAACCCACGACCTCCTGCATATCAGGCGAGGTAGTTAAAATCTAGCCACCGTGATGATGATAAGAGAGAGACGCAGACTCCAAATATACAGCAGCAGGCGTCAGTCTGGGGAGGAACCCACGACCTCCTGCATACCAGGCGAGGTAGTTAACATCTTGCCAACATGGCGCCCCTGCGATGAGACAATCATCCAATCAGAGCCGCAGGCACTTGGCTCGGTGGAATTAAGCAACAAGTCGTGTTTTCCTAAGTTAAGTGAAAGCCACGAGGCCGAGAAACCTCCCCGCTCTCGCTGGAGCCGTTGTCATGCATCCCACGGCGTTCCGCCACCCCCATCCCTCCACCCCGCCCAGAGGGCGAGCGCAGCTACTCCGACGTGGAGCTGGTGCTGAGGCAGGGCGGCCCGGCGGGCAGCAGCCACGCCGAGTGGTGGAGCTTGCGGCAGCTGCGCAGCGACTGCCCCGGCAGGCGCTGCGACGACATCCGCATCATCGTGTTCAGCGACCGCGTCAGCCCTCCCAGCCTGGGCTTCCTGGCGGGCTACGGGTACGAAGGAGGCGCCGGCGTCTGCTCCTCGGCACCGCTTGCGCCGCGCGCCGGCGCTGCTCGCGGGGCGAACTAATGATGGTGGGAGGCCGCTATCTGTTGAAGTCCCACAGTGGGACGGAGGGCTCTGGTTTGACCCCTTCACCGGCGTTTGTGACTCGCAAGCCTTGCGACTTGTGGGTCACGGCCGCTGTACGCAGGCACCAACAGACCGGGCTCTGATTAGACAAAATTAAATGATCTCAATAACTTTCTTCATGTTTGTCTAAGCAGGATATAGCATTTTCCTCTGAGAAAAAGTGAGAAAAGCTTGAATAAAAATGTAATTGAAGCAGAGAAGTCACGTGATGCATGATATGGGTGCTTAGTTTCTGGGCTTCCGGCACGGAACGGAGCTCACAAGTACGGAGTCGGAGTGTCTGCTACTGTCTGTCACCGTCTGGGATCACTGGGCTTAACCTAAGTGCAAAGTCCTCTTAATCGTTGAGGCTGCTGCCTGATAACAGAAAATATACAGTGGGCGAATGTTACAGGAAATGCTTTTCTTAAGAAGCAAATGAAGTAGTAAAGATTCCATCTCATTAATCTATTCACCTCTGAGAGATGACCGTACCACGCCTATGTCATCACATACACGGCTCAACCTCTCACCTGACCCCTTACCTCAACCTTTGTTTCCCCCCCTCCGCTGCTCCCCCCCCCCCCCGTATATTTTTCACGACTCCTCACCCCTTCCGGCGACGACGGCTCACCCAACCCCCCGTAGCATCGTGGGCCTGTACGCCTCCGTGGTGCTGGTCGTGGGCAAGTTCGTGCGCGAGTTCTTCAGCGGCATCTCGCACTCCATCATGTTCGAGGAGCTGCCCAACGTGGACCGCGCACTCAAGCTGTGCACCGACATCTTCCTGGTGCGCGAGACGGGCGAGCTGCAGCTGGAGGAGGACCTCTACGCCAAGCTCATCTTCCTCTACCGCTCGCCCGAGACCATGATCAAGTGGACCCGCGAGAAGGAGGACTGAGCCGGGCGGCCAACCGTCTCTCAATGGTCGTTTCTCTTGAGCAGCGCTCCCCCCCTTGGAGTCCGTGTCACGCGATGTGCCTGCCGAGCTGCTGTGGGGGAGACCCATGTCACTGTTTCTCTTTTCTCGTGCCCACCTCTCGGTTCGGTGGTGCCTCCTCAAGTCTTCGAGTCCAATCTCTGCTTCCACACCGCGAGGCGCAAGCCCGGGCCCCGTTTTCCACGATGTGGCTTCTAGCTTGTGGTTCTGTGTTCCACATTGATGGTGAATTAATTAATTGATTAAAAGTCTGGATCCCATTCGAGTAACGAGTCCCTTTGCCTGGGCTTCCCTTTAACCCCATGCGTCTCCCGTTGGAGGTCGGTTTCCGGCACCGTGACGGCCAACCCCGGCTCTCGCTTCCGTGGACTTGTAGCCTGGCAAACGGTTTTCATGGCCCATCGTCTCTTCTCAACAACACGTGCAGGATGCGGGCTCCCGTTTCAACAAAGCCTCGGGCCTGGGAGTCCTTAAGAAAAAATGTCCACTGGTTTGCATCTTGCACGTGAGATATTTCAACAAAGCTTCTTCAAGTCTGGGTTTTCCATTCATTAATGAATTACAGAAAGCGTGCGTCTTGCAGTTGAGATAATATTCCATCGAGAGTCATCTTGAAGGGCTCCCAAGGCATTCCCAGCTCGACCTGGACTCTTCCAAGATGCTGCTGGCTTTGGATTCCACGGGCGATGAGCTCCGGCTGGAGGGGACGATCGAGTGTTTTTTTGCTGCCGAGGCAGGGAGATGGGGCGCAGTGCTACCCCTGGGACACAGTGGAACCCCTCCCCTGTCTTCACGACGGCACTGGGACGATCGTCTGATCCCCGTTGGCACTGTGGTGCCCGTCACTAATGGGCATCGCCGCCGCCACCAGCACCAGCCTTCTAGGCGAGGGCGGAGTGCACTTTGTATTTAATTATTTGTTCACTTAAACTTTTAACCAATCGCGGTCGGCATGCACTGAAGTGAGTAAATATTGTGCGCATACTGTAGTGCGTACTGTGGTTGTAGACTTCCGTGTCGTGTCTCACACATCGGTGATACTCAAACTAGACCTTTCCTCCTTGCCCAGGCCCAGATGAGATGCCGTCTTGCAGTATGTCTCATTTCCTTGCCGAACAAATATGTATTTAAACTTTTACTAAAGACATAGGAAAGAACAGACGTTTTCTGCATAGGTTTGGATGAAAAAGATAATAATGAAGCTACTGATACCATTTACAGTGTAATAATTTCGGTCTCGCTCATTAGTTGACTGTAAAGCAATGGTCCAGTCTGCGTGTTTAGATTTGGACAAAGCAGAATAGACCTGAACACTGTAATTGACATTTTGTGAGATTCTATTTTTTTCTTGTAGTGTGGAGATTTTGATTTCTCTTTTACTAAATCTAATTACCATTGCATGGCAGCGCTGTAATTGTGCGGAGCCCTTCGGAGCCTGAGGACGAGCGGCACTATGAAGATGCTAAAGATGATTTATTCCCAATTAAATCGATTGATCGATTGCTATGTAATGACCTATAGCCTAGTCGATTACGAATCGAGCTCATCCACCAAGCTAGGCGGTGTGCGTGTGTTACATTTGCCCGTGGCCCTGACAATATTTCGCGATACATCCTGTGGCAACATGGCACCACACCGGGTGGAACGCCGCCGCCGCCTGCGCCGCGTACGATCCCAGCCAACACGGGGACCTCCACGGCACGGGTGGTTTTCCACCGGCTGATTGCCGTGCCAAGTCCGGACCGGACTCGTTAGGCGCCGGCCTTTCCTCTCGCGGCTCGGCCGCAGCGTGGCTGAGGCGGAGGAGGTTGTAGACGCCGCTGGTCAACACGGTTCGGTTCGGGCGTTGCCGGTCGTTCACACCGCCGCTTCGGCGGAAAAGCGCTCGGGGGGCGTCGTTTGAATTCGAGAGTTGTTGTTTGTGCGTGGCGGCACGCACGCGCTGCAGTGCCACGACCTCGCCGATCGATGTGGGTGCTGCTAGGGATGAGCATGTTGAGACCCGGCTGTATACCTCATCGGGGTCGCGGTGTTCCTCGTGTGGGCGCGTCCGACTTGTGGCGATGGCCTCCGTGATGCGGCATGGTCACGTGGGATTTTCATTTTTTTATCGTGGAAACAAACTGCTTCTGTGTTAAATTTCACTTCCCATTATGTTTCCATAAACGCGAAATATACCCACGACAATATTGGCTTGAAAAAAGTGCGCGCAGAAATTCGATTTAGACAATAGTGAAATAACAGTTACAAACGAACGTACTGTGTTTTGTGTGTAAAATGGGTTTTGGAATGCAAGCGTTGTCGCGTTGACTTGCACACACCAGCAGAATGGTTCCCATCCCCAACACGGCTCTCTGTGCTTGGGCACAGACTGCTAAGCACGCCCTGAGATTGATTCATGTTCCTGGGTTAGCATCAACGTTGCCCTCTGGCGTAACCTTGGAATCGTATTCTGTACATGCCAAGTCCGATTTTGGTCCGATGTTGAATATAATCAGTGAGCCAGTGTTGATGGCCCAAAGCTCATCGATAAGACGTCGCACTGAATAAATGTACATGTTTTACCACCGTCTGAATTATCAAGTGCCAGTGTTGGGGTATGTGACAGAATGATATTAAATTGGGCACGGTTGTGTGGTAATGACTAAATATTGGCTGTAGCTAACACAAGCACGTCTTGTTTTATGGAAACATAACTTTGGCGTTTTCAAGTCTTTTTTGTGCACCTCAACGTCCCTCTCGACTTCGTGCCCCGTGACCACGTGGCCTTGTTTCGCGATGTGCGCACGTTCCCTTCACCCTGCGCCGTGTCCCACTCGCTGCGTCTGTAACACTGCGGCGTGGCGAGGTCTGTCTTGTTTACATTTCCGAAGGGGAAGGCTCCACCCAATTCCTTTCTCCCTAAGTCAACAACAGTCCTTGGCCAAAGTTCGCCACCAGGCAACCCCGCTGTGTTGTGCCACGGTCTTTCCCTGCCGTCCGTGCTGCTTATCCAGGAGCTGTGGAGGGTGTGGGCAAGCGCCTGACTCCCCTTCATGTCGGGTGGTGCATGCAGCTCGCGCTCGCCCCGCGGCGTGTCCCGAGAGGTGCCCGTCTCTCCACGTCTCTTTAACTCCATCCCTGACTCTCCGCTCACTGTAGCCTCACGTTAGACATAACCCTCGTTCACATCGCCTGACATGGCCACTGTAGTATATGCTTGACGCGCGCGCGCACGAGGCGTGCCATGGCACAGGGGTGGTGATCTGTGCCCGCAGGCTTCACCTCCCTGGCACTCGCCGCGTGTCTCGCGCGCACACAAGAGCACAACTATATTTGTATCAACGACGCATCGGCAAGCTGCCCGTCTTGCACTATTATAGAGTGTGAGAGGAGTGCGCGTGTTCAGTACGCTCCGTAAACAGTTACCGGCAAGGCGCACGCACACACACACACGCACACACACACGCACGCACACACACACGCACGCACGCACACACACACACGCACGCACGCACACACGCACGCACACGCACGCACACACACACACGCACGCACACACACACACACACACGCACACACGCGGGTCATGATGGGGTGAGGGAGGGTTCGTTGGCGTGAGCGAGCGGGTCAGTGGGCACGGACGGCCTGCGCTGAGTCTCTCACTCACCGGCCGGGCCCGTCCACTCAGACTTGCGGCCACGTGGGGCCACTGGGCTGCGAGTGGCCCACCAGCGACCCAGTCGCGGTGCCCCACGCAGGCAGTCCACGGCGATGTTTGGTTTCGCCGTGGATAGCCAATAGGAGTGCGCTGACTGACTGACGTTGACTCGTCTCACCTGACGATGTCGGGCAGCAACGTCACAAAGCCGTCGTAGCCAATGCCCTTGACGCCACCATTCCTCGCGCCCGCTTCGTCGTCAGAGGAGACCTTGTAGGTGGTCCACGCGGTCCTCTGGCACTGCAGTCTCCTTGTGCTGCCGGCTTTCCCCTTGGAGACCGACCTCGATCCCGTCACACGCGGCCCACGCACCGCGACCACGTGCTCCCGATGACGTCTCCAACACTCTCATGTCCTGTTTGATTCTGAGTTTACAATAAGTGTCACGGCACCAGGGCCTTGAGGCTGTTTTTTTTTAATCATCAGTCTAACTGCACATTCTCAGGGAATCGGGGGTGTCTGTATGTTGGAGAGGGAATTATTCACAGATCCCGTGCATTTGGGAGCCGTTTGTCAAACGCGTTTGCATCTACAACGCTTTTGGTAGAACATCGAAACACAAGCGGACCACCATCAGCCTCACCATCGCTGCGTGCGTGCTCACGGCTGTGCTCCGCAGCTCCACCAATGCCTTTCTGGCAACGATTGTCCAGCGTCTCTCGCTCCTCGTGCTTTGAGCTTCACAAACTGAGTCCCTCAAGAGGCTCCCAGCACACGGAGTGAAACGTCGGACATCATGCCCGAAATAAAATAAAAACAACACGCGGTACGACCCGAGAACACATTGGAGAGCCATCGCCATTATTGATGACCCAGCCGAGTCTGCCTTGCGTCCTTTGTATTTCATCACGGTTCCATTACCCCTCTTCCCTCTCCCCCCATACTGATCCAGCTGCGGTGGCTGCTCTACCGACGGCTGGCCCACGATTTTGTTCACCTCCGTTCATCTCGCCGTGGTATCGATCGCATTTCCTGTCGTCCTGCCGCACGGAGCGCCCTGCCCCCTCCGTGGTTCGATCCCGACCCTGGCGCATGTTGTATGTTTCGAGTTTTGCACGTCTCTCTCTTTCTCTCCGTGTGCTCGCGTGGATCTTTCTCCGGTTCCTCCTGTTTTTCCCTCCACGTTTAGAAACGCGCGCTTATAGTATTTTATTGCGATACATTTCCACATGATGATAAGCCACTTCGTTGAGCTATCATTTGTGGCCAGGTCGCTTCTGAAATAGAGCTGCATAGCTCAGTGGGGCCTACCTGGTTAAAATGAAACTAGTTTATAGACATTTTAAGTTTACCCGGCACGGCTGACATCATCCCCTCTACTTCCCTCTTGACTACAACTACGTTTCGTGCCGTGTCCCCCACGTGGCACTCGGATCTGTGCCACTGATGGAGAATAGATGCTCCATCGGCCTTGACCGTTCACCAGCACCGTTATATTAAAAGCACGGAGTCTGTGGATAACACGACAGGGTTCATGGATGGTAGGTGAAGGGTGAAAAAACGTCGCTGTACTCTCAACATTGAATTGTCCTTAATATAAATGCCCATTTTAAACACACGAATTCATGGGCCTCCCGCTATGGGAATGTGGAATTTCCAGCACTAGCTAAGGGCCCCCAAATGGATGAGTGCCGTCCAATTGTGAATTTGCGTGGGGAGATGCCGACTTCAAATTGGTTTAACGACACCAGTTCAGGGATAACGGGAAATGTTCATCATGATACCTGGAATCATCACGGTGACCGTCGTGAGTAGTTCACATTTAGGGTGTCAATGTTCCTGGTGTGAAGCGAACTTTCGGCACACTCAAGAGACCGAGTGGTACAAGATCGTTGTCACCCCTCCGATGTCCGCTTCTGCTTTTGCTCTCTATCGTGTCAGGTGATTGCAGTGGCCACCACGATACTTCGCAGACAAATGGGCGAGTCTGATCAACAAAGTCGGTATTTTATTTGGCAGTTGTGCAACATTGCACACTCGGCGCTGCTTTCAGTCTGTTGGTACTCATCGGCAAACCACAGCTGGGCACAGTGCCGGATTATCGTAGTAGAAAAAGTAGCTACGTATGTAGTAGCTACGCGCCCTGCACTTTCAAGGGCCCCGCGCTAAATGCTTTCAAGCTTTCAATTCCGGTCCAGTGATTCTGAACTTGCTCTATTACTATAGTACTATGCCGCCTTCAACTTTTATGAACGACTGGGTGTTTAAGGTTAACGATTTGTCGTATTATCTGGCTGTATAGAAAATGAAAAAATACAAGTAAAAAACTTTGTGTTTTAATATTTGTCTTTTTATTTTATTTAGGGCCCCTTTATAACATCATATGATACAGACTCCGCACTAGCTTAATCCGGCACTGGCTGGGCACACAGGTGCCGGCGTGGGGTCGGAGTGCCGGGGTCAGCGCCGTGCGTTGTCGCGCTGCGTGGGTGCCATTCACACACGCCAGGGTGTGCTCGCGAGCTGCAGTTCACAACGAGACATGAAGAAGCCATCGGAGGGAAGCAGGCGGTGACAGAGCTTTGCATTTATGAACATATTACACAGATATGTGATTTACAGAATAAGCAATGTACATGTTACTTATGCACTCTATATATAATTTATTGATATTTTGCCATATTCGTAAAATGTGTTTAATTCACGACCCCTATGATTCTATCATGAGGTCTGATATAGAATAATGCTCCGAATCAGACAGAACTCCGCGCCCAGAGGCTTTCTCTGTACGTGCTGCGTGCGGGTGTGAAATCGGCGTAGTAGACACAGTCCTTCACACTGGGACTAATATCTGATTCAGACTTAAATTAAGGGTCAGCATCCACACTAAAGATCTCATCATCATCTTAGTTACAATATACACTGTCGGTAGCGTTTCCAGGAAACCCCACGTGGTCTCCAGATTCCGTCTCAGGAGGGATGTTGAGATAGTTTATGGATTTTTTTTCTTCAAGGAAGGATGAGGTCACATTACCCTCAGAAATCCCAAACTATGGACCGTGCAGTAAACCACCATAGTCTGCGCTTCTTCAACAGAGGAGGAGGAACAGCAAGACGACACGAACTGTCTCTGCTGAAGCCCTCTCGTCGTGACCAGCAGCAGACCTTGACATTGGCATCGAGCTCTCGAACGGGCGCTGCCATCGTGCACAAGAATATCACCTAAAGAATCCCCGCAGCGAGGGGAGCACGCCGCTCAGGTGATCCGAGCAATCCTCCAGCCGTGCGGTCTTCTACGGGCACTCGCCTGCTGCCCTTCGCATCACACGCGGCTACTGTGTGCGTGTGATCCACGGCTCCCTTCCTCTTAAGTTGCTGGACCACCGGCACGTTCCACGGAAGGTGCTCATCACAGCACTTGGCTAGGGTCCATTTTTGCATAGAGTAGTAATCACAAACTCTGTTTTTATTTAACAAAGAAAAGTCGAATTCTTACGCGACAGAAAAAGTCAAAGCATCTCCCCTGCCCAAGTGTGCGCTGAGGCGTGGTGCTCATTTCCAATCGAGAGCCTTGGGATTGGGCTGAAATATCCACATTATCATGGCAGGGAAAGGTATTTCCACAGGATGAACACTTCTGCTGACCTCCCAAGAGGCGCTGGTACTTGTTGTTTTCAACCCAGAGAAATTACTGCATTGTCACCCTAGTCAGATGAGCGAAACACAATATTCAGTCTGGCAATGTAGTGGCCTAACCGTGGGAAAAGGGCTCTTGACGTTAAGCGGGGAACCGATGTTACATTGCATTTCCAGGCATGTCCAATAATGTGCCGGCCCTGGGCGTAGCCGATCTCCGCCTATCACGTGGCCGCGAGGAGAGGGTATATATGAGGGTGCTGGTGATGTGGCGGTTGTCTGTGAAGGAACCTGCTGAGTGTATGCATGCATTGGTATACTGCCCGCGTGTGCGTATTGTGTGTGTGCGTGTGTACGTGTCTTTGTTTCGTGCGTGCGTGCACACGGTGCGGGCAATGGTTGCCGATTTACTTTCGTCTCTAATAAAAATCGTCTCTAATAAAAATCGTCTCTAATAAAAATCGTCTCTAATAAAATCGAGCCACTCTCTTACAGAGGTCCAACAGCCCCGCGTGCTGCTTGTCGGGATGGAGTAGGGGGGGTCATTTTTCGTGGATTTTGGGGGTGAAACCCAGGGATCAGAACTAAACTAGAATCTTTTTTTTCACAGGTAAGGCCCACTCAGCTATATTGCTCTTTTTCAGAAGCGACCTGGCCACAAGTGATAGCTTCAACGAACTGGCTTATCAAGTGGACATTCATTGCAGCCAAATACTCTAAACGCACGTTCATTCTAAATGTGGATGGAAAACCCGAAGAAAAATCCGCACGACCACGGGGAGAAAGACATGCACACTCCAAATATACAGGCGTCAGGGTCGAAACCCATGACCTCGTGTATACCGGGCGAGGTCGTTAACAGCTCCTAGCCACCGTGGCACAGAGTGGCCACTCCTCTACCTCGTGCGAGACGGCGTGCACGTCAGCACGCGTGGGGCCACACCTCCACCGTTGGCCATTTAACGAGTCGCGTGTGCGTCGCTGGCGCTTTCGTGCGGAATCCTGAGCGCTTCTAAACTTTGAGCAGATAAACACCAGGGAGGAGGCTCACACGAGGGTGGCGATGAAGCGAGACGATGAAGCTGACGACGAATATAAAATGATTGGCAATGAAACGCAAGTGGCTGGGTGCATCGCAGCTGCGTGCTTCCGACCTCCGTCACATGGACACGGCTGGCTGCCCACGGCGGGTGGGTGGCACCGTGGTGACACTGCAGAATCGGCTTTTCCGGGTTAAACGTGCAGAATGAGCATCTGACGGAGCTTTCGCGTGCCAGTTCCCACCAAGTTTCCGCCTTCGTGATGTGGTATTACAATGCACATCGGTCGGCACCCTTTGTGATGGTTCCACAATGCACAGCGATCTTGGCAGCCTTGGCCGATGTGTGCACGATCCGTCAGCAATCTTGATCGGATTGTCTTGCAACCTCCATGGGCGTCTTGTTAAAGGCGTCGAATGGTGTCAGAGTCCACTCGCTCTTCGATATGCGCAACCGCCGGCCGGCACGGCGGAGTTAATGGATTATTCATTCCTTACGGAGGCACAGGCGGCGCTTGATACGCTGTGCGGCCACGCGAGTTCAAAGGGTGACCCAGCAGGAGTGCAAACTCGACTGCTATCTTCCCACGAAGGCACTGGTCCAGCACGGCTGCAGTGGCGCCTTCAATTCCCGGCGTTGCCCGCCAGTGATGACGCCGGCTGACTCGGGGGGGGGGGGGGGGGAGACGTTTGACGAGCTTCTTCACTCCATCGTGCCGCGTGTCTGCGGGTGTTCGTGCGCTCAATCCCACTGCTGCATCACCATCGCTCTGTCAGATGCAGCCGACTCACACGTGTGAATGTCCGTTTGGAACTCTCGCCAGCAGCGGAATACGGCCTCGGAAGATGACGGGACAGAGTTAAATCTGGGTTCGCTTTGAACAGGATGCGATTTGACGATGTGACGACGCTTGCCCATATTTCCCAGAGCGGCATTGGTTATTCATACCACTTCGAGTGATCATCAGTATTTGGCTTTTTTTGTTTTGTTTACGTAACTGGACTGAGACCAACAGCTTGCTTCACTTGTAAACCTCATTGACGATGAGGTGGGTGGGGGGGGGAGCTCCACTGCTAAGATGTGGAACCCTAAGAGGGGGATCCTCTGATAAATTTCATTTTAGAATTCAAAGGGACCCCCGTCACCGCCTCTAGTCTCTGATCTGTCACGGGTGGTGAGGCAAAGCCATGAAGAAGACTCGCTGGTGTAGGCCAATCAGTTTTAAGGACAATTACAATCATCAGAGCATAAATCTTGACTTAAAGCTTTCGTGACTGCAGGAATTCATATTCTTTGGGTCTTTCAGTAAAGCCACGTAGATATAATAATAATAATAAATCATAAAAAATAATCACATCATTATTTTTCTATCTACGTGGCTTTACCAAAAGACCCAAAGAATAATTATCGGAGCATGTTTGTTTGCATGTTTTTCATCATCTTGGATACTGGCAAAAATGTCCCACGGATTCTAGAAACGTCTCTGCATTCCTTCGTGACTAATTATTGTGCAGAGTGTGCGACTGAGCTCTCAATGAACCATCAATTAACGTCGATGCACGAAGCAGCAGCAGGAGAACAATAATAAAAACTACCCGCAGTTGACTCCTCGCGGTTAGGATGGCAGCAGAGACGCCACACCTGTATAGTCAACACCTACACACCTGTATAGTCAACACCTACACACCTGTATAGTCAACACCCTCACACCTGTACAGTCAACACCTACACACCTGTATAGTCAACACCCACACACCTGTATAGTCAACACCAACACACCTGTATAGTCAGCACCCACACATATGTATAGTCAACACCCTCACACCTGTATAGTCAACACCCACACACATGTATAGTCAACACCCACACACCTGTATAGTCAACACCCACACACCTGTATAGTCAACACCCACACACCTGTATATTCAACACCCACACACATGTATAGTCAACACCAACTCACCTGTATAGTCAACACCCACACATCTGTATAGTCAACATCCACACAACTGTATAGTCAACACCCACACACCTGTATAGTCAACACTCACACACCTGTATAGTCAACACCCACACACCTGTATAGTCAACACCCACAAACCTGTATAGTCAACACCAACACACCTGTATAGTCAACACCCACACACCTGTATAGTCAACACCCACACACCTGTATAGTCAACACCCACACACCTGTATAGTCAACACCCTCACACCTGTATAGTCAACACCTACACACCTGTATAGTCAACACCCACACACCTGTATAGTCAACACCAACACACCTGTATAGTCAGCACCCACACATCTGTATAGTCAACACCCTCACACCTGTATAGTCAACACCCACACACCTGTATAGTCAACACCTACACACCTGTATAGTCAACACCCTCACACCTGTACAGTCAACACCTACACACCTGTATAGTCAACACCCTCACACCTGTACAGTCAACACCTACACACCTGTATAGTCAACACCCACACATCTGTATAGTCAACACCCACACACCTGTATAGTCAACACCAACACACCTGTATAGTCAGCACCCACACATCTGTATAGTCAACACCCTCACACCTGTATAGTCAACACCCACACACCTGTATAGTCAACACCCACACACCTGTATAGTCAACACCCACACACCTGTATAGTCAACACCTACACACCTGTATAGTCAACACCCTCACACCTGTATAGTCAACACCCTCACACCTGTATAGTCAACACCAACACACCTGTATAGTCAACACCCACACACCTGTATAGTCAACACCCACACACCTGTATAGTCAACACCCACACACCTGTATAGTCAACACCCACACACCTGTATAGTCAACACCCACACACCTGTATAGTCAACACCCACACACCTGTATAGTCAACACCCACACACATGTATAGTCAACACCAACTCACCTGTATAGTCAACACCCACACATCTGTATAGTCAACACCCACACAACTGTATAGTCAACACCCACACACCTGTATAGTCAACACCCACACACCTGTATAGTCAACACCCACACACCTGTATAGTCAACACCCACAAACCTGTATAGTCAACACCAACACACCTGTATAGTCAACACCCACACACCTGTATAGTCAACACCCACACACCTGTATAGTCAACACCCACACACCTGTATAGTCAACACCCACACACCTGTATAGTCAACACCCTCACACCTGTATAGTCAACACCTACACACCTGTATAGTCAACACCCACACACCTGTATAGTCAACACCAACACACCTGTATAGTCAACACCCCCACATCTGTATAGTCAACACCTACACACCTGTATAGTCAACACCTACACACCTGTATAGTCAACACCCACACACCTGTATAGTCAACACCCACACAGCTGTATAGTCAACACCCACACACCTGTATAGTCAACACCCACACACCTGTATGGTCAACACCCACACACCTGTATAGTCACCCTCACACCTGTATAGTCAACACCTACACACCTGTATAGCCAACACTCACACACCTGTATAGTCAACACCCACACACCTGTATAGTCAACACCCACACACCTGTATAGTCAACACCCACACACCTGTATAGTCAACACCTACACACCTCTATAGTCAACACCCACACACCTGTATAGTCAACACCCACACACCTGTATAGTCAACACCTACACACCTCTATAGTCAACACCCACACACCTGTATAGTCAACACCTACACACCTGTATAGTCAACACCCACACACCTGCATAGTCAACACCCACACACCTGCATAGTCAACACCCTCACACCTGTATAGTCAACTCTTTTAAAATCCAAGGTGAATTGTGTGCGGCGTGGCCCAACTGGCCTGTTAACGCCTCTTTACTCACAGGGCACGGCGGGGTTGGGGTGCAGTTGCTGAACTAGTGGCAACGCATCAATGAATGAAGCGTGGACGCAACTGAGCGTGCTGGATGCGGCATCGCCGCTTCCCCGCCGTGCGATCACATGCGCGGTGCACGGCAATGGAGCAACGCGCACGCACACGCGGCCCGCCCGGCAATTATAATCTTAACGCTTGGCACACTAAAATTAAATAACCTCGCAAAATATCGAAATGTGATCGATATTTTGCGAGGTTATTTAATTTTAGTGTGACTTTCTCCTAATTTTCAAGCTTGTGTGCCGTGCCACGTCGTCATCTTACTTGCGCAGCAGCAACACGTTGCCGTCCACTCATTGATATGCTAATTTTCTCTGCCCCCTCCCTCTCTCCGTCCCCGCCCCCCCTCTCTATATTTAAGGGACCGTCACAGAAACGACCCCTCTCTCTGTGCCGATATGTGTCCTCTCTCTGTGTGTCCTTGTGACGTCTGTCTGCTTGTATGTCTGTCTATAGTTTTCTAGTTAGATTTTAATTGCTATTTCTTTTATGCCTGATTATGATTGCTTGTGTTGCAATCGAAACGTCGCTATTATTTTAATTTATTATTTTATTTTTAGACGTGACTTAACCGAAAGAACCAAAGAATAATTCCTGCAGTCACGAAAGCTCCAAAATTAAGATCGTCTCGTGGCTTTTCTGTACGGCATTTCGCATTTTTCTCTCCAAAACGTGTCCCTTCTCCACACCTATTGCCCAGGCCTCCCGTCGACCATTTCCCCGAAGCAATCTTCACTAATCCACAACATCCAAGCGCCGATTCCGCCTGATATACAGCAGAGTTCGATCCCGACCCTGGCGCCTGTATAGTTGGAGTTTGCGCGCCCTCCTTCCACGTGGTCGCGTGGATTATTCTTTGGATCTTCGGTTCTTCCCTCCACATTTTGAATCAACATCTTGCGTTTAGAGTATTTGGCTGCTATACATTTCCACACGATAAGCCACTTATTTGAGCTATCGTTTGTGGCCAGGTCGCTTCTATAACGTAGCTATATATCTCGGTGGGCCTTAGCTGGAGATTACAATGAAACACTAGTTTTGGTGTATTCCGTTATCCAAGCTTTTCCCGGATAAGTGGAGTGGCGCAGATGTAGAAAATGAACCCCGATTATCTGAGCCTTTGTGCAGCTCAGCGAAGTAAGTCGGGTTGCCGTGCCTGGCTTAGACACTCGGAGGGAGAACATCCCAACATAGCAAGAAAGGAGAGATCTGTGGCTAAGCTACCGCCATCTCCCGCGAACGAGCGATGTTCACCATCCACAAAGCACGCGCACAGAAGCTGATTTCATCGCTCCGTCTCCTCTGAGGGCGTTTTCCCTGACGAGTTCCCTCCATGGGCTGCAGCCTCATCAACACCCTTGGCCATCGTCCATCATCCCTCCTCGCCGCCACTTGTCCCACCCACGCCCAATTGACTTCTAATTAAGTTCCGTTTTAAAGTGGTGTACCCTCTCTCGTCTATGCGTTCCTCTTCATGTCTCTCAGTATTATTACACATTCTTGCTTGGCTACAGAGCGTGCAATGGGTTCGGTTGTGTTGCTTCGACAACGAGATAGCTGATGGGCCCAAGGTGTCTCTCTGCCGGATCACGCAACGGGATGGTCCACGTGTCTGCTCTTGACCCAAAGCCAGCGGAAGATGGAAGCACATTTTCCACGCTGGAATCCGGTCCATACCACGGCCACTTATGAGTTCCCAAAGAGTGGCAACTCATTTGGCCAAGCCTGGGGGGTTGATTATGGGAAGCGTTTGACACGGGGGCTTCGAACGAGGTGAGAAACGCGAGCACTCGCATCGACCCCCCCCCCGCCCCGCCACCAAAGCAATAAACGCGGTTCTAAAAAACAAGTGATTGGCTCACTTGGGCGTAGCGGTGGTGGCGTGCGAGTGCCACGTGTTCGTGCGCCAGAGACGAGTGATTAATGCTGATGTCGGTGGCGAGAGAGCAGAAGAAGAATAAAAAGTGGGGGCAAAGATCGTCGCGGATCGTTTGAGGTCGCCGGGTCCCCAGCGAATTACAGCGCGGATCAGCCTCGCGGGGTCGGCCAGAGCCAGCGGCAGCCGCGTGCGACACCGGCGTCAGCTCTGACAGCAGCCACCAACTCTGCTTGCATAATCACGTATCTCTCGTGATACAGATATATACACGCGCGGAGCTGCGAGTCTTCATAGGCACGCTCCCTACATCTCGGCCGACAAATTACACGACTAGAATTGACGAGCGACAGTTATTGTTGTCATCGTATCAGCGATAGGAAATTAAGGGACTGTACGAGCAGCGAGGCGCGCTCACAACCCAGCGCCCCCTCCTGCGAGCCCCGCTCCCGTCCCCCGAACGTCCAGCGAGAGGTCCCCGCAGCGGCGGTGATCGGCGGCGGCGAGATTCACTCGGGAGCCATCGGC
Source organism: Lampetra planeri (assembly GCF_965212315.1). Classification (NCBI taxonomy): domain Eukaryota; kingdom Metazoa; phylum Chordata; class Hyperoartia; order Petromyzontiformes; family Petromyzontidae; genus Lampetra; species Lampetra planeri. The sequence goes on along the minus strand of NC_136148.1, from coordinate 9,106,052 downwards.
TGAGCGGGGGGGGGGGCAGCCATGGGGTGCGGAGAGGAGATGGACCTGCACGTGCCCAGCTACGCCGAGCTCGACGAGCGGGAGAAGGACACGGCCGGCGACCGGCCCAAGTGGGACAACAAGACGCAGTACATGCTCACCTGCGTCGGCTTCTCGGTGGGGCTCGGCAACGTGTGGCGCTTCCCTTACCTGTGCCAGAGCCACGGCGGAGGTGAGTGTTATGGGACGCACGCGTGGACACGCACACACACAAGCACACACACACGCACACACGTGCACACACACACGCACACACGTGCACACACACACGCACACACACGCATACACACACGTGCACACACACACGCACACACACACACGCACGCACACACGCGTGTCCTCCGGGCTGCACGAGAGATGCAGGCCACCGTGATGACCATGCTGACCACTGGCCCTCGCCTTGTCGCTGTGGTCTAAACTAAAACATGTTTTTATTTCACCAGGTAAGGCCCACTGAGCTACGCAGCTCTTTTTTCAGAAGCAACTTTGACCACAGATGATAGCTCAACGAAGTGGCTTATCACGTGGAAATATATAGCAGCCAAATACTCTAAACGCGGGATGTTGATTCCAAATGTGGAGGGGAAAACCGGAGGACCCGGAGAAAATCCACCCGACCACGGGGATAGAGACACGCAAACTCCAAATATAGGTTCTGGATCAAACCCACGACCTCCTGTATACCAGGCGAGGCAGTTAACATCTCGCCACCGCGGTCAGGGTTGCGATACCATGCTGCGCAAAGCTGAATGGATTTCCATTCAACTCTAAAACAAGTCTAAGGTGTCTCTTGTCGCGCAGTGTTTTACTGTTCACCTTTGGGGTTTCGTAAAGCTATCGTTGCAAGTCTTAGTATTCGATTCATTTTCAGTCTCGCCGGCTTTTGTGGTGAGATCGGCATCAACCACTCAGCTACGCACAGCCCATGGTTTAATCTCTGCAATAAATCAACAGAATGTACAGACCTGCGTCACTGCACTTCTGCTTGAACGAGTGGCCATGCTAATAAATAAATACATCTCCTGATACGTCGCGCCGGTCAGTGTGGGGTGGTGGCGCTGAGGATCGATTTACAATATCAGCGGCCACTGCCGTTAGCCTTGGCCGGGGATCGAGCTCAGGACGCCGGCCTGATAGCGTAGCGCGCTAACCACTGCCCCACTACTCACTTTCCGTAATCAGCCAGTCCATAACGCGTGTGCGTGGATTTCTCTAAGGCAATGCTTCTACTTAACCTTTGCTGCAGCCTTGCACCCCTTTGATTCTCGATCATTACAACAGTGTACAATGTTAATAACTGCACACAGGGTTTGATGAAACAAAGTAATTTGTTACTTACGTGCCCGTGTTTAATTAGTGTTTCGATGATTTACCTTCTAGACAAACGTGGCCACGTCTCGCACCCCCAGGGGGTGCCTGATGCACCCCCTGGGGAGCGAGACGCACCGCAGCTTAACAAGAAGCGCTGCTCTCAGGCGACCCCTCTGCGGTTGAGATGGCTTCACGATCGTTGTTGCATCGTGAATTACTGCGCAGGCGTGGATGTGCGAGTGCCATTGATGCCACATTCACGACCCCTCAAAGCGAGTTGGCCAGGAGGACGATTGGGCAAGATATTTGATGCTGCCAGGTGGTGAGGGCCGCAGCTGCCGAGTATCTCAAGGCCCGGCAGTGGTGGCCGTGTTGTTGTGCCCCGCGGGGTATGCGGCGGCGGCGGCGGCGTCTGGGCCCCGTCGCTCTGAGAACGCTCCACGCTGCGGACTCCTCGAAGACGCGGCACGAGAGCCCGGAGCGAGAGGCGACGTCTCACGGGCGCACGCCTTGGGGCACACGGGTGGCCAGCTGGGCAGCTGGGCAGGTGGAGGGGCCCACACCCCGGGGCAGGCGACACCCCGCGGTGCCCCGCGTGCCGCGTCGCTCGCTCGACGTCGCCGCGCAAGCTGCGGCATGAAACGTCTCTCCCCTCACTTCACGGTGGACTGGCGGCCGCGGTCGTGTGATGTTTAGCTCACTCTACGAGGCATTCGGGGGTCACCCGTTTCAACTCCCCGGGAGGTCGTGGAAATGATGTCCTGCTGGACATCTGTGACAACAAAGAGCTTTAGAGCTCATGGGATTCCTCCAGGATACATTCTCAAATGAGAGGAGAGATTATTGACTCCCCGCCGTGTACACATTCAGCAGCCGAGCGCGCGTGCAGTGTGTCTGTGTCTGCGTGGACGTGTGTAACGCTGTAGGGACGGAGCGCCCCTACAGCGTGAAATGTTCGAGCCCGTGAGCGTAATTATGATGTGATTAAGCAACAGCAGCCGCGATATAGAACAGCATAGGAGCGACCGTGCGAGACAAATCAAATATTGGGGCCCCATTTGACTGATTGCCGCACCCCCTGAGCTGATAATACAGTTTACTACGCCACTGATTATAACCTTGTTACTACACCACCGCTTCGACTCAGTTAACGCATTACTTTGTACATCACGAACAAAAGTAATCCCCCCAACACCCCCACTGGTTCACGGGCATCTCGATAGCACACACACCGATTCTACGCCGCGACTCGGCACAGGCTCGTGGCTCTGTCTCAGGTGAGCCGACTCAGAGCCACGCTTACCTCGAGCCGCCTCTGAGCACCGTCACGGGGCGGCTCAAGGCCGAGCTGAGCCGCCGTCACTCCGAATCCGATCGTAAGAAGCGTCTTACCCCTTAGCAGCCAATTCACCACAATGCCACCACACGCTCCGTGCGGATCCTTAGGCAATGCTTCCAAAATACCGCCTACTCACCACCACCTACTCACCACCTACTCACCACCACCTACTCACCACCTACTCACCACCACCTACTCACCGCCTACTCACACCTACTCACCGCCTACTCACCACCTACTCACCACCACCTACTCACCACCACCTACTCACCACCACATACTCACCGCCTACTCACCACCTACTCACCACCACCTACTCACCACCTACTCACCACCTACTCACCACCACCTACTCACCGCCTACTCACCACCTACTCACCGCCTACTCACCACCTACTCACCGCCTACTCACCACCTACTCACCACCACCTACTCACCACCTACTCACCACCGACTCACACCTACTCACCACTCACTCACCACCTACCCACCACCTACTCACCACCAACTCACCACCTACTCACCACCTACTCACCGCCTACTCACCACCTACTCACCACCACCTACTCACCGCCTACTCATCACCTACTCAAGGCTTGCCCAACACCTACTCGCCACCTACTCACCGCCTACTCACCACCTACTCACCACCACCTACTCACCGCCTACTCACCACCTACTCACCGCCTACTCACCACCTACTCAAGGCTTGCCCAACACCTACTCACCACCTACTCACCACCTACTCACCACCACCTACTCACCGCCTACTCACCACCTACTCACCGCCTACTCACCACCTACTCAAAGCTTGCCCAACACCTACTCACGGCCTACTCACCACCTACTCACCACCTACTCACCGCCTACTCACCACCTACTCAAGGCTTGCCCAACACCTACTCACCGCTACTCACCGCCTACTCTCCACCTACTCACCACCACCTACTCACCGCCTACTCACCACCTACTCACCGCCTACTCACCACCTACTCACCACCTACTCACCGCCTACTCACCACCTACTCACCACCTACTCGCGAAGGCCGGCACAGTGGCACACGAGGAGGTGGGTGGCCAGCACCACGCCCGCCGCCTTTGTCTCCTCGGTGGCGATGTTTACACACTGCAGCAGGTACTCATTTGAGCCTGACTTGACCTAGGGGAGGGCCATGACCGGTCCAGATAATCGTCACCGGTGTTGGCCGTGAGCGGGAATCGAACTCGGGTAGCCGCCAGTCTGTGAAGGCCATCCGGTGGGATCTTTGTCTTCGTTGCGTGCAGGAGCCTTCATGATCCCGTTCCTGATCCTCGTGGTGCTGGAGGGCATCCCTCTGCTCTACCTGGAGTTCGCCATCGGCCAGAGGATGCGCAAGGGGAGCCTGGGCGTGTGGAACACCGTGCACCGCGGCTTGGGCGGCGTTGGTAAGGGCGGCCGTGGCCTCCACCGGCACGAGGGTCGGGCAGGGTTCGTCCGCCGACCCGGGCCTCACTCGCGGGGTCGACGCCCTTCGAGTCTGGTCTGGCGGTATGACAGCAGCGATATCCATAATGATGTGGGGTTTTTGGGGGGTTTTGGGTTAGATCGCGTAAATACTGTATAGATGTTGTGTCGTTAAACCCGCCACCCACCGCCCGACACAGCCAATGAGTAAGTAAGGTTTGTCGCGTAAACACAACGTGCCAATTAGTTGCTGCTTCAGCACACACCGCTTGTGTGTTGGAGAGGAAACCCACAACGACGTTTACAATTCGAGTACCATGACGTTTCGCCGGTGAAGAATTGCGAATAAATCCTCCGGCTATGGTCTTCAATATTGGTTTAATTGGTCGCGAAAGCCTACGTGTTGAACAGCAGCGAAATGTTCGTTCGCTAAATGGCAACGCCATGGTCTGCTGGCCGCTCTCAGCAGAGGAGAGTTCGTGTCGTGGCTGCTGTTCCTCCTCCTCCATCGAAGGAGCGCAGACCACAGTGGCTGCCTTTCTAGTCCGGTGTTCTTCACTCGTTTTCAGAGGGGGCCCACTTTCGCCGGTAAGACATCATCAGTGTGGTGAGGGCCGCCACACATTTGAAAATATTGGGGAGTTTGACAGCAGCACGATGATGATGATGGGGGGTGTTTTCACTATCCATGTATTGTTGGGGGTCTGCACGTCAGGGGCCGCACTAAAGGCCACCAGGACCACCAGTGGCCCGCGGGCCTTGCAGTGAAGTTGGCTGGGATCACTGATGCCCCCCTCGCACGTGAAGGGCACACGAGTGACGTCATCACATCTACCCCTCTATTTAAGGAACGAAACAGGAGGATTTCTTCACAAATCTGGCGGTCACCTGATGAAGCTAGTAATGATGACATTGATGACGGCGATGACGTTGATGATGGTATTGATGACATTGATGACGATGGTGATGATGACGCTGATGATGGTGATGATGACGATGATGGCGATGACATTGATGGTAATGATGACATTGATGATGGTGATGATGATAATCATTTTCCTGCCTCAGCAGGCTGCCTACTGTACTTTTTCACCTGAAGACGATTGCTTGTGTTGCGATCGAAACGTCGTGATTTTTTCTTATTTTCTTATTTTTCTATCTACGTGACTTTACCGAAAGACCCAAAGAGTAGGTGATAATGACGTTGATGATGGCGATGATGACGTTGATGATGGCGATGATGGCGATGAGGAGGAGTGTACGCGACGCTGCCGCCCGTGCCGCGTGCAGGGATCGCCTCCATGCTGGTGTCTCTGCTCGTGGGTCTCTACTACAACACCATCATCTGCTGGGTCATGTGGTACTTCTTCAACTCGTTCCAGGATCCCCTGCCCTGGAGCTACTGCCCCCTCAACGACAATCAGACAGGTTTGGCGCCTCACGCTCCTCCACGCCTCCCGCAGCCAGTGGGAGCCTCGGTGGAGGGCAGCGGCACAACAAAGACAAAGATCCCCCATACAGCCTTAAACAGACTGTCGGGGCAAGTGCTGTTAGCGAGCAGCACCTGTGAAGGCCGGCACTGTGGCACACGATGGGGTGGGTGGCCAGCACCACGCCCGGCTGACTTTGCCTCTCTAGTGGCGATCTTTACTCATTGCAACGGGTAATCAATTCGTGGCTGAGTCGACCTAGGGGAGGCCCCAGAGTTCACATATTCGTCATTAGTCTTGGCCGTGAGCGGGAATCGAACCCGGGTCATGAGGTGCGTAGCACAGCGCGCTAATCGCCGCACCACCGCTCCCCACAACACAGACACCGACAACAACAACCGCCATTCGCTACTAAGTGGCGGTGACGTCACCACGACGCTTGTGCCAGGCCATGTGCACCTTGAGGCCACGTGAAGTGTCGAACGCCTGCCGGCAGGAGGTCACGGGGCAGATCCAGGTGCCATGGGTCGACTAACTGAGATTACTGGCTGATGCACCACCTTTGCCCCCTACTGTACCAACTTGCTGTGCTTTAGCCACTCGGCGCTCTGCTGATTGTTGTGAGCGTCGTTCCTCCGCTCTCCGTTGTTGTTCGAGAGCGACTGCCTCAAACTGCCCAGTAGCGTCCTTCACGAGCCTCCGCCACAGAGGCCGATCTTGACACCGCTGGTACCAGTCATTGGCAAGTCCACTCAGCTCCACATCCTCCTGTACCACATCACCCCATCTCTTCTCTAGCCCGTGCCGCGCCCGTTTTGCCCTCTCGATTCGGCCGAACAAAAGCTGTGTAGGCATGCGGTGGCTGGACATGCGGGCTACATGACCCAGCCAACGCAGCCTTGCCTGCCGGAGGAGCTCACCAATGGGACTTTGTCCAGATTTTTCGAGGATTTGTGAGCTCCTCACACAATCCAGCCTGGTTAAACCCAGGTTGGATCGTAGGCAGGCCAGCCTAAATGTTTCTAACCGGCGAAGATGTTCCATTAGGGAGGCCCACGTTTCGCAAGCGTAGAGAAAGGATGGAATGACTGTGGCCGAGAAGACCTGAAGCTTCGTGTGGAGCGAGAGACCAGGTAGCTTCCACACAGCATTATGCAACCGATGAAAAGATAATGCCGCTCGACTGATTCAGAGTGAGACCTCCGCTGTTAAACCGGAGCTGGTCATGAGCACACTGCCAAGGTATGGGAAACTCTCAACTCTCTCCACAACTGCCCTATCTCCGATTGGGAGTTGTGGGGGTGGAGTGTCCGATGGTACAAAATACCCAGGCAGGTGCTTAGTTTTGGTGGGGCTGATGGTAAGGCCCCACCTCTTGGTCGCAAGCTCCAGGTTCAGCAGCAGCGCCTCCAACTCCTCCTGTGAGTGAGCAGCAATTACCAGATCATCGGCATACATAACGTGGTTGAGCAATAGGGAGCCATCCCTTGACCACACCCGGGCATCGATCAACCTCCCATTGCATCTGTATCAGATGGAAATTCCTCCGGTACAGCTATTTAAGGCTTCACGAACTACGTGGTCAAAATAGATTTTAAATAATGTGGGAGCCAGAGGACATCCCTGTCGCACCCCAAGGTGTACAGGGAATGGCTCTGACTCCCGGCCACGTAGTTTTACCCGGGCCCGCTCACCATCATGAAGGTCCTTAATGATCGTGAGCAGAGGGTCAGGGACTCCTAAAGTATGAAGAACAACCCAGAACCCAGACCTACTGATGGTATCATAGGCCTTAACAAGGTCAATAAAGCAGATCTACAAACCTGTTCCTGGGGGTCGGAGATTGGATCACTATTTATTCCCCTAATGATGGTAATAGGTGTGGCGCTGCAGGTTACTTTTTTGATGGAGTTAAAGAGCGATTTGTGATCGCGGGCGATTGAGGCAGACTCCATCTCCTCAGCAACCCGCGACCACCACCCATCCTTGCAGCATCTCACGGCTCTCTGAACCTCCTAGCGAAGGCTGCGGTAAGCCTCCTCATTCTCCGACGTGGGATGCTGTAGCCGATGAGAGTGGGCCTGTCGCTTTTTCTCAGCCAGCTTGAACAATTCCTCTGTAATGATGTAGCAGCCATTGCAGCTGCATGAGCCACAGTCCTAAACCTCGCCCATTTCCCCTCGACATCAGGAGGAGTGGGGGACGATGCCAACCCCAGCTGCAAGCGATGATGAAATTCTCGCTTGTAACTTTCATCAGCTAGCTGAGACCATGCCACTAAGGGTTTGAATGGGGTCCTGGGTGTACACCCACCACCGGAGTCGAAGAATGACAGGCGCATCTTACAGATAACAAGTCGATGGTTAGTGGGCAGATCAGCTCCACGGTAGGTCCTGGTGTCAAGGACAATGGCCCACATCCGCTGTTCTTTCACTATCTAGTCCAGCAAATGTTCTTGCTTGGACCTGGCATGCATCCATGGTGTGGTGGGGATGCGCCGATGCCGAAACAGCGTGTTGGTAATTACAAGCCCATGGGCTGCACAAAAATCTAGCAGCCTCCTGCCGTTGTTATTGAGATGATCTGGCCCATGCTTTCCAATGACTCCAGACCAGATGCCAGCATCATGACCAACTCGGGCATTGAAGTCACCCGACAAGATGACTCTATCCCGAGGGACCACTTTAGCTAGCACTTGTGACAGGACGTCATAGAAGGGATCTGACTCATCGGCCTTGCCTGCATCCCTCCATGGATGTTCGTCTTCAGTGGGGGCATAAGTAACCACGACCACCACTCCTCACCTCTGGTTGATGGGAAGGCGAGCCCAAAGTAGCCTGGGGCTTACAGCTTCCCACACCTCACCGCCACGCTCCCACACCCCCTTCATTCTTTTATTCAGAAGGAAGCCACACCCTGTTGTTTGACAGTCTCATGCCCCAAGTAGAGGACCGTCCACCCCTCATGGTGGCAGGACCCAGAACCGGTCCACCGGACCTCCTGAATACCACAGAGATCCAGGCGGTACCGGTCCAGCTCCCGACAGAGGAGTGGCAGCCTCTCCTCTGCAGTGGGCGTTCGAACATTCCACGTGGCCATACGCAGTGGTTTTTTGTTGTTTTTGGAGGAGCCCCGAGGGTAAGGATTCAGTATCCTGGATCCACTAAATGGGGTTTGGTCAGGAGACGTCATCGACGCCTGTCCCCTCCGGGGCCTCCGGCACAAGCTTAATAAATGTTTTACTTCGTAGTTTAGTGGTAGTTAATTGAAGGTGGAGGGGTTACCAGCCCCTCGCACCCATCCAGAGCCCTCATTTGGCCGCTGTGGTGGCTACAAACGCCATGAGGGGAAAGGCCAATCGGAATTGGCGCTCCCCCCACGGCACTGCCCACGACAGCGTTTCCATCCGGCACCACGAGCAGGTAGGGGGTTGTTTTGCCAGACACAGACACACACATACTGACACACACACACTGACATACACACGCGCGATGTCCGCCAGTGTTCTTCACTCATTTTCAGAGGAGGGGGGGGGGCATTTTCGCCGACAAGGCATCATCAGCGTGAGGGTCGCCACACATTTTAAACTACTGTTGGGTTTGACAGCATGGCGATGATGATGAAGATGGGGGGGAGTGTTCACTCGTTGTGTATTGTTGGTGGGGGCCGCACATCAGGAGACCGCGCTGAAGGCCACCAGGGGCAGGGGCCGCCAGTGGCCTGCGGGCCTTGCAGTGAAGAACGCACAATCGTGTTACACGATATCGCAACATCCGCTCTGGATGTATAACGAAGTGTCGAGTGCGCAAGAGATGCTGCCGTGCTGTAGCGGTCAAGCACGCTGGACTTGCAATCCAGAGGTGGTGTGTCTGTATGTACGCGTGTTGAACTTCCTTCGCTCACCGTACGTAGCCAACCGTGCTAATCGGAGGTGCGGCTGGTCACCGGTTCAATCTCCCGACGCGGCTGTTGAAGCGATGCTGCAGGGGCCCTTCAATCTCCCCTCCTACCACTGCCCTTGTCCACACAGCGGTGCACAGTACGTGGGGTCAACACAGCCAGTCAATTGGTTGTGTGGTGGGGTAAGGTGTGGGTACTCCTTCCCCTTCCAAGATGTCTGGCCCATTATGGAAGAGTAGGCCAAAATATGCCTCTTGTAGTCAGTGGGCATGTAGTGACGTACGCCTTGTATATACGTACGTTGAAATTCTCTCACACTGTACGTGGCCAACCGTGCGAATTGGAAGTGCCTTTAACGGTGTAAGAATGTATTATTTACAAAGAATGCGAAGAGCATGCATTCAGGCTGTCGGAATAACCGAGACAGAGGAGAGACCCCGAGACGGCAGGAACACGAATGAGACAAAGCTTGAATCGTATGCGTGGCCACTTGTGCCAATTCATCAGATTTCAGGGGGGTGGGGGGTGATAAATCATGACAGCCAATTCAATGCCTGATTGCCTGCTCTACTGCTTTATTTTCTTCACTGAAGTGCCTCTTGTACATGAGATATTTCAGCAGTTGCCAAAACGTATTACCGCTCACCATGAGTCCAGATGTCAGTCTTTCATTCAACAATTTAAAAAGCCAAATTAGATTGGTGATGACAATGGTGGGAATGCTGGTGTTGATGATGGCGGTGGGTTTGTGATGTTATTGATGATGATGTTGGTGATGGGGGTGAGTGACGACAACCCCCACCCATTGAGACCCTGAAAATTGTTTCTTGATATTTAGCAGATAAAATACATGGAATGTTTGTAGTCATTACTAAACTGGGTCCCTATTCAAAAACCTTGGAATTTCGGGACTTCCCCCCCCCAGCCTTAGGAAGTGTCTAAATCCGGCTCTGATTATGGTGGTAGCGACCAGGTTCATCGTGGTTTTAATGATGACGATGTTTTTGTTACCGATGGTGACGTGCGGTGGCGCAGAGCAAGTCCCAGAATGTGCCAAGAGCTCCCCCACGGACTACTTCTGGTACCGCGAGACGCTTAACGTCTCCCCCAAGATCGACTCGGCGGGCGGTCTGCAGTGGTGGCTCGTGCTGTGCCTCATTTGCGCGTGGGCGGTCGTCTACGTGTGCACCATACGCGGCATCGAGACCACAGGCAAGGTGAGAGGGCCACGCTCCTTCCCCAGAAGTCAACGCAACGGCCGCCACGCTCGCTCTCCCGGCAGCAGCAGCAGCGGAGGCAGCGGCAGCAGCGTGTTCCCCGCCCGGTAGGCCGTCCTGGTTATTGCCGTTGGGCGCATTGAGCGTGAAATCCGACGCGTCGTCTGCCTCACGGTGGACGTGAGGCGAGAAGGCCGCACTTGCATGCCCGGCGGTTACTCGGTTGCGCTCAGGCATGGCGGTCATCGTCGCGCGGACGAATGTCGACTTGCAGACCGGGTGCTGCGTCATCTTTATGTCCACAGGGACAGCTGCCCCTGGGGGTGCCCTTTTGACATGCGTTGAGATGAGACGCTGTGGTACTAAGTCTCTCTTCTCGCGTGCAGGGCGCTCGCGTGCAGCTCCATCGAAGACAAAAAAACAATTCTGAGCGCGGCGTTCGTTTGGGGCGGTGCTTCACTGCTGTGTCCCCCTGTCACACAGGCCGTCTACGTCACCTCGACGCTGCCCTACGTGGTGCTCACCATTTTCCTCATCCGTGGCCTCACCTTGGAGGGCTCGGTGGACGGCATCATCTTCCTCTTCACTCCCAACGTGAGTCCCGAGCCCCTGGCAACCGAGGTGACCGATTTTCAGCCTTCATGAGCAACTAAACTAAACTATAAACTAAGTATTTTATTTATTTTACCAGTTAAAACCCACAGAGCTAAATAGCTATTTTTCAGAAGTGACCTGGCAACAAATGCAAGCCCCAACGAAGTGGCTTATTACAGCAGCAGCCAAATACTTTAAACGCATGATGTTGGCTTTAAATGAAGAAAAAACCCGGAGGACCCCGATAAAAATCCACGTGACCACAGGGAGAAAATGCAAACTCCAAATATAAAGGTGTCAGGATCGGAATCGAACCCAGGACCTTCTGTATACCAGGCGAGGTAGTTAACATCTCGCCACCGCCAACACCGCCCCCTGCATGGTACTGAGGGTGGAGCTGTCACCAACAGCTCGTGTCACTGAGATATTTGACTTATTTTGAGGCATTTTTTAATTGCGCACAAGTTCCACATTCCGTTGTGGAATCCGCACACTGCCCACTCACACCGCTCGCATACACAGTGTTGCCCAAACAGATAAAACATCTCCTCCACTTAACAATTAACGGCCCCTTAATAAAGCATTAACGGGACAACTCCCACAAATAATATGCCTTGAGACTATTTTTGACGATTTGACATTACCAACATTGGTCGAAATTATTAACTTCTGTTCACCGCAGGGCCATGAATGCAGATTCGAGCAGCGCCTGCATATCGGTGCGGGTAACGAGCCAGAGCGCTGTCTCAATGTGCACTCATTAATAAGGGCCGAGCTAAGTCCAAGGGTTTTGGGGAGCATTCTCTTAAAAGCTCCTTCTCCAATGCCACGTGGCCCCAACGGTCTGGGCGCAACGCCTCTCGGGCTACGTCCGTAGCCATGTTGTATCACGGCGGTGCCGTGCTATTGTGCGATGACGAGATGGTGAAGCGTGCCTGGAAAAGAAAGGCCTTCGATCCACACATTCTGCCTGCAGCGTGAAATACCGGCAGTGTCCATGGTAGGATTGTTCCTATGGTTACTACACTCGCCACGGTGACGAGATGTTAACTACGTCGCCTGGTATACAGGAGGTCGTCGGTTCGATCCCCACCCTGACGCCTGCTGCTGTATATTCGGAGTTTGCGGTGTCTCTCCTCCCGTGGTCGTGTGGATTTTTATCCAAAGTCCTCGGGTTCTTCCCTCCACAGAGAGTATTTGGCGGCTATAATTATTCACATGACAAGCCACTTCATTGAGCTATCATTTATGGCCAGGTTACCTGATAAAATAGAAATACTTTCACTTGCCCCCCCCCCCCCCCCTGTGTGATGCGTTCCGTACAGATCTCCGAGCTAGCCAACCCACAGACGTGGCTGGACGCCGGCACGCAGGTCTTCTACTCCTTCTCGCTCGCCTTTGGAGGCCTCATCTCCTTCTCCAGCTACAACCCCGTGCAGTGAGTCGGCGGGTGGGCGGCCAGGGGGGCAGTGGCACAATTCTCACCTCACGAGTCCAAAATCCACCACCACAGCCTTTACCCAGCCTGGGAAAACGCCGCATTGAGTCGCCGCTTTACCAGAGGAGTGAATCGATAACAGAAGCGCCCCCCACACGCCCCACACCCCCTCCCCTATTTTCCCAGGCTCTTATCCTCCGCACTTTTTTTCTTCAGCAAAACCGCGGCCGTGGCCCCGTGCCTCGCGTTGAAACGCCACTCGCAACCAAGACACATCCCAACGTGCACGCCGCACATCTCTCGCTCACTCGCTCGCTCGCAAACAACACCAAGGTTGCCTCCTGTGTAAATTAACGCAGTGGTCATTTTCGATCACGGATCGCGTCAACGCCACTCAGAAACATTGCCCAGATTAAACGTTAATTATGAAAAAGCTGTAATTTTTTAGGCCATGTTAAAGCCAGAATGCGGACTTGTAATGACAGAAGCTGTGTTGTCTTGTTGCCTCTCATTGTAATATTTTGTTTGTATGTATGTACGTTGAACTTCTTTTGCACCGTACGTAGCCAATGGCTCCACTCTGAGCCACCCTGACCTCTGAGCCACCCTTTCCTCTGTTCGCAGCAACAACTGCGAGCGCGACGCCGTGGTCATCTCCATCATCAACGCCTGCACCTCCATCTACGCCGCCACCGTCATCTACTCCATCATCGGATTCCGTGCCACCGAGCAGTTCAACGCCTGCTTTGACAGGCGAGAAAGCGGGAGCCCTGCGATGAGCGTCACACATTCATCAAGCCGATGCTCTGTGGACAATTCAATTTGTGTGGCTGTGTCGGGTGGTGCGGGGGTCTTAACAGCACAAATTTGGTCACCGTTCCCTGGCCTAACCCAAGAGTCAATTATGGAACGCATCGGTTGCGTGTCCACCTCCTCCGAACAAAACGGGAAGGATTTCTCCTTGTAGTGGTCCAACAAATAGCAGCTTTTCTACTGCGTTAGATTTTTTGGAATTGCACTGCATAGTGTATATGGACGGTTCGGTGCCTGCAAAAGCTCCTGGCATGTGGAGCAAAACGTCGAACATTCAACCTGAAAATGCACAGCACAACTGCGAACAACTCCGCGGTGGTGTCACGTGACCAAGTGGCAGGGTGTGACGTCACAGCCACGACTCTCTCGAATAACACTTCTCCCCTTGTGGCAATGACCTCGTGCTGAATGCAGTAACATCTTGTTGCTTACAAACACCTTCGACCTGCCCGAGGGCTACGTGACGCAGTCGTCGTACTCCACCATCCTGGAGAGCCTGAACGGCACGAACCCGGACACCATCGCCTCGCTCAGTCTCAACACTTGTGACCTCAACACCCTGCTGAGCACGGTGAGCCCCTCCCTCCCTCCGTCTTCCCTTCCCTCTGTTTTTTTTACACTCATATTTTATATGATTAATTCTGTGTGTATGTGTAACGCAACAAAGATCCCTCGTACAGTCTTTAACAGACTGATGGTGCAAGTGCTGTTCGCGATAACTTTTGAAGGCCGGCAGGGCACACGAGGGGGTGGGCGGCCAGCACCACTTCCGGCCGCCTTTGTATTCCCAGTGCTGATGTTTTCACACCGCATTACGTACAGTACTCATTTAAGGCTGAGTCGACCTAGGGAGGCCCATGACCGGTTCACATTTTCGTCACTGATGTTGGCCATGAGCGGGAATCGAATTCGCGTCGCCGGGTTCGTAGCACCGTGCGCTAACCGCTGCACCACCGCTCCCCTCCCACTCGTCTGCCTGCATTTGGGATCCAACGTCAAGAGGCACGCGATGGGCGGTCTCATGCACGCACGTGATGCGGCATGACAACACCGTGACACATCGCAGCGCGGTGCAAGTGACACGTGTCGCGATGTGTCCTGCCAGCATGGCATGAGGTGAACGTCAAAGAGAATGGTGCGGTGGCATCAGGGTTCAACTTTGCCAACGAAAGAGCACATGCTCTAAAATCACTTAACTGTGTAAAACTACAAGTCATTGTCGCTCCTTACTAGCACACTATACTCGTCCACGACACACGGCACCACGGTAGCCTCGCGCTGTAAGAATTGCGCGGATCCCGAGCGCGCTCGTGTCCCGGTGGCGCAGGGAGTGCAGGGCACGGGGCTGGCCTTCATCGTCTTCACCGAGGCCATCACCAAGATGCCCATTTCCCCGCTCTGGTCCGTGCTCTTCTTCATCATGCTCTTCTGCCTCGGCCTCTCCTCCATGTTCGGCAACATCGAGGGAGTCCTCACGCCGCTGCTGGACCTCCGCATCTTCCCCAAGTCCGTGCCCAAGGAGGTCCTCACCGGTGAGGGCACGGCACGGGCCACGGATTCTTGCGGAGAATTAGCGTTTGGCCAATGCGAAATAAGTTCAACATACAACATACATACAATACATACAAGACTCAACATGGCTGCAGTGGATAACGGGAAGGTCTTTGAAAGTGAATGTTTACACTTCACCGAGGTGCGTGCACTGTCATCAGTGAGTGCCAGTGGATATAACGGAGTTCAGCTGTGAATGGGGTGGCCACCTCCGAAGTACAAACGACTGGGACACGTTGTGCATGTGAATGCATCGCCTTGAGTGGTGTACCATTATTATCATTGTTGTTGTTGTTACACAACTGACACCGGGACTTTTATTGTCCAGAGAAGAGCAACAGATTCCCCAGCGCTGCAGCTGCCTCCCCAAGGTCCACCCTGGGAAATCCAGGAGAGGTGGTCACCCCAGATAGGGGTTGTCATTCGCCTGTTGTTTGCTGTGAAAATTGACATCCGTGTCTGCCATGGACCTCCCCCGTCACCCTCTTGTCTGCCGCAGGCCTCATCTGCCTCTTCTCAATGCTGGTGGCGCTGCTCTTCGTGAGCCAGGCTGGGAACTACTGGCTCACCGTGTTCGACAACTTTGCTGGCTCCATCCCCCTGCTCATCATCGCCTTCTGCGAGATGGTCGGAGTGTCCTACGTTTACGGAATTGATAGGTGCGCCCGCCCGCCTGCCCCGCTGACCCCGCTGACCCCGCCCGCCCCGCTGACCCCGCTGACCCCGCCCGCCCCGCTGACCCCGCTGACCCCGCTGACCCACGCACAAACCGCGTCGACAGCTGGCCAGCAGCACCCATCCCGGCAGCGACGTCTTACTGAAATTCTATTTAACCATCCAGCTAGAATAGGAAGTGAAGGAGCGGTGGCCTTGTGATCGCATGTGCAGGCAGTGCTACTGCAGCGTGGCGCACTGGCCAGAGACACTCGTGACCCGGGCTACAAAGAAGGTGGAAATTCGGCTGGGCGGGGGGTAAGGCCCATGTCGTCGGGCGCTAGTGGCCATGCTGCACGTCGCCGCCTGTAGTCCAGCACCGTAGAGGTGCAACGGCGAGGGTTTGTGGATCACTCACCGCTGTTGTGAAAGTCCCTTGCCGTGGGCGCCGAAGAGGTGCCGTACCCTGGCTCCCCAAGAGAACGCAGTATGGCAAACGTGGACTCCGCCTGTTGCGTCTGTACGAGTGTTGCATGCGTGGGTTTTCTGCGGGCGCTCCAGTTTCCTCCCACATGTAAACACTCATTAATTGGCCGAGAACACCTTCATACGTAGAGAATTGCAGAGCTTGGGGGGGAGAGAGAGGGGTGGGGGTGGAACGACGCCGGCTGCTGCTGCTCTTCCCACTTGCCCACGATCCCTCCTCACGCCTCTCAGCCATTCCCTCTCTTCGCCATCGAGCAAAGGGCCCGTGTCAACCACAGTACACCACTGCTCGCGGCGAGTCGAGCGTCGACCCGTCAATGCATCCCGAGTCGGTGCAGTTGGCAATGCAGTCGGTGCATCTGCCAGTCCTCCCTGGTCTGTTGTCCCACAATACTTGTGCCCTCCTGCCAGCTGGCCTTCACCATTCCACATGCGACTCTTGTGGCAAGACCAGAATAAATACACGAGGTTCTGCTCAACCACGGAAAACATTGAAATATCAAAGCTGCTCTTCTAGCATTATTGGTGTAACCAGGCAAAACGACGCAACTTTAAAACCTCTGTCCACACAGACCGATGGACCAAGGCGTTTGTGATGTTCGTGGTGAAGCAGAGCTTTGTCTCTGTCCATTTATTATTTAATTATCCTGTCATAGGTATCCTGGTCCGGTGACATCACGGCAACGTTTGTTGTAAATGGTGGCAATTGTTGAATTTCTTGCTTTCGCCGCTGCTGGCGGGAAAAAAAAACACATTTCGTCTCCTCCTTCACGCTGATCAGACGTCTTGGAAGACGTGTAGCAGTACCCACACTTTACCCCACCACACGTGACCTGCCAATGGATTAATTGAACCTCATCGCGGTACCCCGGGGTACCATAGTACCCCGGCTCTCGCACAATGTCCGTGATGCAGTCATTTTTAGTCTGTTGAAAGTCTGTGATAACACGTGAGATGCGTATGCGGGCTTAGCAAAGATCGAGGCATGTGGGTAGCATCTAGAAGGATCCAGCAGCATCCCGGCTCGTGCGACGATGTTACGCTGCCGTACGACCTCTTAATTGCTGAGTGCCCATTAAACACTGCTGGGTCGCGACAATCAGCAGGGGTAGTCGAGATTGCAAGTCCAGCGTGCTGACCGCTCCAGTGCGGCAGCATCCCCCTACCGTGTGAGACACTTCTCCGAAGCGCACTCGGCGATTGTGTTCATCGTGTGTGTGTGTTTGCCGAGATTAAATGCTCCCCCGCGCTGTTGTACCCACACGCGCCGCAGGTTTAACAGGGACATCGAGTGGATGATCGGACACAAGCCCAACATCTTCTGGCAGGTGGCGTGGCGAGGCCTCAGCCCTCTCATCATGCTCGCCATCTTTATCTTCTACTTCGTCACACAAGTCACACAGACGCTCTCCTACTCCTCCTGGAATCCGGACTACGTGAGTGACGCACGCACGGGCGCACGCACACACGGGCGCACGCACACACGGGCGCACGCACACACGGGCGCACGCACACACGGGCGCACGCACACACGGGCGCACGCACACACGGGCGCACGCGCGAATACGTACTCTCCATGAACAGTGAGGCTATCCTGGGTAAACAGGCGTAATGACACTAAAGTAATAATAAAATACAGTCTGTTCTCCTATAAAGCGGTAGGAGCATTGCTGAAGAACACCGCATTATGGAAAAATCGCGTTATAATGAATAAAATATAATGTAGGGTAAGGCATAGTCCGCGATAACACGTGAGATGGGTACGCAGGCCGAACAAAGACTGAGGTGCACGGGTAGCATCTAGAAGGATCCAGCAGCATCCCACTGCCTTGTGCGGTGCTACGCCGAGGCAGTCGTACGACCGTTTATTTCTACTCACGCGACGTAGTCCGTTCGCGATCACGTTATATCTAATTCGCATCTGCATTATATCCAATTCGCGTTATGAAAACAGACACGCGTTATAGGAGAACAGGCCGTGAGACATGGGTCGTCGATTTAGATGACCCAGGTCTCGCGAGCATTTGCGCCGCGTCGCTTCGGTGAAAAGAGCCTCTTCTGTGCACTGCGTGGCCGCCCCCTGCGCAGGTGGACTTCCCCACACTGGAGACCCAGGACTATCCGAACTGGGTGGTGTTCGTCATCGCGCTGCTCGCCGGCGTGCCCAGCCTCGTCATTCCCTGCTGGGCCATCGTCTACGTCGTGTACAGCCGCTGTTGCCGCAAAGGCGGCCGCGGCGACAAGGAGCCGAAGCCTGACGACTCCGAGGAGCGCCTCGGGTCTGGCCTGGACCTCGAGAAGGCCAAGGTGGAGCCCGGCCACGATAACGCCATCTACTGCAACTCCGACGACGAGTGACGAGAGCTTCGCGCACCCCGGGGGAGGAGACCGTGATGGGCGCGTCACGGGCCGCCCTGCCAACTCCGCCTGTCGAACTTTACTTTTGGAAATCGCGCCGTTGACTGCTCTTGGTTATTGTGCAAAGTCAGGGTGTCTCGATTCCCGCTCAAAACGATTAATACGGTGGAATGTGCTCGTCTTGCCAGGCAGGTTCTCGCGGTCGTGCTGCGTACGGCTCTCCGAGTGGGATTTCGGGTTGTGCCGTGGTGTTCGAAATTTCGCTTCGTGTGCCGGAAGCTTCTTCAAGAAACTCAAATTCTGTTTCACCGATTCAATTGAGGTTCCAGAAGAAGCTCCCGGGTACGTGATGTGTCGGGTCACCGCACCGTGGCGAGCAGCGTGCGGTGCGAACTGGAAAAGGGTCGGACGGCACTCGTCTCTGTGGCACAAATAGCACATTCACATGGCAGGGACCAGTCTACCCATAGAATGACCCCCGTCGACTTCCCGCAAAGTGGTATCTATTTTATACACCGTGGAAGATGATTAGCCAAATTGACCCTGGTGCAGCAGTTGTGAATGTAAAGCGTTGTAATTGTGAGTATTGTGTTCTAATCACCTGCCTTGCTACTAAAAATGATGACAACTTTCTCCATAAGTCTAACCCTAGCACTAGCCTTAACACATGACCCGAAAGCCTGGGCACATGACCCTATGCTTGGTTCAAGCACAACCGCTGACTCTCCCCATAGCAGCACACCGCTAATCCTGGCTTTCAATGGCGCTGGAGCAAATGTCCTCCGATACTAACGCCTGAACTAATTCCATAAGCATGCAAATGACCCACCTTACTCGTCCTCACGCTGGCCCTGATGTGCACCAAACGCCGAGTGCGAACACCACCCACAAGCAAAACCCCTCACCTCTCAACACGCAATCTGACAGCGACTCTGATGACATCACAAACATAAATAATCCACCATCATTATCGTGGCCTGATTCCAGACAATCATATCCAATGTCTGCCAGAGGCAGTTAATCCAAGGAACCCACAGTGGCAACCGTCCCTCTGTGCCACTGTAACTTGTTGTTGCACCTTTCTGACCCCATGCCCCGACTGGACATGTGAAAAAGAGCTTCAGAGCTCATCGGATTTCTCCACGAAAAATACTTGATTCTGATTCGGATGTGGCGCAAGGCGCACGCGTGACTGGCCGGAATAAATAGCCTGGGAACTTGCAGCGTTGACGAGGGGCGTCCTGGCGCAGCTGCGTAGCGAGTGGAACATCCTCCAACTTGCGGTGCCGTTGGCAGAATCCGTTGCCGGCGTTTCTGTGTTTACGTCATGGAAGAGGCGATGTGTGGCTGTACGAGAGCGCGCCAAATTTCTCCCAAGTCATCCACGTCGTCAGCATGTCATTTTAGTTGCAGCATGGGACGTTTTTAAGTCGGGAGACTTATTACCCTCAATGTTTTTAAATGGGCACGTCGCGAAACCTGCGCCCCATCGCAATGATGATGCTTTCTGCCAGAAGTGAATGCCATCCGGTGTTGATTTTTGTCACATATCTGCACTACTAACAGGTTTAGATATGTCGTTACTTGCTTTGTAATACGTCTTATTTTGATGTTCTCTATTTAGCTTCTTGTGCTGCAACGGTTAGTCAAACTGTGGTGCAATGTTTCATGAGATTTCACATTTTGTAAATCTTCATAAACGCATTTAGCTTCAGCAAATGCATTTCTAAAACCAGTGGCTTTAAACTCAATCGTATCTTACCAAAATGTTGAAAACATTTGTCGTGTTTGAATTCCAAATAAACGTTCAAAGCTTTAGATTTGTCAAATAACGACATCCCCATTCCGTCTTCAGGGTGTCAGAATCTTAAGTGCAAAGCGTTGTCATCCGTGCAACGGCTAAACACAGTTTGTGTAGAAACTCAACACACTCGTCAACAACACTGTGGTCTCAAAATAAACAAATAGATAACAAAAAATCGGCGACATTTCGATAAATGGCCCTTCTTCATAGAACATTTGCAGATGGTTGCGGCAGGGTGCTGCAGTGGTAATACTTGTGGCCTCACATCAAGAAGTTATTGAGTTGGATTCCTGACTCGGGGGTCTTTCTGGGTGTGGTTTGTACATTCTCCCTCTGTTCTGCGTCGATTCCCTCCAAATTCCCAAAATTTCTCCCATAGCCACAAAAACAAACAAACCACACAATATTCTTGGTTCTTTCGGTAAAGTCACGTAGAAGGGAAACAATAAAATAATAAAATTATAAAACCATAAAATTCTCACGACGTTTCGACTGCAACACAAGCAATCATCGTCAGGTGTGAGAAAATGTTCTTGCTGTGGTTTTCACACCTGATGATGATTGCTTGTGTTGCAGTCGAAACGTCGTGAGAATTTTATTGTTTTATATTTTTATTATTTTATTGTTTCCCTTCTACGTGACTTTACCGAAAGAACCAAGAATATGAATCCCTGCAGTCACGAAAGCTTTAAATCAAAATTTAAACCGCACAATGTCATGTCACTGGTATTTGCCAAACATCCTAATGCTGAACAATTCCATGAAACGGTCTTGAGCCTCGGTGATGCTTTCCTGGGTAAACAAAAAAAAATAACAATTACACAGCTGCTTCTCTGCAACTCCATCCTCCTTGATTACAGGAGCCCAGCTATGCTTGTGTTATGTGTGTTGGTGGTTCTCCTGGGCCTCCCCTAGGTCCACTCAGCATCAAATGAATACCTGATGCGGTGTGTAAACCGCCACTGGATAGACAAAGGCAGCCGGGCGTGGTGCTGGCCACCCATATTCATCAATGCCTCACCGCCATGTGGTTATACTTGAAACCTTTCAAGTTGAAGTTTCCCCAAAGAGAGTCCCTATTCTACGTGGAGGATCCAGATTGAGACATTTAATCGGCAAGACGTAACGTGTCTTTAAAAAAGCCAGGATAACGCTTAGGCCCATTTTCTTAGTCTAGGGCTCAGCTCGGCTCAAGCTTGGCTCTGGCTCAAGTGAGTCGGCTCAAAGCCACGCTTAAGTTTCAGCCAGCTCCGAGCACGGCAGTCACCAGTCACGTTTAAGATGTCCTGAACCCGAGCCAGGCCACGGCTGAGCCCACTCGTGCATCTTTGAAAGCAAACTGAGTGGTCCAAGCCTGAGCTGAGCCAGAGTGTTAGAGGCCGAGTCACAGCTGAGCTGTGACTTAAGAATACGACCCTCGAACACCCCTGCCAAGATTGACTGTTGGAAACTTGCTTGCTACACTTCCTTCAACAACGTCTATAAATACAGTAAACTATTTTTTTTTATTTACCAGGTAAGGCCCATTTGAGCGATGTAGCTCTTTTGTCAGAAGCGACCTGGCCGCAAACGAGAGCTCAACGAAGTGGCTCATCATGTCGACATTTATAGCACCCAAATACTCTTAAAAGTCTAAACGAATGTTTCTAAATGTGGAGGAAAAACGGTGAATAATTAAGGCGACCACGGGGAGAAAATACAAACTCCAAATATACAGCAGCCAGCAGGGTTGGGGTCGAACCCACGACCTCCTGCATACCAGGCGAGAGTGTTAACATCTCGCCAACCGCGGAGGAAACATCTTACATCATCATACGTGATCCTCCGAGCCATGACTCGCGACCACAGGTGTGCAAAATCACCCCCACCACCCACTGCCAGATAAAACACACGCAGCAAACTGGAGGCTGCTGCGGTGGTTGCAGAGCTGCGTGTTTACGACCGCACGTTGTGTTTCGGTCCACGGGTCGATTGCTGATTGCGCGATACAGCCAAACCCGCTGGGACAACCTCGCGATCGGGCTCACAACTGCGTGGGCCATATACGAGAGTGTCTTCGTGCAATTGACCTTGACCGTTACAGCACGGCCATCGCCTGGTACATTTGAATACGAAAACGCCATGATTAATTCCTGCAGAGACTAAAGACGCCCACTCCTCCGTAACTGCTGCCTGTTTCCCCTCCGTGGAGTGTAGCGACATCGCTGGATGTCACCACGCTGTGGGCGCACTACCGGCCCGAGAGGGACACATGCGGTGTAGCCACATCGCCGGATTCATCCTGGAAAAAACTCTTCGTCTACGATCTCTGTTCAACGAGTCTCCAACACGTGGACCCGGGCCGAAGTCGTTGGTCCCGGTCCGTTGTAGCAGTTACGTAGTAGTAACTAGTAACTAGTGTGGTTAGCCTGGTGGTCACCACCTTAGGTTGTTATCCTGTTCAGGGGACGTTACCTCGTGTGTTGGAACTGAATAAATGTGTCGCCTCCAAAGTCTGCGACTCGGTTGAACCCACGACGGTCGCACCGCGTGACCACTGTTTAAATGTCTCGTGTCATCACGGCGTCGTGGGATGCTGGTGGCATGAATTGCGCTGTATAAAATGACAGTATCATTATTATCTCCTTTTATCCGCCAATGCTGCTTTCACTGGAGCTATGCAATTTTAAGCCTAGATTGAAAACTCATTTCTTTAGAACTGCTTTCTGTGTTTAGTTTGTTGTCCTTCCCCCGCACTTGCGATTAGCACGGTTGGCTCCGTGCGATGCGAAAAAAGTTCAACATACATCCGTTCCAATAAGGTTTGATTCGCCCGACAGAGTGGCCGTGTGCGGTGGCGAGTAGCGACGGTCAGACGCAGAAGGCGTCCCGTGCATAGCCCGCGATGTGTGCGAACTCTCGCTGGACATTCACCGCCATCCCCAAGCAACGCCACGGCTAGTGGATCAGGCCTCCTGGGGTTTGGGGCCCAATGCTTTCGGGGTGTGATGGTGGAAAATGTTGGGGTGAGTTTGACGATACTTCAGATTGTGGCTCTCACTGGCATGGCGCTGCCCCTTGTCAGTCTGGATACTCAAATCTACAAAGTCACGACTCTTTTTCCGCGACAAGGCCGTGCTCTAATTAATCGTGTAAGTGTATAAGTGTATGTTTTAGTGATTTGTTTACCTTTCCTATACTTTGCACTACTATTGTATTTTTTTATTGTTTGTTGTAACTTTCTGACCCGCTCCTACTGGACATCTGTGGAAAAAGAACTTCATAGCTCATCGCATTTCTCCAGGATAAATACAAATTCTGACTCTGTTGAAGGCGGTAGACGCTGTGTCACATGGTGGACGCAGTCACCGGTAGCCGTGCTGTCGCGTGCTGTCGGGCTGCGATGGGCCAACCAAAATAATTTCCCCTCCGCCTCAATTATATCCTAAACCTTTGCAATCGGTGTACAATGAGAATAATTGTAGATCCCTTGGCTCCTGTAGATAAGGAATTTTTGTATGCGAGGATGATGGGAGCGTTTCTGCAATAATGAACAGAGGTACCCTTTGACTTGCAAACTCGGATAATCGTGAAAGACACATTTTTTTGCAGATTTTCAACAGAATTTTTTTTATTTGAGGCCACACAATGAAAATATGAAGTGAAGATGCTGCTTAACCTAGCTGAGGTTCTCCAAGTGCAATCTCTTGTGCCAGTGTGAAGCGCAGACATTGTGCAAGTCCATGCACGGTAATTAAACTTGGGCTTCCGTCACAAAGCTCAGCAGAATTACTGCCGTTTTATTGTAGTAGTATCATAAATGTAGATTTTATTGTTGTGTAAACTATGATTTATGAACGGAACCATCGTGGTCTGGTAGCTCGCGAGCTGCTGCTCGAATCAAAGTCACTGAGGCAAGACCGAGAGCCTGCAGCACTTGGCAATGATATTTAACGTAAACCATATTCTCAATCTCGCAGTTGTATTGTCCCAACCTGTTCTCAGAAGCTGTACAAATACACCCAATCATGGGCTGTCAGGTTTTGTTTTCCATTTCATCACCACTCCGGTTAAGTGGCAATGCACAGTCTCGCCGACACAGCTTACCCAGAAGTATTGTGAATTCACCAACAAACTTAATTTGGAGCTTTCGTGACTGCAGGAATTATTCTTTGGTTCTTTCGGAAAGAACCAAAGAATAATTCACCAACAGGTCATAAATTTAGGACGAAGGTAAAGGAATTATTTTCAGACGCAGCGATACACTCCCCCCCCCCCCCCCCGATTTACGTCGGGGATGCGTTCCTGAAAGGTGCGACGACGAATATCGAAACGACGTCAATCAAAACGACTTAATTTCCGAATCACCAGAAAACTGTACATAATTAATACACTGTATTGTACAATGCATTTCTTTAAGTACGACACACCGTAGTTCGTGTACAGGGTAGGTGGAGAAGGCCGAGAGGCGACGGATAACGAGAGAGGACGGACGACGACGCGGCGACGTTATAAGCACAACGACGTACACAGGGGGAGACGTACATTGGGGTACGACTGCATCTTGTCAGTCACTCTCATTGGTAATTTAAAAAAGACGGAATTTAGACTCAGGAACATTCAGCTTTTAAAAGTTGTTGTGTATACTGTCTATACTGTATTGATTTAGAACATTAATAATAACTGCATTTATATAGCGGCTTTTCAAAAAAGATATCAAAGCGCTGTACAGGATACAGCAGCAGCAGACACTCAGCATACAAAATAATATTATTAGAAATACATTTTAAGAATCATTTACTAAATGAACTTAAAGTTTACTAAGCAGAAGCGTATAAATAGGTTTTAAGGCGCATTTTTCCAATGTCCATAGTCCATAGATATCTCGTGGAAGAGCGTTCCGTTGCCTAGGGGCTACACGGGAAAAATCTCGGTCACCCACACACCGAAACCTTGACCTGGGAGTGCAGGGGAGATCTGCATCTACAGATCTTAGGGACCTTGAGAGGACATATGCACACCTGTCAACCCCGTATCAGTGCCTACCTTATTACAGACCAATTCAGACCTTATTGGTCACCCGGTGCCCTTCCAAATCTCAAAGTTCATCCTACAAAGTCCCATCACAAGGGAGAAACACAAACAAATAGACAACACATGTTTTTGTTGTTGCCCGTATTTAAACGGCTGCACGCCATATGGATCTTAAATACTCAATTTCCCTGTGCAAGAATACGGGGTAAACCGTATTGGTTGACAGGCATACACATGGGTGCAGCATGTCATCGATGTAGGCTGGGGCAAGATGGTTCACTGCTTTCTAAGAATTTAAACTGTATTCTATGTGAAAGTGTAAGCCAGTACAGGGAGGCCAAAACGGGTGTAATATGATGTAAAGAAAGTGTTCTGGTTAACACCCTAGCAGCCGCATTTTGAACATGCTGCAAATCGATTAGCACCTTCTTAGCCACGCCAGGGAGTAGTAAGACATCACCATAGTCTACGCGAGGTGAGATGAAGGCATGGACAAGCTTTTCTGCATCTGAGGCAGAGAGAAGGGATCGGATATGGGAGATATTCCGCAGATGAAAAAATTACGTTTCTGTGATCTTTCTAATATGAGCCTTGAAGGACAATGTGGGCTGACAGATGACCCCTAGATTTGTGACTTCCTGTGCCGGACTGATTACATGACCGTCAATAGTAATGTTAAAGGGTGCAGCTATACGAAGTCGGTGGGGTGACCCAATGAGCATCACCTCCGTTTTAACACCATTCAATTGGAGGAAGTTGTGTTGCAACCAACGTTTGATAGAAGGCATCGCCAAAGTAAGCATGGAGGAAGACGAAAGGATATCGGACTCCATATTCAAGTAAATTTGAGTGTCGTCCGCATAGCAATGAAACTTCAGGCCGATATTTCGGAGCAAATGACCCAGTGAGACCACGTAAATACAAAAGAGAACAGGGCCAAGAACTGAACCCTGAGGAAACCCAAATGAAACAAGGCTGGGAGCAGATTTCAAATATCCCATGGATACAAACTGTTTCCGATTAGCTAGAGAAGATCTGAACCAACGGAGAGTAGTTCCTGAAACCACCATGATGTTTTCCAAGCGATCAGTCAAGATGTCATGATCGATAGTGTCAAAAGCTGAACTCAGATCCAGGAAAGCGAGCATACTGGATGAGCCAGAGTCGGCAGCGATCAAAAGGTCATTCACCGCTTTAACCAGAGCTGTTTCAGTGCTGTGTCTGGCCCTGAGCCCAGACTGGAATGGATCCAGCAAATCATTAGAGGACATATGGTGGTTTAACTACAAGACAACCAGGCGTTTAAGGACCTTGGATAGGAAGGGTAGATTGGAGATTGGGCGATAATATTTAGTCTGCAATCACGTCCTTACTCAGTGCTTATTTCAAACATCCCGTTGTGTTGACACCTTACGATGTTACTGCGTGGGAGGCACCGCATGATTATGATGATGGCGATGTCGATGACGATTTATCATCAGCCCTGCCGTTGCTGGAGAGATAGAGGAAGAGCACATAGTGGTGCTTCGCGCGTTACAAACATCAAAGTGAATGGGGCAAACGCCGCACCTTTGCAGGTGGAGTGTGAGGTGGTGAGTGCTCCCGTTATCTCCCACCATCTTTAGTGCCGCATGCCGCACCACTGCTGCACCAGGTTGGCAGGTGGCAGGTGCACTTCTCCTTCTCACATCCCGCAGTGTTAGGGGCACGCGGGTATTAGCTGTGAACTCTTCAGCTGTAACCATAGTCACAGCTAGGTGCAGGGGGTGCCTTGGCCACTCCTTCTGGTGGCCAAAGCTTCGAGTTGGGGCCCCCTTGACAATCACCATGTTTTCAACAGTTTAGTATTGGAAGTAATATAGTTTTTTTTTCAAACGTAAACACGTATTTCATTAGATACACGTCAATTATGTGGCAAAGAGGTACTACCGATCTGTAGTGGCTGCATTTGGGAAGACGGAGTGCCTCTACAGCATTAAATGTCCGAGACCGTGAGCGAGACAAGAAAAGCCATAATATAAAATAGCCTCTAGGTGCGACCGTGCAAGATAAATCAAATATTGAGGCCCCACCTGACCAATTGCCACACCCCTTAGCTGATAATATCGTTACTACACCACTGATAATGTCGTTATTACACCACTGACAATGCAGTTTACCACGTCACTAATGTCGTTCCACGTCACTGATGTCATTACTCTACCACTAATGTAGTTAATCACGTCACTGATGCCGTTACTACGCCACTGATGCCGTTACTACGCTACTGATAATGTCGTCACTAGGCCACAGCCTGTAACGCTCCGGGCTAGGGCCCTTGTTTGTTTTTGGGTTAGGTCCACGTGGTGGCAGTTTAATGGAAAAATTATTGTCGTGAGCCCTCCACCACTCAACAAGCTTGTTTGTATGTATGTATGTTGAACGTTTTTCGCACCGTACGTAGCAAACCGATATAATTTATACGTGTCACGTATTGATCAAATACATTTGGCGCGTATAATTTTTTTTGTAAATGTAACAATCTGGTCGGGTGGTGGATGGCAAACAACAAGACGTTTGGCATAAGACCACTACTGCTACGTGGCCTAACCCAAACACAAATACTTTGTTAAGATATGGATGGTTGTATTAACTATCTCCGTTCTAACTCTGGGCCGTCCTTATCCGCACCTCTGGTTAGCACGGTTGGCTACGTATGGTGTGAAAGAAGTTCAACATACCTGACACACTGTACATACTTTAACAGTCCATGATTCCAAACCAGACATTTCACTTGTCAGGTACCATGTGAGCTGCCACAACCTGAGCGTGGTTCCAATTCCTTGCGGTGGCCACGGGCGGTGCGTTACCTCATAGCCACTGGAGATGAGTGGGTCATCAAATGCTTTTCGCAAGCTGTATCAATGAATTGGTGCGACTTCGGGTGTTGATGGTTCAGCACAGGAATCGGCAACCAAGATGAAGAGGCATTGTTTTCGAGTTCGGTAAGAAACTCATTATTTTCAAGTAACCGCAATGCAATGTGGTGAATACGAGACGGTGGTGGTCCCAAATAAACCATAGCTGTCCACCCAGACGGTTTGCCCCGTATTATTGTTCAGAGAAATTGAGTTTTCAGGTCCATACAGCGCACATCCGTTTCAATACGGGCAAAAAAGTACTTATTTGTGTTTCTCCCTTGTAATGCGACTTTGTAGAATGAACGTTGATATGTATAAGGGCACGGGGTGACCAATACGGTCTGAATTGGTCTGTAATAAGGTAGGCAGCACTGATAAGGGGTTCACAGGTATGATAAGCAACGTTACGAAGCAGTCCCTTAAAGAGCCGCACGCGGCTCCGGAGCCACGCCGCAGGTCTCCGACCCCTGGTCTGAGCAGTTGAGGTGGCGATGTGGGAGTTGTGGCCCCGGGCCCGGGGTGGTGGCGGCGCACGCGGCTGGGCCACGTGGCGGGGTGGGCTGACGGGTGGGAGGCTGACGGGTGGGGGTGGGCCGACGGGGGGGGGGGGGGAAACAGCCCCAGCAGCGGCGCCTCCCACGGCCGTGCCATTGCCCAAGGCCCGTGCAGGAGAACGAGTTAATTCTTGACAGGATATTCGTCGATTAATTTGGTAATTGTTTATTGGCTGTTAGTTTAAAGGGTTAATGGCTAAGTTAATGCGATGTTAATGAATTGCTAATGTTAACCGTAGCCTCTATCCTTCCCGGCCGCTTGCACCGCCGTTGAGGTAATAATTTGCATTTCTCATTTCTGTTCGGATTTGTAGTGAGCATCGCGAGTTTGCTTTGCGTTGGGTTTAAATAGCAATCCACGTGCTCCGAGTAGGGCTGAACGATTAATCGATTTCAAATCGAAATCGCAATTTGAAACAATGCGATTAGCAAATCGCAAAGGCCGCGAGTTTTTGCGATCTGAAAAGTCCCATTACTTTCTTATTGGAATTGTTTTATTATTTATTATCATAACTTTATTTATTTAACTTAACAATTGTTCTATGTTTGATTGTTCTATTTCAATGAAAACATTTGAATAAATACATGTTGGAAGCAATTTGTATCTTTTAAGTTCTCATCCTTGTGTAGTGTTCCAACTGAGTTGCAGACGTTGTTCTTTAGAGGCAACACTTTCATTGTAACATCAACCCGTTAACACGAAGGGGTAACTGCCCCTTCACCAGATACAGCCTAGGGTGGTGGCCACCCAGCTAACTACCCTATACGGAGGAGTTACAGCTACGAAGGGTCTGACCCTCACTCGGGTCCCGACCATGTGTTGATGCCTGTAGAGCTTCAGCTTGTAGGACGTGGAGCTTCCAGCTTGTAGGACGTGGAGCTTCCAGCTTGTAGGACGTGGAGCTTCAGCTTGTAGGACGTGGAGCTTCCAGCTTGTAGGACGTGGAGCTTCAGCTTGTAGACGTAGAGCTTCCAGCTTGTAGGACGTGGAGCTTCCAGCTTCTAGGACGTGGAGCTTCCAGCTTGTGGGACGTGGAGCTTCCAGCTTGTGGGACGTGGAGCTTCCAGCTTGTAGGACGTGGAGCTTCCAGCTTGTAGGACGTAGAGCTTCCAGCTCATAGGACGTGGAGCTTCCAGCTTGTAGATGTAGAGCTTCAGCTTGTAGAACGTGGAGCTTCCAGCTTGTAGGACATAGAGCTTCCAGCTTGTAGGACGTGGAGCTTCCAGCTTGTAGACGTGGAGCTTCCAGCTTGTAGGACGTGGAGCTTCAGCTTGTAGACGTAGAGCTTCCAGCTTGTAGGACGTGGAGTTTCAGCTTGTAGGACGTGGAGCTTCCAGCGTGTGGGACGTGGAGCTTCCAGCTTGTAGGACGTGGAGCTTCAGCTTGTAGACGTAGAGCTTCCAGCTTGTAGGACGTGGAGCTTCCAGCTTGTAGGACGTGGAGCTTCCAGCGTGTGGGACGTGGAGCTTCCAGCTTGTGGGACGTGGAGCTTCCAGCTTGTAGGACGTGGAGCTTCCAGCTTGTAGACGTGGAGCTTCAGCTTGTAGGACGTGGAGCTTCCAGCTTGTAGACGTGGAGCTTCAGCTTGTCGGACGTGGAGCTTCCAGCTTGTAGACGTGGAGCTTCCAGCTTGTAGATGTAGAGCTTCCAGCTTGTAGACGTAGAGCTTCCAGCTTGTGGGACGTGGAGCTTCCAGCTTGTGGGACGTGGAGCTTCCAGCTTGTAGACGTGGAGCTTCCAGCTTGTAGGATGTGGAGCTTCCAGCTTGTAGATGTAGAGCTTCAGCTTGTCGGACGTGGAGCTTCCAGCTTGTCGGACGTGGAGCTTCCAGCTTGTAGGATGTGGAGCTTCCAGCTTGTAGGACGTGGAGCTTCCAGCTTGTAAGACGTAGAGCTTCCAGCTTGTAGATGTAGAGCTTCAGCTTGTGGGACGTGGAGCTTCCAGCTTGTAGACGTGGAGCTTCCAGCTTGTAGGATGTGGAGCTTCCAGCTTGTAGATGTAGAGCTTCCAGCTTGTAGACGTAGAGCTTCCAGCTTGTGGGACGTGGAGCTTCCAGCTTGTGGGACGTGGAGCTTCCAGCTTGTAGACGTGGAGCTTCCAGCTTGTAGGATGTGGAGCTTCCAGCTTGTAGATGTAGAGCTTCAGCTTGTCGGACGTGGAGCTTCCAGCTTGTAGGATGTGGAGCTTCCAGCTTGTAGGACGTGGAGCTTCCAGCTTGTAAGACGTAGAGCTTCCAGCTTGTAGATGTAGAGCTTCAGCTTGTGGGACGTGGAGCTTCCAGCTTGTAGACGTGGAGCTTCCAGCTTGTAGGATGTGGAGCTTCCAGCTTGTAGATGTAGAGCTTCAGCTTGTCGGACGTGGAGCTTCCAGCTTGTAGGACGTGGAGCTTCCAGCTTATAGGACGTAGAGCTTCCAGCTTTCAGCTTGTAGGACTTAGAGCTTCCAGCTTGTAGGACGTGGAGCTTCCAGCTTGTAGACGTGGAGCTTCCAGCTTGTAGGACGTGGAGCTTCCAGCTTGTAGGACGTAGAGCTTCCAGCTTGTAGGACGTGGAGCTTCCAGCTTGTAAGACGTAGAGCTTCAGCTTGTAGGACGTGGAGCTTCCAGCTTGTAGATGTAGAGCTTCAGCTTGTAGGACGTGGAGCTTCCAGCTTGTAGGACGTGGAGCTTCCAGCTTGTAGGACGTGGAGCTTCCAGCTTGTAGATGTGGAGCTTCCAGCTTGTCGGACGTAGAGCTTCCAGCTTGTAGAATGCAGCGACCCCAGTCCCTATCAGGGACCTACCTTATATCCACCTGGGTCGGGGCTGCTCCGCCCTTGGCCCCGCCCACCTTCTCGAGCATTCCAGCTCTCTCTCGATCCCTCTCGAGAGCTCTTCCCGGACACGTGATCGCCCCCTAGCCCCCCCCCCCCCCCACCTGGGGGCCTCTCTGTGGACACTCCGGATCACGTGTCTACGGGGTCAAACAGAGTGCCATGGCCCGGGGCAACCCTGCCCCTGGGCTGACACTCTCCCACTCCCCCTTGTGGGAGCCCCCACCACATGCCATGTGCGGTGCCCGCGTTATCCCAGCGCACACCAAGCCCCGCTAGGGCTGGTACCACACCCGCCTACGGGGTGTACGCGATGACGGTGCATCGTGCGCCGTGGCCCTCTCGGGCCGGCACGATACAGTGACATCCCCGATGTCACTACACTTGTGTAATAAAGGTCATGGAAGCGACTTCTGGAATCCGGTCTTTATTTGTCTTTCGTTCACAACACTCCTATCTTACTCCTTCACGCTGCTGACAGACAGCGTGAGAGGGAAAGAGAGAGAGACACGCGCGGCCACGTGGCAGCAAGGACCCCGCTCCAGCATGGCCTCACCCTTCGTTCGCTCCAGATCTGACCACGTGTTGTCCGTCTCCACCCCTTTTAATACCCGGGTCACGTGGTACCTTTCCACCAATCCTGGTTAACCTCTATGGAATCTTCTAGACTCTATCGTACGTTCCCAGGACCTCGCCCCTGACTCGTCCCCCCATTGGCTGTGGCTAAATCCAGCAGTTCCAATCCTCTACTTACAGATGTCACTTTCCCATTACGTCAGGGCCACGCCCCTAGACTTCCCTCCATTGGCTATGGGCCAAGACCGGTAGCGCCAATCATCGTAACGAGGCGTGATCCATCAGCAACCCGGATATATCCTCACATTACACTTGCATTAGAATATATAGAGCAATTAATATTTTTATGGTATCATGTGGTAATGCTCCATCACAAGTGTTAAATCTATTACACAGTAAATATTGAACTGAAGCTTTACTTAAAACATTTTTATCGCAAATCAAATCGCAATATCTGTCAGAAAAATCGCAATTAGATATTTTCCCCAAATCGTTCAGCCCTAGCTCCGAGGAATCCAAAAAGTGCCCCAGAGAAACCCAACCACGCCTCGAGGGGATAGAAACTCGAACCTGCACACGGCATTGGCCTCAAGAGACCGACTTGCTGTACTGCCTTCTAATTAGGCAGCTATGTCTGGGTGCTTCGCGTAAATTTCACTTCATTGAAGCTGTTACAGTGCACGACCGAATGAGCACATCATTCTCCCGGTGCAGTATAACGATGTTAGCCGAGAGAATGACGTCATTCTCCAGGTGCACGATAACCATGTTAACCGAGAGAATGACGTAATTTTCCAAGTGCAGTATAACCATGTTAACCGAGAGAATGACGTCATTCTAGCGGTGTAATATAGCCATGTTAACCGAGAGAATGACGTGATTCTCCCGGTGTAATAAACCATGTCAACCGAGAGAATGACGTCATTCTCCAGGTGCACTATTACCATGTTAACCGAGAGAATTACGTCATTCTCTCGGTGCACTATAACCATGTTCATTCTCTCGGTGCACTATAACCATGTTAACCGAGAGAATGAAACCATGTTTGTTGACCGGCTGTAGAGACGCTGTCGCGTCGCGTGAACTATTATAGCCAGCGGGAGACTCTGTACCTCCCGCGGACACCTCATCGGCACCGGCGTGTACTTTCAGTACTTTTGCGCATTGAGTTGTTAAAAGTAGTTGACTGTAAAGTTGGCCGGACTATCTGTTTTTATCGCTCAAGTGTTTCTGTTTCTTGTTAATGTGTAATTTGCTCCAATGTAAAGCATCAGCATAATTATTAACTGATAACCTTTAAAAACATTTATATTGTATATGTTGTTGGTTTTAAAGCATATAAAAGTGACACGAATATAAATCAAAGAAAGATCTCTAATGTGGCAAAACGTGATGTTGAACGATTCTCCAGTGCGTAGAACAGTGTTACTCTCTGGTGAGGAGGAAGCCCCCGACCCCAGCCAAGAGCCAGACAGTTGCCTTGGCCCCAAGGGGTCACCGACTCCGTGACTGCAAAACCAGCACACGTTGCCTTGACCCCAAGGGGTCATTCAGTGACTCCCCGACTGCTTAACCAGCACACGTTGCCTTGACCCCAAGGGGTCATTAACTGAATCCGTGATTGCTTAACCAGAACACGACACCGTCACTGGCGAAGAATTTGCGATACCCCTTGGACCAGGAGTGTGGAAATGTTACCGTCTTGTGCGTTAAACAAAAAAAAATAAAAATAATAATGCGAGAGATCAAGAGTCCATTGGCATCATTAGAGGGCTCTTGTGAAAGTGCTGTTTTATCGTGGGCACTTAGACACGTGTGTCCAGTTGGGTTAGAATAAAAAAAAACAGTGTCGGGTTTTTACTGTACTCGCAAAAGACTGTGGCTAGAAGACAACTCTTTATATGAGCCCCTGTTGCCCGCGACGCATCCACGGCAGCAGTAGGGTCCGCAAAGACTCCGTATTATCCACTGCCCCGAATAATTGCTATTACTTGAAATATTTTCACGGAAAAGAGTGACGTGACAAACTAATCCTGTTGTCCGTGATTTTTACCCCAAAGGTCGGATTAAAATTGCGGATAATCAGAATTGCGATATTGGTTCCTATATATCACTGCAGATTAAGAATCCTGCAGTTGAACACATAGTGTGCTTTCGCGACCAATATTATTAATAATAAATGTTTTTTTGGGTCAGATCGCATAAATATAAATGCGTAGTTTTACCCACCATCACCCGACACAGCTCATTTTTAAGGTTTGTCACGTAAACAAAACGTGCCAAATAGTTACTAGCTCAGCACACCGGTTGTGTGTTGGAGAGTAAACCCACAGGCTCACTGTGACGACGTCATCTTGCTTTATTTAAGATCAGAAGTAGGAAGACTTCTTCGCAATTCTGGCAAATCGCCTGATGGAGCTGGTTGTAATCACCAGCGAAACGTCGTACACAAATTGTAAATGTTGTGGGTATACTCTCCAACACCCCGGTGTGCTGTACGAGTAACGAATTGGCACCCAAAAAAAAAGTTCTCATGAATAGGAGTCCTGTAGTTAAAAAATGCTGTGGTTTACAAATCAGTTACCTGGACTGTTGTCTCAGTGCAATGTGGAAGTGTAGCTCGCTCATCTCTCATGAGCTTCTCCAACTTTGGCTGTACTCAGAGAACGTTTTGACTAATATGTCCCAACGCCTCTTGTCTCCTGGATATGCCGTCTGTATGAATGTTAACTTCTTTCGCATTATACGTAGCCAACCGTGCAAATCGGAGGTGTGAGGGAAGGACAACAAACTAAACACAAATAGGAGTTCTAAAGAAATTAGTTTGTAACTCCAGATCGTGATTGTAAAATGCATAGCTCCAGTGGCTTCCTAATATCTGAAGAGCATTCCAGACGGCCGCAGTAGCACATCTGAAAGCACGCGATGCAGTGGCCGTCTTCTTCAGTTGGAGATGGGAGGCTTTGGAATTCTGCCATTCAATTACAAACCAAACTCAAGCACGCTTAGCTTCCCAGATTTGACGAGGTGGGATGAATTCAGAGAGATGCCGTCATTTTTTTCATAATCCACTTTATTGAGCTATCATTTGTGGCCAGGTCGCTTCTAAAATATAAGTTAATGTCTCAGTGAGCTTTGTCTGGTAGGATGGGGATGGTTTAGTTTCATTCAGTGGTGGCTCCTGCAAAATCTCTCAGGGGGGGCAAATGTCTGGATGATTGATAAGGTCCACCCATGCAATGAATAAATTAACAGCTTAAGCATGTAAAGGCAACTTCACTTCTTTAATATTAATGAAAAATAAAGTGACTCTTACAATACATCGTGTTTGTTTATATACTCACTATTAAAACAAACCACTCAAGTTTATTTTATTAAAGATTCCACTAGGTGGCGATAAATTATATTGTTGGATGAAACGTGCTTACGTATGATGACGTTAGCACGTATGATGACGTAAGCACGTTAGTGCATGCCCTCCCGGAAGCCATAGAGAATGCATTGCAGCGCCCCCGTTCGAAAAAAAACATCTTTGAATGTAAGTCTATGGGGCCACTCGGGGCGTTCTCAGCCGTAGTGAAATCGCCCAAAAAGAGGCGGTACTCCACAGAACGTGACATGACGCTGATTGGACTATATCCAGAGGCTGACAGTGACGGCTAGCGTGACTCTGTGGTTGAATGACATTGGTGGTGCGTCGCCCAATCGCCCTAATGAAGAAACCGCCCCTGGTTTCATTTGTATATTTTTGGGTGATTTGTTTACCTTTCTTGTACTTTACACAACTATCGTGTTTTTAAAATTGTTGTAACGTTCTTACCTGCACCGACTGGACATCTGTGAAAAATTGCTTATAGCTCATCGGATTCCTCCAGTATAAATCCATATTCTGATTCTGTTGTGTATCACCAATGCCACCTCCTTGAGCTTGGCTGGAGCTCATTACGTGTGAGAACGGCAGCTTTACGAGAGTGTGACTGTGCAGCCAGGAGCAAGTGGACCACGGCATGATCTAACTTCACATGGAAAACACTTTGACCCTGGTGGCTGACCAGAATATAAAAGTGTGGTCAGTGGCCGACTCGGAGCTCAGATGCCAGTTAAATAAAAGACACCGTCATACAATAGACTCTCGATTATCCGCGTGCGGTTTATCTGATTTGCGGATTAACCGCGCACTTGAGATTTTGTCAAATTAATAACTCGTGGATATTTTCCTTAAGCCCAAATTAACAATCTAAAAACAGTTATACACTGTTATTCTTGGAAATGTTTATTATAAGTCACGTGCTTAAACCCAACAAATATGTGCTCCGGTTAATCCGAAATCCACGCGATCGCCTCTACAGTACAGTAGTTGCATTTCTTTACAACCTTGGGCGGAGTTTGATGTTGATTGGCGTGGCTCTGCTCTCATCCACTTAGTGGGCGGAGTCTTCTACGTGGGAGCGGTAAAGTGTCATCACTGAGCACGCGCATCGATCGGTCGATCGGCAGTATTCATTCTAATTCGAAAGAAAAATTATAGAAAATGTCAGTTGTGCTTCATTGAGTGATTTTAGCAAATAATTTATTTTAATTCACGAAACTGTGCGATGGCAGAGAAACTTAAACATAAAGTATTTCTATATTAGTGGTCTTTGGCATAGAGATCAGCGGAATTTTTTTTGGGATTATCCGCGATTTTGAATTATCCGCCGCCGCCGTCCTCGTCATTAGCGCGGGTAACCGAGAGTGGGCTGCATTGTATTGCGTCGGTGCTGTGCACAGCGAATATTGAGTTGTAGGAAACAGCAATCCAAAACTCCCTCACGTAATCGGCATTTCACGTTGTGTGAACTTTGAATGGTGCAATTGGTGAGGCAACATTACCTCAGAATGAACCATTACAGGATTGCGCAACCAGATATTTTTAACCCACCCCAACTCCTTTTCTGTAGATAACGATTGCTCACTAAAAATGACTGGTAATATAAGTCCTCTGCTTGCCCGGCTATTTGAGATAATCGACCATAAAACATAACTGTGCCTAAGAGTGTACAAGGTCATGGTTGGCGTCAGGAAACCCCATACTGTGTGAATTAGATCACTGTATTGTGCAAACATATGTTAACAATGGAAGGCATCGGTTTAATTGCAGATGTAACATTAAATATAAGCCTATTGACCGATGGCCCCTTCAGTACCAATTTCTTCCAGCAGTCACGTGTTCTGGAAAACTGTGGACTGGTTTCACCTTTTCTGAGTCTCATCAGGAGGCTGTAGCCAGCTGTCAAGCACTGCTCCAGCTTGCCCGATCCTTCGTGAACACTCTCCTGATGAGCATATTCCAGCAACATTGTTCCCCATTGGTCAACAGACATACGTTATCTTTAGATGTGTGATTGAATTCCCCTCGATTAATATAGCCACGGACGTTTCCTGAAGAGACTTTGGTTGCTTCTAGACTAAAGATGCACAGGAAGCAGCTATTCTTAGCTGTTCTAGGATATGTGACTGTAATGGCAATTTGTATATAAGTAGCTCTTACCCTTAAATTTCGATTTTTTTTGCTCAACGTTTTCTGAAGTCGGATAATTGATGTAACTTTGTTTTCATAGTCTGTGTTATCGTTTCCTCTTTCGCTGACAATGCACGTTTTAGTCGTAATTTGTTGTAGTTGCTAATAGCAGAAGATGACATCAGGCTTATGTTGAAGCACATTTAAGTAATCGTCGTTCATTCAGAAATACAGCAACGTACAAAAACACACCAATAAAAATGTGAAATACATTTGCAAGGTTATGTAAAACTGACATTGAAATATTATCTCTCGTGTGAAAAATTATATAGCTTGTTGTGAAATGTTATACCACCGAGTTATGAACAAAGAGTTCTGTACCATGGCTTTACAAGCCCTGTCCAGGTTTATTGATTATCTCAAGGTGTGTGCATAAACTTGTTTTTTGGAACACAACTGCATTTTGTACCTTCAGCAAATTAGTGCCGTAAATACATTATCAAGAATCGCTGAGATAACAAAATCGCTAGTACGTAGCATCAGCAAGATACGGCCCGAACAACTTTGGGAGCAGGGGTCCGTCCATAAATGACGTCACGCACCTAGGGGGAGGGGGTCAGACATTTGTGACGATGTGTGACGAGGGGGGGGGGGGGTTTGAGAAATGTGACGTCACATCAAAATGCGCAACTTTAAATAAATGTAGACAACACGTTCTACTTAATTGAATAGACTTTTTAATAAATGTTTTATCCTAAATCAGAGTGCAGTGCCACATTAAATACGCACTACAATGACAATAGTTTAAAGCGATTTGAAGCATGTTTAATTTTGGGGGGGGGGGGGGGGGCAGAGCTTTGTGACGTCAGGTTTGAGGGGGGGTCTCGCTTTTTGTGACGCCGTGTAACGAGGGGTCAAAAATCGTCCAAAATCGCGTGACGTCATTAATGGACGGCCCGCAAGAGCCGTTCAAAAGACTGTGGGGCCCACAGTCCGTGTGGGTAACGAACCACGTGGATGACCCCACCACACATGTCAACCAGGTTTAAACTTGCCTGGCAGCGCAGGAGGAAGTTCACACTCGAAAAGGTCATTGCGTGGCTAATGATGGTGGCGAGATATTAACTCCATCGCCCGGTATACAGGAGGTCGTGGGTTCGATCCCGACCCCAGCTGTATATTTGGAGTTTGCGTGTCTCTCTCCCCGTGTGGATTTTTCTCCGGGTTCTCCAGTTGTCTTCCCTCCACATTTTAAATCAACATCACACATTTTAAGAGTATTTGGCTGCTATACATTTCAACATAAGCCACTTCGTTGAGCTATCATTTGTGTGGTAAGGTCGCATTTGAAATGGAGCAATCGACCTCAGTGGGCCTTGCCTGGTAAAATAAAAAGTTTAGTTGAGTAGATGGGGCATCCTGGATACTTCAAGCTGTGAATGACGACGATGAGTCATGCTGTGGATGATCGTCCTCTGGATGGAGGACTGAGAGCATTGAACAATGCAGACGACGCTGTGGACTGGCTCGGCCAAGTTCGCATACCTAGAGTAACATTTACCACACATTGTAACAGGGCTTTCATCCAGGAGAATGCCTGGAGTTCATAACAATTCGTATCCCCTCAACAAAGCAGTTTGATGAAGTGTTGTTTATTCAGGGTTACGATTCGACCAAAACACCAATTCTCCGCTCACTTCCCCCATCTCATTTATGTTTTATTCATCTTGTCTGCACAGTTGTATTTTGCTCCATCAGCCTCAATGTATCTTCTGTTACAATTCTGTCGACTGTCACAATTTGGGGCCACTATTTGATTAAAGAATCAGTTTTATCTGTTGCACTGTGTGTGCATATGTATTAACTTCTTTTGCACCGGTTTTCATGCAGGGTGATGCGATTATTTCCCTGGCTTGTGAAGATAGTTTCAATTGTTTTAAGGCTGGCCAAGTGAGGCCGAAGGAGTTTGATCGTGAGCGGGGGTTAACCCACCTGTGCCATTGTGGTTTAGAAACTACTGGGTCTATAGTGCCCATGCTTAATGGAGACATCCCCGTTAAGATTGTTTCGCATGTCCGATAAGTAAAAGCTTTGGTTGATTTGATACAAGACATATACAAGGCAGCAGAACCGAGGCTAAATCAGTCTCCACTGGGCCCGCGAGAGACCACTGGGGAGAGGCAGCCAGCTGATGCTGCAGTCACACTTTTTTTGACTTTTTAGGTTTCTAAGCTATTATGTTATTTTCACTGTTTCTGTATTCCATATTTTGTGCCGAACACTTCCCTGGCATACAATGAACTCGAAAAACATTCTCCCACCACCTTTGGCTTGATCCCACGGAACTTCACTCGAACCCCTCCACATCCAGCTGGAATCTCTGCATTGGGTCCCTTTTTAAACCTCCCGCTTGTTTCCTGCTTTCTCCACTCAACTCGTCACACAGCGGTAGGGAGTTGCCTCGCAGCAGCAGCGCACTCAAGTTTCCTGTACAGTCGTTTTCAGGCCAACCACGACAGGTTGCTCGAGTAGTCCACACTTTCCCGGCTCTTGTCAAAGAACATACCCCCCACGCAGAGAACATACCCCCCCACACAGAGAACATACCCACCCACTCAGCACCCAGAAGCCGCATACACGCGACGCGAGCCTGACACGCCACGTGTCGTCTTGAGCCGGAAAGATGCTGCCGTCTGCTGCCGTCTGTGAGATGGTCACACGTCTCCTCAGCTGCCTCGTTCACTTGTGATGCCACCCTCGGTCCCTCATTGGCTGCGGGTTATGGCCCAGCCTCAGGCACCTATGGTCAGGCTACAGGGCACATTAAGTGTGTCTGTCTGCTGTTACAGCGAGTTACTCGCTCATCCACTAAGTCTGAGAACTTCAAAGGTCTTATAAATTCACACTTTGCCTGTCAAAGAGCTGTGCCACAGCTCACACGAGTGAATCGGTCTGCCCTTAGTATCCACGTCGTAACAATTAGCTCGTTACTTTTAATTATCTTTTCAGTTTTCCAAAAACACTCCAAGCTGCTCTGGTCCACCTCTTTGTGTCATCTTTTGATTGCGGTCTGCCCTCAATTGCTCATATCCACATAAAAAAATCCAAAATAATAATGAACACAGCTCAACATGCAACTGTGGATAAGTCATGTTTATTTTGTACTGTACATCACTTTTCACGTTTGCTCGTATCAATGTTTTTTTCTGACTCAATATGATACACAATACTTTCCCAATAATCTCATGCCACTTTTGTGGATTCAAGGCATGAGGCAAAGAAAAACATTTGCCAGGTAATTATCCTACATAGTAGAGCATCACATGATGAGGAATGAGCCTGTTTTATTATAAACGACACTGAAAACTGGAATTTATTGAAATCCCTAATTTATACAATTACTTTGTTCGTGCAGGAATTGGGAGGCTTGACAAGAAGCACAGACCCGTTGACAAA
This sequence comes from Lampetra planeri, assembly GCF_965212315.1. Lineage (NCBI taxonomy): Eukaryota > Metazoa > Chordata > Hyperoartia > Petromyzontiformes > Petromyzontidae > Lampetra > Lampetra planeri. Next base: position 9,064,863 of record NC_136148.1, on the reverse strand, counting down.
AGAACCGGGTTGCATCTGTGGAAGCTCAGGATGTGAGTCAAAAGCTGTCCGTCTGTCACAATGGCATCATAACAGGCATCGAGGCATTTCCTCAGCCACTTCAAAATATATCATTAACTCTCTACACATTAGAGGATCAAGAACAAGCACACATTGACTCAACATGTTCATAATTATGGTTTCCAATAGATTTTTTGCTTGGGCCATATCATTACAGGGCCAACCCAAAAATCTGTGGTGAAGCACACATTTAATTGACCAAGTCGCCATGAAAAGCAAAGTTTCAATCCTTAAATAAATAAATATTTCACTTATACCAAAGCCACCAAACACTGTATGATACTTTTTCCACTATGAAACATTATCCTTTAAAACTGTTTACTAACCCCAGCCCATTTATATTCCGATTGTGCCATGGGCACATCATGATGCCGTGAGCCCAATTGTGTTGAGGAACGGTCCCCAGAAGATGACATTACAGAACTACATCAAATGTCGCTTCAGTAGCCCTTTCATCCACAATCTGTGGTGCATTGATATTAGTTTCCCTTGATATGGTGCACTGCGTATGGCAAAATGTATTTGGCACCAACCAGAATTTAGAAAAACTGGCATAAAAATAAGATATCACATTTTTTTTGCAGCAAATACACACTATCCATTATTGTAGATTATGCACCAGCTTATGCACCAGCTTATGCACCAGTTTGTCTTGTAAATGTTACTTTACCAAATGAATGCAAATATGGCTGTTATGGTATTAATATCTCAATATATTTACTGTTTGTATCAACAATTGCATCTCCATTGTGCTCTTGCCATCTAGGTAGAGAATGTGTTTTTTTTCCATTCCAAATCCCTGCCAAAAACAGAGGATATGCATGTTGTATAATTTCCCATAAGTGCCATTACTGGACATCCTATAAGGGTCTCCCTTACTCCATATCTAGGCCGTGCTGTTCAGCTGTGCAGACCGAGCCATTTATTCCACACACGTGAAATATTACTTGCAAGCCCGTCAGCCTGATTTAAGTAAAAATAAATGGAATATTTTTGTTTATCCTGTATAATAAAATGGTAAGTTGCTTGAGACCATAATGTTTTCTACACTGTGGAAGCTGGCAGTCCAGAATCTCAACCCAGTATCTCTGGCGAAGTTCTCTGCCTCCCGTGTCAGCTGCACGAGCCACTCGTCCCTCCTCGTGGTTCACGTTTAACAGTACCAAGCTGCGCGTGATGCAGAGATTTCTCTCCCACTTCCTTACGCCTTAGACGTCGGAGGAGAGGGCCTGCACCTTGTCGAGGTTGTGGTCGACGGCGGACAGCAGGAACCGAACCCAGGCATGCTCTTCCTCGGGGCACACGTATGTCTGTCTGACATGGGCAACATCAGAAAGGGCATTGTGACCACAAACCAATAAACTAAAACTTTTTTTTACCAGGTAAGGCCCACTGAGCTCGATTGCTCTTTTTCAGAAGTGACCTGGCCACAAATGATAGCTCAACAAAGTGGCTTATCATGTAGAAATGTATAGCAGCCAAATACTCTAAACGCATGTTTCTAAATGTGGTGGGGAAAAATACGGTGAACCCAGAAAAAAATCTATGCGACCACGAGGGGAACATGCAAACTACAAATATACATCCATAATAGAGGTGTTTGGGTTAGATCGCGTAAATATAGAAATGTGTCGTTAAAACCCGCCACCACCCGACACAGCCAACTAGTCAGGGTTGTCACGTAAACAGAACGTGGCCAATTCGTCACTAGTACTGCACTAACCGGTGTGTTGGAGAGCCAAGCCACAACATTTACAAACTGAGTACTCAGTTTGTAAACTGAGTACTCAGTTTGTAAATGTTGTACTAGTGACGAATTGGCACGTTCTGTTTACGTGACAACCCTTTCTAGTTGGCTGTGTCGGGTGGTGGCGGGTTTTAACGACACATTTATATATTTACGCGATCAAACCCAAAAACCTCTATTATGGATGATATTGGTCGCGAAAGCCTATGTGTTATACAAATATACAGCATGCGTCAGGGTCTGGATTGAACCCACGGCCTTCTGTATACCTGGCGAGGCAGTTAACATCTCGCTCCTCAGCTGCCATGCGTGTACAGCAGCTGGGGGTACTCACGAGACTACAGACAGTAGGGTGGGGCTATTTGAGCATTATCATCAGTGTTCAATTGTTCATTTGTTTACAGCACCACTTCTTCGCCAAATATTACTCTTACATATTGCACGGGGTTGGTTGGCTGCTCATATTTTCATTCTCCATGTATTTATGTGTAATGCATCTTCTCTGGTCACATCCATTATCCTCATATTTTATCTTTATTCACGTATCCATAAGTTCAAGAACTGAAATGTTCAGTTATATGCCTAAACAATTAAAGATGTTTCGATCATAATTTACAGCCTGAGTCAATGATGGACTCCCCACACCAAATCATTCATGGGTGGTTGTTTTACCATACTTCACCAGACTTGTGAGTGAATCGTTTGCTTGCAGTGTCGATGTGAAAATGGTTCTTCACCCTCCTATGAATTATTCTGCAGTTAGACTCAAAGCAAATCTCCGTCTATTGGTTTATACACCTTACTCAACACACCTGGCTGGTGAAGTGTAGGGAGGCCAGAACCAGTTCAGATATAACTCAATCTCTGATGTTAGCCTTGGCCAGGGATCAAACTCGAGTGGCCATGTTGATATCGCAGTGCACTAACCACTGCGCCACTACTCCGCCCAATGTAACAGATGCTCTACTACGCACTGCTACAGGCTGATGGGCTGAGTGGAAACTTGACTGGGACTTCGCAACCTTCCAATGGTGAATCGAACGATCAAACCCACAGCACCACATGGTAAACTCATTTAAACATCCTGCCAGGGTCGATTAATTTGATAATTTGCCACGCATATCGACAAATAACGATTTGTACGACTCATTGTGGGTTGCAGCTCTAGCTCGTCCCTTGAGGATTCTCCAAGACGTTAGTTTACAATGCCACAACTTGCTGTGAACCTCAGTTGAATACAACCCATGGTTGTGCCTTGTTTACAAAAATGCCAAGGTGTTAACCAAATGCGCCATCTGCCGTATAACAAAGGAATTATACAACGATTTTATAGCCCGAACCCAACTTACTTTTAGCAGCCTTCTACAATAAAATAGATGATAAATAAATCTCACTTGGTTCATGATTTACATGCCAAATGGTGCAGTGGCGGATGCAGAGGCCGCAAGGCTCAGGAGCATCCTCGTGCCTGTGCGAGTACTTACTTGGTTACCTCCAGATAATTCTTGAGCACAGACGCAAGCTTGATGGCCTGCAGAGGAAGCCACACATTGCACATTAATAGTAGAACTTACACCACAGTTGAAGGCACACATTACACATTAATAGTAGAACTTGAACTACATATCACTGTTGAAGTCTACTAGTGTGCCCAGTGCAAAGCCACATGTTGTTCATGGCTTATATAGCGGTTGCATGATATGAATAATGCTCACAAGAGGCAAGGGAGCTGGCATGATGAGGACTAATTGATTCATGCCGTTTACACATGAACTGTATAACAACGAGGATCCACATCTTGCAATGATATTGTAGACAAAGGTGTGCATATATACCAACATAGAGATACGTACATTGAGTCTAATTGCAGCATAATTCATGGGAGGGTAGACAGCCATTGCTAAATCATCAACACTGCAAAGACAAATCATAAGCAACACTCAGGCAAATAATTCTGTCTCTGTGTGCATTCACTGCTGCATAGCGTTCCCTATGCTTGCTTGAAAAGATTAAATCCAACACATTTGTTTACAATTATATATTTGTACAGCTATTTAGGATACTTCTGATGCTATGATACTCACTGCACTTGAGAACATGTATTAATGACACGTAGCTTAGGACTTGCATAAAGGACTGCAGCAGTGATGGCTCATTGCTCGAAGGACATGACAAACTCCCAAGTTGCCCATTCACCATTATTTACGCATCATTTAAAAAATAAATTGCCTAAATGATACACCGTGTGATTTTCATCTTGCACAACATTTGCAAGTAACATCGAGACTACATTCCATGTGAACCAGTGGTGTTCACCATTCAAATATGTACGTGTATTTATGTGTTTGATTGGGTGTGATATTTACTATATGAATGCACACAGTACAGTATAAGCTATAGATTTCAAATAGTTGTATATGTGTTTGCTATGTATGGAGGTGGCGGGGCATGGTGGTGGCCACCCACTCCCTCTCGTATGCAGTGCCGGCCTTCATAGGTGCTCGCGAACAGCACTTGCCCTAACAATATGTTAAGGCTATAGGGGGGAATCTGTCTCTTTGTATGTACAGTGAGGGAAAAAAGTATTTGATCCCCTGCTGATTTTGTACGTTTGCCCACTGACAACGAAATGATCAGTCTATAATTTTAATGGTAGGTTTATTTGAACAGTGAGAGACAGAATAACAACAAAAAAATCCAGAAAAACGCATGTCAAAAATGTTATAAATTGATTTGCATTTTAATGAGGGAAATAAGTATTTGACCCCTCTGCAAAACATGACTTAGTACTTGGTGGCAAAACCCTTGTTGGCAATCACAGAGGTCAGACGTTTCTTGTAGTTGGCCACCAGGTTTGCACACATCTCAGGAGGGATTTTGTCCCACTCCTCTTTGCAGATCTTCTCCAAGTCATTAAGGTTTTGAGGCTGATGTTTGGCAACTCGAACCTTCAGCTCCCTCCACAGATTTTCTATGGGATTAAGGTCTGGAGACTGGCTAGGCCACTCCAGGACCTTAATGTGCTTCTTCTTGAGCCACTCCTTTGTTGCCTTGGCCGTTTTTTTGGGGTCATTGTCATGCTGGAATACCCATCCACGACCCATTTTCAATACCCTCGCTGAGGGAAGGAGGTTCTCACCCAAGATTTGACGGTACATGGCCCCCGTCCATCGTCCCTTTGATGCGGTGAAGTTGTCCTGTCCCCTTAGCAGAAAAACACCCCCAAGGCATAATGTTTCCACCTCCATGTTTGACGGTGGGGATGGTGTTCTTGGGGTCATAGGCAGCATTCCTCCTCCTCCAAACACGGCGAGTTGAGTTGATGCCAAAGAGCTCCATTTTGGTCTCATCTGACCACAACACTTTCACCCAGTTGTCCTCTGAATCATTCAGATGTTCATTGGCAAACTTCAGACGGGCTTGAGCAGGGGGACCTTACGGGCGCTGCAGGATTTCAGTCCTTCACGGCGTAGTGTGTTACCAACTGTTTTCTTGGTGACTATGGTCCCAGCTGCCTTAAGATCATTGACAAGATCCTCCCGTGTAGTTCTGGGCTGATTCCTCACCGTTCTCATGATCATTGCAACTCCACGAGGTGAGATCTTGCATGGAGCCCCAGGCCGAGGGAGATTGATAGTTCTTTTATGTTTCTTCCATTTGCGAAATAATCGCACCAACTGTTGTCACCTTCTCACCAAGCTGCTTGGCGATGGTCTAGTAGCCCATTCCAGCCTTGTGTAGGTCTACAATCTTGTCCCTGACATCCTTGGAGAGCTCTTTGGTCTTGGCCATGGTGGAGCGTTTGGAATCTGTTTGATTGATTGCTTCTGTGAACAGGTGTCTTTTATACAAGTAACAAGCTGAGATTAGGAGCACTCCCTTTAAGAGTGTGCTCCTAATCTCAGCTCGTTACCTGTATAAAAGACACTTGGGAGCCAGAAATCTTTCTGATTGAGAGGCGGTCAAATACTTATTTTCCTCATTAAAATGCAAATCAATTTATAACATTTTTGACATGCGTTTTTCTGGATTTTGTTGTTGTTATTCTGTCTCTCACTGTTCAAATAAACCTACCATTAAAATTATAGACTGATCATTTCTTTGTCAGTGGGCAAACATACAAAATCAGCAGGGGATCAAATACTTTTTTCCCTCACTGTATGTGTAGTGTAATATCGCCGGCTGGTGACCAGCAGCGGCAACTGCAGTGTACAAACAGTACACACGCCGGTGAGCATATACATGGTGTGTATGTCGGCAGGGCGGAGGAACTGGGGCAAGAGTCATGGAGGGGCCCATTTGGGAGCCCCTGGAACCTGCTAGTGGGTTCGGTTTCCCAAACGGGGCCCTCCATGTGCTGCTAGACAGCCTGTCAACTGTCTCAGTCAGCGCTGCCGATGCTACACGGCTAATGTTGTGTCATAGGCTAGCGAGTACAGAGTGTGCGCAGGCGAGATCGTGTGTGGTAATAACAGGTGCCTCTACAAATATCGTCTCCGAAGTCACTGCACTACATATGTGTCAATTGACATCCAGGACACCCTTGCAATTATATTTTCCATCTCAAGGGATTTGCCAGTTAAAATATAGAAACCTGTTTTGGCCTTCTCCTGTGATCACATCCCAACAGGGCGTTGTCTGTGTCAATCCGGAGCGAACCTGGGCGAGATGAGGCGGGCGAGGTCCGCCAGGTCGTCCAGCTGTGACGCTCGCTCCTCCTGCCGAGCCGCAGCCCCCGCCGAGCCGTGGGTCTTTACCGTTCGCGCAACTTTATGCAGGCACGCTTTGGACGCCTTTATGAGGCCCAGGCAGGGGGCCAGCAGCTGCCCACCACAAATGGCAGCGCAAAGCAAACAGTGCCCCAGCGTCGTCATGGAGCACACAGAGGTACTGCTGTGAGATCCTCAGGACACCCATCAGTCAGTATTCATCGTAAGCAAGTGAGAGATAAGACAATGAGTAACTGCCACGGGAAGAACGAATTGACAACATTGACTTGGCCAACAGTGGAGTTTGACAATAATCCATCACTCATTTTAGTGGGGGGACTGACTGAGAAACATTTTGGGCAAACGTGTCTACCTGTTGGACACTCGGAATGCAAATTAGCAGTAAATGCAACTTAACCAAAAGACTTGCAAGTTAAGTTTTTACTCTTTATTTGTACCTTCAATAATCACGGGCCGAGATCACCAAACATGTTACACTTGAAAAACTATTTTAAGCTCAAGTAGGTTCCTGGAATTTAAACCCAGGATCTCAGCAGTACTGGCTTTAAAGGTTCACCACCAGCACAGTAATGGCACATGCATAACCAAACTGTTGCTGACAATATTCCCTCTGACCCCTGTCCCCAGAATATGGCCCAAAGTACCTGTCGGTCGCGCTCGGACCAATAGGTGTCCTGGTTCTCTCGGAACCCCACGATGTCATCTGCGAGCACGTCCCCAAAAGGGTCACTGTTGCCTGCGTCTTGAGCCTGAAAAACACCAAAGCCTGCTCACATCCACCAGTCACAGTGGTGGTGGCCCACCTCTAAACCACTGCTTTGGAAGCCCGGACGGTGGATCACAAAGATTTAATCATAGGCAGATACTAGTCCACACTATGTTGTGAAGGGGGCTATGAAATGGACAGTGTTTTGAGTATGATTCCAAAATGCTCGTTATTCTTCAGATACTCTGGGTCCCTTCCACGCTCATTAAACAGCGTTAGTACAAACAGCACAACGTTTCACTGTCTCAAAAAGTGCCTCCAGTCTCAATAAGGCTTTCCTAAAGGGCATTGTCATAATTAGAAGACTCAGCTGTCCTTGCAGCTGAAAATCACACAAATGTTTTTGTTGACAAAAGGCATATGTTTTCCATAGTCTTCTGCTTTGTGCGTACACGCTGGTGACATAGGATGCACAATACTTGGGTAAAGAAAAACAGAAATTGAAAAATTAAGTCTCCTTTAACAAGCTGTGAATGGTAACCAGGGGGGGGGGGGGGGACTTAAAACCAGGTATGTGGTTGGTTCAGATTATAAGAAGGAAACCCCTGGAAGTTGGGTGGCAACAGTTGTGATACATTAGTCCCTCCGTTAAGTGACATCGGTTAATGGTTTCTCGGTTAACGTTTCGCCTCCCATAGGACCTCATGGTTTCGACTGTTAACATTTAGATTAGCGGTATGTTTATATTATGCACGCGGGCGCCAATTTAGACCAAATATCCGAGTGCTCGTAAGTGGGCTGAGCATGCCTCAGCCAATCAACGACGCCCATCTATGAGCGTTTAGACCTCTACTGGCTTTGTCTACAGTGTGTTTCTGTTTTGGCAGTGTAAGCAACTCTCTTGCACACTCAGTGATTTTTACTTTTTTTTCAACATATAAGTGAATTCGAAAAACAGTTATTCCAGTGAACAGTAGTTTTCGTGGTAGCGATTAAAAACGTTCACTGAGAGACGGCTGTATTTGGGGGAAGGCAGCAATGGAGGTGTTGTAATGGCATCATAAGCATGTGAGAACCTCATCATGTTCACCTGACGACAGGCAACAATGGAAGTGACTGGGACCGTCTTGGCCCAAGTGGCACCCTACCTGCTCAATCTCCTCCAGAGCATCGCGAACAATCCCCAAAGCTGCCTGCATCACAGCCAGCACTGCCACCACGTTATCTGTCAACAGCGAATATCAAGTCAGGTCACTTGAGCTTTTTCCAAATGAGAAACAAATGAAATGTTTACATCTTATACAATTCAGATGTAGATGTTGTCATGCCATGGGCAGTGTATTTAAATGTTACTTATATTGCATTTAAAGTCATCGGTATTTTTAGAATAAAACAAGGGATCATTGTCCATGCCACAAGCCCCGTACCCCTTGGCAGACGAGAGATGTGGTCGCAAGCCTCCCAGACGCCCGCTGTGCTTGTGAGCTGGCCCTGGGATAAACTAGAGGAACACAAGAACACATAACACTCACAAAGGTCACGGAGTTGGAACTAAAAATCCACTTGAATTTACATAACCAGATGACCAGGTTTGTTATAAAGAATGTGAAAACATCAAATAGCATTATACATGCCATTAATGATACCATTGATTACCATGTTAAATATAGTCTACAAATAAAAATATTTCCGTCATTCACTGAGTAAAATCGGTTCAAATCCTATTACCTTTTCAAGAAATACCACCGATTAACACGTAGGCTTTCGCGACCAATATTGTTCATAATCAACGATTTTTGGGTTTAGATCACGTTATTTATAAATGTGTCGTAACCCTCCACCACCCGACACGGCCAATCAGTAAAAAAAAAGTGTCACGTTGACAAAAGACAAATAGTTCACTGCTTTAGCCCACCGGTGTGTTGAAGCGTGAAACCACAACATTTACAATTTGAGTACGACGTTTCGCTGGTAATTGCATCCAGCATCATCGGGCAATTCGCCAGAATGGTGAGGCTCTGCTGTGTCTCCCGTTCTTATATAGAGCAGCAGCAGGGTGACGTCATCATTAACTCATTAACTCATCAGGTGCAAAGATTTGAGGGGGGGGGTTATTGTAATTATATACTTGATTAGTAATAAGGCTATTGTTACGATGCGAGTTGTAGATTAGTAATCATTTGGAATGTGTTCTATTGTGATTATGCTACATTAATAATCAGTTAGTGCTTGTTTCCCTTATAAGGAATTGTAATGCATCTTATTTAATAATACTAAGACAGAATGGCTACAATAATGCTCAAATTAACAGAGCACTAAATGCCAAATCACGATCGCAAAGCAACACTGCTGAAAGCGATCAGATTATTAAAACAATAAAAATACCATTTATCTCAGGAGTAACTGACAAATTAGCCCGTGTTTTGCAAAAGCAAAACATTACAGTAAGATTTGGTACAGTACACAAAATTCAACAACTAGTAACGTGCACTAAAGACGAATTACCTAAATTATCAACAGAAGGTGTATATCGGATTAATTGTGTATGTGGCAGATGCTATATTGGACAGACAGGGCGTAACGTTAGTGTAAGACTAAAAGAACACCAGAGAAATATTAAACTATCGCAAACACAACTGTCGGCAGTGGCAGAACATGCTTGCCAACAGGGACACTCAATTGATTTTGACAACGTTGAAGTGTTGTGTAAAACTAGTTACTACCGGCAAAGACTAATTAGAGAATCCATTGAGATTGAGAGAAACAGAAATAACTTTAATCGCTCAGACAGCTACAGGCTTAGTGCGGCCTGGAAGCGTATTATTAAATAAGATGCATTACAATTCCTTATAAGGGAAACAAGCACTAACTGATTATTAATGTAGCATAATCACAATAGAACACATTCCAAATGATTACTAATCTACAACTCGCATCGTAACAATAGCCTTATTACTAATCAAGTATATAATTACAATAACCCCCCCCTCAAATCTTTGCACCTGATGAGTTAATGAGTTAATGATGACGTCACCCTGCTGCTGCTCTATATAAGAACGGGAGACACAGCAGAGCCCACCATTCTGGCGAATTGCCCGATGATGCTGGATGCAATTACCAGCGAAACGTCGTACTCAAATTGTAAATGTTGTGGTTTCACGCTTCAACACACCGGTGGGCTAAAGCAGTGAACTATTTGTCTTTTGTCAACGTGACACTTTTTTTACTGATTGGCCGTGTCGGGTGGTGGAGGGTTACGACACATTTATAAATAACGTGATCTAAACCCAAAAATCGTTGATTATGAAAAATACCACCGAATATGGTTATTTACATAGGTATGTTTTTGCAATGTACTTAAAATGCATTAAACATAATGCACATGAGCTATGAGATCAGACATTTGCATGCTGTTTGGATCGTGATGTCATGGTATTTAATGCCCACTTTGCAGTTGAACATTTTGTCATGTTTGTGGCAGTGCCTCGCAATAATTTCTAGTGCTGTATAAAGTTATTATGCGACTGGAAAGGACTTTTTTCACCTGGACCATTGACTAAAGTAGCCTTACTGGAAGGTAACTGGTGCTATATTAAAACCCTTTCCCAATCCGAGACTTCTGCAAGTAACAGGGTGGTTCTCGTTCACTTCTGAATCTCAGAAAGCGCGTTAATTTTATTGAGAGAGGCATAGCACCACTGTTTTTAAAGACATTGTACTCACTGCAGAGAACTCTAGTGACACGACCGCACTCTGTACTAGCTGGTGCCAAACTGTGCCACAGCCCCCACCCGCATGGCCTTGTGTGAGCCTCGGTACCTATAACGTCATTTTATTTTATTTTTTCTTCTGGTATCGTTTTGATGACGTACATGTGTAGTGGAGTAACGCGCGTGGGGGTTTGCAAACAGTGAGCTGCGGACAGTGAGGTCACGCCAGGGCGAACAGGTGCAGAGAGGAGAGCAACCAGAAAGGGGCGACCAATTAGGATGCATAGCGGTGATTGGCTGGCTGCAAATGCAGAGGCGGAGTAGGCGCCACGGAGGCGAGTGATAGTGGCGATAAGGGGGAGAACATGTGCGGGAGGCGTCGGGATGACGCTGAAGCAGAATGTGCGGGGAAACGGGAGCTGAGTTGGTTGGAGTGAAGAGAAGGGAGAAGTCAAGAGCAGTCGGGACCCCGCTCTCCACACCTCGTCCTGTCCAGTGGTGTTGGCTGATCCCCCGCTGGATGCAAGGGCGAGGTTGTAGGAGTGAGGGTAGACAGGCTAGCAGTAGAGAGGCTAGCGGAATCCTAAGTGTGAGTGTGAGAAGGCTAGCAGTAGAGAAGCTAGCAGAGTGTATAGTGAGAGGCTAGCAGTAGAGAAGCTAGCAGAGTGTATAGTGAGAGGCTAGCAGTAGAGAAACTAACAGAGTGTATAGTGAGAGGCTAGCAGTGGAGAAGCTAGCAGAGTGTATAGTGAGAGGCTAGCAGTAGAGAAGCTAGCAGAGTGTATAGTAAGAGGCTAGCAGTAGAGAACCTAGCAGAGTGTATAGTGAGAGGCTAGCAGTGGAGAAGCTAGCAGAGTGTATAGTGAGAGGCTAGCAGTAGAGAAGCTAGCAGAGTGTATAGTAAGAGGCTAGCAGTAGAGAACCTAGCAGAGTGTATAGTGAGAGGCTAGCAGTAGAGAAGCTAGCAGAGTGTATAGTGAGAGGCTAGCAGTGGAGAAGCTAGCAGAGTGTATAGTGAGAGGCTAGCAGTGGAGAAGCTAGCAGAGTGTATAGTGAGAGGCAGTAGATAAGCTAGCAGAGTGTATAGTGAGAGGCAGTAGAGAAGCTAGCAGTGTATAGTGAGAGGCTAGCAGTGGAGAAGCTAGCAGAGTGTATAGTGAGAGGCTAGCAGTGGAGAAGCTAGCAGAGTGTATAGTGAGAAGCTAGCAGAGTGAATAGTATGAGGCTAGCAGTAGAGGAGCTAGCACAGTGTATAGTGAGAGGCTAGCAGTGGAGAAGCTAGCAGAGTGTATAGTGAGAGGCTAGCAGTGGAGAAGCTAGCATAGTGTATAGTAAGAGGCTAGCAGTGGAGAAGCTAGCAGAGTGTATAGTGAGAAGCTAGCAGAGTGTATAGTATGAGGCTAGCAGTAGAGAAGCTAGCAGAGTGTATAGTGAGAGGCTAGCAGTGGAGAAGCTAGCAGAGTGTATAGTGAGAGGCTAGCAGTGGAGAAGCTAGCAGAGTGTATAGTGAGAGGCTAGCAGTAGAGAAGCTAGCAGAGTGTATAGTGAGAAGCTAGCAGAGTGTATAGTATGAGGCTAGCAGTAGAGAAGCTAGCAGAGTGTATAGTGAGAGGCTAGCAGTGGAGAAGCTAGCATAGTGTATAGTAAGAGGCTAGCAGTAGAGAAGCTAGCAGAGTGTATAGTGAGAAGCTAGCAGAGTGTATAGTATGAGGCTAGCAGTAGAGAAGCTAGCAGAGTGTATAGTGAGAGGCTAGCAGTGGAGAAGCTAGCATAGTGTATAGTAAGAGGCTAGCAGTGGAGGAGCTAGCAGAGTGTATAGTGAGAGGCTGGCAGTAGAGAAGCTAGCAGAGTGTATAGTGAGAGGCTAGCAGCAGAGAAGCTAGCAGAGTGCAACATAGCAGGCTAGCGGAGCGAGAGAGCGCAAGCGGAGCATGGCGGACGAGCAGTACAAGAGGAGGAGTTGCGACAGAGATACGTGGTGTTGAACGCAAGGAGTTTTGTACGAATAGAGTGACACAGGAGAAAAAGAAGAAGTTGTCCGTGTGAAATAACACCACTACACATGTATATCATCAGAATGGAATCGGGAGAAAAGCTTATGACGTACACGTACATAATCAAAACAGGAAAGGGTGAATGATAATTGCCAAAAATGGTATAAAGGGGTGTGGTGCCCACACAGTGGCCTTATAGGAGCATGGTGACCTACCTCTGGACCGGCGAGCACTTTATGGATTCTACCAGATGCAGGACTCCGCCCAGGACTGTCATAGTTGCCTCCTTTGTGCTTTTCCTCAGCACCAGCCCTGCGTGGGAAAATAACGAGCGCTGCTGAGTTCCTATCATTTAAAGCTGGGATCTCCCAGATATTAAATCAAGTTCCTTAAGATAGAGGTTTAGTGGTGGTGTAATAGTGTTCCAGGAGACTTGGACGCCGGGGTTGGAGGCACACGTATTTATTCCGTGTCGGTACAGCACAACATGGACATACAACACTGGAGGGGGTATCGGCCCCCTCACCCGTCTAACTGGGGATACACTCTCTAGCTACACCTAGCCTACCTCTGGGTCCTCCACTAACGGGCTAGGGGAGGCTAGCTAGCCCGACACTGGTAAGTCGGGCTCACGGTACCCGGAGTCCCAGACCAGCTCTTACAAGAGCACCGGCTCTGGCTCTCGGGACCACGCCGCTGGCTCGATCCTGTTCGGCCCTGATAAGGGCGGCGATCCAGGGGAGTCCAGGGCTCTATCTACGACGATCTTCAGCCTTCACTGGTTAGCTTCAACATCTCTCCCTGAGCCCTCCAGCTCATCCCCTTTTATACCAAAACCCCCGCTGAGGGGTGGGGCCCCGGGGGATCCCAGCTCCGAGTCAGCCCCCCAGGCTGCCCGATGCGGACGTCGCTGGGAGCACCTTCCCGTGCACCGACATAGCCACGCCCACTGTGTTTCTTTCCCATCTGATCCCATTGTATAACAGCCCCTCCGTAACACCCCTACAGTGGTACAGTGATTATCGCATTGCACCCTGAAGCCGGTGATCTGAATTTTACTCTTGGGCATGGCGATCACCTGAAATTGATATCTGAAATGGTCATGGGATCCCAGAGCACCAACCTGCACTGAGCAGCGTGGTGGCACAAAGTGTAACAACTCCCACGACCAAGACGACATATCGAGGCCTTCATCGAGGAGTGTCTTTACAGACTTTTTTTTTTCAAACACAGCTGGGAAGTAATGGTAGGTTTTTACCCTTTAACTGGTACAAAACTGACACCTTTATTCAAGGCATCATGTTTGCAATGACCACAACACAAGTAGTCAATAAAGCAAACAAAAAGAAGCAACTCTGATAAGGATAATAATATGCACTGTCCTTGAAGTTGATTGGCCCACACCCGAGACGGCTTTCTTTAGAGCCTAGTCCCCATTGGTGTAGGGCCAGATGACACCAGAAGGCGTACAACTCAAAAACAGTGCAATATCAGAGTATTGAGAGTTCGGGGTAAACATTTACACTATGAGATCTCTTTTACCAGTGGCAAAATATAATGGTAGGTTTTTACCCTTTAACTGGTACAAAACTGACACCTTTATTCAAGGCATCATGTTTGCAATGACCACAACACAAGTAGTCAATAAAGCAAACAAAAAGAAGCAACTCTGATAAGGATAATAATATGCACTGTCCTTGAAGTTGATTGGCCAACACCCGAGACGGCTTTCTTTAGAGCCTAGTCCCCATTGGTGTAGGGCCAGATGACACCAGAAGGCGTACAACTCAAAAACAGTGCAATATCAGAGTATTGAGAGTTCGGGGTAAACATTTACACTATGAGATCTCTTTTACCAGTGGCAAAATATAATGGTAGGTTTTTACCCTTTAACTGGTACAAAACTGACACCTTTATTCAAGGCATCATGTTTGCAATGACCACAACACAAGTAGTCAATAAAGCAAACAAAAAGAAGCAACTCTGATAAGGATAATAATATGCACTGTCCTTGAAGTTGATTGGCCCACACCCGAGACGGCTTTCTTTAGAGCCTAGTCCCCATTGGTGTAGGGCCAGATGACACCAGAAGGCGTACAACTCAAAAACAGTGCAATATCAGAGTATTGAGAGTTCGGGGTAAACATTTACACTATGAGATCTCTTTTACCAGTGGCAAAATATAATGGTAGGTTTTTACCCTTTAACTGGTACAAAACTGACACCTTTATTCAAGGCATCATGTTTGCAATGACCACAACACAAGTAGTCAATAAAGCAAACAAAAAGAAGCAACTCTGATAAGGATAATAATATGCACTGTCCTTGAAGTTGATTGGCCCACACCCGAGACGGCTTTCTTTAGAGCCTAGTCCCCATTGGTGTAGGGCCAGATGACACCAGAAGGCGTACAACTCAAAAACAGTGCAATATCAGAGTATTGAGAGTTCGGGGTAAACATTTACACTATGAGATCTCTTTTACCAGTGGCAAAATATAATGGTAGGTTTTTACCCTTTAACTGGTACAAAACTGACACCTTTATTCAAGGCATCATGTTTGCAATGACCACAACACAAGTAGTCAATAAAGCAAACAAAAAGAAGCAACTCTGATAAGGATAATAATATGCACTGTCCTTGAAGTTGATTGGCCCACACCCGAGACGGCTTTCTTTAGAGCCTAGTCCCCATTGGTGTAGGGCCAGATGACACCAGAAGGCGTACAACTCAAAAACAGTGCAATATCAGAGTATTGAGAGTTCGGGGTAAACATTTACACTATGAGATCTCTTTTACCAGTGGCAAAATATAATGGTAGGTTTTTACCCTTTAACTGGTACAAAACTGACACCTTTATTCAAGGCATCATGTTTGCAATGACCACAACACAAGTAGTCAATAAAGCAAACAAAAAGAAGCAACTCTGATAAGGATAATAATATGCACTGTCCTTGAAGTTGATTGGCCCACACCCGAGACGGCTTTCTTTAGAGCCTAGTCCCCATTGGTGTAGGGCCAGATGACACCAGAAGGCGTACAACTCAAAAACAGTGCAATATCAGAGTATTGAGAGTTCGGGGTAAACATTTACACTATGAGATCTCTTTTACCAGTGGCAAAATATAATGGTAGGTTTTTACCCTTTAACTGGTACAAAACTGACACCTTTATTCAAGGCATCATGTTTGCAATGACCACAACACAAGTAGTTAATAAAGCAAACAAAAAGAAGCAACTCTGATAAGGATAATAATATGCACTGTCCTTGAAGTTGATTGGCCCACACCCGAGACGGCTTTCTTTAGAGCCTAGTCCCCATTGGTGTAGGGCCAGATGACACCAGAAGGCGTACAACTCAAAAACAGTGCAATATCAGAGTATTGAGAGTTCGGGGTAAACATTTACACTATGAGATCTCTTTTACCAGTGGCAAAATATAATGGTAGGTTTTTACCCTTTAACTGGTACAAAACTGACACCTTTATTCAAGGCATCATGTTTGCAATGACCACAACACAAGTAGTCAATAAAGCAAACAAAAAGAAGAAGCAACTCTGATAAGGATAATAATATGCACTGTCCTTGAAGTTGATTGGCCCACACCCGAGACGGCTTTCTTTAGAGCCTAGTCCCCATTGGTGTAGGGCCAGATGACACCAGAAGGCGTACAACTCAAAAACAGTGCAATATCAGAGTATTGAGAGTTCGGGGTAAACATTTACACTATGAGATCTCTTTTACCAGTGGCAAAATATAATGGTAGGTTTTTACCCTTTAACTGGTACAAAACTGACACCTTTATTCAAGGCATCATGTTTGCAATGACCACAACACAAGTAGTCAATAAAGCAAACAAAAAGAAGCAACTCTGATAAGGATAATAATATGCACTGTCCTTGAAGTTGATTGGCCCACACCCGAGACGGCTTTCTTTAGAGCCTAGTCCCCATTGGTGTAGGGCCAGATGACACCAGAAGGCGTACAACTCAAAAACAGTGCAATATCAGAGTATTGAGAGTTCGGGGTAAACATTTACACTATGAGATCTCTTTTACCAGTGGCAAAATATAATGGTAGGTTTTTACCCTTTAACTGGTACAAAACTGACACCTTTATTCAAGGCATCATGTTTGCAATGACCACAACACAAGTAGTCAATAAAGCAAACAAAAAGAAGCAACTCTGATAAGGATAATAATATGCACTGTCCTTGAAGTTGATTGGCCCACACCCGAGACGGCTTTCTTTAGAGCCTAGTCCCCATTGGTGTAGGGCCAGATGACACCAGAAGGCGTACAGTGTAAATGTTTACCCCGAACTCTCAATACTCTGATATTGCACTGTTTTTGAGTTGTACGCCTTCTGGTGTCATCTGGCCCTACACCAATGGGGACTAGGCTCTAAAGAAAGCCGTCTCGGGTGTGGGCCAATCAACTTCAAGGACAGTGCATATTATTATCCTTATCAGAGTTGCTTCTTTTTGTTTGCTTTATTGACTACTTGTGTTGTGGTCATTGCAAACATGATGCCTTGAATAAAGGTGTCAGTTTTGTACCAGTTAAAGGGTAAAAACCTACCATTATATTTTGCCACTGGTAAAAGAGATCTCATAGTGTAAATGTTTACCCCGAACTCTCAATACTCTGATATTGCACTGTTTTTGAGTTGTACGCCTTCTGGTGTCATCTGGCCCTACACCAATGGGGACTAGGCTCTAAAGAAAGCCGTCTCGGGTGTGGGCCAATCAACTTCAAGGACAGTGCATATTATTATCCTTATCAGAGTTGCTTCTTTTTGTTTGCTTTATTGACTACTTGTGTTGTGGTCATTGCAAACATGATGCCTTGAATAAAGGTGTCAGTTTTGTACCAGTTAAAGGGTAAAAACCTACCATTATATTTTGCCACTGGTAAAAGAGATCTCATAGTGTAAATGTTTACCCCGAACTCTCAATACTCTGATATTGCACTGTTTTTGAGTTGTACGCCTTCTGGTGTCATCTGGCCCTACACCAATGGGGACTAGGCTCTAAAGAAAGCCGTCTCGGGTGTGGGCCAATCAACTTCAAGGACAGTGCATATTATTATCCTTATCAGAGTTGCTTCTTTTTGTTTGCTTTATTGACTACTTGTGTTGTGGTCATTGCAAACATGATGCCTTGAATAAAGGTGTCAGTTTTGTACCAGTTAAAGGGTAAAAACCTACCATTATATTTTGCCACTGGTAAAAGAGATCTCATAGTGTAAATGTTTACCCCGAACTCTCAATACTCTGATATTGCACTGTTTTTGAGTTGTACGCCTTCTGGTGTCATCTGGCCCTACACCAATGGGGACTAGGCTCTAAAGAAAGCCGTCTCGGGTGTGGGCCAATCAACTTCAAGGACAGTGCATATTATTATCCTTATCAGAGTTGCTTCTTTTTGTTTGCTTTATTGACTACTTGTGTTGTGGTCATTGCAAACATGATGCCTTGAATAAAGGTGTCAGTTTTGTACCAGTTAAAGGGTAAAAACCTACCATTATATTTTGCCACTGGTAAAAGAGATCTCATAGTGTAAACAGCTGGGAAGTTGAACCAAGTGAAATGTTACAGACTGGGCATCTCACTTTTTTTGACCCAGAAATGCCACAATTTGGTTAGAGAATAGTCCGGATAAAGTTGTGTCAGGTTGGCCCAAAAATTGCGCCACCACTTCACTGATTTCCCAAACGGAGTCAGCACCCTTCCCAGTTGTTGTGGAAACATGGCAAACAGCCTTACTGGGCTCTGTATTGTGATGCCATGTGGGTGAGTGTAGTTGGACACACTCAGCAGTCACACCGTAAGTCTTGGGCAGCGTGTAGAAGACCGTCACAGTGGCCAGCACCGCGTTCTCCATCCCCTCACCCAACTTCCTGCAATCCTGGCCAGACATGCACTCACTCAGGATCTTCTTTGCCACTTGGGCTAGCATCTTGCAAGAGATGAAACACCATTTTATGGCTTCAATCCGATACCATTAGCCTTCTTTATTACCCTTTGAAGATGTATATAAGTAGCCAAATATATTGAGATTAACTGGTAGATAAATTAGTCGGTAGGTAGGCATTATTGGTGGGCAGACAGAATGGACCTCCGATTAGCACGGTTGGCTATGTACGGTGTGAAAAAAGTTCAACATACATACAAAGGCAGACTGGTACCATAGACAATGACCAAATATTATTGATAGGTTGGAATTATTTCATAAAGCACGTGTAAAAAGACCCTTTGGCATTTATTACTCGAGAAGGCCGTTCTTTTGACTCCATGGTCATGGAATAAAATAAACAGTCCTTGCATCCCTATCGGCAAATCATTTCCATTTGAAAGGAAATAATAAACCTCTTGAACAATTCAGGTGAATCAATGCCGCTTCAAAGTGACCTTCGTACATTTTTCCCAATTTACAACCAAGCCACACCAGAATTGCCAAGCCAGCCTGACACAGCTCAGGAAGCACCAGGATGTTTTTCCACTGCAGATCCGAGCCGTGCCACTAACGTCACACAGAATGAAAGTGTGGCGCTGATGTACCGGCCGATGTAACAAATTAAAAAAATTACGCAATGTCTAACAACAATGATGAGGCCTGCCCTTGGTCTTGCTGGTGCCAAGCCAGATTGAGATGTCTCGAGGCGAGAGATTGACAGTTTAAGTTTTGGCTTGGAAAATAGCCAGTGGAAAACCACCTGTACTATAAAGGCTCTGTGCTGGTGTGGGTCGGGTGTGCCAGTGTAAAGTTGTTGAATATTCCCCAGTGCCTCACCTGTGCTGAAGGCAAGGGAGGTCTGGAGAAGGCCAGGCTGAGCTTGGTGGACTCTTGGGAAACTGCCTTGTAGCAGTGCTCTGTGTGGACAGACACATAACTTTATAAGAGAGTGGGCCAGCCAATGTATCCCAGTAGCATGTGTTAAATCCTGAGAAAACTCTGGACTAGTTTAACTTTACCGAGTTTCTTCAGCAGATGTGGTCTGTTAAACAAAACAATGCAACTGGGTAACCCTATAATGACAATCAGGAGATTGTGAGTCAAAATAACAGTTGCACATTAACTCAACCCATAATGCTTTGAGGGTCAATAAATTGAGAAACGCTTTGTGGGAAATCAACAGTGGTTATCCCCGTCATGGGTATGCGTAATTAACACTAGTGGTTCGGGACTGTCAATGACCGTACGTCACCCTTCGATGTTGAGCAAGGGGACAATCTGACTTGCATTGTCGTATACCGTTTAAGCCATTAACACTCCACAAAATGACGCACCTAACTTTTCC
This sequence comes from Lampetra planeri, assembly GCF_965212315.1. Lineage (NCBI taxonomy): Eukaryota > Metazoa > Chordata > Hyperoartia > Petromyzontiformes > Petromyzontidae > Lampetra > Lampetra planeri. The sequence goes on along the minus strand of NC_136148.1, from coordinate 9,044,616 downwards.
CAGAACTCTGGCATGTCAAAGTCTTCACGAGGTGCGACAGAGGACTCTCCATCTGCATAATCGGAACACAAAGAACAGCATCACAATCAATAAGCACTGGGAAAGGCAACAGGGCATCAATGCAACGAGGCGAGTACTTAAAAACGCTGCTCCGCGTGATCAATATATTGAGCACTGAGGCGCAATTGGCTATACACTAAACTACTGTATTTTTACTTTACCAGGTAAGACCCACTCTGCTACATCGGGGCCGTCCATAAATGACGTCACGCACCTGGGGGGGGGGTCAGACATTTGTGACGATGTGTGACGAAGGGGGGGGGGGGTTGAGAAATGTGACGTCACATCAAAATGCGCAACTTTAAATAAATAGAGACAACACGTTCTACTTAATTAAATAGACGTTTTAATAAACATCATCAGAGTGCAGCGGCACATTAAATACGCACTACAATGACAATAGTTTAAAGCGATTTGAAGCATGTTTTATTTTTCTGGGGGGGGCAGAGCTTTGTGACGTCATATTTGAGGGGGGGGTCTGACTTTTTGTGATGTCGTGTGACGAAGAAGGGGGGGGGTCAAAAATGGTCCAAATTAACGTGACGTCATTTATGGACGGCCCCATAGCTCCTTTACAGAAGCGACCTGTCCACCAACGATAACGAAGTGGCTTATCATCGTCACGTGGAAATGTATAGCAGCCAAAATACTCTTAAACGCGTGGTGTTGAAAAGTTTGCATTCCAAATATAATCTTTAACATGTAGGCTTTCGCAACCAATATTATCCATAGATCTTCTTTGGGTTCGGTTGCGTAAATATAATCTGGCTGTCGCCTGATGAAGCTGATTGTACTCGCATTGTGAATGTTTTGGTTTACTCTCCAACACACCGGTGTGCTGAACTAGTAACGAGTTGGCATTTTTTGTTCACGTGACAAACCTTACTAATTGGTTGTATCAGGTGGTGGCAGGTTTAACGACCCATTTATATTTACGTGATCTAATCAACAGGGCTCGGGATCGAACCCCCGTGCCCTGCATGCCAGGCGAGGGAGTTAACATCTCGCCAGATTCAAGGCAAAGCTCCCAAACTCACCACGTACATCTGCTAAGTCCCTCTTTGGACACAAAAAGAGAGGATTTCTATTTATCGTGACAACTTGCGCGAGAAAGTCGCTCAACGGCAATCGATCCGCATACACCGCAACATAAATCGATCCACGCATTCACCGTAACGAATCGATCCGCAGGTTGCTACAAAGGAATCGATCCGTGTCGACAGAGCAGGCCTCCGACGATGGCCCGTTGCAAACAGGAGGCGAGTGGGGTGAGGGGTGGGCGCCTCAACCTTTCAGTTGCTCCAGCACGAGGGTGACGCTGTGCTTGAGGTTCTCCAGCGCCACGCTCACGTCCTGCTCGGCCATGGCGAAGCCGCCTCTGATGGCCGTTCACCGGCGCCGACGAATCCGCGAAGCGCCTCGCTCCGCCACCATCGGCGAGACGCGCGCCACGGGATGTGACGTCACGCGAGTGGGCGGGGCTCACAAGAGACGCCCCTGCACCGGAAGAAGCGCGTACAGTCAGATCCAGTGCAGCGGAGTGCAATCTAATACAAGCAGTGTAGTGTACTAATACAAGCAGTGTAGTGCACTAATACAAGCAGTGTAGTGTAGTGCACTCATACAAGCAGTGTAGTGTAGTGCACTAATACGTGTAGTGTAGTGTACTAATACAAGCAGTGTAGTGCACTAATACAAGCAGTGTAGTGCACTGCTTGTATTAGTGCACTAATACAAGCAGTGTAGTGTAGTGCACTAATACAAGCAGTGTAGTGTACTAATACAAGCAGTGTAGTGTACTAATACAAGCAGTGTAGTGCACTCATACAAGCAGGGTAGTGTAGTGCACTAATACAAGCAGTGTAGTGTACTGATACAAGCAGTGTAGTGCACTAATACAAGCAGTGCAGTGCACTAATGCAAGCAGTGCAGTGCACTAATGCAAGCAGTGTAGTGTAGTGCACTAATACAAGCAGTGTAGTGCACTAATGCGTGCAGTGCACTAATGCAAGCAGTGTAGTGCACTAATACAAGCAGTGTAGTGCACTAATACAAACAGTGCAGTGGAGTGCACTAATACAAGCAGTGTAGTGTACTAATACAAGCAGTGTAGTGCACTAATACAAGCAGTGTAGTGCACTAATGCAAGCAGTGCAGTGCACTAATGCAAGCAGTTTAGTGCACTAATACAAGCAGTGTAGTGCACTAATACAAGCAGTGTAGTGCACTAATGCAAGCAATGTAGTGCACTAATACAAGCAGTGCAGTGTAGTGCACTAATATAAGCAATGCAGTGCACTAATATAAGCAGTGTAGTGCACTAATGCAAGCAGTGTAGTGCACTAATGCAAGCAGTGTAGTGCACTAATGCAAGCAGTGTAGTGCACTAATGCAAGCAACGTAGTGCACTAATGCAAGCAGTGTAGTGCACTAATATAAGCAGTGCAGTGCACTAATATAAGCAGTGCAGTGCACTAATGCAAGCAGTGCAGTGCACTAATGCAAGCAGTGCAGTGCACTAATGCAAGCAGTGTAGTGCACTAATGCAAGCAGTGTAGTGCACTAATGCAAGCAGTGTAGTGCACTAATACAAGCAGTGCAGTGTAGTGCACTAATACAAGCAGTGCAGTGTAGTGCACTAATACAAGCAGTGCAGTGTAGTGCACTAATACAAGCAGTGTAGTGCACTAATACAAGCCAGTGCAGTGTAGTGCACTAATACAAGCAGTGTAGTGTAGTGCACTAATACAAGCAGTGCAGTGTAGTTCACTAATACAAGCAGTGTAGTGCACTAATACAAGCAGTGTAGTGCACTAATACAAGCAGTGTAGTGTAGTGCACTAATACAAGCAGTGTAGTTCACTAATACAAGCTGTGTAGTGCACTAAAACAAGCAGTGCAGTGTAGTGCACTAATGCGTGCAGTGTAGTGCACTAATACAAGCTGTGTAGTTCACTAATACAAGCAGTGCAGTGTAGTTCACTAATACAAGCTGTGTAGTTCACTAATACAAGCAGTGCAGTGTAGTGCACTAATGCAAGCAGTGTAGTGTACTAATACAAGCTGTGTAGTGTAGTGTACTAATACAAGCTGTGTAGTTCACTAATACAAGCAGTGCAGTGTAGTGCACTAATACAAGCTGTGTAGTTCACTAATACAAGCAGTGCAGTGTAGTTCACTAATACAAGCTGTGTAGTGCACTAAAACAAGCAGTGCAGTGTAGTGCACTAATACAAGCTGTGTAGTTCACTAATACAAGCAGTGCAGTGTAGTGCACTAATACAAGCTGTGTAGTTCACTAATACAAGCAGTGCAGTGTAGTTCACTAATACAAGCTGTGTAGTTCACTAATACAAGCAGTGCAGTGTAGTTCACTAATACAAGCTGTGTAGTTCACTAATACAAGCAGTGTAGTGTAGTGCACTAATACAAGCAGTGCAGTGTAGTTCACTAATACAAGCTGTGTAGTTCACTAATACAAGCCAGTGTAGTGGAGTGCAATCCAATACAAGCCGCACCTCCAATTCGCACGGTTGGCTACGTACGGTGCGAAAGAAGTTCAACATACATAGTGCAAGTGCATTCGTACTGTACAAGCCAATATCGTGTAGGCAGGTACATTCACATGTAAACCAAGTGTATAGTGCATTCACATGTGAACCAAGTGTACAATGCATTCACATGTAAATCAAGTGTATAGTGCATTCAGATATAAACCAAGTGTATAGTGCATTCACATGTGAAACAAGTGTATAGTGCATTCACAATGCTGTAGAGTATAGAAACGTGTGGAGTGGATTGAACCTCTGCACGGCGGTGTTGAGATGTTAACTCCTCGCCTGATGTACAGGAGCCCGCGGGTTCGATCCCAACCCTGACGTACCCTGCTGTTGTATATTTGGAGTCTGCGTGTCTCTCTCTCCGTGGTCGTGTGGATTTGTCTCCGGGTCCCTCCCCATTAAGAATCATCAACATCGCGAGCGTTTGTCTGCGATACATCTCCCACGCGTTGACGATCCACTGCGTCGAGATGTTCTCTCATCATTCACGTCGCTTCTGAGAACGCGCTCCGCTATAACGGAGCTCCGTGGGGTCTTACCTGGGGAAGCGGAATCGTGGTCAGAATCTTAGTTCACAGCAGCGGGGCTCTCCCTGGCGGCGGCGGTGGGGAGAGGAGCGCGACTCGACGACGAATCGCGCCCACGGCGAGAGGCGTCGCCAGGAGCCGCTCCACGTGCCCCGCGCCCGGCTCCCTCGGCTCCCTCGCCCGGCCCACGATGGAGCAGCAGCAGCAGCGCGCAGCAGCAGCCGACGGTGGCGGTGTCGGCAGCGGGCGCCTCCCCGCCCAGGAGGAGCTCTCGCAGAGGCACAAGCGGGAGAAGAGAGAGCTGCAGGGTAACGAGGCGGTGATGGTGGTGTTGTGGTGATGGTGGTGGCGGTGATTGTGGTGGTGCTGCAGCTTCCCCCGCGAGCCCCGCGCCTTGCCTGCTCGCCGTGCCCGCGAGGCTCCATGGAGCTGGGGTAGGGGGGGGGCTCGTTGAAGGCTTCGAGCGGCACCGCGGTGGTCTTCGCCAACTTGTGTGCAGTCACCTACACGGAGTTGTCCGTGTAGGTTGCCACTCCGTGTAGGTTGCCACTCCGTGTAGGTTGCCACTCCGTGTAGGTTGCCACTCCGTGTAGGTTGCCACTCCGTGTAGGTTGCCACTCCGTGTAGGTGACTGGAGTTGTTGCTACTCCGTGTAGGAGGAGTAGAGCCTTGAGACACGTTCAGACTGTCAAGCACGGCGCCGCGTTGACGCTCACAGTGAACGCAGGACGCGTGGTGTACGCGAGGCGCGGGGCCGATTCTGGAATAACAACAGACGAAGTGTCCCGTCGTTGTGTGGGCAATTAGGGGAAACGTCCCTTGAACAACCGGTCTCGCCATGGGCAGCAACATCGATCATCATTATTATTATACCATACTGTACTTGCTATACTTCCCACGCCATCGACACGCACGACGATGAAACCCGCACGATGATGAACCCGCATGGGGACGCTCTCCTCTAGCAGTGGATTGACGAAAATATTTTCATTTATGTGCCTGCAGCAACACGAGTAATTTATTTGCTATGTATTTTATACATACAGTATGTTTAAGTACATTTTAGCCGCACATCACTTACGTTATATATTTTGACTCAATTCTGTTACGATGACTTAATTTTTATTTGAACATTTTTATTTCCTTTTCTTGGTTCTTTCGGTAAAGTCATGGAGAAGGGAAATAATAAAAAATAAAACATAATAATTATTTTATTCTGTTTTATTTTTATTATTTTATTACTTCCCTTCTACGTGACTTTACCGAAAGAACCAAGACGATGAATCCCTGCAGTCACGAAAGCTTTAAATCGAAATTTATTATTTTATTATTTCCCTTCTACGTGACTTTACCGAAAGAACCAAGTTGAATCCCTGCAGTCACGAAAGCTTTAAATCGAAATGTTATTTCCTTATTCACACATTTGTGCTCAAATGCCAAGCTTACGCTCCCCTAGTTAACGTCCCTTTACAGGCGCTGGAGCAGAGCCGTTCGCTCATCTCATCATCTCTCCGGAGTCGCTAAAATAAGTACCGTTCTACTTTGTGGGAACACAGCAGTTCTCATTATATGGAGAGACTGCCACCAGCCATAAGAATGTGGAATTAATATCATTGGCTGAGGTCCACAGAGACGAGCTGAGAGACACTTTGACCTGACCCCTGTACCAATGGAACCATTGACTATAACAAAACAGTATTAAAACCAATCTCCGTAGATCATTTGCACTGGAGAGACTTTGGAGGATGCAAGATGATGCAGGTGAGGATTTTTGCTGGAGTATCGCCTGGAATGTGCCCAAGCCTGTCAGATCTTGATCGCTACGCAGGGTTGAGCCTCAATAGTGCTTGAATGTATGTTGAACTTCTTTCGCACCGTACGTAGCCAATTGTTAGCGGAGGTGAATGAGTGATCATAATGTATAAAACAGGTGTCATAGGATGCTATATAGCAGTTTCCAGGATATGATGAGTGCATCCTGGGTGATTTGGTCGCAGGAAAGGAAATGTGAGAACATAGTACAGTATGTTATATATTGCTCGGGGAAATCTGGTTGCACCGTTCCTGGCTGTCGAGTAATTTGTTTTTCCACAGGGCGTGTCCAGGCAATGAAGAATGCGGTACCGAAGAACGACAAGAAAAGGCGCAAGCAGCTTGCGGATGAGGTCGCACAGACGGAGGCCGAGCTGGAGGCACGCCACGAACGCGAGAGACTCGTGCTCGCTGGGGAGCGCAGCGAGAGCCAAGCAGCCACGGTAATTAACCGTTGCCAATAGTGCAGCTGTGACCGCACCACTATTTTCTACTGGGCAGTCACGGTGCCGCGATGTTTTTGCTCCACGATGCCGGCAGTTTCTGTAGGAACCGAAAGAAGCGACCCAGCACGTGGAGTGAAATGTAAAATAATCGTGTTGTAAAAGCACGTGGTACAAACCCCCCCAAAACACATCGGAGAACTTTGCAGCACACTTGCAAAGCCCACACATTGATTTACAGATGTGCACTGCACGCGTTTCCCCATTTAGGGCTCCTTGTTCTCTTACCTTGCCTCCATGCCCAGGCTGAAACAAATCAGCATTCCTATCACTCCTGATCTTCTGACTGTGCTGAGTGTGGAGCAGGTGGGGAGCGTGCTGGATGCGCTGGCCAGTGTGGAACTGACTTCGGTTGCAGAAGATGCAGGGAAGACGGAGACGCAGCTGCGTGTGAGCAAGGCCCAGAAGCGACGGGTGAGACGAGTGTGTTGCGATCATAGCCTTCCCACACTCACCTGATAACTTTCAATGTCACCGTTAATGTATGTTATGTATTGTTTACACACGGGCCTCAAAGCACCTCATGCCCAAATAATCATTCTACACTTCCACACCATTCTAATTGAAGTCCTGTTTAAATTATTATTCTTAGACATGGATTTTATTTCCATCAAATTGTTTAATTTGGCTATCCAAATCATGTTATTGTACATGTACATATATGGTTACATTCTTAAGGACATCTCATTATCTCCAGGTGATTTGCTCATTAGTTTCGATGTAGTATCTTTGTTTACCAAAGTTCATGTGCCTGACACCATTGCAATCATTTAAGATTTGGTCCAGCAAGGACTGAATGCTGATGTACCGGCCCTTGTTAGACACTGCCTCACCAACACTTCACCTGGAATGGAACATTTTCCAAACAAGTTGAAGGTACCCCAATGGGTTCTCCCTTATCTCCAGTTGTAGCCAATGTTTTCATGGAAAAATTTGAGACAGATGCCATCCAGGCATCCACTCTACGTCCATCCTTGTGGAAGAGGTACGTAGATGACACGTTCGTCATCTGGCCAAATGGCCTACCAGCTTGGAACCAATTCTTCAACCACATCAATTCCTAACACCCAGCCATCAAATTCACCATGGCGGTGAAAAAGGATGGCAAGTTACCATTCTTGGATGTTTTAATCGAAAAGAGACCAGATGGCTCAATGGGACACTGTCTACATGAAAGCCACCCACACTGATGCCTATCTAAAACCTGACTCCCACCACCATCCAGCCCAGAAGAATTCCCTCATCAAAACTCTACACCATACAGCTCGTTGTATTTCCGACCATCACCACCGAGCCAGTGAACTGGAGCATGTACACCAAGCCCTCAAGATGAATGGATATTCAGACTATACAGTCCATAAAGCTATCAGTCCAACCGTTGGGAAAGAACTATCTGAGGACCCAATCAAAACCATCACCTACATAGCAGGGGTCACCAAAATTTTTTCCAAAATCATGAGCAAACAAGATCCAGGTTCGATTTAACACAGTACATAAAATTCGTGATCTGATCCCATCTGTGAAGAATGTGATTCCTGACATGCAATACCCCGGCGTCTACAAACTAAGCTGTGCCTGCGGCAGTAGTTACATTGGGGAAATTAAGCGACATGTCTCGGACCGTGTTCGTGAACATCAGGGAGATTTGAAACACGGTAGGACCAATACCTCGGCTGTGGCTGATCATTGTTTTAATGCGGTGGGCTCACATGAAATTGATTTCTCCAAGACGAAGGTACTCTGCAAACCCACTGGCTATCAACAAAGATTCGTTCATGAAGCCATCTATATATATAAAATCGCAAATCTGTCTGTCTGTCTGTGTCTGTGTGTCGCCGGACCATACGCAGTTTCATTGGACGGCGGTTGCCCCTGGCAACGGGTAGCGACGCATTCGCTGCGGGGTGGACGCCATTTTTAATTCCCGTTAAAAATATGCGCACGCATTAACACGCGACTCTGAGGTAAATTCATCAAAGTTTCACGTCCTCTTCACTCCCCCCCCACCCCAATGTGTGCAATTACTATTATAGGGTCGGTAGATAATAAAATTATAGCGATTAGACAGTTATTGTAGCGCGGGGGGGGGGGGTAACGGCCCCAGTACCCAGCCTCAGCTGGGTAGGCAATCTAGGCGAGGCCGGAGGCTCTGCACGGTACTAGGCCTCGACACCCCACCCGTGTCAAGCGACGACTTTGTGGTATAAACTCGATATACCCGGCGTTGCCCGGGGGGAAAATACTTTTAAAATCTTCTGAAAACTTTAAAACATTACATACCAATGAAAATACAACTGTGTAATTACTTTTAAACCCGACGTGCCAAGAATCGATTCTCTGAATCGCGCATAGGAATCGAAGGTTGTAGATTCCTTTAGATTCGGACGATTCCCGTTTACTATAAGTTGGTTAAAGTCGATATAAACTGCTACGAACGGCAAATATCCGGCGTTGACCGGGGCAAAAATGTAATTAAAAACTCCTGAAAACATTAAAACATTACATACCAATGAAAGTAAAACTCTGTCATTCAAAATGTAAACCCCCAAAATGCCAGGAATCGATTCTTTGAATCGCACAAAGGACTAATCGAAGGTTGTAAATTACTTTAGGATCGCGCTTCCTGTTTAATATAAGTTGGTTATAGAGTTGATATAAACTGCTACGAATGGGAAATATCCGGCGTTGACTGGGGCAAAAATATAATGGTGAGGGCGGTTGTGAGTGGCGATTGTGAGTGGTGATTAGTGAGTGGTGAGGGGAGGTTGAGTGGTGAGGATGAGTGGTGAGGGAGAGTGGTGAGGGAGAGTGGTGAGGGTGAATGGTGAGGGTGAGTGGTGAGTGGTGAGGGTGAGTGTTGAGGGTGAGTGGTGAGTGGTTATTGGTGAGGGTGTGATTGGTGAGGATGAGTGGTGAGGGAGAGTGGTGAGGGAGAGTGGTGAGGGTGAATGGTGAGGGTGAGTGGTGAGGGTGAGTGTTGAGTGGTGAGTGGTGACAGTGAGTGGTGAGTGGTGAGGATGAGTGGTGAGGGAGAGTGGTGAGGGTGTGATTGGTGAGGATGAGTGGTGAGGGAGAGTGGTGAGGGTGAATGGTGAGGGTGAGTGGTGAGTGGTGAGGGTGAGTGTTGAGGGTGAATGGTGAGCGGTGATTGGTGAGGGTGTGATTGGTGAGGATGAGTGGTGAGGGAGAGTGGTGAGGGAGAGTGGTGAGGGTGAATGGTGAGGGTGAGTGGTGAGGGTGTGTATATATGTAAGGTTATTAAGAAATATCTTTTTCACCCGGGCAACGCCGGGTACTTCTGCTAGTTTAGATATATAGACACAGACACAATTTGAAGCGAGAAGATGGGTACAAACTGAGCAATCATTGGAAGGACGTTATTAACAAGTTTAAGTTATAACTGGCTGTGATGTTTCCATCTTACCTTCCGCTGTTAGCAGTTATTTTCGACTCTCTGATTTTACATTAACAGGTTCACACTAACACAGCCGCCGTTTACATTGACATGCTAATCTCTTACATTGACATGCTAATCTCTTACATTGACATGCTAATCTCTCTCACTTTAACATCACTAGCCCCGCCCACTTCTTTATGACCCTTGGGCTACACCCATTTCAAACCTTTAAAAACAGCCTGCCTCAGCAGCTTTCCCCCTCTTTTTTCTCCTGATGACGATTGCTTGTGTTGCGATCAAAACGTTGTGTTATTTTTATAATTTTTTATTCACTTTATTTTTTTCTTTTGTATTGTATTGATCTATCTACGTGACTTTACCGAATGACCCAAATAATATGAATTCCTGCAGTCACGAAAGCTTTAAGTCAAGATATATGGTTATGTTTGTCAATCCATTGCTGGATATGGGCCTCCCCATGACCATACGGATCATATACAGTGAGGGAAAAAAGTATTTGATCCCCTGCTGATTTGTACGTTTGCCCACTGACAAAGAAATTATCAGTCTATAATTTTCATGGTAGGTTTATTTGAACAGTGAGAGACAGAATAACAACAACAAAATCCAGAAAAATGCATGTCAAAAATGTTATGAATTGATTTGCATTTTAATGAGGGAAATAAGTATTTGACCCCTCTGCAAAACATGACTTAGTACTTGGTGGCAAAACCCTTGTTGGCAATCAGAGGTCAGACGTTGGCCACCAGGTTTGCACACATCTCAGGAGGGATTTTGTCCCACTCCTCTTTGCAGATTTTCTCCAAGTCATTAAGGTTTCGAGGCTGACGTTTGGCAACTCAAACCTTCAGCTCCCTCCACAGATTTTCTATGGGATTAAGGTCTGGAGACTGGCTAGGCCACTCCAGGACCTTAATGTGCTTCTTCTTGAGCCACTCCTTTGTTGTCTTGGCCGTGTGTTTTGGGTCATTGTCATGCTGAAATACCCATCCACGACCCATTTTCAATGCCCTGGCTGAGGGAAGGAGGTTCTCACCCAAGATTTGACGGTACATGGCCCCAACCATCGTCCCTTTGATGCGGTGAAGTCCTGTCCCCTGAGCAGAAAAACACCCCCAAAGCATAATGTTTCCACCTCCATGTTTGATGGTGGGGATGGTGTTCTTGGGGTCATAGGCAGCATTCCTCCTCCTCCAAACACAGCGAGTTGAGTTGATCCAAAGAGCTCCATTTTGGTCTCATCTGATCACAACACTTTCACCCAGTTGTCCTCTGAACCATTCAGATGTTCATTGGCAAACTTTAGACGGGCATGTATATGTGCTTTCTTGAGCAGGGGGACTTTGCGGGCGCTGCAGGATTTCAGTCCTTCACGGCGTAGTGTGTTTCCAACTGTTTTCTTGGTGACTATGGTCCCAGCTGCCTTGAGATCATTGACAAGATCCTCCCGTGTAGTTCTGGGCTGATTCCTCACCGTTGTCATGATCATTGCAACTCCACGAGGTGAGATCTTGCATGGAGCCCCAGGCCGAGGGAGATTGACAGTTCTTTTGTGTTTCTTCCATTTGTGAATAATCGCACCAACTGTTGTCACCTTCTCACCAAGCTGCTTGGCGATGGTCCAGTAGCCCATTCCAGCCTTGTGTAGGTCTACACTCTTGTCCCTGACATCCTTGGAGAGCTCTTTGGTCTTGGCCATGGTGGAGAGTTTGGAATCTGATTGATTGATTGCTTCTGTGAACAGGTGTTTTTTATACAGGTAAGCTGAGATTAGGAGCACTCCCTTTAATAGTGTGTTCCTAATCTCAACTCGTAACCTGTATAAAAGATACCTGGGAGCCAAAAATCTTTCTGATTGAGAGGGGGTCAAATACTTATTTCCCTCATTAAAATGCAAATCAATTTATAACATTTTTGACATGCGTTTTTCTGGATTTTGTTGTTGTTATTCTGTCTCTCACTGTTCAAATAAACCTACCATTAAAATTATAGACTGATCATTTCTTTGTCAGTGGGCAAACGTACAAAATCAGTAGGGGATCAAATACTTTTTTCCCTCACTGTATATGGTCATGTTTGTCAATCCATTGCTGGATATGGGCCTCCCCATGCCATACGGATCATGTAGGTTATTTGACCATACTTCCTTGGTCAGTGTAGGTTGGCATAGGTGGGCAGCGTTCACAAACACTTTGGAACACAGGACAATACAACAATGGATGATGCAGTGCTGCACTGCCCTCTCGTAACAACCTAGCCCCACAGCAGACTACAATACCTGCCTGTGGTTACTCATTCAAGCAGTATCCTGGCTCAACCCTGCTTAAGAGTTTGGACGCATGCTGGGTGATTTGGTCATAATGTGATCAGACAAATAATTTTGCATTCAGGACTCTCGCAAGCAGCGGTGCATCACCCTGTGTTAGGGAATGGCCTGAGATGATAACACCACAGAATCACCTCTGAAATGTCTTCAATAGGCCTCTCATCCACACGAGATGACACACTCGCATGCCCTGTAAAGAGTGTTAAATGCCCAGCGTAATTTCCTCGTCAGAGGCGTGTATTAATCGTTTTGCCTTGAATAGTAGCCATGCTTCCAGGTGTTTCATTAATGTTTGCACCGTGTTATATCTGGGTGGATGGTGCTCTGATTAGAACATGCAAATCAGTCTTGATCAGGGCCCGAAGAGTCAATGTATTTTACAAAAGCACTGCGGGTAGGTTATTATGGCTGATGCCATCGCTTCTTTCGTGTCCCTGCCGCCCCCCGCTCAGGACAAGAAGGCTGCGAGCGAGAGGGAGCGCGAGGCTCGTATCGCGACGGCCGAGTTGAACGAGCTGACTCACGGCGCGCGTCACCTCGAGGGCCGCCGTGTGGCCGACTTGCTGGCCGCCCGTGGCCTGCACGCCCGGCCCGTGCCGCCCGATGGCCACTGCATGTACGCGGCCGTGCGGCACCAGCTGGAGGCACGGGCGGGCCCCGCGCTGTCCGTCGCCGAGTTGAGGGCGTGTGCCGCGAGCTACATACGGCAGCACCGCGACGAATTTGCACCATTCCTCACTCAGGCTGGCACGGGCGAGGCGTACACAGATGGTACGTGTGTTCGTGTGTCTGTCGAGCGGCATTATATATTCATAAGGTGCGTCATGCTTTGCGGAAGCTACCTGGTCTTTCATTCCACACAAAGCTCCGGGTCTTCTCGGCCAAAGTTTTGCCCTGGATTGTATGAGGAGCTCACAACTCCTTGAAAAATCTAGACACAATCCCATCCGTGAGGTCCTCTGGCAAGCAAGGCTGCGCTGGCTGGGTCATGTAGCCCGCATGCCCAGCCACCGCATGCCTAAACAGCTTCTGTTTGGCCGGATATATGGGGTTAAACGGGCACGGCACGGGCTGATATGAGACAGAAGGATGTGGAGCTGGTATCAGCAGTGTCAAGAGTGGCTTCTGTCAAGGAGATTCATAAAGGTGACTGCTGGGGAGTTGGAGGCAGTCACCCTCCAGCAACAATGGAGGGCAGAGGAGCGACGCTCGCAACAACGAGCAGAGTGCCAGGCGGCTAAAATGGAGAGTTCACAGAGTGGGAAACACAGTTGGTGCATCTGCGAGTCATCTCATTCACTCAACCCATGGCACCTGGGTCTGCTCCGTGACCTTCTGCCAGCGGGCCTTCAACTCTTCACGTGGCCTCAAAGTCCAACTAACATGGCACAAGCGCCATAGTGACATCACCACCCGGTCGTATTTAATGAGTGATAATAGAGATGTCGCGTGTAATTATGTGTATCCTGAGTGGAGGCGAGTGCATGACGTGTGATGTCGCGAGATGACATCGCATGTCATGATGTTATCCTGGGGGCATACATGGCATCTGATTTCATCGCATTGGCTCAGAAGGGTTTCCATTGCTGATTGTTGTTTTGTCACCAAGTCTTGGTAACCCTTCGAACAGTAAGTTTCTTATAACAACAACATTTACTGGACATCTGTGCTCATCAGATTCCTCCAGTATAAATAAATATGATTTACACTCACGTTTCATTTATACCAGATGGTTATGTACGTTGTTATCGTGACCCAATGCTACATGTTAAAGGCACGCAGATAGACCAAAATCAGGAGCTAATGTATGACTGCTTTCAACCGTAGTTGTAAAGGGCATAAAAATGTAATTTTATATATTAAATTATTTCCTACACATCTAATGATGGTCAGATCTCACTTGCAAAATGTTTTAAATGTGCTGATTTAGCCTAGGCGATTTAAGGTGAATTTTTTGTCTGAGCAATGAGCCATCGTCACTGCGGTCCTGGCTTCTAATAGATAGAAACTATTTCAGTTTAAACTGGATTCTTTTGAGATTCAATGACTGAAAAAAATTCCCATAGATACCGATGGAACATTTAATTTATCGTGGTGTAGCTCCGAGGCTTATATTTGAACAGGAATAGAAAAAAAAGATGTGGTCTTGTTGTGCAAACTGTGAGACATTTTAAAGTAATGCGTTTGTTTCACCAGGACATATGGCTTTGTTATCCAGTGGGATCTGTCTCCAGCTGTACGGTGGAAGTCTGGTGAAAAACTATCCCAACCATTATTTTTAAGAGCTGAATTTAATAGAATATCCTCTCTCCTGGGAAAATATGTAAAGTAACGACAAGATAATTTGCATGGGTGTTTTAGCATTCAAGCATAGACGATTACCATATTCGCCATGCTTGAATGCATTCTGTAGTTTAGCATGGCTGCGCTGAACTGCAAGGCTTAAACACAATGACTACTGTGCATAACACCCTCGGCAATCTCGCTGTCATTGCATTTGTCGCAGAGGAGTTTGACAAATACTGCGATGAGGTGGAGAAGACTGCAGCATGGGGAGGCCAACTGGAGGTAAGAGGCCGCGACACACACCACGTGTGTGTGTGACACACACACCACGTGCGTGTGTGTGTGTGCTGGGGTATGTATGGACAAAGGCGGCCGGGCGTGGTGCTGGCCACCCACCCTCTCGTGTGCTGTGCTGGCCTTCATAGGTACTCGCTAACAGCACTTGCCCCAATAGTCTGTTACAGACTTTCAGGGGGAACTTTGTCTTTGTTTATATGGACATATCTGAGTGTGTGGGTATGTGATGGTATGTGTGTTTGGTTTTACTGCGCTAAACCTAACATTTTTGGGCAAGCCTGCATGGCTGCTCACTAATAGCTCACTAATAGCTCCTTGGTCTGACAATACAAGCGACTAAGAGGGGAGTTTTGTATTTATGGGACCATAAAGTGCGGTTCCTTCAACGATTGAGCCATTATATGCGGGTGCAGGAGTGATGATGTTCCACTTGTGTGTATGTGGTGCTGCACAACCAGCTAAGGGCCCTGTCTCATGCATTGGAGACGCCCCTGGAGGTGGTGCAGGCGAGCGCTCCTCCCATCACCATCGGGGACGAGTACCACGTTCCGCCCATCACACTCATGTAGGCTCACACCGACAGCACCCACGTGGCCAGCGCTACCCACACAATAGAACTGAATAATGTGGACATGTTGTCATTTAGACCATTAACTCAAAGAGTTCAGAAGATGTGGCCATCCCAACAGGCAGCAGCGCTGAGAGCTTTTGTACATACACAGCACACCTTTGTGTGTTGTTAAATTCCTTTACTCTAAGCTGCATTGATGTTTCTGTTGCAATGGGTTTTCTCATCATTTGCATATTTACAAATGAAGCAATGACCCTTGCCAACATGAGCCGATGCTGCCGCTGTCACCCCCCCCACTCCACAGCTACATGCGCCACGCCTACGGCCTGGGGGAGCACTACGACTCTGTGGAACCCATCCCCGAGGGGGGCGGCGCAGAGGGAGGAGGAGAGGACGGAGAGAGCGGTCGCTGAGAACCTCCCCGGCAGGGGAGAGCCAGCGCCGCCAAACTCCTGGTTTGGAATTCCAAGCGGCCACTACGATTTACATCCTGCAAGTGTGTCGTGATGTTCGTTGTCTGCTTAGCTCGGTCACCAGTGAATGCACGAGAACGGGCGTTGTAAAAACTTGCTTTGGCATGGAATTCAGACGCGTTTAGCTCCAAAAGGCGTACGCGTCAAATGGGCATAGCATGAAACACCCACGCATTTGCACAGCTAAAGACAGAGGTGTGGTGGTTGTGGAAAATAGACTATTGGAGAATTTCAACCGGAATGTTGTCAATTGAGTTGTTCAGATTGTAATGTGTGACTCTTAACAGTTGTGGGGATAACATGTTTTGCTTTGCCTAGTTGGCAAAAGGCAAGATTGAAAATGTAAAATAAATGCGATACCAGGATGTATTCTTGTAAAATTGCACTGGATCGCTCTCGCGAAAAATATTGCGGTAAATTTGCACAGTGCATTCTGGGTTGAGCAGCATTGTTAAGGGTAGCAAAAATCAGGATTTGAGCAGTTCATGGGAGGCAAACGGCTTCAGTATTACACGGTGGCATTCCTGCAGAGACTACCTGTGCTGCTGATAATGTAGTCCAGTGTTCTTCACAAATTTTCAGAGGGTGGGGGGAAATGTTGCCGATAAGACATCAGTGTGAGCACCGACCGTCACACATTTCCAACTATTGGGGGTTTGACAGCACGATGATTGATGGGGGGTGTTTTCACAATTGTGTATTGTCGGGGGTCGCACGTCAGGGGCCGCACTTAAGGCCACCAGGGGCCACCAGGGGCCACCAGCGGCCCACAGGCCTTGTAATGAGGACCACTGATGTATCAGAATATTTATTTATACTGGAGCAATCCAATGAGCTATACAACTATTTTTCACAGATGTCCAATAGTCACAGATGTCCAGATGTAGTTGGTGGATGCAGCCATTGTTGTTCTCGGTTGATAATGTTGCTTGCATGGGGAAGAGCTCCCATCGTGGGTGGTAGGGGCATCGTAAAGCCTGCGCTAATCATCGTAGAGCCTTCCTCAATTTAACCGCTGAACTTCTCCCTTCACTATTTTTAGAACAATTCGTTGTTTACAATCTGCACTTTGTCACGTCCCCATAAGTTAAAATTAAATATTTAGCAATTTCTTAGAATTTTGTGTTTACAATCGTTATGTATTCATTGGGTCTTTCAGTAAAGCCACGTAGATCGAAAATTTTTCAAAAATATCACGACGTTTCGATCGCAACACAAGCAATCGTCATCAGGTGATGACGATTGCTTGTGTTGCGATCGTGGCTTTACCGAAAGACCCAATTAATATGAATTCCTGCAGTCACGAAAGCTTAAAGTCATAATTTAATTGCGACTTTCTTAACTACCAGGTGGTTCCCGTGGCATATCCATTCTTAAAATCGTCTCGGCATTAAAGTGACTCCCAAGAATCCCAAGGCTGCCATACTTCTGGCTCTCCAAGCCTCTGGCTTTAAAACTGAACCCTTTAAGTCCTGAAGGGGACTTGGTCTGACTCTCCCCTGCTATATATGTATATGTGGGTCCGATGCAAACGGCTTACTCGTTTATATGTAAAATGTAAACGTGACACCAACGTGGAATTTAAACAGTCACATGGAAACATCTGCTGTACATGCATCGGTATGTCACAACATCACACCTGCCATTCCAGTGACAGGCGCAGCTCAGAATCAGAATCTTTTTTTAGACTGGAGGAATCTCTATATTTTAAGCAATTTATTTGCCGAATGCCATAACTCAGGGGTCCCCAACCCCCGGGCCGTGGACCGGTACCGCTCCGTGGCCTGTTAGGAACCGGGCCGCACAGCAGGAGGTGAGAGCGGTGAGTCCGCGTGGGGCCCGCCCCCATTATTTTATTATTTACCACTTCCGTCCGCGCCTCTTTCCCGCACTGCGTACTCGTCTCAGTCACAGTTTTGGTTCGCCCACAAGCTCTAACCCCTAGCCACAATGAGTAATAAACAAACATCGCCGGAGAACTTCTTTGAAAAGGGGGAAAGACCCAGTGATGACCCCCCCCCGGGTCCATGAAAAAATTGTCTTCCACGAAACTGGTTCCTGGTACCAAAAAGTTTGGGGACCGCTGCCATGACTAACACTTAACATGCACTTCCTCAGTGGCCCAGTGCTCTTACTGTACTGGCACTGCCTTGTGAGAGTATATTTATCTGTTGAAACCGTTGATATTGGCACATGTTTCTAATTACTCAATTGGAATCTACATAGCAATCATTATCCCTTACTGCGACAACTTGGCAGGATCTTGATTCGAAAGAGTCACGAGACTCGGGGGCCTTCTTGGATCTTCAAGCATAATAATAACGTTTAAAAAATAATCTCTGAACATCAGAAAGTGAATGGACACAACCAAACAAAGGTGTCCTATCGGCCGATATCTCCACGCATAGCTCTCAACTCGTGACACATCGGAACTGAAAGATATCCCGTCACAAACCAACTTTTGATAGTTTTTACCCAAATAGATATTTTTTTCATGTGGTAAGTCGAAAGATAGCGCGCCGTGTGTATTCCAAGCATACGCACGCATCCCATGCAGCCTTTGAAAACCCGCATCCTTTATCGGCTTGATCTCTGTGTAGCTGCACTTGACTGGTATGTGACGGCCTCTTTGTTCTTTTGTCCTGCAAAGAAATACAGCGCTCACGTGGGTGTGCTGGGGCATGTCCAACTGACTGCACTGAGATCAAGGCGATCTATCTGTGTCCCAGGGCGCTGCTGCCCATGTAAGATCCCTCAGTGAGCATTGCTCAGAACCTCGGTGAGCATTGCTCAGAACCTCGGTGAGCATTGCTCAGAACCTCGGTGAGCATTGCTCAGAACCTGGGTTCAAACCCCGACGCCCAACAGAAAGCGTAAACTACTACTCACGTTTGGTAGTCTTGGTTCCGTCACCTGTGGATGTTTTTTTTTTATATCCGTGCCCCATGATTGGCTTCTGCTTCTTTACAACAGGACACTCCATAATAAATGTGTCGTGAAACCCACCACCACCCGACACAGGCAATTAGTAAGGTAATTACCGGCAAAACGTCACAGTACTCGAATTGCAAATGTTCTGGGTTTACTCTCCAACACACCGGTGTGCCGAACTATTAATGAACTGGCATGTTTTGTTTACGTGACAAATCTTACTAATTAGCTGTATCGGGTGGTGACGGGTTCAACAACACATTTATATTCACGCGATCTAACCCAAAAAATATCTGGATTATATTGGTTGAGAAAGCCTACTACGTGTTAAACAGGACACTGGCAACTTTGGCAATGATGAAATCAGATGACTGCTGCTCAACATAGAACACTCATCTCTCATCAAAGTCCCTGGATGTTGGAGTTTATGGTCTGTGTCAAAAAGTTATCTTGATCTCTCTTGAATGTAGATGTTGCCCTGTGTTTCTGTATGAAATGTGGTTCGCTGAAACAGTAATCAAACTTGTTTGGTTTGTACTTTATTTTGTCTCGTCCACCTCTTGTGTCTATGTATACCCCTCTGAGTCTATACACACACGCACATCTTGAGATTCTATAGACACAACGGAGTGGAGCACTGTGTGTGATCGTGGAGGGTTTAGTCTCTTGAAGTAAGGAACTGCCGTAGAAGTTAGTCGACCCAAAAGGGAGCACCCATCAGAGTCTGAGTTGACAATTTTTCATGTATGTAAAGGTTGTTTTAAAAAGATGGACCCAATTTGAAATCGCTATATCTCTGCAACCACGAACCGCCCATGAATACAACTCCCTACCACTTGAAAGGGCGGGGCATAGAGAGGGCGGGGCATAGAGAGGGCGGGGCATAGAGAGGGCGGGGCATAGAGAGGGCGGGGCATAGAGAGGGCGGGGCATAGAATTTCAAATGATTACCACGAGATGCCTCTCCCAGCGCACAAACAGCCCCTAGCCTCAGTAATTCGCAAGACGGTGACCCTGCAACACAAGGGGCGTTATGCGTTCTGCAGTTCAGCAAGACTGAATCCGTAATTGCGGTGTAGCGTGCATTTCAATGACGTTTTGGCATTGATCCGCCAATGTCAAAGAGCATTCATCGTTGGTACCGACAATTTGAGGAAACAGGCTGTGTATGTGAGCACAGGGCGACCACGCATCTCAGAGGAAAACGTGAGAAGAGAGGCGTTTGGGACGAATTCAACTATAGTCTCGATGTTGTCCATACAGCAGGTGGAGGGCACATAGAGCATTTATAAAATGGTTAGTAAAACTTGATAACTCATTAAACCGTTTGTAACTTTTTGTGTAACTGTAACATATTGCCATCGTGAAATATACTGCTTTGAAATATTTGAAACACCCTGTATTTTGAACTTCTTTCGCACCGTACGTAGTCAACGTCCGAATCGGCCACTCTCTCCTCGGGATGACTCGTGATTATTTCCCAAACACAGGTAATTATTTAATTTGGGGTGGTGATAAAGCCTCGCGGTAGTGTGTTCCCGCTTCTTTACAGAGGTTCACCGTTCGAATCCAGCGGCCACCCTGCTTTAATACTGCGGGTCTAGTAGCCAGACCAACGCACACAGTCCGCTTCACAGTGGACGTTAAAGGTGCTGTGATGTCCTTCGAGTGAGTAGTCCGATCTGTGCCTGGTGTCACGGTCCAAATTTTCTTTTTAATTTCCTGCAAATTACTAAATTAGAATATACAAAGCAGCCGTCACCCACGACTGCGAGACCTCGAAAGAACCCTCCTGAAGGAGAAGTCACGAGACTCGGTGATATTTTCCTGGATAAACAAGCGTAGTAGTAGTAATAATCATCAGAATCGTGTAAACATCTAGTCAACCCCTGGGATGTGGTGCGCGCGCTTTTGATTGTTGGCCGGGGCCCTGCCATGCTGCCGCTGCTATTAAGCCGCATGAATAATTACATTAAATAATACAAATACAGCGCGAGTAAGATGCCAAAACTAACCAATATTGATTTCTATTTGTGAAACTGAATGATATTCGAAGCTTGAATAAACACTATTCTTGCAATATTTAATAAACAAGGGCTGTGAAGTGTTTATTTAGACATGGACATTTGCTCTACGCGTATTCTGACGCTGCCGACTTTTCTCTCGCCGCAAGTCACGTTCCCCATGTTGACTGCAATACGAGATCCGGCTCTTACAATCCAAATCACTGTTTAGTTGTTTTGGGTAAGAATTTCCAAAACAGCTCCGCTCCCACCCCCACTTCCCTACCACACAGTCGTCGGGTTTCACCGCGCTCAGCCCAGCTCGCAACCTGCAAGGATACAATTTTAAATTCTCCAGGGTTGATAAAATCAGTACAGCTACCTCTAGGTTTGTGTTCTTGAAAAACGGCGCGTACCTCAAAATTGTGTAAATAAAAAAAATTCCTGTAAGAAATCAAGGAAATGGTTGGTGTTAGTGAGAGTATGCTGTCGAACTTCATTCTTACGTCCACATCTTTCACTGGTTACGATACATTGTATTTACAATACTACCGTACATATATGAAAGGTAGTAACAGCCTATTTAAAGAAAAAAAAGTTAAACAGATTTTTAACGGGTTGTGAGATGTTTGAGTGTGGCGCACTGGGGCTGGTGAAAAGGGAGGAGGAGAGAGTGGCGCAAGAAGGAAATGCTGCTGCTGCCCGTGCTTGTGGTGGTTGTCAGTACTGCTGCACATCAGGGAACATCGCTACTAAACTTTGCTGCCCTGACGAACGATGAGCTCGCAGCGCGTTCCGTACACCGTGGCCAAATCGCTGGAGCGCGTTACTTCAACAAAAATAAGTGTAAGTTAATCGAACGCGCTATTGCAAAGTCGCGTTGCATAACACGCGAGACAACGGTACCATTTTGCAATAAGTCAAGAAGGGTCGTCTTATGGACTGCTCCCTGCCAATATAAAACTGGTCTACAGCCAAAATGCTTCCGAAATAAATGTAGTCCAACTTTACTAATTCTGGGTCACTGAGAATGAAAATGATGCTTAAAATTGTCGATTGGCTCTAGTTTTTAAGATATGCTACTGGGCCAGTATATACGGCCTTGACTTGGGAATGGCGGAGGTTAAGTGAGTTTTGACTTAAAGCTTTCGTGACTGCAGGAATTAATATTCTTTGGGTCTTTCGGTAAAGCCACGTAGATAGACAAAATAATAGAAATATCACAACGTTTCGATCGCAACACAAGCAATCGTCATCAGGTGATGACGATTGCTTGTGTTGCGATCGTGGCTTTACCGAAAGACCCAATTAATATGAATTCCTGCAGTCACGAAAGCTTAAAGTCAGAATTTAATTGCGACTTTAATTGCGAAAATAGCGAGAGAGCTGCTGAGGCAGGATGTTATAAAGGTTTGAGATGGGTGTAGCCCAAGGGTCATAAACTCCAGACTAGCAGTGGAATCTCCTGGTAGGTGATGTTAGTGTTTCCATGTTCCGTGACCGTCAAAAGGATCTTGTCCCATTCTTCTTCATGGAAGGTGATCTTGTAGCCTGCAACAACATCCATGGTGTGATGGCAGCCCTCAACATCGTTCGTGATCCAGATGAGTGGAGACTGTTCCTTGATTCATCGAAGATGAGTCTTCAAGCTGTTTTGCTGCATAATGGCAATGTTTTGCCATCAATTCCAGTTGGTCATGCAGTCCATATGAAGGAAAACTATTACAACATGAAACACTTTTGAGGTGCATAAACTATGACCAACATCAGTGGCAGCTTTGTGGCGATTTGAAGGTTGTTGCTCTCTTGCTTGGTCTGCAGACTGGAGATTCCCACTACATCAAGATAGATTGGCCACTCCGACAGTGATTGGAGCCTGGGAGGAAACGTGTTCAGCATCCACTACTTGTTGAATCAAGGAAAATGTTGTTACCACCCTTACACATAAAGCTGGGTCTGATAAAGAACTTTGTCAAAGCCATGGACAAAACACAAGCAGCTTTCAAGTACCTCCGTGGAAAATTACCAAGGTTAAGTGAAGCTAAGATAAAGGAAGGTGTCTTTGTTGGTACTCAGATTCGTGAACTTCTTCGAGATGATGCATTTGACAGTGCACTGCATGGCAAGGAAAAGACGGCATGGAAAGCCTTCCAGTTAGTGGCAAGACATTTTCTCGGAAATAAGCCAGACCACTACAGGGAGTTGCTGGAAAACCTCGAGGCATACAAAAGCCTTGGTTGCAACATGTCACCAAAGGTACATTCTTTGCACTCTCATCGAGATTGTCTCCCACCGAACTACGGAGCAGCGAGCGACGAGCATGGCGAGCGATGTCACCAGGACATTGCGACGATGGAGAAACTCTATCAGGGCAGACTATTGCTGGACAGTGACAAGAGATGCTCCATTTAATGAATACAAGAGACAAGCCAAGAAGCGCCGAGTAGACACTGAATAAGGACTAAACTATGTACTTAGGTTTACAATTTATGAGTTAAACTCTACTATCTACACAATATACATAGACATAATATATTTTAAAAAAAACCTTTAATATCTTGGGAACAGTAGCCAATCAATTGTTTTAATTGTCATATTTGCATTCAGCACATCAAAATCAATAATAAACAGTAGATTTCATCTCTGAAGCAGACGACGTCTAAAACATTGTAGGCCAGTGTGATAGGGAATTTCCGTCACTGGCACTGAACTATCAAGAGAGTTGAGCACTGCAGTTTTGGCCTTTGAAGCAAGGAGACTCTGGCTTGTCCTGTACCATGAGGGGGCTCTATTTTTGTATGAAATATTCACTTGTCTCTAAACTATGCTTGCGTAGTTGTTGGTTAGTATAGTACGGTGCTGTGTGACCCGTCATGTATAGTCTGCTCAAATGTGAATAACAAATAGGCATTTGGTACAAACGGACTCGCCACAACATTCTTTTCCAGGAAATGAGTGAAATGGAAAAATGAGCACACATTGTGAATTCTAATCCCTTTTGAGTGTTTGGGTTGTAGATGCTTGCACTTGGCAAACAGGAACAGATTAAACCAAAGAAAAAACAATATTTGTAGGCCTTAAATTCCAGCTCGACATTTGTTGATGAATAGAAAAGAGATGCCTGTGTTTAATGTGTCACTGCATTTCCTCTACCCACCTTCCAGCCTACGGTGAATCCCCTGCTGGGCGAAGGCCTCCCCCATGCTCCGTAGGGGTTGTGTAACCATACTTCACCACGTCGGTCGGCGCAGGCTGGTGAAGTGGAGAGGTTGTGTAACCATACTTCACCACGTCGGTCAGCGCAGGCTGGTGAAGTGAAGAGGAGGTTGTGTAACCATACTTCACGTCGGTCAGCGCAGGCTGGTGAAGTGGAGAGGAGGTTCAAGACGGGTTTTGATTCCCAATCCACGGCTAGCGTCAGTCGCAAGTGATGTCGCGTTCGCCGCGGAGTAGGAATCGCACTCGGGCAGTGTGCTGACCACTTGCTCCCTCCTCTCACCAATTTACCTGTGAGCAACAGTTCGGCCAGCAGATGCCACTGTGACCTACGCTTGTGTCGTTTGCAGCTCCACCCATGTATGCCTTGGATTTATCTGGCACATAAGTTTTTCTAAATGCTGAATTATTTAAATGCGGCATTGGCAGAACACTCCTCCCACCCCAAGGTAGAACCTTCCTGATAATGAGTGTTAAGTTGGACTTTCATTGGAATTAATCCATAATCTATAATCATTTGCCTGTGACCACATTACCCGGAATGTGTCAACACTCAGAAATTACGCAGAGTAAAGCCTGGATAGTGCTTGGATGTGCGACCACCGTGCAGAAAACCCAGGTGCTATAGGCTGCTTCTGGGCTATATAGCGGTCACTGCAGGTAAGTCAGTTGTACTGCACTGCTCTGCTGCCACGGCCGTGCACCCAGCCTTCACGACGCACACTGAACAGGGTGGTGGTGACTTGCAGTAAAATAACCCCGAAGGTTCGCACGACATGGTGAGGCTCTCATTCAGCAGTGGGTTGGTTAGGAAACACGCGCCATCGTCAACGTGATCATGCGGGTGGGAGCCCGGGATTAAAACCCAGGAGTTTGGAATTAACTTCCCCGGGCCATTCGTTTTCCTTCCTCAGTGCTCACTCCCAAATATTCATAACCAAACAGACCTCCGATTAGCATGGTTGGCTACGTACGGTGCAAAAGAAGTTCAACATACACACAAAGGCAAAGATTCCCCATTTAGCCTTTAACGGACTGTTGGAACCAGTGCTGTTAGCGAGCACCTATGAAGGCCGGCACGGTACACGAGGGGGTGGGTGGCCAGCACCACACTCGGCCGCCTTTGTCTGCCTAGTGGCGATCTTTACACAATGCACCAGGTACTCATTTGAGGCTAAGTCGACCTAGGGGAGGCCCAGGACGAGTTCACATAATCGTCACTGGTGTTGGCCTTGAGTGTGAATCGAACTCGTGTGGCCGGGTTCTTTGCGCAGCGCGCTACCCGCTACACTACCACTCCCCACTCCCCACACACTGACACACACACACTGACACACACACACTGACACACACACACTGACACACACACACTGACACACACACACTGACACACACTGACACACACACACTGACACACAGACACAACAGAGAGACGTGACGCGCGCTGGCACGCACCCACGCAACTCCTGCAGGAAATGCGCGTGGAACGTTGCCCTGCCGCGGGCAAGGGGTGAGTCACTGCGTGAGCTCACCGCTCCTTCGCGCAGTCACATAAACGTGGTGATGAAAGGTTATTTGGCAGCGCCTGCATTCAAATGCGCCCTATGAACTCGAAGTCACATTAAAAGGTAGTGCACCTTCCACGTCACGTCTTGCTTTGATGTGTTGGTGAGGACAGATCAGTCTCTGAGTCTTTTGTCAAGAGACCCTGTCAAAGACTGGTTTGGAAGTCTGTTGCCTCGAAGCCCTGTCAGAGACTGGTCTGTGAGTCTATTGCCCACGATAATATTTTCCTGAAGGTGAGAGAATCAATACGTGTATTTGTTTATATTAAATACTTGGTGATTGTACAGGGCGTGTTCCACAATCTACCAAATAAGATGCTGCATCAGCATGACTCGTATTCTTCTGCGTGCGCAGTCACTGCACGACGACGACATGTTGGAGTCGACAGGTGAACAACATACAATCATGTGTCCTTCACCAGGTGACAGACATTGAGATCCATTATGTCTTTTGGATGCCACGGTGGAGATATGTTAACTACCTCGCCTTCTATGCAGGAGGTCGTCGGTTCGATCCCAACGCTGTCGCCTGCTGTATATTTGGAGTTTACGTGTCTCTCTCCCCGTGGACGCGTGGATTTTTCTCCGGACCCTCCGGTTTTCCCCTACACATTTACAATCATGCGTTTTAGACAATTTGGCTGCGATAAATGTCCACACGATAAGCCACTTCGTTTATAATTTGTGTGGCCAGGTCGCTTCTGAAAAGAAGCTGTATAGCTCAGTGAGCCTTACCTGGTATAAATAAATATATATAGTTTACCTGAATATCTTTGACTCTGCAGGTGTTATGGGGGCAGGGCGCTGGGCCGTTCTGGCACCAGCAGCGTGGGGCGGGATGAGCCGCGTGGCGCGTTGTGCTGACCCCCCCCCACGTCTCCCTCTCATTGACGTCCACACCAAGCAAAGCAAAGATTCACGAAAGGTTAGAAAAACACGTAGGCTTTGGCGACCAATATTATCCATAATGGAAGTTTATTGGGTTCGATCGTATAAATGTACGCATCAATTTACGCTATCTAACCCAAAAGGTTCCTAATAGCTGTTTTGCGTTAGACCACGTGGTGTTGACTAACCCTCCACCACCCGTGTACAGAAGTGTTTAAATGCACCAGTTATTGTTTGAGATCACCGGGTCAACGTCAGTTGATGATGTTTAATATACGCTCGGTTTATGTTGGGTTATCCATCACTTAAAATCGTCAAAACCACGCAGGATTAAACGAAAACATGACCCTGACGTTGAACGAAGCGAAGGACTCCGTTGTTAGCATGTTGACCAGACCGCATCGTGCGAGAGGAGCCCGGCACACAGCTGCCCCCGTGGGAGTGATCCCGTGGGGCCACCTTCAACAAGCGCGTCCGGTGTCAGGGCTGCAGCCCCTCACTGTCAGGTGGCCAACCCCGCCGAGTCCAGATCGAGCTCGCAAGCCCAGCCGGCACTTGCCATTCGTCACGGAAGACGGCATAACGCTCGCGTTATAGAAGAAGACAAGCTTTGGTAACTCCCTGTGTAAAACGCCAGACGGCTGTGGAAATCAAATGTTGACTTTTCAAACTGGGTCCACAGTAAACAACAATGACGACGCTGCAGCTGCCCAACACGAACCCCGGAAGGAAGCACTTCGCTCTCCAGCCGTGGCCGTGTTGACTTGCAACTGGAGGTCGGCGCTGATATATAATATTATGGCTGCTGTAAATGTCCACGTGATAAGCCACTTCGATGAGCTATCGTTTGTGATAGCCAGGTCGCTTCTGAACAATAAGCTAAAATACCTCAGTGTGCTTTACCTGGTCAAATAAAACGTTTAGTTTTATCTGTATATTTTTTGTGATTCGCTTTCCTTTCCTATACTTTGTTTTTGTGTTTGTTGTTGTAACGTTCTTACCCGCCCCTACTGGACATCTGTGAAAAAGAGCGTCATAGCTCATCGGATTCCTCCTGCAGTATAAATACATTCTCTGACTCAGATAATGTGTTCGATATGTGGTCGCAGGGCCTGGCTCCAGCTCCTCTCGTACGGGGGGTGGCAGTCGGGCTGTTGTGTGGGGGGCCACCATAACGGCAATTCGCCGCTGAGGTGGAATGAATTTGGATGGGGGGGGGCACGAAGCCCCCCCCCCCCTGCTTGGTCGCCTCGTGAGCGAACGAAGTCACTCCGGTTCCTGAACTCAGTCCCTGACTGAGGCTCAAGGCATCACTCACAAATTACTTCAACGAACGTTTTGCCAGCGCTGCCGCAAAAATCCCGTGCTTGACTCCCAGTCTCTGACCATGACATTCATCTAAATTATTCCAGCAGTGGATGTGCAACAGTTGTGGTCATACTCTTTGGGTTTTTTCGGTAAAGTCACGTAGGTAAAACAATTAACAAAATAAAATAAATGAAAACAACTAAGTTAACTAATTAACTCGCTACAGTAATTTTGCTGTGCCTTTTTACACCTGATGAGGGAGGCTTGTGTTGCCTCCGAAACGTCGTGATTTAATTTAGTTGTTTTTATTTCTTTTATTTTGTTAATTGTTTTACCCCACGTGACTTTACCGGAAAAAAAACAAAGAGTATGAATCCTTGCAGTCACAAAAGCTTCAAATCTAGAAGTTGTGGTCATGGTCAGGTCAAAGTGAGTAATGGTCACAGTCCAGTTCCGGATGGCTGCACAAATACAAATAAAACGTGTTTCACTTAATCTGCTCAACCCTCGCCCTGAGGACTAATTCAGCGGATAGGTACAGAGCAAAGCGTCTCACTCAGCAGCATTACTGAAGAGAGAGAGTAGAGTGTAACCCATCGGTTGTGGTAAGATGATTTTATTATCGTTGTTACACTTGTTGACCCAGGGAAAGCCTCACTGGGTCCCAATACTCTTTTCAGAATGTCCCTGCCAAGTTTTCGCAGTAGGGGGGCGATAACAGCTTCCTACAGTCCTAATTGAGCAAATTGATGGTATTTTTTCATTTGGCAAATCTGGACCGCGACCTCATGGAATCTCTAACGTCCACTTTGAAACAGACGGCACGCCTACGGTTAATACATCCGCAGTATTAACCAGGGCGGCCGCTGGAATCGAAACGTGAACCTCTGCAAGAATGGGAGAACGTGCTCCCACCGCGTCGCCGCATCACCGCCCGCGATGGGCCCTCTGAGGGGGCTTGTCGTGGCGAGTATGGGTAACCAAGTTATGTTATACAATGGCTTACGTGGTTTTGGGTCAAACTAGGACCCTTATCTAACACACGTGTGGCAGTTCACCAGCGTTGCTTCAAGCAAGCCGGACGAGACGCTGCGAGACTCTGACCCAGAGCTGCGTCTGTGTTGAACCAAGGCTGCTGAAATGTGTTACTCCCAGAAGGTCGTGTGGCTGGTGAGATGTGCACAAAATGCCTTTATATATTTTTGTTATGAGGAGGGACAGATTTGTGAAGAGGGCATATTGACCTCATATTTGTTTAGTAACTAACAGGTGATTGCTCATGCGATGGATGGAGGTGCCACCGGCACAGTTGCGATACACAATGGGTTATTTTTTTTACCGCTAAAGGTTCACAATGCGTGCTTGTGCACAGTGAATACGTCTCAAGTCACGAGGTTATCCGCGTGTCACTATTTGCTGCCACTGAGAGTCGCTCTGTTAGATGTAATCGTGCATCTGTAGAACTAACAATACCCTACGTGACTCAAGGCTCGTGCAGACAAAACATACACACCCACACTCTTACGGACTCGTGGGGGAAAAAATGCTATCGGGTACATCATTTTTTTATGCAATCTTAAAAGATATGAACAAAATTTTAAGGGGGCATAACGTGTTATCATATTGAGGGCTATGCACTGAAATGTTCGTCACACGCGTCACGAGGGGGTGGGGAGGTGGTCCAGAACGGCACTCGCGAAATGATGAGCATGATCAATCAACTGCTGGATGAAGGCCTGGCCCCTAAGCCACAGCCGTCTCTCGCACAAAGTCATTTCTCGAAATAAGGTCCGGGCTATCGCGATTTCAATGAAAACATTAGTGTGTGTTGTGGTGTATGTGTACAGACCAAGGCATAACACATACCGCGTGTGTGTGCTGTGTGCTGTGCAGTGCTGCATTTCGTGAATTAAATAAGCGGACAACGTCTATGCCTTTTGGCGTCCTCTGGTCTAACACCGTTTGAGAATAGGCTGAAAAGAAAGCTGTCTCTGGTGCGGACCAATCCGTTTCAAGGACAATGCATATATTATCAGAGTATGGTTTTTGTTTGCATTCTGACCACAAGCATTGTGGTCAATGTAGACATGATTCCTTGTAAAAGGTTTCAGTTTGGTGTTTTTAACATCTTAACACCTGTTTTGTTGCCAGAAGAAAAGGGGAAACCCCTATTATCATATTTTGGTACTGGCAAAGGAGGTCCCATAATAATGGACAACGTCTCCTGCACGTGTCCGTCTCTCCACGTCGACAATAAAAATGATTTCTCACGCAGCCCGGCAGCCACGCGGTGTCCCTGCGAGTGCCTCGACCTCGGCAGGAATCGCTTCCAGACAAGCAAACTCTTTTGACCGGTTTCGACAAGCGACATCTCTTCAAGCAGGATTGTTTACTTTGAGTTTTGTATTTTTAGGTATGTTGATTAAAAAAAAAGGTTATTGTTACACACTGTCTCTCTCCTGGCAATAAAACAAAAACGTCGCAAAAATGTTGAAGATTACTTCTGGAAAATCCACACCGCGGCCAGCAGAAGCTGTTCGTGCAAAGCGGCGCTCTGCGTCACAGCTCAAAATAAAAACTGACCTCATTAGGACCGCGGCAAATTTGCCCCGACTCTTTGCAGGAAATCGCCAGAATTCACGCAAACATTTTGAAGACATAGCAAAGGATCCCGGAGGGTGCGAAGAGGGGATTCAGTGCCGTTACATTTGGCACCCGCTTGTGGCCGGTGCCACCCGCCTCGCGACCCTCGGCTCCCAGCGGCAACGTTGGAGCGCCGTGAGTCAGTTCCACCGTCGGGATTTAGGCTCCCACCTTGAGATGAAAAGCAGATCGAGGCGCTGCGGTGGCAAGGAGATGTTAACTCCCTCGCCTGGTATGCAGGAGGTCCGTGGGTCCGACCCTGACGCCTGCCGCTGTATATCTGGAGTTTGCGGTGTCTCCCCGTGGTCGCGTGGATTTTTCTCCGGGTCCTCCGGTTTTTCCCGTCACATTTAGAATCAGCATCACGCGTTTAGAGTATTTGGTTGCTATACATTTCCACGCGATAAACCACTTCGTTGAACTATCATTTGTGGTCGCTTCTGAAGAGCTACATAGCTCAGTGGGCCCTAGCTGGTGGGGAAGAAATGAAATAAAAAATAGATTGCCTCGTGTAGCGTGTTCAATGACCCCAACCTGGTCACTCATCACTGTTTACACAAATACCATGCGTGTACAATAGAGGCGTGATGCATTATACACCCCACTCATTCATTCATACACACCCACTCATTCATACACACCCACTCATTTATACAGACCCCACTCATGTATACAACAACAACAACCGCCATTCGCCACTAAGTGGCGGTGACGTCACCACGACGCTTGTGCCAGGCCATGTGCACCCTGAGGCCACGTGAAGTGTCGAACGCCCGCTGGCAGGAGGTCACGGGGCAGACCCAGGTGCCACGGGTCGACTGACCGAGATGACCGAGATGACTGGCTGATCCACCACCTGTGCCCCCTACTGTGCCAACTTGCTGTGCTTTAGCCACCCGGCGCTCCGCTCGTTGTTGTGAGCGTCGCTCCTCCGC
Organism: Lampetra planeri; assembly: GCF_965212315.1. Taxonomy (NCBI): domain Eukaryota; kingdom Metazoa; phylum Chordata; class Hyperoartia; order Petromyzontiformes; family Petromyzontidae; genus Lampetra; species Lampetra planeri. Next base: position 9,013,294 of record NC_136148.1, on the reverse strand, counting down.
CCTCCGTTGTTGTTGGAGGGCGACTGCCTCCAACTGCCCAGTAGCGTCCTTCACGAGCCTCCTCCACTGAGGCCGATCTTGACACCGCTGGTACCAGTCATCGGCAAGTCCACTCAGCTCCACGTCCTCCTGTACCACATCACTCCATCTCTTCTCTAGCCCGTGCCGCGCCCGTTTAGCCCCCTCGATCCGGCCGAACAAAAGCTGTTTAGGCATGCGGTGGCTGGGCATGCGGGCTACATGACCCAGCCAACGCAGCCTTGCCTGCCGGAGGAGCTCACTGATGGGACTTTGCCCAGATCTTTCAAGGACTTGTGAGCTCCTCACACAATCCAGCCTGGTTAAACCCAGGATGGATCGTAGGCATGTATACACACCCACTTATTCATTCATACACACCCACTTATTCATACACACCCACTCATGTATACACACCCACTCATTCATACACACCCACTCATTCATACACACCCACTAATTCATACACACCCACTCATGTATACACACCCACTCATTCATACACACCCACTCATTCATACACACCCACTCATGTATACATACCCACTCATGTATACACACCCACTCATGGATACACACGGACTCATGTAAACACACCCACTCAATTATACACACCCACTCATTCATACACACCCACAGCTGATTAAATATTGTCGAAGCGTTGACTCCATGTCTTGCAGGGGAGAGAGTTAAAATATTGAATATAAGTGTGTTGAGATTGTGGGAGATTGTAGAGGCTGGCGTGGTGAGCGCAGCATTTTTCAGCCAATGCTACGAGTAAACTGCGATCACTAATCGCGTTCACGGTTTCTCCCTGGGATGTTTACAGGGTGTGTCTATAAACGGATCACCGCCTGCTTCGCTTTGCACCTCATTGGCATAGCCCAGCAGCCGCTGCGGCTGTAACGCCGCGGCCGCCGGCCAAGCCGAGCAGCGAGCGGGGCCCGCAGAGCGGCGCCGCTCACGAGACGCGCTGCGTGTGGACGCAGGTGAAGACGTTCGTCTTCATTCGGCCGCACCGAGACGTTGTTGTCGTCAGCGGCACTGTTGTGACACACTGAGGAGCAGTCTCCTAGCCAGGGCACAAAGCTGGCGATGAGCTAAAGGTTGACGACTCCAGTGGAATGCGGCGCTTGCAGAAGGAGCGATTTGAAACGGGGCGATTTTGAATGGAGGGAGGTCGGATGAATGTAGACATAAAACAGAATGAAAGCTGCGATAACAGATGTAATTTACAAGGTGAACAACACTAACATTGTGAGATGGATTCGGGCAGGACGTCTCGCTGCCACATCAGATGACAGATGGGCGAGAGATTAACAGTGGAATGGGGGCCGAAGGGAGGGAAGTCGGAAGAGAGGTGGACAGAAAATGAGATGGCGAGACGAGACAAGAAGATTGGGAAGCGCGGAATGGATGGGTGGAGGAGGATGAGGCAAGAGAACACGAAGAGCGAGAAGACTTGCCCAGCGGTGGAATGTCCATAGCCAAGAAAGGACGAAGCAAAGTTCAGTGTGACCACGGCTGAGGCTTGGCTGTGTTTAGCTTAAATCGAATTGTTTCGCGATTCTTATCGCCGTGCCGTTTCAAAAACGACCACGGCCCAGGTGGATGAGCGAGGAGAGTGACATCACAGCGGAGGCATCGCGCGATGCCGCGGTGACCCCCCGTGACTCAACCAGCCCCACCGCGGCCTGCGAGCGAAGCTCCCGGCTGGCCTGCAGATCCCGGCTGGCCTGCAGGTCCCGGGTGGCCTGCAACGTCACGGGGCCAGACGCGACGACCGTGGGGACACAGCCGCGGGAAGGGCCCGAGAGCATCACGATCCTGGGGAGGGCGCGAGGCTGGGGAAGGGCACCTGGCTGGGGAAGGGCACGAGGCTGGGGAAGGGCACCAGGCTGGGGAAGGGCGCGAGGCTGGGGAAGGGCACGAGGCTGGGGAAGGGCGCGAGGCTGGGGAAGGGCACCAGGCTGGGGAAGGGCGCGAGGCTGGGGAAGGGCACCAGGCTGGGGAAGGGCGCGAGGCTGGGGAAGGGCTCGAGGCTGGGGAAGGGCGCGAGGCTGAGGAAGGGCACCTGGCTGGGGAAGGGCTCGAGGCTGGGGAAGGGCGCGAGGCTGGGGAAGGGCACCTGGCTGGGGAAGGGCACGAGGCTGGGGAAGGGCACCAGGCTGGGGAAGGGCGCGAGGCTGGGGAAGGGCACCAGGCTGGGGAAGGACGTGAGGCTGGGGAAGGGCACCAGCCTGGGGAAGGGCGCGAGGCTGGGGAAGGGCACCTGGCTGGGGAAGGGCACGAGGCTGGGGAAGGGCGCGAGGCTGGGGAAGGGCACCAGGCTGGGGAAGGGCGCGAGGCTGGGGAAGGGCACCAGGCTGGGGAAGGGCACCAGGCTGGGGAAGGGCGCGATGCTGGGGAAGGGCGCGATGCTGGAGAAGGGCACCAGGCTGGGGAAGGGCACCAGGCTGGGGAAGGGCGCGAGGCTGGGGAAGGGCACCAGGCTGGGGAAGGGCGCGAGGCTGGGGAAGGGCATGATCCGGGCTCGCATCGGGTCTGCCCGGGGGAAGAGCCATTGGCCGAAGCAAGCCACCTTAACCGACCTCGGTCCAATCCTGCAAAGATAAACAGGGCGCTCCACGTGTTAAGTTGTTTTGTTACTGCGCTGTTACGAATCAGGGGCATGAACGCGGGTGTCGAAATACGACTCCCAAAGAGCCGCCTCCGTCAGCGGTGGTGGTGGTGGGGGGGTGCGGAGCCAGAGGCAGCGGAAAGGTCTCGCGTGGGGAGAAGAACACCCCAGTCGCCGTGGCGATGTCTTGTCAAGATCCCCTGCCGGCGTGTTTATAATACCACGCCGATCTGGCTGCGTGCTAACACGTCCAGGGCGGATGTGGTGAACCATTTCGTCGTCGGACAGGATGACGACACGGACGTTGTTCTGTTCCGCAACTCTCTGTGACGGCGCCGGTTGCTGTCACACTCGCGATCATTTTAGGCTGAGTAAGCACAGGGGGAGCTCACTTTCGCGCCTCCGATGATCACGGTTGGCTCCGTACGGCGCGGAAGAAGTTCAACAGACGTACGGTACATGCATTGCCTGGTTCAGGTATCTATTGGCGCTGACAAGATGCGTGACCTGGAATCACACCCAGATCAGTCGACTCGTAGTGCAGCGTGTGACCCAAAAGACTGCCGCTCCAGACTGTTGGGTAATTGTTGTTAGTAAGCACCTGTGAAAGCCGGAATGGCACACGAGGGGGTGGGTGGCCAGCACCACGCCCGGCCGCCTTTGTCTCCCCAGTGGTGACGTTTACACACCGCACCAGGTACTCATTTGAGGCCGAGTCGACCTAGGAAAGGCCCATGACCGGTTCAGATAATCGTCAGTGGCCGTGAGCGGGAATCTAACACGGGTCGTCGGGTTTGTAGCGCAGCGTAGCGCTAACCACTACACTACCGCTCCCCACTCCCGATGTTACACGCACACAGAGAGACCAGCACAGCGAGGGCACTCACTCCTTCACTGCACGTGGCCAGTCCTGTCGGGACGTTGCCTCCCAAGCGAGCTCACCGGTGAGCTGAGTCTGCGGTGTGAGCGTGCGACGTGCGCTGAGGTCGGCCTTGTGAACGCCGATGGAACAATGGTCCCGGGTTTTGCCGATGGGACAATGGTCCCGGGTATTGCCGATGCAACAATGGTCCCGGGTATTGCCGATGGGACAATGGTCCCGGGTATTGCCGATGAGATAATGGTCCCGGGTATTGCCGATGGAACAATGGTCCCGGGTATTGCCGATGGAACAATGGTCCCGGGTATTGCCGATGGGACAATGGTCCCGGGTATTGCCGATGGGACAATGGTCCCGGGTATTGCCGATGGGACAATGGTCCCGGGTATTGCCGACGCCACGGTCACGCGTTCGAGGCCTGCGTGGCCTACGAGGTGGCCCAGCGCTGAATGCCTCACGGGATACTTTCGGGGTTTCGAGTAGACTGCAGTGGGGCAGGTGGCTGCTAAAAATGAATGTATACTGAATGTGGTGTGCCGGCTGCGGCAGTGTTTTGCCGGTCGCTGGCCTGCACAGACCCGTGGCTCTGTCGCGTCCACGACATGTGAGTCCGACCACCAGCTGCAGCTTCCTCACGCTGACAAGTTGACGGTGAAACATGCAGGCGACCATTCTGTGGTTAACCGCACCTCCGTTTAGCGCGGTTCGGGCTCGTACAGTGCGAAATAAGTTCAACATACTGTACGAGCAACAATGTACCGGGTTGACTTCTCAAGCTGCACGCTCCTGCAAAACACATCTCAATACCGTCATTCGGCACGTAGCCGTCATTCTGTTCATGCGCCGATTAAAACAACGCAATTTTTAAAACTCGCAACGGACGCGTTGAATTCTGCGCGCGTGAGAATCGATCGATTTGCGCAAAGCTGCAAAACGCATCGCGAACGTGACTTTGAAGTAAACGGAGCCACACCGGGCGGACAACGAGTTGGCGCAAAACGAGAGAGGCCCCCCGATGTTGAGACGGTGGAGATAGTCGAACTCTGACGGCACACACACACCCACAGAGAATACCACACACACACAGACACACTCACACACACACAGACACTCACACACACACACAGACCACCACACACACACAGAGACACACACACATACACACACACAGATCCCCCCCCACACACACAGAGAGACACTCACACACACAGAGAGACAATCACACACACACACAGAGACACACACACACACATAGAACACCACACACACACAGAGACCACCACATACACACACAGAGACACTCACACACACACAGAGACACTCACACACACAAAGACACTCACACACACACAGAGACACACACACAGAGACACACACACACAGAGACACTCACACACACACAGAGACACACACACAGAGACACTCACACACACAGAGACACTCACACACACACAGAGACACACACAGAGACACTCACACACACACAGAGACACTCACACACACAGAGAGATACTTACACACACACAGACATTCACACACACAGAGACACTCACACACACAGAGAGAACACCACACACACAGAGACCACCACACATAGACACAGAGACCACCACACATAGACACAGGGAACACCACACAGAGCGACACTCACACACACACAGAGAACACCACACACTCACACACACAGAACAGCACACACACACAGAGAACACCACACACACACAGATAGAACACCACACACACAGAGAGAACACCACACACACAGAACACCACACACACAGAGAACAGCACACACACACAGAGAACACCACACACACACAGAGAACACCACACACACAGAGAGAACACCACACACACAGATAGAGACACACACACAGAACACCACACACACGCAGAGACACACACACAGAGAGAACAGCACACACACACAGAGAACACCACACACACACAGATAGAACACCACACACACAGACAGAACACCACACACAGAACACCACACACACAGAGAACAGCACACACACACAGAGAACACCACACACACACAGAGACACTCACACACACAGAGAACACCAGACACACACAGAACACCACACACACACAGAGAACACCACACACACAGGGAGAACACCACATAGACAGAGAACACCACACACACACACAGACACTCACACACACAGAGAACACCACACACACAGAGAACACCACACACACACACAACACCACACACACAGAGAGAACAGCACACACAGAAAGAACACCACACACACAGAGAACACCACACACACACAGAGAACAACACACACACAGGGAGAACACCACATACACAGAGAACACCACACACGCACATAGACACTCAAACACAGAGAGAGACACACACACACACAGACACTCACACACACAGAGAACACCACATACACAGAGAACACCACACACGCACATAGACACTCAAACACAGAGAGAGACACACACACACACAGACACTCACACACACAGAGAACACCACATACACAGAGAGAACACCACACACACACACAGAGACACACACACACACAGAGACCCCCCCCCACACACACAGAGACACTCACACACACAGAGAACACCACACACACAGAACACCACACACACACAGAAACACTCACACACACAGAGACACACACACACACAGAGAACACCACACACACACACACAGATAACACCACACACACATGGAGACCCCCACACACACACAGAGACACTCACACAGAGAACACCACACACACAGAACACCACACACACACAGAAACACTCACACACACGATGACTCCACCGAAACAGACAACATGAACAAGATAACACAAAGGCAGCGCAAAAAAACCTAATGGAATATTAACCTCTGAATCTTTCGATTTAAAGCTTTCGTGACTGCAGGGGTTCGTCTTCTTGGTTCTTTCGGTAAAGTCACGTGGAAGGAAAATAATAAAATAATAAAAATAAAACATATGAAAACAGTTCTCACATTATTATGTTGTATTTATGTTATTTTACTGGTAGGAACGAAGTGGACCAGACCACCAATAGATTATATCGTCCGTCCATCCGTCCGCGTCCGTTTGTCCGTCCGTCCGTCCGACAAGATGGCCGCCCGCTCCCCCTGCGATCTGTGAATTAAACAAGATGGCCGGCGCCTCACGGCGAAACTTTTACTGGTAGGAACGAAGTGGACCAGACCACCAATAGATTATATCGTCCGACCGTTTGTCCGTCCGTCCGTCCGCGTCCGTTTGTCCGTCCGTCCGTCCGCGTCCGTTTGTCCGTCCGACAAGATGGCCGCCCGCTCCCCCTGCGCGTGTGTGTGTGTGCGTTTGCGTGCGTGCGTGTGCGTGTGTATGCGCGTGTGTGTGCGTGTGTGTGCGTGTCTGTGTGTGCGTGCGTGTGTGTATATGTGTGACTGTGTGCGTGTGTGTGCGTGCGTGTGTGCGTGTCCGGCCCACTCGAGCGGCGTGATGAATGGGCGCTATTGGGCTTCGGATCGTTATTCACGGCGAACTGGAAGCGTAGCAACACAACTTCATTACGTGTGCGTGTGTGCATGTATGTGTGTGTGCGTGCGGTGTGTGTGCGTGTGTGTGTGCGTGTGTACGTTTATGCGCGTGTGTGCGCGTGTGCATGTGTGTGCGGTCGATATCCCTGTACCGGTATTAGTATTATTCCTACCAGCCCACCCCGCAGGGTCCTGTTTGATCGACTGACTATGGGCGAACTCATTTATTCTGGTGGGTGAACAGTGGCGGGGAGGGGTGGAGGAGGAATTGATGATAAAAAAACAAACTTGCACCATCGTTACAGCTGCCGCGACGAGAGATGTGGGAGGAGAAGCGGCGACCGCTGCCTTGCAGGTGAGAGGTGCGTGTGTGTGTGTGCGCGTGTGTGCGCGTGCGTGCGTGTGTGTATGTGTGTGCGTGTGTGTGTGCGTGTGTATGCGCGTGTGTGTGTGTGCGTGTGTGTTTGCGTGCGTGTGTGTGCGTGTGTATGCGTGTGTGTGTGCGTGTCTGTGTGTGCGTGTGTGCGTGCGTGTGTGTATATGTGTGACTGTGTGCGTGTGTGTGCGTGCGTGTGTGTGCGTGTCCGGCCCACTCGAGCGGCGTGATGAATGGGCGCTATTGGGCTTCGGATCGTTATTCACGGCGAACTGGAAGCGTAGCAACACAACTTCATTACGTGTGCGTGCGTGCATGTGTGTGTACGTGTGTGTGTGTGCGTGCGGTGTGTGTGCGTGTGTGTGTGTGTGTGTGTGCGTGTGTACGTGTATGTGCGTGTGTGCGCGTATGTGCGTGTGTGTGTGCGCGTGTGTGTGCGGTCGATATCCCTGTACCGGTATTAGTATTATTCCTACCAGCCCACCCCACAGGGTCCTGTTATTATTTCCCTTCTACGTGACTTTACCGAAAGAACCAAGATGAACCTCTGAATGTGACTATTTATCAAGTCATGTGACGCATCTGTTTATGTGTCTGTGTGGTAGACACGTGACTATCTGTTTGTGTGTTGTGTGGTAGACATGTGACACATCTGTTTATCTAAGTGATGTTGAGAGCGGTGGCGTAGCGGTGAGCGCAGTGCGCTGACATTTGATTCTCAGCCACGGGAAATACCAGTGGCAAGTGTTAACAGAAGTGGGGCCTCCCCTAGGTCGACTCAGCCCTAAATGGAACCTTGGGTGCGGTGTGTAAAATCAGCACTGGGCGCTGGCCAATTTGCCCCTCGTGTGCCATTCCGGCCTTCATAGGTGCTCGCAAACAGCACTTGCCCCATGAGTCTGCGCAGGCTATACGGGGGTCTTTGTCTTTGTCCATGCAGGTATACAGTACTCTGCCTCATCCCTGGCTTCATACCCAACCTCGGCAATGTTTCACCATCTGGCAGTGCGCCTTCCCCTTGGGGGCTGCTTTCCGTATGACACACTTTTGCACCTCCGATTAGCACGCTTGGCTACGTACGGTGCGAAAGAAGTTCAACATACACACAACATACACACACACATACTGCACGTTCTGGGTCAATGCCCCCCTCCGTCCCGCACACACGCATCGCCAATTGCAACGTCCACGATACTTTCTTGCCACGTTGTTCTGCTATGACATCCCTCATATGTATGTGCGTTGAACTTCTTTTGCACCGTACGTATCCAACCGTGCTAATCGGACGTGCCGGGGGAGGGGGGGAACAATATTCTGCGTGTGCTAAGGTTCAATGACAAGAAGCTAAATGTTGACGGTGAATATGGAATTCCTTAGAGTTCATGAGTCAAGTGATGTAATGTGCGTGCGTGCGTGTGGGTAGCAGCAGGGGTTGGCGCGCACTCCACTGCGATCCTGCAGCGTCGTTGTCTTTGATGCCCGGCCACAATGTGTGGCATCAGAGGCAACCTGGCGCGGCCTCTGTGTAAGTTGACTGAGCGTGAAACGAATCCCTGCTGCTGTGGGAGACGACGTTTCACGTTTTTCAAGTCTCGAGTTTGTTTTGTGTGACCAGGGTGAGACCTCGAGGAGGGCAGGGGGCAGACAAAGTCAATGACGGCAGTGAAGCAAGTAGAGTGCGCGGTGCAACATTCCCACTCGTGCCGTCCCTCGGCGTCGAAGAGATGCGAGGTGTTGGCCAAAGCGGCCCGGCCTCGCTGGCGACCCGCTGGCGGCCCTGACACCCGACTGGCCGCACGGCCCTTGGGGAGCGTCGTGCGCCGCACGCAGTCGTGCGGTGCACACACCACGACGTGCATATACAGTGAGGGAAAAAAGTATTTGATCCCCTGCTGATTTTGTACGTTTGCCCATTGGCAAATAAATGATCAGTCTATAATTTTAATGGTAGGTTTATTTGAACAGTGAGAGACAGAATAACAACAACAAAATCCAGAAAAACGCATGTCAAAAATGTTATAAATTGATTTGCATTTTAATGAGGGAAATAAGTATTTGACCCCTCTGCAAAACATGACTTAGTACTTGGTGGAAAAACACTTGTTGGCAATCACATCTCAGGAGGGATTTTGTCCCACTCCTCTTTGCAGATCTTCTCCAAGTCATTAAGGTTTCGAGACTGACGTTTGGCAACTCGAACCCTCAGCTCCCTCCACAGATTTTCTATGGGATTAAGGTCTGGAGACTGGCTAGGCCACTCCAGGACCTTAATGTGCTTCTTCTAGAGCCACTCCTTTGTTGCCTTGGCCGTGTGTTTTGGGTCATTGTCATGCTGGAATACCCATCCACGGCCCATTTTCAATGCCCTGGCTGAGGGAAGGAGGTTCTCACCCAAGATTTGACGGTACATGGCCCCGTCCATCGTCCCTTTGATGCGGTGAAGTTGTCCTGTCCCCTTAGCAGAAAAAACACCCCCAAAGCATAATGTTTCACCTCCATGTTTGACGGTGGGGATGGTGTTCTTGGGGTCATAGGCAGCATTCCTCCTCCTCCTCCAAACACGGCGAGTTGAGTTGATGCCAAAGAGCTCAATTTTGGTCTCATCTGACCACAACACGTTCACCCAGTTGTCCTCTGAATCATTCAGATGTTCATTGGCAAACTTCAGACGGGCATGTATATGTGCTTTCTTGAGCAGGGGGACCTTGCGGGCGCTGCAGGATTTCAGTCCTTCACGGCGTAGTGTTTTACCAACTGTTTTCTTGGTGACTATGGTCCCAGCTGCCTTGAGATCATTGACAAGATCCTCCCGTGTAGTTCTGGGCTGATTCCTCACCATTCTCATGATCATTGCAACTCCACGAGGTGAGATCTTGCATGGAGCCCCAGGCCGAGGGAGATTGACAGCTCTTTTGTGTTTTTTCCATTTGCGAATAATCGCACCAACTGTTGTCACCTTCTCACCAAGCTGCTTGGCGATGGTCTTGTAGCCCATTCCAGCCTTGTGTAGGTCTACAATCTTGTCCCTGACATCCTTGGAGAGATCTTTGGTCTTGGCCATGGTGGAGAGTTTGGAATTTGATTGATTGATTGCTTCTGTGAACAGGTGTCTTTTATACAGATGTAGTGGTGATACGCGCTGGGGTAGCGATCAGGTGCCAGCGCGTCGGTATTGGATGTGTGTGTGGTGACGCGCGCTGACGGTGAGGGATCAGGGGTCAGCGCGGGATCGTGGGTTGTATGGTGCTGATTGGCTGGGTGCCGGTGACGCGCTGGTGTGGGAGTGATCGGGTGGCAGCGCGGCGTGATTGGGTGATGAGTGGAAACACGCGCTGGGGGAAAGCGGATCGTAGAGATAGCGCGTCGTGATTGGTTCACTAAGGAGCGATGCTCACATCGAGGTCCGCATCCGCTCCGTCTCCCGGGAGGAGGGACTATATAAGGTGATGCGCACAGGCGCACGGGGAGAGTGTAACCAGCGAAGACTGAAGACGGAGAGGAAGAGATAGGGCCCTGCGGTACCCAGTCCCGCTGTCCTGTGAGGACCCGGACTCTGTGTAACCCAGAGGCGGAGTGTAGGGTGAGCATGCAGTGTCAGCATGCGGAGTGTGTAGCCAGAGAGCTAGAGTCTACACGAGACGAGTGGAGTGTGTAGCCAGAGGCATAGGGTCTACACGAGACGAGTGATGTGTGTAGCCAGAGGCCTAGAGTCTACACGAGATAAGTGAAGAGTGTAGCCAGAGGCAGAGAGTCTACACGAGCTAAGTGAAGAGTGTAGCCAGAGGCAGAGAGTCTACACGAGTTAAGTGAAGAGTGTAGCCAGAGGCAGAGCGTCTACACGAGTTAAGTGAAGAATGTAGCCAGAGGCAGAGAGCCTACACGAGTTAAGTAAAGTGTGCCGTCGGAAGAATAGAGACCACACGTTGTATTGTGACAAGTCAGGATTTAATAAAAAGTGTGTTACCCGTCAAGGAGTTTCCTGCCGTCATTTCCGATACTTCACAGGTAACAAGCTGAGATTAGGAGCACTCCCTTTAAGAGTGTGCTCCTAATCTCAGCTCGTTACCTGTATAAAAGACACCTGGGAGCCAGAAATCTTTCTGATTGAGAGGGGGTCAAATACTTATTTCCCTCACTGTACACCCTCTTGGCGTGCAATGGGCAGCTGCATCTACGGCATGCGTGTTCCGTCTGTCGCGTACACACACACAGCTATACGTGTGTGTGCTACACGTGTGTGTAGCTGTATGTATGTAGCTGTGTGTGTGTGTAGCTGTGTGTGTAGCTGTGTGTGTGTAGCTGTGTGTGTGTGTAGCTGTGTGTATCTGTGCGTGTGTGTAGCTGTGCGTGTGTGTAGCTGTGTGTGTAGCTGTGTGTGTAGCTGTGTGTGTGTGTAGCTGTGTGTGTGTAGCTGTGTGTGTGTGTAGCTGTGTGTATCTGTGCGTGTGTGTAGCTGTGCGTGTGTGTAGCTGTGTGTGTGTGTGTAGCTGTGTGTGTACCTGTGTATGTGTGTATCTGTGTGTGTGTGTAGCTGTGTGTGTGTATCTGTGTGTGTAGCTGTGTGTGTATCTGTGTGTGTGTAGCTGTGTGTGTGTGTAGCTGCGTGTGTAGCTGTGTGTGTGTAGCTGTGTGTGTAGCTGTGTGTGTGTAGCTGTGTGTGTGTAGCTGTGTGTGTGTATCTGTGTAGCTGTGTGTGTGTGTAGCTGTGTGTGTGTAGCTGTGTGTGTGTGTAGCTGTGTGTGTGTAGCTGTATGTGTGTAACTGTGTGTGTGTAGCTGTGTGTGTGTGTATCTGTGTGTGTGTGTAGCTGTGTGTGTAGGAAGGGCGTTGTAAATTGGCGAGCGCCGCGTTCTGAGCGCAGCGGGGAGGCTGTAGCCATCGTCGGTCTGAAATTCCCCGCCACCACGTGGGACCTCGGCTCAGGAGCCACGGACAGGAGGAGATCGCGAACCTGGCGGACAGGAGGAGATCGCGAACCTGGCGGGCGCTTCTGTCCAGGTCGCAATGACCCCATGGGGCTTCAGTGGAGGCACGGGGGGGGGGCATGCCCCTCCCCCCGCGGCCAAAGCTATGAGTTGAAGTCCCCTTGACAACCACCATGAGATTTGTTTTCAACAACAGTGTAAAAGAACGACGACACTTATGTAAAACGCGGTTTGAATTGTTTTCATGGAAATGCTTAACGATGTGATTAGGCAAAAGGATGCCGCGATATAGAATAGCTGCGGTGCGACCGTACAAGACGAATCAAATAGTGGGACCACTCCTGACAGATTGCCACACACCCTGAGCTAATCATGTAGTTACTACACCACTGATAATGTAGTCACTACACCACTGATAATGTAGTTACTACACCACTGATAATGTAGTTACTACGCCACTGATAATGTAGCTAATACGCCACTGATAATGTAGTTTACTACACCACTGATAATGTAGTCACTACACCACTGATAATGTAGTTACTACACCACTGATAATGTAGTTAATACGCCACTGATAATGTAGTTAATACGCCACTGATAATTTAGTTTACTACACCACTGATAATGTAGTTACTACGCCACTGATAATGTAGTTAATACGCCACTGATAATGTAGTTAATACGCCACTGATAATGTAGTTACTACATCACTGATAATGTAGTTACTACACTACTGATAATGTAGTCACAACACCACTGATAATGTAGTTACTACACCACTGATAATGTATATTACTACACCTCTGATAATGCAGTTACTACACCACTGATGTAGTTACTACGCCACTGATAATGTAGTTACTACACCACTGATAATGTAGTTACTACGCCACTGATAACGTAGTTACTACACCACTGATAATGTAGTTACTACACCACTGATAATGTAGTTACTACACCACTGATAATGTAGTTACTACACCACTGATAATGTAGCTACTACACCACTGATAATGTAGTTACTACCCCACTGATAATGTAGTTACTACGCCACTGATAATGTAGTTACTACGCCACTGATAATGTAGTTACTACACCACTGATAATGTAGTTACTACGCCACTGATAATGTAGTTACTACACCACTGATAATGTAGTTACTACACCACTGATAATGTAGTTACTACGCCACTGATAATGCAGTTACTACACCACTGATAATGTAGTTACTACGCCACAGATAATGTAGTTACTACGCCACTGATAATGTAGTTACTACGCCACTGATAATGTAGTTACTACACCACTGATAATGTAGTTACTACACCACTGATAATGTATATTACTACATCTCTGATAATGTAGTTACTACACCACTGATGTAGTTACTACGCCACTGATAATGTAGTTACTACGCCACTGATAATGTAGTTACTACACCACTGATGTAGTCACTACATCACTGATAATGTAATTATTACACCACTGATAATGATAATGTAGTTATTACACCACTGATAATGTAGTTTACTACGCCACTGATAATGTATTTACTACACTGATAATGTAGTCACTACGCCACTGATAATGTAGTTACTACACCACTGATAATGTAGTTACTACACCACTGATAATGTAGTTACTACACCACTGATAATGTAATTATTACACTACTGATAATGTAGTCACAACACCACTGATATTGTAGTTACTACACCACTGATAATGCATATTACTACACCTCTGATAATGTAGTTACTACACCACTGATGTAGTTACTACGCCACTGATAATGTAGTTACTACACCACTGATAATGTAGTTACTACACCACTGATGTAGTTACTACGCCACTGATAATGTAGTTACTACACCACTGATAATGTAGTTACTACGCCACTGATAACGTAGTTACTACACCACTGATGTAGTCACTACATCACTGATAATGTAGTTATTACACCACTGATAATGATAATGTAGTTATTACACCACTGATCATGTAGTTACTACACCACTGATAATGTAGTTTCTACGCCACTGATAATGTAGTTACTACACTGATAATGTAGTCACTACACCACTGATCATGTAGTTACTACACCACTGATAATGTAGTTTCTACGCCACTGATAATGTAGTTACTACACCACTGATAATGTAGTTACTACACCACTGATAATGTAGTTACTACACCACTGATAATGTAGTTACTACGCCACTGATAATGTAGTTACTACACCACTGATAATGTAGTTACTACACCACTGATAATGTAGTTACTATGCCACTGATAATGTAGTTACTACGCCACTGATAATGTAGTTACTACACCACTGATAATGTAGTTACTACGCCACTGATAATGTAGTTACTACGCCACTGATAATGTAGTTACTACACTACTGATAATGTAGGTACTACACCACTGATAATGTAGTTACTACACCACTGATAATGTAGTTACTACACCACTGATAATGTAGTTAATACGCCACTGATAATGTAGTCACTACACCACTGATAGTGTAGTTACTACACCACTGATAATGTATATTACTACATCTCTGAAAATGTAGTTACTACACCACTGATGTAGTTACTACGCCACTGATAATGTAGTTACTACACCACTGATAATGTAGTTACTACGCCACTGATAATGTAGTTACTACACCACTGATGTAGTCACTATATCACTGATAATGTAGTTATTACACCACTGATAATGATAATGTAGTTATTACACCACTGATAATGTAGTTTACTACGCCACTGATAATGTATTTACTACACGGATAATGTCGTCACTACGCCACTGATAATGTAGTTACTACACCACTGATAATGTAGTTACTACACCACTGATAATGTAGTTATTACACCACTGATAATGTAGTTACTACACCACTGATAATGTAGTTACTACGCCACTGATAATGTAGTTACTACGCCACTGATAATGTAGTTACTACACCACTGATAATGTAGTTACTACACCACTGATAATGTAGTTACTACGCCACTGATAATGTAGTTACTACGCCACTGATAATGTAGTTACTACACCACTGATAATGTAGTTACTACGCCACTGATAATGTAGTTACTACACCACTGATAATGTAGTTACTACACCACTGATAATGTAGTTACTACACCACTGATAATGTAGTTACTACACCACTGATAATGTAGTTAATATGCCACTGATAATGTAGTCACTACACCACTGATAATGGAGTTACTACACTACTGATAATGTAGTCACTACACCACTGATAATGTACTTACTACACCACTGATAATGTATATTACTACACCTCTGATAATGTAGTTACTACACCACTGATGTAGTTACTACGCCACTGATAATGTAGTTACTACACCACTGATAATGTAGTTACAACACCACTGATGTAGTTACTGCGCCACTGATAATGTAGTTACTACACCACTGATAATGTAGTTACTACCCCACTGATAATGTAGTTACTACACCACTGATAGTGTAGTTACTACACCACTGATAATGTAGTCACTACTTCACTGATAATGTAGTTATTACACCACTGATAATGTAGTTTACTACGCCACTGATAATGTAGTTACTACACTGATAATGTAGTCACTACACCACTAAAAATGTAGTTACTACACCACTGATAATGTAGTTACTACACTGATAATGTAGTTCACTACGCCACTGATAATGTAGTTACTACACTGATAATGTAGTCACTACACCACTGAAAATGTAGTTACTACACCACTGATAATGTAGTTACTACGCCACTGATAATGTAGTTACTACACCACTGATAATGTAGTTACTACACCACTGATAATGTAGTTACTGCACCACTGATAATGTAGTTACTACACCACTGATAATGTCGTTACTACACTACTGATAATGTAGTTACTACACCACTGACAATGTAGTTACTACACCACTGATAATGTAGTTACTGCACAACTGATAATGTAGTTACTACACCACTGATAATGTAGTTACTACACCACTGATAATGTAGTTACCGCACCACTGATAATGTAGTTACTACACCACTGATAATGTAGTTACTACACCACTGATAATGTAGTTGCTACACCACTGATAATGTAGCTACTACGCCACTGATAATTTCGTCACCACGTCACTGATAATGTAGATTACTACACCACTGATAATGTAGTTACTACACCACTGATAATGTAGTTACTACACCACTGATAATGTAGTTACTACACTGATAATGTAGTCACTACACCACTGATAATGTAGTTACTACACCACTGATAATGTAGTTACACCACTGATAATGTAGTTACTACACCACTGATAATGTAGTTTACTACACCACTGATAATTTAGTTACTACACCACTGATAATGTAGCTACTACACCACTGATAATGTAGTTACTACACCACTGATAATGTAGTTACTACGCCACTGATAATGTAGTTACTACGCCACTGATAATGTAGTTACTACACCACTGATAATGTAGTTACTACACCACTGATAATGTAGTCACTACATCACTGATAATGTAATTATTACACCACTGATAATGTAGTTTACTATGCCACTGATAATGTAGTTACTACACTGATAATGTAGTCACTACACACACTGAAAATGTAGTTACTACACCACTGATAATGTAGCTACTACACCACTGATAATGTAGCTACTACACCACTGATAATGTAGTTTACTACACCACTGATAATGTAGTCACTACACCACTGATAATGTAGCTACTACACCACTGATAATGTAGCTACTACACCACTGATAATGTAGCTACTACACCACTGATAATGTAGTTACTACACCACTGATGTCGTCACCACGTCACTGGTACAGAAGCGATGGAGGGCGCGGAGGTGGGCAGCAGAACGGGCAGCGGAGCTCGCAGACTCCTCGGAACTCAACAAGCGTCGCTCGGTCCCCGGTGGCGCCGTGGTGCACGATGACGCCTGTGACGCAGCCACCCGGCGCTGTGGGGCGACAGGGTTGAGTGTCTGTGTAGAGATGAGCCCGTGCGGGTTTCCATGGCGCCGTGTGTGTGTGTCTGTAGGCAGCTACCGGTGCATAAAAGCTGCACGTGCACACACGTGAACGGCACGTGGGGGGAGCGGTAGTGTAGTGGTTTCGGCGCGCTGCGCTACGAAGCCGGCGACCCAAATTCGATTCCCACTCACGGCCAACAACACCAGTGATGATTATTTTAACCGGTCCTGGGCATCCCCTAGGTCGACTCAGCCTCAAATGAGTACCTGGTGCGGTGTGTATATATCGCCACTAGGGAGACAAAGGCGGCCGGGCGTGGTATTGGCCACCCACCCCCTCGTGTGCCGTGCCCGTCTTCATAGGTGCTCGCTAACAGCACTCGCCCCAACACCCTGTTCAGGCTACACGGGGGATCTTTGTCTTTAACTGTACTCCGAGGGTACGGACGGTATCCCAGGTGTCTCGACGGCGGAGCGAGCGTTTCCCCATCGAATACATCAACGGCGGTTGTCGTCCTCCCAGCTGCCTTGATCTCACGAAAGGCATTCCTTTAAGGCTGAGTCGACCTAGGAAAGGTCCAGAGCAGGTTCAATACCAACTGGTCCTGTTGATGTAGCGTCGTGACCATGACGAGGGGGGGGGGGCTGCTCACTGTGTACATCACTCCCTGCCACAGACAAAGATCCCCCGTATAGTCTTTAACAGATTGGTGTTGGGGCAAGTGCTGTTAGCGACCGCCTATGAAAGCCCGCACGCCACAATATAGAGATGCGTGGCCGCCTATGTTTCCCCATTGCTGATCTGTGCACATAGCACAAGGTACCCAGGACCGGTTCATATTCTCGCCGCTGATGATGGTGGTGAGCAGGAGTGTAACTTGGGTCGCCGCCAGGCTCGTGTCGCTGGCCGCTAACCGCTGCCCGCTGCCCAGCACGCACTGACGTGGCCGCGTGTTTTCTCAACATGAAAGTACAAAAGTGAGAGAGAGAGAAGCTTGGGGAAAATCGCCAGTGGGGAGAGAGCCTTTGACAGGAGCTCTCTTTATGCTGGAACCGGCAGGTCTGGTTTGTGTGCCGGGCGGGCGCTCCCTTGGCAGCACTGTATGTTTGCCCACGCTGAGGTTTGAAGTGACAAGGGGTGGTGGTGTGGTGGTGGTGGATGTGTGTGGTGGTGGTGGTAGTGTATGTGGTGGTGTGTGTAGTGGTGTGTGGTGGTGGTGGTAGTGTGTGTGTGGTGGGATGTGTGTGGTGGGATGTGTGTGGTGGTGGAGTGTGTGGTGGTGGTGGTGTGTGTGGTGGTGTGTGTGGTGGTGGTGTGTGTGGTGGTGGAGTGTGTGGTGGTGGTGGTAGTGGTGTGTGTGGTGGTGGTGGTGGTAGTGGTGTGTGTGGTGGTGGAGTGTGTGGTGGTGGTGGTAGTGGTGTGTGTGGTGGTGGTGGTAGTGGTGGTGGTGTGTGTGGTGGTGTGTGTGGTGGTGGTGTGTGTGGTGGTGGTGGTAGTGGTGGTGGTGTGTGTGGTGGTGGTAGTGGTGGTGTGTGTGGTAGTGGAGTGTGTGGTGGTGGTGATAGTGGGTGTCTGCACCTCGCGCCACAGAAGAGGGCCGTGCTCGCTGCCGCGTGAATAACTCCACGCCGTGGTTGGTGCCGACCCACAGGCGTGTGTGTTTGTGTGCGTGTGTGTTTCTGTGAGTGTGTTTGTGTGCGTGTGTGTTTGTGTGTGTGTGTTTCTGTGTGTGTGCGTGTGTGTGTTTCTGTGTGTGTGCATGTGTGTGTGAGTGTGTTTGTGTGTCCTTCCGACATTAGAGGAGCGGCAGTGTGTAGCGGTTTCCGCGCCGCGATACGAACCCGGCCACCCGAGTTGCACCCGAGGGGCGCCGCGGTGGCTAGGAGATGTTAACTCCCTCGCCTGGCGTGCAGGAGGTCGTGAGCCCGACCCTGACGCCTGCTGTATAATTGAATGCTTCACGATCCTACATTAACATGCTAATTTCTCACATTAACATGCTAATCTCTCACATTAACACGCTCATCTCTCACATTAACACGCTCATCTCTCACAATTAACATGCTAATCTCTCACATTAACACGCTCATCTCTCACAATTAACATGCTCATCTCTCACATTAACACGCTCATCTCTCACAATTAACATGCTAATCTCTCACATTAACACGCTCATCTCTCTCATTAACATGCTAATCTCTCACATTAACATGCTAATCTCTCACATTAACACGCTCATCTATTACATTAACATGCTAATCTCTCACATTAACACGCTCATCTCTCACAATTAACATGCTAATCTCTCACATTAACATGCTCATCTATTACATTAACATGCTAATCTCTCACAATTAACATGCTAATCTCTCACATTAACACGCTCATCTCTCACAATTAACATGCTAATCTCTCACATTAACATGCTAATCTCTCACAATTAACATGCTAATCTCTCACATTAACACGCTCATCTCTCACAATTAACATGCTAATCTCTCACATTAACACGCTCATCTCTCACAATTAACATGCTAATCTCTCACAATTAACATGCTAATCTCTCACATTAACACGCTCATCTCTCTCATTAACATGCTAATCTCTCACATTAACATGCTAATCTCTCACATTAACACGCTCATCTATTACATTAACATGCTAATCTCTCACATTAACACGCTCATCTCTCACAATTAACATGCTAATCTCTCACATTAACACGCTCATCTCTCACATTAAAATGCTAATCTCTCACATTAACATGCTAATCTCTCACATTAACATGCTCATCTATTACATTAACATGCTAATCTCTCACATTAACATGCTAATCTCTCACATTAACATGCTAATCTCTCACATTAACACGCTCATCTATTACATTAACATGCTAATCTCTCACATTAACATGCTAATCTCTCACATTAACATGCTAATCTCTCACATTAACATGCTAATCTCTCACATTAACATGCTAATCTCTCACATTAACACGCTCATCTATTACATTAACATGCTAATCTCTCACATTAACATGCTAATCTCTCACATTAACATGCTAATCTCTCACATTAACATGCGAATCTCTCACATTAACATGTTAATCTCTCACATTAACATGCTAATCTCTCACATTAACATGCTAATCTCTCACATTAACACGCTCATCTATTACATTAACATGCTAATCTCTCACATTAACATGCTAATCTCTCACATTAACATGCTAATCTCTCACATTAACATGCTAATCTCTCACATTAACATGCTAATCTCTCACATTAACACGCTCATCTATTACATTAACATGCTAATCTCTCACATTAACATGCTAATCTCTCACATTAACATGCTAATCTCTCACATTAACATGCTAATCTCTCACATTAACATGCTAATCTCTCACATTAACACGCTCATCTATTACATTAACATGCTAATCTCTCACATTAACATGCTAATCTCTCACATTAACATGCTAATCTCTCACATTAACATGCTAATCTCTCACATTAACATGCTAATCTCTCACATTGACATGCTAATCTCTCACATTAACATGCTAATCTCTCACATTAACATGCTAATCTCTCACATTAACATGCTAATCTCTCACATTAACATGCTAATCTCTCACATTAACATGCTCATCTATTACATTAACATGCTAATCTCTCACATTAACATGCTAATCTCTCACATCAACATGCTAATCTCTCACATTAACATGCTAATCTCTCACATTAACATGCTCATCTATTACATTAACATGCTAATCTCTCACATTAACATGCTAATCTCTCACATTAACATGCTAATCTCTCACATTAACATGCTCATCTATTACATTAACATGCTAATCTCTCACATTAACATGCTAATCTCTCACATTAACATGCTAATCTCTCACATTAACATGCTAATCTCTCACATTGACATGCTAATCTCTCACATTAACATGCTAATCTCTCACATTAACATGCTAATCTCTCACATTGACATGCTAATCTCTCACATTAACATGCTAATCTCTCACATTAACATGCTCATCTATTACATTAACAAGCTAATCTCTCACATTAACATGCTCATCTCTCACATTAACACGCTCATCTATTACATTAACATGCTCATCTATTACATTAACATGCTAATCTCTCACATTAACATGCTAATCTCTCACATTAACATGCTAATCTCTCACATTAACATGCTAATCTCTCACATTGACATGCTAATCTCTCACATTAACATGCTAATCTCTCACATTAACATGCTAATCTCTCACATTGACATGCTAATCTCTCACATTAACATGCTAATCTCTCACATTAACATGCTCATCTATTACATTAACAAGCTAATCTCTCACATTAACATGCTAATCTCTCACATTAACATGCTCATCTATTACATTAACATGCTAATCTCTCACATTAACATGCTAATCTCTCACATTAACATGCTAATCTCTCACATTAACATGCTCATCTATTACATTAACATGCTAATCTCTCACATTGACATGCTAATCTCTCACATTAACATGCTAATCTCTCACATTAACATGCTAATCTCTCACATTGACATGCTAATCTCTCACAATTAACATGCTAATCTCTCACATTAACATGCTAATCTCTCACATTAACATGCTCATCTATTACATTAACATGCTAATCTCTCACATTAACATGCTAATCTCTCACATTAACATGCTAATCTCTCACATTAACATGCTAATCTCTCACATTGACATGCTAATCTCTCACATTAACATGCTAATCTCTCACATTAACATGCTAATCTCTCACATTAACATGCTAATCTCTCACATCAACATGCTAATCTCTCACATTAACATGCTCATCTATTACATTAACATGCTAATCTCTCACATTAACATGCTAATCTCTCACATTAACATGCTAATCTCTCACATTAACATGCTCATCTATTACATTAACACGCTCATCTCTCACATTAACATGCTAATCTCTCACATTAACATGCTAATCTCTCACATTAACATGCTCATCTATTACATTAATATGCTAATCTCTCACAATTAACATGCTAATCTCTCACATTAACATGCTAATCTCTCACATTAACATGCTAATCTCTCACATTAACATGCTAATCTCTCACATTAACATGCTAATCTCTCACAATTAACATGCTAATCTCTCACAATTAACATGCTAATCTCTCACAATTAACATGCTAATCTCTCACAATTAACATGCTAATCTCTCACATTAATATGCTAATCTCTCACATTAACATGCTAATCTCTCACAATTAACATGCTAATCTCTCACATTAACATGCTAATCTCTCACATTAACATGCTAATCTCTCACATTAACATGCTCATTTATTACATTAATATGCTAATCTCTCACATTAACATACTAATCTCTCACATTAACACGCTCATCTCTCACATTAACATGCTCATCTCCTACATTAACATGCTAATCTCTCACATTAACATGCTAATCTCTCACATTAACATGCTAATCTCTCACAATTAACATGCTAATCTCTCACATTAACATGCTAATCTCTCACATTAACATGCTAATCTCTCACATTAACATGCTCATCTATTACATTAACATGCTAATCTCTCACATTGACATGCTAATCTCTCACATTAACATGCTAATCTCTCACATTAACATGCTAATCTCTCACATTAACATACTAATCTCTCACATTAACACGCTCATCTATTACATTAACATGCTAATCTCTCACATTAACATGCTAATCTCTCACATTAACATGCTCATGTATTACATTAACATGCTAATCTCTCACATTAACATGCTCATCTATTACATTAACATGCTAATCTCTCACAATTAACATGCTAATCTCTCACATTAACATGCTAATCTCTCACATTAACATACTAATCTCTCACATTAACACGCTCATCTATTACATTAACATGCTAATCTCTCACATTAACATGCTAATCTCTCACATTAACATGCTCATGTATTACATTAACATGCTAATCTCTCACATTAACATGCTCATCTATTACATTAACATGCTAATCTCTCACATTAACATACTAATCTCTCACATTAACACGCTCATCTCTCACATTAACATGCTCATCTCTCACATTAACATGCTAATCTCTCACATTAACTAAGACACCTTGGCGCACTCGCCGTGGAGGATGCTGGGCGATCTTGCATTGACATGCTAATCTCTGCCTGGCAGCCCTGTGATTGGTGGAAAGCCCAACACCGCCACCGCCGTGGTCGCTGCCCACCACCTGCATTGCCATTGGCTGCTGACCTTTGGGCTACGCCCATTTGAAAACTTTCTTCACAGTCGTCTTTAGAAGCTAACCCCACTTTTCCTGATGACGACCGCTTGTGATGCGATCGAAACGTCGTGGTTTTTTGTTATTTTGTTATTTTCTTTTAACCTATCTACGTAACTTTACCGAAAGACCCAAGGAATATGTATAATTGTAGTTTGCATGTTCTCCCAGCGGTCGTGTGGATTTTTCTCCGGGTCCTCTGGGTTTTTCCTCCACATTTATAAACACGCGTTGAGAGTATTTGACTGCTGATTTTCATTTCCACGTGATACGCCACTCCGTTGAGCTCTCATTTGTGGCAAAGTCGTTTCTCAGAAAGAGCTGCATAGCTCAGTGGGCCTTACTTGGTACAATAAAAAATAGTTGTTTTTTTAGAATTCGATTCCCGCTCAAGTCAACACCAGTGACGATCATCTGAACCTGTCCCGGGCCTCCCTTAGGTCGACTCAGCCTCAAATTAGTACCTGGTGCGATGTGTAAAGATCGCCACTGGGGAGACAAAGGCGGCCAGGCGTGGTACTGGCCACCCACCTCCTCATGCGCCGTTCCGGCCTTTATAGGTGCTCGCTAACAGCACTTGCCCCAACAGTCTGTTAAAGATCTGTGGGGGGGGGGGGGGGGGGAATCTTTGTCTTTTCGATATTACAGATTTATGATGACCACGAACAACACTTGAGATGCCTGTTGCCAGAGTCGAGCTGCTGCCTGACTGTGTCCCGACTGAGTTTTTGAAATCAAAGTGAGCAATGTCTCCGTGCGAGTGAGTGGTGCATCCACCGGTTATCTCACTCAGCCAACCGTTGGCATCCCATGGTCTGTCCCGTGACCCGTCAGCGAGCCGTCGACACTTCACGTGGCCTCAAAGTGCACCGGGCCTGGCACAGGCGCCGTTGTGACGTCGCCGTGACTTCGTGACGAATGGCGGCCGTTGGTATTGGTCCCAGGAGGCCACTCTTGGTGTCCGTCCTCAAAATTCCACATTCTCAGAGGACAGCCACTGTTGCTTCCCACAAAGCGGTACCTATTTTATATCAACCCCGTGAGGGTGATGGGCTGAAAATACGCAAGCATGGTTATTTGCATAACGATGATTTATTTTGAAACTACATTTGCCTATACACGCAATAATAATTAACGACATGCATTAAATGTGTCATAGATTAATTAATGTATTATTAATCTTTATCAACCCGCACTGACCAGCATGGTAAAGTATGGTCCAACAATCCCCACAACTGACAAGGCATGGGAAGGCTTTCATCCAGCAGTGGATTGACAAAGGGCTATCATCATCACGATCCATGAGCAAATATCCCGTAGTTGTCCACTGCACATTTCGTAATTCGTTTCCACTTTCCTCACTGTCTTGAAGTGCCAATATGCTCAAGTAGTGGCCACATCTTTCTGGCACCGATCTCTTCTTATATCATCGTCAAGCCGTTCTCTGTGAGGTCTTCCTCTATTTCCGGTTCCTTACATTTTTCCAAACAACAGCACTTTTCATTTCCCTGTTGTTATCCATCCTACACGTGTGTCCAAATAGTGCCAATTTCCTTCTCATCGGGTCTTCTCCTGTGTGTAACACACGCTCATAAGGGGCTCTGGGTAAATACAATTACATATTATTAATACCGTGGTCACATCGTGATGGGACCAAGCATCTCTCTGGACCCCGTCAGTCACCGCACGCTCATCGAGCCGGTGAGAGGAGGCCCCATGAGGAGACTTTGTTGAAGTATTTTTTAAGCCTCTTTTCTGTTGGCTTCAACACTCCCGCAACACCAGACAGGCCTCGTAGATGCTCTGTTGAGAGTGCCTGACTCTCAATCGTCCAATATGTTGATGCTCTTCGGTAGCTATTCACGACCGGGCTGAGGACATACGACTTCCCGTGCCTCACAATATGTTTTGACTCGTGGGTGGCTGCCCTGAGTATAGCCGGAGATCTGATGTTGGCATCAATGTTCTTACAGTGGATTTAAGCTCCCACAACGCTGGCTGGCAAACGTTGTGAGCATGTCAGCATCACGAATGCTGCAACCTTCATTCGGATAAGAGTTGGATACAGTTACTCCGGTGATGTGAGAGGACTTTACAGACACTGCGGCATCGTCATTATAATTCACAAGTGCAGAACGCTTCCCCAGCATCGCAGCTCAAACCCCACCACACTTCGGTTTCCCAGGAAATTAATAATCAAATATAAATAATGATACATCAAGACGTGGCCTTTCCTGGTTGATGTGCTGTCGATGTTATTTATCCAGACAGTACATCTCAATGTAATTCCGATTACAGAGAGACAGACGGAGGAAGGCGCGCTATAGAGCAGATGTTCTCAACATTGTTGGTGACTGTGTACCCATTGGTGAATTTTGTTTCAACCGAGTGTATCGCCTAACTCGACATGGCTCTGCGAAATAAAAAAAAGTATGAATAATGAACATCAATGTTAACCAATTGTCCATTCTGTGAGGTATCCTGACTGGCTGAGTAGCTGCGAGCGAACGCGACAAAATACCCAAAGAGGATCTGCACGTGTGACGCCGTTAGCGCGTGCTCGCTGGCTACTCTCGGAGTGCCCATATTGTTTAAGATCAATGACTTTAGAAATGTATTTTATATAATTCGAGGTTACCATATCAATTTATATTTTATGGTCATTATTTTGCATTGGCAGATTCACGCCTGATTCTTCACCAATGACTCTCATATATGACATAATTTCACACATTTATAAACGACCTCACGTACCCCCAGGAGTCCGCGTACTCCCGGTTTAGAGCAACATGCACATTAAATACAAAATGCTGCATCTCAAGGAAGGTGAGTGGGGCTTGGGGTACGTCGCTCGAAGTGTGGATGGCCGATGGTCAAGAGTCACGTTGAGGAGGAGCAGCCAAGGGATGGGACTCATCTCAGAGGTCGTCCACCGAGGAGATGGAACGATGAAATCAGCTCGTGTGCAGGTGCCAGGTGGAGTATTATCGAATAAGGTTGTGGGGAAATGGCGGTGGCCTGGTGGGGCCCTCGTGAAACAGTGGATTGCCCGCGGCTGAGGATCACAAGGGGCACCACGGTGGCTAGGAGATGTTAACTACCTCCCCTGGTCTACAGGAGGTCGTGGGTTCGATCCAGAAAATGACGCCTGCTGCTGTATATTTGGTGTTTGCGTGTCTCTCTCCCCGTGGTCGCGTGGATTTTTCTCTGAATCCTCCGTTTTTTCCCTCCACATTTAGAATCAACATCACCACGCGTTTAGAGTATTTGGCTGCTATACATTTGCACATGATAAGCCTCTGCGTCGAGCGATCATTTGTGACCAGGTCGCTTCTAAAAATAGCTGTATAGCTCACTGGGCCTTACCTGGTAACATTAAAATAGTAAATTGTAATATCAATGCATTCTCGCCTGGTTAAATAAAGGACGATCGGTTGATACGCTCACAGCTAATCTCAAAGTCCTCGGGCTCACAAAGTCACTCGGGCTAACGCGAGCAGCGTGTGGTAGAGTCAACAAGGCTATCGACGAAACGTTTCTCACCGCGATTCGGACGCACTGCCCCCTCGCCCTGCGAGTGTGGCTCGGGGCGGTGCGCACACAGCGGGGGAGGGGGGCAGCCTAGGCAGCAGGAGCCGGCAGCTCGTCGCGTGTGCGCTCTTCACTCTCGAGCTCCCCGGACACCTGCAGACAGATCATCGGGAGTGTTGTCTGCAATCTGAAGGGCCGCCACGGTGGCGAGATGTTAACTACCTCGCCTGGTATGCAGAAAGTCGTGGCTTCGATCCCGACCCTCACGCCTGCTGTATGATTTGGAGTTTGCGTGTCTCTCTCCCCGTGGTCGTGTGGATTTTTCTCCGGGTCCTCCGGTTTTTACCTCCACATTTATAGTCAACGTGCGTTTAGAGTATTTGGCTGCTATACATTTCCACATAAACCACTTCGTTCAGCTGTCATTTGTGTCCAGGTCGCTTCTGAAAAATAACTAGATAGCTCAGTGCGCCTTACCTGGTAAAATAAAAAAAAAATAGAGGTTTCTGCAAGCTGCCGCTGTGTTTCTGCATTGCAGGATCTCAGCGAACCGCCCACCCCCAGCACTCAAGTTTGGCAAATGCACCACGGAATGTGTTGATGGGGCAATTGTCAATTTTTGTGACGCGCCCCTACTGGACATCTGTGGGAAAAGAGCTTCACGGCTCATCCGATTTCTCCAGGATAAATAATGATTCCAGTCACACTCAGTCATATAGATCGAGGTTGACCAGTGGACCAATCGATCGGACTGTTTTCGATCGACCTGATATTGGATCACCGAGTGGTTACTCTTTGGGTTTTTTCGGTAAAGTCACGTATGTTAAAAAAGAAAACAAATAAATCAAATCACGACGTATCAGAGTGGTTCCCCACTCAAAAGACGCAGAGCAGTGCTGGGCTTTCTTTACAATCCCGATACCATTGTTAAAATTCCACGTTACTGCAGAGGCGTAGCTAAGATATTTTGCGCCCGGGGACGAACTATAAAATTGGCGCCCCCCCCCCCCCCCCCCTTTAATCACATTTTCCTATTACATCGAATAAGGAATAACAATTTAAATTTTAATGAAACATTGTATTTAAAGAAGCAAATTTATAGAAATTATATTACATGGCTCACTCAGTCACTGTCGTAGACTGGTTGGCATAGTCTACAAAAGATTAATTTTTGTTGATTTCACTGTCGCAAACTGGTCAATCACGTAATCAAAATCTGTTTTTTCCAATGTTTATCTTTCAACGCTAAGAAGAGCAAGATCGCTGAGACGATCTTGTCCCATTGAAGCACGCAAATACGACAAAATAAGTTTCAATTTGCTGAACGACCGCTCACAGCTTGCAATTGAAACTGTTATTGTTAATACAAATTTGCAGTGAAATTCGCAAATTCGGAAATATGTCGTCTCCATAAAACACAATAAAACCAAGAAGATCCAAAGGAGTTTCTGGTAGAACTTCATTCCGATTACTGAGCAGCATTTTGCAATCACCAATTTCTGTGAAAAGTTCGTGGCCATTGATGTCGGTGTCATAGAAATTTCCAAAATCTGTGCAATTTCGACGAATTGCATCGACATCTGTGTCGGATAGAAGAGTTTTGACGTCCAGCAAAAATCCAAATTTTGTGTTCAGGTCTTTTAGTCGTAAAATCGTGTTGACATCTCCTGTTGAAGTCGATAAAATACGCTCTTCATAACGCGCACAATTTATTTCTGCTGAAAGTCCTGCATTTCTTGCCAGTTCTCCTGGCATCTTCCGACGTCGCCAAATTCTTCTGTCCACATCCATCCCCCAGGCTGTGCATCTTGTTTTTGAGTTTTCTACAGCAACTTGGCTCAAATCATCACGAAGCTTGACAAATTCATGCTCCAAAGATGTAAGATCAGTTG
This sequence comes from Lampetra planeri, assembly GCF_965212315.1. Classification (NCBI taxonomy): domain Eukaryota; kingdom Metazoa; phylum Chordata; class Hyperoartia; order Petromyzontiformes; family Petromyzontidae; genus Lampetra; species Lampetra planeri. The sequence goes on along the minus strand of NC_136148.1, from coordinate 8,984,150 downwards.
CTGCTTCCTTGAAATTCATAGTAGGATCCTGTAAGCGCTTCTGAACACGATACATTTTTCCAAGAATGAGATTCCAGAAATGTAATAAAACTATGAAGTTAAAATTTTATACGCATTCCTGTAACTGTTCTGCATCACTTCTGGTTTCAGGCGTCATAGTTATATCCTCCGATAATTTGTCTACCAGCCCTACTAGTTCATCCAGTCATTCATAGATAGCTTTAACAGCTTCTGATCTGCACTCCAGCGTGTTTCAGGCCGTCGTAGTTTCCACCATCAGAAAACAGGCCAGTGATTAAGGCTGAAAGACTGCGCCTGTCTGTTGTTTGGGACGCTCTTCCATGTAAGTTCTTAATAGGCGCGCGTACCAAAATGTAATTACATGACATGTAGGCTGTGTGTGGCGGGATATATAAACTTTTAGGTCGAGGTGTAGATGTGTGCAGTAGTTTCAGGCTGCCGCGCCCGCCGCAATAAGTTATAATGTAACGTTGTAAGCCTCATTTTGGCGCCCCTTTACCTTGGCGCCCGGGGACATATGTACCCCCTGCCCCCCCCCCCCCTAGCTACGCCTCTGCATTACTGTGGCAGGAGCAAGTCTATCTATGGGATGACAGTAGTCGACTTACCACAAGGCGATACGACTTATATCAGCCTCGGAGAGGCGAAGCGCTTAAGTTGGTCCCTGACTGGGAATTTGACTCGTGACCTTCTCGCTGTGAGCTCCGAGTTCACGAGATCTATCACACAGCGACTTCTCACCCACGCAGGAGCCTAACACAGTACAGTATTACATTTCACTGTTTTACTAAAATGACCACAGATTGGTCGAACCTTATTTTCACGGACCACACTGGGTGGCAAGGATGAGGCGGGCATGCGATTCGAGCCTTACTGAAGACGCCGCAGCAGAGAGATGCACTCAGCTGTCCAGGTTCAGTGTCATCCTAAGTCAAAACATCCGGATGATTCATTTTGCTCTCAGCTAATCAGCTATCGGAATCAGAATCTTTATTTCGACTGGAGGAGGAATCCGATAAGGCACGAAACTCTTTTTCACAGATGTCCAGTTGGGGGGAGCGGGGTTCAGCAGGTCACAACAACAAACAGTTGCAAAACAAGTTGAGAAATTGTAAAGCAAGTCGCTATAAACTAAATAAATAATACCGTTTCGAAGTACGAATGGCACAAGGACATGAATGCCTGCTCATTTCTCAACACGCAATGTAAGCTTGGGCAAGACAACACAACAACAGCAGCGGCAGACCACGGCAAGTCAGCCAAGTCAACAGGCCGGGGGGGCCGCGTGCGGTGGCTCTTTGGCTGCCTCCCTTGTCGGCAACCGTTAAACAAACAAACTAAAATCTTAAAATATCATTAAACGTGAACAAAAAGTCTTAATTGTGACAGGGAATGGGTCATTATGGAATGTCTTGGTGACGACAAAATGTACAACAGTCAAACTGTACTGTTAAATAATAACTGAAGGTGGAAAAAACACGACAGAGACGCAGTTTATTACATCACCTATTTTGTTTATTGAAGTCAGAATGTGTGATGTTGTTGTTGTCATCTTGCTGTGTACCTGCTATGTCTGTGTTTGTGTACAAGTGGCTTTGCGTGTGATGCGGCTCTCCAACAATGTTTTGGTCAAAGACAAAAACAACAACAACAACGACGACGACGCATCTCCTTCCTTGCAAGTTTGCCGACCCATGCGCCAGACAGATGGCCAGATTGAGTTGTCCAAAGTCTAAGTGCCCATCAATGATTGCGCTCAGACAAGAAGACGCGTGGCGCAGTGCGCCGCAGAGCGCGTTGTTGGTTGTTATTCACAAGAGTGGGTCAGAGTATGGTGATGTCAACCCAGCCTGCTCCGCGTGTGACCATTAACATCACCACGGATACACGCGCCGGTCCCCGCGTGACCGTTTTGACGCGCACCTCCCTTGCCAAAGAGCGAATGTCAATGGGCTCTTAGCGAAGTTGAATAGCGCGTTTTGTATTTATTGACTCTGGTAAAAAAAAAACCATCACAGGCCCACGGATGTGTGTGGGTATTGCCGTGCAGCACGTGTTGTTTTCCCTATCACCAACTCGCCCGTTGAGTTCTCACAGTCAGAGTCAGAGTACAGTATGTATTTATACTGCAGGAGGAATCCGACGAGCTATAAAGCTCTTTGTCACAGATACCCAGTAGGGGCGGGTAAGAACGTTACAACAACAGACACTATGAAAACACGACAGATGGGCAAAGTGCAAGAAAGGTAAAAACATCACCCAAAACAAATACAACACGAAACCATCCCCATCCTACCAGGCAAAGCCCACTAAGGTATTAACTTACTTTCGAGAAGCGACCTGGCCACAAATGATAGCTCAACAAAGTGGCTCATCGTTTGGACATTTATCGCAGCAAAATACTCTTAAATAATCTGAATGGATGCTTCTAAATATGGAGGGAAAGCCGGAGGACCCGGATGAAAAAAATCCACGCGACCACGGGGAGAACATGCAAACTGCAATGATACAGCAGGGTCGGGGTCGAACCCACGACCTCCTGCGTACCAGGCGAGGGAATTAACATCTCCTAGCCACCGTGATGATGATGACGAGAGAGAGAGACACGCAAACTAAAATATACAGCAGGCGTCAAGGTCGGGATCGAACCCCCGACCTCCTGCATAGCAGGACGAGGAGTTAAAGCAAGTGGAATGTGATTTGCCTCACAGATGAAACTCTGCTACAAGCAGCAGAGCCTCTCGACACCACATCAGAACACGGCCTCAGAGGGCACAACAATTAATCATCTTTCATTCCTTTAATGTGGTTGGTTTGTTGCACCTCCGATTCGCAGTGTTGGCTATGCAAGGTGCGAAAGAAGTTCAACATACATACGTACATGATATGAACCATGCTGCTAGGGAGTCGTGGTTACCACACTGGACTGGCAATCCAGAGGTGTCCCTGGTTCGATCGCCCGGCGCGGCAGTTAAAACAATTGTGCAAGTATCTGAAACCTCCTCGGTTCTGTCCACTCAGCAGCACAACTTGGACACCGCAGTTCATCGATCAGCTGGTCACGTGTGGTGGTGCAACATGGGGGTACTTCCACCTGTGACGTCTGTGACAAAGAGTTGTATAGCTCATCGGATTCCTCCAGTAGAAACACATATTCTGATCCCATGACATCTGAACCAGCGTGGAAGAGTAGACCAACTACCCGCGAGTGGAGGCTCTTCCACCAGCAGCGGCGTGAGCAAGCACTTGCAGGTCTGCGCCTCTATTCTCTACCTTTGAACTTGAACCGCTCACTGCAGTCACAGTGAGAGGTTGGTTCACCGCAAGCCTTTCTCGCACCAGGATAGTGTGTACTGTGGTAGTAATAATATACAGCCACGTGTCAATCCACTGCTGGATGAAGGCCTCCTGACGCTTGTATTGTGTCAAGTTGGTGTAGTGGGGTGTAATGGAGACAAACCAATTGGGCCACAATAATATGTTGATGAAATGTCCATCATTCACCGTCTCGATGATTTGCTCAATGAATCGTATCGGAGACGTTTTGTATCCAAAGAAATCGGCCAAGTTAGCATACGAGCCAAAACATGAATAGTGCCCAATGTGTACATTACTCTGTGACGTGCGTGTATGGATTACAGGCGTCTCGCTTAACGAAAGAGATTCCACGAAAATTGTTCGGTAAGCGAAAAACTCGTTCAACGAACTTTGTGTTCCCATCGACTCCTTCCCCCCATGTTAAAAGCTGAGCTACGTTTAAGCCTCCAAACAACTTTTTTTATACGTGAGAAATACAAATGATATTTTTTTTATGAAGTGATTAAACTTTACACTTACCACACATGAAGAACCAGAGTGCTTGCAGGTGCATGGCCTCAATGTCTGCAATTAATTAACGCTGCCACCCACCCATTACAGTGCCACTACGAGCCCCCCTCCCCACACTACGACGCACGCGCGCAGCACAGCTGCTAAACAAACAGCTGCGAGCCGCTCAGCGCCCCTGCCGCCACGGAACGGATTCTCTGCTCGCTGTGTGAACATTTTGCTCGTTTTGCGAACAAATTGGTCTCAATTCAAATTGCTCGTTTTATACAATTATCGTAGAAAAAACGGTCGTTGAGCGAGATGCCCCTGTATACGGTGCATAAATTGTGTTGTTAGCAGACTGTTTGACTCACACACGGAAGGTTATAAGTTCACTTCGTGATGGCGGGTCGACTCGGCTATATAAAATGATTACCACATTGTGGGAAGTCCCCGGTGGTATTCCTATGGACAGTCCACACCAGTGGTGGCTCCTGCAAAATCTCTCAGGGGGGGCAAATGTCTGGATGATTGATAAGGTCCACCCATGCAATGAATAAATTAACAGCTTAAGCATGTAAAGGCAACTTCACTTCTTTAATATTAATGAAAAATAAAGTGACTCTTACAATACATCGTGTTTGTTTATATACTCACTATTAAAACAAACCACTCAAGTTTATTTTATTAAAGATTCCACTAGGTGGCGATAAATTATATTGTTGGATGAAACGTGCTTACGTATGATGACGTTAGCACGTATGATGACGTAAGCACGTTAGTGCATGCCCTCCCGGAAGCCATAGAATATGCATTGCAGCGCCCCCGTTCGAAAAAAAACATCTTTGAATGTAAGTCTATGGGGCCACTCGGGGCGATTCTCAGCCGTAGTGAAATCGCCCAAAAAGAGGCGGTACTCCACAGAACGTGACATGACGCTGATTGGACTATATCCAGAGGCTGACAGTGACGGCTAGCGTGACTCTGTGGTTGAATGACATTGGTGGTGCGTCGCCCAATCGCCCTAATGAAGAAACCGCCCCTGGTCCACACCCATGGGAATGTGGAATTTCCACCAATGGCTATGACTGCTAATTGGAACAGGAAGGCATTTAAAACTGTATTACCGTTTTGGTAAAAAAAAACCTCTCTCAAGACTGAGCAATTGCTGGGTAATCCCAACTGAAGTTCACACGATCCGCCAGGGTCTGCACTCTATTCAAATGCAAATCGCGAGGAAATAATCAAATAAAACTGGCCCCATTCCTCATTAACGCTCTTGCATTCTCTTCCAGCACAGAAGCGCGCACAATAGGGCTGCCAATTTCGGCAGTGGCTTCAGAGTGAAAGGCACAGAGATCGCCCAACGTGGCACCGCTGTTGACAGACCCACGTTTTACCGACTCCGGCGGCGCCCGTTCAACATCTTCGCATGCAAATCCCATCAGCTGTGAGTGTTCCGTCCGCCGCTCTCAAGCCCCATCCAGCCCTCTCCTCACTGCGGTCTGACGACACGGAGTTTGAATCGGCATCGCACTGCGCCGCCCAATCTTTTACCGTCCTCAGCAGTTCCGTTCCTCGGTCTGTGAATAGAAAACTGTTCACGTGTCGGCTCAAGGCTGTTCACATTTCAATTATATTTTCTAAAAGACACCATAGTATAATCTGCAAGCGTGATTGATCCCTGACTCAACCTCTCTCTCCTGCACAAGTCAATATTCCCTGCCTGTCTCTACACACCCCTGGTTTTGTATCGTTACAGGGTGGTCCAGATGTCTCATGACCCCCCCCTAATAATAGACCCCTAACATTTTCCCCATTCGCTTATTCACTTCTGTTTGCACACCCATTGGACTAGCAAAAATCAAGTTTTAGATAATTAAATGGGAGTCACAAGACATCTGGACCAACCTGTAGAATGTGATGTGCATTTTACTGCCAAGGCAGTCGAGGTGTAAACGTGGTGAGGTTTTGTTTTGAGCGAGCGCTTGTACAACACGGTCGCTTTGTGTTTCTCATCCAAGCATTGATTTCAAGCGCGAAGAGAAGCGATTGCGCACGCGTGGAAGTGTGGTGGACAAAACGAGACCCGGGGTTTGTGAATTGCATTTCCCCTTCCCTTGAACTCCGTTGAGCGCAAGCCCGTGCCCAAATGCCAAAACACCCCATTGTAATTCAACCGGGTTATTTCAGTTCACGTTTCCCAACGTGATATATTACGATTGCAAACGAGCAAAGTTAAAAACTAAAAAAAATCTAAGTTTAATTTGGGCACAGAACTGGCAGTAATACACTTTGTGGCTTTAATTACAGAATTACCACCTAGGGTTTATCATTTCTGGGGGTGGGGAGGGGGGTGGCCTCAAACTCCGAGGCCCCGCGATGCAGCCCCTGAACACACCGGGCGTGCAGCCCCCTCCCTACTCGGCCACAATCAGGGGCCTTGATTGGCGCCGTGAGCATCGCCGCGTGGCGCGCCACGCGGCCGTCTGGCTCCCCGCTCTGCGCATGCTGTGACTTTGGCGGAGCGGTGGCGCAGCGGTTAGCGCACTGTGCTACGAACCCGTCGACTACGAGTTGGATTCCCCCCGCTCGCGGCCAAGATTTTTCTTACGAATATCTGAACACGGTTCTAGGGGCGTGCCCCGGGGTCGACTCAGCCTTAAACGAGTGCCTGGTGCGGTGTGTTGAGAAAAACAAATATATCAGCACTGGGGAGACAAATACGGTCGGGTGTGGTTCTGGTCGCACCAGCGATGCCGGCCTTCATAGGTGTTCGCTTAACAGCACTTGCCCCAATCGCCTGTGTAGGCTACACTGGGGATCTTTGCCGTTGTATCGTGTTTTGAAGGTCTGCGCGTACGTGCCGGGGAGCGGTGAGAGTTCATGTGGGTTGTGTGCGGCGTCACACGGGCAGTGGTCCCACACACACCACGCACTCCCACGCACACCACGCACTCCCACACACACCACGCACTCCCACGCACACCACGCACTCCCACACACACCACGCACTCCCACGCACACCACGCACTCCCACACACACCACGCACTCCCACACACACCACGCACTCCCACGCACACCACGCACTCCCACACACACCACGCACTCCCACACACACCACGCACTCCCACGCACACCACGCACTCCCACACACACCACGCACTCCCACACACACCACGCACTCCCACACACACCACGCACTCCCACACACACCACGCACTCCCACACACACCACGCACTCCCACACACCACGCACTCCCACACACACCACGCACTCCCACACACACACCACGCACTCCCACACACACCACGCACTCCCACACACACACCACGCACTCCCACACACACCACGCACTCCCACACACACCACGCACTCCCACACACACCACGCACTCCCACACACACCACGCACTCCCACACACACACCACGCACTCCCACACACACCACGCACTCCCACACACACACCACGCACTCCCACACACACCACGCACTCCCACACACACCACGCACTCCCACACACACCACGCACTCCCACACACACCACGCACTCCCACACACACACCACGCACTCCCACACACACCACGCACTCCCACACACACACCACGCACTCCCACACACACCACGCACTCCCACACACACCACGCACTCCCACGCACACCACGCACTCCCACGCACACCACGCACTCCCACGCACACCACGCACTCCCACACACACCACGCACTCCCACACACACCACGCACTCCCACACACACCACGCACTCCCACACGCACCACGCACTCCCACACACACACCACGCACTCCCACACACACCACGCACTCCCACACACACACCACGCACTCCCACACACACCACGCACTCCCACACACACACCACGCACTCCCACACACACCACGCACTCCCACACACACCACGCACTCCCACACACACCACGCACTCCTACGCACACCACGCACTCCCACGCACACCACGCACTCCCACGCACACCACGCACTCCCACACACACCACGCACTCCCACACACACCACGCACTCCCACACACACCACGCACTCCCACACACACCACGCACTCCCACACACACCACGCACTCCCACACACACCACGCACTCCCACACACACACCACGCACTCCCACACACACCACGCACTCCCACACACACCACGCACTCCCACACACACCACGCACTCCTACACACACCACGCACTCCCACGCACACCACGCACTCCCACGCACACCACGCACTCCCACGCACACCACGCACTCCCACACACACCACGCACTCCCACACACACACCACGCACTCCCACACACACACCACGCACTCCCACACACACCACGCACTCCCACACACACACCACGCACTCCCACACACACCACGCACTCCCACACACACCACGCACTCCCACACACACCACGCACTCCCACACACACACCACGCACTCCCACACACACCACGCACTCCCACACACACCACGTACTCCCACACACACCACGTACTCCCACACACACCACGCACTCCCACACACCCCACGCACTCCCACACACACACCACGCACTCCCACACACACCACGTACTCCCACACACACCACGCACTCCCACACACACCACGCACTCCCACACACACCACGTACTCCCACACACACCACGCACTCCCACACACACCACGTACTCCCACACACACCACGCACTCCCACACACACCACGCACTCCCACACACACACCACGCACTCCCACACACACCACGCACTCCCACACACACCACGCATTCCCACGCACACACCACGCACTCCCACACACACCACGCACTCCCACACACACACCACGCACTCCCACACACACCACGCACTCCCACACACACACCACGCACTCCTACACACACCACGCACTCCCACACACACCACGCACTCCTACACACACCACGCACTCCCACGCACACACCACGCACTCCCACACACACCACGCACTCCCACACACACCACGCACTCCCACACACACACCACGCACTCCCACACACACCACGCACTCCCACACACACACCACGCACTCCTACACACACCACGCACTCCCACACACACACCACGCACTCCCACACACACCACGCACTCCCACACACACACCACGCACTCCCACACACACACCACACACTCCCACACACACCACGCACTCCCACACACACACCACGCACTCCCACACACACCACGCACTCACACACACACACCACGCACTCCCACACACCACGCACTCCCACACACACCACGCACTCCCACGCACACCACGCACTCCCACACACACACACCACGCACTCCCACGCACACCACGCACTCCCACACACACCACGCACTGCCACACGCACCACGCACTCCCACACACACCACGCACTCCCACGCACACACCACGCACTCCCACACACACCACGCACTCCCACACACACACCACGCACTCCCACACACACCACGCACTCCCACACACACACCACGCACTCCCACACACACCACGCACTCCCACACACACACCACGCACTCCCACACACACCACGCACTCCCACACACACACCACGCACTCCCACACACCACGCACTCCCACACACACCACGCACTCCCACGCACACCACGCACTCCCACACACACACCACGCACTCCCACACACACACACCACGCACTCCCACGCACACCACGCACTCCCACACACACCACGCACTCCCACACACACCACGCACTCACACGCACACCACGTACTCCCACACACACCACGCACTCCCACACACACCACGCACTCCCACACACACACCACGCACTCCCACACACACCACGCACTCCCACACACACACACCACGCACTCCCACACACACCACGCACTCCCACACACACCACGCACTCCCACACACACCACGCACTCCCACACACACACCACGCACTCCCACACACACCACGCACTCCCACACAAACACCACGCACTCCCACACACACCACGCACTCCCACACACACCACGCACTCCCACACACACCATGTACTCCCACACACACCATGCACTCCCACACACACCACGCACTCCCACGCACACACCACGCACTCCCACACACACCACGCATTCCCACACACACACCACGCACTCCCACACACACCACGCACTCCCACACACACACCACGCACTCCCACACACACACCACGCACTCCCACACCCACCACGCAGTCCCACACACACCACGCACTCCCACGCACACACCACGCACTCCCACACACACCACGCACTCCCACACACACCACGCACTCCCACGCACACACCACGCACTCCCACACACACCACGCACTCCCACACACACACCACGCACTCCCACACACACCACGCACTCCCACACACACACCACGCACTCCCACACACACCACGCACTCCCACACACACACCACGCACTCCCACACACCACGCACTCCCACACACACCACGCACTCCCACGCACACCACGCACTCCCACACACACACCACGCACTCCCACACACACACACCACGCACTCCCACGCACACCACGCACTCCCACACACACCACGCACTCCCACACACACCACGCACTCACACGCACACCACGTACTCCCACACACACCACGCACTCCCACACACACCACGCACTCCCACACACACACCACGCACTCCCACACACACCACGCACTCCCACGCACACACACCACGCACTCCCACACACACCACGCACTCCCACACACACCACGCACTCCCACACACACCACGCACTCCCACGAACACCACGCACTCCCACGCACACCACGCACTCCCACGCACACCACGCACTCCCACACACACCACGCACTCACACGCACACCACGCACTCCCACACACACCACGCACTCCCACACACACCACGCACTCCCACACACACCACGCACTCCCACGCACACACCACGCACTCCCACACACACCACGCACTCCCACACACACCACGCACTCCCACACACACACCACGCACTCCCACACACACACCACGCACTCCCACACACACCACGCACTCCCACGCACACCACGCACTCCCACATACACCACGCACTCCCACACACACCACGCACTCCCACACACACCACGTACTCCCACACACACACCACGCACTCCCACACACACCACGCACTCCCACAGACACCACGCACTCCCACACACACCACGCACTCCCACACACACCACGCACTCCCACGCACACACCACGCACTCCCACACACACCACGCACTCCCACACACACACCACGCACTCCCACACACACCACGCACTCCCACACACACACCACGCACTCCCACACACACCACGCACTCCCACACACACACCACGCACTCCCACACACACCACGCACTCCCACGCACACACCACGCACTCCCACACACACCACGCACTCCCACACACACACCACGCACTCCCACACACACCACGCACTCCCACACACACACCACGCACTCCCACACACACCACGCACTCCCACACACACACCACGCACTCCCACACACACCATGTACTCCCACACACACCATGCACTCCCACACACACCACGCACTCCCACACACACACCACGCACTCCCACACACACCACGCATTCCCACACACACACCACGCACTCCCAGACACACCACGCACTCCCACACACACACCACGCACTCCCACACACACACCACGCACTCCCACACACACCACGCACTCCCACACACACCACGCACTCCCACGCACACACCACGCACTCCCACACACACCACGCACTCCCACACACACCACGCACTCCCACGCACACACCACGCACTCCCACACACACCACGCACTCCCACACACACACCACGCACTCCCACGCACACCACACACTCCCACACACACACCACGCACTCCCACACACACCACGCACTCCCACACACACAACACGCACTCCCACACACACACCACGCACTCCCACACACACACCACGCACTCCCACACACACACCACGCACTCCCACGAACACCACGCACTCCCACACACACCACGTACTCCCACACACACCATGTACTCCCACACACACCATGCACTCCCACACACACCACGCACTCCCACGCACACATCACGCACTCCCACACACACCACGCTTTCCCACACACACACCACGCACTCCCACACACACCACGCACTCCTACACACACACCACGCACTCCCACACACACACCACGCACTCCCACACACACCACGCACTCCCACACACACCACGCACTCCCACACACACACCACGCACTCCCACACACACCACGCACTCCCACACACACCACGCACTCCCCTGCACACACCACGCACTCCCACACACACCACGCACTCCCACACACACACCACGCACTCCCACGCACACCACACACTCCCACACACACACCACGCACTCCCACACACACCACGCACTCCCACACACACACCACGCACTCCCACACACACACCACGCACTCCCACACACACACCACGCACTCCCACACACACACCACGCACTCCCACGAACACCACGCACTCCCACACACACCACGTACTCCCACACACACCACGTACTCCCACACACACCACGTACTCCCACACACACCACGCACTCCCACACACACCACGCACTCCCACACACACCACGTACTCCCACACACACCACGCACTCCCACACACACCACGTACTCCCACACACACCACGCACTCCCACACACACCACGCACTCCCACACACACACCACGCACTCCCACGCACACCACACACTCCCACACACACAATACGCACTCCCACACACACCACGCACTCCCACACACACAACACGCACTCCCACACACACACCACGCACTCCCACACACACACCACGCACTCCCACACAAACACCACGCACTCTCACACACACCACGCACTCCCACACACACCACGCACTCCCACACACACCACGCACTCCCACACACACCACGCACTCCCACGCACACACACCACGCACTCCCACACACACCACGCACTCCCACACACACCACGCACTCCCACACACACCACGCACTCCCACACACACCACGCACTCCCACACACACCACGCACTCCCACGCACACCACGCACTCCCACACACACCACGCACTCCCACACACACCACGCACTCACACGCACACCACGCACTCCCACACACACCACGCACTCCCACACACACCACGCACTCCCACACACACCACGCACTCCCACTCACACACCACGCACTCCCACACACACCACGCACTCCCACACACACACCACGCACTCCCACACACACACCACGCACTCCCACACACACCACGCACTCCCACGCACACACACCATGCACTCCCACGCACACCACGCACTCCCACACACACCACGCACTCCCACACACACCACGCACTCCCACATACACCACGTACTCCCACACACACACCACGCACTCCCACACACACCACGCACTCCCACACACACCACGCACTCCCACACACACACCACGCACTCCCACACACACCACGCACTCCCACACACACCACGCACTCCCACACACACACCACGCACTCCCACACACACCACGCACTCCCACACACACCATGCACTCCCACGCACACACCACGCACTCCCACACACACCACGCACTCCCACAAACACACCACGCACTCCCACACACACCACGCACTCCCACACACACACCACGCACTCCCACACACACCACGTACTCCCACACACACCACGCACTCCCACACACACCACGCACTCCCACACACACCACGCACTCCCACACACACCACGCATTCCCACGCACACACCACGCACTCCCACACACACCACGCACTCCCACACACACACCACGCACTCCCACACACACCACGCACTCCCACACACACACCACGCACTCCCACACACACACCACGCACTCCCACACACACCACGCACTCCCACACACACCACGCACTCCCACGCACACACCACGCACTCCCACACACACCACGCACTCCCACACACACCACGCACTCCCACGCACACCACGCACTCCCACACGCACACCACGCACTCCCACACACACCACGCACTCCCACACACACCACGCTCTCCCACACACACACCACGCACTCCCACACACACCACGCACTCCCACACACACCACGCACTCCCACGCACACACCACGCACTCCCACACACACCACGCACTCCCACACACACCACGTACTCCCACACACACCACGCACTCCCACACACACCACGCACTCCCACACGCACTCCCACACACACACCACGCACTCCCACACGCATCACGCACTCCCACACACACACCACGCACTCCTACACACACCACGCACTCCCACACACACCACGCACTCCCACACACACCACGCACTCCCACACACACCACGCACTCCCACGCACACCACGCACTCCCACACGCACACCACGCACTCCCACACACACCACGCACTCCCACACACACCACGCTCTCCCACACACACACCACGCACTCCCACACACACCACGCACTCCCACACACACCACGCACTCCCACGCACACACCACGCACTCCCACACACACCACGCACTCCCACACACACCACGTACTCCCACACACACCACGCACTCCCACACACACCACGCACTCCCACACGCACCACGCACTCCCACACACACACCACGCACTCCCACACGCATCACGCACTCCCACACACACACCACGCACTCCTACACACACCACGCACTCCCACACACACCACGCACTCCCACACACACCACGCACTCACAACGACACAGATCTCCCCTATAGCCTTAGCAGACTATTGAGGCAAGTGCTGTTAGCGAGCACCTATGAAGGACGGCACGGCACACGAGGGGGTGGGTGGCCAACACCACGCCCGACCGCCTTTGTATCCCCAGTGGCAATGTTTACTCACCGCAGGCTCAGGACCGATTCAGATAATCGTCACTGGTGTTGGTTTCCGTGAGCGGTAATCGAACTCGGGTCGCCGGGTTCGTAGCGCAGCGCGAACCGCTACACTGCTCCGCTCGCATGCGTACAGCAGATAGCATAGACACACAGCACACACACAGCAGAGACACAACACAGCATACACGCACAGCATAGACACAGCATACACACAACATAGACACACACAGCACACACACAGCATACACACAGCATAGACACACACAGCATACACACAGCATACACACAACATAGACACAGCATACACACAGCATAGACACTCACAGCATAGACACACACAGCATAGACACAACACAGCATAGACACTCACAGCATAGACACACACGGTACAGACACACATCACAATATCCCACCGCTGGCCCCGCCTCTTCGCAAGGCAGTAGCCAATGAAGAGCCGCCGCTGTGCGCCTCGGGGCGGGACCAGCCCCACGTCGGGGCGGGGCTGCGCTTATAAAAGCCGCGCCGGGCACGCGCGGCCTCCACACACGGGGATCGCCGCGCGCCGTGGCCGCAGAGCAGCTGCCGCCCCTTCCTCGTCCTCACCCTCCACGTGCTGCTCAGGGATTTAAAGGGATCTCGGCATTCCAGGAGGCGCCCGGGATCTTAGAGGCACTTTGCGTCGCCGAGTTTTTATTTCAGTATTCTGGGGGTTTTGTTTGACGTCAGAAGAGGAGAGAAAGTTTTTTCGCGCGAGGATGATGGCGTGCGGGGTGAGTGGCGGAGCGAGCACCCTCACCACCGTAGTCACCCTCCCTCACTGCAGAATTCATTCACATCTCCTGTCATTCTCCTGCTCCACCCACTCCCCCTGCTCCACCCACTCCTCCTGCTCCACTCACTCCTCCTGCTCCACCCACTCCCCCTGCTCCACCCACTCCCCCTGCTCCACCCACTCCCCCTGCGCCACCCACTCCCCCTGCTCCACTCACTCCCCCTGCGCCACCCACTCCCCCTGCTCCACCCACTCCCCCTGCTCCACTCACTCCCCCTGCGCCACCCACTCCCCCTGCTCCACCCACTCCCCCTGCTCCACTCACTCCCCCTGCTCCACCCACTCCCCCTGCTCCACTCACTCCCCCTGCTCCACCCACTCCCCCTGCTCCACTCACTCCCCCTGCTCCACCCACTCCCCCTGCTCCACTCACTCCCCCTGCTCCACCCACTCCCCCTGCTCCACTCACTCCCCCTGCTCCACCCACTCCCCCTGCTCCACTCACTCCCCCTGCTCCACCCACTCCCCCTGCTCCACTCACTCCCCCTGCTCCACCCACTCCCCCTGCTCCACTCACTCCCCCTGCTCCACCCACTCCCCCTGCTCCACCCACTCCCCCTGCTCCACTCACTCCCCCTGCTCCACCCACTCCCCCTGCTCCACTCACTCCCCCTGCTCCACCCACTCCCCCTGCTCCACCCACTCCCCCTGCTCCACCCACTCCCCCTGCTCCACTCACTCCTGCTCCACCCACTCCCCCTGCTCCACCCACTCCCCCTGCTCCACTCACTCCCCCTGCTCCACCCACTCCCCCTGCTCCACTCACTCCCCCTGCTCCACTCACTCCCCCTGCTCCACCCACTCCCCCTGCTCCACTCACTCCCCCTGCTCCACCCACTCCCCCTGCTCCACCCACTCCCCCTGCTCCACTCACTCCCCCTGCTCCACCCACTCCCCCTGCTCCACCCACTCCCCCTGCTCCACTCACTCCTCCTGCTCCACTCACTCCTCCTGCTCCACCCACTCCCCCTGCTCCACTCACTCCCCCTGCTCCACCCACTCCCCCTGCGCCACCCACTCCTCCTGCTCCACTCACTCCTCCTGCGCCACTCACTCCCCCTGCTCCACCCACTCCCCCTGCGCCCGTGGCACCTGGGACTGCCCCGTGACCTCCTGCCAGCGGGCGTTCGACACTTCACGTGGCCTCAAGGTGCACCTAGCCTGGCACAGGCGTCGTGGTGACGTCACCGCCACTTAGTGGCGAATGGCGGTTGTTGTTGTTGTGTGTACGAGCCTATGGCTGTAGGAGTTGTGTGGTGTGTGGAGCGGTTGCGGAGTGATGATCCCCTCACTTCCCTACGAACTCGAGACTGGCTCCCCGCGTTCGATCGCGAGCGGCAGAGGGATGTCTGCAGGGCCGTCCATCACGGGACGGGGTTTTTGTGTTTTTCACCCAGCGATGGGAATTCTACCCCGCGGGGCCCGGGGTAAACCCCACTGCGTGGGCGGCCCCCCAACGCCTTCAAACTAAACCGGGAGAAGCATGGCATCTGACACCGTGACGTCGAAGCGTGCCCACCTCCCTCCCCCCAAAGCGAGGGGCCCGAGGCGGTCGCCCCCATTCGCTGTGTACCCTCGGGACGGCTCTGGATATCTGAATATGTTTTGGGACCCCCCCCCCCTCCTCCGCCAACCCGCCACTGCCCGGCGTGGTGAAGTATGCTCCAACAATCTCCATGACCAGCACGGACTGGGGGTGGGGGGGACGTTCATCCAGCAGTGGATTGACACTGGGCTGTGCACGTGATTACACGTGCGTGGTTGTGTATCGCGGAGTGATTGTCAAATGGGGTAAAGGCGCAGCCTTGCAACCGCTCACTCGCCCCACTGCTGGCGGAAGGGGCCTGCACACGAGGGGGCTAGAGGGGAGATTCTACAGGGGGTTTCGTGGCCGCCTCTTCAGTCCTTCAAGAGGCACCCACCCACACGCCACGCCGCCGCACGAGACCTGCCGATCGATTAGCCAAGCCCTCTGAGATGAGAGTGCGGGGTGACTTGAACTTTGGAATCGCACGCTCCACTCCTGTTGGGCTGCCGCACCGTGCCCACGGTAAACGAACGACGACGATGTTGTGCGCAGCGCATTCCGTACGCCGAGTGGCGTTCGCCCGCTTTCTCTTGGCTTTGACGTCAATCTCTTAAAAAACCGCATCAACACAAGGTCACGGGTCCGTGTGTTTGATGCTTTGACCTTAAACCTCCTGGATGACATAACGTTACAAGAACGGTTTCTAGCAACTTTAGAGGAAACAACAATCGAGCTTTTGTCCTTCCAGTGCCACGGTCTTTAGCCAGCGGGAGGAGTCACCTCTCTGCTTCGTATGTACGTACGTTGGACTTCTTTCGCACCGTACGTAGCCAGCCGTGCTAATCGGAGGTGCGCGTCCGTTCCCGATGAGCCCAGCGTGCGGCTCTCTCGCTGTGTCGGTCTCGCTGCGGCGCTGCCGCCACACGCCGCTCCGTGTCGCGAGCTGCGTGCCCGGCTCGCTCGTCGGGGCCAGGTTCGAGTCCGTCGATGTCGCCGTCCGTTCGCAGCCATTGGCCCATTACATGGGCGGCATTTGGCGAGTTGAGCGCCACGGTGGCTAGGAGATGTTAACTACCTCGCCTGGTTTACAGGAGGTCGTGGGTTTGATCCCGACCCTGACGCCTGCTGTATATTTCGAGTTTGCGTCTCTCTCTCTCTCTCTCCCCGTGATGGCGTGGATTTTTTCCGGGTCCTCCAGTTTTTCCCTGTACATTTAGAATCAACGTCACGCATTTAGAGTATTTGGCTGCTATAAATTTACACGTGATAAGCCACTTCGTTGAGCTAGCATTTGTGGCCAGGTCGCGTCTGAAAAACAGCTACATAGCTTAGTGGTCAAATAAAAACATACTTCACCACACAAGTTCTTTACATGGCCGATATGGATGTCGAGCAGCAAACTATAATTTTACATTGAGGTGGTTAACGAGTCAGACGAATGCGTCGTGAGTAGCCTGACATTGACTCTCCCTCTGTATTGGTGACCCGGGTATGGAGTCGTCGTTGCATTCAAGGGTTCTCATCTGGGCGACCAGTCTCCGCACTCGGGAGCAACAGCCCCGAGCCTGGGCTCGGTGATGAGCCAGGTAGGTCCCGGAGCAAGGATCGGCCACCCCAATTGCACCGGTGGGCGTGGGACGATGAAGGAGGAGAGGTGGCGCGAGACTGACTCGGATATCGCTCGCCACTGATGTTAGCCGTGGCCAGGAATCAAGGTCACGTGGACGGGTTCTTATGTGCTATGCGCTGCCCCCCTACTCCCCTCCCTTGGTCGCGAGCGCAGTGCCCTTGTTGAACCGTGACTGCTGTTGTTGAACCGTGACTGTTATCCGTGGGGACAGGGCCCATGCCTGGGTGCCCAGTGCTTTGTCGGCGGTGGCCGCGAGATTTCCGCACGCGCGCCCGCAGGGGCGGGGCCGGGTTTGTGGCGGTGTCAACCGCGGCCCCACGCACCCGCAGGGGGCCACGCGCACCCCCATCGCCCCCCGCCCACGCTCCGGGAGTCGGGCTGCACCCGTCCGCCCACACTCGCTCGTGCCATTTCGGCGAAAATTGCCAACGCTCACACGTGGGAGGTTCATTTGCACGTTGGGATGCAATTGGCACAAATTTCATGACCAGCGCGAGTTATTTAAATAGGCTTCTGCTTTTCTGTCTTTATCAGCCTTCTCAGGAAGGGCACGCATACAACCACGACCACACGCCGCGTTGCAAAACCTTTGCGGGTAGAGACGTTTTGTGGCCACTGGTCGACCAATGTCCGAATCGAAATATTTATAGTGGAGGAATCCGATGAGCCGTGAAGCTCTTTTTCGCACATGTCTCCCGGAGACGAGACTGCGCACTCCTCCGCCTCGCGGACAAGAGGGGGAGGAAACGAGCCGTGGCTGTCCGTTGAGTAAAGCTGCCCAAGCCCGGGTTGGACAGAGCCGAGTACAAAAGGGCTCTGGGTGGTGTTTTCGTGCAGTCATTGTTGACCTGGCTGAGGTCATCGCTTCCCCATCGCGTGGTGAGGGACCCTGTTGGCGTTTTAATCACGGGTCGGGGGTGGGGCATTTGCGCACGGGGTTCCAGTGGTGCTCCGACCTATAAAATATTCGCCCCTTGAGCAAACAAGATGTGAAGGGTGGTAGTCAGATGCCGGCTGTGTCTGAGAAATGCGACCGTGCGTTAGAACGTTTTTTCACTCTGCGGTGAAGTTTGACGGATTTTCTTTTTTACTAGACCACCTCCCTGGGTTCAAAAGATGTTTTTCAGAGGAGGCCTGCTTGGGGTGTGACAGGCTATATGTGCGCTCCGCTGGTGTACTGCCTCCTACTGACATATACTGCCTTTAGGTTGGTGACTTCACGCACGGTCCGGCAGAGACGCACGGGGTCTCTGGTTGGGTTGTTACACCACGACGACGACTGGTAAACCGAGTATCGGTGCGTTTGGAATCTAAACTTAACTGTTTTTAGTTTATTTCACCAGGTAAGGCCCACTGAGCTATGTAGCTCTTTTTCAGAAGCAACATGGCCACAAATGATAGCTCAACGAAGTGGCTTATCAAGTGGAAATGTATAGCAGCCATATACCCTAAACGCGTGTTTATAAATGTGGAGGGAAAATCAGAGAACCCGGAGAAAAATCCACACTATCACGGGGAGAACATGCAAACTCCAAATATACAGCAGGCATCAGAGTTGAAATCGAACCCATGCCCTCTTGTGTACCAGGCGAGGTAGTTAACATCTCGCCACTGTGGCACCCTTCGGTTCGTGAGACACTACAGACGAGACAAAAAACACGGACTCATGTGTGGCACCAATGACCTATGTAATTGCGGGAGATGGGTGAATGATTCCACCATTGGCCTGCAGGCTCGCTAGAGACGGAGTGTCTAGAGACTGAGTGTCTACTCAAACAGGGGCGGGGGGGGTCTGCAGAACGGTCGACTGGGGAGGGAATTCCAGACCCCAGGGAGAGCGGCAGAAATGAGCAAGCGAAGGTGTTTAACCCATCGGGTATTTTATTGTGCCGTGCTGTAATTGCAGAACATTTTAAAATGTTAAATGTGGGCCAAGAAATATTGGGGGGGGGGGGGGGAAATCCGCTCCTGCAATGAATGTATGCCACGGGGGCATTTCCCATGTGATGCGAGTTGGTGGTTTTCTGCGGCAGTCGCTCTGTGCTCTGGCTGTGGGTATTTTGCCAGCTGAGTCATTGCTCCGCTGCCTGCGACCTGAGGGGGGGTACCTGCCGTGCGGTGAGGTCGCCTGGTCTCATCTGATGGTGGTTGAGTGTTCAAATCCCGGTTGGGGTTTTACTCAACCCATCATCATCTTTCGTGGGTGAATAAAATGAGTGCCGCTTGATGGGAAGGCAACACTGGTCAGCATAGGAAAGTGGAATTTCCACCGCTAACTCGAGGCTGCCATCAGAGATTATTCCTACTCCTTTGATTGGTCGCATTCGGTGGGGAAAACCCTTTGACTTTTGTTTAACAAATTAGCGAAAGGTTGTTTTTGTGAGTAGTCCACTTTGCCCTCGCTGGCTCAGTCAGTGGCTGGGCATGCTGACCCCTAGGCCACTCGGCCTCCTGTTCCAACGCGCCAGCGTCTTGGCTCTCGCACTGAGCGGAGGCTTCACACCCACACGGCCTTCTTTAAATCACATGGGATGTTATGTTGACAATCGGATTTGTAAGGTGTCTTAATGCTACCTCATCTCAAGAGGGGCAGGATAGGGAGGTCTGTGGCAGATAGGGTAGAGAGGGCTGTGGTGACGTCTGGATGACAAAGAAGATGTTTTTGTCGGGATAAGCAGTCGGTCAGGAGCTCGGTGAACTTGACCGTGAGGATGAATTGGCAGTGCAGACGACTCTGGTGAGGGAATTCCGTCAACCAGGTGCAGCAGCGGAGAAGGAGCGACCTCCCATCGAGCGACGGTCGACGCGGCGTGGCGAGGAGAAGGCCTTCGCTCTCCGATGCGCGGCGGGGTTGTTGCCGCGTGTTTCTCCGCACGGCGTCCGACGTTTCGCACCGCCGAAACACGTCGGCGGTGCTGCACAGTAGCACGACCATGACGACGCGCTCGGTGGGTTCGGGGTCGAGTCCGCGAGGACCTTGAAGACGGGGAAGACGATCTCGTAACTGGTCCGGGAATGGGCAACGAAGGCAGCGATGATCGCACGCGTCTTGCCGCTCGGGGCACGCGACGGCGGGAAGGACGCCACCGGTAGGGCCTCCGTGTGGTAGCGCAGGCCGGCGGACGCGTCCTTGCGTGGCCGCGCTTTGTTTTGTGTCCTCAAGGCACCAAGCGGCCGCGCTCCGCCCCTCGCTTGCCCTTCTGCTCTGCCGCGTCATTTTTCCTCCTTTCCAGTAAACGTGCGACACCGCGAAACGGCCCGCGTCGGTTGAATACCATGAGAGCGGCACACTGCTTTATCTGCTTTCCGCAACGCGCTACTAGAAAGAGATTCCTACACCAACGTCCGATCGCTGCACTTGAGTAACAGCTGCAGGGTGGTGTGTGTGCGGTGAAGACCGTTTGCACGCTGTTTATTTCCACCGTATTTCACCACGTCGGTCAGCGACGCGCTTCGGGGAGGGAGGAGGGAGCGTCGCCGTGGGCCCGACGACGTTTCAGCACAGCGATGGACGATGCTGCACTGCTTGCCTGCTGCCCACCGCGCTGCCACGCAGCCCCGAACACCTGGGACCCGCGCTCGTTGCCCATTCGTGCACAACTCGGGGCGCAAAGCCGGCCCGCCGGCAGTCTGGATCTGATGAGATGTGACGAGGCCGTGCGCACTGCGGGTGATTTGGTCACAACGCACAGCTTGCCACTCCCAATTACCGAACCTGTAGCATTTGCGGAAAAAAGTCATTTCAAGATATATTATATACGTAATTTGTTTTACGTAAAGGAAATGTAAGGTTGTGCTGCATACGAGCGTGCTTCCGTGCGCACCCACCCAGCACTCGCCCCCCCCCCCCCCCCTCGGCACGTTCCTCTGCACCGTTGCCACTCCCTTGCCCACAAAATGAAGGCTCTCTCAATGGACTGGCTTGTCAGCTTGCCGAGCAGGTTTCGACCACTGCGTGATATTTGGGCCGCGACGCTGGCCCTCGAACGGGGACGACTCTTGCGAATGGCGGTGCCGCCGGGGTCACTGATATATCCGCCGTGCAGCCAGGCGGCACGCTCCGGTGAATCCCCGCACGAACGACCGGGCGGCTCGGCCGGGATTTTATTCGCTGGCTCGAGGCTGACCACACTGCCTCATCACCGAGCGCACTCGCACGACCCGTCGGCAGTGCCGGATGATCCTCGTAGCACGAGTAGCTACGTGTGCTATACAGGACCCTACTTTCAAGGGCCCCGCGATAAATGCTTTCAAGCTATAAATTCCGGTTCAGTGATTCTGCACTTGCTCTATTACTATAGTACTATACTGCCTTCAACTTTTATGAACGACTGGGTGTTTAAGGTTAGCGATTTGTCGTATTATCTGGCTGTATAGCAAATGAAAAAATACAATTACTTTACTATGCAAGTAAAAAATGTGTGTTTTAATATTTATGTTTTTTATTTTACTTAGGGCCCCTTTATAACATATGCTACAGGCCCCGCACTAGCTTAACCCGGCACTGCCTGTCGGCAGGCTCTTAGCTCTCGCCAAGCTGTGTCGCTTGAATCCCAACCAGAAGGCCTCGTGTTTAAACAGCAACCCAATGGTCCGCCGTGGGGTCTATAACGCGAGGGCCCCTTTGTGCGAAGTCGGCAGCAATCCTCCTGTGCAAAGTCTGTCCGCTGCCATCGGCATGTAGAGTGTCCACTTCCGGCCGTGACTGCCACCGGAGATGCCGTTGCTCGTCAGAGCAGGGAGTCTCTGTGGCCTCACTCCGGGTTAACCGCGAGATCGTGGGCGCTCGCGCTCGACGCCGATACGTTGCCTGCCACCGGAGAGTTACCTCCCAGCGGAGAGTTACCTCCCAGCGGCGGCTAACGGGGCAACTACGGGGCCCTGTGCCAAGCGAGCGGGATGAGTAAAGGCTCCGTGCCGGATGGGTGGGGTGAGGTGGCACTCTGAACACACATCTCCCCACACCCCCCCCCGCGAGTTACAACTTCACAGAAACTCGGGCTCTGGGCCAAAACCGACATGAAAGCCCCTTGTGTGTGAACTCAACTTCGCGGTATCGGCTCGTGTGTGTGTGTGAACTGGCACGTCTGGGGCAGCAAAGAATGTGACCCTGTCACTCCGTGCCTTGACGCAGCAGTGGCTAGAGAATGGCCGAGAATGGCGAGCGGAGACGATTGCAGTCTTGACGGCAGTGGGGACCTGTTGTCTCCAACCCGAGTGTCGGGGTGCCACGGTGGTGAGATGTTAACTACCTCGCCCGGTATACAGGAGGTCGTGGGTTCAATCCTGACCCTGACGCCTGTATTTTGGAGTTTGCACGTCTCTCTCTCCAAATGGTCGAGTAGATTTTTCTCCGGGTCCTCCGGTTTTCCCTCCATATTTAGAAACACGCGTTTAGAGTATTTGTCTGCTATAACTTTCCACACGATAAGCCACTTCACTGAGCTATCAATTGTGGGCAGGTCGCTTCTGAAAAAGAGCTACATAGCTCAGCGGTCCTTACCTGGTACAATAAATTACTTCGTTTATAGTTTAGTTTTAATGTATAGCCCCTTGTTAGTCCGCTGTTGGATGCAAGTCTCCCTAGATAGTGTTGATCATGACATTTTGACCATACTTCACCCCGCTGGTCATTGCGGGTTAGTTTAGAGGGGGGCGATGCCCAAGACCGGTTCAAATACCACTCGCCGGTCGTGTTAGCCGTGGTCTCTGTCCGCTTGCCTGGCTGTAAGCGACACGCGTTTTCTTTCAGTTTTTTTTCTTCCTCATTTGCTTCAACGTGTTCTATAACAGACGACGGCAACAATATTTAATATTTTCTTCACGACATCGTGACGGCACATCCCAGCACGTGGCAAACTCGGCTGGTGTAGTCGCAAACGAGGCAATCTTCCCGAGAGGATCTCGTGGATCTCCCGCGCGCCACTGGCAGGGAGTGCGTGACGGACACGGGGCGACATCCAGCATCGAGAGCGAGGGGGGGGGGGGCTGGGAGTTCAAGGGGGCCCGGTCGCCTCGCTCGTCACGAACGCCACCACCGCCGTCCACCCGCAAGTGGTTGTTGCTTCTCCTTTTACTCCTCTAAAAAGAATAATGTAGTAAAAAAAATCCGCATAAACCACGAACAAAAACATACTTCAGCGAAATGTTGACCGAGGTCACCGGGTGGCTTTGTGGCTCTCTTATCTGAGCGGCGTTTTGTTGGAGGAGCCATTGTGACGACCGCGGGAGATGGGTCGAGGCGGGTCGAGGCGAGCGATCCGAGCAGAGCCGAGCGAGCGGAGGAGGGCGAATGAGAGAGCAGGTCGCAGCAGGCCCCGCGCGGCTCCGTGTTCGTGATGCCACGAGGCCCCAACAACGTTGCAAGCAGAGCAACGAGAAATGCAAAATAAATTAACCACGCTTGTTTATGTCCAAAGTGCAAAGTTCATACTCCACGTGGAAATGTCACCCCGAGTCGGCAGAACTCCCCAAGTGCTGTTGGTCGCGAGAGGCGCGTCGGTGAGCAAACGCGAGGGCAGAGAACTCCACCGACTTCGCCGAGCGTTGAGACATCTTGACTTGAAGCTTTCGTGGCTGCAGGAATTCATAGTCTTTCGGTAAAGTCACGTAGATAGGTTCAAAGAAAATAACAAGAATAAGTTAAGAAATGTTAAATGATGAAAAGAAATGAGAGTAGGTTTTACCCTTGCTGGCAATAAAACAGGAGGTGTTAAGATGTTCAAACACCAAAATAGATCTGAACACCTCCCGTTTTATTGCCAGATAGGGTAAAACCTAAACAAATGTTTTCATAATTTTTGAGACTGGGAATAAAGGTCCCATAGATAAGAAATGTTAATCGGTCAAACAATACAATTTTGCTCGTCTCTAACGTGTGCCCTGATCCCTTGGTGAATATTCCACGTTCCTATGACAGGCCCACCCCTGAGGCACTTTCCAGCATGCAGTGTTCCCTCACCAGGTGGGACTCGCTACGCTGACCCTGCCATGGGAATGTGGAATTTCCACCGTTACTCAGGGACCCCTCAGATTGCGGGGGCTGGGCTCGTTCTCGTTTTTGGAGGCATTGAGCCGGGATAGGAAATTCCACATTCCCATGGCATGGTCCGGTTTTTGCAAACAGCAACAGTGGAGGACGATCCACAAAGTGGTTAATATATTTTATGACTTTGTCCAACGCCCAACTGGAATTTGAACTGTAGCGGCCGATTGCGAAACCCAGCCACACAGCGGCAGCCGTCCCGACTGGGAAAACAATTGGCGACAAAAAAAGTCGTGAACGTAAATACCATTACAGCACGCGGTAAAACAACAAGCCCAGGACCCGCAATGTTCTTTGCGTACATTGCCACCTGTAACTCTGCAGAGGTGACACAAAGTAAAGGCGCAGCCCCTGCAATTGCTTGCCAGCGCCATTCTGGCCAGATCTATTTGAAGAGGCGTGGCAGCACCTTGCGCCTCACCCCACCACGCACGCAACCTGCCGGTCGACGAGCTGCGGCCCCCCAAACCGATTCGCACCGCTGGGTGGGGCAGAGGCGGCGGCGGTGGCGGCGGTGGGAGGGCTCGAAGAGACCTCTGCATTGTTGTTGTTTCGACTGCCGCGCCCGGAGATCGAACCGGCGTCATTTGGATCGCCAGTCCGGCGTGCCGACCGCTACTCTGCGGCGGTGGCCCAGACGCATCGCGGTAAAACGTAATAAAAAAAAAAGTATTTTTGGTGGCGGGCAGGGATTTTTTTTTCAATACACACGACAGAGCCGCACGGCACATTCCATCGCATCGTGGTCACGGCACTGCGATCCGCTGCTGATATTCCAGGAAATCGAGAGTGAGAGGCGAGTGCGGTGGAAATCGGCACGCATGGCGGGTGTGTGGGCGGCCGGAGGCGGCGGCGGCGGTGACATTCGGCTCCCGTCGACGCCGCGGGGACACGGGGAGAGAGGGAGCCGCCTCGACCCCAGCGAGCTTCACAGCCTCGCTTCCAACTATACGATCTCCTCCTCCTCCTCCACCGCACACCGTTTACAATTACCTGCAAATGTCACAGAATGGTAATAACCTTTTGTACTGAATTTCACGTCTCGGATCTCGCTCTTGTTTAAATAGGTTATGAATTTCAATGGGCAGTCGGCTGTTGACTAAATGAATGGCAGTGAGGTTGAGTAGTTTATGCCCCTAACATTGCCATCTCCTTCCTGGCATTCTTCCCATTCGTGTGCGGACTTCCTTCCCGCTCCTCCTTCTCCACCACTCAGTCCTCCTGTCCCGAGCCATCATCTCCGCGGCCACCTCACGGTTCTTAAACATTCTGGCTCACCGCTCGGGACAAGCCGCGCCTCCTACCCAGTGCCTCAACGTTCAACCGCTTCTCTTTCCGTTTCGCTCGTCGCACTGCCCCGCCGTGGGACCTCCCATCGTCTCTTTATGACCTTGCTCCGTAAAAGAGAAAAAAACTTTACTTGACGAGTGCCGTTTGTTGTTCGCTGCTTGGCGTTTTAGGGCCTTTGGGTGCGACGCACGGCGACTGTGATTTAAAAAAACAACTGCACCCATTGCTTGAGCTGGGTGTATGGCCTACCAATCGCCCACTTAGTTGAACAGTCGACCCCCTTGGTCCACCCCCTCGGTCACAGTCCACCCCCTCGGTCATGCAGTCCATCCGCTGCGGTCGCGTCCTGAAGAGAGTTGTCCAGCAGCATGGCCACATCCAACGACTCGCGTCAAAAGCGCACGGCCACGATGCGTCGTGAAGAAAAACGACTGCATTGTGGGCCTCTTGCCTTAGGTCACCATCACAATTAATGCGAGTGAACGTGACCGACCTGAGAATGTATTTTGAGAGTGACTCGTGTAAACATCGCCACGAGAGGAGACGGGGGGCGGCCGGGCGTGGTGCTGGCCACCCACCCCCTCGTGTGCCGAGCCAGCCCTTCATAGGTGCTCGCTTAACAGCAATCGCCCCAAAGATCTGTTAAGGCGAAAGGAAGGTGGGGGTCTTTGTCTTGTGAGTGTGTGCGGATTTATCGACCCACCTCAAAGCTGCTGTCTAATTGTGTTTCTTTTAATAATGGATGATGCCTCTCTGTCTGCTCACGGCGAGATGAAACAGCAAGCGGCGTGTCCTGGGTGGAAACGGACCGCACGCGGCACGCACGGCAGTGGCACCGCACGGCAGGAAAGCCCCCCACGGCAAGAAAGCCCCCCACGGCAGGAAAGCCCCCCACGGCAGGAAAGCTCCCCACGGCAGGAAAGCCCCCCACGGCAGGAAAGCCCCCCACGGCAGGAAAGCTCCCCACGGCAGGAAAGCCCCCCACGGCAGGAAAGCCCCCCACGGCAGGAAAGCTCCCCACGGCAGGAAAGCTCCCCACGGCAGGAAAGCTCCCCACGGCAGGAAAGCTCCCCACGGCAGGAAAGCTCCCCACGGCAGGAAAGCTCCCCACGGCAGGAAAGCTCCCCACGGCAGGAAAGCCCCCCACGGCAGGAAAGCCCCCCACGGCAGGAAAGCTCCCCACGGCAGGAAAGCTCCCCACGGCAGGAAAGCTCCCCACGGCAGGAAAGCTCCCCACGGCAGGAAAGCCTCCCACGGCAGGAAAGCCCCCCACGGCAGGAAAGCCCCCCACGGCAGCTCGCTTTAGAACCGCGCTCGTGCGCCGTGCCGCTCTGCGCACGCGGCGGCCCCCGTGGCGTTCCTCCGACGCCACGGGGCCTAGTTTCTGCACCGTGTGTACGTACGTTAAAGTTCTTTCGTACCGTACGTTGCCAACCGTGCTAATCGGAGACGCGTGGTTTATATCCCGATTCGTTTTTCTTATGAAATTCAGATTCGAGCACCCCTCCCCCGCTAGCCCAACGTGCACACGCTCAGTCCACCGCTGGATCAGGTTCTGTCCACACCGCGCGGTCCGTTGGGATCGTTTGGCCATGCCTCACCACGCTGATCCGTGAGTGTTCGTGAAGGCTGGGGACGAACATAGATGTGGGGGAGGAAGGGGGCATAGATATACACGCAACAGTAGGCTTTGCTGCGCTGCCCACTGCTGCCCAAATGGGGTATTTTTGTACATCCGGCTGATCTCGCCAGAACTGCAAGCGCATTTGGTGACATTGCACAGCAGCAGATAGAACATCGTGCGAAGAGCGGGAGGGAGAGCGGGAGGGAGGGCGGCCCGTGTGCTCGTGTTCGTCCAGCCGTGACGCGATGCTCCATCGCTCCATCTGGGGCACAGATCTCCGTGCCCGTGGCAACGTCGCTACAGACGCTCGCCACGGTGCCGCAGGGACACCGCGTGCGGGGGGGGGGTCTCTGCTTCGGAGAGACAGCGATGGCTCGCACGGGAGGGTCTCTGCCTGCAGGTGTCCCGTGGGGTGCCGAGTAAGCGGTGCACGCGCGTGCGTGAGCGCTCCGAGGCGTCGGGCGCGTTGCCTGCAAGCGGCAACTCGGCGCAACGCCGGCGAGGCTCGGGTTGCGCTGAAGAGATGACGCCGCGGCGACTTTGGTCGGACGCGCGGAACGTCGTGACAGACGGCGCCCTCTGCTAACACGGATTGTTGTTGCTGTGGTAAAGAGCAACCCCCCCCCACCCACTTTCCCCACACCCCCCGATGAACATTTTCGCGGTCACAGAAAATTTCGCGGCCATTAACCAATTTCATGACTGACGGCGCAGACATCAAAATGAAAAGTGCTCCGAGCTGCGGCCGTGGTCTGCTGCTCGCGCGGCGTGCCGAGTTCAGGCTCCCGCTCACGACCCACACCAGTGACGAATATACTTCATTCTCACCCCATATATCGATAGTGCAGTGTTATTGACGGACGTGGCGCTCTGTTGGCACGGCCTCCTCCCACTCCGTCTTCACTGCCCTCCGCTCCATAATCGACTCTCGCCATAAGGCTGCTGCTGCTGCCATAGCCCTCTCGCCATTGCCTGCCACCTCGATCGGCCCTCATGCCGAGCATGCCCGTCTCGCTCGCAGCTGGGCAGACTCACGCGGGGGGGCAGGGGGGGGCTTTCGTAGCCCGAACGTTCCGGCTCGACGCCCCGGGGCCTGTGGCGAGCACGGCCGTCCCCCCGATCCGGGGTGAGAAATTTACCGGTAATCGGCGTCGACCGCCTCGCCGACCTCGAGAATTCGCGATGGTGAGCGCAGCTGGCGCCCAGTGGCCGTCTGGAGCGAGCGGCATAGCGGCACACGGCCCGCCGCCGTGGGGCAACGACTGTGAGATCCGCTTCAACGGTCAACGTCCTCGCTGGCCGTGGTCGATCCACTGCTGGATGAAAGCCTACCCAAGCCACTTTCCACGATCCATCCAGCAACTGCCCCTACACGAGCCGATTTCATCGATCCATCTCACCGGCGGACGTCCTCTCAGACTCCTTCCATTCCTTGGCTGCCACTTTGATTATTGTTGACCATCAGCCACTAATAGTTTGTTGCATATCCTCTATACGCACACCTAATATATTTCCAGTGAACACTTGATTATGCCTGCGATGTTTCTCTTATCCATCCCCCCCAGAAAGGTGTACATACGTCCTACTCTGCCCGTGACAATTCTTACAGTTATCCTGGGCTTTTGCCTGAATGGGCAGTGTAACCCCACAGATTACGACGCCACGGTATACAAGAGAACGTGGGTTCGATCCCGACCCTGACGCCTGCTGTATATTTGGACTTTGCATGTTCTCCCCGTGCTCGTGTGGATTTTTCTCTGGGTCCCCTCTGGGTTTTCCCTCCACATTCAGAAACATTCATTTCGAGTATTTGGCTGCTGTACATTCCACGTGATAAGCCACTTCGATGAGCTATCATTTGTGATAGCCAGGTCGCTTCTGAACAATAGCAACATAGCTCAGTGGGCCTTGCCTGGTAAAATAAAAATTGTTTAATAGTTTAGTTTCATCTCGTTCCTTCCGTTACCCTAACATTGGCGCGTAATTGTACGCACGCGTACAGGAAATTCGTTCACGTCTCGATGGTCAATTTTGACATTGAAAGCGTGAGAATTGCTGTTCATCACAGGGGCCGCTTAGCCGTTGCACGCCCAAGAGCGACGGATCTCTCCGGAGGGGAACCGTTGCCGACTCGGCAGCCTCGCCGATTGCGCAGGCGCTGGCTGAGCGCGCCGCTCGGCAAACTCGCGGCCCGATTTTTCATTTTTTTTATTTACCAAAACAAAACCACATTTACAAAATGCCGGCACGTTTTGTTTAGAATCGCCGTCACATTCCATCGTCAATTGTGAATTACTGAATTTGCATTCCGTGCCCCGTCTAAATATTTTCCAACAGAGTGCACTGTTTAGAACTGGGCTGAATGTCGTGGCGTTTAAATAATTTATCTGCCACTGCATTGCTGTAAATATTTAGAGCGATGTGCTCGCCGGCCCAGCGTGCTATCCGGCGCAGACCGGATTGGGATCCAGTGATATACTCCTCATCATTTGCCACAAGATCGCAAGCCAAATTCTCAAGTGTGACAAATTACTTGCATCTGCATTGTTTTACGTGATCTCGTGTAACCCGAGTATTCCTCCTAATCTCGTTACACTCGTCTCCTTTAGAATTCGTAGATTGATATTATTCAGATGATTTTGCTGCTATAAATGTCTAATTGATGGGCCACTTTGTTGAGCTATCATTTGTGGCCAGGTCGCTTCTGAAATATAAGGTAATATCTCCGTGGGCTTTGTCTGGTAAGATGGCGATGGATTAGTGTTGTATGTGTTTGGGTGAATTGTTTACCTTTCTTGTACTTTGTACTTCATGTTTTTTATACTGTTTGTTGATGTAAGATTCTTACCCCGTGCCCCCTACTGGGCATCTGTGAAAAATAGCTCTATAGCTTATCGGATTCCGCCCAGTATAAATATATATTATGATTTGGACACAAACAGATCGTGGAAAACCACAATTGGCGTCTTCCATCAAGGTGGACGAATACATCATCAGTCACCTCATTCCTATGCGAGATCAAGAGGTCACCAGAGCCGATGCCACCATGCCTTGCCATCGCTTCCTTCCTGCTGCCAGCTTAATCGGCTGTGGCACCGTTCACGCCCAAGCCTCAAGGTCTGCTTTTAAAGTCGCCTCCACCGTGCGGCTTGCGGCCTGCCCATAGGGCAGCCTCCCGCTTGGCCGTCTCCATCCAAGTTGTCTCTTCCCCTCCCATCAACCTTTGAACGTTGCGTGCGCGTGCATCGGGCGCGGACCGTTAGACCCTGGCAGCGTCCCCGTGCTAAGGAACCCCCTTTTTTTCATCGCTTGCCGAGCCGAACGAACGAAGGAGACGGAACGTGCGAGGCAGGGGGGGGGGGTGCAAACGAGGGGGGGAGAGAGAGAAAAAAGAGGGAGAGAGAATGATTTGCGTCGGATTGCGAGCCCCGAATCGGAGAATCCGCCACTCTGCCATTGGGTTGGGGGGGACTTGGCATGCTGCAGCCCAGGGGGGAGTGGAGGCTGCAACCAGAGCCACGGCCGGGGGAAGATTCTGCGCAAAGGGGGAACGCCGGAACCGCAATGCATCTGCAATGCTTCTCTCTCTCTCGCCAGATAAAACCGCACGGTTGTCACGCTGCTATGTTTAAATGACAGCTGCAAATGTGTACACGCGCGTGCCAGTGTGTGTGTGTGTTTACTCCATACATAGGGGGGAGCGGCGGCGTAGCGGTCAGTGCACTGCGCTACGAACCCGGCGACCCAAGTTCGATTCCCGTTCACGGCCAACACCGGTGACGATTTCCTGAACCGGTCCTGGGCATCTACTAGGTCGACTCAGCCTCAAATGAGTACCTGGTGCGGTGTGGAAATATCGCCACTGGGGAGACAAAGGCGGCCGGGCGTGGTTTTGGCCACCCACCCCCTCGTGTGCCGTGCCAGCCATTCATAGGTGCTCGCTAACAGCACTTGCTCCCACAGTCTGTTCAGGCTGCATGGGGGATCTTTGTCTTTGTTTACTGTTTATAGCGTGGCAAGTTGTGGCACTGTGGTTAGCACACTGTGCTGCACGTACCACATCCCGAGTTCAATTCACAGCCACGGCAAGCTGTTAACCAGCGGTAACCTGCCCTTGACCTCGCGTTAGGATGCATTGGAAGAGGTGGGGGTACCCACTCTTTACCCCACCCGCCAATCGACTCACTGTGGTGAACCTCCCCGTCCATACTTGCTGGGCGGATAGAGAAGGTCGGGGAGGGGGGATTGTTAGAAAGTCGGGCATCGGTTGAAGTGCCGCGCCGGGACAACGGGACTGATTGGTCAAGGTTGGTGACTAAACTAAACTCTTTTTGTATTTTACCAGGTAAGGCCCAATGAACTACGGTAAATAGCTCTGATTTTCAGAAGCCACCTGACCACCACAAACGATAGCTCCAAGGAAAGTGGCTTATCACGTGGAACTTATAGCAGCCAAATACTCTAAACGCCCATTGATTCTAAATGTCGAGGGAAATGTCGGAGGACCCGGAGAAAAATCCACGTGACCACAGGGAGAACACGGTAACTCCAAATAGACAGCAGGTGTCCGGGTCGGGATCGAACCCACGACCTCCTGCATATCAGGCGAGGTAGTTAACATCTCGCCATAGCGGCACCCACGGAGTGTCATCTACCGTGGAGATGGAGCGATGAAATCGGTTCAGGCGCTGGGTGGATTGTTACAGCGCAGGATCACGAGAAGTGGCCGTGGCTTGGGGGAGGCATTCATCCGGCAGTGGATGAATGCCTCATAGTTGTTGTTATTCTTCTTAAGCTGTGCGGCCACATAGTTTAGTCTAAAGCCACTTAGGCTGCTGCATGCTGGGTCGGGTGTTGCGGCCTGGGCCAGGCCAGGCCGGGCTGGGCCGCCGTGGGGGGTGGGGGCGGCCAGGGGAGGCCGAGCGACGTCGGGCAGCAGGAATGGTTCACGGCCGCGACCGGCCCCCCCCCCCTCTTCCCCGGTTGTCCCGGCAACGCTCCCGGGTTCTCGGGTCCCCAACCGGCATCGCTCATTTTTAGCCGTAACGCGACGTGATGGCGGCGCCGGTGTCTGCAGGCTTGAAAGTTTAACGTTTGGGTAGCCGGGCGAGTTGGCAGTGGCGCGTGGGCCACTTAATCCGCTTGGTGCAGCGTGGGCTGTCGAGTTCCCATTACCGCTGCCCAGCAATCCGAGCGGCATTCTTTCCGAACGCCTCTCGGTCACTTTCTCTCTCTCCGCCAAGTTGGGCAACTCGACCACCGTCGTTTCCCCCCTCTGCCCAGCACGAAACTTTTCCATGCTTTTTTTCCTCGCCTAAAAAGACATTCGAATGTTCTCGTCCCCGAACTGCATCGATGCACGTGTCCTCCGCGCTTGTACCTCTTCCTGAGAGATGCGGTTGCGTTTAGACACTTTATGAATGTCGCACAATGACCCCTTACAATTTTGGTTTCGAATAGAGTCTAAATGCCATCGCGTCTCCAAGATGCTACATGGAACAGTAGGACACGCGGGCTTCCAGGATTAAGGAGGCATGGTCCAAAGTTTCCAAATGTGATTGATGGCCTACAAATTCCTCCATTGGGATTACGCACGGGGACATAGTAACATCGTCCCCCCCTCCTGTAAAACTACGGCCGACCGTATCCTTGACGCACAGCGCCTTCGTTCGTGACAGCCTTGTGCTACAGGAACGGGGCGAACACGAAATCGACTCCGTTATTATCGTTGTTATACACTGGTCCAGTTTCCTTTTTAAGGTGTGTCCGGATGTTGTGGCACGAGCCAATCTGGGGCATACCGAGACAACGCTCCGTAAAATAGTTGCTGGGTCGGCGTGGCCCGTGTCGAAAAAAAGTGCGGATTCAAACCGATCTGGAATGCGTGCATTGAGCAGCATGAGCAGCAGCATGTATACACAGAGCCCTCTGGCGCGCGTGCACGCGCTTGGCTCGTGCGTCCGTTCAGGGAAATGACATTCTGGCAAGCGGGGGGGGGCCTCTTGTCGTGGTGAACGCGTGGGGGCCCTCTTGTCGTGGTGAACGCGTGGGGGCCCTCTTGTCGTGGTGAACGCGTGGGGGCCTCTTGTCGTGGTGAACGCGTGGGGGCCCTCTTGTCGTGGTGAACGCGTGGGGGCCCTCTTGTCGTGGTGAATGCGTGGGGGCCCTCTTGTCGTGGTGAACGCGTGGGGGCCCTCTTGTCGTGGTGAACGCGTGGGGGCCCTCTTGTCGTGGTGAACGCGTGGGGGCCCTCTTGTCGTGGTGAACGCGTGGGGGACCTCTTGTCGTGGTGAACGCGTGGGGGACCTCTTGTCGTGGTGAACGCGTGGGGGCCCTCTTGTCGTGGTGAACGCGTGGGGGCCCTCGCTGTCGCACGCGAGTGGCCGTGAGGAATAGCGACACAACTCCTTACAACGGAAACCTGCGACCTAATCTAAATTTGTTCGACTAAAATATATAATTTATAAGGCACCCTTTAGATCTCAGAGCACCATGTGAATATTTAGAATATAAAAAATCTAAAAAATTAATCTTATTTGGAAAAAATTCTACCCTGGTTGTGCTGTTGGTGTGTGATGTTACAAGAATATGGATTTCCATCCAGAACTCCTCGCACTCAGCGGTGAAAGATGACGTCACAGAACTACTTCTGAGCTCGCTTCGATTTCCCGCCGTCCGCACTTGCACCAACCTTCCGTCAGACCGACGCCAAACTAGAATTAGAATTAAAGCAGCATCGTGAGCTGAAAAGTACGCGTTTACGATTGTAAACGAGCCCAGGTTATCTGTCAGTTGACGTGTGCGTCACTTGGCAGTCGAGCCTCGAAATTCGTAATCTCCGTCTTCTCAGAGATGGAAATTTTCCGAAGCAAGTGAAAACCCGACTCCAATGTGGCGATAGTTTCTGTGCAGCCATCGACAATGCCCAAAGGCGCCTTCTTGGCATGCGATGGTTCGACTTCGCCAGAAATGTCACCGTTGCATCTGCGACGGGTCTGCGAGCGATCGAGAGCTCGAGGGAGACGGCTGTCATTTTGTGGACACGTCACGCTGTCTTGATGCGCAAACTCCAGCACTTTGCGCACTTGAGTTGGCGGTCGAGGTTAGAAGTGGAACTGCGACCCTCAACGGAATAGCGCCGCCCCATGGTCGCCCCCCCCCCCCCCCCCGTGATCCGTGGATCAAACAAATCACTGGAGACGCCGGTGTACGGCATCAAGAGCAGTTTTTTGGAATGCTGTCACAAGAGGTCGCACGTTTGACACAACGGTCCCTCGCTAAGCATGACGAGCGGACGAATGACCCCACCGGCTCTGGGGCTGGGAGGGGAGTATCGGCTCGCGTCAGCGCGGGTCTCGGCCGTGACCCCATCGCAAACCTGGGGTAACTCGGCCGCGATCCCGGCGCGAACCCGGGGTAACTCGGCCGCGATCCCGGCGCGAACCTGGGGTAACTCGGCCGTGACCCCGGCGCGAACCCGGGGTAACTCGGCCGCGATCCCGGTGCGAACCCGGGGTAACTCGGCCGTGCCGGCACCGTGTTGTGGTCAGGATTCCTCCCGAGTCGCCCACCCACATCCCGGTTCACCGTTGCGGGCAGGAGGAGCGAGCACTCGCGGAAGCCGTCCAACACCCTACGATGCCCGTCTAACATCACAGTGAGAAGTGGCGTCGCCTGTGCCAAGTGATTTGCCCTTTTGCCTCTCGCGTGATGAGATAACAGAGATGTGCTTTTCACTTTGGCTCTCTTTCTCAGGGCCTTGAATTGTTTGGCTCCGTAGACGTGTGTTGAGTTCCACCACTGGTTGTATGATCACTCTCTTATCGCACGTTGATGGCCGTATGCCTCGGTGATTCACTCAATCATCGACTTCCTTTGTTGCTGCTTTCATAGCTCCCATTGCTTGTTGTGATGCCTTCGATGATGATGTTTGTGTTGTGTTCTCCGATGTTTCGTCTTTCCCGTAGTCGTTACGAGCAGCGGTGAATAGACTCTCGCACAGCATCGCTGGGGTGTCACGGCGGGGGGGGGGGGTTACTGTACTCAGTATAACAACCATGAAGGAGTCGAGAGGTTCGAGTGAGATTGTTGTTAACTATTACTAACAATTACTAACTATAGCCACCACTACTACTACTAGCGTGCTTGTTTCGCCAGGAAAGCCTCTCGGAGTGTCGTGATTCCTTAGGGCCCTGAGAGAGGCGGGCAGTGAATTCCACACACGGGCCAACTGAGTGCCCCGCGAGTCATTTTATAAAAAAACATTTTGGAACCAAGACGTCGGCACGCAACGAACGGCCTCCTCTTGCGAATTACGTCATTACAGAGCACCAATCGCGACATAGGGAGGGGGGGGCTACAGAAACTCCCGGACGCAGAGGCCCGGCTCGCCGCAGCACCACTGAGCGGGGATTGCGAGCGGGGTTTTGTAGTCCCATGGAGACGGGGGGGGGCACAGGAGGCGGGGGGGGGCACAGGAGGGAGCTGCAGCCAAGTGCACTTGGCAGAGAACTTTGCAGCAGTGTCATGATGATGACGATTGAAGTAAAAACAATGACGGCGTTCCCACTGATCTTGAATAACATGATGATGGTGCTGCTGATGGTGCTGATGATGATGGTGCTGCTGATGGTGCTGATGATGACCGTGGCCCCGCCCCCCGGCAGCGCGTGTTGGCGTGCGCGCTCTACGACAACGAGGCGGAGTCTCCCGACGAGCTGCACTTCCGCAAGGGCGACGTGCTGGAGGTGGTGGCGCGCGACGGCGCCGCCCTGCCCGGCTGGTGGCTCTGCTCGCTGCACGGCCACCGGGGACTCGTGCCGGCCAACCGCCTCGCCCTGCTGGCCCCGTCCTGCGGCGGCTCGTCCCCGCCCGGCCCGAGCTTCCCCGCGTCTGCCGCCATCGCGGCGCCCCGCACGTCGTCGTCGCCGTCGCGCTCGCCACGCTCGCCGTGCGGTTGTCTCGGCGCCGGCCCCGCGCCGGTCCGGGGCTCGGGCCTCGGGGCCCGGGGTAACTCCCCGAGCCCGCGGCCGCATGGCGACGCCGGCCCGGGGACGCCCGCCGCGTGGAATGACGGCGCCGGCTTCGCTCGCCTCGCCGGGAAGGTACGCCGTGTGCCGGGGGACGATGTCGCTCGACCGACGGGGGAGCCGCGGAAGCGACGGTGCGAGCCGCGATGCGAACTCGGCGTCCGGGCGTCGTCGTCCGCCGCTGTTGTTGGCTGCGGACGAGCGTGCCGCCCCACCGCGCCGGTTGGGTCGGCGGGAGAGAGCGAGGGGGCCCCCCCCCCGCACCGCGGACGCCAAACGCCAAAGTAGCTTTCGGGGCGACGTGTCCGCACAGAGGTCATGCACAACGATCCGGCCGGGTCGGTAGTAATAATAATAATAACTGGTAACACGCACGGAGAGAGAGCGAGAGAGCGAGCGAGAGATGACGACTCGGGGCACGCCGGGGGGAGGAACCCCGGACAAGCGGGAACGGCAACCGCGACGCGGTGAGGAGCCGGTGCGGCCAACAAATAATTGCCCAAGCTCTGCGGTCCTCTATTAAAGTGTCATCGGCCAGTTAATGAGTGTTTACGTGGTCGTCTAGTGGTGGTGCTGGTGGCAATGATGATGACAAGTGGATTCAGTGGTGCTGTTAATGTTAACGGAGGCGGTGATGGCGGCGATGGTGATGGTGGTGATGGCGGTGATGGCGGTGATGGTGATGTCTCTGTCTCCCCTCTACAGCACTCGCACTATGAGGTGCCCCCGGGCGCCGTGCGAGCGCAGAGCCTCGCCTCGTCACGCATGTACGATGTCCCCTCGTCAGCGCTGCACTGGACGCACCACTGCCCTGCCGAGAGTGTGAGTGGAAGGCATCAGCACGCACCCGCACCGCACACTCGCTCACACTCGCGCACACTCACACTCACTCTGCACACACTCCCTCACACTCACTCTTCTCGCACACACACACTCACTCCTCAAACTCGCTCACACTCCCTCACACTCACACTCACTCACACTCACTCACACTCACTCGCACACACTCTGCACACACTCCCTCACACTCACTCTGCACACTCGCTTGTGCCTCGGCCGTGCAGTATCCGACCGCAGGTTGGCTGCAATCCCGCGGCCTCTCTGAGCAGCAGTACCGAGGTCCCTCTCCCCCCGCTCCCTCCGTCCCTCTCCCCCCACTCACTCCGTCCCTCTCCCCCCGCTCCCTCCGTCCCTCTCCCCCCGCTCACTCCGTCCCTCTCCCCCCGCTCCCTCCGTCCCTCTCCCCCCGCTCACTCCGTCCCTCTCCCCCCGCTCCCTCCGTCCCTCTCCCCCCGCTCACTCCGTCCCTCTCCCCCCGCTCACTCCGTCCCTCTCCCCCCGCTCACTCCGTCCCTCTCCCCCCGCTCCCTCCGTCCCAGGACTACGACGTGCCCAAGTCCGCGAGGACGGCGGCGTGCGGCGACCGCGCCGAGTACGACGTCCCCAAGCCCGCCGCGGCCGTGGCGGCGATGATGGCGGCGGCGACGGCACGGACCCACGGCGGCGCCGGCGGCTGCTGCTGCCAGCCGGACGCCGACTACGACGTCCCCGTGCCGAGCCGCTGGCCCGACGGGGCGGCGTGCATGGCCGCGGGGGGGACGTGCGCCGCCGCCGCCTCCGTGCCGCTCCTCTCCGGCGGGCTCTACGACAGCCCCAGGGCCGGGCGACGGTGCCCCGGCACGGGCGGCTTCGAGAACGGGCACGGCGGTGGCGGCAGGGCGGCTGCGGGCTACGTGTACGACATCCCGCCCCAGGTACGATCACGATGAAGATGCTGCTGCTGCTGCGTGGGTCTCCTCCGGTTCCTCCGGTTTGTTCCTCCAAAAGCAAAAACCAGCCACGTCCCGGTGTGACCGCTGTTGGCTCAACCCCACATCCCAATGCTGGACAATTTCCTGCAAATGTACTCGATTGAGCCACAGTAACGTCGCCCCCACCCCCACTCCCCCCTCAGCTTGGCAGGACCCTCCCCACAAAGAGTCTGGAGACCCGGTGGGGCTTTCCTGGGTAAACGAGCGGCATAATAATTGTTGTAACACAATTAATTATTATTATTATAACACAATTGCTTTTCTTGCTAAGACACAGCCTGGCACACTTGCTCAGCTGTACGGACTCTGTGCTGCAGCGTTATTGTCAAGGATCCCGCACCTCCGATTTTAACATGCGTTGGATACGTACGGTGCGAAAGAAGTTCAACTTGCGTACAACACGCAAGCCAAATGTTTCTTTAGCTCGCGAGCGCCGGTGGCGCGGGTACAACCACAGCGGGCACGCCAGCGACGCTCCGTCTACAGCGGCACGCCCGCGTGGTACGTCGCTGCGATGGCTGGGGTGGTGTTGGGACAGGACAAGGAATGTGGGGGGGGAGGCATTGTTGTGGATTTAAAGTTGGGGCCATTTATAAAGGAATGCAAAGCGATTCCTTTATAAAGCACGGTGCGAGTGAAGGAAGGAACGCGTGTCTGAAAGATGTTTCCAGTGCTTTTATCCGCGACATTCGACGTCTCCCAGTGTTGATGTTTAACTATCGGCTGCGGGTTTTGTGTGCCTAATGTTTATGTTGTGTGTTTTGTCACGGAGACTTGTTTTTTTTAATACAGAAAAAAACTCTTTGTAGGCTCTAAAATTAAGGACCGTACTGCTAACCTTCATCATCATCAGCCACGATCCATCCACTGCTGGTTGAAGGCCTCCCTAACCCATCACCGTCGCCAGGGTTGCATTAACGCCATGTTTTGAGGTCTGGTGACATTGCATCACTTGGCCACAGTTGTGAAATGTTCCAGAGGGAAGGAGAAGGAAGCGATGACCACGTGCGGCGGCATCGCCATCTGCGGCCACCGCGATGACGGTCTGCCCCTCTGACCATGTCGCAGGTGAGCAGAGACGGCCCGGCACGCGACCGCTTCCCCTGCATGGAAATCTCTCGGCTCTCTCTCCCGGTCGCCACCACCACCGCCGCCAGCGCGATCGGCACCACCGCCAGCCCCACGATCACCGCAAGTTCAGGCCGCGACTCTGGCCTCGGCTCGTCTTCCTCATCCCCGGCAGCCACCTCCTCATCCTCGTCATCCTCCTCGTCGTCGTCCTCGTCGTCGCCCCCCTATCCCCACTCCGCCGAGGGTCCGCTGGGCGCGCTCTCGCGTCTCTGCGAGTCCGTGGAGAGCGCCGTGACACCGCTGGCAGGCGGCGAGATGGCGGGTTCCCCCGACGCGGTGCGCATGGCCGCCAGCTGCCTGCGGGAGTTCGTCGACTTCGCTCGCGGGGCCTGCGGCGGCGGCGGCGGCGGCACCGGTGCCGCGGAGCTGCGGGCTCTGCTCCGGGGCCTGGACGACTCGTGCGTGTCGCTCGAGCGAGCCGGTCGCGTCATGCTGGCGGCGAGGGCCTCGCACGGCCGCCCACGCGCGGGCGACGCCGACTCCGGCGGCGGTGCCGCCGGGGAGGAGCGGATCGCGGAGACGGCGCGTGCCGTGCTGGACGCCGTGCACCGCACCCTGGGGCTCGCGGCGGCCGAGCCGCGGGCCCGGGTGGACGCGGGGCCCGCCTCGCCGCGCCGCAGGGAGGTGCCGCCGCTCACGTGCGTGGCGCCAACCGTGGTGCCCGCTGTGGCGCCGAGCGCCGGCAGCGACTGCAACTACGCGCAGCTGCAGGTGAGCAGTCACTCTTGCTTACGGGACTCGTCCTGGTCTCTCGAGTCCTCGGCCGGGTCCAACAAAATAAATGTGGCTGGATTAGGGGCGGCTCGGCACGTGGCACAGGTGGAAAAATGGAAAATAAATGTCAACGGTGCCCTTGACCTCCTGGGTTCTCTCCTGAATGTGCTCGATTCGTGGCGTTGTGAGAATTCTTCTTCGCTGTGAGACGATAACAATTGTCGCGTTGTCAAACACTCGTACACCGCGCAACTGTTCAATTTGTCGAGTGGTGGAGGGTCTCACAACACAAATTTGGCCAGATTATTATTTACATGGCCTGAACACTACTGTATAGCTCTTTTTCAGAAGTGACCTGGCCACAAATGATAGCTCAACGAAGTGGCTTATAACGTGGAATTTTATAGCAGCCATATACTCTAAACGCACGTTTCTAAATTTAGAGGTAAAAACTGGAGGACCCGGAGAAAAATTCACAGGGAGTACATGCAAACTCCAAATATACAGCAGGCGTCAGGGTCGGGATGGAACCCACGACCTCCTGCCTACCAGGCGAGGTAGTTAGCATCTCACCACCATGGTGCCCCTTGTCATCCTCAGCCGCAGTCAATCCACTGCTTCATGAGGACATCCCCAGGCCACTGTCGTCTCCCCACAACTTTGCGAGATTCAATAATAATACTCCACCTAGCACCTGCACACAAGCTGATTTCGCCATTTCAGGCGTGCGTAAGGCCCACTGAGCTATGTAGCTCTTTTTCCGAAGCGTAGACATTTATTGCAGCCAAATACTCCAAACGCATATTTCCAAATGTGGTGGGAAAAACTGGAGGACCTGTAAAAAATTCCACACAACCACGGAGAGAGAGAGAGAGACACGCAAACTGCAAATATACAGCAGGCGTCAGGGTCGGGATTGAACCCACCTCTTCCTCCTCCATACCAGTCGAGGTTGTTAACACCTCGGCACCTCGGCAAGGCGGCGCCCTACTGCGGTGCATA
This sequence comes from Lampetra planeri, assembly GCF_965212315.1. NCBI lineage: Eukaryota > Metazoa > Chordata > Hyperoartia > Petromyzontiformes > Petromyzontidae > Lampetra > Lampetra planeri. The sequence continues at coordinate 8,941,799 of NC_136148.1, read as the reverse complement.
AGGAGCAGTGGAGCTCCTGATTACGAGAGTGGAGGAGACGCCGTTGTCTCTGCTGTAGCGACGCAGAATGTCGGTGGAATGTCGGTGGCTGGTCCGGGGTTGTCAGCACAGGCACAGCGGTGGTCGCGATCGCCACGGGGGGTCGCGGTGGCGTGGGTCGCGCTCGATGCACGGACTGTGACGCTCCATCCCGGGCAGCTGAGTGAGGGTTAGAGGTCGATTCCCTCACCACCGCTGAGCCCGTGTGCACGCTCAACGTTCCCTGGAACGTGGCTCGTAAGGTGCCGCCCGAGTCCTGGCACGAGTGGGGAAAATGATGAAGCGGTGTCCGTTCGGAGGAAAACCACGACTTCCATTTGAAATCACGTTCGGAATTTTGATGAGTTCTCTCCCCTATTTAAATTACGAGAATTCGCCTCCTTTTCACGTCTGTCCCTCCACATGAAGAAACCATTTATTTTCTACGAATCCCATCAGCCGCACGGCCATTTGATGCAACCGGAGCAAACTCTGGACCGGTTTTGACATTCGGTGTCAAGTGCCAGAGATTCCTAAGCCAGGACCTTCTCTGTTCGATACAACACAACATTTAGATAACAATCGCACTGCTCGTACAGTACAAGCTTGTCAACTCGGATGTTGCGCCGAGTTCCGGGCGGTTTTTGTGTTCTGGCTTCCCCCTCACGCATGCAAAAGCACCAATCAGGAACTCGTCGGAGCGTATGCCCGGAGAATCCCCCGCGTGGCAAGAGGAGATAACGATCTACAGCACAGGCAGCGTGTCGGGTGGTGATCCCCTCCGTCTCTGGCCCTAAGCCTTCGTTGTAAATTGCACATTTCTGTGGCACGGTGGTGGATCTCGCTTCACGTTGACCGCCGTGTTAACGTCAGAGGGCGGAAGGGCTGACTCGGCCAGTTCTGCCCGAATAGCCTGCCGCAAAGCTACCCGCTGTACCGCAGCCTCGTGCATCGCATCGTCCTGCGGGAAGGCAGGACGATGCGTGTGTGCATCGCGCACGCACGGTTTGTCTCGCGGGGGTTTCTCCGGTCCGCACGTTGCCGCCCCGTCGTGACCAGGTGACGCCGGCTCACCCATGGCTGGGGCGTGCGGGGGCCCGTGTGTCGTGCCGCAGGGCCAGGCCGACTTGGAGAAGCCGTGGCTACTGCGGCGGCAGGAGGAGGAGGAAAAGGGCGGGTGGAGTCCATACGAGGCCTCCGCTTCTCCCTCCGTGACAGATCAGGTACTGCGGGCCCGCCGCTCCGCTCCCAGCGCGCGGCAGCCATGATGTGTGGGGAGCCTCCCGCGTACGCGCGGCGAGGATCCTCATTCCACTAACCAGCGGGCGACCGCGGGGTTCCAGCCCGGGGACTCTCCCCACAGAGGATCTGTACACCTGCAGACCACGCACCCCTACAATGTCGAAATCAGCTCGTGTGCAGATGCTAGGTGGAGAATTATAATTAAATATCGCATGGTGGTGGGAAGATGGCCGTGGCCTGCTGAGGCCCTCATAAAGCAGTGGATTGACCGTGGCTGAGGACGACAAGGTGCACCACGGTGGCTAGGAGATGTTAACTACCTCGCCTGGTACACAGGTGGTCGTGGGTTCGATCCCAATCCTGACACCTGCTGTATATTTGCAGTTTGAATGTTCTCCCTGTGGATTTTTTTCCCGGGTCCTCCGGTTTTTCCCTCCACATTTAGAATCTACGTGCGTTTGGAGTATTTGGCTGCTATAAATGTCCACATGTCCAGCCATTTCGTTGAGCTATCATTTGTGGCCACGTCTCTTCTGAAAAACAGCTACATAGCTCGGTGGGCCTTACCTGGTAAAATAAAAAATAGTTTTAATGCCATACATTTTGTCATTTTTTTTTTCCTATTTCTTCCCACCAATTGTTTGTTACTCGTGCCGTATCCCATAATTCCAATGTGCAACTAGATGCCTATTGTCCACTCTTCCTGTTATTCAAACCCTCAAATGGTTCCATGGAAAACAACAGCATCCAACCAGACACAAATGCCAGCGGTTACATTCGGGAACATTGGTGCCGGTAACTTGCGCTCTCACTGGTAACGTCCAAAACCCAGAAGCAGTTCTGTGAAGTCATATTCTGAGAGCTGTCTGTTGGCATGACGTGATTCCTCCGCTCACTCGAGGACACTCCCCGGCTCACTCCGTGACACCGGCTTGCACCCCTCCTCCCTCCTCCCTCCGCCCTCCTCCCTCCGCCCTCCTCCCTCCGCTGCGTCCTCTCGGCGCTGCTCATCTGCACCCCCGGTCTGCTCGGCCCATCGCCGTCTCGTTCTCCCTGGAGATCTCTGATGAGGTGTTGGGTTACTGTACATTGCTGGGTATAGCATCGTACAGTTTGCATTCCCAGCAATAGCCAAGGCCAGAGCTTCTAATCCAATGCCGAACGAGAGCCCCGAGTGAGCTGTCAGGCAGGCCTCGGATGACGAAATGTCTCGGTGGTAAAGAAAAGAAAACGATTCGCTGCCCGATTTCACGAACACGAAGGAGGAGGCGCCATCACAGCGACGCTCCGCTGCTCCCGACGCAATCGTCTGGCTTGACCACCTCCACGTAACATTATTACAGTTGTTGCTCGACATCAACTTGAGCCGTACGAAGAAGACCGAACAAGAGTTGCAGCGTGCCCACCGCCGGTCTCGATGACAAATCGCCGAGCGGCGGTTTGTGCGCCACCGCTCCCACCTGGACGAGGCAAACCGAAGAAGCACGCACCGCCTCCTGCCGTGGCGTGGCAGCGGACTCCGCGGTCTGCCCTCTGCCCTGCTGCTGTTTGTGCACCGCGGTTGTCCTGGACCGGCATTGAACAAGCGGCTCTCTGGAACGTGACTTTACGTTGGGCGATCATTTGAGACATCTGAGGCCTGACTGATATTCGTTTAAATCGGCAGTAAAATGTTTCCACTTGAGCGGTCCTTAATAAGTAACAGAGGTACACGGAAATGGAAATTAGTGTTTTCTACGCTGACAAAACCTGTGGTCTAACCAAACGTGACCGTTTTCCAACTGTGACCACCGTTCCGCCCTGTGGCAAGCCGGGGCAGGGCTGCTCCTCGACACCCACGGGAAGAAGGTTTAGCAGTTCGTGTCCAATCCACCGACCCTCACTGCTGCCGCCTCCACAGCTCTGGGGTGCGGGCCACGTCCAGCGTAGCCGCCACCGCAGGGTGTGCCTTTTGACGTGAGGTGTAGCGGCGGCGTTTCACGGGGCTACACACCCCGCTGACGAGACTCAAAATAAGTCGCAGCCGGGTTGCCGTGAGTAACCCGGTGTCACGCCCTCGTTGCCGTTCCGCTGCCTAAATAAATTCTGTCAGAAATAAAAAATGTTGAACTTGAGCCACAACACGCCCAGACAAGCGGCTGCGTGCGTGCGTGCGCTCGCTTGCCGGTCGCAGTGTTGATGGCGGCGGGGCTTGGGAAGAGTGCAGGGAATCGGAAACCTCCCCTCCTGCAGGTTTCCAATCGCTTGGGGCTTGAGAGCCCATTCCGGGAGGGCGGCAATTTCTCTGTCAAAGGCGGCCGCTGCTTACCTTCTCGGCAAGGGCGCCACGGTGGTGAGATGTTAACTACCTCCCTTGGTATATAGGAGCTCGTGGGTTCGATCCCAATCCCTTGACGCCTGCTGTATATTTGGAGTCTGCGTGCTCTCCCCATGGTCACGTGGATTTTTCTCCGCGTCAACATCACGCATTTAAATTATTTGGCTGCTATATATTTCCACGTAATAAGCCACTTCGTTGAGCTTTCATTTGTGGCCAGGTCACAACCGAAAAAAAGCTCCGTAGCTCCATGTGCCTTCCCTGGTAAAATAAAAAATAGTTATTAATAGTTAGTTTTTTGTCATCGGAATTCCGACCATGTGACGCTTGTTGTAACCCTTGAGCTCGCTGTGACCTGCAGATCGCCATAAATGCGTCTTTTCCATGTGTCAGAGAAACTCTCGCTGGAAATACGTAAAACTGACCAGACCCGGCACGCTCGTCGCAAACCCCGCCAGGCACGAGGACCGCGTTGCAGCGTTCTGTGCCACCAGGCGTCCTCGCTCAGGGCAGAGGTCGAGCTGCTGCACCATGGCAGTGCGGTGCTTCGAAACAAACTGGGAAGGTTGAAAGAAGCTGACGTGGACAGATTTTAATTTACAGCTTTTAGATATCACACAAACAGGGTACATGAAGTTATTCAAGTAAAACAATCACCTGTCCTTCATGTGAGACGTAGCTATGGATCGCCAGTTGAATACCGGAATTAAACGTGCACCGAACCATTCTGATCGTTTTGAACGGTAACCTCCTCTGTTGCAGGGTGCCGACATCAAGAAGCAGCAGCAGCAGCAGGAGGAGGCGCCGGAGCCGGCCAGCGCAAAGTCGGAGCTGGCGCGCTTCCTGTCGAAGCGCGGCCGCTGCGAGCTCGTGTCGGGCATGGCGAACGCGCTGGCGGCGCTGGCGGCGTGCGTGCGGCGCGGCCGCTGGGCGCCGCAGGAGCTGGTGACGCACAGCAAGGCGGCCGTCATCGCGGGCCACCGCCTCGCCTACGCCAGCGACGCCGTGGCCAGGGGCGGCGTCGAGCGCCCGCTCGCCCCCTTCGCGTCGTTCGGCGCCCCGCTGTGCGACGCGCTGCGCGACCTCGTGGAGGCGACGCGCGACGCCGCCACGGCCGGCGCGGGCGGCGTCGCCGGCGCGGCGCCGTCGCCGCCGCCCCGGCTCGCGGTGGCGCGGCTCGAGCGCAGCCTCGTGCGGCTCTCCGAGCAGGTGCTGCTGTTCGAGAGCATGATGAGCGCTCTGGTGACGGCGTGAGGACGTGCGGCTCGCGCCCCGGGGGGGGTTAACGGGACGTTTGGTGTTTCTTGAATGTCGGGGAGACAAGTGGTGGGGGGGGAGAAAAACCCATCTCAGCTCGGTTGATAAAGTTGGTAAAACTTTGTGTGGACGGTCAACAGTTGTGGGAGAGACTGGACCCCCACCATGGGAATGGTGAATTTCCACCACCTGCTCGGGACAACGAAGAGAGTTGAGTGCTCCCCCCCCCCGCGCCCCGATTGCTCGTCCGAGTAGTTTTGCATGGAATGTCGCTCGCGTGGTAGAGCAGTAGCGCGCCTAGTGGTGGGATTGTGCATTCACATCACAGCTCGAGTCGACGAAGCACCAGCACCAACACCCCTCTATTATCACCACAAGCACCACCATCACTCTCAGTAAGCGTCATTCATCATCCCTCCGGTGTCATTGAGGTGAGCACCACCTACTAGAAAGTTAACAGTGGCTGTCTCGGAATGCAATGCTATGCCAGCCGGCCCACACGTGGAATATACCGGCACTGAAATCGGGTTCTATTTATTCGTCGGTGTAGCGGGTTGTGAATTTGACTTCTGGCTATGGGTGTGCAACTCGGCCTAATTCTCTGGCGCCGGGTCACATCGTCGGAGATTAGCGGCTCGTTAGGGTCAGTTCAAGCGGACACTTTGAAAACCTGAGTCTCAAGTCTCCTTGAGGAGGAGGGTGCTGCTTGGGGGTGTTTCTCCGCTCGTGGCGTGGACCCCCTGCCATGGCTCCCGGCGCACAGTTGAGAGCCAATCGGTTATGGAGTCTAACGTGTGCAACATTTGGTAAAACGTCGCAATGAGATTTATTCACTTCTGTAGGGCGCATAAGAGTGCACCATGGTTTCTCAAAACGCGACGGAGTAAATCACGCGACCGTCAATTGATTCTATAATTACAAGGTAATTTTCACGCTCGCACTGAATCGTGCGTGCGAGAATATGCAATTTATGCAAATCGCACGAAAATCATATGCAAGCGTCCACTCAAGACCAGCGGAGCGAGCGTGACAAGGTCGGGCCATTGACGGAGCTCCCGGTGGAGACGTCCCACCACTCGCTCGCTCGCTCAGCGCTAGCGTCAGCACTTCTTGCCGCAGCCGCCCATGGCGGTGCAGCAAACGCGCCACAGAAATCATCAGCCCGAACAAAACACGTCGCTGTTGTTAGTCTCTATACCTAGGCTGTGCGTCGCAGGCCATCTGTGGCAGGCTTGAAGCTTGTAGTCAATAGCAAGGGACGATTGGAAAGTGGCCCCCACGTGCGGTGTTTCTCCCTCGGTGGCCATGGCGAGGCCGGTGCGCGGTGGGAACCGCACCGCGGCGGTCTCTCCACAGAGAGTGGGGAATTCAAAAGCAAGTCCTGCGATTCGGCAGTCTCCTTATTTAAAGAAATTAAAGTAAGCCGCCGCATTGCTGCTGATCTTGTTCTTGTGTTTGTTTGGGACTCGTCTCTAATTGGATCCGGGCGAGCGACAGGTCGCCGCGTGGCAGAAACACCGAGCGAGCCGCTTGCAGCGGGACAGAGCAGGCGGCCCAGCGGGGGTGGTGCCAGGCCAAGGTCCTGAGGTCTCCCTCCCCGGGCCACCGCACGGCGTGACGAGTTGCCACGCCGCCCCTGCCACCTGCAGGGGACTCCGAATTTGGATCAACTCGTCGCTCTGCGTCGACGTTGATAGCAGTGCCCCCATCGGCGTCGCAATACGACGGAACTCTCCGCAACTCGCGTAGCAGGGCAGTTGCGCCAGCCCGAGTCAAATAGACATCCCTCAGAAGGTGATGGCTGCCCCATTTTAGGTGGCACAGATTTTTATATTCCCTGCTGCAGGAAATGGCGACGTCATAACACACCGACATTTTTAGGCCTCGGAGCAGGAATAAGTTAAAAGAAGTGACAATCTCGGGCGGCTGAAGCCCGGCTCCGAGTCCGAGATTCTCGGTGCTGCCGGCTCGCTTCTCTCCGGAAGCGGATTGGCCACCGTGAGCCTCGGGGCCTCTTGGCTCTGGCATTTGTCGCCCAAATATTGAGAACCAAGCCTGCACCTCTGAATCCTGGGTTCAAACCCCGCTTCACCCCCCGTGCCTTTCAGCGGGTCTCCTGCGTAGGTTTTGTCCAGGCTGCAATGATGCCCGCAATGGAATTTAATTGATTGTTTTAAGTTATAGATTTTTTTAATTTTTTAAGTTATGTTTTTTCTAGAACGGTGTCAATGTTCAATATTTGCTTTTCAGGTCCGATACAGTCATGTGTTTTTCACGTAATATTGTAAGCGGCATTATTAATATTTTTTTATTGAAACGTAATGTGTGTTTCCTGTCAAGGATGGAACGTTATTGTAATCGTGCAGGCATATGTACTGTGTATGTATATATGTAATAGAGTATTTTTCTACTTATTAAGGGTGGCATTGTTAGTTTCGTCTCCACTGTGCTTGGGATGAGATGTGCTATGATTGGGGTAAAATCTCATCATTCTCCGCTGATTGGATCCCACCAGGTGTGGAACCTTTCCGTAGAAGAACTACGCTCTTAATCATTAACAATGAAAAAAGTGTCGTAAAAGAAAAAATGCCGTCATATACAGTCCACCGTAAATAGCAAATCGTGTCATGTAAATAATTGTGCTGGATTCAAAGTGGTCATTCCCCAGGCCTGTGAAAACCACACCGGACGGCCCAGTTTAGCATCCAGGCAAATGAGCTTATCGAGATTGTTTCCATGGTGGCCTTAGCAGGACACGTGACCTGTTAGCGGGCCACGTGGCTCACTCTCAGCTGGCCACAGTAGGCTACACTCACCAAAGCCACCCTCGTGACTGACCTTGATGTCTACATGTCTGGATCTTAATGTCTGGATCTTGATGTCTGGATGATGTCACGGGGTCAACGTAGAAAATCCGAGTGCCACTTTGGTGTCTCCCGATGTGGACAATCGCCCTCCCTCCTTCTCCCTTGAGGTTCCCAAAAGAGGTATTTTATTGATATTCACTGGAACGTACGTTGAGTTTTAATATTAGTACAGGGCCCTATTTAACAAGCATGAACTCTCAGCTCCGCGTCCCCCCCCTTCCCCCACACCTCCTCGTCCCCTGGGAAGTTTATAGATCCACCTCCAGCACCTTCTCTAGAGCGAGGACCCCCGTGGGCCCCAGGGGACGGCGGTCGCAATCGGAGCACGCTGAAGGGTCGACGAGCTCGTCAGCCTCGCGTCCTTCACCTCCCAGCCTGCGTGTGCTGCATCGCAACGAGTATTTGCAAGTTGCGCCGTGTAACAAAGACGACCCCTACATAGCCTGCACGGGCCGTGTGGGCCGAGTGGAGTTCGCGAGCACCTTATGCACGCGGAGCAAAGACGCACGCACGTGCGGTGGGGGCGAATTGCAAACCTGGGCACATGTCTCTGATGGTGTGCGTGGCTGGGGGGGGAGACGGTGGCAGTCTTCGCTGCCACCCGAGTGGGGGTTGCCAAGGGGTGCGTATCGGCCGCTTCTACCACGAGCATCTCGCCAACATCGGCGCATCTCAACCCCGTGCAGAGCGCGCGATGGTGCCGGTGGCACACGCACGCGCGCCCCAGGGGACGAGTATCGTGGACCAGACCAACATGCAGACGCTTAGTGCGCACGCACGCGCACATGATGATGCTTGTAAAATGATGTTTTACAATTATAGAAAAATAAAATAAAAAAATAAAATCCCTTTTTTTGAACTCCACAACACACACCAAACCAAAAAACAAATACCCTCGATGATAACCTTCTATTGAGGCGAATACTGTTAGCGAGCACCTATGAAGGCCGCCACGGCGCATGAGTGGGTGGTGTGGCCAGTGCCATGGCTGGCCACGTCTTTACACATCACATTGTCAAGTATTCCTTTTAAGGCTGAGTTGTCCTAGAGGAGGCTCGGCCAGGAATCCATTCAGATATCGCCACTCTTAGCAGTGGCATGCGAATCGACCTCGGGTCGCCGAGTCCACGGTGAAGTGTGCTCACCACTGCACAACCGCTCCCCACACACTCACACACAGGACCCTGTCCCACCCTGATTTCATTGCAGATATTAACCAGAAGCCCCGAGGTGGCTTTTTTTATTCATAGCGGCCAGCAGGGTTGGGAGTTGATCGTTGTTTTGATGATGTACGGTTTATGTCAATGCCAAACTGGTTCAAGGTATAATTTTTATTATCGCGTGGGGAAAACATCTACATAGCTAACCTGTTTTTTTGTGAAAATGTATTACATTTTAAGTACAAAAAATGTCTACGGAAAGGGAATTACCTCCATTGCCTTTAGTCTTACTGCGATATACGTTAATTAAAAAAGGAAATTTGACGTACTTTGTTTCGCGTGGGAAAAAATCGACAACTAACAACAACCTTTGTCGTTTTTTGCGAATATCGGACAAATTTCCAAAGTTATTTTTCAACGAAAAGGGAAATCTCTCCCGTTGCCTTGAGGCTTAGTACGCTATGTATGAAATACAAACTGAGACATTTCACACGAAAAAAATCACGTGGAAAAAAAAATGTACATGCTTAACCCGTACGTTGTTTTTTGTTCGCGAAAATTGGCCAAATGTCAGTGCTACTATGCCTCCATTCAAGGCAACCTTGAGGTCGCTCAAGGCCAGCAAACTGCATGGACTTCAAAACCGCACGTCGGGTGAATCATCTCCCGGTACGGCAGTTGAGACATTGGCACATTCCGTGAATTTCCTCTGCACCGCCGCCTCCATCAACCTCAGCAGTACGAATGTGAGGCTAAATGTGGGGGTATTCGTACTTATTCCAAGACGCCTGCCTTGCTCCTCCTGGTTTAGACCCCTTCCGCCAGCAGTTGCGTGAGCGGGCTGACGCTTCTTCACCTCTGTGTACAACAACACGCACATCGTCCACACACTTGTGTACGACGATGTTCTGTGAAAACAAACAACAAACATCCCCCTCGTATCGCCTTGAACAGACTGTTGGGGCCAGTTTGGAAAGTTCTGTTAGCGAGTTGCACCTCATGACAATGACAGACCGTGGTCTCGCGAGCCGCATGCGGCTCTCGAAGGGGACAAACTGCCACAGTAAGTCGCAAAGAATAATGAATGAAAGTTGTCTGATATAATATTAAATATGCCTATGCAGGCCGGTATGGCACGAGGGGTGGGTGGCCAATACCACGCCCGACCACCTTTGTCTCCCTAGTGGCGAAGTTTTACACCGCACCAGGTACTCATTTGAGGCTAAGTCGACCTAGCGGAGGCCCACGACCGGTCAAGATAATCTTCACTGCTGTTGACCGTGAGCGCAGCGCGCTAACCACTACACTACCGCTCCCCTACAATACACGCAGTCATTGACACAGATATACACATACTCACACGGACATAAACCAGACGTGCATAGTATGCACGCTATGCAGCATCATACCAGACACGGCTGCACACACACACACATATACCACATTATATAAACACATAAAAAATGTGCGTATACGCATACGGAGGCACCCCCATGCACACTGCTGTAGGTACAGGCACGGTGCGTGTGTGTATATGCACAATGTATACTGTTCAGTCTCTTCTCACACATGTCGCTATTCCCACGTGGTGCCAAGGCAGCGGGCCCGCTGCTGCCCGCCTGTTGCTGCCTGCACGGCCACCGCCGGCTGCTTCCTGCAGATTGAAGCGCCCGGGGGCAATGTCGATGCCAGGAGGTCTCCGGTACCTCGGGAAGCTTGGCCCTTCCTGCTGCCACTGACGCACCCCATTCATCAACGCAGCCAGCAGCCACCCGACTCGTCTACCCACGAAGACATCCAACCACCCAGCCGCCCCGATACCCCGCTGCATGGCGCCCAGGCGCCCTGCTCAGCCCGACTGCCACTTCGCCATCAATGCCACCCCAGCCACCCTGCTCTTTATCCACCCACACACACCGTCACCCATTCAGCCATCCTCCTGCCCCTCACCCTGATACTCAGTCACTCACCCAACCAATCACCCAGCCACCCCATCCATGTGGATGTATGACAGAGTTATTGTGTAGAGAGGGAACCCAGAAGGATTGAAAATGATTAGTGTGCAATTGCCATGATTCCCTGCAGCCTAAACGCCTCCTGTCTGACTCACGTGCTGCGCGTTCATTATTTATCGCCGGTTTTGCCAAGGAAAAGCCACGTTAATGGACCCCCCCTCCCTCTCTCTATTCATCAGCATTCCACGCAGGTGAAGCGTTGGTCTCCAGACAGCTCCATAAATAATGCATTTCGCTGCGCTGCTCCATTGCCAGGGCTACTGGAGCACAGTGGCGCTGCTGCTGCCTGATGTTGCCTGCCTGACTGCAGGCAGCAGTTAGGCAGGGAGCAGGCAGGCAGCAGTGGCTACCAGGCCGATAAACAGCATCAGCGGGAGTAGCGATGGAGTCCGCGAGTAGCGACCCAGGCCGAGACAAAGGCGCTTGGAGCTCAGCGCTTTGTTCTATTGCCTCGTAATTGCACCTCGAATTTCGCTAACCCGGGAACCGCTCCAACGCGACCACTGAACCAGCGCTGACCAGGTAATCCCTCTTCAGCGATTAACCTGTCAATGAGTCTCAAGAATCACGGCGCCAGCTCGTACAGCGCTCCCCAACGGTATCGCCAGTCACCCTTCTTAATGCAGAGCGAGCTCGTACAGCGCTCTCCAATGGCAGGTATCTTCAGGCAATAGGTATATCTTGTACGGCACTCTTCAGTGGCACGTATCTTCATGACCCGAGCACAGGCGTGGACACAGTGCTTGAGTGCGCCGCTGTGTATCCGGTCCGCCGTGACCCTCTTGGTCGGCTCAATAGGCAACAACAACAACGACGACGAGAAACAATAATGACGTTCCGAGAGACTCCGCGTTGTGTTCTGTCCTCCGGAGAAGTGGGGCGACTCGACAACAGCTGAGCACCAGGGGGGGGGGGGGTGAAGGGGCGACGCTTCGTTTCAGGGTCTTCTTCGGAGGGCAGTGGCGTATCTGCGACAGCGAGCGGAGGGCGACCACCCCCCCCAACACGTCACAAACACCGCAGCTCGATGAGTCAGCACCGAGTCAACACCAAGTCAGCGTGCCTCGCTGTCCAATCGCTGATTACCATTTGCATTCACTTATTATAAAGTCACGCGCCTCGAGTGACTTTATAATAATTATAATTATAGGTGCGATTAATTACGGGTGAGCTCACGCCGGCTACACCGGCGACGTTGGGGTCCCACTCGCCGTGTCCCCCCCACCTCCACCCTGGCCACCCCCCCCATCCCTGCTCCCCCCATGGCCGTCCCCCCCCCACCACCCCTCCCCCTGGGTGAGCTCAGCAGGGGTGTCTCCCTTCGGGGTCACCATTGGCGTTCCGAATGTCAGCGGCACAAGTATTTGTAAGCACGGCGGCGGCGGCAGCACGACTGTTTTTGCCAGTACCACCTGGAACCTGACTCGTCCCTGCCGTGTCATCGCTTCGCTGGTCAAACGGGAGGATTCCCCTTGGCGTCTCTCGCCACTCGTTAGCCATATACATTGTTACTGGCAGCAGGCCCAACACATCTGTGCCAGTGATGCACATTTAGTGTGGATGACACTCGGGCTGGCGCGGTGGTTATCGTTACGTGGTGGGGGGGCGGGTAGGCGTCCTCATTCAGCAGTGGTGTGACGACGTGCAGGTCAGTTGGAGCCACATCCTAGACAGAGCCGGGTGGTGGTGGTGGCGGTGCACGTGGCCTGTAATCCAGCACGCATGGAGGCAGCAGTGAGGGTTGGTGGATAATGCACAAAAGTGAAACTCCCTTCTCCTGTGGGTGGCGAGGTGCCATACCATGGCTCGCCAGGAGAATGCAATTCAGCAAACTGTGACCCCACCTGTTCCATCTGAATGGAAAAGTGTTGCCCTCTTGCACACGTGGGGTTCCTTCCACATGGAAACACTCATTGACATCTCACACCTTGATGGAGCAGCGGTGGCCAACTGGCGTCTTCCCAGCCGCATGCGGCTCTACCGAAGGGGCACAACGTAGAACACACTATCACAGTAGGAGCAAAAAATAATGAATGTTTCCCGTGCTGTGCCGAAAACTGTCAACAAATATACACTTGGCTCTTTGCAGAACACATGGTCCTTTTTGGCTCTTGGTCTGTTCCAGGTTGGCCACCCCTGAAATAGAAGACTGCAGAACTTGGGAAATTGTCAGTCCTGTTCTCTGTGGCTCCTCACACTTCTGAGCTGTTTCATTTTCGAGCGAGTGAATGCTGTGCGCATTGCAATTGTACGAGTGCATTCACCGTCCTGTAAGAATGCGGAATCACATAAGCTCCAAAAGACCACAGAAAGACGTTTGTCACTACACACGCACACCGAATCACAAACAGCACAGGCTGCTATGCAATTTATTTATTACCATTAACAGATCTATTCACAGTCCTGTATTTAACCAGGTGACAGCCTGTTTGAGATTCCTTTATTGCAAGAAAGACCTGGGAGGTCCAAGAAGTGTACAATAGATATTTTTATTATTATTTGTAGACAATGTCCTATTTTGGAACTGATCTGTGTAGTCTGAGTAAGTATGTTGCAAATGACATCCGAGCGCCTTTCATTGCCAGCGATGACGGTGCAGAATAACAAAGTGACTCGGGGGGGGACACAGAATTAACATCCTCGAGCCAAACCCTGCAGCCGACTGGGCTGCGTGGGTAAAGAGCGTGTTGCGTAAATAATTGGGAACTCTTTGTTGTAAAACATCGGTCCACACCTGGAATTGATAATTAATAAACAAAGTGGGCGCGCAAACACTGCCGCCCCAATTTTACCTTACAGCAAACACCACTCGGTTGGATAAAAAAACTAAACAGTTACACCACAGTTTACGAGACTGGAGACGCACACACACACAACAACAAACATGCTGCATGTCGCATTTGCATCCTGCTTGCTGCGCATTATTACCCAAAGGACTAACGAGGAAAACTGATGTCAATAGATTCGTGAACATTCGGAGGCATGCCTTCTGTGTATTTGCTGCCAGATGAGTGTTTGCCTGCTGCAAACTAGCAAATGCATTGATTTACAGAACACACTGCCAAGCAAACCAGAATGCGGACTGCTAACAGTCCGGCTAAACCAGTTGGAGCAGTTACCTTGTTGTTAAAAGTAAATCGATAAACATTCCTGTTAAGAGTTGTTTACGTTGTCCGTTTAAGAATGCGAAGAATTTGGTCGCAAGCCCAAAGCACATCCAATGATGCGTCTTGGTAACCTGTAGTTTTCCCACCTGATGACGATTGCTTGTGTTGCAATCGAAACGTCGTGATAATTTAATTGTTGTATTTGTATTTTATTATTTCCCTTCTACGTGATTTTACCGAAAGAACCAAGAATATGAAAATGGTGGCTTAGATTTCAAGCGGCAGTTCGAAGAACAGAAACCATTTCTGGAGGCAAATGCAGACGATGAGCATCCTAATGCCCTCAACGTGACGAGGTGCGTTGAGTCGACGGCGCCGACGCAGGGAGGACTGGCAGCACGGGAACGTGACCTGGGCACGAAGCGAGCGCGGGGACGACAACCTCACGAGTCCGACTTGCACTCGGCTCTACGGCCGACGGCAACACCCCGCGTTAATGAACAATGTGAGCACGACAACGACGACAACAACAACGCGCGCAGCCCTAATATATTACTCTGGCAGTGTCGCAGCACCGCTGTGGCGAGCGTGGCGTGCTTACGGTCGCCATGAATTACTGCACAGCCTCATCGCCACCGTTGATACTCTACCACTACGATACTACGACTCGCGGCCACTACGACAGCGGGGTTTTCTCTCACGAGGACAGCACCGTTCGCTACCCGACAGTGTAGCGCATGCTTTATGCACAACGAATTGCCACATCAATTGCGAGCCGACTATCACGGCACCCGCATAAACTATGGAGTCAGTGCATGGTTTTAAAGGGCCACAGGAATGTATATTAAAATGCGCTTCCGTTTTAATTAATAAAAACAACACGCGACCAATACGATTTTTCATTCAAGCAATAAAGTGCACGCCACAATGTTAATAACGTGAGTCACGAGAGGCCGCGCACGCACCATGCGCTCCTCAGCCAGTGCCGCCAGCGCGCACCCAACGCCACAAAAGCACAGAACATCGCACAGGGCACCATTCACTCGACTACCAATCCCTGAAGTGTCGCGAACACCAATCACCACCAGTGCCGCGACGGGCTCAGACAGGAAAACATTACAGTCGTTTTAAAGCAACTTGTAAATACAGTAGCTAGTTACCGGGTGATCGAAATAAAACATTTAGAAACGCCACGCAAATAAACAGTTAACTGCAATTCTGGGGGAGGAAAATATAAATTGGTAAAACGTATCTGGGATCAACCGATTAAAAAATTGGCTTAACGGGCTGATGTTAATGCCCACGTCAGAGCACTGGGCGAGCATCGGCCTTTTAAGATACATGGCTAATTTTAAGATCCTGGCTTCCAATCCAAACAAATGGTTCTAGATTATCACTGGCTAATGGGATGTGTGATGGAACACACAAGTGACCTGGTCGGGTGGCTCGCAAAGTCAGAGCAACGAGCCAGCACTGCTGAGGTCCTCGGTTCAAATCCAGGTTTTAGCTGCTCGTGATTAAACTGGGTTCAAGTGTCGCGAGTTGATGGTCTCAGCCTGGTCACCAACATCACAAAAAAATAAAACCTATCACGTAAAATTTGGGTGTCGACTGAATTTGGCAAAATTTTAAGAGAATAAATATATATTGGTTTTATCGCCACGTGACAAAAATCCCTCTTTTGAAGGACGCGTGGGAAAGGGCACTCACACTGGTGTGAATAAAAGTCACTTTGAAGTTATCTCAGTAGTTCTGTGGGATATGCTTCAGCACACTATTATCTAACATGAGGAGCTGCGCTGAATGGCCAGTGTCCCATGACTCCAAACATCACGATGTAAAGCAATTTGCCAGGTAGCAACTTTAACGTGGATCTATTGTTTATTTATGTTGTTACTTATTTGAAGTAATCGATTACAGAATTTTTCGTTAATCTATGACCAATATTTAACAGAGGGTCCTTGCCCATAAACATCTTAAAGTTCACCTGCATCGGTTTCAAGAATAACTTTTTCAGGAGCATCCTGCAAAGTTCTTACCGTGGTTAGTGACGATTTTCTACGAATATATTCCGACTGAGTATTTTTGCGGTGTAATTTTTTCAAATTCGGCAAAAATTGGAGCACGATGCTGGAACACAGCGGCCTGTGCTCGTGAATGATGCCATGGGACCTTGAACGTCCACTGTGAAGCGGATGGCGGCGGACACTGTGCGTGTGGTCACTCCCAGGGCCGGCCGCCGGAGTCACAAACCGTGAACCCCTGCGAACAAGCGGCGAACCGCTGCGCCGTGCCACCGTCCCAGATGAGAGACACCGGACGTCCAAAAGGAGTCCAGACTTTTGTTGGCATTGAATCAACGCTGCCGAAACGACGCACTCCGGCCTTTGCAGCCCACGGAACGCGCAAAGGAGACGTACCGTCCGCCTGTTTTTTAGCACGGGGCCTACACCCCTTCGGATAACTCGGGAGCGGGACTCTCGGGGCACGGGGGGGGGGGTGGCCCCCCACAGTTACGGAACTTTAGTGTAAATAATATAGACGATAGCGCCGCAGTAAACATGCCAGGTGTGTGTGCAGCAACAGCCGGTGTGGGTGCCCGCGAGCGAGCGAGCCAGTGTCGAACCACCTCCGCTACACGCCGTAAACGCATTACCACCGTTGACATTAACACCCTCCCCCCCCCCCCCCCCGATCACCAAAAATCCAAATTAACTTGCGCTTTAGACGATGCCCACAGCAGACAAAAAAGCCCTCCCCCCGCCCGCCCGTTTGTATTATTACACCAGGTGACCCATTTATGGAGAACTTGCCTATGTCTAATGAGCACCTTTGCCCACCTTGTCAACGGGTTGAGTGAGCATCGTGGAAGCTACGGCGGCTTCCCTGCCTACAAGGAGGGAGTTAAAATGTTTCACAATGGTGGTTAGACATCTCGAGATTTTTTAAAATTAAATCATCTTCTAATTGTGGGCGCCACGGTGGCGAGATGTTAACTACCTCGCCAGGTCTACAGGAGGTCGTGGGTTCGATCCCGACCCTGACACCTGCTGTATATTTGGAGTCTGCGTGTTCTCAGGTCCTCCGTTTTTTCCCTCCGCATTTAAAATCACAAACACGCGTTTAGAGTACAGTATTTTGCTGTTATAAATTTCCACATAAGCCACTTCGTTGACCTATCATTTGTGGCTAGGTAGCTTCTGAAAAATATCTATATAGCTCAGTGGGCTGTACATGCTAAAATAAAGTTAACTTTTAAATCGTTTTAATTACTACCAATGATTACAGTCGGCTCTCGAAAGGGATTGTGCTGCATATTATTTCAGTGGGCTATTATCTTTATAATAGATATTATTTTCATGATAGCTAAGAAGAAGTGTTCACGACAACGGTGGTAAAGGATTTCCAGTCTGTGCTTATAAACCAATGCCAATGCAGTCCCTGACCTCTTACTTTGAATTGAACACCTGTACAATATTTATACAGACGGACAGACTATATATACATACACACACATATACACTCTCTTGTTTACGCGGCATGCCAACAGTGACATGAGGGTAGCATTAAATGATTTCCTGAGGTGACAGATGTCACCGACATTATAAAGTTCCCGATGCGAAATTGAAACACCGAGAACATTTGTCGATCACGTGCGATTGTGACATGTGCGCGATTGGGCGAAAGAGAGAGGCATGCTGGGAACTATTGCGCCCATGGGCAGCAGCCCAGCAGGTAGCTTTCAGCCGCATCTCTTACGTCCTCACGCACCTCAGATTAGCACGGTTGGCTACGTACGGTGAGAAAGAAGTTCACCCATACATACATGCATATGCGTGCGGAGCTTATATCCTTGTACGCAGTTTCCTGTAGGCCCTCCAGTTTCTGAGTGCAGAAAGACTCTGAAAAAATCGGTCCAACGTCACAATCGGCCATCTCCTGGACCATGTGTCAGGACACGGCACGACTGTCCCGGGTGATTGAGAACGCACATCTCCGTCTGTAACCCCAAGACAATGATTTTACAATTGCGTGAACACACGCGGATACCAGTTTCTTTCATAACCATGTCCTTGTGCGCAGAGGAGATGATGCCTGGAGTTAACTTGAAGTCGACTGCCAGCAGCGTGTCCAAGTGTGGAGTTATGCCCTGGTTACACGACTAATGCCCATCAGTGCAGGAAGTATACAGTCACGTCACCCGCGTCACCACAGCGAGGAAACAGTGAGGGTTTTATTTACAATATGAGGTGAATGAAATAAAATAATTAGAGTAACAGTTAGGGCACCGTAGTGGCGAGATGTTAACTACCTTGTCTGGTACGCAGGAGGTCGTGGGTTCGATCCCAAACCTGACACCTGCTGCATATTTGGAGTTTGCATGTCTCTCTTGGTGGTCGCGTGGATTTTTCTCCGGATCCTCCGGTTTTTCCCTCCACATTTAGAATCAACATGCTTTTAGAGTATTTGGCTGCTATGAATTTATACATGATAAGCCACTTCGTTGAGCTACCATTTGTGTGGCGAGGTCTATTCTGAAAAAGAGCTACATAGCTCAGTGGACCTTACCTGGTAAAATACAAAAATGTTTAGTTTAGTAGTTTAAATAATCCACTTCTCTTTAGTTGTATCCGCATCTGTACAACGACTCCAGTAGGACTGTAATCGACAGCACGTCTATAGGGGCTGCTCAAGAGCTGGGTGATTCCCGTGACGATTTCTGCACGAATCACAATTCCTCTGTGGGCGATTCCCATGTTAAAAATCGACATTCATGTGAATGGGAACCGACCTGGAATTTGTGCAATATAATTGGATTCCACCGAGATCCTGTTGTGAATTGAGCTGAGCAAAAAGCATCGATGATTCCAGACGGCCAGAAAATAAATTATGGTCAATTGTAGGCAGGGTTAGAATCGCCATTGTACGTATGTACGTCGCGACCTACTTTCGCGATATACGTAGCCAACTGTGCTAATCAGAGGTCCGGGGGAAGGACAACAAACTAAACACAAAAAGCAGTTCTAAAGAAATTAGTATTGCCATTGCAATTAATTACAATGGCAATACAGTTAGCCCCGCACCTCTGATAAGCAGGGATGGCTACATAACGGTGCGAAAAAGACGTTCAACATACGTACCTACATAACACGAGCGCGCCAGATCACTTCGCTCTCACCCCAATTCTGGCGCTGACAAAAGAAAAAACAGAAGGTCCTTGAGGGCTGCATGGGCGAGTGAAGGCCGGAGCTCGCACAGCCCGACCAGAATCGCCGTTGAAATGAATCACGCAGACATCGGCCGCGTGTTTCAAAGGCGACTCCACCCCCAGGCCAGCCACCCTCCCCTCTCTTCACCACGCACACCAGGCTTTGCCCAGCTCGGCACACACACAATCACATTATTCCGCTGAGCCCACGATGCTGTTGGGAACTGTATCCGATTTCTGAGAGAAGAATAAGGACTTCAGGCTCAGAATTGAGAGCTCCAGCTTGCATTACAAAGACAAAGAACCCCCGCCGTGTAGCCTTCACAGACTGTTAGAGCAAGTACTGTTAGTGAGCACTTATGAAGGCTGGCACGGCGCACGAGGGGGTGGGTGACCAGCACCACGCCCGACGGACTTTGTCTCCCAAGTGGCGATGTTTACACACCGCACCAGGTACTCATTTGAGGCTGAGTCGACTTAGGGGAGGCCCAGGATCGCTACAGATTATCGTCACTGGTGTTGGCCGTGAATGAGGATGGAACGCGGGTCGCCGGGTTCGTAGCACGGCACGCTAACCGCTACACCACCGCTCCCCACGACACACACGTGACATCACATACATTAAGCGTAGGGGGCAATTTTGATTCCGTGCCGTTGACCAACGTGCCAGCATCGTGTTACAATCGGCAGCCCCCCCCACCCCAGCTGAAACGTGCAAAAAGAAAAAAGTAAAAAATAGTTCACCCGCAAAACGTACAAAACAACACTGCACGTCTAAAAACGCAAGTCTGAGGCCGCGCGACAGATCGCGCGGTCACCGAATCGCCTGCAGCAAATCAGGGAGCAGCAAGCGCTGACCTTTGAAGCGTTGACAACCAATCACAATCACGCAGGCAGAGAGGGCAGCACCTGCACTCTCTTCACATTACAGTAGTTAAAACCTGTTAGCCGAAAAAAAAGAAAAATTCATATATTTTATTAAATATAAGTAAAGCTTTCGCATATTTCTATTCATTGTCCTACTTCCCCCCCCCCATGCAGTTCAGTAGTTGGAAAGGCCACCCCAAACCCCAAGCCAGCGGGTGAGGACACTTTCTTCTGTTGCCACTGTCACCAAAAAAGACAAAAACGTTTCTCTCCGTCGGCAGCTCCCCGGACTCCCAAGCGGCACGCTCCACACGGGAGGGCGGGGGGGGGCTGGGGGGAGGGGTGAGGAGGGGTGACGTCGAGCCGCGTGGGCTAGGAGGAGAACGCGGGTCGACGCGGGAAGTTGGGGTGCCGAGGCCGCGTCGGACGTTCGGTTTCGCAGATGTAAGCCGCGGCGCGATGTCACACCGGCTGCAAGCGGCGCCTCCTCACCCCTCGTCTCCGACACCATTAGTTATTAAACGTATTATACACTGGGAGAGTGAACTGGACACAATGTCTCGTGGGAGTGGATATCTAGCGCCGGTATAAGGAGTTTTTAAATTCTGAATAGTTGTTAAAAAAAATAGATTTTGAGCTGGTGGCCACGACACCAGTACACAATATCCACACCTCTTGAGAGTGATGTCAAGGGCATCTTAAAAGCCAATCTGGCAACAGAAGTCACGTATTGGTAATTCCGTGCATAAATTACTGGGCGGTTAACGAGGATCCGACTGGTGAGTGGCTGCCCACACTCAGCTAAATACGAAACAGATTCGGGAAGTTTTTGTTAGCAAGACAAAAATATTCTGTTGTAAAGTTGACGTTAAACACCCTGTGAGATCGTTCACAAATAAACGCAGGTCCGTCTGCTTGAGTCACAACCCAAGACGCTTACCTCGAAACTTACAAAGGCAAAAAAAAATCGGCCATCGGTAAGTACGGCTATCCACATCCTCTTTATAAAATAACAAATTCAAGATGGGAACTGTCGTGTTTAAATTACGTAAACTTGAATATTCTTAAACGAGTCACGTGAACCGCCATTGCTCAGCCATCAGATCGACACCAATGGGTTCCAAAGGTGAATTTTCCAGCCGCTCGAAAAGTCGTTCAAGGGAGGCCGTCCCTCTCGGACTCCGCATCGCCCACTCCTCCTCCTCCTCCGTCGCTCACACTCGCTCCCCCGTCGCAGCTCGCGCACGTCGACGTGGGCGCAAGCGCCCCCGAAGCCGTCGAAGCCGCAGAAGCCTCCGCCGGCGCCGCGCCGCCCTCCAGGCCCGGCGTGGGCGGCACGGCGACCCACTCGCCGAGGCGGCTGGACTGGCGCACGGCCTCAACCACGCTGGCCATGTAGAGGCCGTCCTCGAAGGTGGCGGCCGAGTGCAGGGGGCCGCGCTCCCACGCCCGCCGCTCGGCGCGCACCTCGAACGAGGCGCGCAGCGCCCGCACCGTCTGTACCAGGCCCTGCACCGCACACACGGCACGATAAGGTACAGGCACGATACGGTACAGGGCAATACGGCACAATACGACACGGCTCAATACGACGTGATACGCTGCAATACAACACAATACGGCACAATACGGTGTAGGCGTACCCCTCTTATAGTGCTCAGGATACATTGTTGGTAAACGGAGCACTGTGCGAGACAGCGCTCTAGGAGGCCACTATAACGTGGTTCCAATGGAGATGCGTTACCAAGAGCACTATTTTTTTTACCTATGAGCAATATCTATATGGGATGTCGGTGATAGCCTTCATAATGATACTATACACGTGATAAATGTATTAAAGCATTTAAAAAATAAAAATTGCTTTTAATGACGACATCGGCCATAAACACACGATCTGCGGGAAGCTATACTCATGGGATTACTCGATCCATTGATCGCCAATTGATAAAAGCAGCGATTAACCCTCGATGAATCGATACTCTAACGTGGCAATCGGATCGACTGTGAGCAGAATCGATACAACAGACACCTCCATTCAGGTTCCACAAGACCACGATGGGCAGAGACCCGCCCCTACAGGCAACGCCACGTCTACTTCCTTCTGTATATGGGGGCTGATCCGCGCAGGAATTTTCCTGCAGGACAAAGAGCGTCATAACGAAACAGCGTTATAAGAGGCAGCACGAAAAGAGGTAGGCCTGTACAAGGACTCCTCTACTTACGAATATTGGACTTCTGAACTTTCAGAGATACGGACAAACCTGGTCAGCACGTCAAGTTGCCCGTTCGGACCGAGAGTCACAAGTTCAACCGCCGCGCAATAGACGGCTGTGGTGGCATCTACATCTGCAGAACGTGAAGAACCGGTGGCATCTACTGCTGCAGAACGTGAAGAACCAGTGACATCTACAGAACGTGAAGAACCAGTGGCATCTACATCGACAGAACGTGAAGAACCAGTGGCATCGACATCTATAAAATGTGAAGAACCTGTGGCATCTACATCTACAGAATGTGAAGAACCAGTGGCATCTACGTCTGCAGAACGTGAAGAACCAGTGGCATCTACATCTACAGAATATTAAGAACCAGTGGCATCTACGTCTGCAAAACGTGAAGAACCAGTGGCATCTACAGCTACAGAACGTGAAGAACCAGTGGCATCTACATCTACAGAGCGTGAAGAACCAGTGGCATCTACGTCTGCAGAATGTGAAAAACCAGTGGCATCGACATCTATAAAATGTGAAGAACCTGTGGCATCTACGTCTGCAGAACGTAAATAACCAGTGGCATCTACATCTACAAAACGTAAAGAACCGGTGGCATCTACATCTGCAGAACGTAAATAACCAGTGGCATCTACATCTATAAAATGTGAAGAACCAGTGGCATCTACGTCTGCAGAACGTGAAGAACCAGTGGCATCTACATCTACAGAATATTAAGAACCAGTGGCATCTACGTCTGCAGAACGTAAATAACCAGTGGCATCTACATCTACAGAATGTGAAGAACCAGTGGCATCTACGTCTGCAGAACGTGAAGAACCAATGGCATCTACATCTACAGAATATGAAGAACCAGTGGCATCTACATCTGCAGAACGTGAAGAACCAGTGGCATCTACAGCTACAGAACGTGAAGAACCAGTGGCATCTACATCTACAGAACGTGAAGAACCAGTGGCATCTACGTCTGCAGAACGTGAAGAACCAGTGGCATCTACGTCTGCAGAACGTGAAGAACCAGTGGCATCTACGTCTACAGAACATGAAGAACCGGTGGCATCTACATCTACACGAGATTGTACAACTTTTAAAGCCATTCCCCGTGTTTATTGTACATGCTGTAGAACATGTTTGGAATTGACAGGAGTAAAGTTGGACAAACGAACAAATCGACTTACGAACAGACCTCTGGAACCTCACTCGTTCGTAAGTTGATGAGTGCATGTACTACATTATTACGATACAGTAATACACAACAGTGTTGGATTGAGCCGCCTCGTTAGGTGGGGTTAGGCACGGAGTGAATGTGGACTTCGACTGAACAAATTGCATTTTGGAGTTCTCATTATGTGCCCGACAGTCTTAAAACGCTATTGTATTGAATTAACCCTCTAAGATACTGATACATTCACCGAAGCAGAAACTTGATAACATCTCCTTTAAGTGGGGCAACTTAACAGACCCAACGGCAAGAGCGGAGCTAACGCATTAGAGCCACGTTAATCAATACACAACATCTAACGGGAGTTGTGGTGTAAATCACACACCACATCCTTTCTTGTAAATACTGCTTCAAGATGCCTCGTGACACACAGATGCCTGACCACAAGCTGTCAATTACGATGCACGCATCGCCTCACCGGTACAATATTAAACCACCAATACCAACAGCCACCATTCGCCACTAAGCAACGGTGACGTCACCACGGTGCCTGTGCCAGGCCAGGTGCACTTTGAGGCCACTTGAAGTGTCGAAGGCTCGCTGACAGGAGGTCACGGGACAGGTCCTGCAGGTGCCATGAGTTGACCAACTGAGCTTACTGCCAGATACACCAGCTGTGCCCCCTACTGTGCTACACAAGACAAATAGACAAAGATCCCCTATTGCCTTAACATAATGTTGGGGCAAGTGCTGTTAGCGAGCACTTATGAAGGCCGTCACGTCACACGATGTGGATGGGTGGCCAGCACCACGCCTAACTGCCTTTGTCTCCCTTGTGATGATGTTAACACACTGCACCAGGTACTCGAGGCTGAGTCGACCTAGAGGAGGCCTAAGACTGGTTCAGATAATCGTCACTGATTTTGGCCATGAGCGGGAATCGAACTCGGGTCGCCAGGTTCGTAGCGCAGTGCTAACCGCTACACTACCGCTCCCACATACACAGACAGACACACACACACACAGATAAACTAACACACACACAGATAATCTAACACACACACACACTGCTCGAGCAGCCACGGTCGTGTGACAACAAAGTCTTGCTACAAGCGAGGTGCAATGACGTTCGCCTGGCAGCCACCGCTTTGGAGGCGAGGGCCCGAGGATCACGCAAACCCCATGGAACTTCTAAACCCACTGGGTTCACGTTGGCCAGGAGATGGCAGTACTGCAAATGAGTGCGTGAAACGCACTCGTGCGGTGGACCTTTAATGACTATTTGCATTGTCGTGGAGAGAATGAGGAATAAAATAAAATAAGTGGAACATACGCCTCTCGCCGTATCTCTGTTCCTCCAGGTGAGATATACAATTATTTTCATTTGTTTTTACACACAGCCAATGGCTGGACTTGTCCCTTGCTTTTTATTCCACGCGTGTGCGGCGATAATGCAGCCATCGATCGAGGGTCGAATTCAAACCGAGTGTGATAGGCCTCGCGCTCGCTGAAGATGAATGCCTTCAGGGAAGTCGTGAACTGTATACGCAACTGCGCACAATTCTGTGAGTCACTTATAACTGATTTGCCATTACTTATTGCCAATTATGGACCTGGCACTTAATAATATGCTACACAGTGGCAGTGGGGGTCACAAAATGCCGCTGTATTACTAATAAACCCCAATGATCTGATAAAAATTAGGGATTTCGATCGGATCACTGGGGGGGCACGTGCCACCCCCCCCCCCCCCCCCCCCACTGGCTCCGCCAGTGCACATAGCCTGTTATTGGCGACACGGCCTTCTGGGAGTGAATTATTTCAGCAGCATTGGGGTTATTCCAATAAAAAAAACCCTGGATCCGGGTTCCCCTTTCAGCATCATCCCCTGGAATGCGCTGAGGTTTCTCCAGGCACTCGCAAAACAAGGCACACTCAAAGCGACTCCTGAAGTAGGTACTGCCCGAAACCATTCCGACGAAGGATCCTTGAAATTACGTGAGACTTCCACGAACAATCTACGCGAAGGAAACGGCGTTACGCGGGGCACTTTCGCAGTTGTAATGGTGGGAGATTGTAGAGACGCTGCCAGAACACTCGCTCACAATAGCCTGACCCTTAACATTGGTATATCACAGGGTCTTTGACATCCACCTAACCCAAGGTCTTTGGTGGTGGTTTCCAAGACGTCCGTTGAGCATGGTTGGCTTACGTATGGTGTGAAAGAAGTTAAACATACATACGTACAACAAAAGTACTGTGGAGAGAAGTGAGTTTAACATGTACACATTCACGACCAATATTATCCATAATAGAGGTTTTTGGGTTAGATCGCGTAAATATAATTGTGCCGTTAAACCCGCCACCGTCCAACACAGCCAATAAGTAAGGTTTGTTACTTAAACAAAACATGCCAATTCGTTACAAGTACAGCACACCGGTGTGTTGGAGAGTAAACCCACAACATGGCAGTAGTGAGAGTTAAACTCCAGATGCAGTAGCTTAGCGGCAAGCACACCAACTCCTAGGCCTCTCAGCCACCCAAACAGACAGATGACCTTCAGCTATAGGCGGCTAAGACCCTATTTAGACCACAAGTCCCTTTTACAGTGGCAGAAGGGAGGAAGCTTCAACGTAGGAATGCAACGGATCCTGCTCCCTGACCAGGATCCACCATGTCCAGTCACGCAGCGCACACAGCCCCCAGCCGCTTCGTACATGGGGAAGGTGGGTGGGAGAGGCAATGGGGCGCAGGGAGGGGGGGATGAGAAAGCTGCAGGCGCCGGCGTTACTGCTGCTGTGTGCAAGACGCATTCTTGCGTGGAGGGGGTAAGTGTTGATGCGTGTGGGCAGTGGCGGCATACTGGTTGGCCACGGTTGCGAGATGTTAACCGTCTCGCCTGGTATACAGGAGGCTGTGGATTCGAATTCACGCAAACTTTTTCTCCAGGTCCTCCAGTTTTTCCTTCCACAAATATTCAAAACAGGCGTTTAGAGTATTTGGCTGCGATACATTTCCACGTGATAAGCCACTTTGTTGAGTTATCATTTACCTGGTAAAATAAAAACAGTGGTTATAGCTAATAATACTGCGCCGCGAAGATGGCGACCTGGGTTCAATTCACTGAACCGGTTCTGATCCTCTACTAGGGTCGAATCAGTCTTAAATTAATACCTGGCGTGGTGATAAATATCAGCACCGGGGAGACAAAGGCGGGCAGGCACGGTGCTGGTCAAACCACCCCCTTTCATTGGTGCTCGCTAACAGTACTTGCACCCATCAGTCTGTATAGGCTCTGTCGGGGATCTTTCTTTTGGTAGGCACTCGACAAAAAACACTAAACGTGAGCCGTCTTCGTGTCAACATCGCTGGGAATGAGTCTGCATTTATCTCAGGGTGGCGTCGAGATGCCCAAAAATCCCGGGCGACCGAGCGCTGAGAAAGCCGCACATGCTAAAGGCTACACACTGCTGACGAGTCCCCTCGTGCTGGAGGCTACACACTGCTGACGAGTCCCCGCACACTGGAGGCTACGTGGCACTGACGAGTCGCCACGTGCTAGAGGCTACGTGGCACTGACGACGAGACCAACAGCCAAAGCACAAACAAGGCCCCAGTGTGAGCTCACGCCGTCAGAGTGCCCGGGTAACTCGGCGTGGACGACAGCAAGCGCTGGTTCAACCGCAGCCAGGAGACCGGCAGTCACTCCGCAATGCAGGAACATAAATGTCTGCGGTTCATATCTTCATCGACTTTCGAAAGAGAGAGGGCGCAATGGTTATTATTGCTGTGTGTATCAACTACAATGCACTACGCGCCGTCTGCTTCGCGACGCAGGGGCATTCGAAACGACTCGGCCCATGGCGTTCCGGCGTCGCGGTCCAAATTAGCAAAACGATAAAACATTACCTGCAAATTGGGATCACACTGAGTAACATCGCCTTTGAAACCCAGCGGGCTTGCGATGATATCCGCACGCTGCAAGAATGGTCACGCGAGCATCAAGCACGCTCTGTCGTCGTCGTTAGTCGCGTACCTTGAGGTAGAGGGAGGGAATGTCTTGCAGCGCTCGCTCCGGCAGCTCCGAGGTGGGCACGGCCGTGCTGTCCCGGAGTACGAGCTCCTCCTCCGAGCCCTCTGCGTTGAGCCGCAGGTACAGGTCGGCGCCGCGCGCCGTCAGTCGGCCCAGCGAGCCCACCACCGTCACCTCGTGCGCGAAGGCGCCGGGCAGGTTGAAGTTGAGCGTGACGGTGGCGCAGGCGCCGCCGCTCAGCAGCAGCTGGAAGGCGCAGAAGTCGTCGCTGGTGACGCGGCGCACGCCGCGGATGTCGTCCGTCTGGCGCACGAACGTGCGCAGCAGGCCGTGCGCGCGCTCGGCCCGCTGGCCCGTCAGAAAGGTCACCAGGTCGACGATGTAGCCGCCCGAGGCGTGCAGGCCGCCGCCGCCCATGAGCTCATCGCATAGCCAGCTGTAGCGGCGGCCCAGCACGCTGCCCGAGTGCACGCGCGCCTCGCACACCATGACGCGGCCGACGCGGCCCGCGGCGATGAGCTCTCGCATGCGCTGGAAGGCGGGCAGCATGCGCAGCGCCGTGCCCATGAGGCTCAGCAGCTGCGGGTAGTAGCGCGCCGCCAGCACCATCTCCAGCGCCGCCTCCGCCGTCACCGCCTTCTCGCACAGAACGTTCTTGCCGATTCCTGCAGGCGGAAGCGGGGAAGGGGGTTCGGGTTATTTAGTTGGGTGCAGTATATATATGTATTAACCGATTTGGACTGTAATTAAGATATGTCCTCCGGTTAAACCACATTTGAGCATCGTGTGTCAAAGTTGTCCGATTAGCAGGTTGGCTACGTACGGTGCAATACATAAAACTAAAATATAAACTAAACTATTTTTATTTTACCGGGTAAGGCCCACTGAGCTATATATCTCTTTTTCTGAAGGAGCCTGGCCACAAACGATAGCTCAACAAAGTGCCTTGTCATCACGTGGAAATTTATAGCAGCCAAATACTCTAAACGGATGTCAAAATGGAAGACTCAGAGAAAACTTCACACGACCATGGGGGAGAGAGAGACACGCAAACTCCAAATATACAGAAGGTGTCAGGGTCGGGATCGAACCCTGGAGCTCCTGTATACCAGGCGAGGGAGTTAACATCTTGCACGGCCCAAGACGTCTCCTGCTGCATGGTGTGCACGTTTCCCTTGGCCGAGCAAACATCGTGACTGTGCAGGCTCGGTCGGACAGCTTTACCATGCACGCTGTAGGTACGTACCTTGAACTTCTTTCGCACCGTACATAGCCAACCGTGTTAATCGGAGGTGCAATTAGCATGGTTGCTACGCTGTTGCTGGAATGGAGTAACCAGCCCCCAACGGGGACAAGCAACTGTCGCTGTGTGAAGCTGAAAGCGTCTCTCTTTAAGAGATGTTTGATCGGTTTCCCAGAATGTCTGTTGCTCTTGGGGCGAGCTTTGTGGATTTGACACGGACTGCGAGGAGACTTTGCTCTCTGCCAGCATGTCGTTCTGTTCCTGCCCGGAGACAAGCTTCCAAAGTTACACCCTGACGTTATTATTATTCTTGTTATTTTCGGGGTGGAGAGATTAGCATAGTGCACTATGAAGCTGGAGGCCTGAGTTCAATTCCCAGCCATGGTTAACATCTTAAACTATTAAATTATAAACTAAACTTTTTATTTTTCCACGTAAGGCACACTGAGCTACGTAGCTCTTTTTCTGAAGCGACCTGGCCACAACGAAATGGTTCATCACGTGGACATTTATCGCGGCCAAATACAGCACTCTAAATGCGTGACGTCAATTCTAAATACAGAGGGAAAAACCAGAGGACCCGGAAAAAAAATCCACCCGACCACGGGGAGAATGCGCAAATTCCAAAAATACAACAGGCGTCCGGGTTGGGGTCGAACCCATGACCTCCTGTATACCAGTGGAGGTAGTTAACATCTCATCACCATCTATGGGCACAGTGACATCTGAATAGGTCCTAGGTCCACCCCCCTCTACCAACCGGCACTGACCCCACGTGGTGAAGTATGGTCAAACAACTGACACAGTCGTGTGGAGGCCTTCATCCATCAGTGCATTCATAAAAGGGATATATTCATTGTAATGTTAATAACCGAGTATATACAGCTGCAAAACAGACTCCACATCAACACACGGTGAGGCAGCTGCACTGAGCTCCTATGTGTATTTAAAAGCATTACTCTCGTTCGAAACGTGGAAGACGGCTTGAATTGAGATCCACCCCCATCCTCATCAAGATATCCAACAAGCTGCCGAGCCAAGCCATTAAGCGAGGCTGTTTTCAATGCTACTTAAAACCACACCGGATTAGGTCATTTTATTTACGCTCAGCGATTCGGTGACACATTTGTGACCGCATTTGGCACGAACAATTACCGACCGCTGTTGGGCCATGGGGCTTATCAGCCGATACAACGGTCACCAAACACCTTGCCAGGCACAAATCTCAAATAACGGCTATCGATTTACAATCATGCGTTGCTCCAGATTTGTCTGGGCGTAAACATATTTAAAACACGTGGAGCTAATATGCCTGACGCTGCCCGTTTAACTTATCACTGCGAAAACACTCTGCTGCCTCTCTTATCTGGAAGGCAAGTAGTGCTGACATTTCCCCAGCGCTGACCACAGGGATTCCAAAACTGCACACGCTTCCTGAGCCGTGCACGGTGCTGATAAAGTGTGCCCTGTACAGCACTCAAACACACACACACACCCTCACAACACTTGCGCAAACACACGCTTGCACGCTACTATGCAGTGCGTATTTGTGTTGCGTAGCCCGAGATATTTCGATAACGGAACAAACTCTTCCAGTGTAATACGTTCCTGTATAATTTCAACAAATATGATTCTTTGCCATTCGGTACCAACTTCACGGAGCTAAAAACGGCACCGGCTCAGTCGGCTGAATGTCCCCCCCAGCAGCCGGTGAACTCAGGACTGAGTCACTTTGCTGGGAGTCCTTGACGAGTGGATCTTACTCCACTCGCAGGATGAACAGCGCTTACTGGTTTAGCTTTGACAGGGAAACTAACAATCACAAATTCATGTTATGCTCGGGAGAGAGATGCCAATATTGAGGCCTGTGTGCTGTCAGAGGGCTTCAGGAGAGGGTTTGCGTAGTTTTGCTGTTCCTCCTCCATTGTCGGAGCACAGACTACGGTGGTTCACCAAGTGGACTTCAAGTTATAGGGCGTTTAAATGAAATTGTATCTCAATTGTGTCTACAGCAGCCTGGCGATTACTTGCTCTTCAAATAAAGGCCCGTGGGTCACTGGCGGCCCCCGACAATACACAGATAGTGACCCACCCCCCCCATCATCATCATCGTGCTGCTGTCAAACCCCAATGGTTTTAAATGTGTGGCTGCCCTTGCACTGATGATGAATTATCGGCAAAAGTGGCCCCCTCTGAAAATGAGTGAAGAACACCGCATCAAAGAGTCTCCAATGACTGCTGAACTAGGAAGGAAACATGACGACGCGGGTTCACAGTTCCACCTTGATCAGCGGGGACGAATCAGTGGCACACGTGCCGATTTTTGGGCTGTGCGGTCGCTCTTCCGACAAAACAAGAGTTGCATTCTGGGTATCCTAGACAGTGCGATGGCCTCGACATGCGAGTCCACGTCACCGTCGTCGTTATCATTGTCGTCGTTATTATCATCATCGTCGTTATCCTCATTGTCGTCGTCATCGTCGTCGTCACACGAACCATATGCTCAACTCCCACCCCACGGGTTACATTTTACGGCACAGTTTTACAATGCTGTTAAAACACAATGGCCCTGTTATTATGGTTGGGAAAAGGCAACTCTTGCTACCGCGAAAGCCAAACACGGGGGGGGTGTAAGCGGTGCAAAACCCGATAATTGGTTCTTTACCCTTCTATCTGGCAACAAAACTGACACCTTTTTTACAAGGAGTCATGTTTGCATAGACCGCAATACCTGCAGTCATAATACAAACAAAAGAACATAACTCTGATAATGTGCACTGTCCTTAAAGTTGATTGATCCACACCCGAGACAGCTTTCCTTAGAGCCTAGTCTCATATGGGTTGGACCAGATGACGCCAAAAGGCGCATTATGACTGCAGGTATTGCGGTCTATGCAAACATGACTCCTTGTAAAAAAGGTGTCAGTTTTGTTGCCAGATAGAAGGGTAAAGAACCAATTATCATATTTTTACTGGCAAATGAGGTTCCCATAGTGGTGCAAAACCCGTCGGCACTCCAACACACAGCGCACACACAGCGCACACACGCGCACGTACGGCAGTGGCTCAATGTACGTACGTTGAACTTCTTTTCGCACCGTACGTAGCCAACCATGATAATCGGGGCTACACAAGAGCTGGGTGATTCCCGTGACGATTCCTGCATGAATCACAATTTCTCTGTGGGCGATTCCCACATTAAAAATCGACTTTCATGTGAATAGGAACCGAACCGGGATTTGTACAAGAAAATTGGATTCCACCGAGAACCTGTTGTGAATTGAGCTTAACAAAAAGCATTCATGATTCTAGATGGCCAGAAAAGCAATTCTGGCCGATCCCAGGCATTGTATTTATGTACAACTTCTTTTGAGTCGTACGTAGCCAACCGTGCTAATCTGAGGAGCGGGGAAAGGACAACAAACTAAACACAAAACGCAGTTTAATAGAGCGACAGAGTGGAAGAGCTAAAGCCTTTCGCTTCTCACGCAAGCGAATAAACGACAGCCTACTGAGATTTATTCTCGGTGATAGGAACACCAGCAGGGTTTTGGCTGCGCTTACAGCGATGCTGCAACAGAACACAGCCCTCTCCCCGCGAATGCACTGGCAGCCCTCAATAACAAGGACATTGTTTGTTCTCATCCGGGAGAGATTTAGTTTCTACACGGTGGTTGTGCCATGGGGCGAGACCTCGAGGTCGAGGCGCGCGACCGGGGTCGTGAGTTTTAACTCGGCACAGAAACATTACCAAGTGGCACCGCTGGCACTGTGACACCACTGACTTTGAAGGATTCATCACAATCAGAATATTTATTTATACTGCAGGAGGAGGAATCCGATGAGCTACAGAGCTCTTGTTCACAGATGTCCAGTAGGGGCACGGGGTAAGAACGCTACAACAACAAACAGTACATCCATAATAGAGGTGTTTGGGTTAGATCGCGAAAAGGCCTATATTATGGATAATATTGGTCGCAAAAGCCTACGTGTTAAACAAACAGAACATCATCATCAAGTTCATTCATTTATATCAACTGGGTTCTCACGTGCGTGATCAAATGAAAATATTGTGAGCGTGTGAACCCGGTTTAACTTGAATAAACAATTAATCGTTACAAGCCGAGGATATGCTCTTTGCCAACTCGGTGCCCACACCCAAATTCCCTGAGTCTTGGTGTGTGCCTGCTACTGTGTACCTCGTTCGCAACTAAATATTTACCTATGACTACAAAGTGAATAACTGTGAACAGACTGGAACTCACATGAACGTCCAGAAAAAAACACCTCGTTCGAGACCCAAACATCGCACGTGACTTTGACATTCCTCCCCCTCAAAGACACCGGTGGTACCCCGGGCAACCACACTAGAACACCAACAGGCCGATGCACCGCACCTCCTTCATGAATGGACAACGAATGGCAGAGGCCACAGTAGCGCGATTGTAGCCTTGCAACCGAACCAAGGGACTGTGCTCCTTCCACGGAAGAGGAATCGCAAATGACACAAACTCTCTCCTGAGGTCCTCTCAATCGCGTGTGTGTGTGGAACTTCCTTCCCACCGTACGAAGTCGACCGTGCTAATCAGGGGTGCGAGCAGACGTCTACATTGGCATGTAGCTCCCGAACACACTGCCATGCTGAAGAAGAGAACTGGAAAGTCTCTTTACTTGCTGAATTCCTACTCTGGCCAGACTACCTTTGGGCTGGATTCCTTGAATTCGTCAGCCACTGCTGAACTACACCAGGAAACAGTACCCTCTTGTAAAGGACAACAAACTAAACACAGAACTTCTTGATATTAAGAATAGGTTTTACCCTTTTTGACAATAAAACAAGTGTTAAGATGTTCAAACACCACATGGGTACCTTTTGCAAGGCATCAAGTCTGCATTATCCACACGTACTTGTGGCAAAACATGCAAACTAACACCCTCCGATAGATATAATGTATGCATTATGTTTGAAATCTATTCTTATTTTTCGTCATTTTTTATAGTAGCAAAGAGGTCCCATAGATAGACTTGCATTTTGTTGCATCGAATATCGTGCATCAGATGGAGGTGGATGAGTGGCTCCTGTATCTAATAATGCCGATGCTGCAAACCAATTGCTGCATCGCAGTATCCTGAGGCAAACTAAAGTTGTATTATTATATTAAAGTAGCCAATGTTATAAACTATTTAAACTATAAACTATTTTTTATTTTACCAGGTAAGGGCCACTGAGCTATGTAGCTCTTTTTCAGAAGCGACCTGGCCACAAATGATAGCTCAACGGAGTGGCTTATCACGTGGAAATGTATAAAAACAAAATCCTCTAAACGCGTGATGTTGATTCTAAATGTGGAGGGATAAACCGGAGAACCCGGAGAAAAATCCATGCCAACACGGGGAGAAAGACATGCAAACTCCAAATATATGAGGCGTCAGGATTGGGATCGAATCCACGACCTCCTGTATACCAGGCGAGGTAATTAACATCTCCTAGCCACCGTGGTGCCCCTGCATTCAGTTCCGTGTTCTTCACCAGCATCAAACAAGTTCGGTAAACTATGCAGATTTCTCAACTTTCGGGTATCTGCTCAAACAGCCACGCCGGGCATTAACCAGAAAACCCGGTCTTTCAAATTCAGCAATTTAGCGGTGAGGTGAAGACTCGATTACATACGGACCCGCCCATACTGGACATCTGTGAAAAAGAGTTTCGCAACTTATCGGTATTCCTCCTCCAGTCTAAATACAGATTCTGATACCTCCACCCCACAGCTGCCATTTAGCAACAACAACAACAAAACCGGTATTTGTTTTGAACGCGTATGAATCATTCCATTCAGGTGCTGTCTTTCATCTCACGCTGGGCTTCTGAATTACGAGTCTGCAGGCCCTTTACAGTCTGGGGGTATCATTAATGCCACGATGGCGAGATGTTAACTATCTCGCCTGGTATACAGGAGGTCGTGGGTTCGATCCCGACCCTGACGCCTGCTATATATTTGGAGTTTCCATGTTCTCCCCGTGGTTGCGTGGATTTTTCCCTGGGTCCTCCGGTTTTTCCCTCCACATTTAGAAGCATGCGTTTAGGGTATTTGGCTGCTATAAATTGCCACGTGATGAGCCACTTCGTTGAGCTATGACTTGTGGCCATGTCGCTTCTGAAAAAGAGCGATATAACTCTGTGGGCCTTACCTGGTAAAATCTAAATTGTTTAGTTTTCGTTCATAGCTTAGTTTAATTGGCTTGTGACCGGTTAAGAGACATCTGAAATGGGGTCCGAAAAATTGTCAATGGGTTTATTATTAAGGCAGCAGAGGGTCCCCCCCATTGAATGCGCACATCCGGCTGGATTCAACCGGTGTGACAGTCGTGAATGGAATCTCTCACGAATGTGGCTAACCCTCCACAACAACACTGGACTGTTTTAAAACTTTACTCCAACTTCTTGTCAGTATTGGGGAAAATAAAGCAGGAGGATTCCCCTCTTGCCATATATGTCACTTTCTAAAGTGCGTGACCACGGGGAAAGAAACGTTCATGAACGTTTGACAATACCTGTGCCACTCGCAAAGCGATGAAGACGCTAACGCGGCATTGCGAGTGAGCCACCGCAGACACGGAGCGGCACCAGGTCAGCTCACAAACGCCTCGAGACCAACCGCGGCCACCTGCGCACCACCGGCCGTGACTGAACCAACAGGGTTCCTTGCTCACCCCGTGTGCAACGCATCGTCCTTGTTAAGGGACGGGGAAAATATCACTCGGTCGCCCATTTACGCTGTTTGGAAACAGTTCTCCGTAATTGACATCTATTCCTGGCCAAAACGCAGCTTGGGTTTAGCGTCACGGGGCTCATGGAATGAGCAACAGGGGATGCGTGGCTGGGCATGGCTATTTGATTTCCTGGCCCGTGAATAGTGTCCTTGCCAAAGTTCACAGTCTGCACTGGTGAAAAAGAGCTTCATAGCTCATCGGATTTCTCCAGTGTAAATAAAGATTCTGATAGTGATTCTGAAAATGTATGGGAACCACAGAGAAACTTTGCCACTCAACTTTGTTCCGAGAAACCTGGTTTCAGGGCCTGGTGTTTGGACAATGCAGGAAGATTCCGGAAGGAATTCTGGAAGAGATATCTGTAGGTGTTTATTGCGACACAGCTTTGCAGTCAAATACGCACCACTGTGCCCGCACGCTTTTGTTTTAATCGATTTAGAAAGGGAAATGTTTATAACGATTAAGATTCACAACAGAGAAGATGAGAGAGAAAAGGCTGGTGTGGTTCGGTCATGTTGAGAGGAAACAGGAACATTACGTGAGTCAGAAGGTGCAAGTAATGCAAGTGGAAGGTAAGAGATCAAGAGGGGGGGGGGGGGCGATGTGGCGTGATCGGACATGGTGGCCCGAGGAGCGGAAAGAGAGATGGCGCAGGACAGGGCAGCGTGGAGAAGGTTGGCAAGGGCAGCAGATGCCACGTGAGTGGGACAAACGCGTGGAAGAAGTCACAACAGTGCACTCCATCACGGAACTTAAAACCCCCTGCACTGTGTATGGAGTTGGATCATGGTGACTAGGGTTCAAGTGAAGCTGCAACACGCAGCTGCAATGGAACGTTTCTCCATCAGCAATGTCCGAGAATCCTTGGGGATGTGACCTTTCCGTGCCGGACACACCCCCTGTGCAAATGCAAATGCAGGTCCATAGCCTGAGCCTCTCCCTGCCACTCAGTCCCCTCTACCCATTCCTTCTCCACAAGCCAAACCACCCCCCCACCCCTTAGGCTACCCATCACAGCCGGGCAACCGACCTGGGAAGAGGTCATCATCATGATTATCCCTGCTGGGCAGGAACCTACCTGAGATATGGACAAGCGAGGCACGACACCGAGACAAACTTTTCTGCTTGAGAGAGCTGAGTGATGTCACCAGGTAGACGCCTCGTTTTCACGGTGACATGTATGTAGTCTATGTGGAACTTCTTTAGCCCGTATTTAGCCAACCGTGCTAATCGGAGTGTACAGGGGAAGGACGACTGACTAAACACAAAAAGCAGTTCGAAGATGATTTAAACGTGCATACCTCCAGTGGCTTCCTAATATCATAAGGAAGAGCACTCCAGACGGCCGCAGAAGCGCATCTGAAAGCAGGCAATGAGGTGACCATCTTTGTTTGACGGTTAGCCAAAAGCCGCTGCTGCTGCGAGGATGACGGGAGTTTGCGTTATGATGGTTTATGCTCCTTGACGCGATCAGCAACGAGGTGATTGCGGTTCATGTGGCAAGCGCTTTGACGTGGCGACTGGCGGAGGCCGCTGCTGCCGGGTAGCGCTGAAACATAAAACTAAAACTACACTCACAAATAAAGATCAAATCTAAGCGAAATAGAAAGCTGATAATAACAATATCAATCACTCTCGAAATTCCAATAAAATGAAGTATGATAAAAGCAAATCATAATAATTGCAGGGTAAACCAATCAGATAACAGAATTGGTTTTAAAATATTTAGTGACAGGGAAAGCCTGCAGTACAAATAGGTGAGTTTTAAGACAGGGATTTACAAAGTGACACAGACTCGGAATCCCTAATGGGCCGAGGAAGGGGATTCCACAATCGCAGACATTTACACGGCGAGGGCAAAACATCTCCCGAGTACAACCGCTGATCACTGCCGACTACAAAGTGGTACCCCGTTTAACAAAGTGCGAAAATACGATGGGCTGAGTTCACGAGACCCTTACCCGAGCATCCGAGCTGACGTTGAAGGAGGCTATCGAGAGATATATGGGCACACAGTGGCATCTGCCGGTTGAAAAAAAACCCAACAACATAAACACCGCAATTTACTTCCATAACGTGTTGTCAAAACACCAGAGTGGTCACCCAAGACATTTAACAGCTCCATAACAAACTACAAAGAGCGCAGTCGAATTTCAGCGAGTGGAAATTAAATATGAAAGTGGAAACTAAACTGAGATGGCTTACAGCACGTGCATACATAAAAAATACACTGATAGAATACAACATACATACATCCATAAACATGACAAAATAATAAAGAGATTCCCACAAACATATACAAGTATAACCACAGGCAACTAAGTATCTCTATCTTTCATGTATAGCTCTGCTCATTGCTCCCTCTCTTTTGCACCTCTGACAATTGGCTTGTCTCCTACTAAGGTGGCTCTGAACACTGCTATGAAGGACCTTCACTTCCATGGCAGTGGCTCATTTTTCCTCCGCTGCCTCCCCGTGGCTCCCTCGCGGTCTAAAGTCCCCTCTTCCTTCTCGCCTTCGGCTCAAGACCGATTGGGTTAGATCTCTCCCCTCCACGGTACCCTGCTGATACACGCACGGTGTGTGTGTCTTTGTCGTAGTTTCACCCTGATAGAAGCTGCCTTCTTTCACTGCATGTTCTGCCCGTGGTCGCGTGCATTTTCTCCAGGTCCTCTCTCCACATTTATAAACATGCGTTCAGATTATTTGGCTGCTTTAAATTTCCACGTGATAAGCCACTTCGTTCAGGAATCATGGTGTAGCCTGGTTGCTTCTGAAAAACATCTATATAGCTCAGTGGGCCTTACCTAATAGTAAAAAGTAGACTTACAGTGAATTACTTCATCTTAACCCCTCTATTTAAGACAGAAATCGCTTGATGAAGCTGGTTGTAATTACCAGCGAAACGTCGTACTCGAATTGTAAATGTTGTGGGTTTACTCTCCAACACACAGGTGCGATGAATTAGTAACTAATTGGCGCGTTTTGTTTACGTTACAAATCTTATTGGCTGTGTCGGGTGGTGGAAGGTTACGACACATTTATACTTACGCGATCTAACCCAAAACATTGTATTAATAATATTGGCCGCGAAAGCCTACGTGTTAATATGTATTTTTGTTGTTTCAATCTATACTCCAAACCTCTTACTTCCATGAGCAATGCCCTGCCAACTTATGAACGCAGAGATGTTTTTAGCCTGATAATACGCTCCCCATGAAAGTAAAGTTGCAGTGCACTATACACGTACGGTTCCAAAGATTGCCAAAAACAAATGTTTCACTGTCATCCCACTTTCCAAGGTGTTCACTATTCAAGCCCACCCCACCCCCTGCCTTGCTTTTTAAATGTAGGTGTTAATTTCAGTGCAGTTTGGAGCCCATTTTGAAGACCTTCAACAACAAGCCTTTGACAGTCATCTTTCGCAGTCCACTCGCCACCGCCTCAACCACAACGAACGCCTCCCTCCCTCCCTACGGGCGGACTTTGCCCGTGAAATTCCACAGACCAGCCCCTTGACCTCGCGTGCCCTGCAATGCACCCCGGCACATCTAGGCTCACTCGGCCTTGCATGACCCGGACTCATTCGTGTCATGCACCGAGCGCAATCGCTCGCTGACATCGGTGACCTCGCCTAAGGTGATGGATGGACAATTTGTACTTGACGTGGAAACATAAAAAAAGATGCATGTAGGAATTACAATGATTAAGCCCTGCATCTTAAGTGTTCCTTTAACGAGTGCGCGACGGAATTTCAAATTCAGTGACTTCCTGCTCAACAGCGTGGGAGGCACTCAGGGCCTGAGCCATCCATGGGGGTTCACGTCCTCATGCTGGGGCCCAGTCTGCCCAATCTATGATGGTTGGCTTCACGATGTCCAAGTCACAAATTCATTCATTTTCTTGTCAGTTTAACACGTAGGTTTTCCCGGACAATATTATCCACAATAAAGATGGTTTTGGGTTAGATCGCATAAATATAAACGACGCATTTATATTTACGCAATTTAACCCAAATAACCTTTATTATGGAGTTTCCTTGTCGCCTTTGGCAGTGGCTGCCCCCTCTCAAGCGCACAGATGCCAACGACAATGTCGGCTGGTGGCCACGACAAAAAAACTTCCTTCCTTCCTGAAACACAATGAGCACTCCCCAACGTAAGCGGGGCGCCTCTCGACAGAGCACGCCACCGCCATCCTCCTCCCCATGGCACCGGCCGATAGCCCGAACGCAGCGGAGGGATTTAGTGCCGCTTAACAACGGCACTCAGTTGCTGACGACATCACAAGGCACCAAGCAGCACTGGCGCAACCCACAGCAGTCGAGCTCTCACGTCAATACCACAATCTCGCTGCCACTATGCACTCATAGTATGCTGCCAATGCCGCCGATGAGGATAATGTTGATGCTAATGGTGATGCTAATGGTGACTGCTGATGATGTCGACCATCGCGCTGATATTGCTGCTGTGAACCATCATAATGACGTCTTAAACCCATACAAATATAATACTGAGCCCACACCGATGTTACTCATGCCCATGCTGATCTCTGTCATGATGTCAATAGCACTGCAGTACGTATTCTGCTGGTCATAATACTGCGTCTCAGGTTGAAGACATTTGTACTGCTGATGATGATGACGCCGGTAATATTGATTCTAATATGTTGTTGACAGTGGCTTTAAATATCATTGAATCTGACAGGACTGCTGCCAATGACCGCTGGTATACTCTTGTTGGCAATGCTGTGGTGCTGATGATCCGATGAAGAACCAAGCTGACAATGACGATGGTGATGCTCGCTGATAAATCAGTCGAGCTGCTGGAAAAACGACGATCTTCACGCCGTGCCCCTGTTATACAATTGGCACTGATGGACAATTAAAACTAAATCAAACAAAACTTTTATTTTACCAGGTAAGGCCCACTGAGTTAGTAGTCGTCGGGGCTATGACTACAACTCACGAGCTATAAATGTGGACAATTATAGCAGCCGCATTCTCCAAACACATGTCGATTCTAAATGTGGAGGGAAAAACCGGACCCGGATAAAAATCCACACGACCACGGGGAGAGAAAGAGAGAGGCAACACGCAAACTCCAAATCTAGAGCAGCAAGCGTCAGGGTCGGGATCGAACCCACTACCTCCTTCATACCAGGCGAGGTAGTTAACATTCCCTAGCCACCGTGATGATGATGATGATGAGAGAGAGAGACGCAAATTCTAAATATACAGCAGGCGTGAGGATCGGGATCGAAACCACGACCTCCTGACCACCAGGCGAGGGAGTTAACATCTCCTGGCCACCGTGGCGCCCGAATTGATAACCAGCCGACAGCATGCCTGCGGTCGCATTACTCAAACCATGGACCGCATGTGTATGCATGTATAGTGTGTATGCATGCATAGTGTGTATGCATGTATAGTGTGTATGCATGCATAGTGTGTGTGTATGTACAGTGTGTGTGTATGTACAGTGTGTGAACTTCTTTCGCACCGTGCGTAGCCAACCGTGTGAATGGGAGGTGCCCGCGTCTCTCAGCCGCAGACGTTTCCAGAGATTCACCGACGGGACTGCTCCCACTACGACTACTAACGACATCCTCCACCGGCTCAGCCGAAACAACAAGAACAACAAGAAGCTATGAGAATGTTTTACCCTTTCTGGCAATAAAACGGGTGTTAAGATGTTAAAATACCAAACTGAAACCGTTTGCAAGGAATCCTGTCTGCATTACCCACACATTTGCGGTGAACGTGCAAACAAAAACATGCTCTGGTGGTATAAGATGGTCCCCACCAGAGACAGCTTTCTTTAGAGCCGAGTCTCAAGCAGTGTTAGACCAGAGGACAACGCCGAAAGGCGAACAGCACAGAGACAACGCAGCTACTTGGGTGCGCAGGTGGTGCAACTGCGCCGCTGCTCACCCAGGGTCTTGACGGCGATCTGGCGGGTGAGCGCCGGCGGGATGAAGATGCACACGAGGTCCACCAGATGGTGGAGCAGCACGTCGTCCATGCTGCTGCTGGAGAAGGGGATTCGCATCTCGGCCGCCAGCTGCTCGGCCTCGTCGCGCGTGCGGCCCCACAGCGCCTCCACGCTGAAGCCCTCGGCGCGCAGAAGCGGCACGAGCACGCGGGCCGTGAGCCCCGTGCCGAACACCCCCACGCCGGGCAGCATGACGACTGCCCTCGCTTCTCTCGGCAAGGCGACGTCTCACGCGGGGCGACTTCTCACGAGGAAGCGCCCAGCCATGAGCAGGGGCTCACTTCTCCAGCTCGCCCCCTTCGGCTTGGGACCGCCACCAGGCGCTCGCTCGCTCGCGGCTCGCCGCTGCTCAACTCCCAATCTCCGCCAGGCCGCGTCTGCCCTCGGCTCCGTCTACCCCGTGGCCGCGTCTCCTCTCTCGCCACTCCCGCGGTGCCTCCCCGTTCCCCTCGGCCACGCACTGCGACCCCGACACCACCACAGCAGCAGCAGCAGGCGGCCGACTCCCTCACCACCCCCGTGTTAGTCTGTCGGCCTTCGGGCGGCTCGGCGCTGCTCTAACGAGCGACAGCTGCCCCGCACGGCGGGGCCGCTAGCCGAGCGGCGTCACCCCCGTGCCTCGCCGCCTCCGCGCTAGGCCTCGGCTGCAAGTTCATGTCGCGCTGCTGCTGCAGGGATAAACCCCCCCATGAAAGCCCCAGCAGCCGAGCAAAACACTCCCCGAGTCCTGGAGCCAACACGCGGGGCAGCAGCAGTAAAAGCAGCTGTAGAAGCAGCAGTAGAAGCGGCAGTAAGAGCAGCGACCTCCTCCCCTGCTGCCCGTGTCCAGGTGCGCGCGTCCAGCAGCAGCGCCGCGCTCCTCCCCCCACCCCACCCCCACCCCACCCCCACCACACCCCCACCACGCTCGGGCCAACGCGCGCGTCCATTGGTCACTGGGGTGGGGGGGGCGGAGCCGTCCCGCGGCTGCTGCCAATCAGAGGCGCGAGAGCAGAGACGAGCGCGCGCCACCGGCCGAGGGGCGGGGCCACAAGAAGGCGGCTCTGCCAATCGCAAGGCGAGGATCACTGTCTACAGTTGCATCATTGAATTCGTGTTAAGTCGCTCAAATAGCCACGAGATTGAGTCAGTCTGTAAGTAGTCACACAGGTTCCTCGGGCATGACCAACACCTACTAATGTTAACTCCATAATATATTTTTTAACACGTAGGCTTTCGCGACCCATGTTATTCATAGTAAAATTTATTTTGGGTTAGATCGCGTAAATATAAATTAAGCCAAGAATGTCTGTGCCGCCCGTGACGTCACTCCACGTCGACCAGCCCCCCTCATTAATAATCATGAACAGGTTACGTTCTATTTTGATTTAAAGCTTTCGTGACTGCAGGGATTCATATTCTTGGTTCTTTCGGTAAAGTCACGTAGAAGGGAAATAATAAAAGAATAATTCAATTTAATGCTTATTTTTATTAAAAATATATAAATTTTATTTTTATCATTTTACTATTTTCCTTCTACGTGACTTAACCGAAAGAACCACGAATAGGTTGTTACGTTCTCCAAATGGACCCCCCCTCATTAATAATCATGATCGGGTGACGTCACTCCGCATGGAGAACCCCCCCCTCATTAATAATCATGAGCAGGTGACGTCACTCCACATCGAACAGCCCCCCTTATTAATAATCATTATAAGATTACGTCCTCCAAGTAGACAACCCTGCATTCATATTAATTAGCGGGTGACGTCACTCCACATGGGGGGCCGAGGCGCCTCCTCCCCCCTCCTCGGCGTCAACTCACATCCCTCACTACAAAGGCAGAACCCTCACGTCACGTGATCTCCGTAACACTATTGAGACATCAAAGTAATAAGGACGTCATGATGAACAAAGGATTTTAATCTTAAAATGAAATAGGTCTGTGTCACCGCGCCCTCACCAATTGCCCGCGAGTGGATGCAATGAATATATCACGTCGCGCTCTGCTTTTCGCTTGCAAGTTTCAGATTTACTGCAATACACCCGTCCTTGGACGGGCAAAAGGCGAGTTAGTAAGTGTTGTTGGTTTACTCGCCAACACACCGGTGTGTTGAAGTCGTACCTAATTGGCACTTTCTGTTCACGTGACAAATCTTACTGGTTGGCTGTCAGGTTGTGGCGGGTTAATGACACATTTAGACTTAAATTTTGACATCTTGACTTAAAGCTTTCGTGACTGCAGGAATTCATATTCTTTGAGTTTTTCGGTAAAGTCACGTAGATAGAAAAAATAATAATAAATAATACAAATATCACGAAGTCATATGACTTAAGTCATAATGGGCTGTGATGTTCCCAGCTTACCACCTTCCCATGTTAGTTGTTATTTTCAGCTCTCTGATTTTTTACATTAACAGATAAAATTTCTCACGAACATAGCTACCTCGCACCATCCTCGAGGCTGCTGCTTCACGATCTCCCATTAACATGCTATTCTCTCACATTAACACGCTAATCTCTCACATGAACATGCTAATCTCTCACATGAACATGCTAATCTCTCACATTAACATGCTAATCTCTCACATTAACATGCTAATATCTCACATTAACATGCTCATCTCTCACATTAACATACTCATCTCTCACATTAACATGCTCATCTCTCACATTAACATGCGAATCTCTCACATTAACATGCTAATCTCACATTAACATGCTCATCTCTCACATTAACATGCTCATCTTTCACATTAACGTAGCCACCTTGGCGCACTCGCCGTGAAGGAGTCTCGGCGATTTTGCATTGACATGCTAATTTCTGCCTGGTAGCCCTGTGATTGGTGGAAAGCCCAACACCGCCACCGCCATGGTCGCTGCCCACCACTTGCATTGGCATTGGCTGCTGACATTTGGGCTACGCCCATTTCAAACCTTTCTTAGCAGTCGTCTTTAGAAGCCAACCCCACTTTTCCTGATGACGACCTCTTGTGTTGCGATCGAAACGTTGTGATATTTTTATTATTTTTTATTATTCTTTCTATCTACGTGACTTTACCGAAAGACTCAAAGAACCTATCTTACGCGCTCTAACCAAAAATAACTTTATTATGACTCAATAATACATGCTCTTGATGCCCGCATTAGTGAAATTTAGACTTGTGAGATTGCAATAACAATTTCAATGTCTTCTTGGTTCTTTCGGTAAAGTCACGTAGAATTAAAATAATAAAATAATAAAAATAAAACATAATATAATATTATAATAAAATAACATAATATAATAACATAATATAATAAAATAATATAATATTAAAATAACATAATATAATAATATAATATTTTATTATGTTTTATTT
Organism: Lampetra planeri; assembly: GCF_965212315.1. Lineage (NCBI taxonomy): Eukaryota > Metazoa > Chordata > Hyperoartia > Petromyzontiformes > Petromyzontidae > Lampetra > Lampetra planeri. The sequence goes on along the minus strand of NC_136148.1, from coordinate 8,896,965 downwards.
TTACTATTTTATTATTTCAATTCTACGTGACTTTACCGAAAGAACCAAGAAGATGAATCCCTGCAGTCACGAAAGCTTTAAATCGAAATTTCAATGTCATGAAACGCCAGGGAATTTGATCAGTTTGGACCATGTGTAGAGGTGTTATGGGAGGGCAAACAAACACACTGGGCGTGGTTATGCCCATACGCCAAGAGATGCTTACATCGACGTCCGCACCGTTGAGCCTGGGGGGCTAACACGGCGCTGGGATCCCCCGCGGCCCCACCCCTCAGGGGGGAGTGGCTATATAAGGCAGTGAGCCGGAGGGCTCGGGGTTCAGTGTTCAGCTTTAACCAGCAAAGCAAGAAGACCGGCTAGATAGGCCCTGGGACTCCCCTGGATCGCTGTCCTTCTCAGGACCGACCAGGGCAAGACAGTGGCGTGGCCCCGAGAGCCCAGAGCCGATGTTCTTGTAAGAGCCGGTCTGGGGACTCAGGGTGCCGTAATCCCAGCTTAACCAGAGCTGGGTCAGCTAGCCTCCCCTAGCCCTGTAGTGGAGGACCTAGGAGTAGGCTAGCCGTGACAGAGATTGTGTGATCTCCCTGTTAGACGGGTGAAGGGGCCGATACCCCTTCGAGTGTTGTATATCTCGGCCTGTAATATACACTGTGGTTAATAAATAAGTCTGCCTCCGACTACGTCGTCCAAGTCTCCTGGAACCTACTACACATGGAACATCGAATCGCGCGATCATTCGTCTGAGTGCGCCTCGTGTTGTGGCTGTGGGAAAAGAAAAACGCTCCTCGAAGACACCGGCGGAAACCATCAACTGCATCAGAACATGGACAGGGCGATGTGCGTACATCTCCTTCATGAATGGAAAAGCCAAGCCACAGGAGTGCGACTGTAGCCATGCAACCCAAACAATGCACCGTACAGTCAACCACTGTAGAGTCTGTGCTCCTTCAACGGAGGAGGAACAGCAAAACGACACGGACTCTGTACTGAATCCCTCTCGTCGACATTGGCAACTAGCTCCTGAACATCTCACTGCCATACGCAGGACTAGAATAGAATACATGTTCAAGATTCCGGGGCGCGAATCATTCTACGAATTTATCGTGTTTCCTTTTTACGCAAATTTTTGTTTAGTTTCCCATTTCTATGCATCTCGGTTGTACAATTTTCATTTCACGAGCCAAATGGAACATTTCATTTGCAGACTCTACTTTTCATGAATGTAAGCGAGGTATTGTTGTTACGCAACACAGAAGCCCTCTCGTCGTGGCCAGCAGACCTCGGCATTGGCACGTAGCTCAGGAAGATATTTCTGCTGTCATCATACGCAAAAATAGAAAAGTGAGACAGTTATACTTCAGTTGCTTTGGCGATACAAACTACTGCGTTTGTATGCAGTAGCATAATTTATAACAACTGCATCACACAGCACTGTTCAATTCGCAAACACGGAGATGCATAGCCTAAGATGGTTTCAGGCAATTCATGAGCATTTACACGCGTGGGGCAAAGCCGGGGTGCTCGGAGAAACCCCGCACGTGCGAGGGGGCAGCACTATATCCCATACAAATAGGACAGATGATGTTAGTCCACATTTTGCCGTACCGGCTTTTCCCGGTGAATCATGTGTAGTGACTGTGCTTGTCACTGTATGGTGCCGGGGTTTACGAAGCCACGGCGGGTAATGTGTTGTCATTATGGGCAGCCCGAGTTACGGGATGTAGTACCACCAGCCCTAGTGGGGCTTGGGTGAGCGCTGGTCAGCGCGGAGGCACCGTGCGGCGCGGGCTCCCGGTGAGGGAGCGAGAGGGAGCGTCAACCAGCCAGGGTTACCTTGGGGCACTATACGCTGGTTGACCCGCTGACACGTGACCGGATGATATTGGAGGGGGGCCACCGGTGGACGGGGGCCGGGGGCGGTCACGTGGTACAAAGGAGCTCTCGGGAACCTTCGAGAAGGAGCCCGAGAGACCTGGAAGGTGGTCGGGGCGAAGGGCGGAGCCAGCCCCAACCCGGGGTAATATAACGGGCGCCCCGTAAGGAGCTCGGGGTTCTTCGTGTGCTGGTGTGAAGAAGATCCACGTCGGGGAGAAGAAGCCTCTAGCCACGTGGTCCGGGACCCAGCTCGTGGTCCTTGCCGGGATAGCGAACCGTGTCTAGTACTACCGTAGCGTGGCTAGATGGGCATTCGAGACCCGAGTGTAGAATGTGTTATGTTACGTACCGTTGTGTAAATAAATAGTGTTGCTCCTAAGATAACGTCTGCGACTCAGTTTGACTCACTACACATGGAATGGGCACCTTCTCGACATCCACGGGCAGAAGGGAGTTTCACAACACCGTCTGTGCGGCGATCCACCCACCCACCCTCGCTGCTGCTGCTGCTGCCTCCACAGCGCTGGATCACGGGCAGCAGCCACGTGCAGCATCAGCAGTGTCACCACCGCTGCTCGGCTACTCTGCTCAAACTCGCGAAACGTCACTGCGGTTGTCACAAACAGCGAGATGGGTGTTGGGCCCTTGGCCTCCAATTGTCAAAGACATGAGTTCCCATTTTCGTAATCGTGCAACAATAAAACGTTTGTAATCCACGAACAGCTGGTCACAGAATCATGGACAAAATAATGTATGTTGAACTTCTTTCGCACCGTACGTAACCAACCGTGTTTAATTGTAAGTGCAAATATAGTGAGCGAATAGCATGCAAACCTTGTTAAATCAATTCTAGGTTCAACAATCACCGGTGAACGAGGTGTCACTCTCACACGACCAGCAGAGACGTTTTAATTGGCAGTCTTTTTTTTATTACAATGCCATTCGTGTACACGCAGAGGGTGCAGGGGAGCGACGCACGCACGCACGCACACACACACGCGCGTATTTCTTCAGTCCATGTATTGAAGTGGGGGGGACGACTCCAGCGAACGGTGCAAAAGCAACCGCTTCAGTTAACTCGCAGAACCTATAATGTACAACAGTAATAATAAGAGTAACACGGTTGTATGTTTGTCGTTTTTGATTGTGGAACCAAAACACAAAACCCAAAGCACACGCGGGTTGCCCGTGCGCCAGGCACGCACTACTGCTGTCTGCTGAAATTCACCATGTCAACGTGTTAATTACGCGGTCAAAGTAAATAGGAAATAATACAGGAAAAGTTATAGCATCACTAACACTACACGTCATCCTTGACACCATTTACATTTTTTATTTACGTTTTCATTATTTGTAAATGTTGCTTATGCTTTTATAAATATCCTGCATGTTAAGGTGTTCTTCCAAACTGATAAAATACAAGTCAGCAATTGTTTTACAACTCTTTAAGATTTTAAATGTAATATTTTTTTCATTTTGTTTGATATATTTTTGTATGTATACATAGAAATAAAGTGTGTAGAATTTTGACGATTAAGTGCATATACCATCGGCAGGCAGGATGACTCCGCCGTCTAGAATTGGGGCAATGTTTTGCTGCTCCCGCGCCAAGGGCCGATGGCCGCTGCTTTCCAGGTCTATCGCGTGACACCTCGTCGAAAAGAGGGGGCCACCGATTGTGAATGATTGGCCCCCCCAAAGTGCGATTGTTCTACGGGTGCCTAGACTCTAAAGCCTCTGGGGTACTGGGTCGACCAGCTGCTGGGTGTGATTTGAGGTCCGATTGTTAAATCTGTGCCACATTAAAAAAAACAGACAGAGCGCAACGGACTACCACAGCGAATCAAGAGCGGCGTTTTCAACGTTTACGTTCTACTCAAATAAACGACGAAGTGACATTTTGGAATTTGTGTTTTCAATCGATATTTTTAGGCGCAGTTTTAGTTTTTCTGGACAATATTCATTGAAGGAACGTGCATCGTCGAGCTTATGTTTTGTTTGTATCTTCTAAAAAGTGAGAGGTTACGAGAGCCAGGATTATACAAATGTGCGCCCCGGAAGTTGGTTGTGGAATTCGTGTTCAATTTATTGTCCTTCCTCTGCACCTCCGATTATCACGGTGGACTGCGTGCGGTGCGACAGAAGTTCAACGCACATGTACATTTGTTTGCAAAAAGCCTGAGCCTCGAGTGCCACTGAGAAGGGGAGAGACACCAATGTCACTGCTGAAACACAATCTGCCATTATACCCACACAGGGTGACGCACATGTAACATCGGGATGGGGGAAAAAAACATCCCTTCATAAACTGTATTCTTTCATTGACAACGGTATTGTTTTAGTCGTAAAATGAAATGAAAAATATTGAGGTTTATTTTTTGTAGAAATTTAATCCAAATAGAAAAACACAAAACCTTATGAGTGTTTTTTTACAACAGTGAAATAAATACCTGACCAAGACTTCAAAATGCCGAATTAGGATTGTACGTGGAAAAGATAAACGTCGTGTGATCGATGGCAAATGCGAATAATGAACAAAAGTGAACACTGAAGGACTCCCTGACTTCTGGCTGGTCCCCTGTGAGAAGCCGCTGCGTCGATTTACAAACGAGAGCCAGTAGTTCGCGTGAGCACGCGTGAACACGCGGGCGACACGCGTGAACACGTGGGCGGTTCGCGTGAACACGCGGGCGGCACGCCCTCAACAGCCGGCCCTTCCCACCAGGAGGGCAGCTCCTGTCAACGGTCACTTCAACATCCCGCACACTGACTGCGCAGGTCAACAACCGCGCAGTGAAGAACGTTTGCAACGTGATTGCGAGGGAAGGTGCTGCTGTCCGGAGTGTGGCATTCATTGAACGTGACGAGAGCCGGTACAATTCGCCAATTAAGACTCCTTTTGTCTGTGGTCGATTACTCGGGCCGTCTTAAAAAGAAGGCGGGACATCCCTTACAAGTCCCACCCACGCGACACTGCTGATGGAAGATGACAATGACATTATCAAGCCACGCTCATCACCTCCCGTCCAGCGGCACACCTGGACACGGAGGAGAGTTCCCCCCCACACCCCCAAACTAATTTTGTGTTACCCGATTATCGGGTAGCCGTTCCCATAATCACACGAGAGCGATCTACTACCCACACAATCGGATAGCGCAGCTCTCGAAACGACATCGCCCGATTTCTGATTCAACATTGCTCCGCCAACTGAGCGCCACGGAGGCGAGATGTTAACTCCCTTGCCTGGTATACAAGAGGTCGTGGTTCGACCCCGACGCCTGCTGTATATTTGGGAATTCTTTGCATGTCTCTCTCTCCCCGTGGTCGCGTGTTTTTTTTATCCGGGTCCTCCGGTTTTCCCCTCCACATTTAGAAACATGCATTTAGAGTGTTTGGCTGATATAGATTTTCACACGATAATCCACTGCGTTGTGCACCCATTTGTGGCCAGGTCGCTTCTGAAAACGAGCTATATAACTCAGCGTGGGCCTTACCTGGTAAAATAAAAATGTTGTATAGTTTTTAGTTTAACAGAGACTGTTAATTCTCAAACACGCTGTAGACGAGTTGACTAATTATAAACCGCAAGAGCCCGAGATTCTGCATTGACGTTTGGTGCTCTGCCTGACACCACGTGACGTGACGTCTGGCTTAGATGGTGGAAGCCAGCGCGTGCGATGGCGACTTGTGCGCGAGATATCCCGGCAGATGGTGCCACGGAAGCCGACAACTCCTGAACATAGATCGGTGTGGCATGAGCGCAGGATTATGAATACGAATGGATTACGAAAAAGCACAGGATTCTTCATAGTGGAAATAGCACGGGATCGAGTTTACTAGGTAGTTAGTGTGAGATCTGGAATCCCAAGAACGGATTATTAGCTTTAGGATTCAGGTTAAAAGATTAAAAGGCTAAAGTCCAATTCCCACATGGGTCTGGTTTCATGAGATTGAGTTCTACATATCGGCAGCTCTCTCCTTCCAGACCTCGGCAGTCTCCACAAAATGCGTAAATCACGTCACACGTTTCACTCGCATACCAGGGGTAAAAGCCAACATAAACAAACATTTGCATGGGACGAAAAATCCCCTTGAAAGCCGAAAACCACATTTGAAAATCGTAACGGAGATAAAATAGAAAATGTTATTGATTTCAACTGTTTCATTTAAACTTAAAAATATATATAATTGAAAACCAAAGTAACACTGCATTATACAGGCTTGCTTCTATTGCCCACTTCACCATGAAAAAAGTAAAAGAGAAACTCGCAGCTGAAGAAACATCAAACAAAATCAGAGTGGATGGAACGACAAATCCAGTGGATCCTGGGATGGGGCGGAAGCGAAACGGGAACGAGAGGCCACCGGAACAATCCTTCAGGAAAAGCTCTGCGACTCCATCGTGTGACCAGGTGAGGAGTGACGCCGGCTCCGTCCCCCGAGCGATCAGCAACCATGCCGCCTCCTGTGAAACCCATGCAACTTCGACCATCGCCAGCCCTGCGACCGCTCTGTCGACATCCGCTCGAGTAGGGTTGGAGACTCGGCAGCGCCTGGTGTGCCGTGGATCGGCTGTCCACGCCATGGACAGCACAGCCCTGCCCCCTCCCTCAGGATCGTAACGACCGATCAATCGGAGTTTGTAAACGTGCACATGGTGGGGTAACGTCACGATGAATCGCCGAGCAGATCGCTGCCTCTACTCGTGCGTGGACGCCAGAGACGTCCACGCACGAGCGATTCAGTTGCATGCAACCCACTTGGCGCAACGGATCGCCCGGGTGTGGTGGACGCGCCTGGAGGACACAGCGGAACTCGGCAAGCAAAACCAACTCCCCCCCTCCTCCCTACCTCCCCTACCCTCCCTGCCTCTCTAACCCTCGTTGTGCGAAGCGCCCTCACCGCTCGCACGACGTTTGCCAGTCCGCTATGCGAGCCGTGCCGGTCCACACCCAGCTCGGCACCGCCACTGGGCGGGTTCGGAGGTGAGCAGCGCAGGGTCGTGGTGTCCGCGAGTGCAGCAGCAGCAGCAGAACTCGCGTGGAACCGAACTGCTCAACGCGCGCGCGGCGACGCGAGTTCATTCACTGGCGGCGAAACGACCCCTTCTCTGCGCCAAAGATAACAACAACGACCCCTTGAACCGATAACAAAAAATGTACTTTGTACACTGAAAGGTCTGTTCAACATCAACAACGTGCACCACAAGAATACCCCAAACGTTCGTGAGTGCGGCGATGTTCAATCCTCTTTAAACATCGCCGAAATGGTTGAGAGGAAAAAAAAAACCCGGAATTCTCTGAGAATAATTTTATTACGAGTAATGTAGTAAATTAATTTCCCGTGCACCCTCTCGGAAATGTTCGATAATGTTGTTACGATTCCTTGAGGTCAGTGGTTCTTGACCTGGGGTGCATCAGGCACCCCCTGGGGTGCGAGATGCCCTTTCTGGCGGTGCGAGACGTGGCCACGTTTGTCTAGAAGGTAAATAACCGAAACACAAATTAAGCACGGGCACGTAAGTTACAACTTACTTTGTTTCATCAAACCCCGCGTGTATTTAGTAACATTGTGTTTTGTAACGAGGGCTGTTGTAAAGGTTAAGAACCACTGCTGTCCGTAAAAGGTGTGCAAGCCAAAAAGGCATCATGGGAAATACCCACAATGCTGCAAGACTCGCAAGACAAAAACAAATATTGCGAGCCCGACTCTTGTAAAGAGACCATTATAACAGCGGGCCATGTTTGTTGCGACATTGCGGCCGTCAAAATTTTGAAGCCGTGAAGAAAAGAGGACAAACTTCTTTCCAGTTCCACCGTCTGTGGCGACACGCAGCAGCAGCACAGGGCTTCTCGAACACCGGGTCTCAGGGACCACCGCAACAGTGCAGGTTTAGCAATCATCAGGTGCAATGGGCGTTCACGAGGACTTTGTCTTGTTGTTATACCGAAGGTTGCTAAGCGTGGACAGAGCACGCACACTGCAGCGGCGGGGAACGGCGAGTGGCGTTCGAGGCAGTGCTCTGCCGGCTGCGTGCGACCTCCAATCGGCGCGGGGAGGGGAGGTTCTGGATGCACGGCCCGCGGTGCTCTCCTTCATCGCAGCTTTTCCAAATGTCAATTGCGAACTTTTTTTTTAGCAGATCGGTAAATTCGGGGAACGGCGCCCAACAATGACCCATTTAACCGAATGAGCCCGATTCATCATTAGCTGCATAGGATACCCGAACATACTGTCGTTCCGTAGGAACAAATATAATAATTTTACAATTTAGTCGTGGGCAGTCTCACACGGAGAAATTTGAGCTAAGACGAAGGCACATCGTGGTCTAGCGCTCCGTGTCGGAATCCGCCTGGCAGCGGTCAGCACCTTTGGTTCCAATAATGCCCTGCGGAAATTACCAGGCCGCTGCGGGAAATCGAACTCCAAACTGGCTGCGTGGTATTGACCACGACTCTTTGCAGCACGGGCACCTTCCACCTTTGCACGTCATCATCGCTGATGTTAAGGGAGCACACAACCGAAATAACGGGGGTTGATTTGTAGGCGAGCTGTGTATTGTGGGGCCGTCCCAGGTGCATTTAATTCTAAAATGGGAGGGGGGGGGGGAAACCCCCACGAAACATTCACGTGCACCGCCACCGTCGCCGCCGCAATTGCCTCCCTCCATCGACGTCACTGGGTTCGGAATGCCCAGCATGCACCGCGGCACCGAATACGCGTCGTGCAGCGGACAGGGCGCGCACGCGCGCGTTCGTGCAGGCTGAAGACGAGTGCACAGCCACACGCTGGGGCCACCGTGACCCCCCCCTCCCCACTACGATGTGACGACGCACAGTCGGAGCCGCACAAAGCGAGTCTACAGAGCTCGGGACGTGTGGGGGGGGGGGGGGCGTTTAATAGCCGCGAGGGCATCGCATCGTCCTGGAGCAGCAGAATGTTTAATGTCCAAAAATGCTTAATTTATATGTACACATTGCCTCGGATAGATCGTGTCCATGATCGACAAAGAAGCAACGTGGTTTATGGTTTGCGTCGCAATCTAAATCGTGGCACGAGCTGCATGTCATGGCACGCACGAGGGCGTCCCAAAAAACGCGCAACCCGTCAGTTAGCGATGGGCGACCCGAACAAGAGGGCCGACGGTGACCCGACAGGCAACCCCGACCACCACTCGGGCAAGAGCAGAGCGGCCGCTGCAATGGTACAAATCACGCGGGGGCTCGTGGGCAACTGATGCTGAACGTGCGAGCGCCTTCTCAGCCGAGCGCGCGCGATACCCGATCCGCGGTTAACCTCCCAATTCTGCCTCGGCGTCTCTTGAAACACCCCTCGTACTTGTCTGCGCACGAATCTGTAGCGGTGAAAATTCCTCCAGCATTGCACATTGGCCTAAAGTGTAAACGTGTTATTGACGAGAGACAGATTGAGAGCGGTAACATCAAGCGGGACAGAGGCACGTGCCATATACTTGCCCTCACCGACATTACACTACCACGTTACATCGAATGCCTTTCTGCATTTCACCCCACCACACCCGTGCACAGTAACATCTAAAGCCTTTAACAACACAAGGCCACTTATTCAGTCAGGATCGACATTCTCAAACATAGCTTCTGGGAGACCAGAATTCGGGCCGATTTCATGGCTCAAAGTCTGGTTTTACAGGAACGCCACTGGGAGACGCGCGGCACAGCAACATTCCAAGATTCAATCATCGACAGGGCTGGCTGGCGTCGTCGGTTTGCAAGGAATTGACACAATTTGGGGTAACGACTTTTAGCTCCGCACGCTTCACTCATTGCGACAAATGGAGACACAAACTCACCAATGCCTCGCCTATGCTTGGCTGCAATGAAGCTATGAGCCCTCCCCCTACTGTGGCCTGAACATCAATCTCGTCGAACTTCGAGATGCAGCAGTAGCTGGATTTACACCGGGCTCTTCGGCCGACATGAAATTGAGCTGACAAAGATAGTACGTTGAGCGTTGTTCACAAAAAAAATCGTGTAAAAAAATACCTCGGACATCGTTTCTACCCAATTGTCTTATTGACGTCATGTCACGAGACAAAAGCGTTCATTCGGATCTGTCGCGGAACGGCGCGTCAAGAGGACAGCCCACAGAAGCAGGTTACACAGAACCACCTCGAGATCCCTTCGAGTGACCTCGAGTCCATATAGAAGGGGAGATCACTTTCTCACCTGCCCTGCTACTGACAGCAATAATAGTCAAACTGAAAACCAATGCTATGGAATGTAGCCCAATTAAGTTTCAGAACCACATCATAATGACTGTTTTTTTTTTCGTGCAGTCATCGGTGACACCAGGCTGAGGCCATCAATTTACTACCAACGGTCTAGGGCTCAGAAACCGAGCAGTACCAGCTCGGCAAACTGACCTCCGAGCCACCTCGCCACCTGAACTTGCATCACAACACCTAAATGCAAGCGCTGCGCACGTTCTGCCCGACTTCATCACTGCTCAGGCCCATCTGAGTTTCTCCCCCTCCCCCCCCCTTCTGCTCTGTATGTTGAACTTCTTCCACGGTGCCTCAGCGGTCCGCCGGGCCCCACGGAAAAACGAGCAGCGGCACACAGATCGGCAGCGACGGCACAATCCGAGAACTTATTTAATTTCTCTTGGACGGGCGACAGCGGTACCCTTCGAGAGAAACTTTTGCTTGGAGGGAATGGTGACAAAGTGGCCAGGCCAAGAAAACGGAACCACACTGAGCAGCCGGGTGAAAACGAATGCCAAAAAAACCGAAAGGGAGGACGTTCAAATAAAATAGACGGTCATTGAGTTCACACGAGAGCCTGCACGCCCTGGAAAGGATCCGACCCGGGAAGCGGTCCCGACACTCACGGGACTACAAACACCAAAACCTGAACCAGAGCTGGAGGAGAGAAGACCAAGCCGGCTGGCCAAGCCGGCTGGCAAAGTCAGTCCGCGCTGGTTCTCGAGGACGCTCACTTCCAGGTGACGCCACGCCGACGACACGACGCTACCCGCAGGTTCACAACGGGGGATCGGTGCCCTCGATTCGGCTTCCACGCACGGAAGCCCACCGCTCGGCTTTAGCTGGGACTGCCACGGCAAGACGCATCCCCGCCACGAGTCTATCGGATTTTACAGCAGCGATGCCGTGGGCCAATCAGCTCAAATCAGGAGCAGTTTTTGCACGCATGCATTGTGGAATATATGAAAATAGAGTTAAGTTTGCTTTACTTCAATTATGTATAAGTTTAACAAAGTCAATTAATAGCCTACCCAAACTTAAAAAAAATCTATTTTGGACAATTTCTACAACCTCCGATGTGTACTGGGTATTGTTGAAATGAAGAGAGAGGGTGCTTTGCTTGAAGGATACCGTGGAGCATGTGCAAAAGTGTCTACAACAGGCAGGCGGACGCACACCGAGTAAAAGCGAAAATGAGATTACTTTGTATACATATATTCCTCACTGGAAGGAACGGAGAGAAAAAAAATCCACTTTACATGTCACGGTATTCTCCTGAAGGGAAAATATCTTTCTAAACTCTTAACCGGTTCAGGATCGAGTTTATTGCATCGATTCAAAGTTTAGTTCACGTTTCGTGGACATGGGATTCGGCGAAGCTGCACCGACCGCCCGTCTCTGCGCCACCACCTGCCTCGGGTCGTGCGCGCAGCCCAGAAATCAGCGCCGAGAGGCGGCACCACCACCCAGGCGAAGAGGGGCCGGCGGCGAGCATCGTGCGGAGCGTCACCACGCACGGGCCGGGGGGGGGGGGGGGTCACGGCCACACCTGACGATGCCGCCGTGACGGTGGCCGGGGGTCACGCACGGTCAGGGCCAACCAAGCGGCACACGGGCCGGGGGGAGGGTTGTGGTAGACTGAAATCGTCCGGGCGTAGCGAGGGCGGTGAAGATGACGCGCGTAAGACGCTGGGCCATTAAAGTCGAGCAGGGATGGTGCTGCAGAGTGAGCCCGTCTCTGACCTACACGTGTACTGTATGTGCATTTTCATTCTCCACTCTGGATTTCTCCCACGTACACCAACAGCGACCTCATCAAAGAATGCCCGTCGGTCGTCTTCCAACGTAGAACCCCTTTTGAACAAAACAGCGTCTTTACACGCAGAGGGGACCTTTTAGGCACACAAATCAAAATCGGAGCTTAGCAATGGATAACGCCAGCACGTCGGTATTGGCAGGTGGTCCTTCACAAAGTACGCGCAGGAGGAGCAGTTACACACACGACGGGCGACACTTCACAACGCCGCGGCGTCGCGCGGTCAACGTTCACCAAAGCAATGTCCTCGTGTCTCCGTGCGGTGTTGGGCCTGGCCTGGTTGAGCCAGACCATTCCCATTCTCTTTGGGACGATGAGGCTCCCGCACCTCTCTCTACCGTTCGCTAGACGGCTCTCCCAGGTTACGTGTCCCCCCCCTTTTAGAGGCAAAGCGTCACGGCGTGGTCAGGCGTACAGAGACAAGGGCGGTTGGTCACGTAGCACGTAAAAACGTAGTACTTTTAAACGCTGAAGAATTTTTATTTTTAGATATATAAAAACATGAAATGATTGAAAATTAAAATGACTAATTGATGTTCGTAACTTTACCCCTTATTGTTTAGCTTACAAAGTGTGGTCACCACCGCTAGCATCACCTGCCAGCATGGCGCGGGGACCTTAGGCAGCATGGCCACGGAGGGCCCCAATGTCCACTTGGAGCCCCGGCAAGGAACATCGGGATCATGCGCATTTCCAAAACCCACAGATGAAGGAGATAGTGCTGTTCCAAGAGTTTTATAACACTTGATAATGCGCACAAAAAATTTGGTGCATTACACGCAAAAAAAAATATTCAAAACGCACCAGAGATGGTTCAAACTGATATAACTTCATGATGAGTAAATTTGAAATGTTTCAAATGTGGAAGTTTTAAAGTCAAATGTGCAATCGTCACTCGCACAAGATACGAGCCGTGTCCGCGCCTATCCAATGGGAGCACGGCGAAGCTCCAAGGAGCCCAGTGGCATTGCAAGCCCCCTGCCCGTTTCAAGAGAAGTTGATTCGTGTACACAGCCTCATGGACTCGGTGAGCAACGCCACGGGTGAGCCAGTCAACATCCTTGAGCAGCCTCAGTTGAGTTGTTTTTTTATGCATATGTACGTTGAACTTCTTTCACACCGTACGTAGCCAACCGTGCCAATCGTCGGATTTTTGCCCCCCGTGCTCTCAAAACGTTATCCGAGATTTAAATGGAACAGGCAAATGTAGAGGTGGCCCAGGCGGTTCGGGGAGCCAGCACCGCGTCAAGAGCACCGAGGAGGGAGGCATCGCCGAGAGCCTGGGACCATGCAAAGGCAGCCGCCCCACGGTTAAAACGATCGCTCGGGTACGGTTGAATTGTCATTTCGTTTGGCGGATTCCCTCTCTTTGTGCAGGGTACGTGGTAGTGTGTGCAAGAGGCATAGTGAAGAGCCCCTAAAAGTAGTCCTACGGCGTCTTCTTCCGAGAGGCGGTTCTTTAACACCAAGCGATGCACCGCTGGCTGTCACCGCCGAAGGTTACAAATGCAAATTTCTCCACGCCACAGCACGACTGATAAAGGACCAACGAAAGATATTTTGGGTACAACATAGAAAGGAAAACACAGGAAAGAGTGAGGTTTACAACATTTGCCGTTTCATTGCTATGGTAAACACTTTTGTAAAACTCATGAAAAGTAAACTCGAGGTGTAGATTATTTAAGGGTTTGGACTTGGGTTGTAAAGCTTTGGGACCGCGATCGGTGGCTGTGAATCTCTGCTCCAGGAGACCCACCGTCAGGACGCGCGCACAGCTCCAGACGGGGTTTTTGTTTTATGAGCATCAAGAGCAATGGGGTGGGCACTGACCCTCCATTGGTGGCAAAGAAGTACATTTTGCGTTACATTTCACATTCCTATGACAGGGGCCTGTGTATTCAAATTGGATGACCCCACTGTTGACGTCCCGAATCGCAACCTACTAATGGCGAACGCTCTGACCGGAGTGCCGCTCATTTGCTCGGCGTTACATTTCATATTGAGAAGCCAAATGGGAAAGGAAGACGCACCGCTAACAAATGGGATGAGCTGCTGCCGCCGCTGCTTTTACACGAACCTCACCCCACGGCCCGCCAGCACGTCGCGTCAAATCACCACGCGTCGCCGCAGCCTCCTCCTTTCAGTCTCTCCTGGCGCGTCGCCCGTGTGCCATTAAGCGAAACCCGGTCTCCTGCAGCTAAAGTTGTATGCTTCAGAATGAATGTTTCCACAGCTTTTCGGGGAGTGGGGTGGGGGGAAGATAGGGTCATGGACAAAAATAAATGACAACACCGTGTGAACGAACACAAAGCATCCCACACGTCTGCGCGGTCTGCACCGTGGAGGGGGGACCTTGTTGTTTCCGACGCAGCACTGCTGGGAGGTGCGTTGCACGGCCGAGCTCACACGCGGCTCGCTCGCTGCGGGTCCCAGTCGTGGGATTTCTCGGCAATACACTCGCTTTAAAAACACAACCGCAAATTCGCTTAAAATCAAACACCCCCGTCTTCTTTCACCCACCGACCTCTCTAACAACAATAGTAATACTCTGTGCACCGAAGCAAGTCTACAGTCGTTTTTTGCTAAAATACGACTTGTCCGCGCTTTTCATTTCCCCCGTCATAAAAAAGATCTTCATGAATGCATCTGCCCCTGCCCTCTACGTGCTGGCACAGGGGGCGGCTTCAGGAGGCCCGACAAGACGCACGGAGCGCTCATTCCCCCCCAACCCTCAGTCAGATGGAAAGTTCTACTCAAGTCTCGCCAAATGCAGGTGAGGCACTCGAAGAAATGGAAGCACGGCCTGAATTCGGGCTACCCCAAACACAGACCAAATCGATTTTAATGTACTAATTGGCCACGTACGATGAAAGTCAAACGACTTTCATCGACCTCTTGAAACGGAGACTTGGACAACTGGTACAGATACGTGGCGGGGAGGGACAGTCTGGTGTGGCAAGAAAGTGGTGTGTAAATGTCAACGTGGGATTTGGCTCCAATCTTGGTACACGAATGCCGAGCTTATTGAAAAACTCCACGTGACAGCAGGTGGCGCTGTAAACACCACGAGTGGAAAGACCACGAACAGTAAAATGGGAGCTACACGAAGCATCAGCGGATTGGGTCACAATGATGGATGTGCTCCAAGTGGAGCATGTGCCTGGGGGGGGGGGAGTTAATCCGTTGGTTAAGAGCACGGGGGTAGGGCGCGCAGGTCTGGTTGGCTGGTGTGGTTAGTATTGCGGGCAGGGTTATACGTTATGATTGGCCGCTATTTTAGCTCCGTCGCCTAACAGTTGTCTTCTTTCCCCGATCGCCAAGCCCGGCACTGCCGGTTCTCCGCCGTTCACCTTCGGTTGTCGCGCTGCGCTCTCGGCGTTACCAATACGAGGGGTCGTTAGCGGGCAGCGATAGTCGGCGGCACGCATTGAATGCACACGGGCTGAGCGTGGCGAGCAGTTTGACTGCAAAGCCACCGAGCAGCACACCACATCTCCACACTTCCCCTACCTCAACACCGGCATCTCGTCTCCTTTAACACACACATACACACTTGTTTAATGAACACCCTCGTTAAAGCCGCCCCTTGTAGAGCCATCCCCATACCCAGTTGTCACGAACCAGGCAACGGCGAGTTGAAGAAATGCCCTGCAAATATTTAGTTTTCTATTTATGTATGCATCTCTCTCACGTTCTCTTTCTATTTCACTCAAATGCAAAACGTTTACAATATCGGAAGGGGGGAGAAAATAAACACAACAATGAAATAAAAACTTCTTTTAAAACACACGCTTATAGTCCGTGGGTGGTTAACATCGCCGCTGTAACCCCGGCGAGCCTTGCTCCGTGGTGCCGGGCAGCTTGAGGCGGGCGGCGGGGCACGGCGGGAGGCGCAACTCGTCCCATCGCTCGCGTCTCGGCGAGCGGCACGAGCGCAGCGGAGCGCTCGTGGCGTTTGTCTCTGTGCGCGACCCCGAAGCTCCACCGGGCGGTGGGGGCAGGCTGCCCGTAGCGCGTGGGTGCATCATGCGCGTGTGCAACAAAATAAACAAAAATAATAATAATAATGAGTCGGGTTGGCTGGGTCGTATTTTTTTTCCGGAGCGCATGCATTGGCTCTTCTTCGCTCCAAAACACTCGCACGCACGCACCACGCACACGACGCACGCGCCCCCCGTGCGTTGTGTGCGACACTAAAGGTAGTCTTCGAGCCGCGCGAACGCGCACGCCCCGAGGCTGGAGCGGGACATGAGGCGCAGGCACTCGGTCACCTGCCCCACGGCCAGCAGCAGCGCCGGCTGCTTGGGAAGGCCCTGAGCCTCTGCAGAGACAAGGGCAGCAGCAGCAGCAGCACACACGCAACGTGGTCAGACGTCGCCACTCGGCCGCGGGTCTCGCATTCGACAAGCCACGGTGTAATAATCCTGATCAATTTGGCAACGGACCGGTACTCAACATTTCCTTTTGCGGCCCTCAGCTGGTGATGGAAATTCCACATTCCTATGCAACTGGCTAGTACCCCCCAAAGTAGGATGACTACTGACTGTCGATGCCCACGGTGACCCCAAACAGATGAAGAGACCCCTAAAAGGAAAAAAACTTTAATATTCCCAATTTTGCACCAAGCATTTCGAACATAGCCATGTGGCCAGCTACATGGCTGGCCACATGGCTCCACCAAGCATAGCCCATGTGGCCAGCTATCCTTCAGAAAACTCTCATACGAAAAAAAAGATGTTCAATTTTGCCACCAATTCCATTGTAATAACGCATCCTGGCAGTGGGATGTCAAGGCCACTTGTGTCCACACGCGTGTGTCCGAATGCTGCACCTAGGATAGTGCTGTTGAGTGCACTGCAGATCTGTTCCCTCTGCGTGGCTTCGAGCTGATAGCCCACGGGGCTGTTCCAGGGGTCGGCGTACGCCAGCAAGCTGAACGCGTCCTGCACCAACGCACGCACGCAAACGCCACGCATGGCACTCGGTCTACAGGGGCAATATACACAACGCTCCTAGCCCCCGCCCCGCCAATACAACAGCTCCAAAAAATTGCAGCCTCCCCCCGAACGCCACACGATGCCCAAGGCAACCGATTGAAACTTGCGTCGGCTGAAAAGGAAAGGGCGTGCTTTTATGTATGTACGTTGAACTTCTTTCACACCATTCGCAATTGCCATTGATCACACGATGTTATTATTTTGCACATACAATCCTAATTCGGCATTTAAAGCCTTGATACGGTATTTATTTCTCTGCTGTAAAAAATCAATCGTAAGGTTTTGTGTTTTTCTATTTTGATTAAATTTCTACAAAAAAGAAAGTTAAATATTTTTTATTTGACGACTAAAAGAATACCGTTGCGAATGGAAGAACAAAGTTTACCAAGTGATGTTTTTTCCCCCATCCCGATGTTACATGTGCGTCACCCCGTGTGGGTATAATGGCAGATTGTGTTTCAGCAGTGACATTGGTGTCTCTCCCCTTCTCAGTGGCACTCGAGGCTCCGGCTCTTTGCAAACAAATGTACATGTGCGTTGAACTTGTCGCCCCGCTCGGAGCAAACCGTGATAATTCAAGGTGTGGAGGAAGGACAACAAAGTAAACACACAAGTGACTTGTTAGCCGTGAAATTGAAAATTATTTTTCGGGAAGTTACATTATAACGAGCAGTTGTGCAAGAAATCCACAGTCCAAGACGCCACAAATTCTGCACAAGAGTAAACAAAAAATCGAAATCATCACGATCAATGCTTGTGATTCCACCACGCTGCCATCGCTTCCTCCCTTCTGCAAAAATTCCTGAAAAGTTGTTGCAGTCGACACCCCGATCTTCAAGCTCCGCTCATGACCAAGTCTCCGGACGTTGCCTCTCCAGTGCGAATGCCGCCTTGAACGGCAACAGAGCGGGGATCGCCGTGCTCGAGGTGCACGTCGTGCGGCGGTTAGCGCTACGCCGCACTACGAACCCGGCGATGCGAGTTCGATTCCCGCTCACGGCCACCAGCAACAAAAGTGACGATTATCTAAACTGGTCCTGGGCCTCCCCTAGGTCGACTCTGAGTACCTGGTGCGGTGTGTAAACATCGCCACTGGGGAGACAAAGGTGTCTAGACGTGATGGTGGCCACCCCTCTCTCTCGTGTGCCGTTCCGGCCTTCATACATGATGGTCGCTAACAACATTCCGTTGTTCAGGCGATACGGGAGATATTTGTTGTAGTGTGTGCGTGTGTGCGCTTGCCTGCAGCGTGCGTGAGTTGTCGGCGGTGTGCTTGCCGTCCTCGCGGGTCAGCGTGTCGCACATGAGCTGCAGCTCCCGGCCAAACTGGATCATTCGCTCCACGGCCGCCTGGAACCCCCCGCACAGCTGCCTCCGCACGCCAGCCACGTCTACGTCTGGAACACACCGCGCACGCCACGTTACCCCAACCGCAAGAAGCACACGCACCGGACAAATGGCAGTTCAACACCACACGCAGACACAACACATCCACAGGCACCGCACTCACAATGCACATCATGCAGACCGGACACTGCACAGACCGCATCCGGCACGCGCACAGGTACACACAAACAGCGTGCACAATGCACCCACGCGCAACACACTCGTGTAAAACACTTGGTGCGGAGAACACAGCATGGTGCACTGGCTACGGGAAAGTTCGCTACGTGCGACTCGTGACAGGGAACAACACTCACTCTGGGCAACACAAAACCACGGGCGACACTCGCAGGCGCCCTCGGTACGGCCGACGCTCACGACTCACCTCGGGATGAGTACAGGATGCGGAACCCACCGCGGGGAACCCACCGCGGGGTTCCGCACGCTGGGAAACGGTGGTGAGATGTTAACTACCTCGCCTGGTATACAGGAGGTCGCGGGTTCGATCCCGACCCCGAGGCCTGCTGTGTATTTGGAGTTTGCATGTCTCTCTCTCTCCGTGGTGATATGTTAACTACTCGCCTGGTATACAGGAGGTCGTGGGTTCAATCCCGACCCTGAGGCCTGCTGTGTATTTGGAGTTTGCGTGTCTCTCTCTCTCCGTGGTGAGATGTTAACTACTCGCCTGGTATACAGGAGGTCGTGGGTTCGATCCCGACCCTGAGGCCTGCTGTGTATTTGGAGTTTGCGGTGTCTCTCTCCCCGTAGGAGCGTGGGTTTTTCTCCTAGTCCTCCGGTTTTTCCCTCGAAATTTATAACCAACACGCATTAATAGTAATTGGCTGCAATACATTTCCACGCAATAAGCAACTTCGTTGAGCTATAATTTGTGGGCAGGTCGCTTCTGAAAAAGAGAAAAAATCCTCAGCAGGCCTTATCTGGTACAATAAAAATAGCTAAAGAGCAATGTCAATAAAACCCTACGGGGGCGCGTGCGCACGACGGGAGACCCACACGCCGTACCCATGTCGGCGTCGTCCTCCTCCTCCTCATCGAGGCGCGCCGTCACCGTGCCGTCGTGCTTACAGCTGCCGTTAAGAACGCCATTGGTCTCGGCGGGCTCCGTCACGCCGTTGCTGTAGTAGTCCATCCCCTCCTCCTCGTCGTCCTCCTCGTCCTCTTCTTCGTCCTCCTCGTCATCGTCGTCCTCTCCATTGCTGCAGGCGCGCACACGGGGGGGGGGGGGGGGGGGCGGGGGCGAACAGGGGGGTTGGCTCCGTGTAATTAAATGGGAGGTGGAGGGAGCCGGGTAGGAAGGGAGGCGTCGTTACCAGCCAGAGTCTTCTACTTAAGCGAGATGCACACTCAAGACAATGACCGGGTGCTATTATATTTCATTGCGAAAAAATAACACCAATCCGCTGCGGTTGAAATCAGACATTGGCAATTCGCTTCTCAACTCTTCGCTGGCAGCTTGCAGGGCACGCGGGCCGCCACGACGGCTTCTCCGCTCTACAGGCCACCATGGCACGCGGCTCCCCCCCCCCCCCCGCCAGGGCGCCGAGGAGCCGAGGAGCCAAGCCACGAACGCCGGCGACACTGACCTGCTGTCGTCTGTGTTGGAGCTGCCGTTGTGGTTGGCTGTGTGCTTGCCGTGCCGGGCAGAGCCGGGCGGCTTTCCCTCCGACACACCATTACTGCTGCCCGCCCCCTCACCTATCACACAAAGACAAATATCCTCTGTATAGCCTTAACAGACTATTGGGGCAAGTGCTGTTCGCGAGCACGTACGAAGGCTGGCACGGCACACGAGGGTCAAACAGCGACAAGAGGGTCAAACTGCTGTGAGCGGGGGCGGCACCTATGAGTGCAGGCATGGAAAAAAAGGTAGTGGTGTGGCCATGCCCGGCCACCATCGTCTCCCAGTGCTGTTGTTCACAACCCACGCCATGAACCTACTCAAGGTTCAATTGACGTAGGAGAGGCCCAGGTGCACTTGCCACCGATGTTACTCGTAGCCGGGAATCAATACGAGGCGGTCACAGCTTGGTGCTGCGCTACCACTCCCGCTCGGAGCTTAGTGCTGCACCAGCACGGCCTGCGCTGTAGGTCCCCACAACCCTACATCACCGTCCCCACGCTCTCTCCGTGCGCGCGTGACGGTGCCTCGTGCGCCCGGGCCCACGCGCCAAGGCGCGTACTCAGAGGATGTGTGCAGGCCCCGTTGGAGGACGACGAAGACGACGAAGAGGAGGACGAGGACGAGGAGGTGGCCGGGTGCAGCACCGGCGCGGCACCGGCGGCCGCGGCGGTTGCTGTGGCGGCGGCAGCGACGGGCGCGACCTGCGCGTGCGCGGGGCTCGAGCCCGGCGTGTGGCAGGAGCGCAGAGGGCTCGCCGGGTAGGGCTCCTGCGACTTCGGGCTGCGCACGCCGCCCAGCGAGCGCACCTCGCTGTCCGTGCCGTTCACCATCTCCACAAACTGCCGCACCCTGGGGGACGCAGCACGCGAGGTGGGGGGGGGACACACACGTGGTTGGAGCCACGGCGGTTGCCGCGTGGGACCGGTTGTTACAAAGCCGCGGGAGCTTGCTGAGGCTACGGGGATCTCTTGGCAGACGCAGACATCACCTGGAAGTGTTGCCCACATGAAAGGCTGTTGCTAAATTAGCTCCAACGTGATGGAAGATGTATCCCGACGTGAAAGAATAGGCCACATACCCTTTATACGGGATCTCTAGAGTTGCCTCTGTGGTGGCAATCAGGGTACTTTACCCAAGTAATTTTTCTTAATTAAATTAGTGAAATATGAATTAATGCCCGAAGCAAAAATATTTCGGGATCAACTTGAATTTCCATTATTCCATAGACCACCTGGAGAGCCGTCATGGACCCCTGGTGGACAGTGCACTAACCAACCAGAGAAGAGTCCACTGTGAGACCAGGATTATTGGTTCCAAAATTGTGTTTTACACTCAAAACACCAGTCTACGACTTACACCAACTATCCTATAATACTAATGATGGCAAAAGGAAAAGCATTTGATAAGATTAGGTTCTCCTTCTATAAATACAATTATTTTCATATGGCCAGAAGAGGCTAATGCTAAGCAATGAGTTGACACTGCTGGCACAAAGAACAATGAGAAATGGATTATTGCAGCACCCAGCCAACAACAACAATAATAATAATTGGGCTGACAACACAATTGTACAATCCGTTTCAACACAATATCCTAATTTATTCCTGTCTTTCTGCAGAATGCACCTTCGGGTATGAGAAAAGCCTCTCATCCACAGCAAGTTATACAACCGGGGGACACCTCCCAGCATCGGCATGGATTACGCACCAAACACTCGCGATTCCGTGGGGAGGGAAGCCAGTGAGACGTTTGAGTGGCGTTTTGGAGCGACATCGGGTGAAGACGAGGGCAGGGTTAATGTGAAGACAGCAGAATCCAGTCCGCATGGAATATATTGCAAACGCCACTTCTGAATGGGTTTTCTCCGGATGTACTTGCCAAACAAAGATCCTCCGTGTAACCTTTAATAGACTGCTGGGGCAAGTGCTGTTCGTCTGGGCATCAGTACGGCACACGATGCGGTGGGTGGCCGTGAGAGGGAATCGAACTCGGGTCGCCTAGTTCGTAGCGCAGCGCGCTAACCCGCTACGCTTGCTGCTCGCACGGGGAAATCGCTCGGCGAGACACAAGTCAAACGTCCCAAGGCCGAGAGCTCGTGAAAACAGTCTCCGCCCTCGGGGACCGCAGATAAACCAAGCGGCGTGAGTGTTATTGGCCTGCGCGCGGCCGGGGGTGCTGGCGGCGCGGTGGAGACGCAACGTGCCCCCTTACTTGAGGCGAAACAGCAGCTCCGGATTGCGGTCAAGCAGGCCCGGGTAGCACTGCTGGGTCGTGTCGATGGCCTCTCCCATCCTCCCACAGAGCACCAGCTTCTGAATGCCTGCACGCGACCCAAAAGCACGCACGCAGACCAACGTCTCCCGCTTTAGTCTCGCCGACTACGGGCGAAGAACCGACCACCCGCAGGCCGTAACCGGGCCGTAGCTTCGTTGCATCTGGCCCACTGACATGTGAGCCCAACCACTTACACAGCGGTTGGAAGGCCCAACTAATGCTGGTGATCAGTTGTCTGCTGGAATTCAGAATCTAGACTGAAGGAGAAATCCGATGAGCTATGAAGCAGTGGGGGCGGGTCAGTAAGCTACAACAATAAACAATATAATTGAACCTGGGTTCTCCATAATTGAGCACAGCACGGACACATTTGGATTAGGAATCTGTTATTTTAAAATACGCAAGCAAAGTATATACATATAAACAACAAGAACGAGCAAACGGTGTCTTCCGGATTAAATAAGGTAAATTGTCTCATGTGAATGAGACGCTGTATTTCCAAGGCTACGCAGTGCAAAACACTGCATGCCGAGATTAAATACAATGCTGAGGCTGTACACCCAGAACACTGTGCAAGCCTCAAGGGTGCCGAGGTATCCACCGAAGCCTGACCTCGCCACCGACATCATCAGCTGATTGCGCACAATACAAGGACTATAGGGTACGATGCCATTTGTTCAAACGTCCACCAAGAGCAAACTGGTGAATGTGAAATGTTAACACACACACATGCACAAAGAGAGATATTCCCGTATAGCCTTAACAGACTGTTGGGGCAAGTGCTGTGAGCGAGCACCTATGAAGGCCAGGACGGCACACGAGGGGGTGAGCGGCCAGCAGCACGCCCAGCCGCCTTTGTCTCCCGAGTGGTGATATTTTTACGCATCGTACCAGGTACTCATTTGAGGCTGAGTCGACATAGGGGAGGCACAAGACCGGTTCAGATAATCGTCACCGATGTTGGCCGTGAGCGGAAATCGAAGTCGGGTTGGCAGGTTCGTAACGCATACACATATACACACACGCGCAAAACACGGATGCTAATTCGCAGGTTCATCTGTACACATGCCGCATGACCTCAAACGAGGAATACTCGCGCATCGTTAAAATAATCCGCCCGGCCGTTTGCTTTTAATAGGCGAACAAAAATACACCGTGCGTGTGCGCGCACGAGCGGACTGGCATCCTGTGTCCAAAGAGCGAGGCAGCAGCGTGGCCGATAAACCCTGGGACAGAATGCATGCTCCCTGCAGAAACGCCAGCCCGGGGTCCCCAGGTCGGCAGAGGTTGGGGTACACGGGGTCACAGGGTTCACAGAAAAACGGCTGGGGTCGGAAATCAATAGCGCCTGTGTGCTATCCCAACGAGTGTTGTAATAAAATGCGTGCAATTCATGTAGACAGCAGCAGCACCAAGTCTTTGTTGAAGAACACAAACGATCCGCATGACACACACACACAACACAGACGGCACTAGCTGCATTCGAGAAGGCAAAAGCTACCGCCATTTGCCACTAAGTGGTGGTGACATCACCACAGCGCTTGTGCCAGGCTAGGTGCACTTTGAGGCTAGGGGCCATCCATTTAGTACATACGCATGGAGGGGGGAGGTAACCCAAATGCGTTCACTTGCGTATTGTCTACATTGGCCTTCAAATGAGTTAGATAGTCCGGCAGCGGACTATCTGTTTGCTTAAACACCTTAATATTATTAATCCTTGATCGTTTCTGCGTGGATTAAATATCGGCCGTTCATAGGATACGGGGGGGGGGGGGGGGGGGCGTATCAAGCGTATGCGTGTGTACAGGGAGGAGGAGAGGGGTCAAGTTTTGACATATTTTTGCAAACTTACAAAATGGATGGCCCCCTATTGTGAAGTATCGAAGGTTTGCTAACAGGAGGTCATGGACAGACCCAGGTGTAATGGGTTAACCCTGTGAGATGACTGGCAGATGCACTACCTGTTCAATACAACATGAGACACGAACAAAGACCAAGATCCCCCGTATAGCCATAACAGACTATTTGGGCAAGTGCTGTTAACGAGCACCGATGAAGGCCGGCACGCTACATGAGGGTGTGTGGGCTTGCCAGCAGCACGCCCGGCCACCTTTGTCTCCCTCGAGGCGATGTTTACGCATCGCCCTAGATACTTATTTGAGGACGAGCCGACCTAGGGGAGGCCCATGAGCAGTTCAGATAATTGTCATTTGTGTTGGCCTTGACCAAAAATTGAACCCAGGTGACCGGGTTCGTAGTGCAGCGCACTAACCGCTACACTACATGTGAGACACACGCGCGCCCTGCGCACGCACCACCAATTTCCCGTGCTGCGCACTGTGCACTGGGAGGCACTCACGTTGCCGATTCTTGATGGAGGAGAGCTCCTCTTGGAAGGCCTGCCCGGTCGCGCGGGCGAACGCCTCCGCTGTCGTGCAGTAGCCGTGGTGCACCAGGTAGGAGGCCATCATGCTGTGCCACGCGAGCGCACGACCGTCACACGGAGCGCCGCCCACACCACCACGGCGAAACACCAACGGCGTAATGGCACACGCGCCACAGGACCGCACAGCCCGTGCACAGCCCACACAATAATAATAACAGTAGCGTTTATGTGGTGCTTAAATGCCTCGGCAACTCAAAGCGCCCAAGGTTACACCTCGCATTGAACATTTGAAAATGCACAAGGCAAACAATACAACTGGGAAATTGCGATCTCCATGCTCCTTCAATCATCATCCGAGAGCGCATCATCATCCGTCGCCAACACCACACCTGGCCGCCGTCGTGTGACCAGTGGCAATGTTCAAATACGGCACTAGGCCCTCGCTTAATGTTGAGCCAAGCAAAGGGAGGTAGAGATAGGTTTCAGATGTCACTCGTCTCCCAATGAAAAATGTTGATACACCGCACCAGGCACACCCATTTGAGGCCGATTCAACTAAGGGGAGGAGGCCGAGGGCAGGTTCAGACATTGCTCATCACCGGCGTACACGCCAGGTCCATGCGGTTGTGGCACAGTGCGGGTACTACTGCGCCATCTTGCAGGCTGCGCACCACACCGCACACACCGCACCACGCACACACCTCTCCCTCCCCATCGCCACCTGCGCAGAATGGATTTGGACAAACTGGCCAGGACACTTAAGGACCACGTCGGCTTCACTCGGCACCACTGCCAGTCTACGATTGCTGCGGTGCATGCAGGAGAGCGCATAAGTGCGTGTAAGTGTGTGCAAGTTGAAGTGCTGGTATAGCAGTTAGTGCACTACACTACAAACCTGGCCACCTGGGTTCGATTCCCATTCACAGATAACATCAGCGGTGATTATCTGAACCAGTCCTGGGCCTCCCATTCGTTGCCTCAAGTCAGCATCTACCAATACAGGCACTGGGGAGGGAAAGGCGGCCAGGCGTTGATAGTAGCCACACCACCCCCTCGGCACGCCGTGCCGACCTTCACGATTTGCTCGCTAACAGCATTTGTACCTACAGTCCATGCAGACCGCACACGGGATTCTTGTCCGTGCGTGACGTGCGTGACGTGCGTGACGTACGTCTGCAGCGTCATCTGCCAGGTCCCGTGCGGCTGCGCGAGGGGGAAGCGTTCCACGGCGGCCGTGATGCGCGACCGCCACTCCCGCATGTAGTCCTCGATGTCGAAGACAAAAGGCCGCGAGCCGAAGTTCGCCTCCACCACCTCGCCCGGCGTCTGCAGCCCCACCGTCGGGTACAGGTTGGGCTGCAAGGGCCGGGCAAGCCAGGATGGAACATGGATGGCGGGGAGAAGGGAAGGAATGGAGAAGAGACGGAGGTTGAGACATGTACGGTGACTGCGCAGGTGTTCGTGGTGGTGGTGGTGGTGGTGCTGTATAGCTCCGTGTTAATCGCTTGACGGGCTGGGAGCTTCTTCAGGAACTGAACTGGGCTGGACAAGCCAGCCAGGGCACTCCTAGGCCGCCCTCGGCTTCCCCACCCAATATCTCTGGCAGGCTATGACTGAAGCAGTGTATGCAGCTGAGCAGATGATGATACCCCCCAAGCTTTATTTTCACCTTTCAAAAAACAAGTCCACCAATTGTGAGTGATGAATGACACTAGAAATAGATCCAAAACAATATAAGAAGTTGTGGAAGATTGCCAGTACTTGGCTTTTGGGATTTTGCAGGTATTGCCACGAAAAACATGAATGTTATTTTTTTTGTTAAAAGATTTACCCAGATTAAGTTGCTGAGAAGGTTGATACCAATTTCCTACAATAATTTCCTACAATAAATTTTTACTTAAAACCTTCGTGACTGTAGGAATTCATATTCTATGGTTCTTTCGGTAAAGTCACGTAGATAGAACAAATAATAACAATAAAATAATAATAAATTACCCCTGGTGACGATTGCTTGTGTTGCGATCGAAACGTCGTGATATTTTTTTTTTCATTTCCTACAATAATTGATATGCATCCATTAACCCCCCCCACCCCCACTGGCCTTCATACCTGATTGGCTCAAAAGTGACGACACCGCATGTATCTCTCTACTTAACACCGAAACAGCAGGATGATTACTCTGCCTGTCGCCTGATGATCCTAGTTGTAATTACCGGCAAAATATCAAGGAACTAAAATTGTAAATGTTGTGGCTTTACTCTCCAACACACCGGTGTGCTGTACAAGAAACGAATTGGTATGTTTTGTTTACGTGACAAACCTTACTAATTGGCTGTGTCGGGTGGTGGCGGTTTAACAACACATTGAAACTTACACGAGCTAACCCAAAAACACGTGTGAATAATATTGGTCGCGAAAGCCGACATGTTCATATGCATTTTTGTTAAATCTGACTTAAAGCTTTCGTGACTGCAGGAATTAATATTCTTGGGTCTTTCGGTAACGTCACGTAGATAGGTTCAAAGAAAATAACCAAAAATAGTAAAAAACTACGTTTCTATCGCAACACAAGCGGTCGTCTTCATTTTTTTGTTATTTTTTGTTATTTTCTTTGAACCGATCTACATGACTTTACCGAAAGACCCAAGAATATGCATTTTTGTTGTTTAAATCGACACTCCAAACCTATTACTTCCATGAGCAATGCCCTGCCAACTTATGAACGCAGATAAGTTTTTATCCTGATAATACGCTCCCCACTAAAGTAAAGATGCAGTGCACTATTCACATACGGTTCCAAAAATTGCCAAAAAAAAAACCTCTCATGAATAGGGGTTAATGTTGGCAGGTTAACCGAAGTTCCATGGGAGTCATGTTTTGTTTGGACCTCAACTTTGACGGTGGAAAGTCATGATTCAGTATCCGCCCCACAGCCCTCTGGCCTTCAATTCCCCCCCCCCACTTCCATCGCCTGGTGATCTTCAACCGCGTCACGTTCCGACAGGATTTGCAAGATACGCCGTGAGAAGCACGTTCCGGACATGTGACAAACTGGTCCCCTCAACAACTTTTCTGTCACTTATTTTGCTCCTTTGGGGTAAATACGATGAGAGGTAAAAAGGTAAAAAAATACGATGAGAGGTAAAAAGGTAAAAAGGTGTCGATTTAATTGCTGAAATTAAACCACATTTGGTGTGACTAGCCGATGGGGATTGCAGATGAATGTTTCCCAGTAGGATGTGTACAAGTGGGAATTGAGCTAACACGTTGTTGTGCAAGCAGTGTCATACATGACAGTGGAGTTGCACATTGCACTGCACAGGGTATATCGAATACACACGTCATTACATTTAACCCCAACGACTCAACACTTACACATTTTTTAAAATACTGACCAATCAGTGGGGTGTTTCCACTACTTAGGTAGTGGCCTTTGAGGAATCGCCGGCTCCGTATCTATACATGGTGCCGGAAACTACCCGGGTTAGGGCTCTTGTTTTCAACCGACGATGACATTTTATAGGGAGAGTAATTTACGAGTGGCTTTCGCATTCAGACGAGTGGCAAACCCTGCGGTAGTTTACAGTCGAACTGAACACGCTCCACTTGCAATAATGACTTGTTTTTTATATTGTTCACACCGAGGCGTCTGAAATTAAACGAGTTGTGCCGAGGTTCAACGCTTCTCACCGGGAGGTCTGTGAAGGCAATTCCTACAGAAGGGATGGGAGGAAGGTGGATGGAAGACAAAGATATATGTCAGCACAGATGGCTTACAAGCATCCACCACATACACACAAAAGCAAAGACTCCCAGTATAGCCCTTGCAGGCTGTTGGGGCAAGTACTGTTAGTGGGCACCTACGAAGGCTGGCACCGCACACGAAGGGGCGGTGTGGCTAGCACCATGCTCGGCCGCCTTTGTCTCCCCAGTGCTGATGTTTACATAACACACCAGATTCTAATTTCAAGTGGATTTGATGTAGGGGAAGCCATAATTGGTTCAGATATTGATCAGTGATGTTTGCCACGAGTGGGAAGCAAACTCGGGTTGCCAGGTTCATAGCGTAGTGCGAATTCCACTGCCCTCCTACACCGTAGACACACACATGCGCGCACACGGACACAAACACACACTTCATCCCTGTTTATCAGAATAACTGTAGGAACAAGTGCCGCGTGAGACATAGCACACGGGAGCAGATGGGATCAAAAGCAGACCTGGTCATCTTTGTCTTCTCAGTGCACACTGCTTTAGGGACTCATTTTAGGCTGAGCAGAGATAAGAGCGGCTCAGACCAAGCTCAAGACTGCAATTTCCACTGGAGTTGCAACAGACAGCTATTAGACCAAAGACACAGCTACACCAACACAAACACACCACAAACACAAATAAACCACTCCACCAACACAAACACACCACAAACACACTGCTCACTCCAGCAACACAAACACACCGCCCCACCAACACAAACGCATCACCAACACAAACGCACCACTCCACCAACATAAACCCACCACCAACACAAACCCACTGCACCACCAACACAAACATACCGCTCGCTCCACCAACGCAAACACACCGCTCCACCAACAAAGACACCACACCAATACAAACGCATCACCAACACCAACACACCGCACCACCAACACAGACGCACCACCAACACAAACACACCGCACCACCAACACAAACACACCGCACCACCAACACACCGCCCCACCAACACAAACACACCGCCCCACCAACACAAACACACCGCCCCACCAACACAAACACACCGCCCCACCAACACAAACACACCGCCCCACTAACACAAACACACCGCCCCACCAACACAAACGCACCACCAACACAAACATAAACACCCCACCAACACAAACGCACCGCACCACCAACACAAACACACCGCGCTCACCAACACAAACACACCACCAACACAAACACCCCACCAACACAAACACACCGCACCACCAACACAAACACACCGCACCACCAATACAAACACACCGCGCTCACCAACAAACACACCGTCCCACCAACACAACACACCGCACCACCAACACAAACACACCACACCACCAACACAAACACACCACACCACCAACACAAACACACCGCCCCACCAACACAAACACACCGCCCCACCAACACAAACGCACAGCACCACCAACACAAACACACCGCCCCACCAACACAAACACACCACCAACACAAACACACCGCCCCACCAACAAACACACCACCAACAAACACACCACCAACAAACACACCACCAACACAAACACACTGCCCCACCAACACAAACACACCGCACCACCAACACAAACACACCACCAACACAAACACACCGCCCCACCAACACAAACACACCACCAACACAAACACACCGCACCACCAACACAAACACACTGCACCACCAACACAAACACACCGCCCCACCAACACAAACGCACCGCACCAACACAAACGCACCACCAACACAAACATAAACACCCCACCAACACAAACGCACCGCACCACCAAAACAAACACACCGCGCTCACCAACACAAACACACCACCAACACAAACACACCACCAACACAAACACACCGCACCACCAACACAAACACACCGCACCACCAACACAAACACACCGCACTCACCAACACAAACACACCGTCCCACCAACACAACACACCGCACCACCAACACAAACACACCACACCACCAACACAAACACACCACAAACACAAATATACCACTCCACCAACACACACACACCACAAACACACTGCTCACTCCAGCAACACAAACACACCGCCCCACCAACACAAACGCATCACCAACACAAACGCACCACTCCACCAACATAAACCCACCACCAACACAAACCCACTGCACCACCAACACAAACACACCGCTCGCTCCACCAACGCAAACACACCGCTCCACCAACAAAGACACCACACCAATACAAACGCATCACCAACACCAACACACCGCACCACCAACACAGACGCACCACCAACACAAACACACCGCCCCACCAACACAAACACACCGCACCACCAACACACCGCCCCACCAACACACTGCCCCACCAACACACCGCCCCACCAACACAAACACACCGCCCCACCAACACAAACGCACCGCCCCACCAACACAAACGCACCGCCCCACCAACACAAACGCACCACCAACACAAACATAAACACCCCACCAACACAAACGCACCGCACCGCACCACCAACACAAACACACCGCGCTCACCAACACAAACACACCACCAACACAAACACACCACCAACACAAACACACCGCACCACCAATACAAACACACCGCGCTCACCAACACAAACACACCACCAACACAAACACACCACCAACACAAACACACCGCACCACCAATACAAACACACCGCGCTCACCAACACAAACACACCGTCCCACCAACACAACACACCGCACCACCAACACAAACACACCACACCACCAACACAAACACACCGCCCCACCAACACAAACGCACCGCCCCACCAACACAAACGCACAGCACCACCAACACAAACACACCGCCCCACCAACACAAACACACCACCAACACAAACACACCGCCCCACCAACAAACACACCACCAACACAAACACACTGCCCCACCAACACAAACACACCGCACCACCAACACAAACACACCCCCCCACCAACACAAACACACCACCAACACAAACACACCGCCCCACCAACACAAACACACCACCAACACAAACACACCGCACCACCAACACAAACACACCGCACCACCAACACAAACACACCGCCCCACCAACACAAACGCACCGCACCACCAACACAAACGCACCGCACCACAAACACAAACGCACCACCAACACAAACACACCGCCCCACTAACACAAATGCACCGCACCACCAACACAAACACACCACCAACACAAACGCACCACACCAACACAAACGCACCACCAACACAAACATAAACACCCCACCAACACAAACGCACCGCACCACCAAAACAAACACACCGCGCTCACCAACACAAACACACCACCAACACAAACACACCACCAACACAAACACACCACCAACACAAACACACCGCACCACCAACACAAACACACCGCGCTCACCAACACAAACACACCGTCCCACCAACACAACACACCGCACCACCAACACAAACACACCACACCACCAACACAAACACACCACCCCACCAACACAAACACACCGCCCCACCAACACAAACGCACAGCACCACCAACACAAACACACCCCCCCCACCAACACAAACACACCACCAACACAAACACCCCACCAACACAAACGCACCGCACCACCAAAACAAACACACCGCGCTCACCAACACAAACACACCACCAACACAAACACACCACCAACACAAACACACCGCACCACCAACACAAACACACCGCGCTCACCAACACAAACACACCGTCCCACCAACACAACACACCGCACCACCAACACAAACACACCACACCACCAACACAAACACACCACCCCACCAACACAAACACACCGCCCCACCAACACAAACGCACAGCACCACCAACACAAACACACCCCCCCCACCAACACAAACACACCACCAACACAAACACACCCCCCCCACCAACACAAACACACCACCAACACAAACACACCACCAACACAAACACACCGCCCCACCAACAAACACACCACCAACAAACACAACACCAACACAAACACACCGCTCTACCACCACAAACACACCGCACCACCAACACAAACACCCCCCCCCACCAACACAAACACACCACCAACACAAACACACCGCCCCACCAACACAAACACACCGCACCACCAACACAAACACACTCCCCCACCAACACAAACACACCACCAACACAAACACACCGCCCCACCAACACAAACACACCACCAACACAAACACACCGCACCACCAACACAAACACACCGCACCACCAACACAAACACACCGCACCACCAACACAAACACACCGCCCCACCAACACAAATGCACCGCACCACCAACACAAACGCACCGCACCACAAACACAAACGCACCGCCCCACCAACACAAACACACCACCAACACAAACACACCACCAACACAAACACACCGCCCCACCAACACAAACGCACCACACCACCAACACAAACGCACCGCACCACAAACACAAACACACCACCAACACAAACACACCGCCCCACCAACACAAATGCACCGCACCACCAACACAAACACACCACCAACACAAACGCACCGCACCAACACAAACGCACCACCAACACAAACACACCACCAAACACACCGCCCCACCAACACAATCGCACCGCACCACCAACACACCGCTCCACCAACACAAATGCACCGCACCACCAACACAAACACACCACCAACACAAACGCACCACCAACACAAACACACCACCATCACAAACACACCACCAACACAAACACACCACCAACACAAACACACCACCAACACAAACACACCACCAACACAAACACACCGCCCCACCAACACAAACACACCGCACCACCAACACAAACATACCACCAACACAAACACACCGCCCCACCAACACAAACGCACCACCAACACAAACACACCGCACCACCAACACAAACACACCACCAACACAAACGCACCACCAACACACCGCTCCACCAACACAAACACCACCAACACAAATGCACCGCACCACCAACACAAACACACCGCTCCACCAACACAAACACACCGCTCCACCAACACAAACACACCGCCCCACCAACACAAACGCACCACCAACACAAACGCACCACCAACACACCGCTCCACCAACACAAACACCACCAACACAAACGCGCCGCACCACCAACACAAACACACCATTCATAATCAACGTTTTTGGGTTTAGATCGCGTTATTTATAAATGTGTCGTAACCCTCCACCACCCGACACGGCCAATCAGCAAAAAAAAGTGTCACGTTGACAAAAGACAAATAGTTCACCAACACAAACGCAAGCAAACGCACCACATGACACACCGAGCCTCAAAACAGCCATCACTCATTCACGTAAACGGACTGTATTTCTACTGCGCACGCTCAATCGACTACTGGGTGAAATCCTCGAGTGGGAGTTATCTGGTTGTCCTCGTTGTCCACGCATAGCAGTGTCAGCTGGTGAAGGGAGGGGGTGTTTGGGGGGGTGCCCAGACAAGTGTTCAGACATCACCTGCCGCGGACGTCAGCCGTGGCTGGGAAACCAACCGGGGTCGTGGGGTTTGTCGCGCGCTGCGCAAACCCCGGCGTCGCTAGCGCCACCGCCACAAGTACCGGGATCCACGCTCCAACGGTTACACAATTCTACTGAAATCTCGGGGATGGGTTACGGAATCACGAACTCTCTTCAGCAATGAAACAACAATCTCACGATTGAATCGGACCACAGCAGGCACAAAGATTTTTCCAGTTTCGGTACCTGGTACGGAAATGGAAATAAACGCGACAGGGTGGTGGTACGACACTATGGCATTCTAAACATAGCTTTAAAGGAACAGGCATCACCGTGTAAAAACGATATCTGGAAACAATTTCAGCCGAGTAGACCAGACTGAAACTACCTCCACACAATCACCAAACCCGCAACACCCCACTTCCACGCGGGCCACATCACCACAGACGGTGCGTGTGCGTGCGTGCGCGTGTGTGCGTGTGTGTGCGTGCGCGTGTGTGCGTGCGTGCCCACCCAGGCTGTGCCCGTTCTTCGTGTAGAAGGCCGTGTTGTTGACGAGGTTGACGCAGCAGCCGATTACGTCGCCCGTCGTGAACGTGGGGCCGTACGGCTGCCCCGAGCCTGACGAGCAGAAGCTGTGCCCATCATCGCCGTGGTAACCGTACGAGTACTTATCCCAACCTGCACGGAGACACGGGGTGGGGGAGAAGGGACGCCGAGCCGGGGGGGGGGACACACGCGCTGTGAGGATACGCTCTTTCGGCCCGCGATACAAGACGCGCAACCCTACGGACGTCGCGAGGGGTCGCCGGTTGATTGGCGTCGCGCCAGGCGAAAACGGAGAGCGGCAACCCCCACCGCCAGACCCTCCCACGAGGCGCGTCAGCCCCAACGATGTACGGGGCGACTCCGATGGTGGAGCCACGGCGACGACGGCGCCATTACCCGCAACAGTCAGAACCGCAGTAATTGTGGCGTTAGAGGATGGAGACGGTGCTTGCCACCGTGAAAATGTGGCTAACGCTTGCTCGGATCACCTACACCATTACACACCATCTGATCGTTAAGCTGGTGGTAATGGAAACGTGGTGTGACTGTGATTAGTTATTTTTTTATTTTTGCGATGGGCGACTCTAAGGATATTTTTTTTTATCACCAATTATGTTATAAACGTGATATTAAACGTCCTCTTTGGATGCCCTACGCAGCGGAGCATTAAACCACGCGAGCTGTGGTAGCGCGTACAGACACGCACACACACGTACCACCACTTCCACAGCGAATGTGCATAGAAAGACAAATATGCCCCAGCATAGCCTCTAACGAATTGTTGGGGCAAGTGCTGTGAGCGAGCACCTATTAAGGAAGCACGGCGCGAGGGGGTGGGTAGCCGGCACTACACCCGGCTGCCTTCAACTCCCCAATGCTGTTAACACACCACACCTGGTACTCATTTAAGGCCGAGTTGACCTACAGGAAGTTCAGGGTCAGTTCAGATATTTGTCACCGATTTTGATGGCGAGCGGGAAATTAACTTTGGTCGCCGGGGTGCACAGTGATGGCAATATGACATAATTGTAGCTAAGAACATCACCACCATCAACAACCCTCGTCATCAAACCTTTCAAATATTCCCCCGTGTAGCCTCGAACAGACTGTTGGGGCAAGAGCTGTGAGCGAATACCATCAGCGCCTATGAAGGCCAGCACAGCACACAAGGTGGTGGGTGGCCAGCTCCACGCCCGCTCGGCCACCTTAGTCTCACCCAGTGGCGATGTTGACTACACACCGCACCAGGCACTCATGTGGAGCTGAGTCTATCTCGGGGCGGCCCAGGTCCAGTTCAGATAATCGCCACCGGCGTTAGTGCTGGCCGTGATTGGGAATCAAACTCAGGTCACCGGGTTCTAACTCTGGATGTTAATCGCTCAAGACAAACCATACATTCTAAATTAAACCCTAACCCTAAACCAAAACTTACTCTTCGGTTTTTTCGGTAAAGTCACGTGACTTTACCGAAAAAACCAAAGAGTATGAATCCTTGCAGTCACAAAAGCTTCAAATCTAGAACCTAAACCAAAACCCTAACCTCTGACCCCAAACCCGATTCCTAAACTCTATGTCTTAAGAATATTTGACTACTATAAATTTTCACATAAGCCACTTTTGTTGCGCTATCATTTGTGGCCAGGTCGCTTCTGAAAAAGACCTATACAGCTCAGTGGGCCTTACCTGGTAAAATAAAATAGTAAATAATAGTAAATAGTCGAAGTACATTGCGCTAACCACTATAACCACACACACAACCACCACTTCCACAGAAACGGCCGCAGCAAAGCTTGATTAGGCTGTTCATACGAATTAAAAAAATTACGTCTTCTTTGGTAGATCCATACCTATCAGGCACTTAACATCAAATTAAATAATCGGGAGGGATGGTTGGGTGTTGACATCCAATTATCCACCCGGGGTCACCCGGGGTACCATTGTGTGGGGAAGTAAACAGCGGCTGTCCTATGGATAGCCTCGTCCCCCGCCTCTGGAATGTGGAATTTCCGCCACTGGCTTGAGGGCCGTAAACTGGAGATGAACACCACCAGCTCTATACTAACTAGAGCCAGAAATAACTTTTCACTTTTCCTCTTGACCTGTGACCTCCAGGCGCACCGCTTACAGCGCCCTCCAGTGGCCTTGCACGGGCATCCCCCTCGCATGACACGAGACCCCCAAGATCCCAAACACAAAGATCCCCCCCATATAGCCTTAACAAGATCCCGACCACATGACGGCATGCAGTGCACGCTGGGAGCCCCACTCTATGCACGCTCGTCAATGGAACCCGACGCACAGAGGGGTAGTTGAAACCCGTAATAGCTGCACGCCAACCTGTAGCAGGGTGCCAAGGTTGAGACGTTAATCGGACGTCTTCAAATTTCACAAGCGGATTGCAACTGCCACTGCCTTGGATTAATATAAGTAAAATAACTCCAAATGTGTTTTGGTTGTACCTTCCCTTAGCCCGGTAAGAATAATTTGAGGCTCTTCGTGTATTTAATATAAAACACATGGACAAAAAAAGGCAAAACTTTGGGTGTGGTGGCGATGCTACACCCATAACCCAGCAACGTGTAGGGCAGTGAGATTGGCGGATCACACAGAGATTACACCTTCACCGATGACGGGAACCCCCCTGGAATGGCCATTTGCTGCCCGCGGGCAAGTCCGGTGAGTCACGAACCTGCTTTTTGAATTTGAGCGCCTTCCCATCTCCTGCCTGGGGACTTGCCTTCCCCATTAGCAAATATACTCGAGGAATGTGCCAATCATTCCAACAAATGTGGCAACGGTCAGAACATTTTTGGGAGTCTTTCCCCTCCCATGGCTCTTTTCCCAAGCTCTTATAACCTTG
This sequence comes from Lampetra planeri, assembly GCF_965212315.1. NCBI lineage: Eukaryota > Metazoa > Chordata > Hyperoartia > Petromyzontiformes > Petromyzontidae > Lampetra > Lampetra planeri. The sequence goes on along the minus strand of NC_136148.1, from coordinate 8,859,705 downwards.
CTCAATTCAAGACAGGCCAGTTAACTCATCTGTTAAAACTCTGAGAGAGCTAAAGAATGCTTGTCTGCATCAACAACACATTAATAAAGTTTAAACATGAAATGTATATCTCTTTTATATTACAACTCAACACGAGCCCGGTGCAAAGCATCGATCACGGAACGGAGGGGGAAGAGAGCAGGAAGAGTTTGAAGTTAAGATTTGGGCCATGACGCCAGCACACCACAGTGTACGACGCTCGTGAGTGACCATAGTACTGGACGTCTGTGGAAAAGAGCTTTATAGCTCATCGGATTCCTCTAGGAAAAACAGATTATGATTCAGATAGTATCATTGCATCATTTGCGTTTATCACAGGGCAGATCGCCAGCTTCAGAAGAACGATTTCTAATTTACAAGGTAAAGCCCACAGAGCTAAAAAGCTTATTTTCAGAAGTGACCTGGCCACAAATGACAATTCAACGAAAGTGGCTTATTCCGGTGGACATTCATAGCAGCCAAATACTCTAAAACGCTCTGAACGCCGGTTTCTAAATGTGGAGGGACGAGACGCCGTCTCGGAACAACAACAGCGCCCTGCAGAAATCCCTGAAGAACTCACGAGCAGCTGTGGGGAGGGACGAGACGCTGTCTCGGTGCCAGTCGCCCAAGTGGCACACGCGGCACGGACCGCTCGGACAACCCCTTCGGCCGCCTGCCACGGTGGGCCCTCATTATCAACTCATCAATTCTTAGCCAAGCGTTGAGACAAATGTTGATGTTGCTCAATGAGCGTTCTGGCAGGAAGATAGTGGGCGATTTGCATCAAGCCACATTAGGAAATTATTTTTCACACTCCAGAAAAGCACATTGTAATATATAATAATGAGATACAATACTTTATCCATTAACTGCTGGATGAAGGCCTCCCTGTAATCTGTCAGTCACGAGGGTTGTTTGACCATACTTCACCGCGCTGGTCAGTGTGGATCGGTGAAGGGGGAAGCTGCAGCTCTGAACCGAAGTCAGGTCACACAGGTTCAAGCGTCTTCAATGAGACCATTGAAACCGTGCCACCTTTTTTGCGAGGGCGACCCGGTGTAACAGGCTAAAATAACCCCTGCCCCGATTAAACCCGGGTATAGTTTGGCCCAGGCCAGAGTATACCCGGGGGCATAAAGTATCCTAGGCTAAACTATACCCGGGGGTTTAAACTAGACTGGGCCAGACCATACCCCTCCAAGCCAAAATATGCCCAAAGTGAAAGTTCAAAGGCAATTATCCATACAGAGAACAGCCGACAACGAACTTCAATCGATATCTAAAAAGCGTATAAATGGAAGTAAGAATCTCAATTTGATCAATTAAAGCATTTTTAGGGTTAGGGTTATTATTATTTTTTTGTGGTTGAAGCAATCAAAGTCTATGTGTTTACAGTTTTAAATAAAATGTTGGAAAAATTTAGTAATTCATGTGTATATCGCTCAACACTATTACTACCATGGGGGTATGATTTGGCCTAGAGGGGCATAATTTGGCCTAGGCCATAATATACCCCAGAGTATAAATTGGCCTAGGCCATAATATACCCGGGTATAATCTAGCCTAGGCCGTTTTAACCCCGGGTACACTACGGCCTGTGGGTATACTACGGCCTGTTACACTGGGACTAACACAATGTGCGTAATGCAAGGGGGTTGTGGGAATTAATTCAAGAGACAAATCGAAATGGCACGGAAGAGTTTTTTTTTTGACGGGCGACTTAAAATCCTGGAAGAATAGAGCGACGTCACCTTCAGCAGAATAAAAACGGGTGCTCTGCTAGCGGAGGAATTAATGGAGTATTCCCGTATCAGAGAGCCCAACTCTGACCAATAAACCAGAAAAAAATACATTGATATTAAGAGCCACTTGTGTAGACAAAAAATCTCAGTCAGGTCTCACAGGGAGATGAAGTGCATTAGCTGATTAGCGGTGGATTTGTTTTGATTATTGGGGCAAAACTCAATCACCATTCACTGCACACAGGGGGCAGAAACCGACACAACGCACGCCTGGTGCAACCGAATACATAAAACGGGGTCAAAGTGCAGCGTACAAGAAAGAAGCTGCTGCATCGTGTGTCACACCGCAGTGCAGAGGGGAAGGCATTTTGTCACAATGTCGCACACGTTTGATTAAACAGCCGAGGCAACAATCAATAGCGGTGTGGAGCACGACGACGGTAAAGGGGAGGGGGGGGCTATGAACCGCCCCCGACACCACCGAGTGTTGGGGACATCCCACAAGCAGGAACGATGAACGAGTGCACTCGCAACTTCTCCAATAAGAGCTGCGACAAGCGGACAGGAGACGTTACTTACTTACTCCTGTTCGCTCCCTGTGGAACTTAAGGCCGCAAACAGCTCACGCCATGCCGGGCAGTCTTTAGCAGCCTTCTCTGCTTCACTCCAAGACAGGCCCATGGTCAATGCATTGGGAAATTAAAGACGTAGTTTAACCTGTTTTGCTTTCCACGTGGTGAGCCACAACATCAACGTGTTATTTTTACGATCTGGGCACTAGGCCAAGGCTGCAAATTCATCTGAAAAGAAAGGGGCAGGAGACCATAAGGCTCGTCTCAAAGTGTTTATAGTGGCATGGCCAAGATCAAGATTGAATCCGAGCCTCCAAATTAAGTCGAATGCAGGGTTGCTCATATTGATAGATGGTGTTTTAAGCAGGTAACCAATAGATGCACGTAACCATCATGGACATTATGGATTTTGTTCCAAAACTGGTACGCAACATTCGGCTCTCAATGCAATCAATGCCTCCTTTCAAATCTGCAAGCCATCCGCTGGCTCAACGGGTGGTTGTGTGCTTTCCCCTGCGATTTAACATCTTGAAATGAAATTAAAACTGTATTGTACACTCTTCGGAATTATGCCAAGGTATTTAACATCCACTCTATAAAAGGGACAACATATGACCGTCATTCCCTCCAGACGTTTAGCAAGGGACTGGTGGCAGTTGAGTTGACCAGCGATTCTTGTACACAATGCCTGCACTGAACCACGGGTGTAAGAAGCCACTGGCTGCGATTTACACCAATCACAGCTCGACATTACATTCAGGGAAGAGTCACAAACGAGACTGAACTGCCTGTCGAGAAACAATGCAAAAATGAGGCAATAAAAACTGACAAAGAAATTACTTCTTAATTGAAAGGACAATTCAGTTGATTGTGAGTGGGATTGGTGGATGGATTTTGAGGGGGATGGGGTTAATTATTCGTGTCCAGTATATTGATGACGGTGGTGAGCTGCAGGTTTGTGTTGGCTAAGTTGTGTTTGTATTAACCGCACACACAGTCCCTGCTCCGATAAAGAGTGATAAAGATCTTTGCAACAAACAGGAGGTGCAGGCCACTGTTCCACACAGAACCCTACCTTCGCAAATCTCTTGACTTGGCCAAAACAATCGTTCCAGCGGGGGTGCCTTTGCAACTGAAATAACTTACAAATTAAAAAATTAAGGACAACACTTCCCCGATATAGAACCGTCGGGGGGAGGGGGGGTCGCAGACAGCGGCGTGCACGGAGAGGTTTCTGGAGACTGCGCGTTTAAAAAAAATAAATGGGGCTCTTGAGCAAAAAATAAATGACCTTTGTAATTGACAGCCAGAGGGAACTGCTCTTTGTTGTTGTGTTTTTCTATCGCCGATTAAAGTCTGAATGATCTACTTGAGTCGACGGGGAACTGAAGAAACACGGTCCCATCCAGCGCAATTTACGCACAGGACGGAGGCGCACATCTCATCGTCTCGCAGAGCCGGCCCCCCTCGGTCACGCACAGCAGCACAAGGAAAATGAACGGCGGCAGCAGCAGCAGCAAGGTGACGTGACGGGGCCACTTGCTACGCGCGTGTTTGTGCCAGCATCAGAATATTTCAGAATCAGAATATTTATACATTGTGGAGGAATCTGATACTCTGTAAAGTTCTTTTTCAGAGATACCCAAGAGGGGCAGGGAAGAACAGTTACAACAAACGATACAAAAACACGACAGACGGCCGTCGCTGCCCCCACCTGGGAAGATGCTATTTGCTCGGAATATCGAAGTGCTTCTTGCAGATGTTCGCAGGTCGAATCTAGCAGGCGGCCTAGTTACGACCGCGGGTGTATTAATGGTAAATTAAGCGTCGTCTTGCTTCCCCGTGCATGTTAAAGACCCCCTGACGTAGTTTGAAACAAGCAGGCTGTCACATGCCGGCGCCATGGATACAAATTTGCCACGTTTGCATTATCACAGCATCGCCCGCTGCTGTGATAATGCAGCCCGCGTCTGTGAAACCCAGTGCATCTCTGAGAGCATTGCGCGATAAGAATGGTGCAAATACTAAATGTCATAACTAATTATTAATTATCAGCTCCTGCATGGGCGCTGACATTGACGATTCAACACTGAAGCAACTCTCTCCCTACACATGCTATGTAGCCCCCCCCTCGCTCTACCTCCGAGGGTCCTGTCCCCCCCCACAACTCACTTCTATAACCCCGCTGCTAATTGATTTACAAGCTGGCAGTCATCTGACACTTTCCCTTAGCAGGCCAAACAACTGCCTTGATTTCCAGGAGGGTTTCTCACAATTCGTGAGAAAGGAACCAAAATGCCTGGTCACAGTCAACTTGTGTGGCTCCATGTCCTTCGTAGCGCGAGAGATACCCCCCCCCACCCCCCCCGAGGCGACCTTGAGGAGGAACGCGGCAGTCTGACGGCTGCAGTGTCCACTCCACATCCGGTTGGTGCTGCAGACAGAGTTGATCAACGTCCTTGCCTATACTCACCTCCCCACTTAGCAACACATGCACTTAGCTACCTATACATAAATGTACTGACCTACCTACGACAAACCTATCTATTTTACTTAATGTCTGCCTCTCTATTCACCAACCTATCCACTACTGCCCAGCCACACTCGTCCACCCACCTACCTACTTAACCCAGAACGCTGCCTAGCATTTAAGTGCAGTATCTCGCCATTGCTGCTGCTGTCAAAGGTTCGGCTCACACGGCAGCAGGCGCTGCCGTGCAGCAAGTGTGAGACCGTTTGGCCCGTCAAGCCCCCCACACCACGTAACCTGCACCACGTCGCCCCCACACCGCGGAACGCGTCACCTCCACACCGCGTTGCCCCCACACCTTATCGCCCCACACGGCGTAACCTGCACCGCGTCACCCCCAGACCACGTCACCCACCCCACCATCCCCACGTGTCACCCACCCCGTGCAGAATTCCTGAGGCTGTTGTCGTTCTGGCTAAAATTGGGGCCAACGTCAGCCGAGACCTGCCCGGGCCTGCCAGAATGCTGTGCGGCGAACGTCCACTCACCGTCCGCTCACCGCCGCCGCATCACTTCCCCGGCGAGCGCGCTCCCCCACCTCCTCTTACGTAAGGGCCGCCCCCCGCCGATACGGGGACGACGACGTTTTATTAATATTATTTATTTTTGGGCTACCCGATGCGATTCAAAACACGGCAATAAGCGTCGCTGTCGGCGGGCCCCGCTTTTCCACGAAAGTTACGTAAGAGTTCCCCGAGACAAAATGTGCCGCCGCTCGAGTTTCCGAGGCTCAAGGGAACGCAGAGTTAATGGTCACCACGCGATCGTTAAGCCCAAGGGTGAATAACAAAGCATCTTAAAATACTAATCTAGAACAGATCCAGCTCTGTTGTCGTGACGTTGAGTCAAAGTGCCTCCCGGCTCCAGCGAGCAATGGGGCGCTACTCGTCAATGGCAGTGATGGATATTGTACGCGCGCACGTGTGTATGTTGAACTTCTTTCGCACCGTACTTAGCCAACCGCGCTAATCGGACAACAAACTAAACACAAAAAGCATTTTTAAAGAAATTCGTTTTTCAATCAAGGTGATTTTTAAAAAATGCACAGCTCCAGTGGCTTCCTAATATCAGAAGAGCGTTCCAGACAGCCGCAGAAGTGCCACCGGAAAGCGTGCAATGCCATGACCACCTTCTTTCTTCGACGGCGAGCAAATTCCCCACATTCCTGACTAGGTTTTAGTGTCTCCCACAAAGCGATGCTCTGAAAAAAATGATTGTCTGAGTGGATCCCCGAGTGCAATTTGAATGCATGACTACGGTTCCGAGTTGGTGCTCAGCCAGCAGTGCCATGGTGATGCATAGGCAGTAAATCACGTTTATTAAACCATCACTCGCCATTAGAGCATTATCATCTCGATTACGGAGGCCCGAGAACCATCTTTCATGAGTGGACACGCTATTTTGCCATCTTGCTCCTTCTGACAGTCCAGATCCCGGAACTCTCTTTCAGAAAGACGATGCTTGGAATGTTTTGCAAACGCACAGGATATACGGGCATACACTGGGGCATGAGGCTTTTATGCTATAAGATTGCAAAAAAAATGACTGGATGCCCCGCATTGTATACAACGCTTTGCCTTCGGATGAGTTCTCACACACGGGATTAATCTCTCCGTGATCCACCAACCGTGGCCCAAAGCACTGGGTAAATCTGGCTCGTGCCGCTGCCCTCGGTGGTCTCAACATGACCAGCTCGAGCCCTTCACACCACTCTCTCCACTCTCCAACCACCACGGCCGCCACCTGCTCGTCACCACCACTCAAGGTCATGACTGCTCGCGTGCTCGCACGATGTGGAGCGGCGTCCACCTCTCTTCTGATACTCTACTGCCATCTATGTTTATTTTTACCAGGTAAGGGCCCACTGAGTTGTGCAGCTCTTTTTCAGAAGTGACCTGGCTATCACAAATGATAGCTCAACAGAGTGGCTGATCAAGTGGAACTTTATATCAGCCAAATACTCCAAAGCGCACGTTGATTCTAAATGTGGAGGGGAAAAACAGGAGCACCTGGATAAAAATTCACATGGCCACAGGGAGAGACACGCAAACTCCAAATATACAGGGTTATGGGTCGGGATCTGAACCCACAACCTCCTGTATACCATCTCATCCCTTTAACAGTTGAAATCAAGACTGCCAGAGATGTGGGGCCTTTCTGTCCCATATAAACCTCCCCTTTAGTCCTCTTGTCTATATATATGTATCTCTGTCAAAGTCAGAGTGGCCTTGTGTTTTCAAACACTGGGGATCACTCTTGTTGTTCATGAGCCCATGTTGGAACCTGAGTGTTCCTACGGGGGATCCAGGCCCCATCAAATAACAACCACTGTTGACGCTGCCCCCTTCACCACCCCCACACAGAAACACATACACCAGGTGAGACTCACTTTACTCATCGCAGACAGATGATGAAGATGGGAGTTGAATTGACTCTGTAACATGTCAGCCTCAACAGGAATTACTCACACGAATTACTTTGCTGTGTCTATCGGGATAACTTCATGTTTGTGCTATCCCAGCTGGCAATCTTGTTTTACCAAGCTTCATACAGATGTCGTGACATCACGGGATGTCACTGTGTAATGCCGGCCCTAGAGAGGCACGGCGTGCGATGTATTGACATCGCAGACACCACGTGGGGTGTAGTACCAGCCCTAGAGGGGCTCGGTCAGCGCTGATGGATAGCGCTGGATGGCACCACGCTCGGCGTGCAGTGCCAGCCCTACAGGATCGGGCGTGCGAGTGCTGGCCATAGGGAAGGGGTTACTGGAGGCTGTGGCACTCTGGTTGACCCCAGAGGACACGTGACTGGTTATGTCTACAAAGGGGCCCAAAGTGGGGGCTCGGGGTGGTCACGTGGTCGGGGTCCAGATCCTGCTCGAGGGTTCTGGAAGGTGGTCGTGGCCAAGGGCGGAGCCGGCCATGCCGCAGAGGATCTAAGCCGGGTCCCCCAGGGGGACCGGCGTTGTTGTTCATCCTGAAGAAACATTCGTCTACGTCCTACAGAGTCTCCAACACGTGGACCTGGACCCAAGCTGTGGTCCGGTCCGTTGTAGCAGTTACGTTGTAATTAAAGTAAAGTAGTTAGCCTGGTGGTCACCACCATAGGTTGTTATTCTGTTAAGGGGCAGTTACTCCGTGTGTTGGAGTTAAATAAATGTGTTGCCTCCAAGAGAAAGTCTGCGACTCAGTTGAACTCACTACACACATCTGCTGGTATGGTGTTACAGCCAGGGAAAAAAGCATTTTATCCCCTGCTGATTTTGTACATTTGCCCACTGACAAAGAAATGATCAGTCTATAATTTTAATGGTAGGTTTATTTGAACAGTGAGAGACAGAATAACAACAAAAAAATCCAGAAAAACGCATGTCAAAAATGTTATAACTTGATTTGCATTTTAATGAGGGAAATAAGTATTTGACCCCCTCTCAATCAGAAAGATTTCTGGCTCCCAGGTGTCTTTTATACAGGTAACGAGCTGAGATTAGGAGCACACTCTTAAATGGAGTGCTCCTAATCTCAGCTTGTTACCTGTATAAAAGACACCTGTTCACAGAAGCAATCAATCAATCAGATTCCAAACTCTCCACCATGGCCAAGACCAAAGAGCTCTCCAAGGATGTCAGGGACAAGATTGCAGACCTACACAAGGCTGGAATGAGCTACAAGACCATCGCCAAGCAGCTTGGTGAGAAGGTGACAACAGTTGGTGCGATTATTTGCAATTGGAAGAAACACAAAAGAACTATCAATCTCCCTCGGCCTGGGGCTCCATGCAAGATCTCACCTCGTGGAGTTGCAATGATCATGAGAACGGTGAGGAATCAGCCCAGAACTACACGGGAGGATCTTGTCAATGATCTCAAGGCAGCTGGGACCATAGTCACCAAGAAAACAGTTGGTAACACACTACGCCGTGAAGGACTGAAATCCTGCAGCACCCGCAAGGTCCCCCCTGCTCAAGAAAGCACATATACATGCCCGTCTACAGTTTGCCAATGAACATCTTAATGATTCAGAGGACAACTGGGTGAAAGTGTTGTGGTCAGATGAGACCAAAATTGAGCTCTTTGGCATCAACTCAACTCGCCGTGTTTGGAGGAGAAGGACTGCTGCCTATGACCCAAAGAACACCATCCCCACCGTCAAACATGGAGGTGGAAACATTATGCTTTGGGGGTGTTTTTCTGCTAAGGGGACAGGACAACTTCACCGCATCAAAGGGACGATGGACGGGGCCATGTACCATCATATCTTGGGTGAGAACCTCCTTCCCTCAGCCAGGGCATTGAAAATGGGTCGTGAATGGGTATTCAAGCATGACAATGACCCAAAACACACGGCCAAGGCAACAAAGGAGTGGCTCAAGAAGTCAGTCTCCAGACCTTAATCCCATAGAAAATCTGTGGAGGGAGCTGAAGGTTCGAGTTGCCAAACGTCAGCCCTGAAACCTTAATGACTTGGAGAAGATCTGCAAAGAGGAGTGGGACAAAATCCCTCCTGAGATGTGTGCAAACCTGGTGGCCAACTACAAAAAACGTCTGACCTCTGTGATTGCCAACAAGGGTTTTGCTACCAAGTACTAAGTCATGTTTTGCAGAGGGGTCAAATACTTATTTCCCTCATTAAAATGCAAATCAATTTATAACATTTTTGACATGCGTTTTTCTGGATTTTGTTGTTGTTATTCTGTATCTCACTGTTCAAATAAACCTACCATTAAAATTATAGACTGATCATTTCTTTGTCAGTGGGCAAACGTACAAAATCAGCAGGGGATCAAATACTTTTTTCCCTCACTGTATACACACATGGCTGGTATGGTGTGTTATACACATGGCTGGTATGGTGCGTCAAGTCTTATCGGCACCATGCCCATGTTTACAAAAAGATACAAGTGTTTACACGCTGATATCCACCCAGATCCATTGTTTTTTAGTTTACCTACACTACCCCCTCTCCATCCATCACTCGTGACAGAACACAGTTATTTGAAATCCTTTAACTCCACGTCACCCGTGGCGACAAACGCGGGGTTACGGGACACCAAACCTGCATTCCGGCTGCCGGTTACACAAGCAACAAGGTGCAATACAAAGCACGTCGACTAAGGAGAAATTAATCATGGACTTTACGAATTCTCATTCACTGCATGTGTTTAACATCTATATGTAATTGTGAATGTTTACATTATTTTAAAATAATTATTTCAAAGATCGCAAGAAACAGGCAATGAAACTCCTTTTATCTGCAATAATCTAGGATATATAGCCATGGTAAGCCAACCGTACAGAAGTTGGTTAGGGACCCCATCTGTGTGAACTTAAGTGTTATCTTCTGGAATGCGTGGATTTTCTGTGGGTTAGGTACCCCGGTTTCCTGCTTTGTGTAAAGCGCTCGTTAAAAGGGATTTACTCAAACGCCACAATGCAGGAGCCTCGCGATGTGTGTGAAGACTCAAGATGAGGGCTTCTCTGGATAAAGGGCAGACACACAGTGTGTTACCTGGGCAGACCCAGCGATGTTAGCCTGCTGTCCCAAGAAAACCCCTTAATCCACAATCTTTCATCCACAGTATCACGAGGAAGAGGATGAAATACAGGCAACACCTTCATACGTTAAAAAAATCCACATAACAGGGGACCAATTCACGTGATACTGGTATCACACCTGAGACTTAATGACACATGACTGAAGATGAATCCAGTAATGTTTGTATTTCTCATCAGGCCGCATGGTGTAGAGTGCAGTCTCCAACTCGGATTATTATCCACAATCGACCACTTGGTAAACCACTGTGGTCTGCCTGTGCACCTTCAACGGAGGAGGAACAGCAAAACTAAACCAACTCTCTCCTGAAACTCTCAACATTGGCATCTCGCTCATGAACATATTGCTACATGTAATAGAACTATCCAATGTTTCTCTGACCGCCCTATTTGTGCTACAAAGAAGGTCCACAGCCCGAAACGTCACCCATTATGTATATTTTTCTTTTAACGACCAGTGTTATTGGTGAATGTGCCTGGTTGTTTTACAACTCAAACCACGACACCCTGCAATGCCAAATGTACAATCTCTAAACGTTAGCGGCGAGCACACGGCCCACACACAGCGGGACCCCGCGCCTCCGATTAGCACGGTTGGCTACGTAACATGCGAAAGAAGTTCAACGTGCATACATACAACGCGAAAACAGGAAAGTCTGCAAAGGCGGTCAGAAAACGTTTCATAAAACGAACTGGCAGCCCCACGACCGCCGCCGCCTCACTCCGAGTTACAAAGCAATAAGACATTGCAGCGGTTCACGTTTGGACAGGGCAAAGAGAGAGAATGGTGATTGCATGCCAATCAGCATCATAAACCGGACGACAACAACAAATTCGCCACTGAAGTGAGTTGGAGATAACGAAGCATTCGTACAGTAATCATAGAAACAAAACCGTAATATTTTTTAAATTAACTTTTTTTTTGAGGGCGTAACTGTACGTCCCTAAAAGATGAATCGCGTAACTGCGAATTGGCGCGATGGAGGGGGGGGGCGGAGTGGCAAGTGAGGGACGCCTGTATCGAAATATACTGTTGTAATTATATTTTAAAAAGACTTGAAATAAACCAGCGTAAACAGCAGCAGCAGCACTCTGGAGACGAAGGGGCAGCAGCAGCAGCAGAGTGCTGGCTCACCACCCCCACGGTGCAGTGTCACCTTTAATAGGCGCTCATTAAAATGTCCCTTCCCACCTCCCCCAGTCTGTAAGTTAATAAGAGGTGTTTGCCTTGGTTAGTGTATGCGTGTGTGCACATCACATAATTAGATCTGTATTAAGGGTCTAGATATTGTGCACAGGTTTCTCCACCTGATGGTGATTTTCGGTGACTCGTGGTGTCTGCTTGCTGCCTAAGCCTTGGAGAAGTACCGCGGCGTTTAGCTAAGGCCGTACACAGTGGGGAAAGCGGCTTCCCTAAATAAGTGCCCAATAAATAGAATCTGTGGAACAAGGTTATTATGTTTCTAGATTTGAAGCTTTCGTGACTGCAATGATTCATATTCTCAGGTTTTTTCGGTAAAGTCACGTAGGTAAAACATTAAAAGTAATGAAAGTAAAATAAAACAAAACAAAAATAAAAATAAAATTCACGACGTTTCGGAGGTTATTATGTTGGATGTACTTTGTGGTCACTTACACCACAAAGTTGTTACGGAGCACAATAAGGATATCTGTACTTATTATATTACCCAATATTAGCGTCTTGATTCGCCTATTTAATAGCCATCAGTCCATGACCCGCTGAATCTCTCTATATAAAGAAAGACCTTAATCTGTACATCCAGTAACGTCTAGGGTATTTCCCGACAAGGTACAAAGCTGAAATTTGGTACATCGGTAGCTTTTAGGACACAAACAACATAAAAAAAATCTGAAAATCTGAGCTTTTTAATTTTAAAGATGCCAAATATTGATTTTAAGTGCCCCATAAACATGTTCGTGCATGTCATTCAGAAACCATTCAAAATATAAGATTCAATTGTTTTCGTTTGTTAGAGCATTAAACAGCAAATAAAATTAAAACTAGAACCATTGTTCTATTATTTATTGTTTGAGATATTTCAGATCAAATCGGGTTTGAACAAAAAATACACATCTTCAAATGTTCAAACCTGAACAATACGAAAACGGTCAAAGACAGGAGGTTCCCTTCACAGAGTATTACGTTCATAAATTTTTGTTCTTTATAATAGAAAAATTACGGAATCTTTAAATTGAGTGGTTTACTATGGGTACGTCTTTAAATACAAGTTGAATCAAGTCGTCAACAATGTTTTTGTGGAAAAATACTAATGTTTGGAGTCGTTTTTCGTACATAAAAATTGTAACAAATCATATCAGGTAAATTATTATATTTATTGAAAACTTTTACCCTGGCGAAGAGAGGCTTTACGAACTAGTTTAATAATATTTGTATATTTAATAGAATGCTCCTTACGGCCGGGAGTATCAGAGGATGCAGCTGTGCACTTTTACATCGAGATTGAAAACTCATTCATTTAAAACTGCTTTTTGTGTTTAGTTTTTTGTCCTTTCCCCGCACCTACAATTAGCGCGGTTGGCTACGGATGGTGCGAAAGAAGTTCAAAATACACACGTACGTACAGAGCATTTTGCAAGCGCCTTACATCATCACAAACATTTTCAAGGGCACCCCCAGTGGCAGTTGTCGCTGTGCGGCACAAGTCGACTCGGCACCTGACCTCCACGCAGGCCTTAGTCTGCCCGTAGGGGGCGCCGACCGCTGCTGCGTGGGTAATGCCAATTTAGTCATTTTCAACCCACGAGCCACCAAAGCTGAAAATTACCAAAGTATGTTGTGTCTGTCGTAAAGTGGATATAATCGCTACGTGACATCACATGTCGCTGTGTACAGGTATGCGCATACAGCACACACAGTGTACACAATTACCTGCTCATGAACTGCAGGGAAAACGAGTCGTCAGGCAAATCCAATCCCCTCAGGCCTCAATGAGTCTCTCTCGTGTGGCTAATTAAAGGAAATATACATTTTGAGCTTTAAATCTTTCAATGCTTATGACTTCAATGTCACAAACAATAAAAAAACGATACTACATAATTAAGGTTACACAGGTCTCTATTGGGAAGCGAAAAGGAATCTCAGGATTTTCATCCAGTTAAACAAATATCGCTTGATCGTGGACTACACAGCACTGCTGGATTTAGAGGGCTCAGCAATTTATTTCCCCTTTCCGCAAACTCTGTAAACTGGGTGAGCATTCAGTAAGCGAGCAAGCAAGAGAGTGAAGAGATGAGCACCGAATAATTGGAGTGCTTGAGTGACGATGGAAGCTCGTGAGCTATGAGTGAGACAATGAGTGAACGATTGAGTGAGTGGTTAGAGACTGTATAGTAAACCACTGTCGTCTGCGCTCATTCAAGGGCAGAATAGCAATCCCACAAACTCTCTCTTGAAGCCCCTCTCGTGGCTAGCAAACCTCAAACATTGGCATTTAGTTTCTGAACATATGAACATACGCAAGAATACAAAAGAGGTTGTGTCGGGAGTGGAATTAAGCCAGTGTGTGAGGCGATTAGCAAACGGTTGAGTGAGTGGTTAGGTTGGGAGTTTACCGAGTGAATGATCGAGTAAGTGCTCGCTCGCTCGTGAGTCAGTGTGCCTGCCCAAGGCAGTGGAGAGGCAGAAGCAGCAGCGGCGCTGGCTGATATTTTGGGACAACACCGGCACGTGATGTTCCGCGTGCGTCTCCGGTTACAAAAACAGCTGTTGGGCCTGGGAGGCCCCCATATCCGCTTGGCCCCAGCAGCAGCAACAGCCCCCCCCGCCCTGATAGCTCCTCCCAACAAGCCCCCCCAAACAAGCCCCCCCCCAGCAAGCCCCTCCCCCCCAACAGTCCCCCTCCCTCCCCCCGGGGCCAGCTGTAGCAATTACAGGGGACGGGGTGAACAAAACGTCTGGGCTTGTTTGTCCCCTTGACGCGAGCCAAGTTACACATGACCCGGTGGTGACCGGTGACACGCATCCCAGGGACTGCGAGAGCACGCGGGTGCTTGCGTCCACGCAAGCGCGCGTCAGCCCAAAGAGTCTCTTTGCGCATCCCACGAGTGGAGCAAGCGCTGTGTATGCACCGCGTGAAAGATGCCCGCGATTTACCAAGAGCTCCAGTGGGCTCCACTGAAGTGTGGCGGCACGGAACGTTTGCCGTTAAAACATCGCCATGGCCAACAGCGGTCGAATCAATATTTGTTTTATACTGGAACATATTCCCGTTTTAACACAAAAACATAAATCTGTTCAACACAAAAGTACAAGCGCACTGTGAGGACTGAATTGGCAGTTGATGTATAAGTTGAAGACGTGTCACCGTTATCATCAATATAACACTGCCCTACAACAGAGAGCGATAAACTGCAGTGCCAGCCTCACACATTTCTGCCATGTGGCAGTGTTTATGATTATCGCGGCAAAACGTGCACTGTACAATTTACGTGGGTACGCAAGCTAGAAATACAACATTCACTGCTAATGCTTGCTTTATATTGGCTTTAACGTCACACTGCACGGGACCAACTGCGACCTTAAGGCGATAGCCACTAAAACCTCCACAGAGCCATTCTTTTGGGGATCGTAAATCTAAACGTGTGCCATTTTATATGAATGTATCCGGATAAACTCATGATCAGCTGACCCTGATGTGAGTTGTAGATATGCGAGTTGTGGAAGAAAGGAAATAAAGTAACAAATAAAAATTAAGATTTTGCTACTTCCAAAAATATTCCCTCCCACACAACCTAAGCTATGTACAAAATATAAATAAAATTGGCTTGTGGACATCCAGAAAACCCTTCTTTATTATATATATTACCACTCTTTCAATTCCATCTTAGCTGCAGTCACCTTCTGCGCTGACTGAGGATCGGCAATCTGGCTAGACTGGAGACCCCGCTGCTCGTCTGGATTTAAACACCACCACCACCACCACGGCGCTCGATCTGTGTCGGTGTGCCAGCGCCGCAGCCGGGACGTGCCCACGCGCGGTCAACAGGACACATCTTGAAATGGCGCAGGGCAAAACAACGTCATTATCGTTTTCGGGCAGCCCAGACGTTTTATAGCGGCCGAGGCTGGCTTCCACAGCCACACAGATTCCATTCCTGCATTGACCCAAAAGTCATACGGGGAAATTACCAAAGCGTTGCCGTCTGCTAGAAAGCGGATATTAAAGACCCTGTAAACAATCCTTTTGTAAGTGCCGAGTCACCGACTCAAACGCACGCGTATATGTTTTTTTATGAGAAACTTGTAAACAAATGTACTAAGTTGTTCTTAATTAACTATGCGGTAATAAAGTAGGGGGACATGACACTAAGTAGTAAAACAGGCATTTAAGTTCAACTGGCTAAAAAGGACACCAATGAATATTTACAAACATTTTAAACACCGTTTAATTATTATAAAGGTTTTTTTTTCCCATAGCTTACATTCCTGCCAGAAAACGATATTTTGAGCTGGCTCAGTTACTCAGCATCAGGAGGTGAGAGAGCAAGGAAGGGGTTACACAGAAGGAGCCGACTCGAAGAACGGTCACATTTTTACAAGCAAACTGCTTTGTAAAATGTTGTTTAGGATAAACGTCACTTACAACACTACCACAGTAATGCACCCGTTTGACTCCTTCATCTCATAACTCAAACCCAAAACAAGAGGGTTGGGTATTCTGGACCCATGACCCAGGGCATGGACAGCACAAACAAAACATGTCGCCCATCCCCTCGCACCCCCCACCTCCTCCACACATCATCAACAACAACCTTAAGCGTCCTCCACACATTTCCCAAAACACAAAGATCCCCCCACATAGCCTTCGACAGGCTGATGGGGCAAGTGCTGTTGGCGAGCACCTACGGAGGCCGGCACAGCCCAACGAGGGGAGCCAGCGCCACGCCAGGGCCGCCTTTATATCCCCAGTGCTGGAATTTACACACCGCACCAGGTTTACATTTTAAGGCAACTACTTATCCTGTATACATTATCCATTTAAAGGAGTTTGAATTCGTGTAATCATGCGTTTGCTCTTTCTCGTCCGCTCGACACTCTGCACACCCTTGTAAAAAGGATGTTCCATCAAGTGCTTTCAGGTAAAATATTTTAACTAAAACACTTAATTTTTGCCTCACAAATGTGACAATGCGAGCACTGTAGGTGGTGTAAATGTCGAACTTAAATTTCCTACTGTCCGTTGCCTCCCCCACGCCGTATCGGTCATGGGGGTTTGCTTGACCATACTTCACCGCAATCGAACTAGAGTCAATGGGTCCACAGTGCAATGCCCTGACCACCGTGCCAGCACTCCACCGCAGAACTCAACTACCAATTGCTTTTTAAATTTTGCCCAGGAAGGCTTCCTCGCCAAAGAGGCCTCCTTACACGCTGTACTGGACTATTTGTACTGGCCTGCACACATGTTGTCTCTGGACTGCACATATGCTTTGCAGCTGATTGGGATTCTCTTTGGCTGGAGAGGATGTCAGCATGTTTACTGAGCCACTGGGCTGAGCCAGTTCCTCTCATGGTGAAGGACCACACAGTTTTGACAAGGGGGATGTTTTGTATTACAGGCTGGTGGCAGCATCAGATCAGAGGTTGTGAAACGCCAGTTGGACCATCACCCCAACCTGTTACACTACAGGAGGGGTCGGCAACCTACGGCTCTGGAGTCGCATGCGGCTCTTTAAGGACTGCTTTGTGACAGTGATTTATTAAGGATCCACCGTCCCATATTCACGTGCATTGTGGCTCTTGAAATATTTAGTTTTTTTTACAGAATTCGAAAAAAACTGAACTTCTTGTTACTTTGGTTGCCGACCCATGCAGTTGTGCTCCCTCCACCATGCCACAAGGTCACGCGGTCAATATGCCAGCAGAGGTGGCTATGCAAGTGGCCTCTAATCCAGCACAGTGGAGACGCAGGTTGCTAGATCTCACAAATGTAGCAAAACTCCCTTTGCGTAGGTGCCGAGGTACCATCGCCTGGCTCACCAGAAGGTGGTACAGCAAGGGTGCACTAATGTTCATCTGAATGGGATATAGTGTTTCCTCCTCGCACATGAGGGTTTTATCCAGGTGCTCTCTCTGGTTTCCTCTCACATGTATAAACAATCACCAATTGGTTTACAGAATCTTAATAAATACTACCTTTTTTGCCCGTCCAAGGACGGGTGTATATTGCAGTAAATCAGAAATATTAAATAGAAAAATTGTTCAGCTCATGATTATTAATGAGGGGGGTTGCCCCATGTGGAGTGACGTCACCCGATAATGGTTATTGGGTAGAGGTGCGACATGTGGAGTGACGTCGCCTGCTCATGATTATTAACGAGGGGAGAGGTGTGGCATGTGGCGTGCGCGACCTTCTTGTGCGTTAGTGTAAATTTTCACGCGGGCACGAATATTAATGAATGGGGGGGGGGGGGGTTCTTTTGCAGTGACGTCACACATGGATGTAGCGTAGATTTCTTTTTCACTGTCACTTTCTGTAAAGAAAGGTCATATTTGAAGCGACTTTGCAAAATAAATGATTGAATTCAGTTCGACCTTCCTCTGCGTTCGTGTAAAAATTCACCCACTCATGAATATTAATGAGGGGGGTGGGCCTCAAGTGGAATGACGTCACACGCGGGACACACATTCTTGGCTCATTATATTAGTATATGTGTGTGCCTCCGTGTGTTATGGATTGTGCAGTGTTTCGAGATGCAGTTTGCATGAATGATGCATTGATGCGGTATACAAACACCGCTTATTACCATTGCAGCCATTGCCATTTAGTGGCCATATCTTCTCAACCATGACAGCAATCATATTTCCTGCAAGAGTCAACTCATCCCATCGTCTTCATCTTCCTCGTATTCTCTGCAAGGTTGGTAAAGTTAAACGTGACTTAATTTTCACATGAGACTGGCACCATGCCACGACCCTGAATGCCACCCTCCTCAGATGCACAGAGAAGCCAGTGTTTTGGGAGGGGGCAAAAAAAAAGGTGAAAAATTGCGAGCCGCAGCCAGCTGCGGCAACGTCTGCAACTCAAAACCGCAAGCGGGCGTCTGTGCCGGGGCGCTCCACGACTTCGCCCCCTCGTCCTCGGACGCGAACGAGGTTCTACGTGGCCGTTAAAACGCACTGGGGGCAACCAGCGCTTGAAGGCTTTCATAGTCCCCCCAAACGTTTCCACCGCACGAATCTGAGCCGCGCCGAGCCAGCCCCGGTGTGGCTCGGGAGGCGTCCAGTTGTGTTTCCACTGCAAGGCCCCGAGCGCAATATATGGGTTGAGACGCGCACGTGGGCGACGCTGTGTTTCACCTACGCCGACTTCTTGCTGTCACAAGGGTTGATGTAGATGCATAGCAACGACTAAAATTTAACATTCAGGTAGTCAAGCCAGATAACCGCCTCAGAAGCAGCAGAGTTGCGTATCGCTGTGACGTCTCCTTCGTATTTGTGGATCGGGCATTGCGTCGTGATATACCGACTGATGGACACGCGTAACGAACGTGTCATTAGAACCGGCCCTGGGCCTGCTTGGGCCCCCCCAGACAGATTCGGCCATCTTGTGAGGCATCAGGGTTTGGCTCCGGGTCAGCACGACGGGCAGACGTGGAGAACCGCCCGCACTGTGCAGGCCCGGCGCAGCCTCCGCTCCAAGGTGCCAGCGGTGCAGCCATTTATACCGGAACCGTGAAAGATTACCATGATACTTGAATCACAGTACGATATGACAATACGTTTTTAGTTATTTTACTGTTCCCATTTGTGAGTAATGTTAAAATAAATGTTACTATTATTGCTAAATTGTTATCAGGAATGTTTGTTTCATAATGGTTCTATAAGTGAATTGTTATTAAAAGGTTACTGTTACCAAATCTCAAATCGGTTAGGTACCGATTTGTAATTAATTTCCACGTAGATTTGAATGTTATTATCTCTTTCTTAATTTAGCATTTCGCTTGTACACTCCGACACATTATCACCATGTGTCATTTAATAACCATATAAAGTTAACATCAACGGTGTTTGGTGATTGCATAGGTGCTGCATTTCGTTAATAAGTGCTTCAGGGGCACAGAACGAGTCAAATTATATTGTCTTGTACAAAGGTAAACTGGACATATTAACCCCAAGGGCAATATGACTGAGCGATTAATCTTCACACAATAATTATCAAACGTCGTAATATTATCTAATTATCATGCTAATTGACTTCAGAAATATCAATGGGTGTGTTTTTGTACATCTGAATAACCATGGATATAACTTTAACAAAAATATCCTTCAATAATTATAATCGGGGCTACTGACATGTGGACGTATTGGCAGCACACCGGTGCAGCATAATATACCAGTCCTCATAAAAGTCTAAAATCTAAAGTTGAATCAGCAAATCTGTTTAACAGTCTTTAATTGACCCCATCGCCAAGTGTAACGCGATTCGAAGGTTTATTCATTTTACTGAGACTTGCTTAAAAAGGTCAACATTGACCGTTAATTTGGGTCCATTGAATCGAGTAACCGTCCCAACAACTCTAGGGTACGAAGAGTCAAATCTCCCTTTGGAACACAGAGCAAGCCAATCGTCCTCAGGCTGGGTGCTGCGATACGGCAACAGCCTGCGGAGCTTCGTGTTTGGCTGCTCACATAACGTTCGTCTTCCGACTGCTTCGACATCACGAGAACTGACTTTGACCCACAACCACCACCAACTCCGCAAGATTTTCTGACCCGGGTTGCGAATTGCAGGAAATAATTAATTATTGCAAAAATGTATATTTTTCTTTTTATACCGCCCACCGGTGTACCGCCAATACGTTCATGCGTCAATGCATCAAAAGCACCAGAGTGAAGAATTGAGGCTACGACGTGAAGAGGACCCGCACACACACGCGCCAGTTGTCGCGTACTCCGGTCTCGGCCGCGGGGGCCCATCAGGCCACACGTGCCTCTCGGTGCCGTTCCGAGCTTGCGTCTCTCTACGCTCCTTTGCACACCTGGCAGCTTTTGTTCCCTTTTCTTATTCGGCGTCCATGTTTCTGATCCATGTCACAGCTGGCCGTACGCACCGATTGAAAACTGTAGTCTTCACATACATGAGCAGATCCTCTTTCTCTATCATAAAGGCCCTCCCACCCTGCTCGTGTTCTCTGTATTTCATCGTTTTGATCGGCATTGCTTTATAAAAGCAAGAATTTTCTGCAATTATACACGGAAACGCAGGGTGGCTGCATTGTGTACGCGTCACAGGCAGTATTACCTGCCAGGGCTACATTTCTGACTATTAATAAGGACAACGGCGAACAATACCTAACTAGGAACACATTTTCCCCCAAGGGCAAAGAGGCATAGCCACCCATCCACTACATCTCCCAGGCTTGCACCATGGCACACCTCCCCAGAGGCAACATATCATACTGCAGATGAGGTGGATTGTGGCATTGCAGGGTAATGATAGATGGCCACAACGTAAGCATGTCCTTCATCTAGCAGTAGATAGATGACTTATGATAAAAAAAAGGTTTACATTTTTCTAGTTGCAGTGTAAACAGACTTTAGTATAATTCTGCCAATTTCAGCAGTCTCGCTTTTCCCAAGCATCGTTAGAATTCACATCACACAGCGATTTACGGTTGTCTATATTCTATAAAGTCTGATCACATTTTATATTTAAAGAGGCTTTAAGTTGGCAAAAGATGTATGAACTGTAGACAGACCAACCACTGTCCTGATGAGAACAACAATAAGTCAACCTCCGATTATTTCAATACAAATCTAAATTCAATGCTCTTCCAAAAACCGTTGCATCATCTGACCCTTTCGACATGCAAGCACATTTCATCCCAGTCTTGGTGCCACCACGAAGCACAGGCTCACAAGTTACCAAAGTTGGCTGCATCGTAGGAAAAACCCGTATTACTCCAACCACACAATTAGGCTCTTGTGTACACAACACATGCCTGCTCGCCAGAGCTGGAAAGGCCTTAGAATTGGTGGTCGCGTGACATTTACAAGCTTGTGCTTGAGCAATATTTCAAAATTATTTTTGTTACGGCACTTTGTCAATCCAGTACTGAAGAAGGCCTCCACGCCCCACGTGTGCCATGGGGTAGTTTGAATGTACAGCCCTGCGTCACGCCGCTGGGTGGGGGGTTGGCGAAGGGTGGGGAGAGGACGGACTAAACCAAAACCAGTTCAGACACCGCTCGCTCGCCACTGACGCAAACAGTGGTCGGGAATTAAACTCAGGTCGCCATGTTCATGTACATGAACATGGCGACCTGAGTTTGACATGAACCATCGCACACCGGTTCGTAGGCGCAGGAAAGAATCCGCTTACCCATTGTCCTCTTATCTGGCAGAGTTTACACGGCCTCTGTTAAAGGAAAGCAGCGCACTTTACCAGGGCCAATAAGCACAGGGCCATATCGGCACTGAACACCGGAGCCACGTGGGTGACAACACGCATACGCTTTGGTTTTATTTCAGGGCAGCGCTCGCTCTCGTCACCTTGCACTCCCCCCCCCCAAGTGCCTCGCCCTAACAAGCGCTATTCCAACTGAAGAAAACGTCACAACATTCACAGTGACCTCGTGCATGTAGAGTCCACAATTAATCCATCAAAAGTACATCTATAAACACATCTGAGGCTATTTTGGGGACAAACAAATGACCTCATCATGCCATTAAAGGATTGCGGCTTAACATTCCAGTGGCTTTACAATTATATGTCAACCGGTCTTGCCGCCCGTGTCATCTCTACTGCACAATAAGCGACTATCTTTTCCAAAACAGACCGTAGCTAGAGCTGCTTTAGGGGCCATGCGAACATCCTGGAAAGTGACGTCCACTAACTGCCGACTCACTGTGAGTCTGTGAACATGCTCACTAACGTACAGCATACAGGATGTATTAATTCATTCATGAGGGATGTACGTTAAAGATATACGAGTGCAACACACGCAATACCGTTGGAGCAATCCTGGGTCAAGTCACTACCAAATGGATGCGTGAACGTAAGCACACATCCAATTGGACCTATACAACAACTTTTTCCACTGCACAGCCAAGCCACGCCGACTCCATGCCGAGCCAGCCCGGCACGTTTTAGGCCGTGTGAGATGTATTTTTCCACTGCAGAAACTGAGGCGTGCCATGCCACCAAAGTTACAAGCAATGAACGAGTCCTAGATGCATAATGATGACTAAGCGACGCTGCGTTCGAATTATACTGCCGAATGACGCCACACACAATGAACGGGTCATTCCTGCCCCTGGCACTGCTTGTTAGGACAGTGTATCACAGTTCAGTTCTCACTCGACACGGCAAACAGCCAGTGGAAAACCACCTGTACTCCGAGGGGCCCCTTGCTGGCTCGGCTCAGATACGCCGATGGAAATGGGCGTACGTATTGACGGTACGTATTGATTGTACCGAGCTTACTCTCTTCCACCTACGCACCGTGGCCCAGTCGCTAACCCAGGGAGGGCACAGCATCATCAGGCAACAACCCCAGTAAGGTCGCTATGTACAACTATTGCTTGAAACGAAGAACTCTCAAGACAGCCTGAAGGCCAACGTGCTTTGGAGGAAGGTTTGGTGGACCACGCAAATCTCCCAAATCCACTGGGCTTCATGGTGGCCAGTACTGCAACTGGATTGTGAACCTGTCTGTGTAGAACTTTTAATGATATCCTCCCGCACGCATGAGGTTCAAAATAAGAATATTTATCCTGTAGAAATCCGATGAGCTATGAAGCTCTTTTTCACAGATGTCCAGATGGGGAGGGGGATCAGACATTTAAGGTTTCTCTGGACACTCATTGCTGGAAGTGGCCAAGCATCTCAATAAAGACAGTTGCACATGATGCCATTTTTTGGTATTCCTCCTCTCAATAGCATGTATTTACACTTTACTTTCCCAACGTCTCTCTTTACAAAACAGTCCGAGTCACACATGCGAACGCACTATCTTAGTGCGTTCGCAAGACCCAATGCAGAAGATCCTGTTGAACTTCCATGAAGCTCATGGTCCACCCTAAATCACATTCACTGCACGAACCATGGCAGTAGATGTGGATGATACCTGAAGCACAAATGGAAAATTGAAAACTCTCCAGTAGTGGTGTGCGACTGTGGTCATCTAGCACAGACCGTACAACGTATAAAGACTCAATGCCCGATCCACAAATAGGAATGAGCCATCACAGCGATACACAAATCCGCTATTCCTGACACGTTTGTCTGGCTTGACAACCTGAATGTGAAATTGTAGTTGTTGCTCTGCATCAACATCAGCCATACAAGAGTACAGGAAGACGACTTGAGATCTATAGAAAGTATGTTCTTGCCATATGCATCCCCATATCAGTGCACACCCGGAGAGTATCGCTATTTCTAATCCTCCACAGAGGTAGAGAGCTGTCACACTGTGGAAAACACCAGGAAATCACATTATAGGCCTCTGTTCTATATCCTTTAAGGGCCTATCTATGCAACCACTACACTCTCTTCAGCTGTGCAAATGCTTAACGCCGTCTCCCATCTGTCAAATAAGCCGTGGAGTTATAGTGGGCTTAACAAGGTGAAAAATGCGAAGCTAAAATCGTTCAACTTGGAGCGTAAAAAAAAATGATCATGGGAGCTCTCAGGCTTCCAGCCGGGAGGTCGGTGGCGCTGCACAAGCGCTGACACACTGCGGCCTCAGTCACACAACCACACGCGCGACTTTGGATGAGAACAAATATAAATGAACCCCTTTGACTCGTAATTATTTTTTTTACATTTTATAAAAGCGGTTTGAATGAAGTCACGATCAAGAAGTACGTGTGTTGATGTTTGTATGCGTCATGCATGAGAGAGAACTCATGTCCTGTCGGGCGCTTTAAACGATTGTTGTCCTTTAACAAACCCGTGGCTTGAGAAAAAATAAATCTACAAATGCACGTCAATAATTTACAGTCCCAGAGATCACGAGATGTAAAACACACTAACCATACAAATCTAGATGACTAAGAATTTTAAGAGTCTCAGGCTAGAGAGCTTTCTTGTTGTCCGGCAATCCAGTGACTTGACCCAGGATTTTTATGAAACCCGCAGCACCATGCACATCCTTTGTATGTGACCATCCATCCGTCCCTCCCTCCCTCCACCCAGCCAGCCAAACTTTTAAAGTAATATAGTTGGTTAAAGTACCCATCCTTGAACAAGGTTCCCACCACCCCACCGCTGGGTGCCCCCATCTGGCACGTAATAACCCCCCAGCCCCCCCCCCAAAACCTCAATTGGAATTACACATCGTTACATCGCCCCCTATTGCCGGGCTATGTCTGTGAAACGTAGCGCCTTCACCGATAGCCCCGTAGTTCTGAGAATGGCGCGAATATCAACTTACACATGATTACCATTCTATACTGTTATTAACAATAATTTCCTCACAAACACTCACCAGGCAGGCGGTTCATGTTGACTCCCTGGGCAGAGAGCCCGATCCCCATGTACCTGCAACCACGACAGGGACAAGGAATATCAGGGCCTGTACCACACACCTCCTCGCAGGAACAGCAGCAGCAGCTACTGCTTAGGATGGGCGCGTAACAACGCGTCTTTTCCAAAGAAAAAACCCATTACGACACTCGCCATGCATGAAAACCGATCGGTTGTCCTTTGATTCAAGCGTTCGTATATCTTGTACACAATGGCATTCAAAGTGACCCCTGCCACTACTGGAGGCCGCCACGTTAAATTTAACCACGCCGTTGGTATGTCAGCCAAGATGGGTAACCTTTGTCAATAACCAACAGGCTACTGGGAGCGGAAGTCATTTTTAAAACGCAACGTGAACATCTGTGCAATCGTGAGATGCGAACATTACATTATCTGTGAAGAAAACGAAATTGACTTGGGCCGAACACATCAGTCGAAGCCAGTGGGTGACACATACGGCAGTGACAGCCAAAATACGAAACATGTCCGAGGAGGCCCTCAACAGTGGAGATGGAGCGATTAAATCAGCTCGGGTGCAAGGAGCTCGAGCGTTGCATTGCAGGATGAGGAATGGTTATAGTTTGGGGAGGCTGAATTTAGCAGTGGATAGACCACGGCTGTTAACAATGGCAATCAATCAGCACACAATGGCACAAACTCATAACAGGCCAGTAACATCCACTTCACAGCAGACTTTTAACTATTTTTTTTATTTGACCCGTTAAGGTCCACTGAGCTATGTAGCTCTTTTTCATTAGCGACCTGGCCACAAATGATAGCTCAAATAAGTGGCTTATCATGTGGAAATTTACATCGCCAAATACTCTTAAACGCACGTTCATTCTAAATGTGGAGGAAAAAAACGGAGGACCCGGAGAAAAATCCACGTGACCATGGGGAGAACATGCAAACTCCAAATATACAGAAGGCGTCACAGGGTCGGGACCGAACCCACGACCTCGTGTATACCAGGCGAGGGAGTTAACATCTCCTAGCCACCGCAGTGTGCACACTTTACCCCGTAACATGTAACCTGCCAATTGATTCAGTTGTGGCGTGGCCATTCACGCTGCTGGGTGGAATAAAGGCTGCGGGATTTAAAAAATGTGCCTTGTAGCTTGAATTACCGAGCTGGGAGATGAGTCCAGTGTGTTAACCATTACACCACAGCAGCATTCTTAAGGTTAGTTATTGGCCTCATGTAAAAACAATAACAATATGTTCTTAATCACAGGTGTCAATACACCACAACCTGCACTGACCAGCATGGCGAGGCATGGTCACACAACCCCCAGAAATGAAGGAAATGTGAGGTCTTCATCCAGTGCGATGTTTGCAGCGGGATATAGATGATTATTACTACTACACTTTGTGCAATCAGGTATTCATTTGTGAATAATACAGGGGGTTGTGTGAAAGAGGGCAACCGATGATGCATTGAGTTTTGAGAGTAGGCTTGATGCATTATTTCAACCACAATGGAATAGTAAGTAGAGTAATTCAACATTAGCATAGGGTGATGGGTGTTGGAGACAGGAATAGTGTGTGTTTAATTGCATGGGTGGGAGAGAAAAGAAACTGGAAAATAAGCCCCTGGCCATTGATAAAAGGTGCATTCAAAGGCTGCGGGAGTGCTCATGACAGCACAGGGGGAAGCAACTTTGAAGTTTGGAATGGAACACAGAGAAATAACATCTCCGATGTAATCTGGAAGGTTGCGATGGGTGGGGCCATGCTCAGGGCGGTGGAGGGGGGGGACGAGGTTACCGGGAGGCACTGGGGAGCGGATCCCATAGATCAGCAACCAAAAGGGAAGAGCGAAGAGCAAATGGTGGGGAAACACTCAGACAGCAGTTATTAGCCTGCGGCATGGATACCGTGCAGGAGAAGTTTGGAACGTCAGCGCAACGTGCATAGGGAACATCAGTGCCATTTTGCGGTAACAACAAACACACACCGGCACATGGACCATGAATGGACGTGTGCTCTCTCCGTGTGCTGTGGCCTCCGTAACTGGGCGGGGAGGGTGGGGGGCGGAGGGCCCTTGGGGAAGAGGATGGAAGCCACTGGAACCAGCGGTGTTGATTGGAGAAGCCGCCATACCAACAACGTTGAGAACCACTGCCGTAAGAGCACATCATGGATGCTGAGGTGGTGATGACTGAGCCAAAATTGTAGAATGCAGCAAAAGGCAGAATCTGACCCGGCTGGCGTAGTTGGGTCAATCGGCTTCGGCCGT
Organism: Lampetra planeri; assembly: GCF_965212315.1. Classification (NCBI taxonomy): domain Eukaryota; kingdom Metazoa; phylum Chordata; class Hyperoartia; order Petromyzontiformes; family Petromyzontidae; genus Lampetra; species Lampetra planeri. Next base: position 8,832,534 of record NC_136148.1, on the reverse strand, counting down.
GACAACTTCCTGAATTTTAATCATTTTTAAAACAGGCTTGGCGACTGAAGGATGGTCTGGATGCAACGTGCATCGTCGAGTGGAAGCATCCAACTCACCCGTCTCGTCCCTTGCTGATGATCTTCACCTCGAAGTAGTAAATCCCACACGCGGCCGGGATCGGGTGTGTGGCGCGAACGGACGCCGCATCCTTGGGAGTTTTTCCATGTCCTGAAGCACAGCCCCAAACACATCGCAATTAACTTCACCGCACCATCACCCACACCGCCATCAAAGCCTCAACCTCCACAATAAGCAACACCGCCAACCAAACCTTCGCCTGCTTTAAGTCTTTATTTTTTTATCCACTCCCCGCACCTCCGACTAGCACGGTTGGCTATGTACGGTGTGAAAAAAGTTCAACGTACATACATCATAACTTACAGGTTCACCGAACATCACCATGAACGTCAAAAACCATCAGTACCATCACTATACCATTACCATCTGGAAAGATCTCAGAACCAGCGCGCACGGGTTGGGCGATTCTCACGATTCCTATCATGAAATCTTAAATAAAAAAGTTTAAATCAATGATTCCGTATAATCATGGGGGACATGGGGGGGGGGGGGGGTAGGGAGGAGGGATTGCGGAGCCCAGCATGACTTTCAGGCAAGAAGGGAGGGCCCATGGGACCGGGCAGGCCTAGTGGAATTGCCATTGAATGTGTGGCCGATGACCGTGCCATAAAATGCTATGGCAATTCCATTCGCCAGATGTCAGATGTTCTCGATCCTAAGACCAGCTGGCTGTAATCGCCATCGTGCTACGGCAATTCTGTGACAAACTTGCCAGGAATCTGAACCGTGGACCCCAAATAAAACAATCCACAGCCACAGGGGGTGGTCATCACCACACTACAACCCAGTCTCAAACATGATCTCACGACAATGCTATGTGCACGTGGAAATTACTTTCAGCCTGAAAAACTCATTGAGTAGATGAGGAGGCGGCTCCCGGCTGTAAAGGTCGCAAAGTCAAATCTTGTTCAGGGTCAAGCAAGCCCAGCCATTATCATCGCCGCTGGGAGTTGGTGAAACTAACAATGCCTATAGATACCACTTGGTTGGATGTGAGTAATTATCACAGAAACATGGAATATGCATAACTGGCTAAAGAACAATAATTAAAAAGAACCCCAACTAAGACTCTAAAAATAAAAACGTTGTTACATGAATTCAGGAACGGATGCATTTTTGTTCCACTCGGGTTTAGGAAAGGTTTCTCTACCATCAAGCCACATACAATCAATAAGATTATAAAGAGACAAATCATTATCAAAGGAATTTGACTCAGAGAGAGAGAACTGACGCAGCCATTCAAGCTCTCACAAAACAAGAAATTATCTAAAGCCATTTAAAAGGACAGAACAGCTCCATCGAGATCGACAACCATTCATCAATAATTGATAACTCATGTTTTATGTGGGATGGTGCTTGCCCTAAAAAATACAACTTGGGCAAGGCACCAGGCTGGGGTAGCATATAGGCTTTGTTGCTTTTGCAGAATTTGCACTGTGCTACACCTGGCCAAGCCGAGAGCATACAAGACCCGCTCACCTGAAATTAATGCGAAGTTGGCCTGCGACCAATCGCAAGATCTGGGCCAGCCACGTGTGTGACAACGTAGCGGCTCGGGGAGCATTCCCCAGCACTGTGAGGTGGCACAGTGCTATGGTGGCCACATGACCCCCCCCCCCCCTCGGATTAGAATTGGCGAGTGGCAAGGCCGGCTGAGACCCCTCCGTTACTCCAGTGATCGCCCCCCCTAATATGAACACGATTCTGAGACTCGACAATTAACATCTCGTTATCTTCGCCACAATTGAATTGTCCAGCGGTCGGCGCACTCGGCATTTTGAGCGAGTCGGTACAGAAATTGATGGAGCAGTTCTCAGTACAGGAGTCCGGTGATTGATGTCCGCAAACACCCAAACCCACAGTGTGCTGTATAAAGTTAACAATAAACACCCTGTGGGCATCGTGAGCAAGAGCACGACATCGTGTACTAACAAAACACAAAGAGCGCCTCCTTCGAAACATACCCAGAAATAACGTCGCGTTAATTACTGCCAAGTGCTTTTACCGCGTTACAAAATCGCAGAGTCTTTCCTCACAAGAGGCAACGATCGTAGAGCGCTTACGTCTGGTTAAATGAAAGGCACAGGGATTGAAACGGACCAAGGGCCCTGGCCGAGTGACATGGTGCAGCGTGTTTGTCCACTCCCGTTTGTTTTTCTGCAAGACCCAACACTGCTGCGCTAATGCAGCATCAAACTGCTGTTTGAAGAGGAACGGGCGCGACAGCACGAGACGAGGGTCAGTGGCAGCGCACACCGCACCAGCTGTGCTTACAGTGCGCGTAAACAGTAAAACCAACGCTCAACAGCGGCATCCAGCAGCCAAACAATGAGCTAGCTGGAGGCCCTCAAGCCAAATAATCTTTTTACCCTTCCCCAATGACGAAACCACTTCTGTTAATATTTTTAAAATTGGGGCTCATTTGACTACGGGGAAGCCACAGTTAATAGTCTTTGCATTTTGTTATGCAAATATATCGAGTACGTTTCTTCTTTGCTTAATTTAAGAGCAGTCGACTAACAATGAGAAGGTTGAGCGTTCACTTATTGGTTTGGGGTTTGTTTGAGCCCATCATCTCTGCAGGGTATACAAAGTGAGTACCGCTCTGTGGAGTAGTCAACAGTGGTAGCCCCGTGCAATTTTCACAGCAGCCAACGGGGTTGTGCAATGCCCACGCGTGCGAGCAAAGGGAACAGACTCGACTATGTATTCGTTCAACACGCCGCGTTACACAGACTGTGATATACGGTGTCCATATATAGCGCGCGAGACGGAGCGGGGGAGGGCGGGGAGCCACGCAACAGTGGGTATCACACTGTACGATGCAGTCGGCGACGCGAGTTCCGATTTCTGGTCACGGCTAACATTAGCGGAAAGTGGCGTTTGAGCGGCCTGTGCCTTCAGCCACCCCGACCTTCACCGACAAGCACTACTGACCAATGTGGTGAAGTAGTGTCAATCTACCCGCCTTCACTGACACGGCGTGGAGAGGTCTTCTTCCAGCGATAGACTGACAAAGGGCTGCAAATTAAATTTGTCCGACACACACGCACATATTGTACAAGCACTGCCGGTGTACGCTCTGCGAGGCACGGAGCATTCCACATACACACTTTGCATGCTGATTCTCTACTGCGCCCGCCGCCACACATTACGTGCATCCGGCGTGTGGGTGCATGACACCCAAAAGTGTCTACACGCAGCACCGCACAATGTAACGTAGCAAGTATTTTGTGCAAGAGACTTGTAACAAAAATCTACACGAAGATTACAATGAACCATCTTTATCTGCTCCCAACCGCGTTTCCCCCCCTGCACGGGGTTCTTCATTTGGCTTGCCGAGACAAAGAGACGCAGAATGGTGTGATGAACAAGGCCGAGATGAGAGCGCCGTAGACGAGAGATACAGATTAGTGGAATTATGGAAAGGTGATATGTCACAACCACGTGTGACATTATATCAAATGTACACATGACACACGGCATCGCGTGACCTGCAAGCCCATGCTAATTGTATTACTTGGCCCACTGGAAAATGTAGCTGACAAACCGCTGCTCGCTTACCTCCTCTTCGAGCTAATAGGCCCCCAGCCCTTTGTGTAAATGTGTTTAAGTCGCTGGTTGCAGACACAGCAAAGAAAATTAGGTCTATACATTATGATTGTATTTTTTCCAGGAAGGTCTCACCGAGTCTCAAGACTTTTTCAGAAGTGATCTGCATTGGAATGTGCGGTTCATTCCTTTTTAATAAGCGGAAAATCTGGAGCAGCCTGAAAAAAAATTACAGGCAAACGTCCACACAAATGGGTCCACAAACCTCTAGAATGGACTGCAATCTCCTCAACACCTCACAGCCCAAAGGCTTTGAAGGAACCGCCTCGTGTGACCATGGCACCACAGTCGTTATTCATAAACGTGTTACGACTCAGGTCTAGACGTAAAATATCACTTTCTCCTCTCTGCCCTCCTTACTCACGAGTCTAAACATCAGGGCACCTGGGAGAATGCTGGCAGATGTCACACTCGCACACATAAATGTGACCACATTACTCCAACAACCAAATCCCAATCACAGATCAACTACAAAATCACTGTCTTTATGATCCGTTCTGGGCTGCCCACGCAGCTCTCCACTCCCCACCACACGTGCCCTCAACTGCAATGGTTCATGGCAACACCAATACCCCCAGTCGACTACTCCTCCACTCTTTGCTGGAAATAACTCTTTCCCCCATCAACCACGCTGCCAGCTCCTTCTCCCCTGCTCCAGTCAGGGTACACGAACTTCCTTTTCTGCCATGCCTATGACCGTTTCTCTCTGTCCTGTGTTTTCATCCCCTCCGATGCTACTATTAACATTATCACACTTGTTTACCCAAGAAAGCCTCACCGAGTCTCAGGGTTCTGCCAAGTTTTCACTGTAGGGGGCAATATTCCTCTGCGTAATCCCAAATGAGCAAAATTTCAGGTAATTTTTCAGAATTTTGATGTTTGGCCGACATTGGTTGCAATGTATCTCTTAGCCATGGGAGGAAACCGGTTAAACCCAGACGAAACCCATGCAGAACACGGTGAGAACACACCAACACACAACGCTCGTGAGAACACACCAACACACACAACGCTCGCTTTGCCTCTCCCTTGCCAGGTCGCAATCCCCATCCTCCCGTGGAGTTACGACACACGCGTTGCGCGTTGCTCGTCCGTGCACAATGTGTCGAGATGCAGTGGAACCTAACACGCCTTAAACTCGCATTCGTATTGAAAACACTGCACGTTACATAATGCACTCTGTCAGGGATTTCACATATTGTGCTGCAGATGTGACACGTGCATTAACTTAAGACCGATGAGAAATGTTACAAAAATATTATGACAAACCCACACAGGAAAACGTGTGAAAATATACAATACTTAGTAGGGTAAGTTTGACAATATAAAACTATATTTATCCCAGTGATAGGGTGCCCCACAGAAATATAACATTAAATTCTGCACGACACACATTAAATACATAGTTGTGGTGTTGCACATGCACATAACACAGACTAAAGAAAACATGAAATATAAGGAATATTTTAATACACGTGTACACAAAGGCACAAATCCCCTGGATAGCCTGAACTGACTGTTGGGGCAAGTGCTGTTAGCGAGCACCTATGAAGGCCAGCACAGCACATGAGGGGGTGGGTGGCAAGCACCACGCCTGACCGTCTTTGTCTCCCCAGTGGTGATGTTTTTACACACCGCACCAGGTACTCATTTGAGTTCGAGTCGACCTAGGGGAGATTCAGATAATCATCACTGGTGTTGTCCGTGAGCGGGAATCAAACTCAGGTCGCCAGGTCGCAGCGCTAACCGCAACCCCTCCCCACAAGGTCTACTCATGCACAAAACACGGGCAGCGAATTTCCCACACGTAGTTTACACGACACCGCAATCATCCAGGTTGGGCCTGTGGTTGAGTGCTCAACCCCCAATCAGAAGCTTGAGGAGTTCCAATTCCATTCAAGGGTCACCTAAGGCAATCTCTTCCATGGGGTTGTTAACATGGGAAACGCTCTCCAGTCATCAAGATCTTCTCTCAGAAAAACCCTCAAACTCCGCTCAGTGGAGGTCTCTCCTTCTCCACTGCAGCTCTCGTCGTCTGCATTTACATCTCCCCAGCAATCTGCGCTGCCAATGTTCACGTCTCGGCTCGAGACTTGTATTGTATCTTATACAGATGTATCTTATCTTACATGTATGTAACTTCTCTTCTGCCCTTGACTAACTGCTGCAATGTACATATTTTGCTATGTGGTGTGGTTCCCAGAGCCGTACTGCTTGCTGTGCATCATCCACAACTTGATTTAAGATGCTGTATAAATCCCAGCTGTACTACATTAAAGGACTGGCCCGGTGCGGGAATGTGGGATTTCTACCACGGCAGCCAGTGACGATGCTGGCTCATTGCGATGACAGCAGGGAGAAATATTTACCTTTTGATTTCTCAGCGTGGACCGCGCGCACGAATAATGCACTGTACACGCACAGCAAATTGTACCCACCGCAGTGCACTGACCACACAAAGCGCACTGTACACACACAGAGGGCTGCTTGGTGGAACGCATTTATGGAGTCAAAGAGGAAAAAAACCCATCAAAACATCTCCGTGCTCAAATGGGCACAGAGCAGTTCCCAATTTGTTTGTGACCAACGGTGGAAATTCGACATTCCCACGACAGGGGCCAGTCTTACCCAGAGCACACCGGTGCAGCTAAGTATACGCAATACGGAAAAACTGCATCCGGACTAAGTCGTACACAAACACAACATTTAGCACTCCACGCAGGTGTACGCGGCAACGTTCGATGCGCGCGAGATCCATTGCGCATCCCAAATGAACCCTGCACGGTGAACCCGGCTCACGGTGAACCCGGCTCACGGTGAACCCGGCTCACGGTGAACCCGGCTCACGGTGAACCCGGCTCACGGTGAACCCGGCTCACGGTGAACCCGGCTCACCGTGAACCCGGCTCACCGTGAACCCGGCTCACCGTGAACCCGGCTCACCGTGAACCCGGCTCACCGTGAACCCGGCTCACCGTGAACCCGGCTCACCGTGAACCCGGCTCACCGTGAACCCGGCTCAAGGTGAACCCGGCTCAAGGTGAACCCGGCTCAAGGTGAACCCGGCTCACGGTGAACCCGGCTCACCGTGAACCCGGCTCACCGTGAACCCGGCTCACCGTGAACCCGGCTCACCGTGAACCCGGCTCACCGTGAACCCGGCTCACCGTGAACCCGGCTCACCGTGAACCCGGCTCACCGTGAACCCGGCTCACCGTGAACCCGGCTCAAGGTGAACCCGGCTCAAGGTGAACCCGGCTCACCGTGAACCCGGCTCAAGGTGAACCCGGCTCACCGTGAACCCGGCTCACGGTGAACCCGGCTCACGGTGAACCCGGCTCACGGTGAACCCGGCTCACCGTGAACCCGGCTCACCGTGAATCCGGCTCAAGGTGAACCCGGCTCAAGGTGAACCCGGCTTACCGTGAACCCGGCTCAAGGTGAACCCGGCTCACCGTGAACCCGGCTCACCGTGAACCCGGCTCAAGGTGAACCTGGCTCACGGTGAACCCGGCTCAAAGTGAACCCGGCTCAAGGTGAACCCGGCTCAAAGTGAACCCGGCTCAAGGTGAACCCGGCTCACCGTGAACCCGGCTCAAGGTGAACCCGGCTCACCGTGAACCCGGCTCACCGTGAACCCGGCTCAAGGTGAACCCGGCTCACGGTGAACACGGCTCACCGTGAACCCGGCTCACCGTGAACCCGGCTCACCGTGAACCCGGCTCACCGTGAACCCGGCTCACCGTGAACCCGGCTCACCGTGAACCCGGCTCAAGGTGAACCCGGCTCACAGTGAACCCGGCTCAAAGTGAACCCGGCTCACGGTGAACCCGGCTCAAGGTGAACCCGGCTCACGGTGAACCCGGCTCACGGTGAACCCGGCTCACGGTGAACCCGGCTCACCGTGAACCCGGCTCACCGTGAACCCGGCTCACCGTGAACCCGGCTCACGGTGAACCCGGCTCACGGTGAACCCGGCTCACAGTGAACCCTGCACGGTGAACCCGGCTCAAGGTGAACCCAGTTCACCGTGAACCCAGTCACCAGGGCTCTCTCGGTCTTGCCGTGCCGCGCGGGCACGGCAACGCGGGGCGTTTTCCACCTCGGCGCGACCGCGTTCCGTGCTGCAGTCTCCAATGTGCCCACTGCGCCAGGACATTTAACGCGACGACATTAACGTGGGCTGGCTCACTGCTGGGTGGCGACTGAAAGCCGCTTGGCACAACAAAAGACACCTCGACTAACGACAATAGCCTAACAATCACAACAACACCACCACCACGCACTGGAAAATAGCGACAACCACATCATTAAAACTGTCAAATTATAACCACAACAAACAGCACAACTACTACATCAACCGTTACACCAACCACGTAACCACGACCATCACAATCACCACAAAACCATTACATCATCGACAACCACAGCATAACAACCACCATTACATCATCAACCACGTAACAACCACCATTACGTCAATGACATAATACAAACCACAACCATTACATAAACAAGCACATTACAACCATTACACACAGAAAACAATCGCATCACAACCATAACAACATTGACAACAATAACCTTTACCAGCATAACCACAACGAGCATGGTGGACACAACAATCGATAACGATAATTATCACAACACCATAGCCCCCGTGTATACAACTTGAACCAAAATGACAACCGTGACAATAACAACAATTATGACAATGTAACAGCGCAGCTGAAACTACAAATAATCGCAAGAAGACAACGAACACGACTACAATAAGCGGCCACAACATCTTCATGACAATAGCCAGTGACAGCAACAACCACCACCACACCAATAACCACCACCACACCAACAACCACCACCACACCAACAACCACCACCACCACACCAACAACCACCACCACCACACCAACCGCTAACAACCACCACCACCACACCAACCGCTAACAACCACCACCACCACACCAACAACAGCCACCACCACCACACCAACCACCACCACACCAACAACCACCACCACACCAACCGCTAACAACCACCACCACCACCACACCAACAACCACCACCACCACCACACCAACAACAGCCACCACCACCACACCAACAACCACCACCACACCAACAACCACCACCACACCAACCGCTAACAACAACCACCACCACACCACCAACCACCACCACACCAACAACCACCACCACCACACCAACAACCACCACCACACCAACAACCACCACCACCACACCAACCGCTAACAACCACCACCACCACACCAACAACAGCCACCACCACCACACCAACAACCACCACCACACCAACAACCACCACCACACCAACCGCTAACAACAACCACCACCACACCACCACCACACCAACAACCACCACCACCACACCAACAACCACCACCACCACACCAACAACCACCACCACCATACCAACCGCTAACAACCACCACCACCACCACACCAACAACAGCCACCACCACCACACCAACCACCACCACCACACCAACCACCACCACCCCAACAACCACCACCACCACCACCACCGCTAACAACAACCACCACCACACCACCAACCACCACCACACCACCAACCACCACCACCCCAACAACCACCACCACCACACCAACCGCTAACAACCACCACCACACCAACAACCACCACCACCACACCAACAACCACCACCCCAACAACCACCACCACCCCAACAACCACCACCACAACAACCGCTAACAACAACAACAACAACCACCACCACCACAACATCCACCACCACCACACCAACAACCACCACCACACCAAACGCTAACAACCACCACCACGACACCAACAACCACCACCACGACACCAACAACCACCACCACCACACCAACAACCACAACCACCACCACACCAACAACCACCACACCAACAACCACCACCACCACACCAACAACCACCACCACCACACCAACAACCACCACCACAACAACCGCTAACAACAACCACCACCACCAGCAGCAGCAGAAGCTGCGGCTGCATCGTCAGCAAACAGCGAGGGTTTCTGCGGCCGGAATCAGACATAGACCCAGGCGACGATGATTACGATGATGGCGATGATGATTGATGTACAAGTACGTGCGTCAAGTTGACGATGGCGATGCATTTAAGTCACGATCGTGGCGACAATGAAAATAGCGACGTGAGTGGTTGAAACGCACGATGAATATCAAACGTTAAAGTGCTGACGTTATAACGACGACGACGCAGGCATTACGGTTGGTGGTGGTGGCGAAGGGGAGGATGAAGATGCTGACGGCAGTGAATGGCGTTGGGAAGCAGTGATGGAATTGGGGGTGAACGGTGGGGGCAGGAGATGGAAGAGAGAGAGCCAGGCGAGATGGCGTGAGTGAAAGAGAGACGTGGAGAGAGAGAGGGGGGGAGATGACACGGAAAGGGATGCGTGCAGGCAGAGAGAGAGAAACTGAGATGCGGACTCCGAGACAAAGGCGGAAGGGAGAGAGAAGAGAGAGCTGGGGACAAAGAATACAGTGTGTGCTGCACTGTATATAAACAAATAGCGAGACAAAAGAGTCGAGCACGGAGACGAGAGCGGTATGAGGATGCGACATGGAGAGACGGGAGACAGCTTCGGTACAACACGGTGGGGAGACGAGGACGATGGGCTGAGAGAGAGAGACACGGAGACAGCAACTGAGCGAGATGGACAGGCAGAGAGGAGGATGCAGGATGTACGGAGACGAGAATGGTGACACGAAAAAAGAGCCGTGGAGGCAAAAGTGGTGACGGAGACAGACTGGCGATATGCGGGCAGAGGCTGGGAGAGACGTAACCAGGAGGGGGTTAGACAAGTGGGGGAGCGACTGGGATGAAGACAAAGCCAAGGCGGCGGGGAAATAAGATCCGCAAAACCAAGTAGTACATGGTTGGAGACCTGGGGACTGGGAGACGGCGTCGGAGATACACGGGGAACGGCAACAGAGACAATTAGACACGCGAAATCAGGAGATGCTCAGAGACGCGCGGTGAGGCAGAGAGAAACAAGGAGGGAGACAGATGGACACATGAGATACAGCAACCAGGAGACACGATACAAGGCTACGGAGTCAGGAGACAGAGACACACAGACACACAGGACACGCAGAGACACAGGGGACACAGACACGCAGAGACACAGGGGGTGCGGAGACGGACACAAGATACGGGAGCACAAGGTTGCCACGGATTAGAGGACACAGAGACACGGGGGGACACGGAGAGACACAGAGAGACACGGGGGGACACGGAAAGACACAGAGACACGGGGGGACACGGAGAGACACAGAGACACAGAGAGACAGAGAGACACGGGAGGGAGAGGGCCCCGCCCGGGCCGCGCCACCCGGCACCTTTGTAGTGAACGCGAAGGTTATTCTGCGAGAGGCCGATGTAGCTGAACTTGTCCTTAGGGCTCCATGATCGCGGCAGGGGGTTCTCGGCCTCGTCCACGGCCGGGTAGAGGCGTGCGAGGCGCTCGGAGAGTTCTCTGCCGTCCGCGGTCGCCGCTGTCGCCGCGGCCGGGAGCGGAACGCCCGAGCAGCTCGCCGCAGCCGCCATCTCGCTCCCTCTGCTGCTCCTCCTCCTCCTCCCCCCCACACGTGACCCCGCCCTCCCGCACCACGTGACGCCCCCCCATCCACGCCGCGACCAATCACACGCCGCTGCCTGCGCCCATCCAGCCTGCGAGTTCTAAACGGGCGTGACGTCGCCGGAGCGCGACCGCCGACGCCCGCGGTGGCCATGTTGCTAAAGGAGTTGAGGTGCCGCTCCGTGGACGTGCGGGGGGGGGTGTGACCGTGCGGGGGGGTTGTGTGACCGTGCGGGGGGGGGGGTGTGTGACCGTGCGGGGGGGGGGGGGTGTGACCGTGCGGGGGGGGGGGCCGTGCGGGAGCTGTTGCGCATCTTAGTGACGTCACGCAACCCCCAGCCGACTCGAGGGCGCCCGTCCCTCACCCAACATGGGCGCGCCAAAAGCTCGCTCGGAGCGAATTGAAACATTCCCCGCGGGACCGTTTCTCCGTCCCGCGCCTGAAGCGACGCCCGACGGGGGCCGGCGGTCGTCTTTTCCGCACGCGGCGGCGAGCGCAGCCCCCCTTTCGCCAAACCGCAACATCGCGACGCAGCGCCTTTCTATTGTGTTCGTGTGGACAAATCAAAACGGCTCGGCGACAATGCGGCAGCCTCGTGACGTCCGCGACTCAACAACACTATGACGTCACGGGTGCACGTGCGCTAACCCGCCTCCCCCACGTGCGGGATGACGTCATAGGCACGTCCCCACGTGGCGGACCCTCGCGCACGTGACCGCGGGCGGAATGTATCGTGGACACGTGGTGGGTGTGAGTGAGCGAGTGCTGCTTCAGCGCCCGCTGGTGGCGACGCCGCGATGACGACAGCGACAACAAAGATTTAGCGTGGTTTCGAATTTTTTTTTAAATAATCCAGTGTCATGTACTAGGGCTTTTGACAACACAAATGAGATTCAACTGAAAGCACACACACAGTGGTACACAGGGGCGGTAGTAGGTGGGGATAGTCAAGCACTTCCTAACGAGGGGCTCAAATATAACAGTGACGCACTGAGTGGGTATCCGTCCGCACATTTCTCAAGTCATATTTCTCGGAGAGCTGCTCGGCTGGAATGGAGTAGGGATTACCGGCTTAAGGCACTACCACTAACCACTAGGCCGATCCATAATACTAACTTATTGCAATCAATATCGCTTTAATCTTACGAACGGGTTTAGCATAAAACGAGGCGAGATGGATGTAGCATGCGAAAATAATTCTCGGAACAACATTTGGGACTTTCTGGCTAAAAGAAAGTACTAAGTGTGAGAATGGTGCAAGTGGTGAGGCTTCAGTCCATGTCTTGCTCTCCAACGCTCTGCTTCAAGTACTCCCTGTACAGCTCTCTCTGCAACACAACATGCGTGCGGGTTAGAGAATCGCACAGCCGAGATCAATACAACCTTTAGCCATCACAACACAGCAGACTCCCTTCACGACGTCAGAGCCACATTCATACGTATAGTGGTGATTATATTTCATTTATATAACACGACCACATTTCTTCGTGCTGTTTACTACGCACCAGGCAATACTAATTTGAGCTGAGTCAACCTATGGGAGACCGAAGCTAAATATAGCTGGTCGTGTACCACACGACGCCAGCTGGAACTGTATTGGGATAGCCATAATGCCACAACATTTGCATATAAAGATGCATGCACAGAGAAAAAGAAGACCCCCTTCTAAATATACAGCAGGCGTCAGGATCCGGATCGAACCCATGACCTCCTGTATACAAGACGGGGAAGTTAACATCTTGCCACCGACTAAAATTAAATACTTGTACAATGACGACTTCCCAATTAACAACAGTAACATTTGTTAATGGAATACTAAGAGAGTAGTTAAGTGTTCTTAGTGAATGAAAGTGAAGAGGACTGGGCCTTACAGGCTATGCTGCGGCAGATAATGGTGGGATGTGAACATTGGGAAGCCAAAGCAGCCAACCCCAGTGGAGAACGGATAAAAGAGTCGTCACATTTGTGCACAGAAATACTACCATGTGACCACACTAAAGCCAATCGGCCTCAACGCATTGGTAGTGCTGTACAAGCAAAAACAAATACTCCCGTGTACATTACTCTATGATTCTTTCGTGTACATGTCGCAACCCCTTTTGTAAATCCACTGCTGGATGAGGTGCCTTCCCACGCTGGGGGTTACTGTGACACTGCTTCGTCACGCTGGTTCGTGCGGGTTAAAGGCAGACAGCTGACACGTGGAAGTAAACGCAGTGCAATGGATTATGCTGCACTGCCCTCTGTTGCCCACAACCAGACCCTGCAGCTTATAACGCCAACCACGCACGGTGTCCGCCCATCCCAATAATTATTTTGGCTTAATCCAGCTTATCTTCCGAGACGAGACCTGACGAGGTCGGCCACATTCCGGGCGATTTGACGATGGGCGCTATCATCACTAACAAAGAGAATGTAGGCAAGTGTTTCGCATATCAGGGGGTCACTGGCTAGAACGTTAAGCGTGGACACGGACGCCCAGCAAAATCCCAAAAGGGGGAGGGGTCCCTTCTCCGCACAGTCCCCCCCAACTGAGCTCTCTCCCCAGCAGCTGTCAATTCGCTGCGATCAGGAGGACCTTAACCCCCCCCCCCCTCACACCGGGGGGGGGGGGGGACACCTTCAATCCTGGTTATTCCGCTACAGTGTTCCCAATTTACCATGCGCCGTCCTGGTGGCTTCTCAGCGATGAAGGAATGACAGAAGAACGGATGGACAAAGGGGTCTATTTCACCACCAGAAATGCCAATATAAATTAAATACATCAGTCTATGAGCCTATCCGACCGTATTGCCTAAGCAACAAACTCTGGATGGGTTTCAACTTCCTGAGTCAACAAATACTGCTGGCTTGCATGGTGTTCAGAGGCAGGAGCACTCAAATAACACCATGGGGCCATTCAACTTGGGACAGATAAACATAAATGTAACATGCCGTGTTGGTGAATTTTTGGTAATAAAATTGATATATTAAAAGGCTCTTTTGTTGAGCAGACTGCACGATGGTGCGGTGCTAATGTCAAAGGTGTTGAAGTACTTGGTTCACCCAGCTCCATGGCATTTTAGCCGGGGGATGGCCCATTGATATCGAATTTCCGTGATGTGACAGCACATTAGAATCAAAATATTTCTTTATACTGGAGAAATCCGATGAGCTATGAAGCTCTTTTCACAGATGTCCAATAGGGGCACGGGGTAAAGAACGTTACAACAAACAATACGCTGGTTCGTGCAGGTTGAAGGCAGATCATTTAGATTTGTTGTTACAACAAACAATACAAAAACAAGATAGTAGTGCAAGTACAAGAAAGGTAAACAAATCACCCAAACACAAACAAATACAACTAAACCATCCCCTTCCTACCAGACAAAGCCCAGATATTCACTTATTTTTCAGACGCGACCTGGCCACAAACGATAGTTCAACAAAGTGGCTTATGATTTGGACATTCATAGTAGCAAAATAATCTAAAAAATCTCAATGCATGTTTATAAATGTGGAGGGAAAAACTGGTGGACCCAGAGAAAAAATCTACGCGACCACAGGGAGAACATACAAACTTCATACTGATTACATACAGAAGTTTCACGTACATTTAAAGCTGGTACTTGAGCCGTGATGTCAGCACTCAACAGTCTATTGTCGTGAATGTTTACTAGGGATCATTAACATCCACTTTGCAGTAAACCTCAAGTCGGTCATTCCCAGTTTTAAAAAATCCAGCGTGGCTACAGTGAGATTGCACACCAAGGATTCTTCACAAAGCGGCCGAGTCGTGGCATGGACGCTGACCGCTCTGTACGTCCACCCAACAGCCCAATATTGTGTGGGTTTGAGGTGAGGTTAGCGAATGTGCAGAGTGGATGCTGTTTGTGAAAAGCACTGCCCTAGAGGGAAAAAGCAGCCTCGTAAAGAAAGGAGACGCGATTTTCATTGGCCAAGCGCCTCCCTAATGTCGCCGTTCACAACCCCCGCAACCACACATTCCAAAGGCGTTTTCTATTCAGCCAAACTCATGGTTCAGCAAGACTCCTGCCAGGACATGCAGGGACCTGCTGTTGGACTGCAATGCGAGCACCCGCCGATGGTTCCCCCGCTTTCCTCGCGAGCACCTGTGAGCTGGGAGCAGTTCCCAAGGCAAGCAGCCACTCTCAGATCCCATACAAGAGGGACGTCGTCAGTGGAATTTATTTGTTCATGATCTCATTTGGGCATTCAGCTTCAGGGCACGTTGTGGGGTGCATTGAATACCCCCCCCCCCCCATGACATTAGAAAGATCTCAACGTGACTTCAAAAGATTCTGCCTATCGTGTTATAAATCGATTGTCATATGGCAGCCACTTACCCCCATCTGGCTTCCGCCCTGGCTGAACTCCTTTGTCTTCCCAATGCGATGCCGCAATACTTTTCCTTCCCCCAGCTTTCCGTTATCCCCCAGCTATGACCAGGACTACCCCAACCCCTCCTTAACACTCCCCCCGCCTGTTCTACCATCACAAAAACGACACCACCACTTTTAATAACCCCATTCTTCATCTTAAACCGTTATC
The DNA here is from genome assembly GCF_965212315.1 of Lampetra planeri. NCBI lineage: Eukaryota > Metazoa > Chordata > Hyperoartia > Petromyzontiformes > Petromyzontidae > Lampetra > Lampetra planeri. The sequence continues at coordinate 8,816,622 of NC_136148.1, read as the reverse complement.
ATCTCATGTATAATTATTGTAATTGCTGTAAAGCACTGTCAAAAAGGCACTACATAATTCGAGATTTTAAATAACATAAAGTTTGACAATTCCCCTCCACGCGCGGGATACATAGACTGTCACGGGGTGATATCCCAGTGTACATCATGTCGTCACCTGGCCAGGGTCACGTGACTCAGTAGAGTAACTTGCGTGACAACCACCACGGGATATGTTTTCAACAGTACTAGGCGAGGTAGTTAACATCTCGCCACCGTGGCGCCCTCCTGTCCAGCGAGTAAGAGAACTAATAATCGAGCAATTGGACGTCCCGGCTCTATGAGTGATGGGTCTGAGCAGCGCAGACGGCCGCGGGGTTAGCGCACACACCTTCCTTGGCTTCACCACCTCCCGCACGTACTCCTGGATCTCCAGCAGCTGGCGCTTCCCTTTCTTTGTGAGGACAGACCTCGTCCTGCACCAGAAACGCAACCAAGGTGTCGTTGTCACTACAGCCGCAATTGTAATCGTCATCATCATTACTGTCATTAATGCTGCACCACCACCCAGCGCCATCACCACCACCAAAAAAGCACTGCCATCAACAAAACCATAACCACTTGAACCACCACCATTTACATCACTATCAACTCCACAATAGCCATCGTTGCTATTATTGTCACCATCACATCAATAACATCACCAGTACCATAACTATTATCATGGCCATCATAACTTTCAACTTCATCAACACCACACCACCATAACCACGATTAACATCAATGCCAGTGTATGTACATGTGTCAGAGCCCATGTTCCAAATATAAAAAACTACTGTACATGTGTTTTAGGTATCCCGTACATCCTGTGTATCATGCGCATCCGATCTCCCAGGTATTTTTTGCGTTGCATTTGTGCCATGCTTTTACATTTCCTGACAACCACACGTTCTGGGCATCCTGTGATGCACTAATTCACATGTCCTAGATACCCATGTGTTCTATGGGTCCCAGGTATCCCACGTGTCCCAGGTATCCCCACGTGTCCTGTGCTTCCTGTAATCATGATAATGGCGAAATAGTTAGCTTGGTGTTGACATTAAAATTGCCATTACAAAGGCAAGCACTCCAATGTTTCACAGACACACATGCTGCAGTGGTTTCACTGCATAGAGCGATATTGCCACGTGTAATCCCAATTAAGTAATTTACAGATAATTTAAAGAATTTGGCTAATTTGGACCACGACACTGACATACAATGGAACTAGTCATTTAAAATTATGTAATGGGATCTTTAACTTCCACTGCGAGGCAGACGGCGTATACTTTACAGTTGCAACACCCGCAGTTATAACCAGGGCAGCCTGCCAGATTCTAACCATGGTGGCGAGAGGTACATAGAAGGCTGTGGGTTCGACCCTGATGCCTCTATATTTGAAGTATGCATGTTCTCCCAGTGATCGTATGGATTTTTCTCCGGATCTTCTGGTTTTCCCCTCCACATTTAGAATCAACATGCGTTTAGAGTATATGGCTGCGATAAATATCCAAATGATGATTAGCCATTTCTTTTAGCTATTATTTGTGGCCAGGTCACTTCTGAAAAGGGGCTATATAGCTCAGTGGGCTTTACCTAATAAAAGGACAAAATAGTTTAATAGTTTTAAGTTTAGTTTATAGTTTGATAAAAATGCGAACGTCTACAACAAGTGGCGAATGCGCTACCACCGTATCACCACCATTGTGTCCTGCGTGTTGCGGATGTCCCTTGTGTCCCTGTTTGCCCACAGACCCCTGTGCCCCATGTATCATTAGATATCTCCCATGTGTGCCTGAGGTTCCCCACGCAGCATCGTCCCTCGTGTCGCGGCCATATTCTGTGTCTCGCTGTGTCCCGCATGTTCCCGTGCATTCCTCCCGCACACCGTGCGCACACCTGGGCATCTTGGCCAGGTAGAAGAGGATGGCTGCGAGCCCCAGCACGACGAGGAAGGCCGTGGAGTGGCTCTCCTCGGGCACCACGTTCCACAGCAGGTTAAACGGCACCTCAAACAAGTAAACCCGTAAAAACAAAGTTTTTCACTATAAATCCTTTATATGCGTGGCGGCTAGAGTCTTCTCGTCCTCTGGCACCTATGGGTCAGATGATTGTCTGCCAGTATTAAGCAATTGGTAATTAAATATTTAATTTGTTTTCCCTAAACAGTGTAAAATTTAGGGAATTTTTTTTCAGGAACATTAATTGTCTCGCACAACGAGTCTGTGTGGAAAATGTCAGCTCGATTGGATCACGGAAAGTGGGTTAAAAAACGACCGAAAGATTTGCACGGTCGTAAGCAAGCAAGCAAGCACGCAAGCAAGCAAGCACGCAAGCAAGCAAGCAAGCAAGCGAACTTAATATAAAGGATTTAAAAAACAGAGACAAAGATCCTCTGTATAGCCTTAAGAGACTGACTGTTGAGGAAAGTAATGTTAGCGAGCACCTATGAAAGCCACCACTGTGACACATGAGCGGGTGGGTGGCCAACACCATGTCCGGCCGCCTTTTGTCTCCCTTACGGCAAGATTTACACATTGCAAAGTACTCATTTGATTCTGAGTCGACCTAGGAGAGGCCCTGGACCGGTTCAAATAATTGTCACTGGTCTTGGCTGTGAGCGGGAATCGAACTTGGGTCGCCCCCGGGACCTCCACGCACACACACACATCCGTCATGTAGGTGGAAAGTGCTGCTCGTGAGCCCCTTTTGAGCTTGGCACGGAGCACAAGAAGGTGTGGCCAGCACCGTGCCCGGCTTCTGTCGTCGTCCCAGTGTTGATGTTTACACTCTGCTACAAATACTTATTGAGAGCTAATTTTACCTAGGGGGAGTGCAGGATCGGGCCACACAGACAAGCACATACAGACATACATAGACATACACCAATACAATACTGACATGATGCCAATGCGAATGTAATACCAACACAATACTAACACTGTGCCAAGAGTGTTGATACGGTACCAATGCGGTGCCAACTGAGTGCCAACACTCAGCAGCTATCGGTGTGATGCCGACACAATACCGGTGGAAGGTAAAAGCCTCTCCGGAAAGCAACTGGAGCTACAAACACCAAAACATGGACCGTATAACTTCGCACTCTCCCAAACATAAATGTAAAGTTGGTGGGTGAATCTGCAATTTATCAACTCTCAGACAAAGCAAATCATTAGCTCAATCACTTAATCCATAATAGTTGCTCTTCATTGGCGGTGGGAAATCATCACCACCAGCGCCGGTGCGGTGTTGGCGTGGTGCCCTTACTGAGATCACGTAGAGCAGCTCGGTGAGGTTGGGCCCCAGCGCCGCCTCGATGGTGCCGTACTCGAGCGAATTGTGAAGCAAGTCGGCCAGCAACGACAGTGGCAGCACCAGCGCCAGGAGCCCATACAGCAGCCCGCGGACCCACGCCGTTCGGTTGTGCTGCCGCGTCTCGCTGCACGTGCACACGCGCGGACCGTGTGACGCACACACAAACGCGCATGCGCAAGAGGCGCAAAAAATACATCGTTTGTATATCCCGCACACCCCAACCCAACCGCCACGCGCCCACGAGGCGGACCTGTCGTCCGCGAGCCTCTGCGTGACGTGAAGCGCGATGACGTCGCAGTCCCTCTCCAGCGTGTTCAGCGTCGTCTGCACCATCTGGTCGATGGTCTTCTCAATCGTGCGGCACACGTCCTCCATCTGATTGACACAGCGGCTCGCCTGCACCGCGTGCCGCCGACGGGGACAAAGACAAAAGATTCGCCGTTTTCTCTCCAACCCCTTTTTCCAGACTCGACTCGAGACTTCATTATTTCAGCCGGTGATGCCCAATGAGCGAAGCCGCTCTTCTACAAGGACGAACAGCCTAAAACCATTGGCAGTTGTAGCAGTTAACACTGGCCCATTCGTGCCAGGCCAGCATGGGCTCTCACGGTTTGGCTGGTTTTCCACTGACTGCCATACTCAGCCAGAACCGAACCGTGCTACTCTGGCCTCACAAGTAGATATTTGAATCTGTCTTGAAGTCAAGCAGGGCCAAACAAATACATACATGAGTACTCACACGAACACATACAGTGAGGGAAAAAAGTATTTGATCCCCTGCTGATTTTGTACGTTTGCCCACTGACAAAGAAATGATCAGTCTATAATTTTAATGGTAGGTTTATTTGAACAGTGAGAGAGAGAATAACAACAACAAAATCCAGAAAAACGCATGTCAAAAATGTTATAAATTGATTTGCATTTTAATGAGGGAAATAAGTATTTGACCCCTCTGCAAAACATGACTTAGTACTTAGTGGCAAAACCCTTGTTGGCAATCACAGAGGTCAGACGTTTCTTGTAGTTGGCCACCAGGTTTGCACACATCTCAGGAGGGATTTTGTCCCACTCCTCTTTGCAGATCTTCTCCAAGCCATTAAGGTTTCGAGACTGGCGTTTGGCAAATCGAACCTTCAGCTCCCTCCACAGATTTTCTATGGGATTAAGGTCTGGAGACTGGCTAGGCCACTCCAGGACCTTAATGTGCTTCTTCTTGAGCCACTCCTTTGTTGCCTTGGCCGTGTGTTTTGGGTCATTGTCATGCAGGAATACCTATCCACGACCCATTTTCAATGCCCTGGCTGAGGGAAGGAGGTTCTCACCCAAGATTTGACGGTACATGGCCCCGTCCATTGTCCCTTTGATGCGGTGAAGTTGTCCTGTCCCCTTAGCAGAAAAACACCCCCAAAGCATAATGTTTCCACCTCCATGTTTGACGGTGGGGATGGTGTTCTTGAGGTCATAGGCAGCATTCCTCCTCCTCCGAACACGGCGAGTTAAGTTGATGCCAAAGAGCTCAATTTTGGTCTCATCTAACCACAACACTTTCACCCAGTTGTCCTCTGAATCATTCAGATGTTCATTGGCAAACTTCAGACGGGCATGTATATGTGCTTTCTTAAGCAGGGGGACCTTGCGGGCGCTGCAGGATTTCAGTCCTTCACGGCGTAATGTGTTACCAACTGTTTTCTTGGTGACTATGGTCCCAGCTGCCTTGAAATCATTGACAAGATCCTCCCGTGTAGTTCTGGGCTGATTCCTCACCGTTCTCATGATCATTGCAACTCCACGAGGTGAGATCTTGCATGGAGCCCCAGGCCGAGGGAGATTGACAGTTCTTTTGTGTTTCTTCCAATTGCGAATAATCGCACCAACTGTTGTCACCTTCTCACCAAGCTGCTTGGCGATGGTCTTGTAGCCCATTCCAGCCTTGTGTAGGTCTACAATCTTGTCCCTGACATCCTTGGAGAGCCCTTTGGTCTTGGCCATGGTGGATAGTTTGTAATCTGATTGATTGAGTGATTGCTTCTGTGAACAGATGTCTATTATACAGGTAACAAGCTGAGATTAGGAGCACTCCCTTTAAGAGTGTGCTCCTAATCTCAGCTCGTTACCTGTATAAAATACACCTGGGAGCCAGAAATCTTTCTGATTGAGAGGGGGTCAAATACTTATTTCCCTCATTAAAATGCAAATCAATTTATAACATTTTTGACATGCGTTTTTCTGGATTTTTTTGTTGTTATTCTGTATCTCACTGTTCAAATAAACCTACCATTAAAATTATAGACTGATCATTTCTTTGTCAGTGGGCAAATGTACAAAATCAGCAGGGGATCAAATACTTTTTACCCTCAATGTAGTTACATACAAATAACATATAACGATACCTACTCACTCACCCATGGCCTTTCAATACCAACTGTTGAGTCTAGAAACACTGTAACCTGGAACGTTATTGGACCATACAGCGAAAATCAAAAGCACAGACATATACGAGCAAGAAAGCATGACATTGAGATTGTGTTCAGTCAGGAATAGTTTATCATATTAATTTGGTAATCATGCCATTCTAATAGAACAAGGCTGTCATGAAGGTGCTGTGTTTCACATAAACTGCACAGTCGGGGCAATGTTGCTAGCGTAATGAGTAATATTAAAAAATTAGGAAAATTTGTACCGTGACACCGGCAAAAAACGTCACTGGCTCTTAAAGGTCCAATGTGCAGTAGATGGCGTGTATTTTTACGGATCCGTACACCCGCAATATTACCCAGGGCGGCCTGCCAGAATCTAACCATCAATCGAACGGCCACAAAGCGGCGAACGCGCTACCACCGGCCCCCGTCACCGGCGCGGTTTCCGACTCCACTTGACCTCCCGGGTTTTTGGGGACTCCCCCGAATGACACTCGGTGTCACTTGTATGTGCGCGGGAAGATAGGGGGGCTCACCCGGTTTGGGTTGGGGATGTAGATGGTGGGCATGTCGAAGCCACACTTGTTCAGGCCTGGCCGCTTGCACAGCTCCTGCACAATCTGCATCATGACACGCTGCAAAGAGACAACACGAACGCGTTTTGTTAAAAAGACTGGCAGAGTGCGGGCCTGCGAACTTCACACGGCAGCTGCGTACCTCACTCAGCCTTGGCCAGCTCCGAGGGTTACATCCGTACAGGTATGAGAGTGAATGTGGACACCACGAAGGTCGTCAGAAAACTGCCACAATACTTAGCTCCCACCTGACCCTCCTGCCACAGTTCAGAAGAGGATCAAAAAGGAGAGCTATGCCAAGGCATGAATACTGACCAGGGTACACAATAGAGCCATTTCTCACATAGAGAAATATCCACTGATGCGGATCCTTCCCTGCTATATCCATATACAGAAGAGATTCACTCTGCTATCTGCAATACAATCCGGAAAACTTAAAAATTCGCACATTTTTTGACCGTCCGCAACTGCTTCCATAATGCGCGGCACACTGCGGTGCACTGAAAACACTTTGCAGACCGCAAACTGCGCTTCATACGAGTAAGTAGGACTAACGCAGAGCTGCAGAGGCAGAGCTGCAAGGAAACCTATGGGTAAGATTTTTATTATTTTTATTTAACAGTTTTTATTTTTTGGTTTAGCATCTGAAAAGTCTAGCTGTGCTGATGTGAAGTGTTTCGTAGAAAGTTATCTTTGCATTTTTTTTTACTTGTTAAGTCGAAAAAATTTGAAATATCCCTTTATCACGATAGACCCATATGGCAGAGATTTGCAATATGGGTCTTAGAAAAACTCATAACCTCGGAACACGTTAATTTAATGCGGATTAATTTAACGGCTAGCCATGTGCTGCCATTCTCCTGTAATCCGCAATTTTTAGCAAATTAATGGAATCGCACGAATCTTCCCTCCCATAGTCCACAGCACACCGCATCGTCACGGATTATCTGGTCAAACCTCCATGGTGCACCACGGATGACAAGAACTGCGATGTAGTCCCCACACATCAACTCGGACTATTAGGAGTTGTACAGTTTGTCAAAACATTCATAGAGTCCTTGAAATTATTATTTTTAGATGAGGAAGTACTGGATGTCACACTTGCAGACGTAATTAAACTATTTATTTCAGAAGAAACCTGGCCACAAATGATAGCTCAACGAATAGGCTTATCACGTGGACATTTATAGCTGCCAAATACTCTTAAACAAATGTCGTTTCTAAATGTGGAGGGAAAAACTAGAGGACCTTGAGAAAAATCCAGGCGACCACGGGGAGAACATGCAAACTCCAAATACACAGGCATCGTCATGGTTGGGATTGAACCCATGACCTCTTGTATGCCAAGTGAGGTAGTTAACATCTCGGCACCATGGTACCACTGCCCTTCACAGTGTGCAAAGGGGGGACGCTTGGGGACCGATTGGGATAACCGTGGACACGACCAGAGCGTGCACGGTGCCAGCTGTGTGGGGCCGCACCTGGCGGTCAACCTCGGTGCCCGCCTCGTCTGCCTTGCTCAGGAAGAAGCGCAGTTTGTCACCCTGGCGCTCGTTGAGTCGCTCCACGATGTTGAGCGTTCTCTTGCAGAGCGCCTGGCCCATCGGGTCGAAAAACACGAATATTAGGTCTGCCAGCTCACCTGGAGAATAACGACATTCAACCAATCGGTCAGTCCATCAGCCGGTACACTCGAAATAAACAATCTACAGAGCAGTGCAACAGTATTTGAAGCCACCTGAGAGCCAATTTTAATGGTTGAAAACATTCTTCGCAACGCACGATGATCTGAACAGAGTTTTTATGATTTATTTTTTCAAACACCCTTCTATTCTGCTCGCTTGGCTCCAAATATATCGTTGTGATTCCTATCTGCCTTCAATAACCACCCAACTCATAAACATATTCTGCTGTGTTTTAGATTCCTGTGGCTTCACAAGTTATTTGTGACAACATTCCAGAACACGACTTTTGCTTTGCTTATATTCATCTTGCATTCAACACTGCAGCTGCCTTCATTGTGGCGCTGTGCCATGGTCAATATGACACACTCATCAGAAACAGACACAAAGATAATGAAACTAAGGCAAAAGAGTTTGCACAAAAGTATTTAGAGGTGCGTGCTGGGAATTAGACCGAGATAAAAATAAATAGAGGGATCAAACACTCTAACGTCGTGTTGATCAAGTGGGCTTGGGCAGGACGATGGTAGATGGTTGAGGCTCGTGATGGAATGAGAGTGAAATAAGGGATCACAACTAGGAGGATCACCATTGAGGAGGCCGAGTGATGAGGCCAGCTCACGTGCTGAAGCACGACGGATCTGCGGGCATCGCGTGACCGTTAAGAGACGGTGACGTGGGGAGGCCTTCATTGATCCGTAGACAGGTCACGGCCAGGGGTCGGCAACCAAAGTCACAAGAGACATTTTTTTCGAATTCGGTCAAATATTCAATATTTCAAGAGCTGAGATGCACGTGAAGACAGGTGGTCCTTAATGAATAACTTCAGGAAGCAGTTCTTCAAGAGCCGCATGCGGCTCCAGAGCCACAGGTTGCCCACCCCTGGTCATGGCTAATGATGATGATGATTATGAAGAAGCCAGTGTTCATTATAATTGCCATTATCATGACGGAAGAAATTAGTTATAATGCGCTCAAAATGTTAACATGTCCCACAGTGCGAGTGCATTAATGACGACCGTGGGGAGTCATTTAGTTCGTGCGGAAAAAAAACTTAGCGCAGGAGATGAGCTGAACGTTACAATGCAGCGCGTTACGTGCTCGCGTAGCGCATGAAAAAAGACAATAACACAGAGACGTATAACATTTCACCAAGAGCGATCAATTCTTGAATTAAATCACGACACCGAATTGTGACATTTCATTGAACCGTGTCATCAATTGATCGCCACAGGGCACGTGTGCAGTACCGCACATATACTGTGGGGGTGCGCATGCACGTCAACGTAGAAACATTTTCTTCTAATTTTTTATATCCACCGTTCCCATGGGCTCAATTCCCACCCCGTCCTGTCCCACGAGCCTCTAAAATCATGTATCCTGTTCCCGTCCGTTCCCATAAGCATCACCTCTGTTCTGGTCACCTCTCGTTTGTCATGCTATTTTACTAGCACGGAATCAGAATAACTCTCGAGAAGATGTTCTGATATAAGTTCAACTGTAATGTTAGATGTGTTTCTATTAAAAGTTGTCGCTATAGAAAAATGGGAATGTCCTGGCCAAACCAAGTGGTTTGGAAACAAATAAGAATGCGGTGACTACACAATACACCAATAACATAATCCAGCACCTATGTACACCAATAGGAGTGTGGTAGATACAAATATCAATGACACAATGCAATACATGGGTACACACAATGCAATACAGGGGTACACCAATAACGCTATGCAATATGCAGCTACCATGTATGTGTTGAAATTATTTCACTGCGTACCTAGCCAACCGTGCGATATGCAGGTACTAGAAAATCAGTCCAGTGCACAGCTGCAGCAATAACAGTGCGGTTCATTGGTTATATCAGTAAACACGGCTCAGTACCGAGCCAATGGATGGTGCTGTCAACGTCAAAGGGATACTTCATGTCCCCGTCCACCAGGCCCGGTGTGTCGATGAACGTCACAAGGCTGAACTTCTTCTGCTTGGAAGTGGAGATCTCGGTACCCAGGTATTCGGTCACGCCTGTGTGTGCGAAGCACACGAGAAACCACAAGCCCATCATTCGACAACCCACGCTCTACACCCGAGACATCACTAGGTGTTACGAAGAGTCGAGTTATCCGAATAACAATAATAACGCCATTTACATATTCAGATAAATCCTCAATAGGTGAGTTTTAATGGCCACTAATGTCCAAAACGGGCAGTTCACCCAGACCAAGCCAGACAGTATGCTTACATTGACATATTTACCATGTTCCCCAGGTTACAAGATGCTCCATAAAGTAAGACACCCAAAACGTTGGGGTCATTAAGAAAAACTTCCCAGGAGTGAAAAACAAGGGTGTAAAATTTTTATTTATTAAATATAGGGCGGACGCGAGGAAACAAAGTGTGTTTTATAATCTATAGAATACGGTGACGGTTGCAGAAGAAGTTGCCTGGTGGTAATAAAGCTGCTGACTGGGCCCGATGTCAATAACAAACATTGTCACCCGCACACCAATAGGACTATGAACCCTTTCCTGTTTGAAGATGTCTGCAAGTGGCAGGGTGGGTGTCCTGTTCTTCGCCGAATCTAGGAACGTGCAAGCGGTCCAGACCTCCCTTTCCCTCCAAACTTTTTCCTTTAAAAAAAACCGATGCATCCTGCTAATCCTGAAAATACGTTAACCATCAAAACCAGGCTGTCCAAAGCATCGTCCAGACAAAGCCTCGTGATGCTCGAGGCCACTCGTGGTGACAATTTCATCGCAAAATTCTTTCACAAAATAAACAACGACCGCGAGGGAGCTGCTCGATGGAAATCGCCACACAAGTGGTCGACCAACCCAATGAACCGGGCCCCGAGGTGTCATCGCGCCCACAGCGGCGACGCAGCCCACCTTTGATCTCCTGCAGTGCCTTGAAGTGCGGGTACAAGTGCAGCGTCGCATTTCCCTACAGCAGACACAGTACAGAATCGGATCGTTTGTTTAGACTGGGGGAGGAATCTGATGAGCTATGAATCTCTTGTTCACGGATGTCCAGTAGGGGCAGGTCAACAAGTTACAACAATAAACAATACAAAAATACGATAGGTATGCAACATAGAGAAAAAGATAAGCAAGTCACTAAATATAAATGTTTTTTTATGAATTTCATCAACAACACAACAGACTGTTGGGGCAGAGCATCCCATGTGGCTCATGAACTGCTTTGTCCACGCTGCAGGTGGCGTTTGTTGAGCGTGAACGTCACTTTTAGGAGCAACTTCGAGACTCACAGTCAGCGACTCCCGCTTGCGTCCGCTCGTGACGAATGTGAATCCCTGTGTCTCGATGGCGACGCCCGTTCTCAGCACGTGCTCCTCTACATACCTAAGACAAAGACAAATATTCCCCGCATAGCCTTAACAGACTATTGGAGCAAGTGCTGTTAGCGAGCACCTACGAAGGCCGGCACGGCACACGAGGGAGTGAATGGCCAGCACCACGCTTGACCGCCTTTGTCTCCCCAGTGGGGATGTTTACACACTGCACCAGGTACTCGTTTGAGGCTGAGTCGACCTAGGGGAGGCCCAGGACCAGTTCAGATTATCGCCACGTGTCGGCCGTGAGCGGGAATCAAACTTGGGTCATTGGGGTCCATAGCCCAGCGTGCGAACCTCTACACCAGGGGTCGGCAACCAAAATAACAAGAAGAGCCATTTCTTTCCAATTCGGTACAAAATTCAGTATTTCAAGAGCCGCAATGCATCTGAGTACATACTGTACATACGTACATATCGTCAAGAAGCAGCCCGTAAAGAGCCGCATGCAGCTCCGGAGCCGTAGGTTGCCGACCCCTGCTCTACACTAAACACACACACGTTGAGCATCGTCACCATTGAGCATCATGACACCACGCCACTCCATACTGCAACATGCACAATGCAGTCTTACCAGTTAATGAACGAGCTCTTCCCAGCCGAGTGGTTGCCCAGGATCATGACGGTGATTTTCTTCCGAGGTGGCAGGAGGCTGAGTCCCAGCTCCGCCGCGATGACGATGAGCCCTGGAGACGGAGCGGTCATCAGTCGCTTGCAAACAGCGAGTGGCAAAGAGGACCACGTGGCACAGACGACTCGTAATTCTCACATCGGTGCTGTGGGCTCGCAGTGCTGAGAACGTCAGATCAAGTGTGGCCATGGTGGCGCACGCCTCTAAACCAGCACCTTGGAGGCGACAGGGTTGGTGGGTCACGTACACTTGTGAAACTCGTTGGGCTGGGAGGTTGGCCAGTTGGCAGTATAGTTCATAGGTTCCTGAACCTGTGTGAGTTTTTGAGAATGATGCTGTGTTGTGTGGCGAGTTTTCTCTGGTTTCCGCTCACACGCAAACAATCCTAATGAAATTGGTCAAACATCCCAACGCACGACCTTTATAAGATGTCTTGAGACTCAACAAGGTTTTCCTGGGTACATAAATTATATTTATAACTAAAGTCAACCACCGTAGATTAAACCAGCGTCCACAGTTCCATGTTCTCATGACAAGCACACTGCAATGTTTAAATTGAGTTTAGCAGATCATACGGCCAACTCCAGCCCTGAAGTTTTTTTAAAGCATACAAAGTTTTTTTAAAGGATAATTTAACCACTAAAAAGAAAACGACTCAATCACCTGCACAGCAGATTACATGTTGCAGTAAGACAGAATATCAAATGAAGGGTCATTATCACATGGCAGCGGTTCCACAAAAACGTGTAAGGAATTGCTTACGTGGACAATTATTGGAAACTGTATCTATATTGGTTAAAACTGAGATGCTGTGCTAATTGGACAGCTGAAAAACAGTTGCGTATGTTTATTGGAAGAAGCAGCAGCTGTCTTTCCACATGACTGCATACCAAGTGTGAGCGTGGACGTATGTCGACAAACCGTGACCCCGCCACGACAAACCAGCGACAATGATCTAAGAGGAGTCAAGTAATGAACCCATGTTGTATTTTTAGAAATGTGCGTTAAAGAGTATTTGGCTGCTATACATTTCCATATGAAAAACCACTTTGTGGCCAGGACGCTTCTGAAAAGAGCTATATAGCTCAGTGGGCCCTTACCTGGTAAAATTAAAAATCTTTTTTTATTTAGTATCATTCTGCTGTCATATTATCGTAAAGATCGAAGGACTAAGTGTGGTGGAGGGGTGGTGCAGTGATAAGTGCAGTGCATTGTGACCCCGGAGACCTGAGTTTGGTTCCCAGCCACAGCTACCATCAGTGGCAAGTGACATCTGAACCAATCCAGAACCCTCCCATCTTCACCAAGCTGAACTAACCAGCATGGTGAAGTATGGTCAAATAACCCCAATGACTGCCACGGCAAAGGCAGGCCTTCGTACAGCAGTGGACTGACAACATACTGTAAATTATCAAGGGAGACGCACGAGAGCCAAGGCACTTCACTCAATAGCAGCTGGCGATAACGGAATGCCTCTCTCACAATCCACAAGAGCCTCTTCAGCAACTATGGGGCCATGCAAGCTGTACCAGCGACTGGAGCACGAAGCTTCCACGCGCTTCCACCCTCGACTCTCTCTCTCACTTCCAAATGGACTTTAACACCCACGGTGACGTGTGTGGACCGTATCATGTTGCGTTGCTAAAATGAGCCCAAGGTCTTTCTTTAACCATTTAGAGTTTGTCCCCTTCTATGCAAAGTTTGCATTTTCAGCAAAAAGGAAAAGAGGACATTCTATTTGAGGATTACACTGCATACCTAAGGGCAGAGTATTGAGGCATCTGTTGTTTCGCAAAGTCGCTTTTTTAAATCGAGCACAGCACACACAGTGGTGGTGGGGACAGCACCACACACACCACCCTCGATATTCATTTCAGGCTCAGTCAATCCAGCAAAGCGCCATAATACATGCGCATACCAATTTCCCTTGGAGTTTTGCATGGTTGGCTGGGGTCATGCTGTAGTGCACGATCCACCTCACTACTGCCAATATATGCTACGGTCAAACATACACAGCAACGGTACATGACGCAGACATACAAAGGCCTCCCCCCTTATCTATTTTGCACTAGCGTGGCTAGTGTTCCTCTGATAAAGACACATAACTTCTACTGTAAAAATACATGTTCACGTGGCCATGGCAGTCTTATTAATCACTTCTTCACCAGGGAGATCTGAGACCTTAAGCAGTCACGTGATTATATTCTATTTATAGATTATAAACCAAGTCTCTCCTGATATAGTAACCATGTGCAGTGCTTATTTCCACTTCTCGCCCTAGAGGTGGTAATTCCACTTGACCGTGGCAGGGCCCACTCACTCTTCCGTTTAACACATAGGGCATTGTTCACTACCCATCAAGTGGCAGACATTACACATAAGATCACCAAGTGGTCGTCATCATCAACCATGATCATTCCACTGCTGGGTAAATTCCTCCCCCAAGCCGCCGCCACCACCTCTCACGATCCTGCGATGCAACGTTGCATCCCAGCCCCTGCACCTCTGGTTAGCGTGGTCGGCTACGTACGGTGCGAAAGAAGTTCAACATAAATACACACATTAACTGATCTCATAGCTGCATCTCGTGTGGACGTCCTCTTAAGCTCATGTTATTGAATGCTGGGGACAATGAACCTAAGAATATTCTAAGAATGTTCATATCCATTGGTACATCGAATAACACACTCGGAACAAGATCATCAAACCGTGCATGTAACAATAGATGTTTAAACGTCTCCTCATGATATGGTAATACAATATACACTACCTCCAGGCTCATAGAAAAATACATACCAAATAATACAGAACCTAATGGGCTGACAATACAAACAAAAGCCTACATCATTAATCAGTTCTTACAAAGTGACTACAATACCTGACGGCTCATGAAATCGCAAAGGCAGTGGACCATGACATGCTGAAGGATGCGCCTATTCCTTGATGAACATCGATTGTGAGTCCACAAAAACACACGCATCGAAATGCGTACAAATACCTCGTTTACATTCATGTAAAGTACAGCACAGTATATCCAAATTAAATGTAACCTTTAGGCTTGTGAAACGAAAATTGCACAAACGAGGCGCGCAGAAATGGGACGCAAAAAAAGATTAAGGTAAAAAGGAGACAAGAGAAAATCATGGATTGATTCGCGCCCCCTGAATCTTTAACATTATGCTCGTCTCGCGTACAGCGGCAGCGAGATGTTGATGAGGGCTTCAGTCCAGAGTCCATGTCGTTTTGCTGTTCCTCCTCCTCCTCTGTTCAAGGGTCACAGATTACAGGGGTGTTTATATCTACGGGACTTTTTTTCAGTATCAAAAAAGATGAAAATAAGAATAGGGTTTACCGTTTCTGGAAATAAAACCTATTTTTATTTTCATTATTTTGATACTGGCAAAATGTAACTCCTCGACCGCAGCTGTAGGTGCTCTGATACTTGCTTGGTACTGTTCTCTGGTGAGACAATGCCATAAAGACGTCTGGTGGAGGCCAATCAGTTTCAAAGGCGATGCAAGTTTATAATACCAGAGCATGTTGTTTGCATGCCTTGTCACAAGTACGTGTGGTTAATGCAGACTTGATGCCTTGTCAAAGGTTTCTATTTGGTGTTCGAACATTTTAACACCTGTTTTATTTTCTTTAATATTCAATTCGTGAATACGGTTTACTCCGTATTCTTGTACAGGGAAATTCAGTGAACACAGTCCAGAGCAGCGGTTCTTAATAACCTTTACTACAGCCTTGCACCCCCCCCTTTGGCTCTCAATCGATACTAAAATGTAAAATATTAATACATAGGGTTTGTTGAAACGAAGAAATGTGTCACTTATGTGCCTGCGCCTAATTTACATACTCTTTGGTTTTTTCGGTAAAGTCAAGTAGGTGAAAAAGAAAACAAATACATTAAATGACGGTTCCACCTGAAGGCTGAAGCCTCCGTCTTCAGGTGGAACCGTCACAGCTGTGACGGTTCCACCTGAAGACGGAGGCTCGGGATGCCTCCGAAACGTCATTTAATTTATTTGTTTTCTTTTTAACCTACGTGACTTTACCGAAACAACCAAAGAGTATGTATCCTTGCAGTCACGAAAGCTTCAAATCTAGAATGTGCTTAATTTGTTTAGCTGATTTACCTTCTAAACAAATCGCCCACGCCTCGCACCCCAGGTGAAGCAGCAGCAGCACTGCTGCACTGGACCCGCACAACGTGGGAACGTGGAATTTCCACTCACTGGCTCAGGGGCCGCCTTCTGAACCGCAGCGCGCGTTACGACCGTAGACGACGGAGCACTGCGCGCTCCTCCCGCGGGGGGAGGAGGAGGTGGTGCAGAGACGCCCCCGCGAGCGACGCCGCACAGCCGACGGGCATCTTCACCCCGCCGCGGCCACGGCTCGACCCCGCCGCGGTGCCGTCCCCGCGCTATGGCGGGGGTCGCTGGCGGGAGCCGCTGGGGTCGAACTCTGCTGGCAGTGCTGGCGTGACACCAGCGCGGGCTGCAGCGTTCGACAGCGACGGACTCTCACTCCCTCGTCCCCGTGAGATGCGTGAGAGAGTGACGAGATAACAGCCAACCACGGCCGCTCGTGGTGGCGGTTGTTGTTGTTGCGATCGGTAGTAGAGATTGATGGTGGTGCGAGTTTGTGTTTTGCTCGTCGCGGCTCCCCTTACCCTTGTCGGGATGCGTGTACGCATCGTGGCACGCCTGCAGGATGCGCTCGTTGGCCGAGAGCGCGGCCGCCTCGGCGGCGTTGGCGGCGGCGCGGGGTCGCGGCGCAGCCGGCATCGGGGGGTGGCCGCCCTCACGCGGCGACGTCGACAGGCGAGGGAGGCTCGGCTCGCGCGGGGAGCGCGAGCAGGCCGCGGGGACACCGCCCCCTTGCACGAAGCCACGCCCCCTCACACATGGCCACGCCTCTCACGCGGAGCCACGCCTCCTCACACACTGAGCCACGCCCCCTCACGCACAGAGCCACGCCCCCTCATGCGGAGCAACGCCCCCTCACACACGGAGCCACGCCCCCTCACGCGGAGCAACGCCCCCTCACGCGGAGCCACGCCCCACTAACGTGAGGCTCCTCCCCGAGGCCTCAGCACGGCGAAGACGCGGTTTAACCCAGTGGTGGTTGCTCATTCCACATTACCGTGGTGGCCGCGGTTGGATTTCCACGAAGCAACAAGAAGGCAGGAGGTTCATGGCAAGCTGGAGTCGACTCACGCACCCCCCACCCTCCCCCCCCCGTGTCTGGATGAGAACTCGTCGTACATTCATGACGTGCCGTTTGTTGCTGGCCGCTTTACGCGTTGGACATTGTCGGGTAGCAAACTGATGACGAAAGAACATTTGGACAACGGTTGGGTAGTCCCTGAGTGACGGGGCCACTCGACACTCAAAGGGGCCAAGCGGGGCCGCTGCTCTTGCCGGGCGCGGTGGCGTGCGCCTGTAATCCAGCTACTTGGAGGCGTGGGTTGCGGGATCGCTTGAGGACGGGAGTCCTGCGCTGTGAGGCTCCATGCTTGATTGGGCGTCCGCACCCAACTTGGTATCAATATGGTGAGCGAGGGGGAGCTCCCGCGCACCAGGTTGTTCTACTAAGGAGGGACGAACCGCGACCCATGGCTGGAAGACGGAGCAGGCCAAAGTCCCCAGTGGTGGGACAGCGCCTGTCAATACACCTTTCAGGGCAGCCCGGCCGACACAGCGAGACCCAATTCTTTTTTTATTATTATTCTACTTTATTTACTCGCCTCAAGTCCCATTCAGTTTTTTTTTATATCATTTGGGTCGTGCTCATTCGCATTACATTCATATTTTATCTGACTCATTGCAATAAAATGTCACAAATTATGAAAGAATCTCAACACTGACCCTTCTTCTATCACATTTTAATTACATGGACGTGTTCACATGCATCACAATTTCAGTGTTCACGAAGCAATTATCGCAATGTAACTGTATACAAATTGTCATTTAAGTGGGAAAAGTCGCTCTCATTGAGTTGCTCCATAGCGCATTCTGCCAGTGACAGAGCACATCGTCTTTTTATCACTTCAAGAAGTCCGACTTTCACGGATCGCGTGCTACCTACAATGTTGCTGTACCATCATGACCATCAAGTAATCAAGCAATGTAATGTGCATATTGATATCGTGATCATTTTCATCGTCCATGATCAATCCACTGTTGCAATCTACCTGAGTAATAAGAAATCAGAATCTTTATGTATCCTGGAGAAATCCGATGAGCTATGAAGATTTTTACAGATGTCTAGAAGGGGCGGCCCAGAAAGTTATTATAACAAACAATAGTAAAAACATATTATTTGGGTCTTTTAGTAAAGTCACGTCGATAGAAAAAATAAGGAAAGAAAACACGACGTTTCGGTCGAAACACAAACATCCTTCTTCTTGGTTCTTTCGGTAAAGTCACGTAGAAGGGAAATAATAAAATAATAAAAATAAAACATAAAATAATTCTCACGACGTTTCGGCTACAACGCAAGCAGCCATCTTCAGGTGAAGAATGAGACACTGCCAAGCTTGGAGCTTATATATAAGCTGGGTTGGAGGTGGAAGAAGAGCGCCTTAACAAAAGAATGTGCATATCAAGAGGAATTTAGCATATTCATGGGAAATGCGTAGGAGGTGGGCGGGGGGGGGGGTTTCAAAGTCATATTATGCCCGTGCATTACGCAGGATTAGTAGCATGAAAGGGAGGGGGTAGGGGGTAGCATTAACAAAGGGAGGGATTGTTAATAGTATGTAGAAGCAATGAAACATGTCAATGGGAGAGCGGTGGCAGGAGACCCGCAGCGGAGCAAATAATGCATTCCCTGTGGAGAACACAAGATACAAAGTCAATGCCAGTGAGTGGACTGCGGTCTGACAGTCACCGTAAACGTGAACAACAATCAGTTAAGATCTGAAATTGTTTATTACGTCCTTCCAATGATTGCTGAGCCAGAATCCATCTTCTCGGTTGAAATTGTCTCTGTGTTTGTATATGTGGATCGCCTCATGAACTAATCTCTCATGGTAGCCAGATGGCTTGCAGAGAACCTCTGTCTTGGAGAAGTCAATGTCATGTGAGCCCACTGAATTGTAACAGTGATCTGCCACGGCTGAGGTGTTTATCCTACCGTGTTTCAGGTCTGCTTTATGTTCACGGATGCGGTCCGAGACATGTCGTTTGGTTTCTCCAATTAAATCGAAACAAACATCCTTCTTCAGGTGAGCAAATTTTCTGTCGTTGTGGCTTTATATAGGCACGGGGGGGGGGGGCGTTCTGTCGAGTCGTGGCTGTCCGAGTTTACAGGGGAGGTGGGAGGGGTTGTGGCGTGCAGGGACGGGTGGGGCTGCAGAAATTAGCAAGCAAAGGAGCTCGAATTAGTAATCGGACGACCACAACCGGGTGGGTCACACAAGGTTTGCAAAGTACCTTGGTCTCGGAAAAAAACTTTCGTGCGAGCCCACTGCGTTATAACAATGACCAGCCACTGCAGAGGTATTGGTTCTGCCGTGTTTCAAATCTGCCTTGTGTTCGCGAACACGGTCCGAGACATGTCGTTTTGTTTCCCCAATGTAACTGCTGCCGCAGACACTACTTGGTTTGTAGACACCAGGGTATTGCATGTGTAATGCGAGCGTAAATGGGCAGGCCGGATGTGACGATCCGAGAGGGAGGAGTCAGGGTCACGTGGGAGAGGGAGGAGTCAGGGTCACGTGGGAGAGAGGTTATAGGAAGGAGACCGGAAGACATCTGGGGCAGTCGAGGGAGCGAAGAGGGAGACCACGTTGGGTGGCCGCCGTGCCCTCAGCCGCGAGGCTGATAGGGCTCGCCAGACGGCGCCAGCCAGCGGGGTGCGGAGAGAGCGGAGTGCGCGGGGCGCACAGGGCGTGCGAGGTTGCACGGGGCTAGCAGAGTGGCTAGCGGGACTGTGCGGGTTACACGGGGCTAGCGGAGGGCTAGCAGAGGGTGCGAGGTTGCACAGGCAGCAGAGTAGCAGCAGGGCTAGCGGAGGGCTAGCAGAGGGCGCGAGGTTGCACAGGCAGCAGGGTAGCTGCAGGGCTAGCGGAGGGCTAGCAGAGGGTGCGAGGTTGCACAGGCAGCAGAGTAGCAGCAGGGCTAGCGGAGGGCTAGCAGAGGGTGCAAGGTTGCACAGGCAGCAGGGTAGCTGCAGGGCTAGCATAGGGCTAGCAGAGGGCGCGAGGTTGCACAGGCAGCAGGGTAGCTGCAGGGCTAGCAGAGGACTAGCAGAGGGCGCGAGGTTGCACAGGCAGCAGGGAAGCTGCAGAGTGCGCGGGGCGCAAGGAGAGACGACGCTGGGCCGAGGAGGAGGCCAGCGGGGCGAGGAGGAGAACATCAATAAAGGACCAACGGAGACCAACATCGTGTGAAGGAGTCCTTTATTACACATGTCAGGAATGACATCCTTCACAGATGGGATCAAATCAGGGATTTTGTGTACTGTATTGAATCGGACCTGGATCTTGTGTTTCTTTTAGATTTTGGAAATTTTTTTGGTAACACCTGCTATGTATGACAAGGTAATGGTTTTGATCGGGTCCTCAGATGGTTGTCTCCCCATGGTTGGTGTCAGTGGCGGCTCCTGCAAAATCTCTCAGGAGGGGCAAATGTCTGGATGATTTATAAGGATAAGGTCCACCCATGCAAAGGATAAATTAACAGCTTAAGCATGTAAAGGCAACTTCACTTCTTTAATATTAATGAAAAATAAAGTGACTCCTACAATACATCTTGTTTGTTTCTATACTCACTATTAATACAATCCACTCAAGTTTCTTTTATTAAAGATTCCACTAGGTGGCGACAAATAATATTGTTGGATGCAACGTGCTTACGTATGATGACGTAAGCACGTTAGTGCGAGCCCTCCCGGAAGCCATAGAGAATGCATTGCAGCGCCCCCCGTTCGAAAAAAAACATCTTTGAATGTAAGTCTATGGGACCACTCTGGGCGATTCTCAGCCGGAGTGAAATCGCCCAAAAAGAGGCGGTACTCCACAGAACGGGACATGACGCTGATTGGACTATATCCAGAGGCACAGTGACGGCTAGCGTGACTCTGTGGTTGAATGACATTGGTGGTGCGTCGCCCAATCGCCCTAATGAAGAAACCGCCCCTGGTTGGGGTTACAGCTTTGCGGATTGTGCAGTCTGAGTATCCATTCATCTTGAGGGCTTGGTATACGTGCTCCCGTTCACTAGCTAGGTGGCGCTGGTCGGAGATGCAGCGGGCCCTATGGTGTAGAGTTTTCATGAGGGAATTCTTCTAGGATGCATGGTGGTGAGAGTCAGGTTTTAGGTAGGCAACCGTATGGGTGGCTTTCCTGTAGACAGTGTCCCATTGAGCCATCTGGTCTCTTTTCGATTACAACATCCAAGAATAAGTCATGGCAAAGCAGTTACAAGTGACGGACAGAATTGTACTCATACTCTTTGGTTTTTTCGGTAAAGTCACGTAGGTAAAAAATAAAATAAATGAAAACAACTAAATTAAATCACGACGTTTCGGGCGCAACACAAGCGTCCTTCTTCAGGTGGGGACAACGTATCGAAAGCACAACCGCTTAAGTGTGTCTAAGAGATGGCTGTGACAAGGAATTATATAGTCGCGGGGGATGGAGGGAGGGGAGGGGCCATGGTGAGTGTGTGGGAGGGCTGTGGACCGAAGAGGCAACAGAATTGTGCGCAGTTGCATATACAGTAAACGACTTCCCTAAAGGCATTCACCTTAAGCGAGCGCGATGCCGATCACGCTCAGTTCAAATTCGACCCTCGATCGATGGCTGCTCCATTGCCGCACACACGTCGAATGAAAAGCAAGGGACAAGTCCTTACTAACAACTCTTATCATTCTTCATTGCTGGAAGGGTTGCCCCCCTACCTATAAATCCTGGCTCCGCCATTGTCCACACGGAAGGACGAAGGGTGGATGCCTGGATGGCATCTGTCTCAAATGTTTCTATGAAAACATTGGCTACAACTGGAGATGAGGGAGAACCCATTGGGATACCTTCAACTTGTTTGTAGAATGCTCCATTCCAAGTGAAGTAAGTATTGGTGAGGCAATGTCTAACCATTAACATTCAGTCCTTGTTGGACCAAATTTTCAATAATTGCAATGGTGTCAGACACAGGAACTTTGGTAAACAAAGATACTACATCGAAACTGACAAGCAAATCACCTGGAGATAATGAGATGTCCTTAATTAAAGATACCAAATTAGCTGAGTTAAGTACAGCTGAGGTGGTCTTACCAGGGAATGGGTGGAAGGTCTCAGACAGAAATCGGGCCAGTTTGTAGGTGGGTGAGTCAATGGTGGAGACGAAAGGATGGAGTGATGTACCTTATTTATGGATTTTTAGTAAGCCATACATTCTAGGTGGTCGAGCAGCAGAGGGGTTTAATGAAAGCGGCTTGGTTGGTTCGATTAAATATGTCGAATCAATGATGATATTGTTAGTTTTCGTAACCAGGCGGTTGGTAGGATCTCTATTGATTTTGGTATAGCTGCCATCATTAAGTAGGTCCTGAATTTTGTTATTGTATGTGGTTTTGTCCATGATGACAGTGGCATTGCCCTTGTTGGCGGAGAGGATGACTATGTCATCTCTCTTTTTTAGTTGGGAAAGCTCAAAGCACTCATCCTTGCTGATGTTGCTAATATGTGTCTTAGCGTTGTTGAGGATTGCAGCGATTTACGATCTTGCCACATCTGCAGGAATGTGTCCCAAACCCTTAGTGGCTACGTCGACCTGGGCAATGATATCACTAACTTGGATGTGTTTAGGGGTGACTTCGAAATTCAACCCTTTAGCTAGAACCGATTTTAGGCTGTCAGAAATTGAGCTGTTACTCTAATTGATAGCAATCATGTTACCGTTTAACATTTTAATGTGTGGATCTGGCTTCTTCTTGGAAAGGAGGCTGAACTCGGAAATGAAGTTATCTTTGCATTTAGCTGAGATTGAGGTGGCTGAAGAGGCTGTCATGTTATCTACATGGTCCCAATCAGATGTAGACATTTTTTCTGTCCTTGGCAACGGGGTTAATGAACTTAGTAAAGTCCAAATTTGCCAATAAGGATTTTATGGATGAACAGGGCTCAATGTAGCTTTATTCTTGCATCAAGTGATGTGAGGTTGGACTCTACATAGAGGTCATAATGGTAGCTCCTGTATATCATCATCCAGTGCAAATCCAAAGTTAGAATGATACAGTGGGTTAGTCTCTTTAGTGTTTCATTAGTAGTTGATCTTTAAACAGTGTCCCAGGATTCGAAAATTGGTAGAATGATAGCTATAGGATTAAAGAGCCTCTCAATTTTTTCAAATTGTTGATACTTGGAAGCTTGGTAATTTGTACGTGACAATTACATCTGGTTTTTTTCTAGCGTCTTTTTAGCCGTTGCTGTCCAATGGTACTGAGAAATCAAACCTCGTTATCTGGCAAGCGCAATAGCAGCCTCGCAAGATCCCAAGCTGGCGCGGTGAGAATAGGATCAGAATATGTATTTATTACTGAAGGAATCCGATGAGCTGTGAAGTTCTTTTTCACAGATGTCCAGTAAGGGGCGGGTCAGAACGTTTCAAGAACAATACAAAACACGATAGGAGTTCAGAGTAGAGGAGAGGAAAATAAATCAATTCAACATGTATACAAATTTAACTCGTAGGCTTTCGCGACCAATATCATCCATAATAGAGTTTTTTAGTGTTAGATCGCGTAAATATATAAATGTGTCGTTAAACCCGCCACATTAATATATTTACGCGATCTAACCCAAAAAACCTCTATTATGGATGTATACGAATACAACTAAATTATTATTTATCTTGTCAGGTAAAGCGCACTGAGCTATTAGCTTTTTTGCAGAAGCGACCTGGCCACAAATGATAGGAAAGCGAAGTGGCTTATCATCATCACGTGGACATGTATAGCAGGAACAATAACACATTCCTGCAGAGGGAGCTGGTAGGAACGTTGGGTTGCTCGGTCAATGGCCAGGGTCAACGGCGGCGTGGTGTATTCCGTAAATATGCCCGACTGTGACGGTGTGCACAAGCCGGCGTGAGTAGGTTAAACGTTGAGTTTTATAAGGACGCCACAAAGTGACAAGCCCCTCCCCACCCAGCCCCACCCCTCCCACCCTCCCCACCCAGCCCCTCCCCACCCTCCCCTCCCCACCCAGCCCCACCCTCCCCACCCAGCCCCTCCCTGCACGACGGACGGACGGACACAATAATCCTCTGTGGGCTGGTGTAACCAGGAGGTTCCTACAGCGACATTGCCCACGTTAATGACAGCTGATGAAAGAGTTGCTCATACTGACATCCTCATGTGGACAGCTCTGAGCAACTCCGTGTCACCACGTCGCGTCCCTGAGTCACGGGGCCACTCGACACTCAAAGGGGCCAAGCGGTGCCGCTGCTCTCGCCGGGCGCGGTGGCGTGCGCCTGTAATCCAGCTACTTGGAGGCGTGGGTTGCGGGATCGCTTGAGGACGGGAGTCCTGCGCTGTGAGGCTCTATGCCGATCGGGCGTCCGCACCAAGTTCGGTATCAATATGGTGAGCGAGGGGGAGCTCCCGCGCACCAGGTTGTTCTACTAAGGAGGGACGAACCGGCCCAGGCCGGAGACGGAGCAGGCCAAAGTCCCCGTGCCGATCAGTGGTGGGACAGCGCCTGTGAATAGACCTCTCAGGGCAGCCCGGCCGACACAGCGAGACCCAATCCTTTTATTATTATACTTTATTTACTCGCCTCAAGTCCCATTTCGTTTTTTTCTCATTAGGGTTGTGCACGCATTACATTTATATTTTATCTGACTCATTGCATTAAAATGTCACGAGTTATGAAAGCATTTCAACACTGGCCCTTCTTCTATCATATTAAAATTACATGGACATGTTCATATGCATTACAATTTCAGCTTTAACGAACCAATTATCGCAGTGGAGCTGTACAACGACTGTCATTTTATTGGGAAAAGTCGCTGTCATTGAGTTGCTCCATAGCGCATTCTGCCGGTGACAGAGCGCATCGTCGTCTTTATCACTTCAAGAGGTTCGACTTTCACGGATCGCGTGCTACCTACAATGTTCCTGTACCATCATGACCATCAAGTAATCAAGTAATGTAATGTGCATATTGACATCGTGATCATCTTCATCGGCCATGATCAATCCACTGCTGCATGAAGGCGTCACGTTGTCTCTATCTCTCAAGATCCTGCAGTGTTGCAATCTTCCTGAGAAATAAGAAATCAGAATCTTTATTTATCCTGGAGAAATCTAATGAGCTATGAAGATTTTTACAGATGTCTAGAAGAGGGGCCCAGAAAGTTAATATAACGAACAATAGTAAAAACATTTGGGTCTTTCGGTAAAGCCACGTCGATAGAAAACATAATAAAAATGATAAAAAAAATAATAATAATTCCTGCAGGAATTCCTGCAGTCACGAAAGCTTTAAGTAAACATTTAATAGTAAAAACGATAGCAGCGCAAAGTATAGGAAAGGTAAGAAAATCATTACGAATACATAATTAAATAGGTAAAGCATATACGTTCAAATTGCATAAGTACACCAATTCCCAAGCCTGGGCAAGGCAGCAAAACAACAGCAAGAACAGTGCCAGACCACACCAAGACAACAACACACAGTCACTCAATCAAAGTGCACATTCACAATAAACTATTGACATCTGGGTAAAGATGAAAGTTACCAATCACATTTGCAAATGCAGTTGTATCCAAAACTAATCTTCTGAATATTGACTTAAAGCTTTCGTGACTGCAGGAATTCATATTCTTTGGGTCTTTCGGTGAAGCCACGTAGATAGAAAAACTAATAATAATTTAAAAAACGACGTTTCTATCGCAACACAAGCAATCGTCATCAGGTGAAAAATATAGCGCGAGAGCTGCTGAGGCAGAATGTTATAAAGGTTTGAGATGGGTGTAGCCCAGGGGTCATAAGCGAAGTGGGCGGGGCTGGAGATGAAATTTGCATGTAAATGTGAGATCGGAGAGCTGAGCTACCTCCACGTCGACGAAGCTGTGGAGGTGGCCATTATATTGTGAGAGATAAGCATGTCAATTCAAGAAAAACGAACAACATGAAAACCACCCGCACATCGAGGAAAACGAGCAACGGTGGCTTTCTTAGTGAGACATTTAGCCTGTTAATGTAAAGACATTTAACATGGTAATGTAACTCAGAGAGTCGGAATTAACTGCTAACATCGGCAGGTGGGATGGAAACATCACAGCCAGTTATGACTTAAACTGGTTAATAACGTCCTTCCAATGATTGCTCAGTTTGTACCCATCGTCTCGGTTGAAATTGTGTTTGTGTTAATATATCTGGATGGCTTCATGAACGAATCTTTGCTGATAGCCAGTGGGTTTGCAAAGTACATTCGTCTTGGAAAAATCTATTTCGTGTGTGCCAACAGTGTTAAAACAATGATCAGCCACGGCCAAGGTATTGGTCCTACTGTGTTTCAGATCTACCTTATGTTCACGAACACGGTCCGAGACATGTCGCTTAGTTTCCCCAATGTAACTACTGCCGCAGGTACAGCTTAGTTTGTAGATGCCGGGGTATTGCATGCCAGGGATCACATCCTTCACAGATAGGATCAGATCACGAATTTTACGTGCTCTGTTGAATCGAACCTGGCTCTTGTGTTTGCTCATGATTTTGGAAATATTTTTGGTGACCCCTGCTATGTATGGCAAGGTGATGGTTTTGATTGGGTCCTCAGATGGGTCTTTCCCAACGGTTGGGGTGATAGCTTTACGGACTGTGTAGTCTGAATATCCATTCATCTTGAGGGCTTGGTGTACATGCTTCACTTCACTGGCTAGGTGGTGATGTTCGGAGATGCATCGAGCTCTATGGTGTAGAGTTTTGATGAGGGAATTCTTCTGGGATGGATGGTGGTGGGAGTCAGGTTTTAGGTAGGAATCTGTAGGGGTGACTTTCCTGTAGACCAGGGGTTAGGAACCTTTTTTCTGCCAAGGGCCATTTGGATATTTATAACATCATTCGCAAGCCATACAAAATTATCAACTTAAAAATTAGCCCGTTATATTTCGTCAAACATGTATAGTAATTAGCTCACCCCTAATATGATGGCTGGAACTGCTTATCTTTGGTGAGGCGTGTGATGTTCGCTGGTATTGATGATGTTGCTACTCGCACCTGCTTTTCCAGGTTTGCTCCTGGATCTATTCAATTTCGAGTCCCGCCTGCGGTTGTCTTGGCAGGGCCAGACTAAATGATTTTGCGGGCCTTACACGGCCCGCGGGCCGGACGTTCCCCACCCCTGCTGTACACAGGGTGTCCCATGGAGCCATCTGGTCTATTTTTTATTAAAACATCCAAGAATGGTAACTTGCCATTCTTTTCCACCTCCATGGTGAATTTGATGGCTGGGTGTATGGAATTGATGTGGTTGAAGAATTGGCCCCGAGCTGGTAGGCCATGTGGCCAGATGACGAACGTGTCATCTACGTATCTCTTCCACAAGCACTGGCGGAGCCAGTGGGGGGGGGGGGGGGCGGGGGGGGGGCACGTACCCCACCCCCCCCAATGATCCAATCGACATCCATCATTTCGATCAGATCATTGTGGTTTATTTGTAATATATCGGCATTTTGCGACCCCCACTTCCACTGCGTAGCATATTATTACGTGCCAGGGACTCTATGAGATGATAGGACAATAGTCTGAGTCCATAATTGGCAATAAAAAACAGCAAAGCAGTTATAAGTGACTCACAGAATTGTGCGCAGTTGCATATACAGCACACGACTTCCCTGAAGGCATACCTTCAGTGAGCGCGATGGCGATCACACTCGGTTCGAATTCGACTCTCGAACGATGGCTGCGCCTTTGCCGTACATGCGTCGAATAAAAAGCAAGGGACACGTCCTTACTAACAACTCTTATCATTTTTTTATTGCTGGAGGGGTTGCCCCCCCTATCTGAAATTCCTGGCTCCGCCATTGTCCACAAGGACGGACGAAGTGTGGATGCTTGGATGGCATCTGCCTCAAAATTTTCTGTGAAAACATTGTCTACAACTGAAGATAAGGGAGAACTCATTGGGGTACCTTCAACTTGTTTGTAGAATGCTCCATTCCAATTGAAGTAAGTATTTGTGAGGCAATGTCTAACCAGGGCTGGTACATCCATCAACATTCAGTCCTTGTTGGACCAAATCTTCAATGATTGCAATGGTGTCAGGCACAGGAACTTTAGTAAACAAAGATACTACATCGAAACTGACAAGCAAATCACCTGGAGATAGTGAGATGTCCTTAATTAAAGATACCAAGTGAGCTGAGTTAAGTACAGTTGAGGTGGTCTTACCAGAGAATGGGTGTAAGGTCTCAGACAGAAATCGGGCTAGTTTGTAGGTGGGTGAGTCAATGGTGGAGACGAAAGGATGGAGTGGTGTTCCTTCTTTATGGATTTGTAGTAAGCCATACAATCTGGGTGGTCTAGCAGCAGAGGGGTTTAAGGAAAGCCGCTTGGTTGGTTCGATTAAAGATGTCCAATCAGTGATGATATTGTTAGTTGTCGTAACTAGGCGCAGAGCCGGCCCAGCCACTAAGCGACCCTTGCAATTGCAAAGGGCCCCGTGGCCAGCAGAGGGTCCCCTAGAGTCACTGCTAGCTAGTGGGTGAAAAAAAATCATACATCAAAGGGGCCTCCAACCAAATTTTGCTTAGTGCCCCCAAAGGTCTAGGGCCGGTTCTGACCAGGCGGTTGGTATGATCTCTATTGATTTTGGTATAGCTGCCATCATTAAGTAGGTAATGAATTGTATTACTGTATGTGGTTTTGTCCATGACGACAGTGGCATTGCCCTTGTTGGCTGAGAGGATGACTATGTCATCTCTCTTTTTAGTTGAGAAAGCTCAAAGCACTCATCCTTGCTGATGTTGGTGAGGATTGCAGCGATTTACGATCTTGCCACGTCTGCAGGAATGTGTCCCAAACCCTTAGTGGCTATATACGTCGACCTGGGCAATGGGGTTTATGAACTGAGTAAAGTGCAGATTTGCCAATAAAGATTTTATGGATGAACAGGGCTCAATGTAGCTTTATTCTTGCATCAAGTGATGTGAGATTGGACTCTACGTAGAGGTCATAATGGTAGCTCCTAAATATCATCATCCAGTGCAAATCCAAAGTTAGAATGATACAGTGGGTAAGTCTGTTTAGTGTTTCATCAGTAGCTGATCTTTAAACAGTGTCCCAGGATTCGAAAATTGGTAGAATGATAGCTATAGGATTAAAGAGCTTCTCAATTGTTTCAAATTGTTGAAACTTGGAAGCTGGGTAATTTGTACGTGACAACTACATCTGACTTTTTTCGAGCGTCTTCTTAGCGCTTGTTGTCCAATGGTACTGAGCAATCAAACCTCGTTATCTGGCGAGCGCAATAGCAGCCTCGCAAGACCCCGAGCTGGCGCAGTGAGAATAGGAGCAGAATATGTATTTATTTATTTATTATTGGAGGAATCCGATGAGCTGTGAAGCTCTTTTTCACAGCTGTCCAGGAAGGGGCAGGTCAGAACGTTTTAAGAACAATACAAAAACACGATAGGAGTTCAGAGTAGAGGAGAGGAAGATAAATCAATTCAACATGTATACAAATTTAACACGTAGGCTTTCGCGAGCAATATCATCCATAAGAGTTTGTTAGTGTTAGATCGCGTAAATATATAAATGTGTCGATAAACCCGCCACATTAATATATTTACGCTATCTAACCCAAAAAACCTCTATTATGGATTTATACGAATACAACTAAATTATTATTTATCTTGTCAGGTAAAGCGGACTGATCTATTAGCTTTTTTTCAGAAGCGACCTGGCCACAAATGATAGGAAAGCGAAGTGGCTTATCATCATCACGTGGACATGTATAGCAGGAACAATAACACATTCCTGCAGAGGGAGCTGGTAGGAACGTTGGGTTGCTCGGTCAATGGCCAGGGTCAACGGCGGCGTGGTGTATTCCGCAAATATGCCCGACTGTGACGGTGGGCACAAGCCGGCGTGAGTAGGTTAAACGTTGAGTTTTATAAGGACACCACGGGGTGACCAGCCCCTCCCCACCCAGCCCCACCCATCCCCACCCAGTCCCACCCCTCCCACCCCACACTCAGCCCCGCCCTCCCCACCCAGCCCCTCCCTACCCTCCCCACCCAGCTCCTCCCCATCCTCCCCTCCCCACCCAGCCCCACCCTCCCCACCCAGCCCCTCCCTGCACAACGGACGGACGGACACAATAATCCCCTGTGGGCTTGTGTAACCAGGAGGTTCCTACCAATATTAATCTCAACAATCTCAACCACGTGGCAGCGATGCGCTCCGTCACCGCTAGAACGCGCCGCTGAGCGACTCATTAGCGGCGACATTGCCCACGTTAATGACAGCTGATGAAAGAGTTGCTCATACTGACATCCTCATGTAGACAGCTCTGAGCAACTCCGTGTCACCACGTCGCGTCCCTGAGTGACGGGGCCACTCGACACTCAAAGGGGCCAAGCGGGGCCACTGCTCTCGCCGGGCGCGGTGGCGTGCGCCTGTAATCCAGCTACTTGGAGGCGTGGGTTGCGGGATCGCTTGAGGACGGGAGTCCTGCGCTGTGAGGCTCTATGCCGATCGGGCGTCCGCACCAAGTTCGGTATCAATATGGTGAGCGAGGGGGAGCTCCCGCGCACCAGGTTGTTCTACTAAGGAGGGACGAACCGGCCCAGGCCGGAGACGGAGCAGGCCAAAGTCCCCGTGCCGATCAGTGGTGGGACAGCGCCTGTGAATAGACCTCTCAGGGCAGCCCGGCCGACACAGCGAGACCCAATCCTTTTATTATTATTATCATTCTACTTTATTTACTCGCCTCAAGTCCCATTAATTGTTTTTTATATATCATTAGAGTCTCATTGCAATAAAATATCACGAATTATGAAAGAATCTCAACACTGTCCCTTATTCTATCACATACAAATTACAGGGACGTGTTCACATGCATCACAATTTCAGCTTTCACGAAGCAATTAGGGGCCGTCCATGAATGACGTCACGCACCTGGGGGGGAGTCAGACATTTCTGACGATGTGTGACGATGTGTGACGAGGGGGGGGGGGGTTGAGAAATGTGACGTCACATCAAAATGCGCAACTTTAATAAATATAGACGACACGTTCTACTTTCTACTTATTTAAATATACTTTTTAATATTTTTTTTCTCCAACAACATCAAAGTGCAGAGCCACATTAAATACGCACTGCAATGACAATAGTTTAAGGGGTTTGAAGCATGTTTTATTTTGGGGGGGTGCAATTAGCTTTCACGAAGCAACTATTGTAATATAACTATGTAATTCATAATATAGTTGTTTTTTGTCAGATCGCGGGCTAACCAAAAAAACTCTATTACGGCTGATATTGGTCGTGAAAGCCGACCTATTAAGCGATATAATTGTCATTTAATTGGGAAAAGTCGCTGTCATTGAGTTGCTCCACAGCGCATTCTGCCGGTAACAGAGCGCATCGTCGTCTGTATCAGCGCAATAACTTTTAATATTTTAATATTCGTGAACGAGATGTTAGTGATCACTACGCACCTTTTGACCAAGTCTCATGAGTAGATTATCATTCTCAAAAGTGTCAAAGGCTTTTGACAAGTCAAGGGATAGTGCCCAGCAATAGTGACCTTTATCCAGATGACTGCAGAGAAAATGTAACGCATCCATCATAGCTGTGGTGGTGCAGTCATCCTCTTGCAAGGCAGACTGTTTACTGTGCAGGAAATTGTGACTTTTGAGGAAGCAGTTTATTTGTGATTTAAGCATGTTTTCGAATATTTTAGTAATTAGTGAAAGAATAGAGATTGATCTATAATTACAGTAGTTTCTGGATTATCCGCATGCGGTTTTTACAATTTGCAGATTGACCGTGCACCTGAGATGTTGACATAAATCAATGACTCATGGATTTTCCCTTAAGCCCCAATTAATAATCTAAAAACAGTTATAAATAGTTATTCTTGGAAATATTTACTACACGGAACATGTTTAAACCGAGGAAATATGTGCGCCGGTTAATCCGAAATCCACGCGATCGCCTCTACAGTACAGTAGTTGCATATCTTTACAACCTTGGGCGGAGTTTGATGTTGATTGGCGTGGCTCTGCTCTCATCCACTTAGTGGGCGGAGTCTTCTTCGTGGGAGCGGTAAAGTGTCATCACTGAGCACGCGCATCGATCGGTCGATCGTCAGTATTCTTTTTAGTCGAATTTTGTGTTTTTTATATAACAATCTCAGTTGTCTAAATTGAAACATAATGTAAAAATTCATATTAGTGGTTTATGGCATCGAGAGCCGTGGAAAATTTCTATTTTTGGATTATCCGCGGCTGTCCTCACCGTCATTAGCGTGGATAATCGAGAGTTTACTGTATTCGGATCTTCTTTTGAGCCCTTTTCACATACTGGACGAAAAAGAGCGGATTTCCACTCTAGTGGAAATAAACCTTCAGTGAGAGATTAAAAACGTGTGTGAGGTATTTATAGATGAGATCTGCCACAGCCGCAAGTGCCAACGCAGGTAACTCGTCGTCTCCCGTGGATTACGATATCTTAGATGATACTCGCGTATGCAGTACGTCCAGTTCAGATATGGGACTAACAGCTGCATTCGAACTGATTTCAATGCTCTATGTTTAGAGCAATATAATTAAGTTCTGAAATTAAATTCAAGGTCAAGAGGTCATCGTGCCTGTGATGTCACCATACCTTGTGCCATTGCTCTTTTACACGTCTCACAATGAGTTGTTTTTGTTTGATTAATTTACAGTCTATGGGCAATCAAAACAATGCAGCAGGGGATAGAAACTGCGTCGCGTCCTTGAGTGACGGGGCCACTGGACACTCAAAGGGGCCAAGCGGGGCCGCTGCTCTCGCCGGGCGCGGTGGCGTGCGCCTGTAATCCAGCTACTTGGAGGCGTGGGTTGCGGGATCGCTTGAGGACGGGAGTCCTGCGCTGTGAGGCTCTATGCCGATCGGGCGTCCGCACCAAGTTCGTTATCAATATGGTGAGCGAGGGGGAGCTCCCGCGCACCAGGTTGTTCTACTAAGGAGGGACGAACCGGCCCAGGCCGGAGACGGAGCAGGCCAAAGTCCCCGTGCCGATCAGTGGTGGGACAGCGCCTGTGAATAGACCTCTCAGGGCAGCCCGGCCGACACAGCGAGACCCAATCCTTTTATTCTGCTCATTATTCTACTTTATTTACTCGCCTCAAGTCCCATTTCATATGTTTTGTATATCCTTCGGGTCTTGCACGCATTACATTTATATTTAATCTGACTCATTGCAATAAAATGTCACGAATTATGAAAGAATCTCAACACTGGCCATTCTTCTATCACATTCATCACAATTTCAGCTTTCACGAAGCAATTATCGCAATGTAACTGTATAAAAATTTGTCATTTAAGTGGGAAAAGTCGCTGTCATTCAGTTGCTCCATAGCGCATTCTGCAGGTGACAGAGCGCATCGTCGTCTGTTTATCACTGCAAGAGGTTCCACTTTCACGGATCGCGTGCTACCTACAATGTTCCTGTACGATCATGACCATCAAGTAAACACATTCCTGCGGAGGGAGCTGCTAGAAACGTTGGGTTGCTCGGTCAATGGCCAGGGTCAATGGCGGCTTGGTGTATTCCGCAAATATGGCCGACTGTGAGGGCGGGCACAAGCCGGCGTGAGTAGGTTAAACGTTGAGTTTTATAAGGGCACCACGGGGTGATCAGCCCCTCCCCACCCAGCCCAACCCCTCCCACCCCCCACCCAGCCCCACCCTCCTCTCCCCACCCAGCCCTACCCTCACCACCCAGCCCCTCCCCACCCAGCCCCACCCCACCCAGCCCCTCCCTGCACGACGGACGGACGGACACAATAATCCCATGTGGGCTGGTGTAACCAGGAGGTTCCTACCAGTATCAAGTGATGTGATGTGCGTGTTGACATCGTGATCATTTTCATCGGCCATGATCAATCCACTGCTGAATGAATGCGTCACGTTGTCTCTGTCTCTCAAGATCCAGCAGTGTTGCAATCTATCTGAGAAATAAGAAATCAGAATCTGTATTTATCCTGGAGAAATCCGATGAGCTATGAAGACTTTTTAACAGATGTCTAGAATGGGAGGCCCAGAAAGTTACTATAACGAACAATAGTAAAAACATATTATTTGGGTCTTTCGGTAAAGTCACGTCGATAGAAAACATAATACAAGAGAACTCGACGTTTCGGTCGCAACACAAGAATCCTTCTTCAGGTGAGAAAATTATCTGCTGTTGTGGCTTTATATAGGCACGGGTGGGGGGGGGGGGTTCTGTCGAGTCGTGGCTGTAGGAGTTCAGGGACGGGTGGGGCTGGAGAAATTAGCAAGTAAAGGAGCTCGAATTAGTAATCGGACTACGACAACCGGGTGGGTCACACAAGGTTTGCAGAGTACCTTGGTCTCGAATAAAACAATATCTTGCGAGCCCACTGCATTAAAACAATGATCAGCTACTGCAGAGGTTTTGGTTCTACCGTGTTTCAAATCTGCCTTGTGTTCACGAACACGGTCCGAGACATGTCGTGTCGTTTCCCCAATGTAACTGCTGCCGCAGACACAACTTAAGTTTGTAGACACCAGGGTATTGCATGTCAGGAATGACATCCATCACAGATGGGATCAAATCACGGATTTTGTGAACTGTATTGAATCGGACCTGGATCTTGTGTTTGTTTAAGATGTTGGAAATATTTTTGGTAACACCTGCTATGTATGGAAAGGTGATAGTTTTGATTGAGTCCTCAGATGGTTGTCTCCCCATGGTTGGGGTTACAGCTTTTGCGGATTGTGCGTCTGAGTATCCATTCATCTTGAGGGCTTGGTGTACGTGCTCCAGTTCACTGGCTAGGTGGCGCTGGTCGGAGATGATGCAGTGGGCCCTATGGTGTACTCTGCAAACCTTCGGGCTACTATCAGAGATTTGTCCATGAAGCCATCCAGATATATGAACACAAATACAATTTCAACCGAGAAGATGGATATAAGCTGAGCAATCATTAGAAGGACGTGATTAAGCAAGCAAAGTTGTAACTTCCGTTTGGCTGTTATCTCCGACTCTCTGAGTTGAATTTCCCTGTTAGGTGCCTCTGCATTAACGGGCAGGGGTCTCACTAACATGGCCACCTCTGTTCCCTTAGCCTCGATGTACCGATTGGTTCTGGCTGTGTGATGGGCTGTGTGTCTCACTGGCGTGACCACCGTTGCGGTGGTTCCCTTGCTTGGACGCGCTTGCCTCACAGCGCAGTTGGCAGCGCCGCAGCTTGTGTTACACATAGACATGACATTAACTTACTAATCCCCCTAATTTCCCTGCCTAATCTCTCCCATCAACATAGTGCTAATCTCCTATTAACACTGCTGTTGTGCGCATATGCGAGGATGATAATCTTATGCAGCGACGGAAGCTCATTTCATGCTAATCTCTCTTCCTAATCTCTCTTTCCCTAATCTCCCCCATTAACACAACTGACGTGCTTGCGTCCGGGGATGGAATTCCTTCCAGCTCAGACCCCGCTTGCTTGCCCATCGCCACATAAATAACCTCTTGTTGTAACAGTTCTCTCGCAGGTTCAGCAGTTCCACTGCTGGATTCTTTTTTCCACCTGAGGACGACCGCTTCTGTTACGATCGAAACGTTGTGATATATTATTTTTTGTTTTATTTTTATACCTACGTGACTTTACCGAAAGAACCAAAGAGTATGGATTCCTGCAGTCACCAAAGCTTAAAATCAAGTTCGTGTTCCAGGTCACTGGCTAGGTGGTGATGGTCGGATATACAGCGAGCTCTATGGTGTAGAGTTTTGATGAGGGAATTCTTCTGGGATCGATGGTGGTGGGAGCCAGGTTTTAGGTAGGCATCCGTATGGGTGGCTTTCCTGTAGACAGTGTCACATTGAGCCATCTGGTCTCTTTTCGATTAAAACATCAAAGAATGGTAACTTGCCATCCTTTTCCACCTCCGTGGTGAATTTGATGGCTGGGTGTATGGAATTGATGTGGT
Source organism: Lampetra planeri (assembly GCF_965212315.1). Classification (NCBI taxonomy): domain Eukaryota; kingdom Metazoa; phylum Chordata; class Hyperoartia; order Petromyzontiformes; family Petromyzontidae; genus Lampetra; species Lampetra planeri. The sequence continues at coordinate 8,780,452 of NC_136148.1, read as the reverse complement.
TGAAGAATTGGCCCAGAGCTAGTAGGCCATGTGGCCAGATGAAGAACGTGGGGGGGGGGGGGGGGGGGGTAGAGGGGCGGGGGGGGTGGCACGTACCCCCCCCCCCCAATGATCCAATCGACATTCATCATTTCGATCAGATCATTGTGGTTTATTAGTAATACATCGGCATTTTGCGACCCCCACTGCCACTGCGTAGCATATTATTACATGCCAGGAACTCTATGAGATGATAGGGCAATAGTATGAGTCCATAATTGGCAATAAGAATGGCAAAGCAGTTATAAGTGACTCACAGAATTGTGCGCAGTTGCATATACAGTACACGACTTCCCCGAAGGCATACCCTCGATTGATGACTGCGCCATTGCCGCACACGCGTCGAATGAAAAGCAAGAGACAAGTCCTTACTAACAACTCTCATCATTCTTCATTGCTGGAGGGGTTGCCCCCCCTACCACCTCGACAGGGCCCCGCCACGGCCGCACCAGTTTAGAGGAGGTCGCGAGTGGTACCTGGTGACAGTGCAGCCATGCCTTGTCCCCCGGCTTCCACTGTAGCACGTGCGCGCGACCCAGTCTGAGCCGCTCATTAGCTTTCTGACGTAGGTCGGAATTTTGCATGGCAGCATCCCGTGCCTCTGTTAATTTCGCAAGATTAAATTTAACATGGTCGGCCAATTTAGTTTTACCCTGCGGCGCGGGGATCTGCAGCTGGGCCCGAACAGGTGGGTCAGGTTCGCGGCCATACATGAGGAAGAAGGGGGAAAATCCCGTTGCCGCATGGGGAGCCAATCTGTATGCTGCCAGGACCCCTTGAATTTGCAGGTCCCAATCGGTCTGTGAGTCCGAAACCTGCTGTGACAACATGGACGTGATGGTTCGGTGCAGACGCTCAACCATCCCGTCAGTTTGCGGGTGATAGGGAGAGGTACGAATTTTTTTCGTGCCCAGGAGCTCACAGACTTGTTGGAGCAGTTTGCCGGAAAATTTTTTGCCCTGGTCGGTCAGCAGCCGCTCGGGAGCACCTTTGTCCAGGACGTATCCCTGGACAAAGGCCTCCACGATGGCTGCTGCCGACTGGTTGGCCAGGGGCCAGGCCATAGGCCAGCGCGTAAAGTACTCCACCCCGGTCAACAAATATCTATTGCCCCTGGGGGTGGCGGGGAATGGGCCCAGAATATCCAGCGCGACAAGTTCGTTGACTCTGGAGACTCTGATAGACTGCAAAGGCGGGTTAGACTCCCGTGCTGGTGGTTTCCGTTGCGCACACCGAGAGCATGACCCCAACAGATCTGCGACATCCCTTGTCATGCCCGGCCAAAAAAAATCAAGCTGGAGCAAGGCGAGGGTCTTTTGGGTCCCCAGGTGGAGGAGGCGCTCATGAGCGGCCCACACCACCTTACCCCGTAACCCAGAAGGGACCACCAGCCGGTGTCGTCCCAATGCATCAGCAGACCCGTGACCATTTCCCATGCGTAGGCATCACCCCTCCCCCGCCCAGCATCCCCGACGCGACGACGCAACGCGAGGAGGGAGGTATCCTCCATCTGTAGGCGCCCCCATTCAGTGACAGGCAACCCCAACAGGGAATCTGATCCCTGTTGTGCGATCGAATTCGTCATTGACGCTGCGTCGTCTGCGGCCGCCAAGACCGGAACAGATATTTCACCCGGATGCCTGCAACGACCCGACCCCAGGAGGCATGCGCATTCGGGGGTGGTTGGCATGCGCGACAGAGCGTCCGCATTGGTGTGACGGACGCCCTTACGGTACGTGGTTTCAAAATCAAAGTCCTGGAGAACCTCCAACCATCGAGACAATTGTCCCGATGGTTGTTGAACTCGCAGGGCGTACTGTAGTGCCGCATGATCTGTACGGACGGTGAAACGCTGACCGTACAGATATGGGCGTTACTGTTGGATGAAATAGACAATTGCCAACAGTTCCCGACGGGTGACACAATATCTTTGCTCCGCTGGAGACAACACCCGACTACCGTACGCGACTACCCGTTCCACGCCGCCAACCACCTGGGAAAGCACGCCCCCAATACCTGTGTTGCTCGCATCGGTGTCGAGCACAAAGGGTTTAGAAAAATCGGGGTAAACCAAGGGAGGAGCTTTAACCAGAGCGTCCCGAAGGGAGCGGAAAGCAGCCTCCTCCTCCTGTCCCCAATGAAAGCGGACCCCCTTTGACGTCAAAGCGTGTAGGGGCTTTGCAATTGTCGCAAAATCCGCGACAAAGCGTCGGTAATACGACGCGAATCCAATGAAACTCCTGACCTCCCCCACAGAGGTGGGAGTCGGCCAGGAGCTGACGCACTGCGTTTTGGCGGGATCGGTTGCAATACCCGAGCGTCCAACGATGTGTCCCAAATAACGCACAGATTCGCGTAACAGATGACATTTTTGGGGTTTAAATTTCAAATTAGCAGCCCGCATTTTGAGGAAAACCGCCCGCAACCTCTGGAGATGCTCATCAAATGTTCTGCTAAAGACGATAACGTCATCCAAATAAATTAAGCACGAGTCCCATTGCAATCCAGCCAAAACCAATTCCATCAATCGCTGGAAAGTCGCCGGCGCCGAGTGGAGTCCCATCGGCAACCGGTTGAATTGGAAGAGACCGTGCGGTGTACGGAATGCAGTTTTAGGCTTAGAATCATCGTCCAGAGGAAGCTGCCAGAATCCCGAAAGCAAATCCAATGTGGAGAAGAATCGCGCTCCCGCCAAAGCGTCCAGCGATTCGTCAATCCGTGGGAGCGGATATGCGTCGGCAACAGAAATTTTGTTGAGGCGGCGAAAATCGACGCAAAACCGCAACGAGCCATCCTGTTTCTTAACCAGGACGGGCTGGTAGAGGGAGAAATGATGTCGGCGGCTAACATGTCATCAACAGCCGATTTGACATGGTCCTTTTCGGCGGGACTTAACCGAAAAGGATTTTGGCGTATTGGCGCGCTGTCACCTGTATCAATATGGTGACGCAGCAGATGGGTACAGCCCAAATCGAATTTGTTCTGACTGAAAACGTCGGAAAATTCACGCAGCAGTGTCCTAAGCTTTTGACGCTCTAAATCCGACAGGTCCGTCGATCCCGCACAAAGCGCCTCGAGCCACCCTTCATCGGTGTCCGAATGTGGATGCGGCAGAGGGACAGTGCCTACGTGATTCGCGACAGGTTCCTCACAGGGCACCGGCGTTGCGTGAGCAAGCACGGTCCCTTGAGGAACCACCACTGTCTGCGACCCAACATTGAGGACCGCGATGAAAGGGTCCCCGTCCCCTTTTACGATGGTCTGGGCCGGAATTAAATGAGGTCCGCTAACCCCGGCCCTAGATGGCCCCAGCAGAATTCCCTGGTCCCCAATGCCTTTAGCGAAGGGCCGACGAAGTTTGAGAGGCACCAACATTTGTGCCCCCGGCGGTACGCGAACCGTTTTAACGACGAACGCCGGTACCGTCGCGAACGCCGTCCGAGCCGCAGTAGGGGACGGCAGAAACGCCATGCGTCGTCCCGACGGGAGCTCAATGCAGCCCTGGTCTATTAAAATACGAATCGGCATTTTGCCCAAGAAGTCCGTCCCCAGCAGGCACGGAACCGCCAGCGAGGAGGAAACAAAAATCGGGCCGGACAATTTGATATCACCGATACAAATTTGTGCTCGAATCTGTCCAATGATGCCAAGTGAACCCCCGTTAGCAGCATAGAATGGGACGTTAACCGGCAGTAAAGGACGGCTCTGGACAGGGAGAATATTGTAAATTAGTTCCGAAATGATGGTCGCCGATGCTCCTGTATCGACCAAGATGCGCACCTCAACCCCGTCAATGTGCCCCACCACGGCTGACGACCCCGACGATGCAGCCACAACGCGATGGGCCAACACGGACCACTGCCTGGGTTCGATCTGAGTCCCCATAGTGGTGCGTGTTGGCGCGATGGTGCGCAATGTCGGCCCCCCGTTCGTTGTGGTGTGCGAGTGTGTGACAGGTGTGTGCGTGGGCCAAACATGAGGGGTGCCGCGACTCGCCGGGTTATGTTGATGGAGCTTGGGAGGAGGGCCGGCGTCCTGTCGAGGCGTCGTCCCGCGCTGCTGAGGAGAGTGGCACCCCGAGGCGACATGGCCCCGGATGCCGCAGTTGTAACAGCGCGGGAGCACAGGCGGCGATGACGGATGGTCGGAGCGGCTCGATCCATCCCGGCCCGCCCGTACTCCCACCCTCTGCTGCAGTCGATGGTCGATGGCGCAAACTTCCTCCGCCGGGAGGGTGGCTGCAGCCACCGTACGCCCGGCCGCTGCCCTGCTGGCCTTCCGTCGCTGCGACAGCAGGTTGGCGTGGAGGAGCCGCGCAGCCTGGAGGGAACCCATTTCTGTGTCCTCCTGTGCAACGACGGTGATGTCCAGGTCGTCCGCCAGCAGGAGGATCTTTTCCGTTACCATCGCGTCCACGCCTTCGTCGTCCATTCGTGGGAAGGCCGTCTTCGCCAGCACCAGGAGACTCGTACGGTACGCCAGGGGCGACTCCTTTGCACCCCGCTGGCGATCATAAAAGAGCTGCCTGCATTCCGACGATGGTCCGTAGACCGCAGCCAGCAACTGCAGCGCCATCTGTAGCGTGGAGCATTTGTCCTTCGGCGCCGATGTAAGAGCGGCGAGGGCGTCGCTGTCGAGGAGCGCCGGCAGCGCGCAGAGGGCCTCGGCATCCGACCACTGCGCCATTTCCTGGTGCGCGAGGAAGCGCCGCTGGAAGCCGCCCCAGTCGCCCTCCTCGCCCACAAACTCTTTGAGTGGAGGTAGCCGTTGGTGCAGCGCAGCGGCCGCCGTGGAAGCTCGCACTCCGCTGTCCCCGTGACTCGGCTGGGCTTCGGCGCGAACGACGGATGGCATCGCCGGTCGCACCAGTGGTGACGCTCTGTCCGCTGGTGATGACGCGGCAGCCCCTGTGAGGCCGATGTCGGACCCGAGGTTCAGGCCGGCCACGCCCTCAGCAGCTGCTGCGGCGATGGCGGGAGATTCAAAGTTGTGCTCCGTTGAAATGGCGGGAAGGCGCACCGGTCGTCGGCTGTCCTCGCCCCGTGGCGGTCCACCAGCCCCCAGCCGTGTGATGTGTTCGAGCGTGGCGGCAGCAGCGTACAGCAGCTCCGCCAGTCTGGCGTGAGCCAGCCTCAGTCCGTCTGTTGACGGCTCCCCTTTATCCCTATGCTGCGGTAAGGATGAGTCCGGGCCCGGCTGCTCGATGCCTTCTTCAGCCGTCTCGGGCTCCACAATTTCAGCGGTGTCCTCCGCCTCCGGTACCCCGGCTTGAGGTGTCCGGCGCGTGTCCATGTTCGTGGTCGTTCACTTCTGTCACCAGATGTAATATCGTTGAGGACTCTTGGACGCCGGGGTTGAGGCACACGTATTTATTCCGCAACAGTTGTCACAACCGCGGACATACAACACTGGAGGGGGTATCGGCCCCCTCACCCGGCTAGCTGGGAATACACTGCTAGCTATCTCTGACCTACCTCCTAGTCCTCCACTAACGGGCTAGGGGAGGCTGTCTGGCCCGACACTGGTAAGTCGGGCTACGGTACCCGGAGTCCCAGAGCACTAGCTCTGGTTCTCGGGACCACGCCGCTGGCTCGGTCCTGAGCGGCCCTGACAAGGGCGGCGACCCAGGGGAGTCCAGGGCTCCAGCTAGACGATCTTCGGTCTTCACTGGTTTAGCTTTAACATTGTCCCCCGAGCTCTCCGGCTCATCCCCTTTTATACCAAAACCCCCCCGCTGAGGGGTGGGGCCAGCCGCCCCAGGCTGCCCTGTGCGGACGTCGTTGAGAGCACCTCCCCGTGCAATCACGAAGCCCCGCCCACTGTGTTTGTTTCCCGTGTGATCCTATGTATACAGCCCCTCCGTAACACCCCTACAATATCATCAACTTGGATGTGTTTAGGGGTGACTGCGAAATTCAACCCTTTAGCTAGAACCTATTTTAGGCTGTCAGAAATTGAGCTGTTACTCTGATTGATAACAATCATGTTACCGTCTAACTTTTTAACGTGTGGATCTGGCTTCTTCTTGGAAAGGAGGTTGGACTTGTAAATCAGGTTATCTTTGCAATTAGCTGACATTGAGGTGGCTGAAGAGGCTGTCATGTAATCTACATGGTCCCAATCAGATGTAGAAAAAAATAATTCTGTCCTTGACAATGGGGTTAATGAACTAAGTAAAGTGCAGATTGGCCAATAAGGATTTTACGGATGAACAGGGCTCAATGTAGCTTTATTGTTGCATCAAGTGATGTGAGATTGGACTCGATGTAGAGGTCATAATGGTAGCTCCTAAATATCATTGTCCAGTGCAAATCCAAAGTTAGAATGATACAGTGGGTTAGTCTGTTTAGTGTTTCATTAGTTGCTGATCTTTAAACAGTGTCCCAGAATTCGAAAATTGGTAGAATGATAGCTATAGGATGAAAGAGTCTCTCAATTGTTTCAAATTGTTGAAACTTGGAAGCTGGATAATTTGTACGTGACAACTACATCTGGTTTTTTTCGAGCGTCTTCTTAGCGCTTGATGTCCAATGGTACTGAGAAATCAAACCTCGTTATCTGGCGAGCGCAATAGCAGCCTCGCAAGACCCCGAGCTGGCGCAGTGAGAATATGATCCGAATATTTATTTATTTATTACTGGAGGAATCCGATGAGCTGTGAAGCTCTTTTTCACAGATGTCCAGTAAGGGGCAGCAGGTCAGAACGTTTCAAGAATAATACAAAACAAGATAGGAGTTCAGAGTAGAGTAGAGGAAAATAAATCAATTCAACATGTATACAAATTTAACACGTAGGCTTTCGCGACCAATATCATCCATAATAGAGTTTTTTTGTGTTAGATCACGTAAATATATAAATGTGTCGTTAAACCCGCCACATTAATATATTTACGCTATCTAACCCAAACAACCTCTATTATGGATTTATACGAATACAACAATATGCCCCACCCTCTCCACCCAGCCCCTCCCCACCCTCCCCACCCAGCTCCTCCCCACCCAGCCCCACCCCACCCAGCCCCTCCCTGCACTACGGACGGACGGACACAATAATCCCCTGTGGGCTGGTGTAACCAGGAGGTTCCTACCAATATTAATCTCAACAATCTGAACCACGTGGCAGCGATGCGCTCCGTCACCGCTAGAATGCGCCGCTGAGCGACTCATTAGCGGCGACATTCCCCACGTTAATGACAGCTGATGAAAGAGTTGCTCATACTGACATCCTCATGTAGACAGCTCTGAGCAACTCCGTGTCACCACGTCGCGTCCCTGAGTGACGGGGCCACTCGACACTCAAAGGGGCCAAGCGGGGCCGCTGCTCTCGCCGGGCGCTGTGGCGTGCGCCTGTAATCCAGCTACTTGGAGGCGTGGGTTGCGGGATCGCTTGAGGACGGGAGTCCTGCGCTGTGAGGCTCTATGCCGATCGGGCGTCCGCACCAAGTTCGGTATCAATATGGTGAGCGAGGGGGAGCTCCCGCGCACCAGGTTGTTCTACTAAGGAGGGACGAACCGGCCCAGGCCGGAGACGGAGCAGGCCAAAGTACCCGTGCCGATCAGTGGTGGGACAGCGCCTGTGAATAGACCTCTCAGGGCAGCCCGGCCGACACAGCGAGACCCAATCCTTTTATTAGTATTACCATTCTACTTTATTTACTCGCCTCAAGTCCCATTAATTGTTTTTTTATATATCATTAGAGTCTCACTGCAATAAAATATCACGAATTATGAAAGAATCTCAACACTGTCCCTTATTCTATCACATACAAATTACATGGACGTGTTCACATGCATCACAATTTCAGCTTTCACGAAGCAATTAGGGGCCGTCCATGAATGACGTCACGCACCTGGGGGGGAGTCAGACATTTCTGACGATGTGTGATGATGTGTGACGAGGGGGGGGGGGGGTTGAGAAATGTGACGTCACATCAAAATGCGCAACTTTAATAAATATAGACGACACGTTCTACTTTCTACTTATTTAAATATACTTTTTAATATTTTTTTTCTCCAACAACATCAAAGTGCAGAGCCACATTAAATACGCACTGCAATGACAATAGTTTAAGGGGTTTGAAGCATGTTTTATTTTGGGGGGGTGCAATTAGCTTTCACGAAGCAACTATTGTAGTATAACTATGTAATTCATAATATAGTTGTTTTTTGTCAGATCGCGGGCTAACCAAAAAAACTCTATTACGGCTGATATTGGTCGTGAAAGCCGACCTATTAAGCGATATAATTGTCATTTAATTGGGAAAAGTCGCTGTCATTGAGTTGCTCCACAGCGCATTCTGCCGGTAACAGAGCGCGTCGTCGTCTGTATCAGCGCAATAACTTTTAATATTTTAATATTCGTGAACGAGATGTTAGTGATCACTACGCACCTTTTGACCAAGTCTCATGAGTAGATTATCATTTTTCTTAGGTTTTTTCGGTAAAGTCACGTAGGTAAAAACATTAAAAAGTAAAATAAAATAAAAATAAAAATCACGACGTTTCGGAGGCAACACAAGCTTTCGTCTTCAGGTGGTACCGTCACAGCCACGACAGCTGTATCAAGTAAATGAGAGATTGCAGGAGTTACCACTGCGTTTATATAATGGTTGGAGAAGGTGGTGGGGCAAGGGCCGCATACTTATTATTAATATGGTAAGGTGAGGCTTGAGACTAAGAATAGACTGCATAACAAAGGCTGAGCCTTTGTTATGGAGAGGTGCGGTTTGTGACTCAACCTGTAACAAGAAGACCACCACTAAACATGGTTAAACAGTAATGGTTGTCTGTCAAATAAGATTGGCAAATAAGTGTAGTTAAATCTTTTTTGCATGGTTAAACACATCTTTCCAATGATTACTCAGTTTGTAACCGTCATCACGGTTGAAATTATGTCTGTGTTTGTATATTTGTATGGCTTCGTGTACAAACCTTTGATGGTAGCCAGGAGGTTTGCAGAGAACTTTGGTCTCGGAAAATACAATTTCATGAGAGCCCACCGAGTTGTAGCAATGATCGGCAACGGCCGAAGAATCAGTTCTGCCGTGTTTCAGATCTGACTTGTGCTCGCGGACACGATCAGAAACATGACGTTTCGTTTCTCCAATGTAGCAATCACCACAAATGCAACTCAATTTGTAGACTCCAGGATACTGTAAGTCAGGAACGACATCCTTCACAGATGGAATCAAATCACGGATTTTATGCACTGTACTGAATCGGACTTGGATCTTATGTTTGTTTAGAATTTTGGAGATCTTTTTGGTCACGCCTGCTATGTATGGCAACGTGATAGTTTTGGTCGGAGTTTCATGTGGCTGTTTCTGTATGGTGGGAGAGACAGCTTGGCGGATAGTGCGGTCAGAGTATCCGTTCATCCTGAGGGCCCGATGTACATGTCTTAATTCACCAGCCAGGTGGTGTTGGTCAGCAATGCCATGGGCTCTGTGGTATAGCGTTTTGATGAGAGAATTCTTTTGAGATGGGTGGTGGTGGGAATCCGGTTTCAAGTAGGAATCTGTGTGGGTGGCTTTCCTGTAGACAGAATGTCCCAAGGATCCGTCAGGCCTCCTCTCAAACAGAATATCCAAGAATGGTAGTTTACCGTCTTTCTCCACTTCCATGGTGAATCTGATGGATGGGTGTCTAGAATTGATGTGGTCCAAGAAGTGGTTCAATGCTGGGAGGCCATGTGGCCAGATGACGAAAGTGTCGTCCACATACCTCTTCCACAAGGAAGGACGCAGGGTGGATGTGTGGATGGCGTCTGATTCAAACTTTTCCATGAACATGTTGGCTATAACTGGTGACAAGGGGGAGCCCATAGGGGTAACCTCATTCTGTTTGTAGAAGGTACCATTCCAGGTAAAATAAGTGTTGGTGAGGCAATGCCTAACCAGCGCAGGTACGTCAGAATTCAATCCATGTTGGACTAAGTCTTCAATTATTGTTAGGGTGTCCGGTACTGGGACTTTGGTGAACAAAGATACTACATCAAAGCTGACGAGGATGTCATCAGGAGATAGTACCATGTCCTTAACCATAGAGACTAATTGGGTTGAGTTGAGTGCTGCCGAAGAGGTCTTGCCTGTGCAGGGGAGCAGAGTATCTGATAGAAAACGGGCTAGTTTGTACGTAGGAGAGTTTATCGTCGACACGATGGGTCGTAGCGGGGTGCCTTCTTTATGGATTTTGGGAAGACCATAGAGTCTGGGAGGTCTAGCCGCCAATGGTTTTAGAGAGGGACGTTTGCTTGGTTCGATTAGGGAAGTCGAACTCGTGATGATACTGTTGGTTTTTGTCGTTAGGTTTTTAGTGGGATCGTTTTTAATTTTGGAGTAACTCCCATCATTAAGAAGGTCCAGGATTTTGTTGTTGTATGAATCTTTATCCATGATGACTGTGGCATTGCCCTTGTCTGCCGAGAGGATGACTATATCATCTCTCTTTTTTAGGTCCGCGAGTTCAGAGCGTTCGTTTTTGCTGATGTTACTAGTGGGTTTCTTAGCATTCTTAAGAATAGTGCTATTTCAGCTCTTGCTACATCCGCATGGATGTGTCCTATGCCTCTGAGGGCTACATCAATCTGAGAAATCATATCCTCTACTGGTATATATTTAGGGGTGACGGCGAAATTTAGTCCTTTGGCCAGTACCGTTTTTAGATTGTCAGAAATTGGGATGTTACTCTGATTAATCACGGTCTTGTTAACATCCAGCTTTGCGATGTGTGGCTCTGGTTTCTTCTTAGATAGGAGGTTGAATTTAGAAATCAGGTTAGCTTTGCATTTGGCTGACATTGAGTCAGCAGAAGCAGAAGTCATGTAATCAACGTGGTTCCAATCGGAAGGTGACATTTTTTGTGTTAACATTAAATGTGTTTGTAAGAGAGTCTTGTCTAAATTATCGAGTTCAGATCGGAGTAACCTTATTCTCTCCGAGATTAGTGATAGGCTAGCTTTAAATAAGATCTGTTTAGAGTTCGGTGAGGACACAGCAGCGGATGTGAGTGTGAAAGCGATGGGTATTACCTTGTTATCTCGGCATCTCTTGAGGAAGGCCAGCGTCTCGAGAAGCTGTGACTTCTTGTCTCGTTGTCTGTTAAAAACTCTAACAGATAGGTGGAATTCCTCCCCGTAGAGGGCATTAATGCTAGATTTGAAGCTTTCGTGACTGCAATGATTCATATTCTTAGGTTTTTTCGGTAAAGTCACGTAGGTAAAAACATTAAAAAGTAAAATAAAATAAAAATAAAAATCACGACGTTTCGGAGGCAACACAAGCTTCCGTCTTCAGGTGGTACCGTCACAGCCACGACAGCTGTATCAAGTAAATGAGAGATTGCAGGAGTTACCACCTGAAGACGGAAGCTTGTGTTGCCTCCGAAAAGTCGTGATTTTTATTTTTATTTTATTTTACTTTTAAATGTTTTTACCTACGTGACTTTACCGAAAAAACCTAAGAATATGAATCATTGCAGTCACGAAAGCTTCAAATCTAGAATAGATTATCATTCTCAAAAGTGTCAAAGGCTTTTGACAAGTCAAGGGAGAGTGCACAGGAGTAGCGACCTTTATCCAGATGACTGCAGATAAAATGTAATGCATCCATCATAGCTGTGGTGGTGCAGTCATCCTCTTGCAAGGCAGACTGTTTACTGTGCAGGAAATTGTGACTTTTGAGGAAGCAGTTTATTTGTGATTTAAGCATGTTTTCGAATATTTTAGTAATTAGTGAAAGAATAGAGATTGACATATAATTACAGTAGTTTCTGGATTATCCGCATGCGGTTTTTACAATTTGCAGATTGACCGTGCACCTGAGATGTTGACATAGATCAATGACTCATGGATTTTCCCTTAAGCCCAAATTAATAATCTAAAAACAGTTATAAATTGTTATTCTTGGATATATTTACTACACGGGACATGTTTAAACCGAGGAAATATGTGCTCCGGTTAATCCGAAATCCACGCGATCGCCTCTACAGTACAGTAGTTGCATATCTTTACAACCTTGGGCGGAGTTTGATGTTGATTGGCGTGGCTCTGCTCTCATCCACTTAGTGGGCGGAGTCTTCTTCGTGGGAGCGGTAAAGTGTCAACACTGAGCACGCGCATCGATCGGTCGATCGTCAGTATTCTTTTTAGTCGAATTTTGTGTTTTTTATATAACAATCTCAGTTGTCTAAATGGGAAACATAATGTAAAAAATCATATTAGTGGTTTATGGCATCGAGAGCCGTGGAAAATTTCTATTTTTGGATTATCCGCGGCTGTCCTCACCGTCATTAGCGTGGATAATCGAGAGTTTACTGTATTCGGATCTTCTTTTGAGCCCTTTCACATCCTGGACGAAAAAGAGCGGATTTCCACTCTAGTGGAAATAAACCTTCAGTGAGAGATTAAAAACGCGTGTGAGGTATTTATAGATGAGATCTGCCACAGCTGCAAGTGCCAACGCAGGTAACTCGTCTTCTCCCGTGGATTACGATATCTTAGTTGATACTAGCGTATGCAGTACGTCCAGTTCAGATATGGGACTAACAGCTGCATTCGAACTCATTTCATTGCTCTATGTTTAGAGCAATATACTTAAGCTCTAAAATTAAATTCAAGGTCAAGAGGTCATCGTGCCTGTGATGTCACCATACCTAGTGCCATTGCTCTTTTACACGTCTCACAATGAGTTGTTTTTGTTTGATTAATTTACAGTCTATGGGCAATCAAAACAATGCAGCAGGGGATAGAAACTGCGTCGCGTCCCTGAGTGACGGGGCCACTCGACACTCAAAGGGGCCAAGCGGGGCCGCTGCTCTCGCCGGGCGCGGTGGCGTGCGCCTGTAATCCAGCTACTTGGAGGCGTGGGTTTGCGGGATCGCTTGAGGACGGGAGTCCTGCGCTGTGAGGCTCTATGCCGATCGGGCGTCCGCACCAAGGTCGGTATCAATATGGTGAGCGAGGGGGAGCTCCCGCGCACCAGGTTGTTCTACTAAGGAGGGACGAACCGGCCCAGGCCAGAGACGGAGCAGGCCAAAGTCCCCGTGCCGATCAATGGTGGGACAGCGCTTGTGAATAGACCTCTCAGGGCAGCCCGGCCGACACAGCGAGACCCAATCCTTTTATTATTATCATTCTACTTTATTTACTCGCCTCAAGTCCTATTTCGTTTTGATCATTCGGGTCGTGCACACCCGCATTACATTAATATTTTATCTGACTCATTGCAATAAAATGTCACGAATTATGAAATAATCTCAACACTGGCCCTTCTTCTATCACATTAAAATTACATGGACATATTCACATGCATCACAATATCGGCTTTAACGAACCAATTATTGCAGTGGAGCTGTACAACGACTGTCATTTTATTGGGAAAAGTCGCTGTCATTGAGTTGCTCCCTAGCGCATTCTGCCGGTGACAGAGCGCATCGTCGTCTTTATCACTTGAAGAGGTTTCACTTTCACGGATCGCGTGCTACCTACACTGTTCCTGTACCATCATGACCATCAAGTAATCAAGTAATGTAATGTGCATATTGATATCGTGATCATCTTCATCGGCCATGATCAATCCACTGCTGCATGAAGGCGTCAAGTTGTCTCTGTCTCTCAAGATCCTGCAGTGTTGCAATCTTCATGAAAAATAAGAAATCAGAATCTTTATTTATCCTGGAAAAATTTGATGAGCTCTGAAGATTTTTACAGATGTCTAGAAGGGGAGCCCAAAAAGTTACTATAACAAGTAATAGTGAAAATATTCGGGTCTTTCGGTAAAGCCACGTCGATAGAAAAAATAATAAAAATGATAAAAAATAATAATAATTCCTGCAGGAATTCCTGCAATCACGACAGCTTTAAGTAAAGATTTAATAGTAAAAACGATAGCAGCGCAAAGTATAAGAAAGGTAAGAAAATCACTACGAATAAATAACAAAATAGGTAAAGTGTATACGTTCAAATTTCATAAGTACACCGATTCCCAAGCCTGGGCAAGGCAGCAAAACAAAAGCAAGAACAGTGCCAGACCACACCAAGACAACAACACACAGTCACTCAAAGTGCACATTCACAATAAACTATTGATATCTGGGTAAAGATTAAAGTTACCAATCACATTTGCAAATGCAGTTGTATCCAACACTAATCTTCTGACCGAGCAACCCAACGTTCCTACCAGCTCCCTCTGCAGGAATGTGTTATTGTTCCTGTTATACATTTCCACGTGACTGCAGGAATTCATATTCTTTGGGTCTTTCGGTAAAGCCACGTAGATAGAAAAAGAATAAAAAAAAACATGTAAATATCACGACGTTTCGATCGCAACACAAGCAATCGTCATCAGGTGAAAAAAATATAGCGGGAGAGCTGCTGAGGCAGGATGTTATAAAGGTTTGAGATGGGTGTAGCCCCGGGCTCATAAGCGAAGTGGGCGGGGCAAGAGATGAAATTTGCATGTAAATGTGAGATCGGAGAGCTGAGCTACCTCCACGACGACGAAGCTGTGGAGGTGGCCATTGTATTGTGAGAGATTAGCATGTCAATGTGTAATAAAGGACTCTCAGACGATGTTGTTCTCCGTGTCCTTTATTGGGTTCTTGCTCGCACCCCGCGATGTCTCCGCTCCGACCCGCACCTTCTCCGCCTCGTGCCTCCGCACGTCGTCTGAGTCCTCCGCTCCCGCTCTCTCTCTCTGCAGCCACCCCGCTGCCCGTGTGCTCCGCACACTCCGCAGCCACCCTGCTGCTCCGTGTGCTCCCGCACACCCAGCAGCCACTCTGCTGCTCCGTGTGCTCCCGCACACTCTGCAGACACCCCCGCTGCTCCACGAACACCGCTGGCCGACGGTGCCGTGACTCCTGCCTCGTGGCAATCGCACCACTCCTCGCCAGCACTCCACGTGGCCTCTCCCTTCTCTATTCTGTCTCCACTCCCGATCCCCTTCCGGTTCTCCCCTTATATCCTCCCCCTCAGTGACCCTGACTCCTCCTCCTCTGCACGTGACCCTGACTCCGCCCACACTCACGTGACCCTGTCCTTGCTCGCATTACAAATGTAAGAAAAACGAACAACACGAAACCCACCGCCACATCGAGGAAAACGAGCAACGGTGGCTGTGTTAGTGAGACATTTAGCCTATTAAAGGAAAAACATTTAACCTGGTAATGTAACTCAGACAGTCGATAATAACTGCTAACATCGGCAGGTAGGATGGAAACATCACAGCCAGTTATGCCTTAAACTGGTTAATGCCAATGATTGCTCAGATTGTACCCATCGTCTCGGTTGAAATTGTGTCTGTGTTTATATATCTGGATGGCTTCATGAACGAATCTTTGCTGATAGCCAGTGGGTTTGCAGAGTACATTCGTCTTGGAAAAATCTATTTCGTGTGTGTGTGTGCCCACAGTGTTAAAACAATGATCAGCCACGGCCAAGGTATTGGTCCTACCGTGTTTCAGATCTACCTTATGTTCACGAACACGGTCCGAGACATGTCGCTTAGTTTCCCCAATGTAACTTCTGCCGCAGACACAGCTTAGTTTGTAGACGCCGGGGTATTGCATGCCAGGAATCACATCCTTCACAGATAGGATCAGATCACGAATTTTACGTGCTGTGTTGAATCGAACCTGGCTCTTGTGTTTTCTCATGATTTTGGAAATATTTTGGTAACCTCTGCTATGTATGTGTAATGTAGTAACTCGGCGGGAGACGACTTCACGGGTAACACACTCTTTATTTTACCAAACTCGTTCACAGGTGACTAACACCTACTTTGTATCTCGGGTGACAAACACCCACTTAGTATCTCGGGTGACAAGCACCCACTTAGTATCTCGGGTGACAAACACCCACTTAGCTACTCGGCGACTAACGCCACTGAGCTACTCGGGTGACCAACACCCACTTAGCTACTCGGCGACTAACGCCACTGAGCTACTCGGGTGACCAACACCCACTTAGCTACTCGGCGACTAACGCCACTGAGCTACTCGGGACACTCCCTGCCCGGGGTATCCGTCTTGACTGTGGGTCCCCAGCCCGACCCACGTGGGCGTCGGACCCCGGGTCCCACAGCCTCGCCTCCGAGCCACACAGGGCCCCGGTCCCCACAAGGACGGCGGGACTAGGGGTCTCGGGGCACTAGGTCTTCAGCTCCGTCTTCGGGTCTTCAACTGGGCAACTCTCCCCGAGTGCTCTCGCGCGTCCCCCTTTATACCCCACCTGCGGACGTCGCTGCGAGCACCCATCTTATTCGACCAATCACTCGGCGCTGGCTACGATCCTGTTTTCCCACATCTCATCGTGCCTCACCACCCACGCCGCGCCGCCCCGTCATCTGTCACTCCCGGCGCACGCGTCCACACCACGCCCACAACGCGTGCCCAACCCCGCACCCCGCGCCGCCCCGTGATCCATCACTGTCACAGTCGGCGCACGTAAACACCACCACTACATCACCCCCTACCACATAGCTCGCAGCCGACCCGGCTGCTATAAAAATATACAAACCCCCCTGTGTGCCCCGTAACACAACACAACAACAAGAACAACAACTAACGTAACAACACACCACGACGCGAACACTACCATCCGCAACCATCAACCAATGCCACCGCGACAATAGAACAATATATACAAACCGGCGAGTGACAATAGCAATGTGTATGCAGAAAGGAAAATAAATGAAAATTTTTTTTTTTTTTCTTTCGACTCGTGCAGTGTCCCATTCTTTCCGAGCGTCCCTACAACGGGACATTACCCCGGCAGAGGGGAACACCGGGCGAGCTCGGTGTTGAGAAAAAACGTCTTCATGAAAATTGTTGTGCCCTAGCCCGAGTCCGCCTTGCCGGTCCGTCGTACGGCACCAGACGCGGCTGAACGTCCGGTGGTGCCGGCGGTTCAGGAAGACATCGGCCAGGCATCGAGGACCCGTGCGTGCCCCGGGGTTCAGGCTCCCGACGGTCAGCAGCCGTCAAGCCCGAGGCACCGGGTTTTGTTGGGATGACTTGTGGCCCTGGTCGTCGTCCCGACGTGGTCCTGTGGCGCGCTGACGCGGGGCCCGGCACCCGGCTGCGACGTGACCCCGAAGGCCGCAGTTGTAGCAGACGACGGACGTCGTAGGTTTCGGTTGCTCCAGCTTGCGGGGTGAACGTGTGGGCGAACGACCTCCCGTTCTCCACTCCCCCGGACGCGATGCAGCGAAGGCCTGCTCCTGATCCGCAGCTGGCTGAGGTTCGGCGATCGTGGCGGCCAGTGCCGCGTTCCCCGCCCATTTGCAGACGACCCCCGGCTTGCGTTTGAGGACCTCGTACGCGTGAATGCTCGTGGCGATCGCCAGGGAGCAGATATCCATCTCGTCCGCCACATTGATGGGGACCCCCAACTCGTGGGCCAACGCCAGCAGCTGCTCCATCACCATGGCGTCCTTCCCCTCGTTATCCATGCGGGGAAAAGCTGCGTCCGCCAAGGCGAGCAGTGCCGTGCGATAGGCGAGCGTCGTTTCTCCAGCCACCTTCCGCCGATCGTAGAACTGGTGGCGACACGTGGAGGGCGGTCCGAACACCTTCGCCATCAGGTGTAGTGCGTCCTGGAGCGTAGAGCGGGACGACCTTGCAGCAGATGTGAAGGCTGCAAGCGCGTCGTCGTCAAGCATCGCTGGCAACGCACGCAGGGCAGTGGTGTCGGACCACCCCGACATCTCCTGATGAGCGAGGAACCTTCGTTGGAAGGCTCCCCAGTCGCCCCCATCCGCCTTGAACGCCGACAGCGCGGGCAATCTTTGCTGGAGGACCCGATCGTCGTCGACGTCGGAGAGATTTTCCCGCGCTCCGCTGTAGTTGTGTAAAATGTCGGCTCGGTTGTCAGGCGCAAAATGGAGAGCTCCGGCGCGCGCTGATGACGTGGGCTGCGCTGAGCGGAGGTGTCCGGCCACGTGGCGTCCGTGTTTCCCGCCAATCGATGGCGGCCCCCCAAAAACGGCGGCAACTTCCAGACTTTTGGCGCGAAGCGCCTTTTGGCGGGATTCCTCCAACGTCGCTTCCTCCACCAACCCCGCAGCCGTTTTCCCGCTCGCCGGAACGGAGATGTCAGCCAAGACAGCGGCGGCGGCGAGTAGCAACTCCGCCAACCGGGAGTGCGCGTCTTGGAGGCTGGTGTCGGAGGCAAGCGGAGCGTCGGCCATCACCGCGAAGTGCTGCATCGGCGGCAACTCCTCGTCCTCTCCTCCCGAGGTTGGTGTCCCCGGTACGCCGTCGTCGTCCCGACCTCGCTCGTGGGTACGGGTAGTCTTCCTCGTGTCCATACTTCTTGAAGACAGGTTTACTTCTGACGCCAGTTGTAGTGTAGTAACTCGGCGGGAGACGACTTCACGGGTAACACACTCTTTATTTTACCAAACTCGTTCACAGGTGACTAACACCTACTTTGTATCTCGGGTGACAAACACTCACTTAGTATCTCGGGTGACAAACACCCACTTAGTATCTCGGGTGACAAACACCCACTTAGCTACTCGGCGACTAACGCCACTGAGCTACTCGGGTGACCAACACCCACTTAGCTACTCGGCGACTAACGCCACTGAGCTACTCGGGTGACCAACACCCACTTAGCTACTCGGCGACTAACGCCACTGAGCTACTCGGGACACTCCCTGCCCGGGGTATCCGTCTTGACTGTGGGTCCCCAGCCCGACCCACGTGGGCGTCGGACCCCGGGTCCCACAGCCTCGCCTCCGAGCCACACAGGGCCCCGGTCCCCACAAGGACGGCGGGACTAGGGGTCTCGGGGCACTAGGTCTTCAGCTCCGTCTTCGGGTCTTCAACTGGGCAACTCTCCCCGAGTGCTCTCGCGCGTCCCCCTTTATACCCCACCTGCGGACGTCGCTGCGAGCACCCATCTTATTCGACCAATCACTCGGCGCTGGCTACGATCCTGTTTTCCCACATCTCATCGTGCCTCACCACCCACGCCGCGCCGCCCCGTCATCTGTCACTCCCGGCGCACGCGTCCACACCACGCCCACAACGCGTGCCCAACCCCGCACCCCGCGCCGCCCCGTGATCCATCACTGTCACAGTCGGCGCACGTCAACACCACCACTACATATGTATGGCAAGGTGATGGTTTTGATTGGGTCCTCAGATGGTTCTTTCCCAACGGTTGGGGTGATAGCTTTACGGATTGTGGAGTCTGAATATCCATTCATCTTGAGGGCTTGGTGTACATGCTCCAGTTCACTGGCTAGGTGGCGCTGGTCGGAGATGATGCAGTGGGCCCTATGGTGTACTCTGCAAACCTTCGGGCTATTATCAGAGATTTGTCCATGAAGCCATCCAGATATATAAACACGAAGACAATTTCAACCGAGAAGATGGGTATAAGCTGAGCAATCATTAGAAGGACGTGATTAAGCATGCAAAGTTGTAACTGCCGTTTGGCTGTTATCTCCGACTCTCTGAGTTGCATTTCCCTGTTAGGTGCCTCTGCATTAATGGGCTGGAGTCTCACTAACATGGCCATCTCTGTTCCCTTAGCCTCGATGTACCGATTGGTTCTGGCTGTGTGATGGGCTTTGTGTCTCACTGGCGCGACCACCGTTGCGGTGGTTCACTTGCGTGGACGCGCTTGCCTCACAGCGCAGTTGGCAGCGCCGCAGCTTGTGTTACACATAGACATGACATTCACTTACTAATCCCCCTAATCTCCCTGCCTCATCTCTCCCATCAACATAGTGCTAATCTCCTATTAACACTGCTGTTGTGCGCATATGCGGGGATGATACTCTTATGCAGCGACGGAAGCTCATTTCATGCTAATCTCTCTTCCCAATCTCTCTTTCCCTAATCTCCAGTTCACTGGCTAGGTGGTGATGTTCGGAAATACAGCGAGTTCTATGGTGTAGAGTTTTGATTATGGAATTCTTCTGGGATGGATGGTGGTGGGAGTCAGGTTTTAGGTAGGAATCCGTATGGGTGGCTTTCCTGTAGACCAGGGGTGAGGCACCTTTTTTCTACAAAGGGCCATTTGGATATTTATAACATCATTCGCGTGCCATGAGGCGTGTGATGTTAGCTGGTATTGATGATGTTGCTACTCGCACCTGCTTTTCCAGGTTTGCTCCTGGATCTATTCAATTTCGAGTCCCGCCTGCAGTTGTCTTGGCAGGGCCAGACAATGATTTTGTGGGCCTTATTCGGCCCGCGGACGGGACGTTCCCCACTCCTGCTGTACACATGGTGTCCCGTGGAGCCATCTGGTCTAGTTTTTTATTGAAACATCCAAGAATTGTAACTTGCCATCCCTTTCCACCTCCATGGTGAATTTTATGGCTGGGTGTATGGAATTGATGTGGTTGAAGAATTGGCCCAGAGCTCGTAGGCTATGTGGCCAGATGACGAAAGTGTCATCTGCGAATCTCTTCTACAAGCACAGTGGGGGGTGGGGGGGGGGGTGGCATGTAACCCCCCAATGATCCGATCGAAATCCCCCATTTCGATCGGATCATTGTGGTTTATTAGTAATAAATTAGCATTTTGCGACCCCCACTGTCACTTTGTAGCATATTATTACGTGCCACGGACTCTATGAGATGATAGGACAATTGTCGGAGTCCATAATTTGCAATAAGTAACGGCAAAGTAGTTATAAGTGACTCACAGAATTTTGCGCAGTTGCATATACAGTACACGACTTCCCTGAAGGCATTCACCTTCAGCGAGCGCGATGCCGATCACACTCGGTTCTAATTCGACTCTCGATCGATGGCTGCGCCATTGCCGTACACGTAAGGACAAGTACTTAATAACAACTTGTATCTTTCTTCATCGCTGGAAGGGTTGCCCCCCTACCTATAAATCCTGGCTCCGCCATTGTCGACAAGGTAGGACGAAGGGTGAATGCCTGGATGGCATCTGTCTCAAATATTTCCATGAAAACATTGGCTACAACTGGAGATGAGGGAGAACCCATAGGGGTACCTTTAACTTGTTTGTAGAATGCTTCATTCCAAGTGAAGCAAGTATTGGTGAGACAATGTCTAACCAGGGCCGGTACATTAACATTCAGTCCTTGTTGGACCAAATGTTCAATGATTGCAATGGTGTCAGGCACAGGAACTTTGGTAAACAAAGATACTACGTCGAAACTGACAAGCAAATCACCCGGAGATAGTGAGATGTCCTTAATTAAAGATACCAAGTTAGCTGAGTTAAGTACAGCTGAGGTGGTCTTACCAGGGAATGGGTGTAAGGTCTCAGACAGAAATCGGGCCAGTTTGTAAGTGGGTGAGTCAATGGTGGAGACGAAAGAATGGTGTGGTGTACCTTATTGATGGATTTGTAGTAAGCCATACAATCTGGGTGGTCTAGCAGCAGAGGGGTTTAAGGAAAACGGCTTGGTTGGTTCGATTAAAAATGTCGAATCAGTGATGATATTGTTAGTTTTCGTAACCAGGCGGTTGGTAGGATCTCTATTGATTTTGGTATAGCTGCCATCATTAAGTAGGTCCCGACTTTTGTTATTGTATGTGGTTTTGTCCATGATGACAGTGGCATTGCCCTTGTTGGCTGAGAGGATGACTATGTTATCTCTCTTTTTAGTTGAGAAAGCTCAAAGCACTCATCCTTGCTGATGTTGCTAATAGGTGTCTTAGCGTTGGTGAGGATTGCAGCGATTTACGATCTTGCCACGTCTGCAGGAATGTGTCCCAAACCCTTAGTGGCTACGTCGACCTGGGCAATAATATCATCAACTGGGATGTGTTTAGGGGTGACTGCGAAATTCAACCCTTTAGCTAGAACCGATTTTAAGCTGTCAGAAATTGAGCTGTTACTCTGATTGATAGCAATCATGTTACCGTCTAACTTTTTAACGTGTGGATCTGGCTTCTTCTTGGAAAGGAGGTTGAACTTGGAAATCAGGTTATCTTTGCAATTAGCTGACATTGAGGCGGCTGAAAAGGCTGTCAGGTAATCTACATGGTCCCAATCAGATGTAGAAAAAAATAATTCTGTCCTTGACAATGGGGTTAATGAACTAAGTAAAGTGCAGATTGGCCAATAAGGATTTTACGGATGAACAGGGCTCAATGTAGCTTTATTCTTGCATCAAGTGATGTGAGATTGGACTCGATGTAGAGGTCATAATGGTAGCTCCTAAATATCATCGTCCAGTGCAAATCCGAAGTTAGAATGATACAGTGGGTTAGTCTGTTTAGTGTTTCATTAGTTGCTGATCTTTAAACAGTGTCCCAGGATTCGAAAATTGGTAGAATGATAGCTATAGGATGAAAGAGTCTCTCAATTGTTTCAAATTGTTGAAACTTGGAAGCTGGATAATTTGTACGTGACAACTACATCTGGTTTTTTCGAGCGTCTTTGTTCGCCCTAGCTGTCCAATGGTACTGAGAAATCAAACCTCGTTATCTGGCGAGCGCAATAGCAGCCTCGCAAGACCCCGAGCTGGCGCAGTGAGAATAGGATAAGAATATTTATTTATTTATTACTGGAAGAATCCGATGAGCTGTGAAGCTCTTTTTCACAGATGTCCAGTAAGGGGCAGCAGGTCAGAACGTTTCAAGAAAAAATACAAAAACACGATAGGAGTTCAGAGTAGAGGAAAATAAATCAATTCAACATGTATACAAATTTAACACGTAGGCATTCGCGACCAATATCATCCATAATAGAGTATTTAGTGTTAGATCGCGTAAATATATAAATGTGTCGTTAAACCCGCCACATTAATATATTTACGCGATCTAACCCAAAAAACCTCTATTATGGATTTATACGAATACAACAATATGCCCGACTGTGAGGGCGGGCACAAGCCGGCGTGAGTAGGTTAAACGTTGAGCTTTATAAGGACACCCCTCCCACCCAGCCCCACCCCTCCCACCTACCACCCAGCCCCACCCTCCCCACCCTCCCCACCCAGCCCCTCCCCACCCAGCCCCTCCCCACCCTCCCCACCCAGCTCCTCCCCACCCAGCCACTCCCCACCCAGCCCCTCCCTGCACGACGGACGGACGGACACAATAATCCCCTGTGGGCTGGTGTAACCAGGAGGTTCCTACCAATATTAATCTCAACAATCTCAACCACTTCGATTTAAAGCTTTCGTGACTGCAGGGATTCATCTTCTTGGTTTTTTCGGTAAAGTCACGTAGAAGGGAAGTAATAAAATAATAAAAATAAAACATAATAAAATAATTCTCACGACGTTTAGGCCACAACGCAAGCAGCCGTCATCAGGTGAAAACCAGGTCTGTCGGGGAGACAGCGTCTGAATGAATTATGCCCGTGCATTCTTAGAGTCGCGGCATCTCTTCAGAAGGGTGAGAGACTCGATTAGCTGAGCCTTCTTATCACGGAGCTTGTTGAAGGATCTCAAAGTTACGTGGAATCCCTCCCCGTAGAGGCGGTTAAATTTCGATTTAAAGCTTTCGTGACTGCAGGGATTCATCTTCTTGGTTACTTCGGTAAAGTCACGTAGAAGGGAAGTAATAAAATAATAAAAATAAAACATAATAAAATAATTCTCACGACGTTTCGGCCACAACGCAAGCAGCCGAGATCTCAAAGTTAACTTTGAGATCCTTCAACAAGCTCCGTGATAAGAAGGCTCAGCTAATCGAGTCGCTCACCTTTCTGAAGAGATGCCGCGACTCTAAGAATGCACGGGCATAATTCATTCAGACGCTGTCTCCCCGACAGACCTGGTTTTCACCTGATGAAAGAACCAAGAAGATGAATCTCAACCACGTGGCAGCGATGCGCTCCGTCACCGCTAGAATGCGCCGCTGAGCGACTCATTAGCGGCGACATTCCCCACGTTAATGACAGCTGATGAAAGAGTTGCTCATCCCTACATCCTAATGTGGACAGCTCTAAGCAACTCCGTGTCACCACGTCGCGTCCCTGAGTGACGGGGCCACTCGACACTCAAAGGGGCCAAGCGGGGCCGCTGCTCTCGCCGGGCGCGGTGGCGTGCGCCTGTAATCCAGCTACTTGGAGGCGTGGGTTGCGGGATCGCTTGAGGACGGGAGTCCTGCGCTGTGAGGCTCTATGCCGATCGGGCGTCCGCACCAAGTTCGGAATCAATATGGTGAGCGAGGGGGAGCTCCCGCGCACCAGGTTGTTCTACTAAGGAGGGACGAACCGGCCCAGGCCGGAAACGGAGCAGGCCAAAGTCCCCGTGCCGATCAGTGGTGGGACAGCGCCTGTGAATAGATCTCTCAGGGCAGCCCGGCCGACACAGCGAGACCCAATCCTTTTATTCTTCTCATTATTCTACTTTATTACATTTATATTTTTTCCGATTTGTTGCAATAAAATGTAACTAGATTTCGTGACTGCAAGGATTCTTTCGGTAAAGTTACGCAGGTGAAAATAAAAAAATCATAATAAAAATGAAAATAACTAAATTAAATCACGACGTGACTTTACCGGAAGAACCAAAGAGTATAAAATGTAACGAATTATTAAATATTCTTAACACTTGTCATTCTTCATATCACATTAAAATGACATGGACTTGGTCATATGCATCACAATTTCAGCTTTTACGAAGCAATTATCGCAATGTAGCTATATAAAAATAGCCATTTAATTCGAAAATGTCTCTGTCATTCAGTTGCTCCCCAGCGCATTCTGCCGGTGACAGAGCGCATCGTCGTCTTTATCACTTCAAGAGGTTCCACTTTCACGGACCGTGTGCTACCTACACTGTTCCTATACCATCATGACCATCAAGTAATGTGATGTGCATATTCATTTCGTTATCATCTTCATCGGCCATGATTAATCCACTGCTGAATTAAGGCATCACGTTTTTTTACTCTACGTTACGTTCTGCAGAGTTGCAATGGACCTAAGAAATTATAAACTTTATTTATCTTGGAGAAATCCGATGTGCTATGAAGCTCATTTTCACAGACGTTTAAAAGGGGCGGCCCAGAAGACACAACAACAAACAATAGCAACATCGATAGGAGTGCAAAGTATAGGAAAGGTGAGAAAATCACTACAAAACAATAATGAAAATAGATGAACGTATATAAGTTCAAATTTCACAAGTACACCAATTCCCAAGCCTGGGCAAGGCAGCAAAACAACAGCAAGAACAGTGCCAGACCACACCAAGACAACAACACACAGTCACCAATACAATTACACATTGAAAGTTAACTATCGATACATGGGTAAGGATACAAGTTACAAATCACATTCGCAAATGCAGTTGTATGCAACACTAAACTTCTGCTTCAGGATATGTTTTGAAGGAATATTTATGATGTTGAATCGAGGTTGTTCCACACCGTTGTAGTGCTCGGCAAAGGCATTGTCACCTATTCTAATTCTTATTCTTGGGATATTTTAAAGGTAATTGAATGGGCGTCTTAGGATAATGAATTCGCTAAGTATAGTGCAGGGTTGTCAATAAGGAATTTATGGATGAACAGGACCCCATGTAGGTTTATTTTTTCATTAAGTGATGTGAAATTGGACTTCAAGCAGAGGTCACAATGGTAGCTCTACATACCATCATCCAGTGCAAATCGAAGAGTAGAATGATCAAGTGGGTTAGTCTGTTTCGTGTTTCATGAGTAGCTGATCTGTGAACAAGACTCAAAAATTGGTGAATGACAGCTTCAAGAATTTGCAAGCGCAATCGAATGGGAAAACAAACCTTGTTTCCGTATATAACCCCTGTTTTTTATTTATTATATTTTCTTCATGATGTGATCAATGTGGGGTTGGAAGGTCAGTTTCGAATCAATCAGTAAACCCAAGTATTTGAAGCACTTGGTTTGTTCAATGTTGTTGTTTCTGATATTCGTATTAAGTGAAGGGAATTAAACTTAACTTTTGTTTGAAGAAAATAGAAGGATCTTTGTTTTTTGGAGATTTAGGAGCAATTTTCGTGATGCAATTCGACGTTCAATTAAGTCGAAATGTTTTTGGAGATTTGTTATTGCTGTGATGGTGCAATCATCCTCTCGATACTAATACTTCACTTCTAGATTTGAAGCTTTCGTGACTGCAAGGATTCACACTCTTAAGTTGTTTCAGTAAAGTCACGTAGGTAAAAATAAAAAATAAAAATAAATTATAGAAATAATAGAAATAATAATAGAAATAAAATAATAAATCACGACGTTTCGGGCGCAACACAAGCGTCCGTCATCAGGTGGGACAACCACAGCAAGAAACAAATGCTGAAGTGGGCAAAAGAGCTGCTGTAACAAGAGGCTATATAGGTGTAGAGGCCCCGCCCCCTGGCGCGGAGGGCTATGTAAGGCGATGCGCAGCAGCGCTCGGGGAGAAGTCAACCAGTGAAGACAGAAGACGGAGGAAGAGATAGGGCCCTGAGACCCCTAGCCCCGCTGCCCTTGTAAGGGCCGGGACCCTGTGCGGCTCAGAGGCGAGACCTTGGGATTCACGGCCCGACGTCCTTGTAAGGGCCGGGCTGTGTAACCCAGAGGTCGAGACCCGTGCCCTGGTAAGGGCGGGTCCGATAGCTCCCCGTGGGGAGAGCGTAGCCGGAGGGCCTGAGAGCGTAGCCGAGTTAGGCACGCGTAGCGTAGGCTGTATCTCGGCTGTACCTGTTACTGTTGCATCAGTGTTAATAAATAAGTGCTGCCCCGTCAACTCGTCTCCCGCCGTAATTGAGATATTACAACTGGCGTCAGAAGTGAAAATGTCTTCAAAATATGGATACTAGGAAGACTAATCGTACTCACGAGCGAGACCGGGAAGGCGACCACGATGAATCGGGCCAGCAAGCTTCGGGAGGAGAGGAAGAGGAGATGCCGACACCGCAGCACCTTTCGGGGACGCCCGACGCTCTGCTCGGGTCCGACACCGGACTCCAGGATGCCCATTCTCGCCTGGCGGAGCTGCTACTTGCCGCGGCTTCCATTTTGGCGGAAATCACCGCATCTGGAGGGGGAAGGACGACGGCGAGCGTGGAGGAGGGAGACCGAGCGCGGGCTCGCGCCAGCACCACGCAACGCGCAGGAGATTCCCGCCAGAATACGCTTCGCGCCTCGGACATTGAAAATGGCGCCATTTTTACAGATCGTCCGTTGATTGGCGGGAATCGCGACCGCCATGTGACCGGGGACCTCCACTCTTCGCCGCCCGCATCATCTGCGCACGCCAAAAGTCGCCACGAACCACCCATAGACGGGGCCGCCATTTCTCATAACGACGGCGCGGCGCGGAAAAAGAATCTATCGGAAGACGACCAGGTGTTTCAACAGCGACTTCCTGCGTTGACGGCCTTCAAAGCTGAGGGGGGTGACTGGGGAGCCTTCCAGCGGAGATTCCTCACCCATCAGGAAATGTCGGGGTGGTCCGACGCAACGGCGCTACGTGCGCTACCAGCGACGCTGGACGACGACGCGCTCACGGCCTTCAGATCCACCCCGAGATCGGGCCGCTCCACACTCCAAGCCGTGCTGCACCTCATGGCCAGGGTGTATGGACCGCCCTCGGCCTACCGCCACCAATTCTACGGGCGACGGAAAGGTGACACGGAAACTCCACTCGCCTACCGCACAGCGCTGCTTGCCCTCGCGGACGCCGCCTTTCCCCACATGGACGAGGAGGGGAAGGACGCCATGGTGATGGAACAGCTGCTGGCGTTGGCTCAGGACCTGGGGGTCCCTATCAACACGGCGGACGAGGTGGACATTTGTTCCTTGCGGGTTGCTACGAGTATCCATGCACACGAGGTCCTGAAATGGAAGCGGACGGTCGTCTGTGCATCGGCAGCGGTTTCAACTCCTGCCTCGGCGGACGCCGACCCCCAAGTCGTTCTACCTCGGAAAGAGGCCTTTGCTACAGCGAGACCGGGGGATTGGAGGTCTGGAGGTCGTTCGCCCCTGCGATCGGCCCGCAAGCTGGAGCAACCGAAACCTGCGACGTCTCTCGTCATGTGCTACAACTGCGGCCTTCGCGGCCACGTTGCGTCCGGGTGCCGCGCTCCGCGTCAGCGTGCCACGGGACCCCGTCTGGACGACGACCAAGGCCCAAAGTCATCCCAACTACCCCCGGCAAGTCGCGGCACTACACATGCTCGGTCCACATACATGTCGCACGCGGGTCGCCGCTTCGCGGCGGAGGGAACGCGCATGGGGGCCGGGGATTCAGTTCGGCGAGGGGGGTTTGTACAGGGGCTGGGAGCGGTCAAATGGTCCGAGTTGGCCCACAGGATGGTGGCTGCCTCGGCCGGGTCGTCCGTAGTTACGGGATTTATAGACGGGGTTGAGGTCCGGGTGCTGGTTGACACGGGTGCGTCGGCAACTATCATTTTTGACCTTATTTATAACATTTTCCCCGTCCAATGTCGACCCCTGCTCCCGGTAGACGTGTCATGTTATGCGGCGAACGGGGGCTCCTTGGGTATTGTCGGCCAGATTCGGGCGAGCATTTGTATCGGGGATATTAAATTGGCGGGACCTGTTTTGGTCTCTTCTTCCCTGGCGGTTCCATGTTTATTGGGTACGGACTTTTTGGCTAAAATGCCGATTAAAATTCTCGTCGATCAGGGTTGTATCGAGCTCCCATTGGGTCGCCGTATTTCATTTTTGTCGAGCCCTACCAAACTGCGCACGGTTTGTGCGACGGTCCAAGCGCTGGCAACCCAAACAGTGCACGTACCCCCGGGATCGCAGATGCTAGTACCCCTTCGGTTACGGAAGCCTTTGGGGGAGGATACGGCGGGGCAGGGTGTGCTGTTAGGTCCGTCGAACAAAGCTGTTGGGGGTCTGGACTTGGCGGTGGCTCAGACAATGGTACGGGCGGACAGGGATCCATTCGTCATGGTTTTGAACGCGGGGTCGCGGCCAGCCGTCATTCCACAGGGCACTGTGCTTGCTCACGCGGCGCCGGTGCCCGTGGATGAGCAGCTCATTGCGCACTTTGATCCCACTCCGGATCCGCATCTTCAATTGGGGGAAGATCAACAGTGGTTGGACTCGTTGTGTGTG
The DNA here is from genome assembly GCF_965212315.1 of Lampetra planeri. Taxonomy (NCBI): domain Eukaryota; kingdom Metazoa; phylum Chordata; class Hyperoartia; order Petromyzontiformes; family Petromyzontidae; genus Lampetra; species Lampetra planeri. Next base: position 8,751,407 of record NC_136148.1, on the reverse strand, counting down.
GGCTCCAGTAACCTGTCCAGTGTGCAATTGGGGGCGCTGCGCGCCCTGCTACTCGAATTTTCTGACGTGTTCAGCAAACATAAATATGATATTGGGTGCACTGACCTGTTACGCCACCACAATGAGACGGGTGATGCGGCCCCGATTCGGCAGAATCCCTTCCGGTTAATCCCAGCCAAGAAGGAACATGTGCAATCGGCTGTTAATGACATGCTGACCGCCGACATCATTTCGCCCTCATCCAGTCCATGGGGAGCTCCCATCGTGCTTGTTAAAAAACAAGACGGGTCCTTGCGATTTTGTGTTGATTTCCGCTGCCTTAATAAGATCTCGGTGGCTGATGCGTATCCGCTCCCCAGAATGGATGAATCTCTGGATGCCTTAGCGGGGGCACGGTTTTTTTCAACGCTAGACCTCCTATCGGGATTCTGGCAATTGCCGCTCGATGAGGAGTCCAAACCAAAGACCGCCTTCCGGACGCCGGTAGGCCTATTTCAGTTTAATCGGTTGCTCATGGGACTTCATTCTGCTCCCGCGACGTTCCAGAGGCTAATGGAACTGGTTTTGTCGGGCCTCCAATGGGATACCTGCTTGATTTACCTTGATGACGTCATCGTTTTCAGTCGAACTTTCGAGGAGCACCTCCAACGGTTGAGGGGGGTGTTCCTCAGAATGCGATCTGCTAAATTAAAGTTTAAACCGGTAAAATGCCACCTACTTCGGGAATCGGTACGGTACTTGGGGCACATTGTGGGCCGTTCGGGGATCTCCACCGATCCCGCGAAGACACACTGTGTCAGTTCATGGCCGACGCCCACTTCAGTTACTGAGGTCCGCAGTTTTATTGGGTTTGCCTCCTACTACCGCCGCTTCGTTGAGCACTTTGCCACCATAGCCAAACCCCTGCATGCTTTGACAGCGAAAGGGGTGAGGTTTCGCTGGGGGCCAGAGGAGGAGGCCGCGTTTTGCTCCCTTCAGAATGCCTTTGTGAGTGCTCCGCCCTTGTGTTACCCTGATTTCACAAAACCATTCCTGCTTGACACGGATGCCAGTAACACGGGTATTGGGGGGGTGCTCTCACAGGTTATCGGGGAAGTGGAACGGGTGGTCGCCTACGGTAGCAGGGTTTTGTCGCCAGCGGAACAGCGCTACTGTGTGACCCGTCGCGAGTTGCTGGCTACCGTTTTTTTTATCCAGCAATTCAGACCGTATCTCTACGCCCGTCATTTTACTGTCCGTACGGACCACGCGGCGCTTCAATACGCGTTGCGTGTCGCCCAACCCTCGGGTCAATTATCACGATGGTTGGAGGTCCTCCAGGACTACCAATTCACGACCACTTACCGTAAGGGATTGCGCCACACCAACGCGGATGCCCTGTCGCAGTTGTCGCCTCGCTCGGAATGTGCATGTCTTCTGGGTTCGGCGCGTTGTAAGCCACATGTCGCCGTCCCCGGGGGAGAGTTGGTCGCTGCCGCCGATGCGCCACGGGTCGACGTTCCCGCTACTCCCAAAGGCGGGGACTCGTTACTCGCGTTGCCCCTTATTGAGTGGGGCCGACTCCAAATGGCCGACAGCTCCCTCCTCACATTGCGTCGTAAGGCAAAGGGTCCCGAAGGAGGGGAAAAGGGAGTCGGCTCCTGGGTGGTCAAACAGGGCCTCCTTATGAGGTGGGACAGTATGTCCCGGCGACATGCGCTTGTCGTGCCGTCTGCTATGCGGGGTAGAGTCGTTCTGGCCGCTCACGAACGGCTCTTGCATTTGGGAGTCAACAAAACGCTCGCCCTGCTCCAGCGGGACTATTATTGGCCGGGTATGGGGAGTGATGTGGTGAACATACTCAAGGGGTGTGTGGGGTGCGCTCAACGAAAACCGCCGCCCATTGCGGCTAATCCACCACTACAGTCTATTCAAGTCTCGCGCACGAACGAACTCGTTGCGCTGGATATCTTGGGGCCCTTTCCGGTAACGCCTAGGGGTAACAAGTACCTGCTGGTTGGCGTGAAATACTTCACTCGATGGCCCATGGCGTGGCCGCTCGCCAACCAGTCGGCGGCGGCCGTGGCGGACGCCTTTGTCCAGGGCTATGTCTTGGACAAGGGCGCCCCCGAACGCTTGCTGACCGACCAGGGAAAACATTTTTCGAGCGTTTTGTTGCATGAGGTGTGCGACCTTTTGGGTACGAAAAAAGTGCGTACCTCCCCGTACCACCCACAGACTGATGGGATGGTGGAGCGACTCCACAGAACGATTACTTCCATGTTATGCCAACAGGTATGCGAGGCTCAGGTTGACTGGGACTTGCAGGTCCCTGGTGATCTCGCCGCGTACAGGATGGCCCCCCATGCGGCGACAGGGTTTTCCCCAAATTATCTCATGTACGGTCGGGAGGCCGATCTGCCCATGGAGGCCCAGCTGGGGATTCCCGATCCACGTGCTAAATCTAAATTGGCCGACCATATCAAATTTAACATTGCTAAACTGACCGAGGCGCAGGAAGCTGCAAGGCTGAATTCAAGGTCTCGCCAGATTGCTAACGAGCGGTTGCGTGCACGGAAGGTGTACATGCACGAATGGAAACCGGGCGATAGGGCCTGGCTGCACTGCCCGCATGTGCCGTTGGCTACGTCCCCGAAACTGCTGAGGCCATGGCGGGGACCCGTGGAAGTCGTGCGTGTTGCACGACCCCAGTGCATTCAGATAAAGTGGGGAAAACGCCGTTGGTACGTTCACCCCTCCCGGCTGAAACCTTTCACGGCGCCATATGGCCTTCCTTCATGTCGTGATGACCGAGCATGTGATGTGGCCGTCGACTCGGGGAGGGGAATGTCACCGCCTGATCCTCACATGTCTCCGCCTGATCCACTCCCAGGTGTCTCGGAACTGACGGCTGCTCACCGTCGGCAACCGGATCCCCGAGGCACGCGCAGATCTCCGAAGCCTGCTCCGTGCCTTTCTGGACTGCTGGATCCGCCGGACGGTCAAACACGTCCTGTGCCGTACGACGGACGGGCCAGGCGGACCCGCGCTAGGTCGCGCCACTTTTCCTGACTGGGGGGGGGAGGCAGTCCCGCCGGGTCACCTCGTCACAGCGTTCCCCTTCCGTCCGTTCTAATGTTCCGTTCAAGGGGCCAGCGGGGGGTCGAGGGGACGCTGTACAGGTTATTCTTGTATATGATTTATTGGTTTTACTCGTCGGTGTGTACATATGTTCGTTGTTATTACGGTTGAGTGTTCGGATTTATTGCGGGGTTCGCGGGGTTCTCGTTGCGGTTGTGTTGTGTTGTGGGTGGGTTGTTGTTGTTGGTGTTACGGGGCGCACACACGGAGAGTTTTTTTTGCAGCCGAGCCGGCTGCGAGCTATGTGGAAGGGGGTGATGTAGAGGTGGTACGTGCTGGCGGGGAGGATCGTGAGACAGCGCGTAGTGGGTGGCTACATCACGGTCCGCAGGCAGGTGTCCACATCGCGGTCCGCATAGGCTCCGCCCCCTGGCGCGGAGGGCTATGTAAGGCGATGCGCAGCAGCGCTCGGGGAGAAGTCAACCAGTGAAGACAGAAGACGGAGAAAGAGATAGGGCCCTAAGACCCTTAGCCCCGCTGCCCTTGTAAGGGCCGGGACCCTGTGCGGCTCAGAGGCGAGACCTTGGGATTCACGGCCCGACGTCCTTGTAAGGGCCGGGCTGTGTAACCCAGAGGTCGAGACCCGTGCCCTGGTAAGGGCGGGTCCGATAGCTCCCCGTGGGGAGAGCGTAGCCGGAGGGCCTGAGAGCGTAGCCGAGTTAGGCACGCGTAGCGTAGGCTGTATCTCGGCTGTACCTGTTACTGTTGCATCAGTGTTAATAAATAAGTGCTTCCCCGTCAACTCGTCTCCCGCCGTAATTGAGATATTACATCGGTAAGAGACGGAGGAGGAGCCAGGGAGGAGAGACCGAGGAGGGGGGGGGGAAGTGGGCGGGGCTGGGAGTGGGAGGAGAAAGAAACTGGGGATCCGGATATGAAGGGGGCTTTTGGCTGAGTTTAGGGGGATTTTGGCTGAGTTTATGGGGGTTTTTGGCTGAGTTTAGGGCGAAAATCGAGAGTTTACTGTATTCGGATCTTCTATTGTGCCCTTTTCACATCCTGGACGAAAAAGAGCGGATTTCCACTCTAGTGGAAATGAACCTTCAGTGAGAGATTAAAAACGCGTGTGAGGGGTTTATAGATGAGATCTCCCACAGCCACAAGTACCAACGCAGGTAACTCGTCTTCTCCCGTGGATTACGATATCTTAGTTGATACTCGCGTATGCAGTACCTCCAGTTCAGATGTGGGACTAACAGCTGCATTCGAGCTGATTTCATTGCTCTGTTTCAAGAATTATAATTAAGCTCTAAAATTAAATTCAAGGTCAAGAGGTCATCGTGCCTGTGATGTCACCATACCTTGTGCAATTGCTCTTTTACACATCCCACAATGAGTTGTTTTTGTTTGATTAATTTACAGTCTATGGGCAATCAAAACAATGCAGCAGGGGATAGAAACTGCGTCGCGTCCCTGAGTGACGGGGCCACTCGACACTCAAAGGGGCCAAGCGGGGCCGCTGCTCTCGCCGGGCGCGGTGGCGTGTGCGCCTGTAATCCAGCTATTTGGAGGCGTGGGTTGCGGGATCGCTTGAGGACGGGAGTCCTGCGCTTTGAGGCTCTATGCCGATCGGGCGTCCGCACCAAGTTCGGTATCAATATGTAATAAAGGACTCTTTCACTGTGTCTGTCTCCGTTGTCCTTTATTCGGGTTCTTACAACTTGTCCCACACGGCCCTCGCTCAGAGCCTCCCCGCTTGGCAGCTCGACAGCTGCCGTCGCTCCCGTAGCCTTTCTCCACTCCGATGCAGCTCCGCTGCAGGCTTCCTTGTGCAGTCTTTCAGCTGCTCTCGCGGCAGCTCCACCGCTGCTCTCTGTTCCACCCGTGCCCGGTCACCGCTGGCCGACGGTGCCGAGTCTCACCGCGTGGCGATCTCGCCACTCTCCACCCTCCGCCCTGCATGGCCTCACCCTGTCTTTATTCCCACACTCTCCTCCCGTCTCTTCCGGTTTTCTCCCTTAAGAGCCTACCCCTCTCTCTCACGTGACCTAACCCCTCCCCCCGTGACGTCATATCCGCGAGGCCGTTTACGCCCGCATTACACCACCCTCCCCCGTGGAGAAAATTCCAGCCGTCCTCGGCTGAACAACAACAACAACAACAAGTAATGCGAGCGACCACAACCATCATACATGCGAGGACAACGAAGCATGCAATAAATATAACAATAACAACAAGAACACGAACAGTATAAATCAACGAAACGTAAGGGACTTAGACCGAGTGCGGGTCGCCGGCCCGTCCCGGACGGGCGGCGGCCCCCCTGCAGACCGGGAACGCGACGGGGTTTTAAGAGCGACAGGATCAAGTCTTCCTGTCGCTATTGGAGGCCCGCCAACGTCCCGGTCCCATATCCCTGAAGGCCCAGAGTCGGGGGTGTCCCGCAATCGTGTCTGCGGCGGGGTCGGAAGGGCGGCGGGGCTCGGTGTCCCCGCAGCCGTGGTAGGCACACCCCGAGCAGAGTCCCCTGTCTCCTGCAGTGTCACGGCCGGCTTGTCTGTCCTGGAGGATCCTTCCGCGGCGCGTCCGCTGTCGAGGCCTCCTGCTGGGGCGGACCTGGGATACGGGCCCAGCAGTCCCTGGCGTAATGGCCCTTACGACGGCAGCGGAAGCAGTCGATGTCGTTGCGCCGCGCCGCAGGCCCCCCGTCCCGACGCTCCCGCGTCGGCGGCGCAGATCGTGGCCCCGGTCTACTGCGGGCCGACCACTGAGCAGAGGCGGCTGTCAGCTCCTGAGGGCCCCCCCCGTCAGGAACGTACACCGCCTTCTTGGGATCCCAACCCACGGCACCTCCCTCGATGATGGGTCCCCCCGTCCACGCCGTGACTTGCTTCCAGCGGCGTAGATTGAACTGGGCATCCAGACATTTAGCGGCCGCCCGGGATGTCAGCTTTTCATGGCCACACACCGGCATAGGGATCCCCAAATCCCGGGACAGCTCGAGCATTTTTCCCAAAATGAGGGGTTCGAGTAGGTCAGGCTCCGTCTCCGGGTATGCGGCCATGGCTAACTCCAAGACAGCACCCCTGTATGCCACCGGCGACTCCTCGGGTGCTCGCTGGCGTTGAACAAACCGGCGATGAGCATCATCCGGTGGCTCGTATGCATCTGCCATCTCGTCAAAAACTCCTCTCAACGTTTTCTTCTTCTCGGCCTTTATAGAACGGAAGAATCACACCAACTCGTCGTCGAGAAGAGTTGGTAGAACCTCCAATGCCTCAGCGTCAGTCCACCTGGCGGAGCGCACCGCCGCCAAAAATCTGCAGGCGAAAGCACTCCAATCGCCAACGATAGAGAATTCTTTAACGGTTGTCAGATGACGACTGCGACTCCTTGTTGCGCCGTCCTTAGCAGATGACTCATCACGCGGCATATTCAAAATGGCGTCGCATCGCAACGTGTCCAAGATGGTGGCTCCCCGCTGCGGAGAGCGCAAGATGGCGGCTTCCCGCCGTTCTTCCCCTGCCACGCCCAAGATAGTGTCTTTGTGCCGCGTGGCAGATGGCGCTGACAGCGCAGGCAAGGCGGCGGCCTGCAGATCACCACCGGCCCTCCCCAACGCCGTCCTCGGCGTGACGAGCTCGCACAATTGCGCCAGCACGATTTTCAAGGTCTCCAGCTGCGCCGCCATCTGTCTCCATCGTAAGTCCGCGTCCTCCGGCGCGGACGGGCTCCACCGACGCGGCGACATCTTGTACTCCCGGACCCGTACTCGTTCCCGCACGGATCTCCTCCTCCATCGCAGGCAGGTCCACCGCCTGAGGAAGGTCGTCGTCGTCGGATGATGTAGCAGATGATGGCGCAGGAATATTCTTTCTTCTGAGCTGTTTTGACATGCCGTTTCACTTCTGACACCAGTGTAATAAAGGACTCTTACACTGTGTCTGTCTCCGTTGTCCTTTATTCGGGTTCTTACAACTTGTCCCACACGGCCCTCGCTCAGAGCCTCCCCGCTTGGCAGCTCGACAGCTGCCGTCACTCCCGTAGCCTTTCTCCACTCCGATGCAGCTCCGCTGCAGGCTTCCTTGTGCAGTCTTTCAGCTGCTCTCGCGGCAGCTCCACCGCTGCTCTCTGTTCCACCCGTGCCCGGTCACCGCTGGCCGACGGTGCCGAGTCTCACCGCGTGGCGATCTCGCCACTCTCCACCCTCCGCCCTGCGTGGCCTCACCCTGTCTTTATTCCCACAATCTCCTCCCGTCTCTTCCGGTTCTCTCCCTTAAGAGCCTACCCCTCTCTCTCACGTGACCTAACCCCTCCCCCCGTGACGTCATATCCGCGAGGCCGTTTACGCCCGCATTACAAATATGGTGAGCGAGGGGGAGCTCCTGCGCACCAGGTTGTTGTACTAAGGAGGAACGAACCGGCCCAGGCCGGAGACGGAGCAGGCCAAAGTCCCCGTGCCGATCAGTGGTGGGACAGCGCCTGTGAATAGACCTCTCAGGGCAGCACGGCCGACAAAGCGAGACCCAATCCTTTTATTATTATTCTACTTGATTACATTTATATTTTTTCCGATTTGTTGCAATAAAATGTAACTAGATTTCGTGACTGCAAGGATTCTTTCGGTAAAGTCACGTAGGTGAAAATAAAAAAATCTTAATAAAAATGAAAATAACAATTAAATCACGACGTGACTTTACCGAAAAAACCAAAGAGGAAACAATGTAACGAATTATGAAATATTCTTAACACTTGTCATTCTTCATATCACATTAAAATGACATGGACTTGGTCACATGCATCACAATTTCAGCTTTGACGAACCAATTATCGCAATGTAACTATATAAAAATTGTCATTTAATTGGGAAAAGTCGCTGTCATTCAGTTACTCCATAGCGCATTCTGCCGGTGACAGAGCGCATCGTCGTCTTTATCATTTCAAGAGGTTCCACTTTCACGGATCGCGTGCTACCTACAATGTTCCTGTACCATCATGACCATCAAGTAATCAAGTAATGTAATGTGCATATTGACATCGTGATCATCTTCATCGGCCATGATCAATCCACTGCTGAAGAAAGGCATCACGTAGTTTTTTCACTCCACGCTCTGCAGAGTTGCAATGTACCTAAGAAATTATAAACAGTATTTATCTTGGAGAAATCCGATGTGCTATGAAGCTCATTTTTACAGACGTCTAAATAGGGGCGGCCCAGAAAGTCACAACAACAAACAATAGCAACATCGATAGGAGTGCAAAGTATAGGAAAGGTGAGAAAATCACTACAAAACAATAATAAAAATAGATGAACGTATATAAGTTCAAATTTCACAAGTACACCAATTCCCAAGCCTGGGCAAGGCAGCAAAACAACAGCAAGAACAGTGCCAGACCACACCAAGACAACAACACACAGTCACCAATACAATTACACATTGAAAGTCAACTATCGATACATGGGTTAGGATAAAAGTTACAAATCACATTCGCAAATGCAGTTGTATGCAACACTAATCTTCTGCTTCAGGATATGTTTTGAAGGAATATTTATGATGTTGAAACGAGGTTGTTCCACACCGTTGTTATGCAACGGAAAAGGCACTTTTTCTTCTTGGTTCTTTCGGTAAAGTCACGTAGAATGGAAATAATAAAATAAAATAAAAACATAATAAAATAATTCTCAAGACGTTTCGGCCACAACGCAAGCAGCCGTCCTCAGGTGGAGAACATGTCTGTCGAGAAGACGGCTGCTTGCGTTGTGGCCGAAACGTCGTGAGAATTATTTTATCATGTTTTATTTATATTATTTTATTATTTCCATTCTACGTGACTTTACCGAAAGAACCAAGAAGATGAATCCCTGCAGTCACGAAAGCTTTAAATCGGAAAAGGCATTGTCACCTATTCTAATTCTTGTTCTTGGGATATTTTAAAGGTTATTGAATGGACGTCTTAGGTTTATTGTGCTTTACAATGGGGAGCGGGCAGGGAGAAACTTGGTTAGACAGCGCATTCGTGCACGACAGACAAATATGCACGACAGACAGACAAATAATCCCTGGTGGGCAGTGTGGAACCTTTAATTCCTACCTGGTTGAATTCACTAAGTATATTGCAGGGTTGTCAATAATGAATTTATGGATGAACAGGGCTGCATGTAGGTTTATTCTTGCATCAAGTGATGTGAAATTGGACTTTAAGAAGAGGTCACAATGGTAGCTCCGATATACCATGATCCAGTGCAAATCGAAGAGTAGAATGATCAAGTGGGTTAGTCTGTTTAGTGTTTCATGAGTAGCTGATCTGTAATCAGTGTCCGAAGACTCAAAAATTGGTGGAATGATAGCTTCAAGAATTTGCAGGCGCAATCGAATGGGAAAACATTTTTGTTTCCGTATATAACCCCTGTTTTTTATTCTATTTTCTTCGAGATGTGATCAATGTGGGTTGGAAGGTCAGTTTTGAATCAATTAGTAAACCCAAGTATTTGAAGCACTTGGTTTGTTCAATGTTGTTGTTTTTGATATTCGTAATAAGTGAAGGGAATGAAACTTGACTTTTGTTTAAAGAAAATAGCATGATCTTTGTTTTTTGGGGATTTTGGAGCAATTTTCGTGATGACATTTGAATGTCAATCAAGCGATTGTGACTTGTAAGGTCGCAGTTCACTTGTGATTAAAGTATTTCTTCGAAAAATGTCGTAACTGGTTAAAGAAGAGAGGTTGGTCTACAATTATTAAGATCTTCTTTGGACGAATAAGAGCGGATTTCCACTCTCGTGGAAATTAACCTTCAGTGAGTGAGAGATTGAAAACGTGTGTGAGGGGTTTATAGATGAGATCTGCCACAGCTGCAAGTGCCAACGCAGGTAACTCGTCTTCTCCCGTGGATTACGATATCTTAGTTGATACTCGCGTATGCAGTATGTCCAGTTCAGATATGGGACTAACAGCTGCATTCGAACTGATTTCATTGCTCTATGTTTAGAGCAATATAATTAAGCTGTAAAATTTAATTCAAGGTCAAGAGGTCATCGTGCCTGTGATGTCACCATACCTTGTGCCATTGCTCTTTTACACGTCCCACAATGAGTTGTTTTTGTTTGATTAATTTACAGTCTATGGGCAATCAAAACAATGCAGCAGGGGATAGAAACTGCGTCGCGTCCCTGAGTGACGGGGCCACTCGACACTCAAAGAGGCCAAGCGGGGCCGCTGCTCTCGCCGGGCGCCTGGGCGTGCGCCTGTAATCCAGCTACTTGGAGGCGTGGGTTGCGGGATCGCTTGAGGACGGGAGTCCTGCGCTGTGAGGCTCTATGCCGATCGGGCGTCCGCACCAAGTTCGGTATCAATATGGTGAGCGAGGGGGAGCTCCCGCGCACCAGGTTGCTCTACTAAGGAGGGACGAACCGGCCCAGGCCGGAGACGGAGCAGGCCAAAGTCCCCGTGCCGATCAGTGGTGGGACAGCGCCTGTGAATAGACCTCTCAGGGCAGCCTGGCTGACACAGCGAGACCCAATCCTTTTATGCTTCTCATTATTCTACTTTATTTACTTGAATATAAATGTAAATTAGACTTTGGCGCAGAAATAAAAACAAACACGCTCATTGTGGGATGTGTAAAAGAACAGTGGCACGATGACCTTGAATTTAATTATAAATAATTCGTAAAAGTCTCTCAGCGTGGAGCAATGAAATCAGCTCGCATGCAGCTTGCGAGGTCGTTTGTAGCACTGCAGGACCGTGAGAGACAGACGGTGATGCCACGCCCGCGTCGCAACTCTGCAAGCGCCGCGACTTCCCACTGGAACTTGAGGTCTTCATTCAGCTGTGGCGATGAAGATGATCATGATCCATAATACCGTGTTTTGGGTTAGATCGGGTCAATATAAATGTGCGTTAAACCCACCACGACCCGACACAGCCAATTAGTCAGTAAATTATTATTTACTATTTCAGCAGGTAGCACGCGATCCGTGAAAGTGGATCCCGTTGCAGTGATAAACAGACGACGATGCGCTCTGTTACCGGTAGAAGACGCTATGAAGCAACTCAATGACAGCGACTTTTCCCAATTAAATGACAATTTTATAGCTTCACAGGTCGGGTTTCACGACCAATATCATCCATAATAGAGATTTTTGAGTTAGACCGCGATCTAACCCAAAAACAACTATGTTATGAATTATATAGCTATACTACAATAATTGCGTCGTGAAAGCTGAAACTGTGATGATGCATGTGACCAAGTCCATGTAATTATAACGTGATATGAAGAAGGGCCAGTGTTGAGATTCTTTCATAATTCGTGACATTGTATTGCAATGAGTCAGATTAAATATAAATGTAATGCGTGCAAGACCCGAAGGATATACAAAAAATAATTTTGACTTGAGGCGAGTAAATAAAGTAGAATAATGAGAATAATAAAAGGATTGGGTCTCGCTGTGTCGGTCGGGCTGCCCTGAGAGGTCTATTCACAGGCGCTGTCCCACCACTGATCGGCACGGGGACTTTGGCCTGCTCCGTCTCCGGCCTGGGCCGGTTCGTCCCTCCTTAGTAGAACAACCTGGTGCGCGGGAGCTCCCCCTCGCTCACCATATTGATACCCAACTTGGTGCGGACGCCCGATCGGCATAGAGCCTCACAGCGCAGGACTCCCGTCCTCAAGCGATCCCGCAACCCACGCCTCCAAGTAGCTGGATTACAGGCGCATGCCACCGCGCCCGGCGAGAGCAGCGGCCCCGCTTGGCCCCTTTGAGTGTCGAGTGGCCCCGTCACTCAGGGACGAGACGTGGTGACACGGAGTTGCTTAGAGCTGTCCACATGAGGATGTCAGTATGAGCAACTCTTTCATCAGCTGTCATTAACGTGGGGAATGTCGCTGCTTATGAGTCGCTCAGCGGCGCATTCTAGCGGTGACGGAGCGCATCGCTGCCACGTGGTTGAGATTGTTGAGATTAATATTGGTAGGAACCTCCTGGTTACACCAGCCCACAGGGGATTATTGTGTCCGTCCGTCCGTCGTGCAGGGAGGGGCTGGGTGGGGAGGGTGGGGCTGGGTGGGGAGGAGCTGGGTGGGGAGGGTAGGGAGGGGCTGGGTGGGGAGGGTGGGGCTGGGTGGTAGGTGGGAGGGGTGGGGCTGGGTGGGGGGTGGGAGGGGTGTCCTTATAAAACTCAACGTTTAACCTACTTACGCCGGCTTGTGCCCGCCCTCACAGTCGGGCATATTGTTGTATTCGTATAAATCCATAATAGAGGTTTTTTGGGTTAGATTGCGTAAATATATCAATGTGGCGGGTTTAACGACACATTTATATATTTACGCGATCTAACCCAAAGCACCTCTATTATGGATGATATTGGACGCGAAAGCCTACGTGTTAAATTTGTATACATGTTGAATTGATTTATTTTCCTCTCCTCTACTCTGAACTCCTATCGTGTTTTGTATTGTTATTGAAACGTTCTGACCTGCTGCCCCTTACTGGACATCTGTGAAAAAGAGCTTCACAGCTCATCGGATTCCTCCAGTAATAAATACATAAATATTCTGATCCTATTCTCACAGCGCCAGCTCGGGGTCTTGCGAGGCTGCTATTGCGCTCGTCAGATAACGAGGTTTGATTGCTCAGTACCATTGGACAGCTAGGGCGAACAAGACGCTCGAAAAAAACCAGATGTAGTTGTCTCGTACAAATTACCCAGCATACAAGTTTCAATAATTTGAAACAATTGAGAGGCTCTTTAATCCTATAGCTATCATTCTACCAATTTTCGAATCATGGGACACTGTTTAAAGATCAACTACTAATGAAATACCTAACAGACTAACCCACGGTATCATTCTAACTTTGGATTTGCACTGGATGATGATATACAAGAGCTACCATTATGACCTCTACGTAGAGTACAATCTCACATCACTTGATGCAAGAATAAAGCTACATTGAGCCCTGTTCATCCGTAAAATCCTTATTGGCCAATCTGCACTTTACTTAGTTCATTAACCCCATTGTCAAGGACAGAATTATTTTTTTCTACATCTGATTGGGACCATGTAGATTACATGACAGCCTCTTCAACCGCCTCAATGTCAGCTAATGCAAAGATAACCTGGTTTCCAAGTTCAGCCTCCTTTCCAAGAAGAAGCCAGATCCACACAACCATTCACTGGTAAGACCACCTCAACTGTACTTAACTCAGCTCACTTGGTATCTTTAATTAAGCACATCTCACTATCTCCAGGTGATTTGCTTGTCAGTTTCGATGCAATATCTTTGTTTACCAAAGTTCCTGTGCCTGACACCTTTGCAATCATTGAAGATTTGGTCCAACAAGGACTGAATGCTGATGTACCGGCCCTTGTTAGACACTGCCTCACCAACACTTCACCTGGAATGGAGCATTCTACAAACAAGTTGAAGGTGCCCCAATGGGTTCTCCCTTATCTCCAGTTGTCGCCAATGTTTTCATGGAAAATTTTGAGACAGATGCCAAGCAGGCATCCACCCTTCGACCTTTCTTGTGGACAATTGTGGAGCCAGGATTTTCAGGTAGGGGGGACAACCCCTCCAGCAATGAAGAATGATAAGAGTTGTTTGTAAGGACTTGTCTCTTGCCTTTAATTCGACGCGTGTGCGGCAATGGAGCAGCCATCGATCGAGGGTCGAATTCGATCCGAGTGTGATCGGCATCGCGCTCGCTGAAGGTATGCCTTCAGGGAAGTCGTGTACTGTATATGCAATTGCGCATAATTCTGAGTCACTTATAACCGCTTTGCCGTTATAAATTGCCAATTATGGGCTCAGACTAGTGTCCTATCATCTCATAAAGTCCCTGGCACGTGATAATATGCTACAAAGTGACAGTGGGCATCGCAAAATGCCGATTTATTACTAATAAACCACAATGATCCAATCAAAATGAAGGATTTCGATCGGATCATTGGGGGAGGGGGTACGTGCCACCCACCCACCCCTCCCCCACACCCCCCCCCCCTCCACTGTGCTTGTGGAAGAGATACGTAGATGACACGTTCGTCATCTGGCCACATGGCCTACCAGCTATAGGCCAATTCTTCAACCACATCAATTCCATACACCCAGCCATCAAATTCATCATGGAGGTGGAAAGGGATGGCAAATTGCCATTCTTGGATGTTTTAATCGAAAAGAGACCAGATGGCTCAATGGGACACTCTGTCTACAGGAAAGCTACCCATACGGATGCCTACCTAAAACCTGACTCCTTCCACCATCCATCCCTGAAGATTTCCCTCATCAAAACCCTACACCATAGAGCTCGCTGTATTTCCGACAGGGGCGGTTTATTCATTAGGGCGATTGGGCGACGCACCACCAATCTCATTCAACCAGAGTTACGCGAGCTGTTACTGTGCCTCTGGATATAGTCCAATCAGCGTCATGTCACGTTCTGTGGAGTATCGCCTCTTTTTGGGCGATTTCACTCCGGCTGAGAATTGCCCAGAGTGTTCCCATAGACTTACATTCAAAGATGTTTTTTTTCGAACGGCGGGCACTGCAATGCATTTTCTATGGCTTCCGGGAGGGCTCGCACTAACGTGCTTACGTCATCATACGTAAGCACGTTTCAGTCAACAATATTATTTGTCGCCACCTAGTGGAATCTTTAATAAAAGAAACTGAGTGGATTGTATTAATAGTGAGTATAGACACAAACAAGATGTATTGTAAGAGTTTCTATATTTTTCATTAATATTAAAGAAGTGAAGTTGCCTTTACATGCTTAAGCTGTTAATTTATCCATTGCATGGGTGGACCTTATCCTTATCAATCATCCAGACATTTGCCCCCCCTGAGAGATTTTGCAGGAGCCGCCACTGATTTCCGACCAACACCACCTAGCCAGTGACCTGGAGCACGTACTTGATATGAAGCTTTGTGGACTGCAGGAATCCATACTCTTTGGTTCTTTCGGTAAAAGTCACGTCGGTATAAACATAAAACAAAAAATAATACATCACGACGTTTCGATCGCAACACAAGCGGTCGTCCTCAGGCAGAAAAAACAATCCAGCAGTGGAACTGCTGAACCAGCGAGAGAGCTGTTACAACAAGAGGTTATATATGTGGCGATGGACAAGCAAGCGGGGTCTGAGCTGGAAGTAATTCCATCCCCGGACGCAAGCACGTCAGTTGTGTTAATGGCGGAGATTAGGGAAAGAGAGATTAGGGAGAGAGATTAGCATGAAATGAACGAAACGACATGTCACGGACCGTGTTCGCGAACACAAGGCAGATTTGAAACACGGCAGAACCAATACCTCTGCAGTGGCTGATCATTGTTATAACTCAGTGGGCTCGCACGATATTGTTTTTTCAGAGACCAAGGTACTCTGCAAACCTTGTGTGACTCACCCGGTTGTCGTCGTCTGATTACTAATTCGAGCTCCTTAACTTGCTAATTTCTCCAGCTCACCCGTCCCTGCACGTCAAAAACCCTCCCCCCTCTCCCCCATGAACTCCTACAGCCACGATTCGACAGAACTACTTCCCCCCCTTCCCTCCCACCCCGTGCATATATAAAGACACAACAGCAGATCATTTTCTCACCTGAAGAAGGACGCTTGTGTTGCGACCAAAACGTCGTGTTTTATTGTATTATGTTTTCTATCGACGTGGCTTTACCGAAATACCCAAATAATATGTTTTTACTATTGTTCGTTATAGTAACTTTCTGGGCCGCCCCTTCTAGACATCTGTAAAAATCTTCATAGCTCAGGATAAATAAAGATTCTGATTTCTTATTTCTCAGGAAGATTGCAACACTGCAGGATCTTGAGAGATAGAGATAACGTGACGCATTCATTCAGCAGTGGATTGATCATGGCCGACGAAGATGATCACGATGTCAATATTCACATTACATTACTTGATTACTTGATGGTCATGATGGTACAGGAACATTGTAGGTAGCACGCGATCCGTGAAAGTGAAAGCTCTTGAAGTGATAAACAGACGACGATGCGCTCTGTCACCGGCAGAATGCGCTATGGAGCAACTCAATGAAAGCGACATTTCCCAATAAAATGACAGTCGTACAGCTACACTGCGATAATTGGTTTGTACTTTCAATGTGATAGCAGAAGGGCCAGTGTTGAGATTATTTCATAATTCGTGACATTTTATTCCAATGAGTCAGATAGAATATTAATGTAATGCGTGAAAGACCCGAAGGATATAAAAAAAAAATATTTGACTTGAGGCGAGTAAATAAAGTAGAATAATGAGAAGAAAAAAAGGATTGGGTCACGCTGTGTCGGCCGGGCGGCCCTGAGAGGTCTATTCACAGGCGCTGTCCAACCACTGATCGGCACGGGGACTTTGGCCTGCTCCGTCTCCGGCCTGGGCCGGTTCGTCCCTCCTTAGTAGAGCAACCTGGTGCGCGGGAGCTCCCCCTCGCTCACCATATTGATACCGAACTTGGTGCGGACGCCCGATCGGCATAGAGCCTCACAGCGCAGGACTCCCGTCCTCAAGCGATCCCGCAACCCACGCCTCCAAGTAGCTGGATTACAGGCGCACGCCCAGGCGCCCGGCGAGAGCAGCGGCCCCGCTTGGCCTCTTTGAGTGTCGAGTGGCCCCGTCACTCAGGGACGCGACGCAGTTTCTATCCCCTGCTGCATTGTTTTGATTGCCCATAGACTGTAAATTAATCAAACAAAAACAACTCATTGTGGGATGTGTGAAAGAGCAATTGCACAAGGTATGGTGACATCACAGGCACGATGACCTCTTGACCTTGAATTTAGTTTTAGAGCTTAATTATATTTCTCGAAACAGAGCAATGAAATTAGCTCGAATGCAGCTGTTAGTCCCATATCTGAACCGGACGTACTGCATACGCTAGTATCAACTAAGATATCGTAATCCACGGGAGAAGGCGAGTTACCTGCGTTGCAGCCGTCATCAGGTTAAAACCAGGTCTGTCGGGGAGACAGCGTCTGAATGAATTATGCCCGTGCATTCTTAGAGTCGCGGCATCTCTTCAGAAGGGTGAGCGACTCGATTAGTTGAGCCTTCTTATCACTGAGCTTGTTGAAGGATCTCAAAGTTAACTTTGAGATCTCGGCTGCTTGTGTTGTGGCCGAAACGTCGTGAGAATTATTTTATTATGTTTTATTTTCATTATTTTATTACTTCCCTTCTACGTGACTTTACCGAAAGAACCAAGAAGATGAATCCCTGCAGTCACGAAAGCTTTAAATCGATGTGGTTGAGATTGTTGAGATTAATATTGGTAGGAACCTCCTGGTTACACCAGTCCACAGGGGGTTATTGTGTCCGTCCGTCCGTCGTGCAGGGAGGGGCTGGGTGGGGAGGGGCTGGGTGGGGAGGAGCTGGGTGGGGAGGGTGGGGAGGGGCTGGGTGGGGAGGGTGGGGAGGGTGGGGCTGGGTGGTAGGTGGGAGGGGTGGGGCTGGGTGGGAGGGGTGTCCTTATAAAACTCAACGTTTAACCTACTCACGCCGGCTTGTGCCCGCCCTCACAGTCGGGCATATTGTTGTATTCGTATAAATCCATAATAGAGGTTTTTTGGGTTAGATCGCGTAAATATATTAATGTGGCGGGTTTAACGACACATTTATATATTTACGCGATCTAACACTAAATACTCTATTATGGATGATATTGGTCGCGAAAGCCTACGTGTTAAATTTGTATACATGTTGAATTGATTTATTTTCCTCTCCTCTACTCTGAACTCCTATCGTGTTTTTGTATTTTTTCTTGAAATGTTCTGACCTGCTGCCCCTTACTGGACATCTGTGAAAAAGAGCTTCACAGCTCATCGGATTCTTCCAGTAATAAATAAATAAATATTCTTATCCTATTCTCACTGCGCCAGCTCGGGGTCTTGCGAGGCTGCTATTGCGCTCGCCAGATAACGAGGTTTGATTTCTCAGTACCATTGGACAGCTAGGGCGAACAAAGACGCTCGAAAAAAACAGATGTAGTTGTCACGTACAAATTATCCAGCTTCCAAGTTTCAACAATTTGAAACAATTGAGAGACTCTTTCATCCTATAGCTATCATTCTATCAATTTTCGAATCCTGGGACACTGTTTAAAGATCAGCAACTAATGAAACACTAAACAGACTAACCCACTGTATCATTCTAACTTTGGATTTGCACTGGACGATGATATTTAGGAGCTACCATTATGACCTCTACATCGAGTCCAATCTCACATCACTTGATGCAAGAATAAAGCTACATTGAGCCCTGTTCATCCGTAAAATCCTTATTGGCCAATCTGCACTTTACTTAGTTCATTAACCCCATTGTCAAGGACAGAATTATTTTTTTCTACATCTAATTGGGACCATGTAGATTACATGACAGCCTTTTCAGCCGCCTCAATGCCAGCTAATTGCAAAGATAACCTGATTTACAAGTTCAACCTCCTTTCCAAGAAGAAGCCAGATCCACACGTTAAAAAGTTAGACGGTAACATGATTGCTATCAATCAGAGTAACCGCTCAATTTCTGACAGCTTAAAATTGGTTCTAGCTAAAGGGTTGAATTTCGCAGTCACCCCTAAACACATCCCAGTTGATGATATTATTGCCCAGGTCGACGTAGCCACTAAGGGTTTGGGACACATTCCTGCAGACGTGGCAAGATCGTAAATCGCTGCAATCCTCACCAACGCTAAGACACCTATTAGCAACATCAGCAAGGATGAGTGCTTTGAGCTTTCTCAACTAAAAAAGAGAGATAACATAGTCATCCTCTCAGCCAACAAGGGCAATGCCACTGTCATCATGGACAAAACCACATACAATAACAAAATTCGGGACCTACTTAATGATGGCAGCTATACCAAAATCAATAGAGATCCTACCAACCGCCTGGTTACGAAAACTAACAATATCATCACTGATTCGACATTTTTAATCGAACCAACCAAGCCGCTTTCCTTAAACCCCTCTGCTGCTAGACCACCCAGATTGTATGGCTTACTACAAATCCATCAATAAGGTACACCACACCATTCTTTCGTCTCCACCATTGACTCACCCACTTACAAACTGGCCCGATTTCTGTCTGAGACCTTACACCCATTCCCTGGTAAGACCACCTCAGCTGTACTTAACTCAGCTAACTTGGTATCTTTAATTAAGGACATCTCACTATCTCCAGGTGATTTGCTTGTCAGTTTCGACGTAGCATCTTTGTTTACCAAAGTTCCTGTGCCTGACACCATTGCAATCATTGCACATTTGGTCCAACAAGGACTGAATGTTAATGTACCGGCCCTGGTTAGACATTGCCTCACCAATACTTGCTTCACTTGGAATGGAGCATTCTACAAACAAGTTAAAGGTACCCCTATGGGTTCTCCCTCATCTCCAGTTGTAGCCAATGTTTTCATGGAAACATTTGAGACAGATGCCATCCAGGCATTCACCCTTCGTCCTACCTTGTCGACAATGGCGGTGCCAGGATTTATAGGTAGGGGGGCAACCCTTCCAGCGATGAAGAATGATACAAGTTGTTAGTAAGTACTTGTCCTTACGTGTACGGCAATGGCGCAGCCATCGACCGAGAGTCGAATTCAAACCGAGTGTGATCGGCATCGCGCTCGCTGAAGGTGAATGCCTTCAGGGAAGTCGTGTACTGTATATGCAACTGCGCACAATTCTGTGAGTCACTTATAACTACTTTGCCGTTACTTATTGCAAATTATGGACTCCGACTATTGTCCTATCATCTCATAGAGTCCGTGGCACGTAATAATATGCTACAAAGTGACAGTGGGGGTCGCAAAATGCTAATTTATTACTAATAAACCACAATGATCCGATCGAAATGGGGGATTTCGATCGGATCATTGGGGGGTTACATGCCACCCCCCCCCCCCCCCCCCCCCCACTGTGCTTGTAGAAGAGATACGCAGATGACACTTTCGTCATCTGGCCACATAGCCTACGAGCTCTGGGCCAATTCTTCAACCACATCAATTCCATACACCCAGCCATAAAATTCACCATGGAGGTGGAAAGGGATGGCAAGTTACCATTCTTGGATGTTTCAATAAAAAACTAGACCAGATGGCTCCACGGGACACCCTGTGTACAGCAGGAGTGGGGAACGTCCCGTCCGCGGGCCGAATAAGGCCTGCAAAATCATTGTCTGGCCCTGCCAAGACAACTGCGGGCGGGACTCGAAATTGAATAGATCCAGGAGCAAACCTGGAAAAGCAGGTGCGAGTAGCAATATCATCAATACCAGCTAACATCACACGCCTCACCACAGATAAGCAGTTCCAGCCATCACATTAGGGGTGAGTTAATTAAATGTTTGACCAAATAAAACGGGCTAATTTTTAAGTTGATAATTTTGTATGGCCCGCGAATGATGTTATAAATATCCAAATGGCCCTTGGTAGAAAAAAGGTGCCTCACCCCTGGTCTACAGGAAAGCCACCCATACGGATTCCTACCTAAAACCTGACTCCCACTACCATTCATCCCAGAAGAATTCCATCATCAAAACTCTACACCATAGAGCTCGCTGTATTTCCGAACATCACCACCTAGCCAGTGAACTGGAGCATGTACACCAAGCCCTCAAGGTGAATGGATATTCAGACTCCACAATCCGTAAAGCTATCACCCCAACCGTTGGGAAAGAACCATCTGAGGACCCAATCAAAACCATCACCTTGCCATACATAGCAACATATTTCCAAAATCATGAGAAAACACAAGAGCCAGGTTCGATTCAACACAGCACGTAAATTTTGTGATCTGATCCTATCTGTGAAGGATGTGATTCCTGGCATGCAATACCCCGGCGTCTACAAACTAAGCTGTGTCTGCGGCAGAAGTTACATTGGGGAAACTAAGCGACATGTCTCGGACCGTGTTCGTGAACATAAGGTAGATCTGAAACACGGTAGGACCAATACCTTGGCCGTGGCTGATCATTGTTTTAACACTGTGGGCACACACACACACGAAATAGATTTTTCCAAGACGAATGTACTCTGCAAATCCACTGGCTATCAGCAAAGATTCGTTCATGAAGCCATCCAGATATATAAACACAGACACAATTTCAACCGAGACGATGGGTACAATCTGAGCAATCATTGGCATTAACCAGTTTAAGTCATAACTGGCTGTGATGTTTCCATCCTACCTGCCGATGTTAGCAGTTATTATCGACTGTCTGAGTTACATTACCAGGTTAAATGTCTTTCCTTTAATAGGCAAAATGTCTCACTAACACAGCCACCGTTGCTCGTTTTCCTCGATGTGGGTTTCGTGTTGTTCGTTTTTCTTACATTTGTAATGCGAGCAAGAACAGGGTCACGTGAGTGTGGGCGGAGTCAGGGTCACGTGCAGAGGAGGAGGAGTCAGGGTCACGTGAGGGGGAGGATATAAGGGGAGAACCGGAAGGGGATCGGGAGTGGAGACAGAATAGAGAAGGGAGAGGCCATGCGGAGTGCTGGCGAGGAGTGGCGCGATTGCCACGAGGCAGGAGTCACGGCACCGTCGGCCAGCGGTGTTCGTGGAGCAGCGGGGGTGTCTGCAGAGTGTGCGGGAGCACACGGAGCAGCAGGGTGGCTGCTGGGTGCGCGGGGAGCACACGGCGCAGCCCGGGGGCTGCGGAGTGTGCGGAGCACACGGGCAGCGGGGTGGCTGCAGAGAGAGAGAGCGGGAGCGGAGGACTCAGACGACGTGCGGAGGCACGAGGCGGAGAAGGTGCGGGTCGGAGCGGAGACATCGCGGGGTGCGAGCAACAACCCAAGAAAGGACAAGGAGAACAACATCGTCTGAGAGTCCTTTATTACACATTGACATGCTAATCTCTCACAATACAATGGCCACCTCCACAGCTTCGTCGTCGTGGAGGTAGCTCAGCTCTCCGATCTCACATTTACATGCAAATTTCATCTCTAGCCCCGCCCACTTCGCTTATGACCCCGGGGCTACACCGATCTCAAACCTTTATAACATCCTGCCTCATCAGCTCTCCCGCTATATTTTTTTCACCTGATGACGATTGCTTGTGTTGTGATCGAAACGTTACAGGTTGAGTCACAAACCGCACCTCTCCATAACAAAGGCTCAGCCTTTGTTATGCAGTCTATTCTTAGTCTCAAACCTCACCTTACCATATTAATAATAAGTATGCGGCCCTTGCCCCACCACCTTCTCCAACCATTATATGAACGCAGTGGTAACTCCTGCAATCTCTCATTTACTTGATACAGCTGTCGTGGCTGTGACGGTACCACCTGAAGACGGAAGCTTGTGTTGCCTCCGAAACGTCGTGATTTTTATTTTTATTTTATTTTACTTTTTTAATGTTTTTACCTACGTGACTTTACCGAAAAAACCTAAGAATATGAATCATTGCAGTCACGAAAGCTTCAAATCTTGAATTAATGCCCTCTACGGGGAGGAATTCCACCTATCTGTTAGAGTTTTTAACAGACAACGAGACAAGAAGTCACAGCTTCTCGAGACGCTGGCCTTCCTCAAGAGATGCCGAGATAACAAGGTAATACCCATCGCTTTCACACTCACATCCGCTGCTGTGTCCTCACCGAACTCTAAACAGATCTTATTTAAAGCTAGCCTATCACTAATCTCGGAGAGAATAAGGTTACTCCGATCTGAACTCGATAATTTAGACAAGACTCTCTTACAAACACATTTAATGTTAACACAAAAAATGTCACCTTCCGATTGGAACCACGTTGATTACATGACTTCTGCTTCTGCTGACTCAATGTCAGCCAAATGCAAAGCTAACCTGATTTCTAAATTCAACCTCCTATCTAAGAAGAAACCAGAGCCACACATCGCAAAGCTGGATGTTAACAAGACCGTGATTAATCAGAGTAACATCCCAATTTCTGACAATCTAAAAACGGTACTGGCCAAAGGACTAAATTTCGCCGTCACCCCTAAATATATACCAGTAGAGGATATGATTTCTCAGATTGATGTAGCCCTCAGAGGCATAGGACACATCCATGCGGATGTAGCAAGAGCTGAAATAGCTACTAGTCTTAAGAATGCTAAGAAACCCACTAGTAACATCAGCAAAAACGAACGCTCTGAACTCGCTGACCTAAAAAAGAGAGATGATATAGTCATCCTCTCGGCAGACAAGGGCAATGCCACGGTCATCATGGATAAAGATTCATTCAATAACAAAATCCTGGACCTTCTTAATGATGGGAGTTACTCCAAAATTAAAAACGATCCCACTAAAAACCTAACGACAAAAACCAACAGTATCATCACGAGTTCGACTTCCCTAATCGAACCAAGCAAACGTCCCTCTCTAAAACCATCGGCGGCTAGACCTCCCAGACTCTATGGTCTTCCCAAAATCCATAAAGAAGGCACCCCGCTACGACCCATCGTGTCGACGATAAACTCTCCTACGTACAAACTAGCCCGTTTTCTATCAGATACTCTGCTCCCCTTCACAGGCAAGACCTCTTCGGCAGTACTCAACTCAACCCAATTAGTCTCTATGGTTAAGGACATGGTACTATCTCCTGATGACATCCTCGTCAGCTTTGATGGAGTATCTTTGTTCACCAAAGTCCCAGTACCGGACACCCTAACAATAATTGAGGACTTAGTCCAACATGGATTGAATTCTGATGTACCTGCGCTGGTTAGCCATTGCCTCACCAACTCTTATTTTACCTGGAATGGCACCTTCTACAAACAGAATGAGGGTACCCCTATGGGCTCCCCCTTGTCACCAGTTATAGCCAACATGTTCATGGAAAAGTTTGAATCAGACGCCATCCAGACATCCACCCTGCGTCCTTCCTTGTGGAAGAGGTATGTGGACGACACTTTCGTCATCTGGCCACATGGCCTCTCAGCATTGAACCACTTCTTGGACCACATCAATTCTAGACACCCATCCATCAGATTCACCATGGAAGTGGAGAAAGACGGTAAACTACCATTCTTGGATATTCTGTTTGAGAGGAGGCCTGACGGATCCTTGGGACATTCTGTCTACAGGAAAGCCACCCACACAGATTCCTACTTGAAACCGGATTCCCACCACCACCCATCTCAAAATAATTCTCTCATCAAAACGCTATACCACAGAGCTCATGGCATTGCTGACCAACACCACCTGGCCGGTGAATTAAGACATGTACATCGGGCCCTCAGGATGAACGGATACTCTGACCGCACTATCCGCCAAGCTGTCTCTCCCACCATACAGAAACAGCCACAGGAAACTCCGACCAAAACTATCACGTTGCCATACATAGCAGGCGTGACCAAAAAGATCTCCAAAATTCTAAACAAACATAAGATCCAAGTCCGATTCAGTACAGTGCATAAAATCCGTGATTTGATTCCATCTGTGAAGGATGTCGTTCCTGACTTACAGTATCCTGGAGTCTACAAATTGAGTTGCATTTGTGGTGATTGCTACATTGGAGAAACGAAACGTCATGTTTCTGATCGTGTCCGCGAGCACAAGTCAGATCTGAAACACGGCAGAACTGATTCTTTGGCCGTTGCCGATCATTGCTACAACTCGGTGGGCTCTCATGAAATTGTATTTTCCGAGACCAAGGTTCTCTGCAAACCTCCTTGCTACCATCAAAGGTTTGTACACGAAGCCATACAAATATACAAACACAGACATAATTTCAACCGTGATGACGGTTACAAACTGAGTAATCATTGGAAAGATGTGATTAACCATGCAAAAAAGATTTAACTACACTTATTTGCCAATCTTATTTGACAGACAACCATTACTGTTTAACCATGTTTAGTGGTGGTCTTCTTGTTACAGGTTGAGTCACAAACCGCACCTCTCCATAACAAAGGCTCAGCCTTTGTTATGCAGTCTATTCTTAGTCTCAAGCCTCACCTTACCATATTAATAATAAGTATGCGGCCCTTGCCCCACCACCTTCTCCAACCATTATATAAACGCAGTGGTAACTCCTGCAATCTCTCATTTACTTGATACAGCTGTCGTGGCTGTGACGGTACCACCTGAAGACGAAAGCTTGTGTTGCCTCCGAAACGTCGTGATTTTTATTTTTATTTTATTTTACTTTTTAATGTTTTTACCTACGTGACTTTACCGAAAAAACCTAAGAAAAATGATAATCTACTCATGAGACTTGGTCAAAAGGTGCGTAGTGATCACTAACATCTCGTTCACGAATATTAAAATATTAAAAGTTATTGCGCTGATACAGACGACGACGCGCTCTGTTACCGGCAGAATGCGCTATGGAGCAACTCAATGACAGCGATTTTTCCCAATTAAATAACAATTATATCGCTTAACAGGTAGTAGGCTTTCACGACCAATATCAGCCGTAATAGAGTTTTTTTGGTTAGCCCGCGATCTGACAAAAAACAACTATATTATGAATTACATAGTTATACTACAATAGTTGCTTCGTGAAAGCTAATTGCACCCCCCCAAAATAAAACATGCTTCAAACCCCTTAAACTATTGTCATTGCAGTGCGTATTTAATGTGGCTCTGCACTTTGATGTTGTAGGAGAAAAAAATATTTAAAAAGTATATTTAAATAAGTAGAAAGTAGAACGTGTCGTCTATATTTATTACAGTTGCGCATTTTGATGTGACGTCACATTTCTCAAACCCCCCCCCCCCTCGTCACACATCGTCACACATCGTCAGAAATGTCTGACTCCCTCCCAGGTGCGTGACGTCATTCATGGACGGCCCCTAATTGCTTCGTGAAAGCTGAAATTGTGATGCATGTGAACACGTCCATGTAATTTGTATGTGATAGAATAAGGGACAGTGTTGAGATTCTTTTATAATTCGTGATATTTTATTGCAAAGAGACTCTAATGATATATAAAAATCAATTAATGGGACTTGAGGCGAGAAAATAAAGTAGAATGATAATAATAAAAGGATTGGGTCTCGCTGTGTCGGCCGGGCTGCCCTGAGAGGTCTATTCACAGGCGCTGTCCCACCACTGATCGGCACGGGGACTTTGGCCTGCTCCGTCTCCGGCCTGGGCCGGTTCGTCCCTCCTTAGTAGAACAACCTGGTGCGCGGGAGCTCCCCCTCGCTCACCATATTGATACCGAACTTGGTGCGGACGCCCGATCGGCATAGAGCCTCACAGCGCAGGACTCCCGTCCTCAAGCGATCCCGCAACCCACGCCTCCAAGTAGCTGGATTACAGGCGCACGCCACCGCGCCCGGCGAGAGCAGCGGCCCCGCTTGGCCCCTTTGAGTGTCGAGTGGCCCCGTCACTCAGGGACGCGACGTGGTGACACGGAGTTGCTCAGAGCTGTCTACATGAGGATGTCAGTATGAGCAACTCTTTCATCAGCTGTCATTAACGTGGGGAATGTCGCTGCTAATGAGTCGCTCAGCGGCGAATTCTAGCGGTGACGGAGCGCATCTCTGCCACGTGGTTGAGATTGTTGAGATTAATATTGGTAGGAACCTCCTGGTTACACCAGCCCACAGGGGATTATTGTGTCCGTCCGTCCGTCGTGCAGGGAGGGGCTGGGTGGGGTGGGGCTGGGTGGAGAGGAGCTGGGTGGGGAGGGTGGGGAGGGGCTGGGTGGGGAGGGTGGGGAGGGTGGGGCATATTGTTGTATTCGTATAAATCCATAATAGAGGTTGTTTGGGTTAGATAGCGTAAATATATTAATGTGGCGGGTTTAACGACACATTTATATATTTACGTGATCTAACACAAAAAAACTCTATTATGGATGATATTGGTCGCGAAAGCCTACGTGTTAAATTTGTATACGTGTTGAATTGATTTATTTTCCTCTACTCTACTCTGAACTCCTATCTTGTTTTGTATTATTCTTGAAACGTTCTGACCTGCTGCCCCTTACTGGACATCTGTGAAAAAGAGCTTCACAGCTCATCGGATTCCTCCAGTAATGAATAAATAAATATTCGGATCCTATTCTCACTGCGCCAGCTCGGGGTCTTGCGAGGCTGCTATTGCGCTCGCCAGATAACGAGGTTTGATTTCTCAGTACCATTGGACATCAAGCGCTAAGAAGACGCTCGAAAAAAACCAGATGTAGTTGTCACGTACAAATTATCCAGCTTCCAAGTTTCAACAATTTGAAACAATTGAGAGGCTCTTTAATCCTATAGCTATCATTCTACCAATTTTCGAATCCTGGGACACTGTTTAAAGATCAGCAACTAATGAAACAATAAACAGACTAACCCACTGTATCATTCTATCTTTGGATTTGCACTGGACGATGATATTTAGGAGCTACCATTATGACCTCTACATCGAGTCCAATCTCACATCACTTGATGCAAGAATAAAGCTACATTGAGCCCTGTTCATCCGTAAAATCCTTATTGGCCAATCTGCACTTTACTTAGTTCATTAACCCCATTGTCAAGGACAGAATTATTTTTTTCTACATCTGATTGGAACCATGTAGATTACATGACAGCCTCTTCAGCCGCCTCAATGTCAGCTAATTGCAAAGATAACCTGATTTACAAGTTCAACCTCCTTTCCAAGAAGAAGCCAGATCCACAAGTTAAAAAGTTAGACGGTAACATGATTGCTATCAATCAGAGTAACAGCTCAATTTCTGACAGCCTAAAATAGGTTCTAGCTAAAGGGTTGAATTTCGCAGTCACCCCTAAACACATCCAAGTTGATGATATTATTGCTCAGGTCGACGTAGCCACTAAGCGTTTGGGACACATTCCTGCAGACGTGGCAAGATCGTAAATCGCTGCAATCCTCACCAACATCAGCAAGGTGGAGTGCTTTGAGCTTTCTCAACTAAAAAAGAGAGATGACATAGTCATCCTCTCAGCCAACAAGGGCAATGCCACTGTCATCATGGACAAAACCACATACAATAACAAAATTCGGGACCTACTTAATGATGGCAGCTATACCAAAATCAATAGAGATCCTACCAACCGCCTGGTTACGAAAACTAACAATATCATCACTGATTCGACATCTTTAATCGAACCAACCAAGCGGCTTTCCTTAAACCCATCTACTGCTAGACCACCCAGATTGTATGGCTTACTAAACATCCATAAAGAAGGTACACCACTCCATCCTTTCGTCTCCACCATTGACTCACCCACCTACAAACTGGCCCGATTTCTGTCTGAGACCTTACACCTGTAATGTGAGGATATATCCGGCTCACTGACGTATCACAACTCGTCATGATGATTGGCTCTGCCGGTCCTGGTTTATATGGGGGGAAGCCTAGGGACGTGGCCCTGATGTAATGGAAAGGTGACAACTGTAAGTAGAAAATTGGTTCTGCTGGCTTTGGCCGCAGCCAATGGGGAGATGAGTCAGGGGCGTGGTCCCGGGAGCCTACGATGGAGCCTGGAATATTCCATGGAGGCTAACCAGGATTGGTGGAAACGTACCACGTGACCCGGGTATTAAATAGGGGTGGAGACGAACGACACGTGGTCAGAACAGGAACGAACAGAGGAAGGGGCCATGCATGAGCGGGGCTCCGGGTTGCCACGTGGCAGTGCGTCTCTCTCTATCTATCCCTCTCACGCTGCCTGTCAGCAGTGTGAAGGAAAGCTGTAATGCAAGTTGAATAAAAGACCGGATTCCAGAAGACGCCTCAACGACCTTTATTACACACCCATTCCCTGGTAAGACCACCTCAGCTGTACTTAACTCAGCTCACTTGGTGTCTTTAATTAAGGACATCTCACTATCTCCAGGTGATTTGCTTGTCAGTTTCGATGTAGTATCTTTGTTTACTAAAGTTCCTGTACCTGACACCATTGAAATCATTGAAGATTTGGTCCAACAAAGATTGAATGTTGATGAATGTACCAGCCCTGGTTAGACATTGCCTCATCAATAGTTACTTTAACTGGAATGGAGCATTCTACAAACACGTTGAAGGTACCCCAATGGGTTCTCCCTTATCTCCAGTTGTAGCCAATGTTTTCACGGAGAATTTTGAGGCAGATGCCATCCAGGCATCCACCCTTCGGCCTTCCTTGTGGACAATGGCGGAGCCGGGATTTTCAGGTAGGGGGGGCAACCCCTCCAGCAATGAAGATTGATGAGAGTTGTTAGTAAGGACTTGTCTCTTGCTTTTCATTCGACACGTGTGCGAAATGGCGCAGTCATCAATCGAGGGTATGCCTTCGGGGAAGTCGTGTACTGTATATGCAACTGCGCACAATTCTGTGAGTCACTTATAACTGCTTTGCCATTCTTATTGCCAATTATGGACTCATACTATTGTCCTATCATCTCATAGAGTTCCTGGCATGTAATAATATGCTACGCAGTGGCAGTGGGGGTCGCAAAATGCCGATGTATTACTAATAAACCACAATGATCTGATCGAAATGATGAATGTCGATTGGATCATTGGGGGGGGTACGTGCCACCCCCCCCGCCCCTCTACCCCCCCCCCCCACGTTCTTCATCTGGCCACATGGCCTACCAGCTCTGGGCCAATTCTTCAACCACATCAATTCCATACACCCAGCCATCAAATTCACCATGGAGGTGGAAAAGGATGGCAAGTTACCATTCTTTGATGTTTTAATCGAAAAGAGACCAGATGGCTCAATGTGACACTGTCTACAGGAAAGCCACCCATACGGATGCCTACCTAAAACCTGGCTCCCACCACCATCGATCCCAGAAGAATTCCCTCATCAAAACTCTACACCATAGAGCTCGCTGTATATCCGACCATCACCACCTAGCCAATGACCTGGAACACGTACTTGATTTTAAGCTTTGGTGACTGCAGGAATCCATACTCTTTGGTTCTTTCGGTAAAGTCACGTAGGTATAAAAATAAAACAAAAAATAATATATCACAACGTTTCGATCGTAACAGAAGCGGTCGTCCTCAGGTGGAAAAAAGAATCCAGCAGTGGAACTGCTGAACCTGCGAGAGAGCTGTTACACCAAGAGGTTATTTATGTGGCGATGGGCAAGAAAGCGGGGTCTGAGCTGGAAGGAATTCCATCCCCGGACGCAAGCACGTCAGTTGTGTTAATGGAGGAGATTAGGGAAAGAGAGATTAGGAAGAAAGATTAGCATGAAATGAGCTTCCGTCGCTGCATAAGATTATCATCCCCGCATATGCGCACAACAGCAGTGTTAATAGGAGATTAGCACTATGTTGATGGGAGAGATTAGGCAGGGAAATTAGGGGGATTAGTAAGTTAATGTCATGTCTATGTGTAACACAAGCTGCGGCGCTGCCAACTGCGCTGTGAGGCAAGCGCGTCCACGCAAGGGAACCACCACAACGGTGGTCACGCCAGTGAGACACAAAGCCCATCACACAGCCAGAACCAATCGCTACATCGAGGCTAAGGGAACAGAGGTGGCCATGTTAGTGAGACCCCAGCCCGTTAATGCAGAGGCACCTAACAGGCAAATTCAACTCAGAGAGTCGGAGATAACAGCCAAACCGCAGTTACAACTTTGCTTGCTTAATCACGTCCTTCTAATGATTGCTCAGCTTATATCCATTTTCTCGGTTGAAATTGTATTTGTGTTCATATATCTGGATGGCTTCATGGACAAATCTCTGATAGTAGCCCGAAGGTTTGCAGAGTACACCATAGGGCCCACTGCATCATCTCCGACCAGCGCCACCTAGCCAGTGAACTGGAGCACGTACACCAAGCCCTCAAGATGAATGGATACTCAGACCGCACAATCCGCAAAAGCTGTAACCCCAACCATGGGGAGACAACCATCTGAGGACTCAATCAAAACTATCACCTTTCCATACATAGCAGGTGTTACCAAAAATATTTCCAAAATCTTAAACAAACACAAGATCCAGGTCCGATTCAATACATTTTACAAAATCCGTGATTTGATCCCATCTGTGATGGATGTCATTCCTGACATGCAATACCCTGGTGTCTACAAACTTAAGTTGTGTCTGCGGCAGTCGTTACATTGGGGAAACGACACGATATGTCTCGGACCGTGTTCGTGAACACAAGGCAGATTTGAAACACGGTAGAACCAATACCTCTGCAGTAGCTGATCATTGTTATAATGCAGTGGGCTCGCACGATATTGTTTTATCCGAGACCAAGGTACTCTGCAAACCTTGTGTGACCCACCCGGTTGTCGTAGTCCGATTACTAATTCGAGCTCCTTTACTTGCTAATTTCTCCAGCCCCACCCGTCCCTGAACTCCTACAGCCACGACTCGGCAGAACCCCCCCCCCACCCGTGCCTATATAAAGCCACAACAGCAGATCATTTTCTCACCTGAAGAAGGATTCTTGTGTTGCGACCGAAACGTCGAGTTTTCTTGTATTATGTTTTCTATCGACGTGACTTTACCGAAAGACCCAAATAATATGTTTTTACTATTGTTCGTTATAGTAACTTTCTGGGCCTCCCATTCTAGACATCTGTAAAAAAGTCTTCATAGCTCATCGGATTTCTCCAGGATAAATAAAGATTCTGATTTCTTATTTCTCAGATAGATTGCAACACTGCTGGATCTTGAGAGACAGAGACAACGTGACGCATTCATTCAGCAGTGGATTGATCATGGCTGATGAAAATGATCACGATGTCAACACGCACATCACATCACTTGATACTGGTAGGAACCTCCTGGTTACACCAGCCAACATGGGATTATTGTGTCCGTCCGTCCGTCGTGCAGGGAGGGGCTGGGTGGGGAGGGGAGGGTGGGGAGGGGCTGGGTGGTGAGGGTAGGGCTGGGTGGGGAGAGGAGGGTGGGGCTGGGTGGGGGGTGGGAGGGGTTGGGCTGGGTGGGGAGGGGCTGATCACCCCGTGGTGCCCTTATAAAACTCAAAGTTTAACCTACTCACGCCGGCTTGTGCCCGCCCTCACAGTCGGCCATATTTGCGGAATACACCAAGCCGCCATTGACCCTGGCCATTGACCGAGCAACCCAACGTTTCTACCAGCTCCCTCCGCAGGAATGTGTTTACTTGATGGTCATGATCGTACAGGAACATTGTAAGTAGCACGCGATCCGTGAAAGTGGAACCTCTTGCAGTGATAAACAGACGACGATGCGCTCTGTCACCTGCAGAATGCGCTATGGAGCAACTGAATGACAGCGACTTTTCCCACTTAAATGACAAATTTTTATACAGTTACATTGCGATAATTGCTTCGTGAAAGCTGAAATTGTGATGAATGTGAACACGTCCATGTAATTAAAATGTGATAGAAGAATGGCCAGTGTTGAGATTCTTTCATAATTCGTGACATTTTATTGCAATGAGTCAGATAAAATGAGCGGATTTCCACTAGAGTGGAAATCCGCTCATTTTCGTCCAGTATGTGAAAAGGGCTCAAAAGAAGATCCGAATACAGTAAACTCTCGATTATCCACGCTAATGACGGTGAGGACAGCCGCGGATAATCCAAAAATAGAAATTTTCCACGGCTCTCGATGCCATAAACCACTAATATGAATTTTTACATTATGTTTCCATTTAGACAACTGAGATTGTTAATTAAAAAAACACAAAATTCGACTAAAAATAATACTGACGATCGACCGATCGATGCGCGTGCTCAGTGATGACACTTACCGCTCCCACGAAGAAGACTCCGCCCACGAAGTGGATGAGAGCAGAACCACGCCAATCAACATCAAACTCCGCCCAAGGTTGTAAAGATATGCAACTACTGTACTGTAGAGGCGATCGCGTGGATTTCGGATTAACCGGAGCACATATTTCCTCGGTTTAAACATGTCCCGTGTAGTAAATATATCCAAGAATAACAATTTATAACTGTTTTTAGATTATTAATTTGGGCTTAAGGGAAAATCCATGAGTCATTGATCTATGTCAACATCTCAGGTGCACGGTCAATCTGCAAATTGTAAAAACCGCATGCGGATAATCCAGAAACTACTGTAATTATAGATCAATCTCTATTCTTTCACTAATTACTAAAATATTCGAAAACATGCTTAAATCACAAATAAACTGCTTCCTCAAAAGTCACAATTTCCTGCACAGTAAACAGTCTGCCTTGCAAGAGGATGACTGCACCACCACAGCTATGATGGATGCGTTACATTTTCTCTGCAGTCATCTGGATAAAGGTCACTATTGCTGGGCACTATCCCTTGACTTGTCAAAAGCCTTTGACACTTTTGAGAATGATAATCTACTCATGAGACTTGGTCAAAAGGTGCGTAGTGATCACTAACATCTCGTTCACGAATATTAAAATATTAAAAGTTATTGCGCTGATACAGACGACGATGCGCTCTGTTACCGGCAGAATGCGCTGTGGAGCAACTCAATGACAGCGACTTTTCCCAATTAAATGACAATTATATCGCTTAATAGGTCGGCTTTCACGACCAATATCAGCCGTAATAGAGTTTTTTTGGTTAGCCCGCGATCTGACAAAAAACAACTATATTATGAATTACATAGTTATACTACAATAGTTGCTTCGTGAAAGCTAATTGCACCCCCCCAAAATAAAACATGCTTCAAACCCCTTAAACTATTGTCATTGCAGTGCGTATTTAATGTGGCTCTGCACTTTGATGTTGTAGGAGAAAAAAAATATTAAAAAGTATATTTAATCAAGTAAAAAGTAGAACGTGTCGTCTATATTTATTAAAGTTTCTCAACCCCCCCCCCTCGTCACACATCATCACACATCGTCAGAAATGTCTGACTCCCCCCCAGGTGCGTGACGTCATTCATGGACGGCCCCTAATTGCTTCGTGAAAGCTGAAATTGTGATGCATGTGACCACGTCCATGTAATTTTAATGTGATAGAAGAAGGGCCAGTGTTGAGATTCTTTCATAATAATAAAAGGATTGGGTCTCGCTGTGTCGGCCGGGCTGCCCTGAGAGGTCTATTCACAGGCGCTGTCCCACCACTGATCGGCACGGGGACTTTGGCCTGCTCCGTCTCCGGCCTGGGCCGGTTCGTCCCTCCTTAGTAGAACAACCTGGTGCGCGGGAGCTCCCCCTCGCTCACCATATTGATACCCAACTTGGTGCGGACGCCCGATCGGCATAGAGCCTCACACAGCGCAGGACTCCCGTCCTCAAGCGATCCTGCAAACCCACGCCTCCAAGTAGCTGGACTACAGGCGCACGCCACCGCGCCCGGCGAGAGCAGTGGCCCCGCTTGGCCCCTTTGAGTGTCGAGTGGCCCCGTCACTCAGGGACGCGACGTGGTGACACGGAGTTGCTCAGAGCTGTCCACATGAGGATGTCAGGATGAGCAACTCTTTCATCAGCTGTCATTAACGTGGGGAATGTCGCCGCTAATGAGTCGCTCAGCGGCGCATTCTAGCGGTGACGGAGCGCATCGCTGCCACGTGGTTGAGATTGTTGAGATTAATATTGGTAGGAACCTCCTGGTTACACCAGCCCACAGGGGATTATTGTGTCCGTCCGTCCGTTGTGCAGGGAGGGGCTGGGTGGGGCGGGTGGGGCTGGGTGGGGAGGGGAGGATGGGGACGAGCTGGGTGGGGAGGGTAGGGAGGGGCTGGGTGGGGAGGGTGGGGCTGAGTGGGGGGTGGGACTGGGTGGGGATGGGTGGGGCTGGGTGGGGAGGGGCTGGTCACCCCGTGGTGTCCTTATAAAACTCAACGTTTAACCTACTCACGCCGGCTTGTGCCCACCGTCACAGTCGGGCATATTTGCGGAATACACTACGCCGCCGTTGACCCTGGCCATTGACCAAGCAACCCAACGTTCCTACCAGCTCCCTCTGCAGGAATGTTTTATTGTTCCTGCTATACATGTCCACGTGATGATGATAAGCCACTTCGCTTTCCTATCATTTGTGGCCAGGTCGCTTCTGAAAAAAAGCTAATAGCTCAGTCCGCTTTACCTGACAAGATAAATAATAATTTAGTTGTATTCGTATAAATCCACAATAGAGGTTTTTTGGGTTAGATAGCGTAAATATATTAATGTGTCGGGTTTAACGACACATTTATATATTTACGCGATCTAACACTAACAAACTCTTATGGATGATATTGTTCGCGAAAGCCTACGTGTTAAATTTGTATACATGTTGAATTTATTTATTTTCCTCTCCTCTACTCTGAACTCCTATCGTGTTTTTGTATTGTTCTTAAAACATTCTGACCTGCCCCTTCCTGGACAGCTGTGAAAAAGAGCTTCACAGCTCATCGGATTCCTCCAATAATAAATAAATAAATACATATTCTGCTCCTATTCTCACTGCGCCAGCTCGGGGTCTTGCGAGGCTGCTATTGCGCTCGCCAGATAACGAGGTTTGATTGCTCAGTACCATTGGACAACAAGCGCTAAGAAGACGCTCGAAAAAAGTCAGATGTAGTTGTCACGTACAAATTACCCAGCTTCCAAGTTTCAACAATTTGAAACATTTCGATTTAAAGCTTTCGTGACTGCAGGGATTCATCTTCTTGGTTCTTTCGGTAAAGTCACGTAGAAGGGAAGTAATAAAATAATAAAAATAAAACATAATAAAACAATTCTCACGACGTTTCGGCCACAACGCAAGCAGCCGTCCTCAGGCGAAGAATGAGAACATTATCAAGCTAGGAGCTTATATAGGTGTTGCGAGGAGGAGCGCCTTAACAAAAGAATGTGCATATGAAGAGGAATTTAGCATACCAATGGACAATGCGTAGGAGGTGGGCGGAGGGGTTTCAAAGTCCCATTATGCCCATGCATTATGCAGGATCAACAGCACCACGGGGGGGCGCAAGGAACAGCGTTAATAAAGGAAAGGAATGTTAGTGATATGTAGCTGCATTTACCAAACAACCACGTAGAAAACCAAAGTAAAAACTACATAAAAAACTAAAATATAAACTGAAACTTACTATACTCTACAATAAGCTGAGTTACTAACAACAAATAATAAATTACAATTCTACGTCGTAAGAAGTATATAATATACTTCCATCTAAACTTTATTCTCTTAGCATATACAGTACTATATACTGCCATAGATAAACCCAACATTAAATTATATACTGTATTGCTGTAAACCACCCTATACTTTATACATTTTAATATAACACTATGTATTATTCAACTCACCCTAATGTGTATCGAAATGGTTTATTACGTCCTTCCAATGATTGCTAAGCCTGAATCCATCCATCTCGGTTAAAATTGTCTCTGTGTTTGTATATGTGAATCGCCTCATGAACGAATCTCTCATGATAGCCAGATGGCTTGCAGAGAACCTCCGTCTTGGAAAAGTCAATGTCATGTGAGCCCACTGAGTTGTAACAGTGGTCTGCCACGGCTGAGGTGTTTGTCCTACCGTGTTTTAGATCAGCTTTTTGAAACAATTGAGAAGCTCTTTAATCCTATAGCTATCATTCTACCAATTTTCGAATCCTGGGACACTGTTTAAAGATCAGCTACTGATGAAACACTAAACAGACTAACCCACTGTATCATTCTAACTTTGGATTTGCACTGGATGATGATATTTAGGAGCTACCATTATGACCTCTACGTAGAGTCCAATCTCACATCACTTGATGCAAGAATAAAGCTACATTGAGCCCTGTTCATCCATAAAATATTTATTGGCAAATCTGCACTTTACTCAGTTCATTAACCCCATTGCCCAGGTCGACGTATATAGCCAATAAGGGTTTGGGACACATTCCTGCAGACGTGGCAAGATCGTAAATCGCTGCAATCCTCACCAACATCAGCAAGAATGAGTGCTTTGAGCTTTCTCAACTAAAAAAGAGAGATGACATAGTCATCCTCTCAGCCAACAAGGGCAATGCCACTGTCGTCATGGACAAAACCACATACAGTAATACAATTCATTACCTACTTAATGATGGCAGCTATACCAAAATCAATAGAGATCATACCAACCGCCTGGTCAGAACCGGCCCTAGACCTTTGGGGGCCCTAAGCAAAATTTGGTTGGAGGCCCCTTTGATGTATGATTTTTTTCACCCACTAGCTAGCAGTGACTCTAGGGGGCCCTCTGCTGGCCACGGGGCCCTTTGCAATTGCAAGGGTCGCTTAGTGGCTGGGCCGGCTCTGCGCCTGGTTACGAAAACTAACAATATCATCACTGATTGGACATCTTTAATCGAACCAACCAAGCGGCTTTCCTTAAACCCCTCTGCTGCTAGACCACCCAGATTGTATGGCTTACTACAAATCCATAAAGAAGGTACACCACTCCATCCTTTCGTCTCCACCATTGACTCACCCACCTACAAACTAGCCCGATTTCTGTCTGAGACCTTACACCCATTCCCTGGTAAGACCACCTCAACTGTACTTAACTCAGCTCACTTGGTATCTTTAATTAAGCACATCTCACTATCTCCAGGTGATTTGCTTGTCAGTTTTGATGTAGTATCTTTGTTTACTAAAGTTCCTGTGCCTGACACCATTGCAATCATTGAAGATTTGGTCCAACAAGGACTGAATGTTGATGGATGTACCAGCCCTGGTTAGACATTGCCTCACCAATACTTACTTCAATTGGAATGGAGCATTCTGCAAACAAATTGAAGGTACCCCAATGGGTTCTCCCTCATCTTCAGTTGTAGCCAATGTTTTCACAGAAAATTTTGAGGCAGATTCCATCCAAGCATCCACCCTTCGTCCGTCCTTGTGGACAATGGCGGAGCCAGGAATTTCAGGTAGGGGGGGCAACCCCTCCAGCAATAAAAAATGATAAGAGTTGTTAGTAAGGACTTGTCCCTTGCTTTTTATTCGACGCATGTACGGCAATGGCGCAGCCATCGTTCGAGAGTCGAATTCGATCCGAGTGTGATCGCCATCGCGCTCGCTGAAGGTATGCCTTCAGGGAAGTCGTGTGCTGTATATGCAACTGCGCACAATTATGTGAGTCACTTATAACTGCTTTGCTGTTTTTTATTGCCAATTATGGACTCAGACTATTGTCCTATCATCTCATAGAGTCCCTGGCACGTAATAATATGCTACGCAGCATAGTGGGGGTCGCAAAATGCCGATATATTACAAATAAACCACAATGATCTGATCGAAATGATGGATGTCGATTGGATCATTGGGGGGGGGGGTGGGGTACGTGCCCCCCCCCCGCCCCCCCCCCCCCCCCACTGGCTCCGCCAGTGCTTATGGAAGAGATACGTAGATGACACGTTCGTCATCTGGCCACATGGCCTACCAGCTCGGGGCCAATTCTTCAACCACATCAATTCCATACACCCAGCCATCAAATTCACCATGGAGGTGGAAAAGAATGGCAAGTTACCATTCTTTGATGTTTCAATAAAAAATAGACCAGATGGCTCCATGGGACACCCTGTGTACAGCAGGGGTGGGGAACGTCCGGCCCGCGGGCCGTGTAAGGCCCGCAAAATCATTTAGTCTGGCCCTGCCAAGACAACTGCAGGCGGGACTCGAAATTGAATAGATCCAGGAGCAAACCTGGAAAAGCAGGTGCGAGTAGCAACATCATCAATACCAGCGAACATCACACGCCTCACCAAAGATAAGCAGTTCCAGCCATCATATTAGGGGTGAGTTAATTACTATACATGTTTGACGATATATAACGGGCTAATTTTTAAGTTGATAATTTTGTATGGCTTGCGAATGATGTTATAAATATCCAAATGGCCCTTGGCAGAAAAAAGGTTCCTCACCCCTGGTCTACAGGAAAGTCACCCATACAGATTCCTACCTAAAACCTGACTCCCACCACCATCCATCCCAGAAGAATTCCCTCATCAAAACTCTACACCATAGAGCTCGATGCATCTCCGAACATCACCACCTAGCCAGTGAACTGGAGCATGTACACCAAGCCCTCAAGATGAATGGATATTCGGACTCCACAGTCAGTAAAGCTATCACCCCAACCGTTGGGAAAGACCCATCTGAGGACCCAATCAAAACCATCACCTTGCCATACATAGCAGGGGTTACCAAAAATATTTCCAAAATCATGAGCAAACACAAGAGCCAGGTTCGATTCAACACAGCACGTAAAATTCGTGATCTGATCCTATCTGTGAAGGATGTGATCCCTGGCATGCAATACCCCGGCATCTACAAACTAAGCTGTGTCTGCGGCAGAAGTTACATTGGGGAAACTAAGCGACATGTCTCGGACCGTGTTCGTGAACATAAGGTAGATCTGAAACACAGTAGGACCAATACCTTGGCCGTGGCTATTCATTGTTTTAACACTGTTGGCACACACGAAATAGATTTTTCCAAGACGAATGTACTCTGCAAACCCACTGGCTATCAGCAAAGATTCGTTCATGAAGCCATCCAGATATATAAACACAGACACAATTTCAACCGAGACGATGGGTACAATCTGAGCAATCATTGGCATTAACCAGTTTAAGTCATAACTGGCTGTGATGTTTCCATCCTACCTGCCGATGTTAGCAGTTATTATCGACTGTCTGAGTTACATTACCAGGTTAAATGTCTTTCCTTTAATAGGCAAAATGTCTCACTAACACAGCCACCGTTGCTCGTTTTCCTCGATGTGGCGGTGGGTGTCGTGTTGTTCGTTTTTCTTACATTTGTAATGCGAGCAAGGACAGGGTCACGTGAGTGTGGGCGGAGTCAGGGTCACGTGCAGAGGAGGAGGAGTCAGGGTCACGTGAGGGGGAGGATATAAGGGGAGAACCGGAAGGGGATCGGGAGTGGAGACAGAATAGAGAAGGGAGAGGCCACGCGGAGTGCTGGCGAGGAGTGGCGCGATTGCCACGAGGCAGGAGTCACGGCACCGTCGGCCAGCGGTGTTCGTGGAGCAGCGGGGGTGTCTGCAGAGTGTGCGGGAGCACACGGCGCAGCCAGGGGGCTGCGGAGTGTGCGGAGCACACGGGCAGCGGGGTGGCTGCAGAGAGAGAGCGGGAGCGGAGGACTCAGACGACGTGCGGAGGCACGAAGCGGAGAAGGTGCGGGTCGGAGCGGAGACATCGCGGGGTGCGAGCAAGAACCCAATAAAGGACACGGAGAACAACATCGTCTGAGAGTCCTTTATTACACATTGACATGCTAATCCCTCACAATACAATGGCCACCTCCACAGCTTCGTCGTCGTGGAGGTAGCTCAGCTCTCCGATCTCACATTTACATGCAAATTTCATCTCTAGCCCCGCCCACTTCGCTTATGACCCCGGGGCTACACCCATCTCAAACCTTTATAACATCCTGCCTCAGCAGCTCTCCCGCTATATTTTTTTCACCTGATGACGATTGCTTGTGTTGCGATCGAAACGTCGTGATATTTACATGTTTTTTAAATCCTTTATATTAAGTTCGCTTGCTTGCTTGCGTGCTTGCTTGCTTGCGTGCTTGCTTGCTTA
Source organism: Lampetra planeri (assembly GCF_965212315.1). Classification (NCBI taxonomy): domain Eukaryota; kingdom Metazoa; phylum Chordata; class Hyperoartia; order Petromyzontiformes; family Petromyzontidae; genus Lampetra; species Lampetra planeri. The sequence goes on along the minus strand of NC_136148.1, from coordinate 8,710,951 downwards.
GGACCGTGCAAATTTTTCGGTCGTTTTTTAACCCACTTCCCGTGATCCAATCGAGCTGACATTTTCCATACAGACTCGTTGTGCCAGACAATTATTGTTCGTGAAAAAAAATTCCCAAAATTTTACACTTTTTAGGCAAAAAAAAATTATTTTACATATATTCAAATAGAAGTCATTCATGGCTTTGGCTGAACGTCAGAGTGTAAGAGCCCAGAGCGTAACCCCTCCACAGGCCGTGGCGGAGTAGCGCAGTTGGTAGCGCCCTTGCTTCCCATGCCAAAGGTCGCGGGATCGATCCCCGCGTCCTCCACAGGCGAATATATTTTTATTAAATCCTTTATATTAAGTTCGCTTGCTTGCGTGCTTGCTTGCTTGCGTGCTTGCTTGCTTGCGTGCGTGCTTGCTTGCTTGCTTGCGTGCTTGCTTGCTTGCGTGCTTGCTTGCTTGCGTGCTTGCTTGCTTGCGTGCTTGCTTGCTTGCGTGCTTGCTTGCTTGCGTGCTTGCTTGCTTGCGTGCTTGCTTGCTTGCTTGCGTGCTTGCGTGCTTGCGTGCTTGCTTGCTTGCGTGCTTGCTTGCTTGCGTGCTTGCTTGCGTGCTTGCTTGCTTGCGTGCTTGCTTGCTTGCGTGCTTGCTTGCTTGCGTGCTTGCTTGCTTAGGACCGTGCAAATCTTTCGCTCGTTTTTTAACCCACATCCCGTGATCCAATCGAGCTGACATTTTCCACACAGACTCGTTGTGCCAGACAATTAATTTTCGTGAAAAAAATCCAAATTTTAAACTGTTTAGGGAAAACAAATTAAATATTTAATTACCAATTGCTTAATGGTGGCAGACAATCATCTGACCCATAGGTGGCAGCCATCTCAAGCCAGAGGACGAGAGGACTCTAGCCGCCACGCATATAAAGGATTTATAGTGAAAAACTTTGTTTTTACGGGTTTACTTGTTTTTATTATTTTTCTATCTACGTGGCTTTACCGAAAGACCCAAAGAATATGAATTCCTGCAGTCACGTGGAAATGTATAACAGGAACAATAACACATTCCTGCAGAGGGAGCTGGTAGGAACGTTGGGTTGCTCGGTCAGAAGATTAGTGTTGGATACAACTGCATTTGCAAATGTGATTGGTAACTTTAATCTTTACCCAGATATCAATAGTTTATTGTGAATGTGCACTTTGAGTGACTGTGTGTTGTTGTCTTGGTGTGGTCTGGCACTGTTCTTGCTTTTGTTTTGCTGCCTTGCCCAGGCTTGGGAATCGGTGTACTTATGAAATTTGAACGTATACACTTTACCTATTTTATTATTTATTCGCAGTGATGTTCTTACCTTTCTTATACTTTGCGCTGCTATCGTTTTTATTATTAAATATTTACTTAAAGCTGTCGTGATTGCAGGAATTCCTGCAGGAATTATTCTTATTTTTTATCATTTTTATTATTTTTTCTATCGACGTGGCTTTACCGAAAGATCCAAATGTTTTCACTATTATTTGTTATAGTAACTTTCTGGGCTCCCCTTCTAGACATCTGTAAAAATCTTCAGAGCTCATCAAATTTCTCCAGGATAAATGAAGATTCTGATTTCTTATTTCTCAGGAAGATTGCAACACTGCAGGATCTTGAGAGACAGAGACAACGTGACGCCTTCATGCAGCAGTGGATTGATCATGGCCGATGAAGATGATCACGATACCAATATGCACATTACATTACTTGATTACTTGATGGTCATGATGCTACAGGAACATTGTAGGTAGCACGCGATCCGTGAAAGTGAAACCTCTTGAAGTGATAAAGACGACGATGCGCTCTGTCACCGGCAGAATGCGCTAGGGAGCAACTCAATGACAGCGACTTTTCCCAATAAAATGACAGTCGTTGTACAGCTCCACTGCAATAATTGGTTCGTTAAAGCTGAAATTGTGATGCATGTGAACATGTCCATGTAATTTTAATGTGATAGAAGAAGGGCCAGTGTTGAGATTATTTCATAATTCGTGACATTTTATTGCATTGAGTCAGATAAAATATTAATGTAATGCGGGTGTGCACGACCCGAATGATCAAAACGAAATAGGACTTGAGGCGAGTAAATAAAGTAGAATGATAATAAAAGGATTGGGTCTCGCTGTGTCGGCCGGGCTGCCCTGAGAGGTCTATTCACAGGCGCTGTCCCACCACTGATCGGCACGGGGACTTTGGCCTGCTCCGTCTCCGGCCTGGGCCGGTTCGTCCCTCCTTAGTAGAACAACCTGGTGCGCGGGAGCTCCCCCTCGCTCACCATATTGATACCGAACTTGGTGCGGACGCCCGATCGGCATAGAGCCTCACAGCGCAGGACTCCCGTCCTCAAGCGATCCCGCAACCCACGCCTCCAAGTAGCTGGATTACAGGCGCACGCCACCGCGCCCGGCGAGAGCAGCGGCCCCGCTTGGCCCCTTTGAGTGTCGAGTGGCCCCGTGACTCAGGGACGCGACGTGGTGACACGGAGTTGCTCAGAGCTGTCCACATGAGGATGTCAGTATGAGCAACTCTTTCATCAGCTGTCATTAACGTGGGGAATGTCGCCGCTAATGAGTCGCTCAGCGGCGCATTCTAGCGGGGACGGAGCGCATCGCTGCCACGTGGTTGAGATTCATCTTCTTGGTTCTTTCGGTAAAGTCACGTAGAAGGGAAGTAATAAAATAATAAAAATAAAACATAATAAAATAATTCTCACGACGTTTCGGCCACAACGCAAGCAGCCGTCATCAGGTGAAAACCAGGTCTGTCGGGGAGACAGCGTCTGAATGAATTATGCCCGTGCATTCTTAGAGTCGCGGCATCTCTTCAGAAGGGTGAGAGACTCGATTAGCTGAGCCTTCTTATCACTGAGCTTGTTGAAGGATCGTGTTTTTGTATTTTTTCTTGAAACGTTCTGACCTGCTGCCCCTTACTGGACATCTGTGAAAAAGAGCTTCACAGCTCATCGGATTCCTCCAGTAATAAATAAATAAATATTCTTATCCTATTCTCACTGCGCCAGCTCGGGGTCTTGCGAGGCTGCTATTGCGCTCGCCAGATAACGAGGTTTGATTTCTCAGTACCATTGGACAGCTAGGGCGAACAAAGACGCTCGAAAAAACCAGATGTAGTTGTCACGTACAAATTATCCAGCTTCCAAGTTTCAACAATTTGAAACAATTGAGAAACTCTTTCATCCTATAGCTATCATTCTACCAATTTTCGAATCCTGGGACACTGTTTAAAGATCAGCAACTAATGAAACACTAAACAGACTAACCCACTGTATCATTCTAACTTTGGATTTGCACTGGACGATGATATTTAGGAGCTACCATTATGACCTTTACATCGAGTCCAATCTCACATCACTTGATGCAAGAATAAAGCTACATTGAGCCCTGTTCATCCGTAAAATCCTTATTGGCCAATCTGCACTTTACTTAGTTCATTAACCCCATTGTCAAGGACAGAATTATTTTTTTCTACATCTGATTGGGACCATGTAGATTACCTGACAGCCTTTTCAGCCGCCTCAATGTCAGCTAATTGCAAAGATAACCTGATTTCCAAGTTCAACCTCCTTTCCAAGAAGAAGCCAGATCCACACGTTAAAAAGTTAGACGGTAACATGATTGCTATCAATCAGAGTAACAGCTCAATTTCTGACAGCTTAAAATCGGTTCTAGCTAAAGGGTTGAATTTCACAGTCACCCCTAAACACATCCCAGTTGATGATATTATTGCCCAGGTCGACGTAGCCACTAAGGGTTTGGGACACATTCCTGCAGACGTGGCAAGATCGTAAATCGCTGCAATCCTCACCAACGCTAAGACACCTATTAGCAACATCAGCAAGGATGAGTGCTTTGAGCTTTCTCAACTAAAAAAGAGAGATAACATAGTCATCCTATCAGCCAACAAGGGCAATGCCACTGTCATCATGGACAAACCACATACAATAACAAAATTCGGGACCTACTTAATGATGGCAGTTATACCAAAATCAATACAGATCCTACCAACCGCCTGGTTACGAAAACTAACAATATCATCACTGATTCGACATATTTAATCGAACCAACCAAGCGGCTTTCCTTAAACCCTTCTGCTGCTAGACCACCCAGAATGTATGGCTTACTACAAATCCATCAATAAGGTACACCACACCATTCTTTCGTCTCCACCATTGACTCACCCACTTACAAACTGGCCCGATTTCTGTCTGAGACCTTACACCCATTCCCTGGTAAGACCACCTCAGCTGTACTTAACTCAGCTAACTTGGTATCTTTAATTAAGGACATCTCACTATCTCCAGGTGATTTGCTTGTCAGTTTCGACGTAGTATCTTTGTTTACCAAAGTTCCTGTGCCTGACACCATTGCAATCATTGAACATTTGGTCCAACAAGGACTGAATGTTAATGTACCGGCCCTGGTTAGACATTGCCTCACCAATACTTGCTTCACTTGGAATGGAGCATTCTACAAACAAGTTAAGGGTACCCCTATGGGTTCTCCCTCATCTCCAGTTGTAGCCAATGTTTTCATGGAAACATTTGAGACAGATGCCATCCAGGCATTCACCCTTCGTCCTACCTTGTCGACAATGGCGGAGCCAGGATTTATAGGTAGGGGGGCAACCCTTCCAGCGATGAAGAATGATACAAGTTGTTATTAAGTACTTGTCCTTACGTGTACGGCAATGGCGCAGCCATCGATCGAGAGTCGAATTAGAACCGAGTGTGATCGGCATCGCGCTCGCTGAAGGTGAATGCCTTCAGGGAAGTCGTGTACTGTATATGCAACTGCGCACAATTCTGTGAGTCACTTATAACTACTTTGCCGTTACTTATTGCAAATTATGGACTCCGACTATTGTCCTATCATCTCATAGAGTCCTTGGCACGTAATAATATGCTACAAAGTGACAGTGGGGGTCGCAAAATGCTAATTTATTACTAATAAACCACAATGATCCGATCGAAATGGGGGATTTCGATCGGATCATTGGGGGGTTACATGCCACCCCCCCCCCCCCCCCACTGTGCTTGTAGAAGAGATACGCAGATGACACTTTCGTCATCTGGCCACATGGCCTACGAGCTCTGGGCCAATTCTTCAACCACATCAATTCCATACACCCAGCCATAAAATTCACCATGGAGGTGGAAAGGGATGGCAAGTTACCATTCTTGGATGTTTCAATAAAAAACTAGACCAGATGGCTCCATGGGACACCCTGTGTACAGCAGGAGTGGGGAACGTCCCGTCCGCGGGCCGAATAAGGCCCGCAAAATCATTGTCTGGCCCTGCCAAGACAACTGCGGGCGGGACTCGAAATTGAATAGATCCAGGAGCAAACCTGGAAAAGCAGGTGCGAGTAGCAACATCATCAATACCAGCTAACATCACACGCCTCACCAAAGATAAGCAGTTCCAGCCATCACATTAGGAGTGAGTTAATTAAATGTTTGACCAAATATAACGGGCTAATTTTTAAGTTGATAATTTTGTATGGCCCGCGAATGATGTTATAAATATCCAAATGGCCCTTGGTAGAAAAAAGGTGCCTCACCCCTGGTCTACAGGAAAGCCACCCATACGGATTCCTACCTAAAACCTGACTCCCACCACCATCCATCCCAGAAGAATTCCATCATCAAAACTCTACACCATAGAGCTCGCTGTATTTCCGAACATCACCACCTAGCCAGTGAACTGGAGATTAGGGAAAGAGAGATTGGGAAGAGAGATTAGCATGAAATGAGCTTCCGTCGCTGCATAAGAGTATCATCCCCGCATATGCGCACAACAGCAGTGTTAATAGGAGATTAGCACTATGTTGATGGGAGAGATGAGGCAGGGAGATTATGGGGATTAGTAAGTGAATGTCATGTCTATGTGTAACACAAGCTGCGGCGCTGCCAACTGCGCTGTGAGGCAAGCGCGTCCACGCAAGTGAACCACCGCAACGGTGGTCGCGCCAGTGAGACACAAAGCCCATCACACAGCCAGAACCAATCGCTACATCGAGGCTAAGGGAACAGAGGTGGCCATGTTAGTGAGACCCCAGCCCATTAATGCAGAGGCACCTAACAGGGAAATGCAACTCAGAGAGTCGGAGATAACAGCCAAACGGCAGTTACAACTTTGCTTGCTTAATCACGTCCTTCTGATGATTGCTCAGCTTATACCCATCTTCTCGGTTGAAATTGTCTTCGTGTTTATATATCTGGATGGCTTCATGGACAAATCTCTGATAATAGCACGAAGGTTTGCAGAGTACACCATAGGGCCCACTGCATCATCTCCGACCAGCGCCACCTAGCCAGTGAACTGGAGCATGTACACCAAGCCCTCAAGATTAATGGATATTCAGACTCCACAATCCGTAAAGCTATCACCCCAACCGTTGGGAAAGAACCATCTGAGGACCCAATGAAAACCATCACCTTGCCATACATAGCAGGGGTTACCAAAATATTTCCAAAATCATGAGAAAACACAAGAGCCAGGTTCGATTCAACACAGCACGTAAAATTCGTGATCTGATCCTATCTGTGAAGGATGTGATTCTTGGCATGCAATACCCCGGCGTCTACAAACTAAGCTGTGTCTGCGGCAGAAGTTACATTGGGGAAACTAAGCGACATGTCTCGGACCGTGTTCGTGAACATAAGGTAGATCTGAAACACGGTAGGACCAATACCTTGGCCGTGGCTGATCATTGTTTTAACACTGTGGGCACACACACACACGAAATAGATTTTTCCAAGACGAATGTACTCTGCAAACCCACTGGCTATCAGCAAAGATTCGTTCATGAAGCCATCCAGATATATAAACACAGACACAATTTCAACCGAGACGAAGGGTACAATCTGAGCAATCATTGGCATTAACCAGTTTAAGTCATAACTGGCTGTGATGTTTCCATCCTACCTGCCGATGTTAGCAGTTATTATCGACTGTCTGAGTTACATTACCAGGTTAAATGTCTTTCCTTTAATAGGCAAAATGTCTCACTAACACAGCCACCGTTGCTCGTTTTCCTCGATGTGGCGGTGGGTGTCGTGTTGTTCGTTTTTCTTACATTTGTAATGCGAGCAAGGACAGGGTCACGTGAGTGTGGGCGGAGTCAGGGTCACGTGCAGAGGAGGAGGAGTCAGGGTCACGTGAGGGGGAGGATATAAGGGGAGAACCGGAAGGGGATCGGGAGTGGAGACAGAATAGAGAAGGGAGAGGCCACGCGGAGTGCTGGCGAGGAGTGGCGCGATTGCCACGAGGCAGGAGTCACGGCACCGTCGGCCAGCGGTGTTCGTGGAGCAGCGGGGGTGTCTGCAGAGTGTGCGGGAGCACACGGAGCAGCAGGGTGGCTGCTGGGTGCGCGGGGAGCACACGGCGCAGCCAGGGGGCTGCGGAGTGTGCGGAGCACACGGGCAGCGGGGTGGCTGCAGAGAGAGAGAGCGGGAGCGGAGGACTCAGACGACGTGCGGAGGCACGAGGCGGAGAAGGTGCGGGTCGGAGTGGAGACATCGCGGGGTGCGAGCAAGAACCCAATAAAGGACACGGAGAACAACATCGTCTGAGAGTCCTTTATTACACATTGACATGCTAATCTCTCACAATACAATGGCCACCTCCACAGCTTCGTCGTCGTGGAGGTAGCTCAGCTCTCCGATCTCACATTTACATGCAAATTTCATCTCTAGCCCCGCCCACTTCGCTTATGACCCCGGGGCTACACCCATCTCAAACCTTTATAACATCCTGCCTCAGCAGCTCTCCCGCTATATTTTTTCACCTGATGACGATTGCTTGTGTTGCGATCGAAACGTCGTGATATTTACATGTTTTTTAAATCCTTTATATTAAGTTCGCTTGCTTGCTTGCGTGCTTGCTTGCTTGCTTGCGTGCTTGCTTGCTTAGGACCGTGCAAATGTTTCGGTCGTTTTTTAACCCACTTCCCGTGATCCAATCGAGCTGACATTTTCCATACAGACTCGTTGTGCCAGACAATTATTGTTCGTGAAAAAAATTCCCAAAATGTTACACTTTTTAGGCAAAAAAAAAATATTTTACATATATTCAAATAGAAGTCATTCATGGCTTTGGCTGAACGTCAGAGTGTAAGAGCCCAGAGCGTAACCCCTCCACAGGCCGTGGCGGAGTAGCGCAGTTGGTAGCGCCCTCGCTTCCCATACCAAAGGTCGCGGGATCGATCCGCGCGTCCTCCACAGGCGAATATATTTTTATTAAATCCTTTATATTAAGTTCGCTTGCTTGCGTGCTTGCTTGCTTGCTTGCGTGCTTGCTTGCTTGCGTGCTTGCTTGCTTGCGTGCTTGCTTGCTTGCTTGCGTGCTTGCTTGCTTGCTTGGATGCTTGCTTGCTTGCGTGCTTGCTTGCTTGCTTGCGTGCTTGCGTGCTTGCGTGCTTGCTTGCTTGCTTGCGTGCTTGCTTGCTTGCGTGCTTGCTTGCTTGCGTGCTTGCTTGCTTGCTTGCGTGCTTGCTTGCTTGCGTGCTTGCTTGCTTGCGTGCTTGCTTGCTTGCCTGCTTGCTTGCTTGCGTGCTTGCTTGCGTGCGTGCTTGCTTGCGTGCGTGCTTGCGTGCGTGCGTGCTTGCTTGCTTGCGTGCTTGCTTGCTTGCGTGCTTGCTTGCTTGCGTGCTTGCTTGCGTGCTTGCTTGCTTGCTTGCGTGCTTGCTTGCTTGCGTGCTTGCTTGCGTGCTTGCTTGCTTAGGACCGTGCAAATCTTTCGCTCGTTTTTTAACCCACTTCCCGTGATCCAATCGAGCTGACATTTTCCACACAGACTCGTTGTGCCAGACAATTAATTTTCGTGAAAAAAAATCCAAATTTTAAACTGTTTAGGGAAAACAAATTAAATATTTAATTACCAATTGCTTAATGGTGGCAGACAATCATCTGACCCATAGGTGGCAGCCATCTCAAGCCAGAGGACGAGAGGACTCTAGCCGCCACGCATATAAAGGATTTATAGTGAAAAACTTTGTTTTTACGGGTTTACTTGTTTTTATTATTTTTCTATCTACGTGGCTTTACCGAAAGACCCAAAGAATATGAATTCCTGCAGTCACGTGGAAATGTATAACAGGAACAATAACACATTCCTGCAGAGGGAGCTGGTAGGAACGTTGGGTTGCTCGGTCAGAAGATTAGTGTTGGATACAACTGCATTTGCAAATGTGATTGGTAACTTTAATCTTTACCCAGATATCAATAGTTTATTGTGAATGTGCACTTTGAGTGACTGTGTGTTGTTGTCTTGGTGTGGTCTGGCACTGTTCTTGCTTTTGTTTTGCTGCCTTGCCCAGGCTTGGGAATCGGTGTACTTATGAAATTTGAACGTATACACTTTACCTATTTTATTATTTATTCGCAGTGATGTTCTTACCTTTCTTATACTTTGCGCTGCTATCGTTTTTATTATTAAATCTTTACTTAAAGCTGTCGTGATTGCAGGAATTCCTGCAGGAATTATTATTATTTTTTTATCATTTTTATTATTTTTTCTATCGACGTGGCTTTACCGAAAGACCCAAATGTTTTCACTATTATTTGTTATAGTAACTTTCTGGGCTCCCCTTCTAGACATCTGTAAAAATCTTCAGAGCTCATCAAATTTCTCCAGGATAAATGAAGATTCTGATTTCTTATTTCTCAGGAAGATTGCAACACTGCAGGATCTTGAGAGACAGAGACAACGTGACGCCTTCATGCAGCAGTGGATTGATCATGGCCGATGAAGATGATCACGATATCAATATGCACATTACATTACTTGATTACTTGATGGTCATGATGGTACAGGAACATTGTAGGTAGCACGCGATCCGTGAAAGTGAAACCTCTTGAAGTGATAAAGACGACGATGCGCTCTGTCACCGGCAGAATGCGCTAGGGAGCAACTCAATGACAGCGACTTTTTCCAATAAAATGACAGTCGTTGTACAGCTCCACTGCAATAATTGGTTCGTTAAAGCTGAAATTGTGATGCATGTGAACATGTCCATGTAATTTTAATGTGATAGAAGAAGGGCCAGTGTTGAGATTATTTCATAATTCGTGACATTTTATTGCATTGAGTCAGATAAAATATTAATGTAATGCGGGTGTGCACGACCCGAATGATCAAAACGAAATAGGACTTGAGGCGAGTAAATAAAGTAGAATGATAATAAAAGGATTGGGTCTCGCTGTGTCGGCCGGGCTGCCCTGAGAGGTCTATTCACAGGCGCTGTCCCACCACTGATCGGCACGGGGACTTTGGCCTGCTCCGTCTCCGGCCTGGGCCGGTTCGTCCCTCCTTAGTAGAACAACCTGGTGCGCGGGAGCTCCCCCTCGCTCACCATATTGATACCGAACTTGGTGCGGACGCCCGATCGGCATAGAGCCTCACAGCGCAGGACTCCCGTCCTCAAGCGATCCCGCAACCCACGCCTCCAAGTAGCTGGATTACAGGCGCACGCCACCGCGCCCGGCGAGAGCAGCGGCCCCGCTTGGCCTCTTTGAGTGTCGAGTGGCCCCGTGACTCAGGGACGCGACGTGGTGACACGGAGTTGCTCAGAGCTGTCCACATGAGGATGTCAGTATGAGCAACTCTTTCATCAGCTGTCATTAACGTGGGGAATGTCGCCGCTAATGAGTCGCTCAGCGGCGCATTCTAGCGGGGACGGAGCGCATCGCTGCCACGTGCTTGAGATTCATCTTCTTGGTTCTTTCGGTAAAGTCACGTAGAAGGGAAGTAATAAAATAATAAAAATAAAACATAATAAAATAATTCTCACGACGTTTCGGCCACAACGCAAGCAGCCGTCATCAGGTGAAAACCAGGTCTGTCGGGGAGACAGCGTCTGAATGAATTATGCCCGTGCATTCTTAGAGTCGCGGCATCTCTTCAGAAAGGTGAGAGACTCGATTAGCTGAGCCTTCTTATCACGGAGCTTGTTGAAGGATCTCAAAGTAACGTGGAATCACTCCCCGTAGAGGCGGTTAAATTTCGATTTAAAGCTTTCGTGACTGCAGGGATTCATCTTCTTGGTTCTTTCGGTAAAGTCACTTAGAAGGGAAGTAGTAAAATAATAAAAATAAAACATAATAAAATAATTCTCACGACGTTTCGGCCACAACGCATGCAGCCGTCATCAGGTGAAAACCAGGTCTGTCGGGGAGACAGCGTCTGAATGAATTATGCCCGTGCATTCTTAGAGTCGCGGCATCTCTTCAGAAAGGTGAGCGACTCGATTAGCTGAGCCTTCTTATCACTGAGCTTGTTGAAGGATCGTGTTTTTGTATTTTTTCTTGAAACGTTCTGACCTGCTGCCCCTTACTGGACATCTGTGAAAAAGAGCTTCACAGCTCATCGGATTCTTCCAGTAATAAATAAATAAATATTCGTATCCTATTCTCACTGCGAGGCTGCTATTGCGCTCGCCAGATAACGAGGTTTGATTTCTCAGTACCATTGGACAGCTAGGGCGAACAAAGACGCTCGAAAAAACCAGATGTAGTTGTCACGTACAAATTATCCAGCTTCCAAGTTTCAACAATTTGAAACAATTGAGAGACTCTTTCATCCTATAGCTATCATTCTACTAATTTTCGAATCCTGGGACACTGTTTAAAGATCAGCAACTAATGAAACACTAAACAGACTAACCCACTGTATCATTCTAACTTTGGATTTGCACTGGACGATGATATTTAGGAGCTACCATTATGACCTCTACATCGAGTCCAATCTCACATCACTTGATGCAACAATAAAGCTACATTGAGCCCTGTTCATCCGTAAAATCCTTATTGGCCAATCTGCACTTTACTTAGTTCATTAACCCCATTGTCAAGGACAGAATTATTTTTTTCTACATCTGATTGGGACCATGTAGATTACCTGACAGCCTTTTCAGCCGCCTCAATGTCAGCTAATTGCAAAGATAACCTGATTTCCAAGTTCAACCTCCTTTCCAAGAAGAAGCCAGATCCACACGTTAAAAAGTTAGACGGTAACATGATTGCTATCAATCAGAGTAACAGCTCAATTTCTGACAGCTTAAAATCGGTTCTAGCTAAAGGGTTGAATTTCGCAGTCACCCCTAAACACATCCCAGTTGATGATATTATTGCCCAGGTCGACGTAGCCACTAAGGGTTTGGGACACATTCCTGCAGACGTGGCAAGATCGTAAATCGCTGCAATCCTCACCAACGCTAAGACACCTATTAGCAACATCAGCAAGGATGAGTGCTTTGAGCTTTCTCAACTAAAAAAGAGAGATAACATAGTCATCCTATCAGCCAACAAGGGCAATGCCACTGTCATCATGGACAAACCACATACAATAACAAAATTCGGGACCTACTTAATGATGGCAGCTATACCAAAATCAATAGAGATCCTACCAACCGCCTGGTTACGAAAACTAACAATATTATCATTGATTCGACATATTTAATCGAACCAACCAAGCGGCTTTCCTTAAACCCCTCTGCTGCTAGACCACCCAGAATGTATGGCTTACTACAAATCCATCAATAAGGTACACCACACCATTCTTTCGTCTCCACCATTGACTCACCCACTTACAAACTGGCCCGATTTCTGTCTGAGACCTTACACCCATTCCCTGGTAAGACCACCTCAGCTGTACTTAACTCAGCTAACTTGGTATCTTTAATTAAGGACATCTCACTATCTCCAGGTGATTTGCTTGTCAGTTTCGACGTAGTATCTTTGTTTACCAAAGTTCCTGTGCCTGACACCATTGCAATCATTGAACATTTGGTCCAACAAGGACTGAATGTTAATGTACCGGCCCTGGTTAGACATTGCCTCACCAATACTTGCTTCACTTGGAATGGAGCATTCTACAAACAAGTTTAAGGTACCCCTATGGGTTCTCCCTCATCTCCAGTTGTAGCCAATGTTTTCATGGAAACATTTGAGAGAGATGCCATCCAGGCATTCACCCTTCGTCCTACCTTGTCGACAATGGCGGAGCCAGGATTTATAGGTAGGGGGGCAACCCTTCCAGCGATGAAGAATGATACAAGTTGTTATTAAGTACTTGTCCTTACGTGTACGGCAATGGCGCAGCCATCGATCGAGAGTCGAATTAGAACCGAGTGATCGGCATCGCGCTCGCTGAAGGTGAATGCCTTCAGGGAAGTCGTGTACTGTATATGCAACTGCGCACAATTCTGTGAGTCACTTATAACTACTTTGCCGTTACTTATTGCAAATTATGGACTCCGACTATTGTCCTATCATCTCATAGAGTCCGTGGCACGTAATAATATGCTACAAAGTGACAGTGGGGGTCGCAAAATGCTAATTTATTACTAATAAACCACAATGATCCGATCGAAATGGGGGATTTCGATCGGATCATTGGGGGGTTACATGCCACCCCCCCCCCCCCCCCCCCCCCACTGTGCTTGTAGAAGAGATACGCAGATGACACTTTCGTCATCTGGCCACATGGCCTACGAGCTCTGGGCCAATTCTTCAACCACATCAATTCCATACACCCAGCCATAAAATTCACCATGGAGGTGGAAAGGGATGGCAAGTTACCATTCTTGGATGTTTCAATAAAAAACTAGACCAGATGGCTCCATGGGACACCCTGTGTACAGCAGGAGTGGGGAACGTCCCGTCCGCGGGCCGAATAAGGCCCGCAAAATCATTGTCTGGCCCTGCCAAGACAACTGCGGGCGGGACTCGAAATTGAATAGATCCAGGAGCAAACCTGGAAAAGCAGGTGCGAGTAGCAACATCATCAATACCAGCTAACATCACACGCCTCACCAAAGATAAGCAGTTCCAGCCATCACATTAGGAGTGAGTTAATTAAATGTTTGACCAAATATAACGGGCTAATTTTTAAGTTGATAATTTTGTATGGCCCGCGAATGATGTTATAAATATCCAAATGGCCCTTGGTAGAAAAAAGGTGCCTCTCCCCTGGTCTACAGGAAAGCCACCCATACGGATTCCTACCTAAAACCTGACTCCCACCACCATCCATCCCAGAAGAATTCCATCATCAAAACTCTACACCATAGAGCTCGCTGTATTTCCGAACATCACCACCTAGCCAGTGAACTGGAGATTAGGGAAAGAGAGATTGGGAAGAGAGATTAGCATGAAATGAGCTTCCGTCGCTGCATAAGAGTATCATCCCCGCATATGCGCACAACAGCAGTGTTAATAGGAGATTAGCACTATGTTGATGGGAGAGATGAGGCAGGGAGATTAGGGGGATTAGTAAGTGAATGTCATGTCTATGTGTAACACAAGCTGCGGCGCTGCCAACTGCGCTGTGAGGCAAGCGCGTCCACGCAAGTGAACCACCGCAACGGTGGTCGCGCCAGTGAGACACAAAGCCCATCACACAGCCAGAACCAATCGCTACATCGAGGCTAAGGGAACAGAGGTGGCCATGTTAGTGAGACCCCAGCCCATTAATGCAGAGGCACCTAACAGGGAAATGCAACTCAGAGAGTCGGAGATAACAGCCAAACGGCAGTTACAACTTTGCTTGCTTAATCACGTCCTTCTAATGATTGCTCAGCTTATACCCATCTTCTCGGTTGAAATTGTCTTCGTGTTTATATATCTCGATGGCTTCATGGACAAATCTCTGATAATTGCCCGAAGGTTTGCAGAGTACACCATAGGGCCCACTGCATCATCTCCGACCAGCGCCACCTAGCCAGTGAACTGGAGCACGCACACCAAGCCCTCAAGATGAATGGATATTCAGACTCCACAATCCGTAAAGCTATCACCCCAACCGTTGGGAAAGAACCATCTGAGGACCCAATGAAAACCATCACCTTGCCATACATAGCAGGGGTTACCAAAATATTTCCAAAATCATGAGAAAACACAAGAGCCAGGTTCGATTCAACACAGCACGTAAAATTCGTGATCTGATCCTATCTGTGAAGGATGTGATTCTTGGCATGCAATACCCCGGCGTCTACAAACTAAGCTGTGTCTGCGGCAGAAGTTACATTGGGGAAACTAAGCGACATGTCTCGGACCGTGTTCGTGAACATAAGGTAGATCTGAAACACGGTAGGACCAATACCTTGGACGTGGCTGATCATTGTTTTAACACTGTGGGCACACACACACACGAAATAGATTTTTCCAAGACGAATGTACTCTGCAAACCCACTGGCTATCAGCAAAGATTCGTTCATGAAGCCATCCAGATATATAAACACAGACACAATTTCAACCGAGACGATGGGTACAATCTAAGCAATCATTGGCATTAACCAGTTTAAGTCATAACTGGCTGTGATGTTTCCATCCTACCTGCCGATGTTAGCAGTTATTATTGACTGTCTGAGTTACATTACCAGGTTAAATGGCTTTCCTTTAATAGGCAAAATGTCTCACTAACACAGCCACCGTTGCTCGTTTTCCTCGATGTGGCGGTGGGTTTCGTGTTGTTCGTTTTTCTTACATTTGTAATGCGAGCAAGGACAGGGTCACGTGAGTGTGGGCGGAGTCAGGGTCACGTGCAGAGGAGGAGGAGTCAGGGTCACGTGAGGGGGAGGATATAAGGGGAGAACCGGAAGGGGATCGGGAGTGGAGACAGAATAGAGAAGGGAGAGGCCACGCGGAGTGCTTGCGAGGAGTGGCGCGATTGCCACGAGGCAGGAGTCACGGCACCGTCGGCCAGCGGTGTTCGTGGAGCAGCGGGGGTGTCTGCAGAGTGTGCGGGAGCACACGGAGCAACAGGGTGGCTGCTGGGTGCGCGGGGAGCACACGGCGCAGCCAGGGGGCTGCGGAGTGTGCGGAGCACACGGGCAGCGGGGTGGCTGCAGAGAGAGAGCGGGAGCGGAGGACTCAGACGACGTGCGGAGGCACGAAGCGGAGAAGGTGCGGGTCGGAGCGGAGACATCGCGGGGTGCGAGCAAGAACCCAATAAAGGACACGGAGAACAACATCGTCTGAGAGTCCTTTATTACACATTGACATGCTAATCTCTCACAATACAATGGCCACCTCCACAGCTTCGTCGTCGTGGAGGTAGCTCAGCTCTCCGATCTCACATTTACATGCAAATTTCATCTCTAGCCCCGCCCACTTCGATTATGACCCTGGGGCTACACCCATCTCAAACCTTTATAACATCCTGCCTCAGCAGCTCTCCCGCTATATTTTTTCACCTGATGACGATTGCTTGTGTTGCGATCGAAACGTCGTGTTATTTACATGTTTTTTAAATCCTTTATATTAAGTTCGCTTGCTTGCGTGCTTGCTTGCTTGCTTGCGTGCTTGCTTGCTTAGGACCGTGCAAATTTTTCGGTCGTTTTTTAACCCACTTCCCGTGATCCAATCGAGCTGACATTTTCCATACAGACTCGTTGTGCCAGACAATTATTGTTCGTGAAAAAAAATTCCCAAAATTTTACACTTTTTAGGCAAAAAAAAATTATTTTACATATATTCAAATAGAAGTCATTCATGGCTTTGGCTGAACGTCAGAGTGTAAGAGCCCAGAGCGTAACCCCTCCACAGGCCGTGGCGGAGTAGCGCAGTTGGTAGCGCCCTCGCTTCCCATGCCAAAGGTCGCGGGATCGATCCGCGCGTCCTCCACAGGCGAATATATTTTTATTAAATCCTTTATATTAAGTTCGCTTGCTTGCGTGCTTGCTTGCTTGCGTGCTTGCTTGCGTGCTTGCTTGCTTGCTTGCGTGCTTGCTGGATAAATAAAGATTCTGATTTCTTAATTCTCAGGAAGATTGCAACACTGCAGGATCTTGAGAGACAGAGACAACGTGACGCCTTCATGCAGCAGTGGATTGATCATGGCCGATGAAGATGATCACGATATCAATATGCACATTACATTACTTGATTACTTGATGGTCATGATGGTACAGGAACATTGTAGGTAGCACGCGATCCGTGAAAGTGAAACCTCTTAAAGTGATAAAGACGACGATGCGCTCTGTCACCGGCAGAATGCGCTAGGGAGCAACTCAATGACAGCGACTTTTCCCAATAAAATGACAGTCGTTGTACAGCTCCACTGCAATAATTGGTTCGTTAAAGCTGAAATTGTGATGCATGTGAACATGTCCATGTAATTTTAATGTGATAGAAGAAGGGCCAGTGTTGAGATTATTTCATAATTCGTAACATTTTATTGCAATGAGTCAGATAAAATATTAATGTAATGCGGGTGTGCACGACCCGAATGATCAAAACGAAATAGGACTTGAGGCGAGTAAATAAAGTAGTAATAATAAAAGGATTGGGTCTCGCTGTGTCGGCCGGGCTGCCCTGAGAGGTCTATTCACAGGCGCTGTCCCACCACTGATCGGCACGGGGACTTTGGCCTGCTCCGTCTCCGGCCTGGGCCGGTTCGTCCCTCCTTAGTAGAACAACCTGGTGCGCGGGAGCTCCCCCTCGCTCACCATATTGATACCGAACTTGGTGCGGACGCCCGATCGGCATAGAGCCTCACAGCGCAGGACTCCCGTCCTCAAGCGATCCCGCAACCCACGCCTCCAAGTAGCTGGATTACAGGCGCACGCCACCGCGCCCGGCGAGAGCAGCGGCCCCGCTTGGCCCCTTTGAGTGTCGAGTGGCCCCGTCACTCAGGGACGCGACGCAGTTTCTATCCCCCGCTGCATTGTTTTGATTGCCCATAGACTGTAAATTAATCAAACAAAAACAACTCATTGTGGGACGTGTAAAAGAGCAATGGTTTTTTTAAGGCCACGGGCTTTATTGACGATCGTGTACACCGTAGACAGATGTAGAAGGGTAGCAGCAACAGTTAAATTGCTATAACATTCATCCGTTGGTGGCTTTTACGAATAAGGTATAATTACATTTAAGGTCAAGAGGTCATCGTGCCGGTGATGTCACCACAACCTTACACTCTAATGAGCCACTTGATTTTGTCGCGACAAAGTTTGACAGGCATGGTTTTAAAGGCCACGGGGTGGTGCAGCAGCGTGCGACTGAGACCGCAAGCGAACAAAGTGGCCAGGTAGCAGGTAGCGATCAAAGTGGCCAGGTAGCAGGTAGCGGGCCTCCCGTGGCTGGGGAAGGCCGCGATCACACGGCGAGAGACACACCCCTCGACCCCACGTTGTGCTCTCCTCTCAGCCAATCACAGGCGAGCAGTGAACATTCAAACGGGCGCAGCGGTTAGGCGTGGGCTGTACCAACTACGACGAAGCGGCAGGGGTTTGGTTGAGCGTGTTGGGTGGGGGGAGTGATTTGCCGCGTTGATATTTAATTACAAAAGCCACGGTACTTATTCATCTCTATACTCATACCAGTTGCAATATTCTTACTAAATTATCACATCGAATGTTTCGTGTGTACACGTACGTGTCGTTATTAACGTTAACCTGATTAACGCGGCGCCTGCTTAGTACATCCCACGCGACGTCATCCTTCCAATTATCTAACGTACTTCTGCCCCTGGGGCAAAACGGAGGCGGACAGCTTTTGCACGCTGCTGCCCCGCTCCGCCCCAGGGGCGAGTTGGCGTCGGATTGCTGCAGCTCGCAACGCCATTGGACGGCCCGCGCCGTTTCCGTTAAATTCAAACTCGCGACGGCGGCGATCGAGACGAGGCGTTGGTGAAGAGGTGCGGCCTCATCGATACCTCATCGATATCTCATCGTGCTTCCACTCTTGTCTAACCATGCCCGCTCGTGTTAGTTTCTCATATTCCTCCCCCTGCGTTGAAGGAGCTTAGGGCTTGCTGTGAAGTGGTCCACTGCACGGCCCATGGGTTGCGTAGCATGGCGGCAGTGGCCTTCGTTGTTTGTTTCGTGAACTCGTGGGATCGGCTTGTGTGTGTGTGTATGAATTATGAGTGTGTACGGGTTACTGTCAAATAGAGAACGAAAGGTGTGTGTGTGCAGGGTCTGTGAGTTGTTAACCGGCGAAACTAATTTTGTCATGGAAGTTCCATTTCGACCCGTACAGCAGCGTGTGTGAATTGATTAATTAAAGACCCGTGCGTGTGATTGTTAAACAGATCGTCCGCAGTGTGGGGACGTTAACTCGTGAAAGCTCGTGAAAGTGTGTGTGTGTTAATGCTACACTATGCTACACAAGGGGTGTGTGTTAGTGCTACACAGTACATTCAAAGCGGCGTCTTTTGTTAATGAGCGAATCGCTTTGTTCAATGGCTGATGTCGATGACGAGATCGTTTAAGGTGTTCACATTCGTGAATTAAAGCTATGTTCATGTTAACTAATAACTAGCGAAACATTACACATCGAATACCGTTGAATAGAGACGTAAAGACGTCCATTGACGTTACTTGGTGAACTGCAGCATCGGGAAAATCGCCTGACGATGCTGGATGTAATTACCAGCGAAACGTATTTAAATTGTAAATGTTGTGGATTTACTCTCCAGCACATCGGGTGGCTGAAGTAGTAACAATTTGGCGTTTTGTTTACGTGACAAATCCCTTACTAATTGGCTGTGTCGGGTTGTGGAGGATATCGACGCATTTAGACTTACGCGGTCTAACCCAAACCCCTTTATTGTGAATCATATTGGTCGCGCAAGCCTACGTGTTAAACTGCCGGTGCGTGTTAATGTTGACTTTGTGAACGAATGCGTGTGTGTGTGTGAATTAGTTAATCAATGTTAACTGGTGGGTGAATGAAAGGCCGTGTGTGTATAAATGGGTACCTGGTGCGGTGTGTAAACATCGCAACTGGGGAGACAAAGGCGGCCGGGCGTGGTGCTGGCCACCGACCCCCTTCGTGTGCCGTGCCGGCCTTCAGAGGTGCTCGCTAACGCCACTTGCCCCGACAGTCTGTTGATGCTACACGGGGGATCTTTGTCTTGTAGGAGGAGCAGCACTTTACGAGTGACTTGGAGCCCGTGGAGGAGACTCTGAACAAGTCGAAGAGTCGTGCCGGTTGTCGTGGTGGTGCCTCTCCATGGCCTCTCAGAACACGGACCCCGCGGCGAGCGCCTCGGCCACCCCGAGGAAGGCGGCGGACAGCGGCAACGCCGTAGCACGGGGCTCTGTGAGCAAGCGGTGGGTGAGGAGGATGGGGCCACGGTCCTTTGTGAAGGCCACGGGCCCCATGCAGGACGACAGGACACGCCACTGTGCCAGTATTACGATAAATGAAAAAAAATCCCTTTGTGTCCTGACTATTGGGCCACCCTGTAGACTTGTTTGCTGTGTAAGTTGAGGATGTGTGTTTTTGTTAAGTATGTCACTTAATAACACTGGGCACTTGCAAACGAGACGTTCCATCTGAAGGATTTTACGGATAAAATATTGAATGCAAAAAAGTAATATACATCAGTATCTGCTTCAACTCCTTAATAGCCAGGCGAGGCTGTGGTTTCACATTGAAATTGTGTATGCTGGGCTGTTATTCTAATGTGATCATATTTTACCATTAATTTATTGATCTGTGTTTTCCTAGGTTGCATCAGGAGCTGATGTCACTGATGGTAAGTACTGTAACCAAGGTATTTTACTTCTCGTATCTTGGTAACTAACGTGATTCGTTGAAACGGATTTTTATCCATGTGAGAGTGGGGGAGGGGAGGTGGTGAACAAGAGGGCACGCAAAGCCGAGTGCCGCATTCCACAACCGCAGTGGGGAACATGGCCAGGCCACACCGAACAGATGTCCAAATGCGCTTGCAGCAGCAAGCAGCCCCTTGGAAGAGAGGGTGGGGGGGAGGTGCTGTTTAAATCCAACCAAAGAAAAAAACCCATTGTGGTTCTGTGTGGAAATGTGAGGAATGAAAATCATGGGAACAGGAGAAAAAAACCCATCGGTTTCCCCTTGCTCCAGTGAGCAGTGGTAGGTATACTCCTCTTTTGTGGAAGATGGTATCAAGAAAAATTTAAGATTAAGGCCAAAAGTGATATAAAAAAGCCTGGTGGAAAGCGTCGAGAAAAAGTACTTTTAATTGCAATTTATGAGAGCACAGATTTCACAATTTTTGCTCAACTTCTTGCATATGTAAGGTTTGAAATGGATATGGAAATTTAAGGAATAATTATTTTACTTTGTGAATCTCTCTCAAGTCGTAGTGGAAAAATAGATGTTGAGGGAACTGGATAACATCATGACCAATAACGGACTACAGTGGCAAGTTTGTGATTGCGTGTGCGCCGATGGGGCTCGAGCCATGACCAGCAAGTCTGGAGGAGTTCTGGCAACGGTAATGGAAGTTGCGCCCACTACCAAATGCACGCACAATGGAAGGCATCGTGTGGTGCTCTCGCAGTCAAGACAGTGGCTGTCCACATGAAGGTCGCTTTAGACCAGTCAGTGAAAGTGGTCACTCTCGGTAAAGCATGGCCACTCGGTGCACAGTTTTCACATCTGTGCGATGGCAGCGGGGAGTAACCATGAAAAGCGTCTTCTGCAAACTGAAGTGAGGTGGCGTTCTGGAAAGGTGTCAACCCGTCTGTTTGAACTCCATTCTTAGTTACACATTTTTTAACAGTGACTTGAAGTGTTGAATTTTCTGACCGTTTTATGGATGAGCTGTGGTTGGCAAGGCTTGCCTATTTGGCAGATGTATTTTCATGTCTTGATGAAATTAATGCTATAGTCTACAAGGCCTGTCTGCGGCAGCAGTTACATTGGTGAAACGAAGCGACGTGTCTCAGACCTGGTTCACGAACACAAAGCGGATTTGAAACACGGCAGAACCAACTCCTTGGCGGTGGCGGATCATTGCTTCAACGCTGTGGGCACACGTGACATTGTTTTCTCCGAGACCAAGGTGCTCTGCAAACCCTTGGGGCCACCTTCAGAGATTTGTTCATGAAGCCCATCCAGATATACAAACAAACAAAACTTTAATCGAGAAGATGGATTCAGATTGAGCAATCATTGGAAGGATGTGAAAAACTACATAAAGTTTTAACTGCTATGATTTTCACTCACCCACCCGGTTGTCGTCCGATTACGGCTTATACTACAAGTCAATTTACTTGCTAATTTCTCTAGCGGCTCTAGCCCCACCCGTCCATGCACGCCACAAACCCTCTCCCCTGTGAGCTCCCACAGCCAAACTCCCCCCCCCCTTCTCCCCTCCCGTGCCTATATAAAGCCACAACAGCAGATCATTTTTTCACATCTGAAGACGGACGCTTGTGTTGCGACCGAAACGTCGTGTTTCTTTTTCTATCTATGTGACTTTACCGAAAGAACCAGAGTACTTATTTTTAAGTTGATGACAAAAAATAGAGCATTTGTAAAAACAAACCCAGCAATTTATTATTCTGGAAATTGAGAGAATTGTCATTCATTTTCAACATGAGATGGTTTTCTCACTGAAAACGGACTGAAACTTCACCAGGACCTAACTGCTGACATTAAAGACCACTCGTGGTCTGACCTAAAATTTCGTCGACTATTTCCCCGAAGAGATGTAACAAAAGTCAACTGGATCCTGATATGCATTCGGTTGAAGAAAACCGGTTGACAAATGACGTCTTCGCTGAGGAATGGGAATAGCGAATAGACGTTGCATGTGATGGCGAGTTTCGGCTGGGGTTGAGGGGAATGCATCTTGATGAATTTTGGCTCCGGAGAAGAAATTAATATCCCTAGATTTCAGACACTGCATTGACAGAGTGATTCCATTCTGCACATCTTGTCTGTGTGAAACTGGATTCTCTGCTATGATTGTCATTTATAAACAAATACATGACCAAGATGCACGTCGAGCCCAGACCTCCAGCCGAAATTAAACAATATTTAATCTGACAACTGCTGTGTCAAGCAAACTCGCACCTCCCATTTGATGTATTTTCCAATTTAAAACTGTTTTATATGGCCGCTGTAATTGATAGGAGAATATTTTATAAATACTAAAGGTTTCTGGTGTTCATCTAATACATAATCTGTTACCTATGTGGATACAACACTTTCTGGTGGTACTTGAGGTTGTATCATTTAGATGGTGGTATGCAATCTGACAGTTTGGGAACCGCTGATGTAGATAATAATTTAGCATTTGCAATGCTGCACAGTTTATTTACCCCCCTGAGAGGGCGAGAGGATAGTTCAGAGACGTGGAAATCCACAGACAAGCGGGAAGGCGGCCAGAAGCAGTGCCAACCATTGCCTGAACTCTGGTCCTATATTAGGATGTTTAGGCAACAGAGTTGGAACTTGAAAATCTAAATTGAAAACTCCTTTCTTTTAGAACTGCTGTTTGTGCTTTCGTTTGTTGTCCTTCCCCGCTCCTCCGATTAGCGTGGTTGGCTATGTATGGTGCGAAATAAATTATACATACGTACTAACCGTCCCAACCGTGTGTGTGTGCAGATGTCTGGGGACAAAGACGTATCGGCATTTCCGGACGGAGAGAACCTTTTCCACTGGATCGGAACCATCACCGGCCCAAAGGGAACTGTAAGGCACAGAGGAACCTTCCCCTCATTCAAGATCCTCGGGGGGGTGGGGGGGTAGCTTTAGGCTGGAGGAGGTTGCAATTGTGAGATTGTTTTGTTTAACCAAGTGTGAACGCAAGGGGTCAGGGATGAGTCACTTGAAAGTGATCTGGGCCAAATAACGAAAGCAATCACAAAAAGCTATTAATCAAACATAAATCGTAAAATTAAACGAACCATAGAAATTGAAGTAAAACAACAATCAATTAGAAATACAATATATTGTCAGGGAAGTTGGCTTGGACAAATTGAGTTTAAAAAGCATAACACATAAACAAAAGATGAAGTGAAGTGTAGGTTTCTTGGTTTATAACTGGCCATTTCATCCTGGCTTCATGTGGATGTGTTTTAAATTCCATTTTTTTTTTACAATAAAAATACAAATTGTACCCTGCGAGTACGCAATTAAGTTAATTATGTAACATTTTGATTTGGAGTAAATAAATATGTTACAAATAAACATTCTCCACGTTTTATGAGCCACGGTGATTCCAGCGAAATTGGGAGAACTAATCACTTATTTGATGGAAGTGACGCTTTGGTATTGCAACAAAAATCGATGGATCTCATCGGCACAATGTGAACTGCAGGAAACTGGGAAAACAATGTTAACTTCTCATTTAATTGGCAAACTAAATATTGTTCAAGGACAACGTGGATCATTTTTGTTACATTTCACTTGAAAAAAATTACTTTGTAATTCTGCAACCGAACCTCTTTGTAGAATGCAAGCTATGACATAGTTTAGTGACCATCGGTGTTAATTAACATAGCAACTTGTGGGGTGTAAAATTGTCATTTTTCTCATCGGCTGCTCGTGAGTTCTGTACTCGGAACGTTGTGGACATCTTTCATTTAAACATCCCAGACGATGTTCGACAATACATCGTGAACGATCAAACACCTTCACCGTGCCCATTTTAGTGGCTTCAGAATTGAAAATCTTTTGTTCCTTCAAATTCTACAAATTGGCGTCCTCTTGAATGAAACTCCTTTTGCATGCAAATCCTAATATATTTTGAGAGACAGAGCCGATGGCTATCCTTCCCATCGTCGTTGCATCATTGGCGATGGCGACCTCTGTAGTGTTTATGTTGCGCTCCGCTGTGCGCGCACGTTTCCCTTGCTGTAGCCCTGGCGGGTATACTGTGGTACACAATGCTAGCCACCCTGTGTTCCCATGTATAATGCAGACTAAATGGGGATCAAAACGATGAAATACAGAGAACAAGAGCAGGGTGGAAGGCCCCTAATGATAAAGAAAGAGGATCTGCTCATGCCTCTGTAAAAAATGTTTTTTATCGGCACGTACAGCCGGCTGTGACGCGACTCAGAAACGCTGACGGTGCCAAGGAAAATTAAACCGAAGCTGCCCGCTGTGCAAAGACGTGTAGAGAGACGCACGCTTGGAACAGCACTGAGATTGCGTGCGCGCACAGACTCCGGCCTGCACGATGTGTCGTGCCGCCGTCTGTCTGTGCCGGCGAGGTGCACGCCGGCGGTGGCTCGTGGTTGTCTCACGCCCCCCACCCCGCTGCAGGTGTACGACGGCCTGCGCTACAAGCTGTCGCTGGAGTTCCCCAGCGGCTACCCATACAACGCGCCGAGCGTGCACTTCGTCACGCCGTGCTACCACCCCAACGTGGACTCGCAGGGCAACATTTGCCTTGACATCCTCAAGGAGAAGTGGTCGGCGCTGTACGACGTGCGCACCATCCTGCTGTCCATCCAGAGCCTGCTGGGAGGTGCGCCTTTTCCTCCCCCTTCCCCCCCCGTGCATCGTCGGCTCGCCGAGCCACGGTGCCGCCCGTTGCAGTCGACACCGACGACGATCTTAACTTTGCCACGCTGTTCGCAGGAGTTGTGCTCGTGTAATTGTGCGCATCCAAGTGTGGTGTTGACCCCAGTAATTTTGCTTGCATCGAGCTGAAGGGTTGGTTGGTGAGCAAAAATCTACAGCGTTTATAATTTTAAGTACGATGTTTCGCCGATTTAGCACGGTTGCCTACATATGGTGCAAAATAAGTTCTCCGTGCATACATAGTAATTAGTCGGCACGTTTTGTGTACGTGACAAACTTTACCAATTGGCTGTGTCGGGTGGAGGTGGGTTTACGACGTGTTTACGCGTTTTAACCCAAAACAAAAATCCTTCATCATGAATTATAAAAGACTGAAATACACAAATACCTCAACATGTCATGGAGTGAAATTGCTTTCACAATCTTTAACCTCAACGTGCTGGTGTTTTAAATTAATTTTAAACATTATTTTGCTGCATTATGTATAATTTAAGCTTTGGAAAAAGGTTGGGATTACGTTTAAATCACTGTACAAGATTGAGAAAATGCTCGTGTAAATTTTAGGTCCATTGGGATAATCGGGAGATGTTGGTGTTTTCTTTAAGTGTCGTGGTGCTTCATCGTGTGGGGGCGATTCTCTTCCAGAGCCCAACAACGAGAGCCCCTTGAATGTACACGCAGCGCAGCTCTGGCCAAACCAGGATGGTAAAGAGTGTGATCCCTCTTCTCTGCATCTCAGAACATTACCGCACAACAACAACATTTGTAAGGGCTGAGACAGGTTATCAATTAAATAGATTAAGTCGCAAACATCGTCAACTAGTTTTGTAGTCAATTACCTGGGCCCAATAAAAAAAAATGGTGGCCATCCCAAAGGCCTGCCTTGTGATCTGGGCAACACCATGGCCCCATACCCAGAATGTGTCCCGGCTGCATTTGCCAATGACATTCTTAATCCCTGCCCATCGCCTCCCGTTCAGCGGCACTTGCGCAAACGGGTAATACTTCAACTATTTTGGTGTCGTCCGATATCGATGATCAGTTCCGTAACCTCGGCTATCGGGGTCGATTATACGTAGCTAATCCGATAGCCGAGTGCCATAGCTGTAAGAGTTTTCATCTGGAAACATGCTTTCAGTCCTGTTGCTCATTACTTTGTTTTTCAAGTTGCAGCATATTAAAAATTGAGGCAGTGAGAAAGCCATATCAGACGAATCTTGTAAGCTGTGTGCTGTAACCGAAGCCACGAGTGGGCACTTGTGGCCATGGTGCTCCATCCTCAAAGTGTAAGACCTGTAGGAGGGGGTGAAGGAAGTGAGGTGATGCACGGGATGGAATAGCTGCCAATGCAGTGAGATGCACACGTAATAATGCAGTTAAGATTTTAAAGTAACGTCGAATAAGTAAGGTTCGTGATGCACTGAGTGCTCCCAAGTGTGCGACCACCACAGAGGAAATGGTGCAAGAATCTCGTGTGCAGCGGTGGGGATGGATGATGGGCACATCGCAGGGGTTGTGCGAGGGATGGCGACTGCGTGTGGACGCTTTCATCCGGCAGTGCACTGACCATGGCTGACGAATATATAAACATACATTTTGTTTAATTGTTAATGTTTGTGTGTATGTAGATTATATTAAAATAAAACAACATCATGCAAAATTTATATATATGCAAAAAAAAGCTTTTAGGGAACTGAACTCCATTTTTCATATTTGGTCATCGACATCAGTGGTTCTTAACCTGGGGTGCATGACATGGCCGGATCTTTTTAGAAGGCGAATCCTCAACACAAATTAAGCAAGGGCATGCAAGTTACAACTTGCTTTGTTTCATCAAGCCCTGTGTATTTATGAACGTACATTTTTGTAACGCTTAAAAACCAAAGGGGGGTGCAAGGCTGCAGCAAAGGTTAAGAATCACTGCTCTGCGTTGTCTGGTTTAGTTTTCCGACTCTCACTAAGGGAGGGAGAGGTGCCCTCCGAATGTTAACTTTCACCACGATCTATTTCTTACGTCTGGCTTTATGTTCCCGGATTTACGCTTGCATAAAGTGTTGCAGGTTAACTCGTGTTCTCGTACTTGTCTCTCTCGTGCAGAATACAAGCAGCACTTGCTGAAGCAGTACGAGACAAAGTCCTGATGAGAGCATCGCCGACATGACATCCCCGTCGCTCATTAACACTCTCCGCTCGCCTCGTACACTCATCACGTACACTCATCACTCGCCACGTACACTCGCCTCGTACATTTACCATTCGCCACGTACACTCGCATTGTACACTCAGACTTGGGCTCCAGGTGCAATTTTGGGGGCTGTTTCATTCTTTTCTGACAATTGTCCATGTGTTGCGGTCCTTGATTTTAATGAAATCCTTTTATCACGATGTAAACGAGCAGACCGTGTCTCCTTCACCTGCCGTCTCCACATGAAAGAGAAAAGTGTTTCTTATACAATCCATCAGCTGCCCAGGGGGACCACATCATCTTGGCAGCCTTGATTCTGAACAAGCAGACTCTAGACCGGTTTCTACATCAGCGAGTCTGGCTTTAATCTGTTGGTGAAACTGCATTGCTTCGAGCAAGCTTGAGTGCTGATGAGATGCTGTCAAAGCTGGTCGAAATCTGCTTGTATTGCATCAATTGAGTCAACGTTCATGTGTAAAAGCAATACTTTTATTTTCAATGTGGAGACGCAGATGTGCGAAGGCGACGGTCAGCTTTATCGCTTTTTACAGAACCAGGTTTTTAGACATTTTCACTCGTGAGCTCGTTTTTACTCCTTTTTAAAGAGAATTTTCCTGATAAGTGAACTCAAGCCATGAGCCAGGGCATGACGCTTGGAGCTGAGAACGATTACTTTTTTAAATAAGTGCGTCCGGTCTTCTGTTTTTTTTGCCTTTCTCCAAGAACGTTTAATCATGTTGCAAGGGACATGCACATCCTTGCTTCATATTTATGGTTTTAAATGTCTCGCTTTTTAAATCTTTCACTTGTGTATAGCTTTGATCATGTTGGCTTTGATGGCCGAGACTCTTTTTGCATCATGTTATGGCAGTCTTAAGCCCAGGTGTCCTCGCTAGCGGTGTTTTGGAACGTACGGCGCTGCATTGCTCATTAATCATGTGCTCGATCAACTACGCAGGATCCTTTTTGGAGTCGCTGCACAAACGCGGCTGTGTGTAGCAGCATGGACGGGGTTGTTAGGTGTCTACTTTTATCTGTATTTATTTTCATGTAATTAAACTGGTATTAAATGTTGCAACCTGTAAACTGATTTTGTTCTGGATGACACCGATAGTTTGAGCACATTGTTGCACAGACTTAATGGTTGACCTGCGTGAATTTCAAAAGCTATCTTCGATTTGGTTTAATTGCTCTTGACATTGTTTCATTCTCTAAAATCTCTTTTATTCTCCACATTTATCATTTCTTCTATGGCTTCTACCTCTTTCCGATATTAATTCTCATCACAGAAGACATTTCCTTGTCCCTTGACAGCCACGTTACCCAAAATTCCGTTTTCTTCATCCTGTGTGTTGTCCGGCTTGTAAACAGTGTGGTGGCTCGGAATTGGAGTGGACTTGAGGATGAACACCTTTGCCTGAATACCAAACTGTCTCACCAAGGCTACGAACCCCACTCGATCACCTCTGTACCCACCCCGATGCAAGTGCTGCCACTCAGAACCCTGTCAACTCGGTCTTCTTTCATATAGGCCGATGTAGATGCAGAGCAACGACTCCAATTTCACATTCGGGTGGTCGTCAAGCCCAGATAACCACCTCCGGAGCAGCGGAGTGTCTACTGCCGTGATGTCTCGTTAGTTTTTGTGGCTTGGGCATTGCATCGTTGTTATACATCTTGTTCTGTATGACCAGTCGCACTACTGTGAAACGTGCTCGAATTGAAAATGTGGGTTTCCTCTCCAACACCGGTGTGCTGAATTAGTCACTGATTGGCATGTTTTTTAGAGTGACAAACCTTACTAATTGGCTGATGGTGGTGGGGTTAATGACACGTTTATATTTACGCGATAAACCCAATTTTATTTATGGACATTGGCCACGAAAGCCTACGTGTTCAACCGACTACTGGAGAGTTTTACATTTTCCATGTGTGCATCGGATATCTGCATCTCCTGCCACGGTTCGTGCAGTGGATGCGGTTTAGCGTGGAGCATGAGAGCGGCTTCCTGTAAGATCAAAAGCCGGGCATCTGCGTTGGGTCAACTCGGTGGCAGCCGTGAGGGGACTCCTCATGACGGTTTTACCACAACAGTTTCTCCGCTGCTGCCACCGCTCCCCTTTGCAAGTTGTCCCACGCCAGCGTAGCTGCACTGGACACTCCCGGGTCGCGATTTCCTCCGTCACCCCGGTGTTGGCCTCTCACTTCCACATTTACATTTGCTATGAATCCCATCTCTCGTGCCCCTCTCCTGAGCTCATCTAATCCCCAGAATCCGCGGTCGATGTCGTCTGCTGGCCGAGTCGCCCTTGAATAAGAGATGTGGAGCTCAATGCGCTTTAGTCAGTAAATACACTTAATCTGATGTCGATCCACCACTGCTTCCCCCGGAATGATTTTACAGGCTAATATCCTTTCATCTTGACCCTCTGGTATCGATCTCAATTGCTCTTCTGTATTAGCAACAGCTCCACATATTCCCACATCTCTGGGATTTTTACGACTTAATGCTGTTTTTATGGACTCTCCCGTGGAAAATCCTTTTCCTCTTCTCCCAAGGTGACCATTTATGGTCCGACCCTCTTTCTGGTAATTAATACACTGACCTCTTCAAGGCGACTCTAAATCGTTTTCGTCGCGACCTACCGACCGACGGTTCTCACTCGCGAGGCGTGGGCCCCCTAACTCCAGCTAAGCACATCGCGGCAAAGAGTAGTGCATTTGGGTCTTCTCTCAGGGTGGAGATTCAAACCTTGACGGAACAGGCTCAAGCCCACCATTTGTCTCGGGAGGTTAAGTTTCGTTGTACGAAATTGGCCGTTTTCACCGGAATTCTGACAGGAGGAGCATTTGGCGACAATTTAAGGCCCCAGAAATATTCAACG
The DNA here is from genome assembly GCF_965212315.1 of Lampetra planeri. Lineage (NCBI taxonomy): Eukaryota > Metazoa > Chordata > Hyperoartia > Petromyzontiformes > Petromyzontidae > Lampetra > Lampetra planeri. The sequence goes on along the minus strand of NC_136148.1, from coordinate 8,680,596 downwards.
CGAAGGAGTTGAGCACGGAATCGGAGCCGAAGGGTCTCGCGTTGCCGGCACACTGCCCACAAGCCAGGGGCGTCTCGTATATTTTTCATAAATCTCTTTTGCCGCTCCGCTATGAATTAGCGGTATGATATTCAAACTATGCCGTGATTGTCCTAGGAATTTCCCATGTGTTATGTGGATTCACAATTTTTTTTCTGTACAATTTGATACAACTTAATGATCTGGTTTAGTCACCAATTGGCCCAGTGATTTTTCACCGTCGCCTGAAAGACGTACAAATTAAAGCCACACGCAACACAATGTGGAGTGACAATTGGGATTTAAATTAAGAATATTGAAAACGTGTAAAGGTGGTCCACAGTTGGCCACTAGTGCTGAAACTTGAGAGGCCACGGGCTACAGTTTCCATTGGTATATTTAACATAATCAGAATACTATAAGTATTTATACTGAAGGAATCTGATTAGCTATAAAGCTCTTTTTCCATAAATGTCCAGTAGGGGCAGGTCAGAACGTGACAAGAAACAATACAGAAACACGATAAGAGTGAAAAGTATAGGAAAGGTAAAGAAATCACTTAAAACAGATAACGCAGGTGTGCTAACAGGCCACAACTATATGCATGCCTTGCATGCGATGTGATCAAATTTCAGCCTTTGCTTGATCACAACTAATTTCATCAATGTGTGCTATTATTCGCTGCCTGTCCTAATGGGGATGAGACTAGCCGACAGCAGCGATCTGTTAACTGCTGCTGCTGCCTGTTGGAATGGCCACATTTTTCAGTTCTTGAACCGGTCCAAACGACATGTTCCGCTCTTGAACTGTAAATGCAACGTTATCACATGACATGTATGCAAGGCATGATGGGAGTTCTTTCCTGCAATTCACGAGCAGCAGCACCACCTTTTGTGTTTAAACCTTTTTGTCTCCAGCCTGCACGCTGCATTCTCCTGTCGTGACGAGTTTCCTCATCGTTCGCAAACGTTGGAATTGAAATACGATTTGAGATGGCGAGGTTGGTCGTGTTGAGCGAGCGTAGATTTTTACCACGTGTGCACACCAGTCATCTCAGTCGGTCAACCCATGGCACCACCTGGGTCTGTCCCGTAACCTCCTGCCAGCGGGCGTTTGACACTTCACGTGGCCTTAACGTGCACATGGCCTGGCACAAGCGCCGTGGTGACGTCCAGCGCCACTTAGTGGCAAACGGCGGTTGCTGCTGTTGCATACTCGACGACTCGTGAAGGCATCACAAAGGCAAAGGTTCAAGCGAATAAAACAACGCTTTTATTTAGAAATTCTTTACAAAATAACACCGCCGTCTTGAGCGCAAGAGCATGGGGTTTTTTTTTTGGATGGAAGAATTTGAAGGCTAAAACAGCTTAGGGCATCATAGTTTTAATTTCTGTCGTGAATATTTTGTTGTATCAATACATGAAAGTAAATTTCACACAAGGCATCTAAACTAATTAAATTATAACAAATAAGGTTGTAATTTATCCCTATGTTCAACTACGAATAGTCATGAACTCCAGCTTCAATGTGATGCATCAAATAAAAATGCATTCACATGTCTGGGAGTAGTACACTGCTCTTCACTTTAATACATTTCTATCCAAGTCTGCACTTGTACGTTGTGAATGGGGACAATGCTAACCTGCATACAGATCCAGGGCAGATTCTGGCACTATGGCAGAATCCACTAAGGCGGCTTAAGTGTACTGTAAACACTGCATCCTTTTTCAAAGATGCATTTGTGTTTAAAAAAAAAAGAACCCCCGTTTAGCCTTGCAGACCATCAAAGTGCAGTCGGCGAGCACCTAGTAAGGCCAGCATGGCATACAGCAAGGGGATGGTGTGGTCAGCACCATCGTACACCTGCCCACCTCTGTCTCCCCGCACCAACGTCCACGCGACGCATTACCCTTCACTGGGTTTGACCGAATCGACGCGTGAAGGTCCAATTGAGGTTTATATACAAATTTATGTTGGTGACGTACGCGGGGGGGGGGGGGGGGCGAGAGCGGAACTGGGATCAGAAGGGATCGTGGCATCGTGCGCCACCCACTCCGCTCCCCGCTGCCCCACGTTCACATTCTGCATTTAGCTGGCGTGCACACAATAGCTCACCCTTTCCAATGATATCACTGGGTCTTTTTTTTTTATCATGCTCATCCCCTTAGAAAGGCTGTGCCCCGCCGCTGTGGTACGAATGCCCAGCAGAAAGCATCGGTAACTGTCACACGCGTCAACATTTTAAGAACCTGCATGAAGAGGCCGGCGGTGAGGGCGCTGTCCGCCGGACTGCCCTACGACCACACGACTGTACAACCAAAACTAGCCGACTTGCGCTCCGTTCGGAGGAACTCCGATCCTGATTTGTGTTCCAGTTCAGCGACGAAGGAGCCAGCCACACAAGACAGAGGTGGGGGGGGGGGGGGGGTGTTAAAGGGGGGAGGTTTCTATGCTCCTGATTTCATCGCAGCACAGGAGGTACCTCCCGCGCTGCGATTCATGCCCCTGGGACCCGGCCAGGATTAGCCGTCGCTCGGTCCCTGCGAGTGTCTCCGTGCCTCCCTCACGTTCTTGACGTACGCCACCACCAGGCCGTCCACCTTGCTGGGCACGATCACCTCCGCCGAGCTGTGGGAGATCTGACACGCGAACCACAATGACGATATTAGCCATGAATCGCCGAGTTCACAGCACTGCGCCACCACTCTGCCCCGAACGATAACATAATTCAAATATTAAAAAAACAATCATCGTTCATTTAAATCGAGCGGACGTTGCGTGTGAGCTCTGCCTTCCCTTGAGGTCGATGGCCCCGATGCTGCCCACGTTACCTTGTGCACAGCCTTGCGTAGGATGTCCTTGTACTCCTGCTTGCTGATCTCCTTGCTCAGGTAGAAGGGCTTCAGGGCACGCTTGGCCTCCTCTTCCGCCTTCTTTTGCCGCTGCAACTTCTGCTCGTACTGCAAGCAACGGCAGCACAACGTTAACCCCCCCTGGGCACTCGGGCCGAGTTCATTTTGACGGCCCGCCGGCAGGCTGCGCCGGGTGTCGCTGTGAACGTTCGTACGTGGGGGTGGTGGCGTGGCCTAAACATAGCGCGTTTGCCGATCGTTGTGGAAGTTCAAGGTTCGTCGCCAGCAGACTGCCCTGGTTATTACTGTGGAGATATTAACCCAAAATACTACACGCCATCTGTTTTTCAAATGGACGTTGAGCGCCAAAGTCACTGCCCAAATTTGCCCAAAAAAATTGAATTACACCGTAAATTATTCAATTGGGATTACACACCGCAAAAATCATCCCTCCCGAATGTAAAACTACTGCATACGGTCTGTGAAACCCAGCGCCTTTGTGATAGCCTCGAGCTATAAGAATGGCACAAATACAAAATGTCAGTTCCAGAAATACGAACATCCGCACTTACGAATGAACTGCTCTCAGATGTTTTTATATTTAACCATCCGACTTGCTAATGGTCGCTCGTACTTACGAACCGAATTGCAGAACTATTTTGTTCGACGGAGCGATCTTCTGTAATGAGTCCCAGTAACTCGCTGGGACTCATTACGCCAATTCTAACAAGCAAGCCAGCATCAGGACTCAGGGTCAGTGAAAAGATAACTTATTTTTTTCATTTTACTTTATTTTATGTTTTATTGACTATACAGTATTTATTACAGTATTTCATGTACAATGTTTCTTATTTATGAGTTTAACAATGGTTCCCTTTTTTGTTGAACCATAACACATTTTAGAACACTGTCGACTTACGAACGGGTCTCAGGAAAGTAACCTTTAGTCGAGGGACTGCCCGTACTAAATTTTTGTTTTCTCCAGTAAACTACTCCCACATCTCATACCAGAAAGCCTCGCCAGTGTAAAGCCTATGGGCAAAGCCATCTCTATTAAAGGTGTCCGGCCATCATATCTTTGTCAGTTTAATTTAAATGCTGGCTGCTCGGCAGGGGTCCCACGTACGTTAATGAGCGTGACGTCGATGGAGCTGGAGTTGGAGGCGGTGCTGTTGCTGCTGCTGTGACTCGACTGAGAGCCCGAGCTACGGCTGTGCGTCTCCACCTCCGTCTGCTGCGGCCTGGCCGCGGCGGACGGGCCTGAGCGCGTCGCCGCAAGAGGACAAAGAAGGGTGCCATCGCAACCAATCAGTTTCAAAGACGATGCATATTGTGTCAGAGCATGTTTGCTTGCATGTTTTGGCACAAGTACGTGTGGTTAATGCAGACTTGGTGCCTTGCAAAAAGGCACCTATTTGGTGTTTGAACAGCTTAACACCTCCTGTTTAATTGCCAGAAAGGGTAAAACCTATTGTTATTTTTCATCAACTTTCACAAACTTGGCTGCCAGTGTTAGTCTTGAACCCGGTGATTTAAATCAAGAGAGAGGAGAGAAAAGGAAGGAATAAAAGTGAACAACTCACGATGAACCATATTAAATGAACAGTCAAATTGATTTCCTGTTCAGATGAGTGTTGAGGTGGTACTCATCTCCTCGTTACAGTCCTGAGCCAGGGCTGCAACCAGGAGATGTCTCTAATTCCAAGCGTGCACCTCTTCAATCAACGTTTGTTCTATTATTATTAATACATTGTTATTAATCAATGTTTGTCAAACAACAACTATTGACATCACAGTGATTGCTAAGTAGGCATTGGAAAGGACCACGTCGCTACAAGTCGCGACGGCCGGTGGCCCGAGACTAAAACGTCGCAGCCAAGAGAGGGAACATGGCCAGGAGCACGTCCACTACGGAGGCAGAGCGATGAAGCGGAGCTGTGTGCAGCAGCTGGGTGCATTGTCGCATCGCAGAACCACCACAGATCTGGCAGACGAATCTGGGAGGCCGTCATTGAGCGGTGGATAGATCACGGCTGATGGCGACGAAGTGCATCGCGGGGCGATGACACGCGGAGGGCGCTCACCCGTGCCTGGCGACGCGTGCTCTCTCGTGTCCGTGCCGGCCGGGCTCTCCTTTGACGAGGACCCCGTGCCGGGCCACGGCAGCGCTCCGTTGGCGAGGCCGCTTTGAGCGAAAGAGTCTCCCCTTTGCGCACGTCTACGCGCCAGCCCCTGCAAGCGCGGGTCCAGTGCGCGTTGGGGGTCGCGTGACAGCGAGGAGGAGGAGGAGTCCATGCGGTCGTGCCCCGAACCGCCGTCGGCCGGGTGCTCCAGCCGAGGCCTCTTCCCCGCGCGCTCCGCGGTGGACTCCCCGACCGCGTGGCCGGACCTCGCCGTCGTTTGGGCTGCGGCCGAGTGCGTGGACTCGCGTGGGGAGCGCGGGTCCTGCGCGTGCCGCACGCTGCCGGCGGCGGCGACGTCGCCGGGCGCGCGCTGCGGAGCGCTTGAGGCGGGGGCGCTGCCGCCCCCTGACCTGGCAGCCGCCCCTGCCGCTGCGGGCAGGTGTCTACGGACGTGGGGAGATGCGGCGGAGTTTCCGGGTAACTGTGAAGGTGGACTGGGATCCTCTTTGACAGTCCTGGCTGTGGGGCTTTTAACTCTCTCCACTTTCAAAGTTCTGCCAGTCGAGTCGGCCGTTTTTGAAGTCCCTGTAAAAAGGAGAGGTTAATGAGGTCCGCTCACGGGTGCTCAGAGCCCATTGCTCGGAATGAAGTCCTCTCTGTATCCTGCGTTTGCACGTTTCAATGACGGGGGCCAGTTTCTTCAAAGTACAACCACTGGTGACTTCTTATAAAGCGGTGCTCATAATATATTTTTTCTGACGTATTATAACAGGCGTGGAGTGGTGGCACAGTCGTTAGCGCACTGCTCTATGAACCCAGCAAGCCACATTAAATGTTCCCGGCTCCGGCGAACATCAGCGGCAAGTGACATTCAAAGCGCAGCTGGGCACGTCTACTTCACAGACTCGCACTGACCAGCTCGCCGAAGTGTGGCTAAACAACCCACCCGACCGACACGGCATGGGCATGGGGCTGCCCTCATCAATCAGCGGGTGACCGAGGGCTGTCGATTAATGAACGACAACGCGGGGAAGTCACCATAACCCAGGCGAGGGGGTGGGGGGGAAGGAGTCAACCCGGTAGTGACGCACCGCGCTGCTGTGGCGGCGGCCCGGCGGGCTGCTTGGCACGCAGCAGGCTGCCGTCCCGGTTGATGATGGTGCCGGTGCTGCTGGTGAGCAGCATGCTCTGCCCGGCGAGGATGCTGCCCAGCACGTCCTCCACCGGCCCCGGCGCGGGCACTGCCGCGGCCTTCGCAGGCTCAAACGGCTCCTCCGCCAGCCTGCGGTAAAGCACAGCGGCAGCGAGCGCCGCTCAACACGAGGCAGCGGTGCCCTCACCGCTGACTGTGCTCGTACCGAGCTCGGTGTACTTTTGGGTCATGTGCGGTGGGGAAGCCCGCTGGTAGGAGGTCACGGGCCAGACACAGAGGTTATGGCTCAGGGAACAATTGCTGTTTTGTCATCAAGGCACTCTACTCGTCGTTGTGAGCATCACTCCACCTCATTAGGCACACGCCTTGGTACTTGGAAACACATGTAATGTAGAGACCGCCAATTGACATTAAGATACAGCCGGTCGATGCGAGGACATGTATATATACGATTCCCATGTCACTTAGAGAGTGCCGATTCAAACTTGGAGATACTGTGTACTGCATTGAGAGTCGATTACAATGAATCGGCACTTCAAATTAATTGCGCGCTCTCTACGTCACATGTGACGTGGTTAAACGGTCCATCGGGAATGTGCAACGCATCTAAATTTGTTATTTGAACAGAGATGATTAACACAGGAAGGCGAAGTCTGGTGAGCCGCAAAGACTGGGAGCTGGGTCCGTTCTCTGCTCACTGCGCGCACGTGTGCGCAGTGCACGCACGTGTGCTCACTGCACGCACGTGTGCGCTGGGGATACGCACTCCGAGCAGTCGTACCCGGCGAGCTGCGACGGGATGGGCCGCGCGACTGGCCGGTGGGAGCGCATGGCGAGCTTGGAGAGTCCGTGTTGTTTGGCCCCGGCGTGGAGCTCCGCTGGGAGGGAGCCACTGCTGCACGGCTCCGGCTCGCTGTGGAGACAAAGCGATGCACGCAGCGGCAGCGCTTTCCCGGTGACCTCTCGCTTCTTCCTCTTTATCACTGCATCGTGCACTTTCAGATGAGCTTCTGAGGCCGTCTGGAATGCTCTTCCTTCCGATATGAGGAATCCAATGGAGCTATGCAGTTTTAAGTCTCTATTGAAAACGAATTTCTTTAGAACTGCATGTTGTGTTTAGTTTGTTGTCGTTCCCCCCGCACCTCCGATTAGCACGTACGGTGCAAAAAGAAGTTCAACAACATACGTACAGCATCTCATCACGACCGACGCACCTTTCCGTTTAACCACAGCCACACTGCCAGATGCCAAAGTGACCCAACGATTAAATGAGCATGCGACAGTGATTGTCGTTTCTTACGCAACGTGAACAAAACGCAATTCTGGCAACTACCTGATGATGAGGGTTGCAACTCCCAACCAAACGCCGAACTCAATTGTTGTGGATAGCGCTACTACCACACAGCGGTTGTTCACGTAACGACTTTATTAAATGGTTGTGTTGGGTGGAGGAGGGTGTATGACAAATTTTACATACACGTTACGATTAAATGTTGTGGCTTTGCTCTCCAACACACCGGTGTGCTGTACTAGTAACGAATTGGCATGTTATGTTTACGTGGCGGGTTTAACGACTCATTAATATATTTACGCGATCTAACCCAAAAAAACCCGTATTATGGAAAAAATCAACATATGCATGAACTTCTTTCACACTGTATGTAGCCAACCGTGCTAATCGGAAGTGGGAGAGGACAACTAAACACTAAAAGCAGTTTTAATGAAATTAGTTTTAAATTTAGATTTATTAGCTTCCTAATATCGGAAGGAAGAGCGTTCCAAACGGCCGCAGACGCGCATCTGAAAGTGCGCGATGCAGTGACCATCTTTGTTCGATGACGAGCCAAAAGCCGCTGCGAGGATGACCGGAGTTCTCACCACCAATGATGAATCGGCAAGCATCCTTCTAGGAGGCCCACCTGTCATCCTCGGGGGCGAAGTCATTGACGTTGCCGAAGACGGAGAGCGCCGTTACCCCGATCTCCATCCTCTGCATCCCCAAGGGGGTGTTGTCCTGGGCCCGGTACACGGAGGGCACGGACTGCCCGTGCATCGGCTTGCCGAGGTGCAGGCTACGAGCGATCCGCATGCGGGGCGTCACCACCCTGGGCTGAAAAACACAAAAAGCAACGCCGGGCGCTTAATACGGGAATAATAGGCAGGGAAGGAATCTGCTTGAATGCCAGAATTACACTGAGGTCCAGTAGAATTGTAGCATCGCTCATGAGATTCCTCATAGTCGAGAGAGTGCTCTCAACCACCGCGAGGTGGTGGTGGTGGCACTCACTTTGAAGACCGGTGCGTGACCGTCCACAAATCATTCCACGACTGTGGAGACGCCTCTTAGCTGCTGCCCTTTGATCTGAGACTCGGGCAGCTTTGCAAGTCTTCCCAAGATCTGTAGGTCGGAACTCCTTTCATCCTCAGTTACGAGGAATAACAGTAAAGGTGTCACATCCTATTAACCATTATTTATCCTCTTAAACAGGGATGATTTTGATGGAGGTGATGACGTTAATTATCCATTTAATAATTAATGACCATGTAAAAGATAACAGCCGATTAGGTCCGATTATGTTCTCGCCATCACCAGTCCCTGCCGGGAGATGTGGATCGGCAAAGCTGCTGGGGCAGTGCCATCCAGAGGGTGGCACGAGGCGGACGGCACGGAGAGCTGTGATCATCACAGCACAAGACCTCTGAGGATGGCGAGAAAGAATCTAGCAGTCTCGGACGATGAATGGGCAGAAATCTAACTCAGCTCGCCAGGCTCACAACACAGCGTGCGTAATTCTGTGCAATTTGTATACTTCTACTAAGAGTGAAAAACTCATGTGCACATTTTGTATTACGCCAATATGAAGACCGGCGAGGTTTCGCCTGTATCACAAAGCTAAATATTTTGTCTTTTCCTTCTCAGTGGGTGGGTGAGTGCTTTAAATGATGCTATAAATGTACACGTAATAAGCCACTTCGTTGAGCAATCATTTGTGGCCAGGTCGCTTCTGAAAAATAATTTATAGTTCAGTGGGCTTTACCTGCTAAGATAAGTAGTTTATTTCTATTTATTTATAGTGATTTTCTTACCTTTCCCATACTTTACACTCCTAATATTTTTTGTTATTGTTAGTCATAATTTTCTGACCCACCCCTACTGGACATCCGTGAAAAGAGCTTCATAGCTCATTGGATAAGTTACCGAGTCAATTAATGAGTTAGTCGGTTTAAGTGGGTGGGTGGATAAGTTAGCAATGCACCATCTTGAGCCGCTGCCGCTTGAATCTGCGCTTTTTCCTGCGCCCCTTCCGCCTCTTGCCAGGCTTGGCAGTGCCTGTGCTGCTGCTGCTGCTGCCCAAGAGTTTCTTGACTCCTGTTTTGCGAGCGGTGCTCTTTCGGCCTTGGCGTTTCGTGCGGCGCTTTCTCCGTGTCGCTGTTTCCAAGGCACAGGGTAGAGCAGGGAGATACAAAAAAATGCCATCGTTTGGTTAAAACAGTGCTTTTGTAGAGTACACGATGATTGGTAACTAATGCTCGGGCTCTTTATTCAGCCAGTCACACAACAGCGCACTCGCGTAGGAAGCACAATGCAAAACGCAACCCCCCGTTCTCCACGCGCGCCCTTTTATCCCATTCCTTCTAACCAATCCCAATTAAGTTACCGCAATAATGGGCATTTAACCGGGTCTAGAAATGGTGCGATACTTTAAGAGAAGACACCGGGAGGTGAGGTATTGATGGTCTAATAGCCAGCAAAGTGATCTAGCAGAAGGAAGCGATTATGGTAATGGTGGCAGAGAAAATATTGACCATGAAACCTTTACCTTGCAACTAAAATACAACTGAATCTCAAGGCACTTTTTTCAAAATGTGGGGCAACAGAAAATCTGGGGGGGCGGGGTGGCAGGGGTGCGGGTGATCGTGTGCGGTGGGCCTAGCAATGCCTCACACTGGGTTTGTTACCTTTCCTCCGCTGAGGGCCGCCCTCGGGCCTGTAGTAGATGGCCGTGCTCGCTCCGCATGCCACCGCATTGATGGCATCGTCCACCGACGGCGTGTCTGGTACCTGGCTCACTGCACGCTGCGCATCGCAGACACGGGCGCGCGAGAAGAGGCCCGAAAACGTGAGCCACTGTGCTCCAGGCAAACTGTTTCTGTGAGTTGACGACGAGGTGGTAAGCAAGACTTTCTTTCCCAGGGACATGCTACTTGCCAACCAGTTGAGGCGGCACCCCCGATAGCCTCCTGGAACTGCCTGCCTTCTGTTGGGCACTTTGGCGTAACCACGCCTCTCGGCTCCAAGATCTCGGCAAGTGCCTCCAGTGTCTCCAGCAGCCTACGTCATCAGTCCTGGACACAGTCGGCCTGGCACTCATGGATGAAGTCTGGAGTATGGCAAAGCTGATCATCATGGCAATCTGCTGCCACCAGCTCTCCAAAGTTGGCTCGTGACCAACACGTGAGTTCACCCACACCAGACTCCATACATAGCTCAAGGTGGAGTCCCAGCTCACGCCAACGTCAGACGCTTCAACAATGGCATCTTTACTTGGCCCTCTTATGGCAATGGTGGCAATTTAGCCCTCTCTGAGGTCTTACCGTTTCTGGGCCACCCTGTGCAGCTGAAAAGCTGCATTATGAAATAACCTATGTGTGCGTGCTTGATGTGGATGTTGCCAGGCTCTGGAATGTCTTTAGGGATCCCATCCACACTCAAGTGTTTGTGTCAAGGAGGCCACAGGCTGTGAAAGTGTGGGCTCACCCTGATCTGCTGGGTGCGCGTGATGCGGCTGATGTTGACGCGTGTGCGGACGATCTCGCTCTGCCGCGTCCTGGCGATGACCCGCCTCTGCCTGTGGCCAACGCCCAGCGGCCCAGCTCCCTCCTCTCCGGCTCCTGGTGGGAAACCTCATCAAGGCCCGCAATTCTTAAGTCACGGCTCGGCTCTGGCACAAGTGAGCCGGCTCGAACGTGTGCTTGACTTGAGCTGGCTCCGAGTGTCGTCCCAACCGTGGCTCAGGATTTCCATGAGCCGAGCCACGACTGAGGACCGCGTATCACTCGCGGGTGTTTGGAAGCAAGCCAGCAGCCTAAGCCTGAGCTGATCCATGTCAGAGGCAGCTTAAGAATACGGCCCTTACATCAAGTGAGATCACACTGAGATTGACTATAATTTTGAAGCAAAGACTTTGGAGCAAAGTTATGCAAGGACTATTTGATCATATTCCACAATATTGTGGGGTTGGGGTGGCACGCTGCTGTAATCTGGCACCTCACCTGGTTAACATGAGGGCAGGGATGCTCTACGTCTGCGAACTGGTGGCATTGCGGTTAGAGCGCACAGCTCTTATTTAAATCCTAGCATAGGTCGACTCAACCCGAGCAGAGGTCGACTCAACCCATTGTCTCTTTGCGGGTGAGTAAAATGAGCACCAATTTTTGTGGGAGGTCAACAGTGGTTGTCCACGGAAAAACCCAGAAACCATTTATTTCTTAGTTTTAGTAAAGTAAACTTCCGCGAAGGAAAGAAAAAGCACTCTTGAAATGTTGGGCAATAGGTTGTAGAGTCTGTAGTCACTCCCTTGTTCCAGCACTTGTCCCACTGTATTTATTTCACTGGCAGTGCCACGGTCGGCGATGGGATCTACCAGGCCCACGGACGTTTATTTACATCCCCCTCGAGTGACCGCAGCGCCCACCTGTCTGCTGGCGCACGGGTCTGCACTGCGGGCAAAACCACTCCTCCACAGGCACCGTGTCGAGCGCGGGATCCAGGCACTCCATGTGGTACCTGTCGCACACAGCACAGTGTTCAACTTGGTTCAGTGTCCTTTAGGGGCGGTGAAGCGGCCCTGCGGTAGCACGTTTGCCGCTTGTTGCAGAGGCTCGTGGTTCAAATCCGGCGGAACACCCTGGTTATTACCGTGGGAGTATTAACCATACGAATCAGCACTGACCGCTTCAAGGTGGACGTTGGAGATCCCCCTCATGTCATTCGAAATGGGGAGGCCATTGTGTGTTGAGATCATGGTACAAAATTTGTCATGTAAAAGACAAAAAAATACTTACAAATGACTGAATATGGATTACACAGTAGGTATAGGGCAGGGGTCGGCAACCTACGGCTCCGGAGCCGCATGCGGCTCTTTACGGGCTACTTCTTGACGATATGTACGTATGTACATAGATGCATTGCGGCTCTTGAAATACTGAATTTTGTACCGAATTGGAAAGAAATGGCTCTTCTTGTTATTTTGGTTGCCGACCCCTGGTATAGGGCAAGCCTCCCTGAGTCTCAACACTCGTTTTCAGGAGGGCTGTGCCAAGTTTTCGCAGAAGGGGGCAATGTTGCTGCTGTGTGTAATCCCAATTGATTAATTTAGAGGTGATTTTTCAGCACTGAGATGTTTAGCAAAAACCAGCTGTATATATTGTGCAATTTACATAGTTGCGCGAGGAAACCGGAGAACCCTCGGGAAATACATGCAGAAAAAGCGGAGAACATACAAAGCCCAAACATTTACAATTTGAGTACAATGATGTCTCCTAAATGTTGTGGATTTACTCTCCAACACACCGGTGTGCTGAACCAGTAACTAATTAGCATGTTTTGTTTACGTGACAAACATTATTAATTGGCTGCGTCGGGTGGTGGCGGGTTTAATGACACATTTATATTTACGCGATCTAACCCATAAAAACCTCTATCGTGGATAATACTGGTCGCGAAAGGCTACCACGCGTTAAATGTCCAAACCCAACGCAGAACGACGGCGGAGTCAGCGATTGTGATGCACGGGTGTTACCATCGCAGCACGCTGCCCCTCACCCAGCGTCGCAGCCGTCGCACAGCAGCAGGCGGTCTTCGCGATCACTGCTCCGGCACACCTCGCAGAACGTGGGCTCCTCCTCCTGCCCGCCATCTTTCGCGGCGCCCAAGTGATCCTGCACTGGCACCTGCACACGTGCAGCGCAAGGCGCGCGCGGGAGGATCGACCGCGACGTTTCGTCACCTCCCCTCCCACAAGAGCTGTATCAGGAGGCCACTGGTGCTATGCACTTTTAAGTCTAGGCTGAAAACGAATTTCTTTAGAACTGCTTTTTGCGTTTAGTTTGTTGTCGTTCGCCCCCGCACCTCCGATTAGGACGGTTGGCTACATATGGTGTGAAAGAAGATCCATGTACATACATGACACACAGCACAATTGTAAAGCGTTCTTCGTATCACAAAATTAATCTTCTTCTTCGATGTTGATGTAGAACAACAGCTGTTATTTTACATTGAGGTGGCTGAGTCAGATGATTGCATCAGCAGCAGCAAAGTGTATCGTTGTAATGACGTATCCTTCGTGTTTGTGAATCGGCCAGCGAATTGTTTTATGTTCCGTGGTTCTGGGTGACCGCAATCGCACACTGGAGAGTTTTTATTTAATGCAACATCAGTTACGCAATGGCAATGATTTGTGAGGATGCGATTGAGAGTTGCCCTAAACCTGCATCCTCTTCAGTGACCTACATCCAGTGGCCAATAAACCTCTTCATCTCAATATAGAAGCCTTTCTTCTGACGCGTCCTCAATTGTGGCGGACGTGGCTGTGTTAACCTCTACAGCTGATGCACAGCATCTCCTGCTCAGCTCGTTTTTTGACGATGATATAAACAAACAAAAAAGAGGACAATGTAAAAAAAATCTAACGCAGAAGAAAAGTCTCCAATTTGGAGATGAACAGGGTGAGGGAGACAACAGTTGGTAGCCGTGTGAACATGTAGTTCGATCGAATTCACATTCAGATGGGAAATTCATCAAATGGAATTCAACAGAACCACGCAACCCTGACAATGGCGAAAACACGGGGTACATACGCACCTGCCGTAATACCGGGCCTCCCACGCAAGCGCGGACACTGACACTGGTGAACACTTTTCGGTCCACGGGGCAGGAATTCATGTTCTGAAAAGACACGCAGACAAACAGTCAATTAGCCAGCGCCCGACACCATCACCAGGGTCTGCACGGGGAAGAAAACAACTTGACTCACATTGGTTGAAAGTATAAGCAGCCGGATGGTGTTGCTCTGGTTTTAGCGCACATCTTGCAATTGGAAGGCTGAAAGTTTACATCTCAGTCAGGGGGTTAAACCTTGAATATCATTCCTCTGGGGGTGATAAAAATTAACCCGTAAAAACAAAGTTTTTCACTATAAATCCTTTATGTGCGTGGCATCGGTTTTATTTTATTATTCATTTCTGTTTTTCTTGAGTAAGAGTTTCATTTTTATCACATTGGTATTTTAAATTAAATATAAGGAAAGTCGTATATAAGGATTATAAGGTTTTCAGTTTTTGTATGATTGTTTATATTGTACATTTTTGTTGTTTTCTTGAATAATTTTCTGTGTTTAGGAAAAATATATGATTGTGTTAGTGAAATGTTTGTTTTCCTAAAAAGTGGAAAATTTTGGAAAAAAATTTTCACGAAAATAAATTGTCACGCACAACGAGTCTGTGTGCAAAATGTCAGCTCGATTGGATCACGGGAAGTGGGTTAAAAAAACGACCGAAAGATTTGCACGGTCGTAAGCGCGCAAGCAAGCAAGTGAACTTAATATAAAGGATTTAAAAATAGGCACGAATGAATGTGAATGTCTTTCACCACCGGCTCACTGATGTAAAGAGATATGAGTGTCGCCTAATCCGTTTTTTTTTAGTGGGGAAGCACTGATGACGTGTGCATGTGTGTGTATAGTCAAGCTATGCACAGTCAGAAAGTCAAAGTATCCCCTGGATTAATAGGGTGCCACACAAGGCTACTGGTGGTCTGATCCAGTGGTGGAAATTCCATGTTCCCATGGCAGAGCCAGTTTTTACAGGATGACTCCTGTTGACTTCACACAAGTGGTATTTATTTTATCTACCCCAGACTACTGATGGGCTGAGTTGGCTACGCACTCATATTTTTACTCATAAACTTATGACGGTCGGTCCAGTGATCTGAGCGTTGCGCCACCCAACTGTATTTTAAACGGACACAACGAACACGTCTTCTCGAAAACAGACTTCTGCTCTCAATTGGCTCTTAAAAATAATGATGTACAGCCCTCGTGTCAACCCTCTGCTATTTCGTCACTGTGTCGGTCGTGGGGGTTGTTCTACCATGCTTCACCATGCTTCACCACGCTTCACCACGCTTCACCACGCTTCACCATGCTATTCAGTGCGTGTTGTTGAAGTGGTGTGGGCCCGAGAACCAGTTCAGATATGGCTCGCCGCTGACGTTAGCCATGGCCGGGAATCGAACTCGGGTTGTCGTGTTCGTAGAGCGGTGCGTGAACCACTGTATCATTGCTCCTCCCCAGCTCTTACCATGTTAGAACAGAGATACAAGGGACATCATTGACATGTGCTTTGCTGGTATCTGTACAGCCTGGCCTGTACGCGCAACCAAGAGTGGCACGCTCGCTCACTTTGCAAAGAGTGCCAATGGGTAGCTCTGTGACTTGAGCTGGTGTGTGCCTGAGCAGGGTTTCTGGGTATCAACACCAATAGCCACCTTGGCCCACTCGAGGATGCAGTCGAGGCAGAAGAGGTGGGCACAGTTCTCCGGGGTTCCCAGCTCCTGGTCCCGCAGGCCATTGAGGCAGATGGGGCATCCCTCCCGCTCATCATCCGAGCTCTGCTCAGGTTGCTCCCCACAGTCATCGTCCTCCTCCTCCTCGTCCTCCTCTTCTTCCGCGTCCTCGTCCGAGTCTCCTCCCTCCTCCTCGCTGTCGTCGGAGCCATCGTTGCTGCCTCCTGGGGCGGCAGGAGAGCGCGTTAAGTAGGAGGCGGCACGGTGTGCAGAGCCTGCGTCGGCATTTCTGGATGGAGCAGAATGGCTACCCTAGCAGACACCAGCTTGCCCTATACCTACTATAATCACCCAGGGATGTCTGTCCTTAATGCTCGTGACGTCACTCCACATCGAACAGCCCCCCTCATTAATAATCATTATAAGGTAACGTCCTCCAAATGGACACACCCCCCCCATTAATAATAATTAGCGGCTGACGTCATTCCAAATGGGGGGCCGAGGCGCCTCATCCCCCCTCCTCGGCGTAAACTTACATCCCTCACTACAAAGGCAGAACCCTCACGTCACGCGATCTCCGTAACGCTATTGAGACATCGAAGTAAAAAGGACGTCATGATGAACAAGGGATTATAACCTTAAAATGAAATAGGTATGTGTCACCGCGGCCTTACAAATTGCACACGAATTAATGCAATGAATAAAACGTCGCGGTCTGCTTTTCGCTTGCAAGTTTCAGATTTACTGCAATACACCCGTCCTTGGAAGGGGAAAAGGCGAGTTGAATAGAATTTTTCAAGGCACAACTAAATTATTACAGTCTCACCATCGGGAAATCCTTAGCTTCTGAACCAAGTTTAACTCACAAGAATTTAGAACAGTTTTCTCGTGCAGAAACATGATTTTCGTGGCACGACCGTGATAATTATTGTACTGCTCAGCTGCACAGAGAGCAAGGCATCTGTTCACCCTCCACAATCGCCCACAGTCACACTGGAATCCATTCACCTTCATTCACAGAGCCCCTTTACCACAGTAACATCACAACCCAGTGGAATAATGATGCATCGATTCTCCAAGCTCAATTCTTAAAATAATTTTACACGCATATGTTAAAATTTTATTTATTTATGCCAATTAAAGGTTATGGAGTGGTGCGTGCGATGCATTATGATCGGAGCCAGTTGCATGCAGCTAACATCAGAGAGATATTTGAACTGCTCCTGGGGCCCATCACCCTTCACCAGCCCACACTGACCAGCATGGTGGAGTTTGGTCAAACACCACCCATAACGGACATCGCGTAGGGGAGGCCTTCAATCCAACAGTGGATTAACAAAGGGCTATACATTATTAATTTTAGTTATTTTAAAATAAGACTAGCCTTTAATGAAAATTACAGTGTGTAATTTGTATGGATGTTTCACTCCTTTCAGGGCTCATTATCTTGTTTTATCCAAATCAAACTAGGTATACATAGATTGCTGATAACCATTATCTACAAATGCAATGAAACCCTTCCAAATTAATATGTATTGAGAGCCACATGCCCAGTAAAGGTAACAGGAGGTGTGAAAAATGTTTACCTTCATCATCGTCATCGCCTTCACTCTCATCACTGCCGCTCTCATCTTCATCAGAAATATCTCCATCTGTGAACAACATGTCATCATAATTACTTGGTTTTTTCTTATCCAGGGAAACCACACTAAGTCCAAGGACTCTCTTTCATGAGGGTCCTGCATTGCATTTTTTTTATTTTAAGATGTTTTCAGCCAACTTATGAGTGTTTGTTGTACTTGTCGGAGGCAAGCCAAACCCTCCATGCGTGCAAAGGAGGAGAAAATTCCCGCATGCTAAGGGTCAACATTTTATCCCCATACGTTGTGAAAAAAAAGATGGGGACGAGTCCACTTGCTGTACTGCCTTCTCCTAGCAGGCCAGGGTATGGCACCTCAGCGCACATGGCAAGAGAGTATCACAACATTTGTGTGATCCAGCAAACCTCGCCTCTCCACAGTGCTGAATTACAGGTGTGCATAGCCATCACCAGCCTTAGCAGAACATACATTTAGTTGCCATCATTCAACACACACCACAGCTCTCCTCTGGCGTGACACAGCATTTTTTTATGTAGAAGAGTAGTCCCCCATAAGTGATTACATTCTGTTATGTACCATTTAAAAAGCCACTCTAATGAAATAAAACTAAGTGTATCTGCCACCAAAATAATAAGTATAAATTAAACCTTCATTGCTAATGGAAACCAAAATCACAAATCACTTTTTTCTTCTTTCAAATGGCAAACGTCTGCGTTGAGATGGCACACAGGGTGCGCTGAGACGAGGCTTTTAGCTTTTGTTGAGCCTCAATGAAACGATTGGGGCTGCGTCTTTAGTTGCCATTCCAACCGAGCAGCCGATCACCGGCGTTCGGTCCACCTTGGTGATGGTATTGGTTGTGCTGGGCACTAAACTCGGAGGGTCACCATCGTCTTCCACACGAATGACTTAAACCAGGCTTAATCTAAACTAAATTTGTATTTATTATTTTACCAGGTAAGGCCCAATGAGCTATGTAGCTCTTTTTCAGAAGCGACCTGACCACAAATGAGAGCTCAACGAAGTGGCTTATGTTGAAATTTAAAGCAGCTAAATACTCTAAACGCATGTTTTTAAATGTGGAGAGAAAAACCAGAGGACCCGGAGAAAAATCCACACGACCATGGGAAAAAACCATGCAACCTCCAAATATACAGGCGTGAGGGTCGGGATCGAACCCACGACCTCCTGCATATAAGGCGAGGCAGTTTAACATCTTACCACCGCTTAAATTTGAAGATGGAAAGATCAAAACGGATCTAAAATTCACAACTTTGAGATGACATCCATACAACTTAAAACCAAGGGAATCAGGAGATGCATTCTCAGAGTGTACCGGGCTCATCGCAGTGGTGCTCCTTCCTCTTACGCTTCCCTGTCGAGCAATCGAGACCCAGCCCCTCCCCCTCCCCCTCCATGGTCACGGGGAGGCTCAGCTGTGGGCAAAACAACAGTACCAGAGAAAAGATCTTTGCTAAATAATAATTCACCACTCCTTACAACACATGTTCCATGTGCAAGGGATGTCCCAATTCGTCATCATCAGCCAGGACCTATCCACTGCGAAATGAAGAACCACCCCAATCCATCACACCTCTCACAGTCCTGTGATGGATCAATGATATAAGCTCTCATATGCAGATGCTTGATGGAATATATCATCACATAACCAAATTAATCGTCTGTTTTATCTCTTAATAAAAAATACCCATGTCACTGCACAGATTGTGTTTTAAATTAAATTGAATGCAATTTCCATGCATTGAAGATGTTTCTCTTTTGGGTATGGAGGCAAGACAGCTGGAATCCAGCACTTAGCAGGGTATTGTTGGTTTATTGTGCTGTGAAGCTCCCAATCCCACTTGGTTAAAATCTGGCTACAAAATTACAGTACATCAAGTAGGATTCATATATTTTTTTTATATAGCCACGATGTCTCTTTGAAACAATGACGTTAATTAAATCAAGCGTCACCCCATTATTATTAACATAATTCTAAAACCTAAATCAGGCGTGGCCTTTTTGAAAAAAATTTCTCCTCTAAAACCATATCCCTAATATAATTTACCACGGTATAATCCTATTACCATTTCAAAAATGTCCTATTACCATTTGGATAACGTACCTAAGCTCTGTCGCAGGCATACGGGCTGTAAACAAAGGCATTCTTCACATTTGAAAAATGAATTCCCCACAACCGATGTCTGTGCGAAGCCACTCATGCACATTTAAAAAAGACAATTAAGTGACCTCATAAGATTGTTATGACATGGCACTCTATCTTGACAGCCTTGCTCACCAATACCAATGCTCCAAACTGACGCTGGGCAGCCTGGGACAAACAACCTCTACAAGAGATTTGGGTTGCATCTTTATTTAATCAAGCGAAACAACAATAACGATGGGTCTCTTTGTTAGAGAGCTCTGACGCCCAGACACACACAACACACATTTTTATCTGTTTTCTTACAAGTAATGAATTTCCCAACTATGACACAATGACCTCTTCTACGATGATCCGTTTTTAACATTTACTTCCTGACAAAAGATTAAGTTAATAAACATTCACCATCACTCACCGGCTGCAAATCATCAACTCAGTGGCGAAGGCCAAACACAATAAGCAATCCTTTTAGTCTTTTCCCCCAATTGCATTTCAATTGTGCTATGGGCATCATGCAGTGAAACTGAGTGTCCATTCGGAACTCTAGCAGAGCTGGGGCATCACCCCATGTTAGAAAACGGTCCACACAAGCAATGAGCACAGAACTACTTTTGAGAATCCTTCAAGTGACCTTTTACATCGATAAACTAGGGAAGCACTTTCCCACGTACCCTGCTATGTTTTGCTTGGCAATAAAAACGAAATAATGAATTCTCAATACAGGATTCAATGAGTGTTTAATGCAACAATTGCTGACCGTTCTGATGACATAAATTCGCGAGACTACCTCTGGATCTCGCATCAAAAACAGATATCGTGCACCCAGACCCTCAATGATGCAGGCCTCGTGTTTCAGACTCCAGTCTGCCTGCCATCTCCATCACTTGTTTTAATGTTCATATTGTTAAAAAATATATATACCATTCCGCAATTGTCATGTATTGAGCATCCATATGTAACCCCTTATTTGTGCAGCTTTTACTTTGTTCACTGTTATTAAATGTAGATATAAAGACAAACCAACATCGGTGTGACAACCGTGGCGCTGTGCCCCTCCACACTGGAGGCCGCTTCCCCCCGCGACAGCAGTGGAAACTCCACGTTCCCACGACGAGACACAATCCCCACGCACCACCGGACAATGTAACAAAATAATAAAAGCAACGTCTCCTTCGCGCGTATTTCTCTCCAAGTGACAAAAGTATATCTTACGCAACTCATCAGCCGCACCGCTTTCTGTCAGAGCCATTATCTCAGCAGCATTGCTGCAAGACAATCAAACTGCGGGCCGGCGTCTACGCGAAATCTTCATCAGCGGGGATCTGCTTTTCTTGAGCCACTGCTGGCGAGATGCCGCCCTGAGCGGACGACGTGAACGATCCCGCGATTCGTGCATTCTGTCCGCCAAATACCAACCAGCCGCTCATCGACGACTCGCCCACAGCTGGGGTCACCCCGTGAGGGTGGGTGGCGGCGTGCGGGCGAGGCGGGCAGCAGCAGCAGATGGCGGTGAGGGCTCGCGAGCCCGACATTCTGTGTGGACCTGCCGCACGAGTGGCACCGTGACCTCTCCCGAGGCCCGACATTCTGACGCGCGACGCCGTCCAAAGACTAAACGGGCGATCTATTCACGAGGTAAATCAATGCTATTCCGATGATCATCATCACTGCAGCAGCTGTTACTGCCGTCGTGATGACGGTGATGGCGAGAGTGGAGTGGAGGCTCCACATGGGGTGAAGTTTATCGGACGGCACCGCGCTGCCACTCCGCACAGCTCTTAGCGCCGTCATGATACGGGGTTGGTAACAAAGAGGATGTCAGACTCACGGCGGCGGCCTTGTCGCTGTGGTCGATGTCAACGGCGGCCGCGCCTCGCCGCCGCCGCCTCCTCGCTCCGCCTCGCGGTCATGGAGGCCGCTGCCGCTGCGCGACGTCGTCGTCGTGGTGGTGCGGGAAGCCGCCCGCTACTGCCTCCTCCACGAGACGACAGCTGGCCCCACGCGGAGCAACGCGCCCTCCCATTGGTCGACAGCGTCCCCCCCACCACTCACCACCCCGTATTAACCAATAGGAGTAGTCGACTCAGTGCGGGGGGGGGGGGTGGCCGCAACGTGGAGTTTAATTGGTGGCGGCGCGTGCACGCGAAGCCTCTTCCGGAAGGATCTTCTCGCTTTGCCGTGTTATTTTTTACATTTTTAATTAAAACTTTCGTGGCTGCTGGAATTCATATTATTGTTTCTTTCGATAAAGTCACGTAGATAGAAAATAAAATACAAAAAAATTCAAAAGAAGAAGAAAAAAGGCAAAATAACGTTCGATCGCAACACGAGCGGTCTTCATCAGAAGGCGCGTGTTGCGATCGAAACGTCGTGGTTTTTAATTTATTTTAATTTTCTATCTACGTGACTTTACCGAAAGAAACAAGAATATTTATTACCTCTTCATCTTCCGGACTGTCGGTAGGGGGGTGGTGGCGGCATTGACAGATGAGAGGGTTTCTATCTCTGGGTGTCGGATAGACCCGGCCATGAAGGGCACTTTCACGCTTCATCCAGCGGTGGACCGAGCATGGCTCACGATCATTAAATTTCCTTTTATTTTAAAACGGTGCAAGAATCCGTTGAGTCTTATGGGCCAGAGTACCGCACGAGTTACGATATAATTAGAATCGTGCGAAGATCGTGAACTGCCCGACTTGAGACAAATCTTGATGAAATGTCTGTAGGAAGGCCCCAGAATTATATTGTACCAAGGGAGACGCGGATCAGCATCACGACAAATGACAGCAAACGATGCCCGTGCTACAGGTGAAACGGCGTAAGTGGGCATCGTAGAACTTGAACATGTACTCCACACAATGCTCCTTCCAAACTTGGGGCGCCCCCTTTCTGGGGACGCGAGGCATGGCTCGATTTTTAGAAGGTAAATCATCAAACACAAATTAAGCACGGGGACGTAAGTTACCTTACTTTGTTTCATCAAACCCCATTTGTTCATTATACATTTTTGTAGCAATTGAGAACCTAAGGGGTGCAAGGCTGTGGTAATGCTACTACTTCTAGATTTGAACCAATCAAACGGCTCTCCCTGAAACCCTCGGCTGCGAGACCTCCCAGATTCTATGGTCTTCCAAAGATCCATAAAGAAGGTACCCCACTACGGCCCATCGTGTCCACTATCAACTCGCCTACCTACAAACTAGCCCGTTTTCTATTGGATACTCTGCTTCCCTTCACTGGCAAGACCACCTCAGCAGTACTCAACTCACTTGGTTTCTATGGTCAAGGACATTTTACTGTCTCCTGACGATGTCCTCGTCAGCTTTGATGTGGTCTCTCTATTCACCAAGGTTCCAGTGCCTGACACCATAGCAATAATTGAAGACTTAGTCCAACATGGACTGAACCCTGATGTCTCTGCGCTGGTTAGGCACTGCCTCACCAACACATACTTCACCAGGAATGGTACCTTCTACAAACAAAATGAGGGCACTCCTTGTCACCAGTGATAGCCAATGTTTTCATGGAGAAATTTGAAACAGACGCCATCCAGACATTCACTCTGCGTCCTTCCTTGTGGAAGAGATACGTGGATGATACTTTTCGTCATTTGGCCACATAGCCTCCCAGCATTGAACCAATTTCTAGACCACATCAACTCCATACACCCATCAAATTCACCATGGAAGTGGAGGATGGCAAGCTACCATTCCTGGATGTTCTGTTTGAGAGGAGGCCCAATGGCTCTTTGGGACATTCTGTCTACAGGAAGGCCACCCACACAGATGCCTACTTGAAGCCTAATTCCCACCACCATCTGGCACAAAAGAATTCCCTCATGAAAACACTATACCATAGGGCCCACTACATCTCTGACCAACACCACCTGGCCAGTGAATTGGAACATGTACACCTGGCCCTCAAGATAAACGGATACTCAGACCGTGCTATCCGCCAAGCTGTTTCTCCCACCGTGGAGAGACACCCCCGAGACTCCGATCAAAATCATTACGTTGCCATACATAGCAGGCGTTACCAAAAAGATTTCCAAAATTCTAAACACAAGATCCAGGTTCGATTCAGTACAGTACACAAGATCCGTGATCTGATCCCATCCCTAAAATGTCATTCCTGACTTACAGTACCCTGGTGTCTACAAACTGAGTTGCACCTGTGGTGAGTTGTTATATCGGGGAAACGAAATTACATTTCTGATCGCATTCGCGAGCACAAGTCGGATTTGAAGCACGGCAGGACGAATTATTCGGCCGTAGCTGACCATTGTTATAATACTGCTGGTTCTCATGACATTGTGTTCTCCGATACCAAGGTACTCTGCAAGCCTCCTGGATACTGCTAGACAGCCAGTTTATATTTATTTTCATATCCATATTCCCAGTCTTCTACTCCCAGCTTCACACATGACCATCACCATTGCCACACGCTATTTCGAGCGTGCAAGTTTAGCTTGCGCCTTTCTAATTTTCCAGATATACGAACAGACATTACTTCAACCGAGATGGATTCAAATTGAGCAATCATTGGAAGGATGTAGTTAACCAAGTTAAACTTTAGCTGCCGTGCAGTTTACTGCTAGACAGTTTAGATTTATTTTCATAATCAGATCCATATTCCCAGTCTGTTACCCCCAGCTTCACACACTACCATCACCATTACCACGCGTTGTTTTTTAGCTTGCGCATTTCTAATTTACCCCCCCGGCAGCATAACAAAAGGCTGCTTAATCTTAGCTCTGTTATCTACTTCCGCCCCCTGCATCACAAAGCTTCAGTTTGAACTCCATGCGTTGCCTCCCAGCGCCCCGTGCTGCACGTTGCCTCCCAGTCCACAGCCTGCCCACACACTCACCATGGCCCCTCCCCTCCATCCCCCGCGACTATATAATTCCTCGTCACAGCCATCTCTTAGACACACTTAAGCGGTTGTGCTTTCGCTACATTGTCCCCACCTGAAGGACGCTTGTGTTGTGCCCAAAACGTCGTGATTTAATTTATTTTTTACCTACGTGACTTTACCGAAAATACCAAAGAGAATGCTACTGCTCTTGCAAACACAATACACCAACATCCACAAAAACACCATGTAAGTCAGAAATCTTTTATCTTATAATTATAAAGCGCTTTAATCCTAAGCGCTTTACAAGGGTTACCAGTGGTACAATGAGGGCAGCTAAAAGTGATGTGGTGACTGGGGAAGGGGGGTATGGGTCGGTTTAGTGGGTACTGGGAATTACGATGGGTGCCTAGGGGTGGGGCTGTGCTTAATGTGAATAAGTTAGTTCCCGTGCAAGGAAACAATGATTGTGCACAAGGAGAGGGGAGGGAATGGTTATGAATAGCAGGAGAGGTTGAGAGCAGGAGGTAGGGGACAAAAGGAGTCTAGGGAAGCGAGGCACGGTGGGGCAAGGCCATGAAGCGATTTGAGTTGCACTATTCCCCACGTTTACCCAGGGCAGATGCAGTCCCAGTAGGGTAGTCGCTTTCAGGAGGGCCCTGCTAAGTTGTCACGATAGGGGGGCGATGTTACAGTTTCCGCTGTGACCCCAGTTGAGTAAACTTGCAGAACATTTTTCAAAAGCCGGGATGTTTGGCCCAAACAAATGCTGCCGGTTGACCCAAGTCTGGAAGTCCAAAAGGTCAACAGGCTGATTAATGGACCATGGGCAGAGGTGGGGTCTTCAACCAGCAGTGGATAGAACATGGATATGATGACGATGGCGATAATATTGAAAATGTTAAGGGCAACAAGACGATTCTGAAAAAGTGGAACCAGTGCAGAATTGGGAAGCTTCGGCTGTGACAGAGGCACACAGTACTGGAAGTGTTGGGAAGTGCCCCCGATAGCGAGCAGTTTGAGAGAGGGGTTGTAAGACATCATGTAACCCTTGCAGCACCTGGCAACACAAACATGTAAAAGCAATGTGGATAGAGGCAGAATAAATCACATTGCAGAGGTTAAACCAGAAAATGTGATATCCTGATTTTGCCAAGTTGGTTAGACTTGATACCAATGCCAGCCAGGAGACGACTGGGGCAGTACCATCACAAACCATGGAGGGGATGCAGCATGTGATCGCTTAAGTCAGTCTAGTTTCAGTCATTGGGTCAAATGGAGAGCCGCTTTTACGCTGTGGACATTCCGTTGTTTGCATGTCACTGTTGCTCTGTGACGTCATGTCCTGTCAAGGTGACATCACAGTGTCGTGTAACATCAGTGTACCGCGTGACGGGGTGGTGAACCCACGTGGTAATTTCGCAACAAGGCATCGACGCGGCACACAATGGTGAATTTATTATCACAAAGTGGGTCCAGCTTCAACCTTTTCCCATAAAGTAGTAAATTTAACAGACAATAACCCATTCACCCTAACGAGTAGTTTTTAAGATATAAATAACACAAACCTACTTTTTCAACGTCCCACAAAGTGTTTCCTTCCTGTATAGCCCGTTAGGTTTGAAATGAAAACAAAATATACAATGCTATTTTCAATGTAAAATGTTACTACTTGTAAAAGAATACACGTCATACATGGGATTGAACACCAAGAAACATGAAAACCAACTGTACACATCCGTGACACCTGGTAAATACACGCTTTTTACTTTTACAGGGACACCAAGAGAAACAAGCTTTCAAATCAAGTCCATTAAGTGAGGCTTCACTGTTGATGCTGCCAATTTTTTTTAACACTTTTTTTATATTTTGCAATTGTGTTCCCCCGGTTGCCCCCCCCCCCCCCCCCGGGCCAATCACGGTAAGATGGTCCACTGGCCCTCGTCCAATGGCTGAGCACTAATCAGTTGAGTGCATGCAGCATCAAGGAAACTGCGAGTTCCCTGAACAGGTTTAGCACGAAACCAATTCTGATTGTGCACAAAGCAATAAACAAATCACCTCTCTGCACAAATGCAGTCGGCTTCACAGATCGAGCCAAGGGATGCATGGGAAAACGTGCCAGTGCTGACGAGATGCTGGATTATTCACCACCCAACGATGAAGTCACCGTGATTTCCATCCCACCACCGGTGTTTTAAATAGCCTGGTTCGATATTGGACTGGCAGCCCCGACAGTTCGAGAACCATTCATGTTAATTTTTTAACATGTTATTTTAATTTTATATTCGGCATTGTATATTCGTTATATAGTTTTTCAATTGTGCATTCTTAAATATATGTAAATGTTTGTTAAGGGTGATAAGTAGGAAATAAAACTTGCAGAAGTGAGAGAGGGGTGCCTCGGTAAATGTGCCTCGTAAAAATCTCCCTTTGGTCGCCAAATCGCACGGCCCCTGATCCTCGGCCACGGAAGTGCTGCGTTGGGGCTGCGGTGGGGCTGCGGTGGGGCCACGTTAGTGCTGCGGTGGCTGCGGCGCTGCGATGGCCGCGGCGGTGCTGCCACTACGAGGACTGGCACTGCACGCCCGAGCGCCGCGGGCCATGGCCGTCCTCCTCCTCCTGGTAGGCCTCGTTCTTGTAGCGCCGCTCCTCGGACACGGGATCGATGTCAACGAGCATCGCCTCCTCCATGTCGTCCGTGATGAGCGCCTCCTGCCGCGGAGGCAGCAGCGCCTCCAGCTGGGCCAGGCCGTGGATGGGCAGGAAGCCCGACGGGGGGAATGCGACCTGGTGACAAAGCGGAGATGGCCGCCCCCCACTGAGCCCCCTCAACTACAAAGTGTCGTGACGACGCACGAGGGAGCGGAATGGCCGCTGCCACCGCCCGCTGTGCCGATGTTGAGAGGCTTGCGCGGGGCCACTCGTGACCCTTACTTGCGCTGAGCGGGGTTTTCGCCATTTTTACAAACTCTAACAACGTGCTCGTCGCACAAAGAAAACCCAACGGTTCAAAATCAAGGCAATGCTGGAAAAAGATCTCCAATGTGTATCGCTGGATTGACCAGTCAAATCAAGCATAGTTGATTTTAAAATTTCCTCTTGCGATTTGACCTCAAGAGATCACTTGGTGGCACCATGTGTGATTAGGTTCGTCTGATCTCTTATGTTCTTATTACTTAAGGTAAGACCTGGCCAATGTCAGTCGGCTGAGTGTTTAGGGGGCTCTTGCTTTGCCTGTGCCCAATCACTTCAACAATACACAACTGTGACCCTGGGTTTGAATCCACCAGGCCTCAAATGTGAATTAAGCAAGCTTGCATTTTTCAGAATTTAGCATGCTTTGCTTTTCACCGAGATACAAGTGGTGAAAAAACTGGACATAAAACCTCGGACGAGGTTGACATTAACGCTTTTGACTGCGATCTCATGTGTTGATGTCAAAGCATCGGTTGGGGGTTACGCAACTTACTTTGAACTGGATGATCAGACGGCCCTTCTCGAATGGGTTGCGGAAGATAGGCATGCCCTCGTTCAAGATGCACTTCACCTCTCCGTGTTTTATGACTTCACCTGCACAGGGATATCACCGCGTGTCACGTCAACCATCAATTGAATCGGGACTGGACACGGTCGATGCGGCCACCTGACGCACAAAATGGCGCATCAAAGATTCGGCGGCCTGCGAGTGTGCGGCCACAAATCCCAAACCATCAACCCGCGTCGTAAACAGTCCGCCACTGCTGCTGTTGTCTTCACTCCTTGAAAGGAGGTATGGACGAGATCCACTCTGCTGCTGAACAAACAATTGAGTGGATAACATCTAAAATTACATCTTTAATCTGCTGTTATTAATCCATACGAAAGAAGACTGCGTGTTACAACGACGATGCTATTAAAGAGAAAAAACCCACCAAGAGACAGGACGAGGTGATCAGAATGTGGACACTGGGATCAAACCGTGAGCCGATATTGGAGATTTAAACTCAGCTCTGGAATGTTGATCGTTTGTCTGGTGACAAACCATGCGGGGGAAAAAAACTGCACGTTGTACTTTAAATTGCTCGAGTCCCATTTGTGAAGGGTTTTTTCTGAACGTGCACAAAAGGGTTACAATCGGATGATTCGATTTTAGGCCGTTTTAATTTCAGGAATTTTTGAATGCAGGTGTTTTTCTGGAGCCACGTACATCTGCAGAGGTTTAGACAATCTAGTGGTTGTGAAATAAAAGACCCGTGAACGGTGTTGCACGAGGGACTTGCAGCATCACTTCCAGGTTATCCTCCACTCTACCAAGTACAGTCTCTTCTCTGTTAGCAAACAGCTGGGAAATGTTTGGCTCTGGGCACTGTGTGCGCACCGGGGTGGGATGTGATGACGATGACCCGGTCGTCCAGCGTCGAGATCAGTCTCTGGAAGCCGCACAGTGCCTCCACCAGCTCGATTTCCATCTCCCTGATGAGATCCTGCCCTTGCCTGGCGAACACATGCAAAGGGTCATTCATCTGTCCAGATCATCAGTCTCAAAATTATCTCAAAGAGGGTCCTACATTGGGAATGATGGGTAAAATTCTGTATGATGGAAGGAGTGCTTTAAAGTGGGGGAAGAAAACCAGAGTATCCAGAGACAACCCACACACGAGGGGAGAAAGGGTTCGTGGGTTCGATCCAGACCATGACACCAGCTGTATATTTCGGGTTTGTCTCTCTCTCTCTGTCTCCCCATGGTCGCATGCATTTTTCTCCAGGTCCTCCGGTTTTTCCCTCCATATTTAGAAATCAACATGTGTTCAGAGTATTTGGCTGCTATACATTTCCACGTGATAAGCCACTTTGCTGAGCTATCATTTGTGGCCAGGTCGCTTCTGAAGGAGCTACAGTGTGGCCTTACCTGGAAAACTAAAAAATATATTTTTGAGATTTACAAACACGCTTTGCTCTCCTGTCACCTCCTGGCCACCTCCCATCCTGGGAAGTTTCTGAGTTTCCCAAATCTATGCGAACCACCAACCCTCGCATCCAAGGCACTGCATTGTAGGCATGCATCATTATGCGTGGAGTGCAAAACCGCAAACACCTAAAGGGGCCAACCAAGCGGCCGAGCTGCAGCGCGTGGGGAGGGGGCGACAGCTGAAGCTACCTCTGAATTTTAACTCTGGGTCTAATGATTAACTCCCACACCGCCGACTTGCTGTCACGGATAGTCGCCATTTTCTTCACGAATTACTTTTCGAGCGACGATCGGGGTCCTCCGGCTTTTCACGTAAACACAAATTCGATTCACATGGCACGGACTTAATAATAATAATCATTTAATCGTAGCATCATTGCACTCCTGTTCATAAACCAGAACTCTTCAAAATCCAATTTACACGACGATTCAAGGTTCGAGTTTATTTTGTTTAATGAGGGGAGAACTCGGGAGACAAAAGAGTCTCAAACTAGAGTGACCTGGGTCGCTGAACCTACAAGACCAATAACATTTTCAACAAAGCACTGCACAATGCAGCCAATAGACATTGGCGCGAAAAAACCCAAGGAGGTCACCAACAACGCATAGCGCTGCTCAGGCTCGCTTTGAATGGAGGGTGGCAACTGTGGGAACGCGGACCGTGGCCAAGTGGCTGCTGACAAGGTAACTCGCGGCGTGAGCGCGTGCCCCCACGTGCACGTGCCCCCACCGAGCGCGTGCCCCCTACACGCACGAGCCCCCCACGTGGGTTCCACGCCGTGCAGGACACCCGACTCACCGGTGGAACACAGGGTGCTCCTTCTGCTCAAGCACGGTGATGACGTCCCCGGGCTCCAGGCCAGGCTCCTGGTCACCCTCGCCGCCGAACTGGATCTTCTGTCCGTCCTTCATGCCTACGCCGGCGACAGAATAGCAACTCTTAATTTACGACCCGCAGTCACCAATGATTGCGTAAAAATCCGATTGCATTTGCTGTTTCACTTCACTCTGGAAATACTCGTTTTGTGACTACACAAATCAGTCGTTAAGGCCCTCTCGGGACCTCAAAGGTGACGTCATCTTCCACGACCTATCTAAAGACACTGCTCACAGTGCCCCCTAAACATATTTTACAAACATAATAGAGGTTTTTTGGGTTGGATCGTGTAAATATAAATGCGGCGTTAAACCCGCCACCACCTGACACAGCCAATTAGTAAGGTTTTTCACGTAAACGGAACATGCAAATTCGTTACTAGTACAGCAAAGCCACAACATTTACATCAGGCAACAACCACATCTGGCTGTTGCCTAATGAAGCTAGTAACGAAATGGCATGTTCTGTTTACGTGACACACCTTACTAATTGGCTGTGTCGGGTGGTGGCGGGTTTAACGACACATTTATATTTGCGCGATCTAACCCAAAAAACCTATATTATGGATGAAATTGGTCGCAAAAGCTTACGTGTTAAACTGATCTTTTACTAACTTGCGCCGATGTGGCCCACTGCCAGTGCAATCACCAAACTTTTCACCGCACCACTCCGGTGTGCGAGCACCCCATCAAAACTACTCCCAGGTTCGGGCGCGAGACCGCCAAGTCCTGGCCACTCACCCTTGTCGATGTGCACCTCCAGGATCTTCTTCTCGCGCACCACCTTGCGGCCCTGGCACTGCCTGCAGCGGTCGTGGGGGTCGATCTGCTCGCCACTGCCCTGGCACTCGTGGCACACCGACTGGATCTGCTGCACCATGCCGGGCCCCAGCTGCTGGATGCGCACCTGCATGCCCGTGCCGCGGCACACGCCGCACGGCTTCACCGCGCCTTCCTTGCCGCCGCGGCCTGAGCATGGTGACAATAAACGCACGCCGCGGGGGGACGTCAGCACCACGCGGCTCGCCGTAGCGGGGCAACTCCTGACCATCATCACCACCACGGCTGCTTTGTGGGGCACAATGCAGGCCCCCGCGTGCCGGCATCTGCACGAGCCGCTTATTCGTAATTTGTCGCCGCGAATTTGCTCGCTTTCGGTGTTGTTACCGGATCACAACGTGGTCTCCTCCCAGCGTTGTGCGTGACAACGATCACGTCTTCACGTATTTCATCTACAGAAAGCCTCACTGGCTCTTTAATCGCTTTCAAGAGGGCGCTGCGTTGGGATGTTTCGGCAACTGCCTTTTAAGTGGCGATTTTGTGTGCGAAACGAAAAAATCCGAACAATTCTGCCAGGAATCAAACCCATCACCTGTGAACTATGCACAGGCTCTGTGCTTTGCGTGTAGCCGGTAAACATCAGCTGGTGTAGGAGGAACACAGCAGGTTACAGGCAGCTACCCAGCCAAAAAATGTTGGACCAGTCAGGCAACCATATGCCTCATCATCTCGTGAATGGTCAGGATTCATTCATGGGCCACCTCCACCCTTGGCTTCTGGACATTCATTTGAATGGTTCTTGTTTGAGACTTTAACCACCTCGCTTGGTATGCAGGAAGTCCGTGGGTTCAATCCCGACCGACACCTGTATATTTGGAGTTTGCATGTTCTCCCCGTGGTTGCGTTGATTTTTCCCCGGGTCCTCCGGTTTTTCCCTCCACATTTATAAACATGCGTTTAGAGTATTTGGCTGCTGTAAGTTTCCGCGTGATAAGCTACTTCGTTGATATATAATTTGTGGCCAGTTTGCTTCTGAAAAAGAGCTATGCCTTCCCTGGTAAAATAAAAATTGTTTAGTTTTATACTGTAAAATAATCTCAAAAGACACTGTACGGAAAGCACTGCCAAAATCATCACCTACATAGATATTTTAGTTTAGAGGCCCCACACACGTTGTTATTGATGAACGTGTGGAGTTTTCTGCGTTGCAAATGAGGGCAACGTAACACGGAGCCGAGCGCACTCCCACACCTCGCTGGCTCAACAACGGACCGACGTAGCGGCGTGGACACGGGGGCCCGGGAGAAGAGGATAAACAACAGCGAGAGATCTGGGCACCACCACCACCACCGCCCCGTGCTCACCGTCACATTTGTTGCAGACAACATTCTTCTGTAGAGCCAGCTTCCTCGTGGCGCCGTTGTACATTTCCTCCAGCGAGACGGTGAGCTGATGCACCACGTTCTTCCCTGCAGGGCACACACACCGAATAATGATGATTGCATTACTTAATTAGGCCTCTCTATCCATCCACACTGGGAGCACACCCTTTTACATCACCATCTAGAGATGTCGGTCACATGACAAACGGGAATGTTGTAATCCTGACAGCCGGCAAAGTGTCGTATGAAGAGCACGTCAAAAGCAATAATTGTGGCTTCTTCTTTGCAACCATTGATGACTGGGTAAAGATTAATAGCTCGCTTAAAGTCAAAGTCATTTCTTGCTCAAATGAGCATCGAGGTGATAGCGGTGGAAATTCCACATTCCTATGGTGGGGGGAAAATCTCTCCCACTGACCACTGTGGACTTCCGCACAAAGTGGTGCTCATGTTATTGACCCGAGCCCCCCACCACCGAGCGACAGGCTACATCAACCAGCCAGCCAGGATGTGAACTGGCAACCTTCTCATTGCGAGCCGCTCGCTCTGCCACCGACAGGTCACGACACCCAGCTGTACCTCGACTCGCACTCAATATCTCACAATCAGGACACTTATTTACCCTGGAGGAATTCGATGCGCTACAAAGCTCTTGTTCACAGATGTTCCAATATCTCTCGGCACCGCGAGCCATCTCCGAGCGGCCGAGTAGGGGGGGAGGGTGGTGGGTAGGCGCGTGCCATCCTCACTTCATTACCTTTGTGCTCACGCTGCGCGCGGCCTCCCCCGCCAAAGAACATATCGAAGATGTCCGTGGGGGAGCTGAAGCCGCTGCCGCCGCTCATGCCGCCCTCCTTGATGGCCTGCTCGCCTCCCTGGTCGTACAGCTCCCTCTTCTTGGGGTCCGACAGCACCTCGTACGCCTGGGAGATTTGCTTGAACTGCACGAAGCACACGCGTGTGCGCACACACGCACGGCGGGGCGGACGCGTCAACGACCACCGATCCACCCCCGCCCGTCTTTTGTCGCGAGAATTTTGGATACGCGGTTGGTTACGCTAATGGCGCTGGTTTGCGACGGCCTACATAGTGGTCAGCTCGCCAGGCAGGCATGTCCAAACCATCGGCTCGTCACTTCACCGGCGGGGACCACAGCCCCAGCAGTGCCGTGTTTGCGCGCGGCCTTGTGTTGATTTCTGGCGGCGGGGACGAGACCAGAAATAGGACAGGAGGCCGTCTCATATTGCAACCGATGCCGTTCAGCCGGCACTTAAAGCACAATTAAGGACTTCAAAAGGTGTACCTCACATTTGATTTCTAAGATGTATCCACCTCAGGAATGAAGGGCATTTTAATCCCTTCCTCCATTCAGATGGTGGTGACTGAGCCCAGGAATCCATTGCTGCGTAGATCGTAACATGTTACCCTCAATGAGCGAGCAACATTTTAATTATATTGCAGTAGGAGCCTGCTACAGAGCACAAACTGCAATGCAGGGGGTGAGAATTTTATTTTTAAATAAATTTGTTATTTAGTACGACTTAATTGAATAGGTTTTTATGAATTATTGTATTAAAAAAACAGACAACAAATCGAACTTTGTAAATGCTTGTCACAAAAATCAGCGGCACCTCCGTGAATCGAAAATCAGAT
Organism: Lampetra planeri; assembly: GCF_965212315.1. Classification (NCBI taxonomy): domain Eukaryota; kingdom Metazoa; phylum Chordata; class Hyperoartia; order Petromyzontiformes; family Petromyzontidae; genus Lampetra; species Lampetra planeri. Next base: position 8,646,624 of record NC_136148.1, on the reverse strand, counting down.
TACACAGTCAAATATCTGACTTTGCACATTTTACACAATTTTTCAATAAAACCAGGCGCAACATGAAAATGCACCTTGTTGCAAAGGATGTAGCAAAAAAAAATACTCCAGTTGCCAGGAAACCAATGCTGTCAGCAAGGACACCACACACAGTGAGCCCTGCATATTGGCTAATGCAGGGCCCCGAGACACAGCCCAGGGTCCGGGTGACACGTGGAACGTTCTGGAACACAGCAACGAGCAGAGAGGGCCTGCAACGCGCCGCCATCGTCAACACCCCTCGCACGGAGCGCAACGTCTGTACACTGCGTCTGTGGTCATGTTTAGCGAACGATCCACCCTCTAGCCTTCAACAGACCGTTGGGACAAATGCTGCTAGTGAGCACCGATGAAGGCCGGTACGGCGCACGAGGGCTGGGTGGTGTTGCCAGAACCAGCCTTTGTCTCCCTAGTGGCGATGTTTACACTCATTTGAGGCCGAGTCGACCTAGGGGAGGCCCAAGAACGGTTCAAATATTCACCACTGTATTGATCGTGAGCGGGAATCAAAGTCGGGTGTTTGAGTCCATAGCGCAGTGCGCTAACCATTGCGCCACCACTCCCCGAAAATGCAAAAAAAGATAAAGATCCCCCGTATAGTCTTAACAGATTGTTGGGTAAGTGTTGTCACCGAGCACCTATGAAGGCCGGCACAACACACGAGGGTTGGGTGGCCAACATCACTCCCGGCCGCCTTTGTCTCCCCAGTGATGATGTTAACACCCCACACCAGGTACTAATTTGAGTCTGAGGCGACCAAGGGGAGGCCCACGACTGGTTCAGTTAATCATCACTGGTGTTGGCCGTGAGCGGGAATCAAACTCGGGTCGCCGGGTTCGTAACGCAGCATGCCAATCGCGACACTACCGCTCCCACGCACATACACCCCCTGGTGGCACCAATACCAATACCCGCCATTCGCCACTAAGTGACGATGACGTCACCACAGCGCACCTGGCATGTGCTAGGCTAGGTGCACTTTGAGGCCACGTGAAGTGTTGAAGGCTCGCTGACAGGTCTCGGGACAGACTCAGGTGCCATCGGCTTGCCAACTGAGATGACTTGTAGATGCATCAGCCGTACCCCCTACTGTGCCAACTTGCTGCATTTTAGCCGCCCGGCGCTCCGCTCATTGTTGTGAGCGTCGCTCCTCTGCCCTCCGTTGTTGCTGGAGGGCGACTCCCTCCAATTTCCCATACACACGCGAGCACACACCGCCAACTACAAGCGGAGCATGAGCACAGATGATTGCAGCACCAGCAGCGTGGCGGGGGGGGGGGCACGCGGCACAAGCGCAACCTCTTCACCTTCTCGCCTTCGTTGGGATTCTTGTCCGGGTGATACTTGAGGGCGAGCTTGCGGTAGGCCTTTTTGAGCTCCTCGGTGGAGGTGGAGGGCTTCACGCCCAGGGTGTCGTAGTACTTCGTCTCTTTCACCATCGTGGCTAAGGGATCTTGGAACTGTGAAGAAGAAAACACGATTATTTATATTTTTTTAAGTACCGGCGATGCACGTTTTGAGTTATCGCCGCAGCCAGGTGATCCTAAGGCAGCGTGTATATAATGTTTGAATAGTTTAATAGTATGAGACTTGGTTTTACCCTTCCTGGCAATAAAACAGGAATAGGTAAAACCTATTCTTATATTTTGATACTGGCAAGGGAGGTCCCATGATGTAGTTTAATTGTAACAAAATGATTGATTGTTAAAATATGAATGTATCCTTTTTATTTCGAAAGCCCTTTTTGTCTTCATAACTATTTTTAAAACAGCCACTGGAAGGTTCTTCTGCTGTGCCCTGTGCTGCCGATCTGCTCGGAATCTTCCAGAAAGCCTCTCGACTCCCGGCTCCGAACATCCAGCTTTTCTTAATGAACCGCCACAAAACGACTCTCAAACAATCCACCAAAACACGTGCCAACAGTCTTCTGCTCAACTCCTGTCAACTACAAGTCCTCAAAAGCAGCCACGTTTCTGAAATGTACTCAATGGCCATTTGCATGCAAGGGAACAATTCTACCAACACAGCCCCATCAGCTTTCCAGCGATTCTCACCAACACGGGCTCAGGAATGTCCTGGTGTGCCTCGCTTTATTATTGCACTTCGTTCTATTACACTTCGCTATAATTGCACTTTTTTAATGTCGGATCTCAAGATAAATGTCGGATCTCAAAATGATCAACTTAGCAAGAGAATAAGATTCGATGAGTAATTACGTAAGTACATAATTTACAATCTGATTGGCTTATGTATAACTCCCGCTTCTTGCATGTGAACTTTGTGAATCAGTCGGTGTAATTTAAACTTTTCTATTTAGTTACGTACATCGTTTATTTAGGCATACTGTAGTTGCATTGCGCTTTGAATATAGTGTAGTTTAAACACGTTTTAAGCCTTTTAGATGCATTCGCAAGTGAAAAAAAAGCATGTCACTCGCTTTATTGCTATTTTCGGTTCATTGCGGTTCCCTGGTCCCCAAGGAACCATCACACCGAAGCTCGCCTCTACAGAGACATTACACATGCCCGAGCCACACGAGACTCGGTTGTTCTGAACAAATATTAATGGGGGGGGGGGGGGTCACACGTGGCTGGGGCAATCTTGCCACAATGCCGAGATTCTTACCTACCTCGCCTGATTTACAGGTTGCGAGCTCGATCCCGGCCCCGATGCCTACATATTTGGGAGCGGTGTGCGCGTCAGTGCTCTCCCCATGGTCGCATGGATATTTCTCCCGAGTCCATCCGATGTTTCCCTCCGCGTTTAGAATGAACACGCGTCCAGAGAATTTGACCGCTACAAATGTCCACGCGACGAGCGACTTAGTAGAGCTATCATTTGTGGCCAGGTCGCTTTTGATAAAAAAAAAACTATATAAGCTAAATTGGGCCTTACCTGATATAAAAAAAAATGTAAATTTTTTGCAAGGGTTTATGATGCGACAAGTCACGGTCCACCAGTGGCCAGCAGGTGACGCTACAGGCGACTCGGTGGCGGCCTCCTCCGCCAAGTTCCTGGACAGCCAATTCTAGAAAGTTCCCGTAGCCGCGTGAACTTTCCACACGGGTCACGAGAGGTCGAGGTGCAAACACCGCTTAAACGCTGGCCGCGCGTTACACCGAGTCAACGTTCAATGTTCACACGAGGCATGTACACACGAGTCAATGTACACACGAGGCATGTACACACGAGTCAATGGTTTCAGGTTCGAGCGTTACACGCGGTGTTTACATATTGCCATTGGCGGCTGGATGTTGTCAAGTTCTTTCGCACCGTACGTAGCGAACCGTCCTAATCGGAGGTTCGTGGTCAGGTGTGTTACTGTTAAAGCTGACGGGGTCACATCAGGCTAAGGTCATTGTCCAGGTGTAAAGGTCAAAGCTACATTCATTGGTCGCTTGCACACAACGGCTCAAGCGCGTTCAGCATTTGGCTGCTGTGAATTTTCACTGTGTTGTGTCAATCATTTGTGGCCAGGTCGCGGCTTTAGAAGATCTTAGCTTGCAAGGAAGGCGAGCGACAATTCCGAGGCGTTGATCGCAGTCGCCTCAAGTCCAGCATCAGAAACGGGGCTCGGCTCGAGGTGGCGACCACCCCCAGCACCACCAAGCGACGCGCACGGAGGGAGACAATAAACCGGTTTATTGTCGCGCTGAACCAATTGACCCTTCGTGGAAAGCCAGGTTCAACCCGCTCACCTATCAACACAGCCTGGCGGACACAGCCCGATCGATTTACCACGCCGCTACCCCGCGCTTGACTGGTTAGTCACCCCCGTGGTTGAGTCACCCCGTAGTTGATCACCCCCGGGGTTGATCACCCCCGTGGTTGATCACCCCCGGGGTTGATCACCCCCGGGGTTGATCACCCCCGTGGTTGATCACCCCCGTGGTTGATCACCCCCGGGGTTGAGTCACCCCCGGGGTTGATCACCCCCGTGGTTGAGTCACCCCGTAGTTGATAACCCCCGGGGTTGAGTCACCCCCGGGCGAGGAGGGGTAGAGTGCTCACCTGCGCAGCGTGCGAGTTACAGGTTGGGAGTTCTCAACAACTTCTTGTTCGCAGTGGCGCGGACGAGCTGGACAGCGGAGTCCGAATCAACCAACTCTGGTGGTACTGCCTCCACACACGGCAGCGGCTCCCTCTGCCGCGAGCCACCGACTGAGTTCAGGGCACAAGCGGCTCACCACAACCTCCACCCACCGGGCGCACGGCTCCACAACAAGTGGCTCACAGCGAGACCCACCAAGAACACGACTCCGCAACAAGCGGCTCACGACTCACGGCCTCCACCCACTAGGCTCACGGCTCTTCAAGCGGCTCACAACCTCCACCCACCGGGCTCACGTCTCGCGTGGCCTCTCTGCCCCCCCCCCGCGCTCTTTATGGGCGCGCGCGGCCGTGGGCGGGGACAGAAGGTTCTGGACGGGACGCGACCATTGGCGCCGGACATGGAGGGGGGTTCCGACAACCTCGTGTGGATGTCTGCAACTAAACGTTTATTGTACTCGCTTTGTACTACCCGGCTTCGCCCGGGACTTGGATTCACCACGCCCGTCCGCCTTTGTCTCCCCAGTGGCGATGTTGACACACCACGCCACTTACTCGTTTGAGGCTGAGTCGACCTAGGGGAGGTCCAGGACCGGTTCAAATAATCGTCACCCGTGGTGGCCGTGAGCAGGAATCGAACTCGGGTCGCCGGGTTTGTAGCGAAGCGCGCAAATCCCCCCCCCCACACACAGGATAAAGACAAAGATCCCCTGTGTAGCCTGTGAGACTGTAGGGGGCAAGTGCAGTTAGCGAGCACCTATGAAGGCCGGCACGGCACACGAGGCTACACGGGGGATCTTTGTCTTTATCCTGTGTGTGTGGGGGGAGGAGCGGTAGTGTAGTGATTAGCGCGCTGCGCTACGAACCCGGCGACCCGAGTTCGATTCCCGCTCACGGCCACCACGGGTGACGATTATTTGAACCGGTCCTGGGCCTCCTCTAGGTCGACTCAGCTTCAAACGAGTAACTGGTGTGGTGTGTGAACATCACCACTGGGGAGACAAAAGCGGACGGGCGTGGTGTAAAGCTAGTACCTATTAAGTGAAACTGAAACTGAACCCCATCCCCGCTTGCTGGTGAGTTTGCGGGGCTTGGCTTCACGGGTTTGTTGCGGCCACGACTGACGATGCGAGTTGGTTGCGTCCGCCGTGGCCCCGCCCGTCTGCTCTGCAACTGGTTGCTGAATCGGAGTGGCGATCGCGCGGCGCCGCGGTCCGCGGTGGGAATTGGGCAGCTCGCACTGATCCCGCTGATGCTGCTGTCACCATCCTAGAATCTCACCACTCAGATCGAGAAGAACGCTGCTGCTGCTGTCACCATCCTAGAATCTCACCACCCAGATCGAGAAGAACGCTGCTGCTGCTGTCACCATCCTAGAATCTCACCACTCAGATCGAGAAGGACGCTGCTGCTGCTGTCACCATCCTAGAATCTCACCACCCAGATCGAGAAGAACGCTGCTGCTGCTGTCACCATCCTAGAATCTCACCACCCAGATCGAGAAGGACGCTGCTGCTGCTGTCACCATCCTAGAATCTCACCACCCAGATCGAGAAGAACGCTGCTGCTGCTGTCACCATCCTAGAATCTCACCACTCAGATCGAGAAGGACGCTGCTGCTGCTGATGCTGTCACCATCCTAGAATCTCACCGCCCAGATCGAGGACGCTGCTGTTGCTGCTGCTGCGCCAACAGAGTGGAACAACGCGGACGTCCAGAATAGGCGCCTCTCATTCGAGACCCAAAACATCATGGCATACCTCCTCCTGCCTTTGGGGCCGTCCATAAATGACGTCACGCACCTAGGAGAGGGTCAGACATTTGTGACGATGTGTGACGAGGGGGGGGGGGGGTGAGAAATGTGACGTCACATCAAAATGCGCAACTTTAAATAAATATAGACAACACGTTCTATTTAATTAAATAGACTTTCTAATACATGTTTTCTCCTAAAACATCAGAGTGCAGCGGCACATTAAATACTCACTACAATGACAATAGCTTAAAGCGATTTGAAGCATGTTTTTGGGGGGGGGGGGGGCAGAGCCTTGTGACGTCATCTTTGAGGGGGGGTCTGACTTTTTGTGACGCCGTGTGACGATGGGGGGGGGTCAAAAATCGTCCAAAATCGCGTGGCGTCATTTATGGACGGCCCCTTTGACATTCCACCTCCTCGAAGACGCAGCTGGGGGAGCCACTGACAGCATCAAGAGCACGAACAGGCCGCTCGGCGTACACCTCTTTAACAACTAAAACACTTTAAGACAAGCCGCAGTAGTGAGATTGTGGCCACGTTCAGCAGGAGCTGTGAATGTCAGGAGAGAGTTTCTGTCGTTTTGCTGTTTCGTCTCTGTTGTAAAAGCGCAGCAGACCACACGGTTCAGTAGACGGCGCATGGCTTGGGTTGCATGGCAACACAATCGCACTTGTGTGACTTCTAACGTGGGCGTTGTTAATTAGCTTCTTGTGTTTAGTTTGTTGTCCTTCCCCAGCACCGCCCGATTAGCACGGCTGGCTACGTACGGTGCGAAAAAAGTTCAACATACGTAGGTACATTGATTTGACCATACTTCGCGTTCGCCTATTGCGGGTTGGTAAAACATTAACCCGTAAAAACAAAGTTTTTCACTATAAATCCTTTATATGCGTGGCATCGGTTTTATTTTATTATTCATTTCTGTTTTTCTTGAGTAAGCGTTTCATTTTTATCACATTGGTCTTTGAAACGGGCGGCTAGAGTCCTCTCGTCCTCTGGCTTGAGATGGCTGCCACCTATGGGTCAGATGATTGCCTGCCACCATTCAGCAATTGGTAATTAAATATAAAAAAAAAAATTCCTAAAATGTTGAACATTTTGGAAAAAAAAATTCACGAAAATAAATTGTCACACACAACGAGTCTGTGTGCAAAATGTCAGCTCGATTGGATCACGGGAAGTGGGTTAAAAAACGACCGAAAGATTTGCACGGTCGTAAGCGCGCAAGCAAGCAAGCAAGTGAACTTAATATAAAGGATTTAAAAAGGAGTTGGCGGGTGTGGGCATGACCGGGTTCCCCCATCACTCGCCACTGACGGTAGCCGTGGCTGTGAGTCGGGAGTTGTACCCTTGGTGCGTGCGCATAGCAAGGAAGCTCCACTTCTCATTTCTCTTACGCGCGCCTACAACTGGGCGCGCTGAGCTTCTAGAATGGTGGGCGAGTGGGGCAAAGTCTTAAAGTCAATTAGGCGGATCGGAATACTTGATACGACGTCGATCTCGCTAGCATCACACTCACTCGTCATGTTTCCTAACACTGTGCGATGTAGTTTAATTGCGTTTCCTCGTAAGTCCACTGCTGGATGATGATGGCCTCCCTGTTTAGGGGGTTGTTTGGCCATCCTTCACCACGCTGGTGCCGAGTTGAAGGGGGTGTGCACCAGTCCGGACATCACTCGGCAAGGATGGCAAGAAGCCGTGGCCGGGAATTCAACTCAGATTGTTGTCGGCTTCATTGACTTGTCGTGCGCCAGCCACTTGCGTGACGGCTGTACCCCAGTCACGAACTTTCACAATGGGTGAGCGTGGTGACGCTGCTGCACAAGCACAGCGAACAACACTCGCGACACATTCAATAGCCGCTGCTGGCACCACCGCCGCTGCTGCTGGTCACGGTTTAACACGCGCCCAGCCGTCCGAGGCAGGGCGGCTCTAGAAGCGCCCAGCAAACACCCAGCCCCGCCTCAAGCAAACACCCAGCCCCGCCTCGAGGGGCGATGGAAAGTTCGTGAGAGTGCGAGTCTCGCGTGCTCAGCCTCTCCCCTCTCTCCACTCCCCCCCTCTCTCTCACCCCTCCCACTCCCTCTACCCCCTCCCACCCCCCTCCCTCTCTCCCCTCCCACTCCCCCCTCCCTCCCTCTCTTCCCTCCCACACCCCCTCCCTCTCTCCCCCTCCCACCCCCCTCCCTCCCCTCCCATCCCCCTCCCACCCCCTCCCACCCCTCCCTCCCCCTCCCATCCCCCTCCCACCCCCTCCCTCCCCCTCCCCTACCATCCCCCTCCCTCCCCTACCACCCCCCCTCCCTCTCTCCCCTCCCACCCCCTCCCTCCTCCTCCCTCCCACCACCCCCCCCTCCCTCCCCCTACCACCCCCCTCCCTCCCCTCCCCTACCACCCCCCTCCCCTCTCTCCCCTCCCACCCCCTCCCCTCTCTCCCCCTCCCCACCCCCTCCCCTCTCTCCCCCTCCCACCCCCTCCCTCTCTCCCCTCCCACCCCCTCTTTTTTATTTTTTTATTTTTTATTTTTTTACGATCAGTGGAAAACAAGAAGATGCTCAGTGTATTCGGCACTTTGTTTCGGTCATCATTTCGTAAAATTTTTTTTTTAAACTGGGCTTTATGTAGCCCTCGCTCGCTCTTTTCGCTCACTCTCTCGCTCGCTCTCGCTCGCTCTCGCTCTCTCTCTCACTCGCTCTCTCTCTCGCTCGTTCTGTCGCTCATTCTCTCGCTCACTCTCTCGTTATGTACGGCACCACCCTCGCAGTCCGACGGCCTCCGACGGGTAGTTCATAACAGCATGCAGAGCTCTCCGTCATCTGCCACGGAGCACACGGCCTCCTCCATTGCCCACTGCTCCATGAAGGCCGGCACGGCGTGGGTCAACCGCGCATGGCGGAACTCCAGCCACACCCTGGCTCCGACCAGAGCGCGGAAGATGCCCAGGCTGTTGGCCGGACGTTTCCCCTCCAGGGCCACCTTCCTCGCCCTGTAATGGCGAGCTTGGCGTAGCCGACGAGCACGTTGACCAGCCCCTGAAGATGTTGGGATCCGTCGCCCTTTCGGTATCCAAAGATGAGGAGCGTCGGGGAGAAGTGGAGGCTGAACTTTAGGAGGATGTTTCTCAGGACCTTGAACAGCGAGTCCAGGCTCTTGCACTCCACGTATTGGTGTGCCACAGTCTCCAGTTTACCGCAGAACCGGCACTCCGGGGGGCGTGTCAGTGAAGCGCGCCAGGGAGGCGTTGGTGGTGACGGTGCCGTGGGCGATGCTCCAGCTGAGGTCGCCGATGCGGTTGTACGTCGGCCTGGAGTAGAGTTGCCTCCAGCGAGGCCTCTCCGGAGAGATGCAGGGCAGGGCTTTCCTCCAGGCATGGTCCTTGTGGCTCCTCAGGGTGTCCTGTTGGTGAAACCGGACCATGTAGGAGTAAAGCACCTTCCTCTTGACATTTGCGAAGGCCACCTCTGGTAGGTCTTCCAGCCGGCACAGGTTGTGATCCGCCTTCGCTTGTCGGCATTGGCGATGCAGCGGCACGACGGAGAGCTCCGGTGGAGGGGGACCGAGAGGGGCCTCGTCATCCCCAACGCCGATGGGGGGCGTTCCTCCCGCTGCCGCTGAGAAGGCCCCCTTGGCTTCGGCCAGGATCCGGGCAGCCACCCGGAGCGATTGCAGCCCTGTCTTTGCGGCCATGTCTGCTGGTCCGAGCCACCGGCCCCGTGTTCCAGGCTCCACCAGATCTCCCATCCTGGTGAGCCGCGCGTTGGTGAGGCGCCTCTCCATGCCGGGGGTGGCGGTGGTGGACGGCAGCTTTGTCTGCGGGTTCCTGAGGATCGGTTCGAAGACCAGATCCTCGGCCGATTGCGGCTGGTTCAGCCTCCTGACGGCGAGGGAGCTCCACGTCTGCAGGACGCTCCTGTAGAAAGGTGGCAGCTGTCCCAGTGGGAGGCCCTGCAGGTCCATATAGAATAGTTGTTTGGAGCACTGCAGACCCCCCAGCTGTTTGAGTAGGAAGGAGGCCGTGACGCTCCAGGCTGGTGCAGGGGTGGTGGCGTGCAGGAACTTTTGTGCGGCCTGCAGTCGGAAGGTGGCCAGCTGACTCCGCACGCACACCAGCCCGTGACCGCCCTCGTCCAGTGGCAGGGCCAGGACCCCAGCCGCGACCCGGTGTCCTCTGCCCGACCAGAAGAAGTCGAGGACTCGCTTCTGAAGCGCGTTGACGAGGCTCATGGGGGGGTGCAGGGAGAAGAGTCGGTGCCACAGCATGGACGTCACCAGCTGGTTCACCACCAACGTCTTTGTCCTGAAGGTGAGGAACTTGCACAGGCGACTCCAGCTGGCCAGCCGCTCCTTCACCTTTTCCTCCAGCTCGACCCAGTTCCTCTGCGGTGGTTCCTCCTCTGGTCCCAGGAACACCCCCAGGTGGTGCAGCGATGTTGTGCTCCAATTGATGTTTTTTGCCTTCTCCGGACACTCGGTCATGTCCCACGCTCCAACCAGCAGGCCGCTGCACTTTTGCCAGTTCATTTTGGATGAGGAGGCCTTCGAAAAGACCTCCTGACACTCGTGCAGCAGGGCGACATCATCCAGGGAACGAAGGATGAGGAGGATGTCATCGGCGTATGCCGTCAGGACCAAACTGACACTTGGTTCCCTGAGCACCAGGCCGCTGAGTCTCCGCCTTATGAGACTCAGGAAAGGCTCTAATGCCAGTGCATAAAGTTGGCCCGACAATGGGCATCCCTGTCTCACTCCTCGCTCGAATTTGACGGGGGCAGTGAGGGTGCCGTTGATCTTGATCATGCACTCCGCCTTGGTGTAGAGTAGGCGGATCGTTCGGACAAACCCATCTCCAAAACCAAAGGTCTTGAGGGTTCCCAGCAGGTATTTGTGGTCAACTCTGTCAAAAGCCTTTTCCTGGTCAAGGGCCAGAAACGCGATTGGGATGCCCAACCTCTGGGACATCGCGATGAGGTCTCTGACCAGAAAGATGCCGTCGTGGATGGATCGTCCGGGGATGGTGTAGGACTGGTCCCTGTTTACGACTTGTGCAATCACCCCTTTCAGTCGCAGGGAGAGAGCCTTCGTCAATATTTTGTAGTCGGTGTTCAGGAGGGACACCGGACGCCAGTTTTGTAGGTGCCTCAGGTCTCCGTTCTTGGGAAGCAGAGTGAGCACCGCCCTCCTCCAAGACTGAGGCATCACCCCGGTGACAGAGGCTTCCTCCAGCACCTCTCTGTAGTCCTCCCGTAGGGATGGCCAAAAAGCGGCGTAAAACTCCCCTGTTAGCCCGTCTAACCCTGGGGATTTATTTGGGGCCAGTCCTCCTACAGCTGCGTCAAGGTCATTCCTGGTGAGCTTTTGCTCCAGCAGCTCTTTCCCCGTCTTCCTCCAGGGTGGGTAGACCGCTCCATGCCTCCGCCTGGGCCGCTCCCGATGTTTCTTCAGGGGAGAACAGGCTGCCGTAGAAGTCTCTGATGATGGTCGACTTCTGCTGGAGTTCGTGCGCCAGGACATCGTCACCATCAAAGAGGCACTCCATGTATTTGCGTCTCCCGTTCTGCCTCCCAAGGGAGTAGAAAAACGGGGATCCCGTGTCGAGGTCTGTGATGAGCTTCACCCGGGATCGCACAAACGCTCCCCTCGTCTGCTCCTCCTGTAGGCCTTTGAGACGCTCCCTAATCTCCTCGTATTCTCGAAGAAGAGCAGGGTCACTGTCCTCGGCGAGGCGACTCTCCAAATCGAGGACCCGGGCTTCCATGTCTGTGATGTCCGCGTTCTTCAGTCTGGTGCTCCCCCAGGTGTATTGTTGGCACAACAGCCTGGTGTGCACTTTGCCCATATCCCACCATTGGGCCAGAGAGTCGAACTGCGTTTTGGTTTTTCTCCACTCTTCCCAGAAGTCCTCGAACATCTCTATGAAGGTGCCATCCCCCAGCCGCGAGTTGTTAAAATGCCAGTGGGACGCACCCTCGCGGGCTCTCTCCAGCTTGACACGGAGCACGATGAGGTTGTGGTCCGTGAAGGGTGCCGCCCTGATGCCAGACGTTATGGCGCACGTCACAAAGTTCTTAGAGATGTAAAATCTGTCGAGCCTGGACTGTGTCACCGAGCCATCGCGCCTCGTCCTCGTGTACGTGAACTGGCGTTGGCCTGGGTGATGTATGCGCCACACGTCCACCAAGGCGGCGTCCTCCAGTAGTCCCTGCATCTCCCTCTTCGGCCCAACTCCCCCCTGCTGCCTTCCCGAACGATCCAGGGCGCCGATTGTGCAGTTGTGGTCGCCACCCACAATCACGCACTCGTCGTCCGGGATCCCAGCCAGGTGCCTCCTCAGGAGGTGCAGGAACGGGATCTTCTCCTTGTTGTTGACCGGCGCGTACACGTTCAGTAGGTGGGTGGTAACATCGCCCACCCTGACCGTTACCGCGAGCAGCCTGCCCTTCACCACTTCGGTCTGGGTGATGAGTTCGGGATGAAACCCTTTAGCGAACAGGGTCGCGACTCCACAGGAGGTGTTGTCAAGGTGGCTGTAGAAGGAGTCCCCTCCCCACTCCTTCGTCCAGTCATCCTCGTCCTCGACCGTGAGATGCGTCTCCTGAATGAAGAAGACAGAGGCAGCGTGTTTCCTCGCAAGAGACATTGCGGAAAACCTCCGCACTGCCTCCCTGCAGCCGTTCACGTTTAGGGAGGCGATGTACATAGGCATTGGTTTTTACTTGCCTCCACGTCCTCCCACTTAATAATTTGTTTGCGGAAATATCTCAGCCTTGCCCTCTCCTTACCCCGGGACTTGAGTCCCTGATTGGCGAGGACTCTGTCGGCTTGAGTCACAGAAGACTTTAATGCCTTGCTGTCCTTCCATCGAACCATGGCAATGTCCGCTCTGTCCTTCCTCACGTTGGTGTCGTCAAGGAATTTGCAGAGATCTTCCAAGGAGACCAGGCAAGTCTGAGAGTCAAGGACTGTAGACCCCTGGCTGCTCTCGCTCCCCACACTGAGGCAGTCGTCCCGATCAGAGTCGATTTCCTCGGCGTCCGTCTCTGCTGGAAGAGCTGCAGCGGCTGGGCTGGCGCATGGCCCAGCGGCATCCTCTCCCCCAGTGTCGTGGACGACTTGGGATGTCTCCTGCTCAGGCTCTTCGGGTGGATGGCCCCGGGGTGTCTCTTCCACTGGTTTTGGGTCAGCAGTGGGACGGGGACCTTCCTCGTCATTCCCATCCATTTCATCCTCGGCAAGTGTGCTTGATGACTCTCCACCGACTTCCTCCTCTTGGTCGAGGGCTGAGCCAATAAGATCTGTCATCGTTTCATGCATAGCTGGTGGGGAGTGAGTCTCTATCACCGCAGTAGACGGGTCGATTTCCGTGGGCGATGTCGCCTTCATTGTCCACGCTCTCCTGCTGTGGAAACCCGTCCCCAAACACACGCTGCTTCTTCCTCTTGACGAGTTTCTTCCTCGCCACCCGCGCGTCACTTGGCGTGGCGTCCGGGATGGCGAAAACCATGTCGTCGGCGTCCGGCAGCTGTTCTGCTTCCTCCCCTGGTGTGGGAGGTTGCACCGCTTCTTCCGGTTCGAGGTCTGGGAGGGGTTCCTCCTCTGAATTAGACCCTTGCGATCCGGTTTCTTCTGTATTTTTTCCTCTTGCGATTAGTCGCTTGAGGTGGCGATTTTGGGGCCACTACCTCAGGTGTAGGAGGCTGCGTGGCTGGCGGGTCCGGTGTGGGCTGTTGGGGGCCTTGTTGCAGTGGGGGCTCTTGCTGCTTTCCCCCCCTCTGCTGTGCCTCCCTCCTCCCCACTCTTTTCTCCGACCCTTGGCGTCGTCGGTTTAGGGCAATCCCTTCGGAAGTGCCCCTCTTCTTTGCAAAGATTGCATTTGATGCAATCCTTGGCATAAAACAGTCTATGGGCAATGCCTGCATAGACAATCACAAACGATCCCTCCCCAGTGTTGTCCGGGAGTCAGTAGGACTTGCACCTGCCTCCTGAAAGAAAAGACGTGTTTCAGGGTGGGGTGTCTGCACCCCAGCGACAGGGCACGTACTGGCGACACGACCGTGCCCAGCTTGGACACGTGCTCCAGCATGTCCTTGTCGGGGATGTAGGGCGGCACGTTGGAAACGACGATTCGCGCCGCCACTGAAACGATGGGTTCCAGTGGACGTACACTCCCCGCACGGTTATCCCCTTCTCGACTGCCGCATCGGCCCCCTTCTTCGTTGTCAGGAAGAAGACGGCTTCCCGCTGAGCTTCGCGGCGTGGGCGATGGTGCCTGGCGGGACAATGGCGGCCAGGGCCACGACGTACTCCTCGATCGTGACGGAGCTCGATGCGTAGCAGCGGATGCCGTTCTCGCGCGGCGGAAATGTTCGCTGCGCGCTTGGGGGGGTTGGCCTTGGAGCAGAGGCCCGAGTGGGGGGCCTCGTGGCTCCGGGCAGATTGGCAGCTGCGGCCTGTGCGTAGGTGGCCATTTAGTTCCTCCTACCCTCAAACGCTGCCTGACTGTGGTGTAGCGCTTCTATATAGAGCTCCCTTCGAGAGTGTAAACTGAGGATCAAGAAGTAATCCTCGTTGAAGAAAATAAAGAAAGTTAGAAAAAGGAATAAATTAAGTTATTTAATAAATTATATGTATTTTTTTATTTATTGAATAAATTAACGTATAGAGAAAAAAAGAATGTACAAATAAATAATAAATGGAGATCGAATTATAATTTACGTCATAAATAAATAAATATTCTGCACCAGCGTGTAAGGAGCCCAATAGTTAATCATTAACCATTAGGCTGCTTAATCCGCAAAGTCAACAATAGTGTTCAAATTATTGTGTGGCTCTAACTCGGTGCTTTAACAGCAAATGCTCACACAAGAAACAAGTTATAACAAATCTTAAATAGTTTGAGAATCGCAAACTGAGATTAACAACATAAGCAGAAGAAATACCGGAACAATAAGCAAAGTATAAAAAGCCTGTTAAAGTATGAAAACGATGTTTGAATAAACTATGGGTTTGACCACCGCGCCTTAGAAACAACAGCGTGTTTCAGAAGGCTGTGCCTCACCCCGAGTTGTTACGCTTCAGAAAGTAAAGAAAAATAGAAAACCACACAAATATGACTACTTGTGTGTGCAAGAGGCAGAATACTTACTCTTACTGAGTAAAATCTGTAAAGAAATGAAGCAGTTAGAAGCGGGTTTCTAAGAATATGATAGGAAAATCAGGAGCTCAAACGAAGCGCGACCTCTCTCTCCCCTCACCTCTCCCCCTCTCTCCCCTCCTCCCCTCCCTCCCCTCTCTCCCCCTCCCTCTCCCCTCCCCCCCCCTTCTCCCCTCTCCCTCTCTCCCCCTCCCCCTCTCTCTCCCCCCCCCTCTCTCCCCTCCCCCTCTCTCCCCCTCTCTCCCCCCCCTCTCCCCCCCCTCCCCTCTCTCTCCCCCCCCCTCTCTCCCCCCCTCTCTCCCCCCCCTCTCTCTTTTTTTTACGATCAGTGGAAACAAGAAGATGCTCGGTGTATTCGGCACTTTGTTTCGGTCATCATTTCGTAAATTTTTTTTTTTTTAAACTGGGCTTTATGTAGCCCTCGCTCGCTCTTTTGCTCACTCTCTCGCTCGCTCTCTCGCTCTCTCTCTCACTCGCTCTCTCTCTCGCTCGTTTTGTCACTCATTCTTTCGTTCACTCTCTCGTTATGTACGCCGCCCCCCCTCGCAGTCCGACGGCCTCTGACGGGTAGCTCATAACAGCATGCAGAGCTCCCCGTCATCTGCCACGGAGCACACGGCCTCCTCCATCGCCCACTGCTCCATGAAGGCCGGCACGGCGTGGGTCAACCGTGCATGGCGGAACTCCAGCCACACCCTGGCTCCGACCAGAGCGCGGAAGATGCCCAGGCTGCTGGCCGGACGTTTCCCCTCCAGGGCCACTTTCCTCGCCCTGTAAATGGCGAGCTTGGCGTAGCCGACGAGCACGTTGACCAGCCCCTGAAGATGTTGGGATCCGTCGCCCTTTCGGTATCCAAAGATGAGGACCGTCGGGGAGAAGTGGAGGCTGAACTTTAGTAGGATGTTTCTCAGGACCTTGAACAGCGAGTCCAGGCTCTTGCACTCCACGTATTGGTGCGCCACCGTCTCCACTTTACCGCAGAACCGGCACTCCGGGGGCGTGTCGGTGAAGCGCGCCAGGGAGGCGTTGGTGGTGACGGTGCCGTGGGCGATGCTCCAGCTGAGGTCGCCGATGCGGTTGTACGTCGGGCTGGAGTAGAGTTGCTTCCAGCGAGGCCTCTCCGGAGAGATGCAGGGCAGGGCTTTCCTCCAGGCATGGTCCTTGTGGCTCCTCAGGGTGTCCTGTTGGTGAAACCGGACCATGTAGGAGTAGAGCACCTTCCTTTTGACATTTGCGAAGGCCACCTCTGGTAGGTCTTCCAGCCGGCACAGGTTGTGATCTGCCTTCGCTTGTCGGCATTGGCGCTGCAGCGGCACGACGGAGAGCTCCGGTGGAGGGGGACCGAGAGGGGCCTCGTCGTCCCCAACGCCGATGGGGGGCGTTCTCCCCCGCTGCCGCTGAGAAGGCTTCCTTGGCTTCGGCCAGGATCCGGGCAGCCACCCGGAGCGATTGCAGCCCTGTCTTTGTGGCCATGTCTGCTGGTCCGAGCCACCGGCCCCGTGTTCCAGGCTCCACCAGATCTCCCATCCTGGTGAGGCCGCGCGTTGGTGAGGCGCCTCTCCATGCCGGGGGTGGCGGTGGTGGACGGCAGCTTTGTCTGCGGGTTCCTGAGGATCGGTTCGAAGACCAGATCCTCGGCCGATCGCGGCCGGTTCAGCCTCCTGACGGCGAGGGTGCTCCACGTCTGCAGGACGCTCCTGTAGAAAGGTGGCAGTTGTCCCAGTGGGAGGCCCTGCAGGTCCATACATTCCTCCCCCCTCTCTCCCCCCCTCTCTCCCCTCCCTCTCTCCCCCCCTCTCCTCCCCACCCTCTCTCCCCCCCTCTCTCCCCCCCTCTCTCTCCCCTCCCCCTCTCTCCCCCCCCCTCTCTCCCCCCCCTCTCTCCCCCCTTTCCCCCTCTCTCCCCCCCCCTCTCTCCCTCCCCCTCTCTCTCCCCCCCCTCCCCTTCTCCACCCTCCTCCCCCTCTCATCCGCTGCTAAGGGGCCAGTGAGTGTCAAGGCCGGTGCCGCGACACTCGTTGACATTGACACATCACCACAGCAAACTTGCACTGCCCTTGCACTGCTCACGTTTTGCTCTTTGGTCAAACACCCCCACCCCGCATTCCTCCCCTCTCCTACCTCTCCCTCCCCTCCACCCCTCCCCTCCTCCTCTCCCCCCTCCTCCCCCCCCCATTCCTTCCTCTCCTCCCTCCCTCTTCTCCCCCCCCTCCTCCCTCCCCTCCACCCCTCCTCCCCTCCTCTTCCCCCTCCCCCCCTCCTCCTCTCCCCCCTCCTCCCCCCCCCCATTCCTCCCCTTCCTCCACTACCCCTCCCCCCTCCTCCCCTCTCCTCCCCCCCCCTTCCTCCCTCCCCCTCCTCCCTCCCCTACCCCCCTTTCTCCCCTCCCCCTCTTCCTTCCCCTCATCCCCCACCTCCCCTCCACCCCTCCTCCTCCCCCCTCCCCTTCCTCCTCCCCCTCCTCCCCTCCACCCCCCCCCATCCCCCCTCCCCTCCCCTCTTCCTTCCCCTCCCCCCCATTCTCCCTTCCCCACCTCCTCCCCCCCTCAAACTCCTCCTCCCTCTCCTCCCCCTCCACTCCCCCTCCCCCCCCTCCTCCCCCCCCTCCCCCTCCTCCTCCTCCCCCCCTCCTCCTTCCCCTCCCTCCACTCCACCCCTCCTCCCCTCCCCCCTCCTCCCCCTCTTCCTCCCCCCCTCCCTCTCCTCCCTCCTCCACCCCTCCACCCCTCCTCCCCCCCTTCCCCCTCCTCCCCCTCCCCCCCTCCTCCCCCCCCTCCCCCTCCTCCTCCTCCCCCGCTCCTCCCCCCCTCCCCTCCTCCTTCCCCTCCCTCCACTCCACCCCTCCTCCCCTCCCCCCCTCCTCCCCCTCTTCCTCCCCCCCCCTCCCTCTCCTCCCCCCCCCTCCCCCCCTTCCCCACCCAGCGAGCGGTGGTGGAGGCGGTGGAGGCAGTGTGCTCCCTGCTGCCGGCCACCACGGGGGCGGAGTGCCGCGACTTTGTGGAGCGTTACGGAACCCGCGTCGTGGACCTCCTCGTCAAGGGCCTCAGCCCCGCCGTCGTGTGCTCGCTGCTGGGCCTCTGCTTTGGCGACGCTGCGGCCACCACCGCCACGGCAAACGCCATCCTCGGTGACAACGCCGGACGTTGATTTCCCCCACCCCCCCCCTCCCAAAAGTCGCAAACGGGTTTTGATTCATCTTCTTGGTTCTTTCGGTAAAGTCACGTAGAAGGGAAATAATAAAATAATAAAAATAGAACATAATGAATATGATTTCGATTTAAAGCTTATTTCGTGACTGCAGGGATTCATCTTCTTGGTTCTTTCGGTAAAGTCACGTAGAAGGGAAATAATAAAATAATAAAAATAAAACATAATAAAATGAAATTCTCACGACGTTTCGGCCACAACGCAAGCAGCCGTCCTCAGGTAAAGAACAGGTCTGTCGGACAGACAGCGTCTGAATGAGAGAGAGTCATTCAGACGCTGTCTTTCCGACAGACCTGTTCTCCACCTGAGGACGGCTGCTTGCGTTGTGGCCGAAACGTCGTGAGAATTGTATTTTATTATGTTTTATTTTATTATAAAATTTTATTATATTATTTTATTTTATTATTATTATTTTTTCCCTTCTATGTGACTTTACCAAAAGAACCAAGAAGATGAATCCCTGCAGTCACGAAAGCTTTAAATCGAAATTTTGGGTTTTGATTCCGTACCCGTACCCGGCCGCACTAGGGTCGCAAACGGGTACCCGTTCCCTACCCGTACCCGTACCCTACCCGAAATGAGTGACAAATGGTGACTCACCAGTGACTCACGGCCTACCCGTACCCGATACCCGGCTACCCGTACCTGGCCGGGTACGGGTAGGGTACGGGTATCGGGTACCCGGTTGCGACCTCTGGGATGAAGCCACGTTGCAGGCGCGCGGGTGGGTTGATTCTAGGAACTTGAATTGTGAGAAGAGACAAGACGTTGGGAAATGAGTGACAAACGGTGACTCACCAGTGACTCACGGTCTACCCGTACCCATACCCGGCCGCACCAGGGTCACAAACGGGTACCCGTACCCGGCCTGGTACGGGTAGCCGGGTATCAGGTAGGATACGGATAATTGTTTATTTACTCCTTTTATCTGGCAACAAAACTGACACCTTTTTTTTTTTACACAAGGAGTCGTGTTTGCATTGACCACAATACCTGCGGTCGGAATGCAAACAAAACATAACTCTGATAATGTATGCACTGTCCTTGAAGTTGATTGGTCCACGCCCGAGACAGCTTTTCTTAGAGCCTAGTCTCACATGCTGTTGGACCAGATGACGCCAAAAGGCGCACAACTCAAAGACAATGCACCGTCAGAGTTTGAGAGGCTAAGCATTTACACCATTGGAACCTCCTTTGCCAGTAGAAAAATATGATAATTGGATTTTACCCTTTTATCTGGCAACAAAACTGACAACTTTTTTACAAGGAGTCGTGTTTGCATTGACCACAATACCTGCGGTCGGAATGCAAACAAAAACACTGTGTCTATCTCTGTGTCTATGTCTTTGTGTCTCTATGTCTATGTCTCTATGTGTCTGTCTGTATGTCTCTGTGTCTATGTCTGTGTCTCCGTGTGTCTGTCTGTGTGTCTCTATGCCTCTGTATGTCTATGTCTCTTATGTGTCTGTATGTCTCTGTGTCTATGTCTGTGTCTCCGTGTGTCTGTGTGTCTCTATGTCTCTGTATGTCTATGTCTCTTATGTGTCTGTATGTCTCTGTGTCTATGTCTGTGTCTCCGTGTGTCTGTGTGTCTCTATGTCTATGTGTCTATGTCTTTGTGTCTGTGTGTCTGTGTCTCCGTGTGTCTGTGTGTCTCTATGTCTGTGTGTCTATGTCTCTGTGTCTATGTCTGTGTGTCTCTGTGTATGTGTCTGTGTCTATCTCTGTGTCTCCGTGTGTCTGTGTGTCTCTGTGTCTATCTCTGTCTCTATGTGTGTGTGTCTCTGTGTCTGTGTCTCCGTGTGTCTGTGTCTGCGTGAGTAGGGGACTGCGTCCTCTGCAAGCTGCTGCTGAGCAGCGTGGAGGTGCCTCTCAGCAGCGGCAGTAACGGCACCTCCACGGAGAGAGCGGAATCAACGCTGCGGGCAGCGTGCGACCAGCTCCCCCCTCGCCTACAGGGCCCAGGTGACTCACACAGACACAGCTCCCACGGTGAGACCCCACACACACAGACACAGCTCCCACGGTGAGACCCCACACACTCACACAGACACAGCTCCCACGGTGAGACTCCACACCCTCACACAGACACAGCTCCCACGGTGAGACTCCACACACTCACACAGACACAGCTCCCACGGTGAGACCCCACACACTCACACAGACACAGCTCCCACGGTGAGACTCCACACACACACACAGACACAGCTCCCACGGTGAGACTCCACACACACACAGACACAGCTCCCACGGTGAGACTCCACACACTCACACAGACACAGCTCCCACGGTGAGACTCCACCACACACACAGACACAGCTCCCACGGTGAGACCCCACACACACACACAGGACACAGCTCCCACGGTGAGACTCCACACCCTCACACAGACACAGCTCCCACGGTGAGACTCCACACACACAGACACAGCTCCCACGGTGAGACTCCACACACTCACACAGACACAGCTCCCACGGTGAGACTCCACACACACACACACAGACACAGCTCCCACGGTGAGACTCCACACACACACACACACAGACACAGCTCCCACGGTGAGACTCCACACACACAGACACAGCTCCCACGGTGAGACTCCACACACTCACACAGACACAGCTCCCACGGTGAGACTCCACACACACACACACAGACACAGCTCCCACGGTGAGACTCCACACACACAGACACAGCTCCCACGGTGAGACTCCACACACACAGACACACAGCTCCCACGGTGAGACTCCAGACACTCACACAGACACAGCTCCCACACAGCTCCCACGGTGAGACTCCACACACTCACACAGACACAGCTCCCACGGTGAGACTCCAGACACTCACACAGACACAGCTCCCACGGTGAGACACCACACACTCACAAGACACAGCTCCCACGGTGAGACACCACACACACACACACAGACACAGCTCCCACGGTGAGACACCACACACTCACACAGATGAAGCTGCACCAGGTAGCCTCTAGCAGGGCTGTAGGGGCAAGTGCTGTTACACACACAAAGATCCCCCAGGTAGCCTCTAACAGAGCTACCTATGCTTCTAGCTGAGTGAGTGGGGGGGGGGGCAAGAGGGGTTACCTGGGTCACCTTTAGCTGTGTGAGTGGTGGGGGAGAGGGGCAAGGGGGCTACCTGGGTCACCACTACCTCTACTTTTGTGTGTCCCGTTTCAGTGCCACGGCCTCCTGCAGGAGAACCGGGCGGTGCTCGTCGCTCAGCTGCTTGGGAAGTTCGCGGGCGCCGAGAAAACTTGCACGGTGACAACACCACCACCACCACCACCACCACAACCACCACAACTACAACAACCACAACTACTACCACCACAACCACCATCACAACCACCACAACCACCACAACTACAACAACCACCACAACTACCATCACCACAACCATCACAACTACAACAACCACAACTACTACCACCACAACTACAACAACCACCACCACAACCACCACCACAACCATCACCACCACAACCACCACAACTACAACAACCACCACAACTACAACAACCACAACTACTACCACCACAACTACCACCACAACTACCACCACTACCACCACCACAACCACCACCACCACAACCACCACAACTACCACCATCACCACAACTACCACCACAACCACCACAACTACCACCACAACCACCACAACTACCACCACAACTACCACCACCACAACTACTACCACAACTACCACCACAACTACTACCACAACCACAACTACCACTACCACAACAACCACCACAACTACAACCACCACAACCACCACCACAACTACTACCACAACCACCACCACCTCCCCAACAACCACCACAACCACCACCACAACCACCACAACCACCACCACCAGCACAACCACCAGCACAACCACCACCACAACCACCATCACAACCACCACAACCACCACCACAACCACCACCACCACCATCGCCACAACCACCACCACAACCACCACCACAACCACCACCACCACAACCACCACAAACACCACCACAACTACCACCTCGCCAACAACCACCACCACAACCACCACCACAACCACCACCACAACCACCACCACAACAACCACTACCACCACAACCACCACCACCACCACAACCACCACCACCACCACCAACCCTCCCCCTCTCCCCCCTCTCCTAGGCCGTGTCTCTCTGCTCCTCCCCTGTCGGTGGGCGTGGCCTCGAGGGTGGGCGTGGCCTCGAGGGTGGGCGTGGCGCCAAAGGTGGGCGTGGCCTCGAGGGTGGGCGTGGCGCCAAAGGTGGGCGTGTCCTGATTGGTGGGCGTGGCTGCACGTGGGGCCCCTCCTTCTGGTGCCGTGACGCGGGACACCGCTCGCGCCTGCGGGGTGAGGCCGCGCACAGACAAAGCTGCCCCAGGTAGCCTCAGGCAGGGCTGTAGGGGCAAGTGCTGTTACACACACACAGACAAAGCTGCCCCAGGTAGCCTCTAGCATGGCTGTAGGGGCAAGTGTAGTTACACACACACAGACAAAGCTGCCCCAGGTAGCCTCTGGCAGGGCTGTAGGGGCAAGTGCTGTTACACACACAGACAAAGCTGCCCCAGGTAGCCTCTAGCAGGGCTATAGGGGCAAGTGCTGTTACACACACACAGACAAAGCTGCCCCAGGTAGCCTCTAGCAGGGCTGTAGGGGCAAGTGCTGTTACACACACACAGACAAAGCTGCCCCAGGTAGCCTCTAGCAGGGCTATAGGGGCAAGTGCTGTTACACACACACAGACAAAGCTGCCCCAGGTAGCCTCTAGCAGGGCTGTAGGGGCAAGTGCAGTTACACATACACACATACAAAGATCCCCCAGGTTGCCTCTAACAGGCCTATAGGGGCAAGTGCACTTACACACCCAAAGACAAAGCTGCCCCAGGTAGCCTCTGGCAAGGCTGTAGGGGCAAGTGCAGTTACACACACAAAACTGCCCCAGGTAGCCTCTAGCAGGGCTGTAGAGCCAAGTGCTGTTACACACCCACAGACAAAGATCCCCCAGGTAGCCTCTGGCAGGGCTGTAGGGGCAAGTGCAGTTACACACACAGACAGACAAAGCTGCCCCAGGTAACCTCTAAAAGGGCTGTAGGGGCAAGTGCAGTTACACACACACAGACAAAGCTGCCCCAGGTAGCCTCTAGCAGGGCTGTAGGGGCAAGTGCTGTTACACACACACACAGACAAAGCTGCCCCAGGTAGCCTCTAGCAGGGCTGTAGGGGTAAGTGCAGTTACACACACACACAGACAAAGCTGCCCCAGGTAGCCTCTAGCAGGGCTGTTGTCGTGATGACCTCCCCTCCTCTCTCCTCTCCCCCTGCCCTCCCAGGCGACTGAGTACTGCCAAGACAAGATGTCGAAGTCGCAGTCTTAAAGACGCGCGGTCATGGAGACGTTAGGAACACCACCACAACCAACACCACTCACACTACCACCAACACCACCACTAACACCACCACCACTCACACCACCACCACCACTAACACCATCACCACCACTCACCACCACACAGCCCCCGTCCCATCGAGCGCACTCTGTCCAACACGCTCGTCTCGCTGGACTGCAGAAGTAGCCCTCCCTGCCTGCCCCTTCTCCCCTTCACTCACCCACCCACCCACCCACTCACTCACTCACCCACCCACTCACTCACTCACCCACTCACTCACTCACCCATCCACCCACTCACCCACCCACCCACTCACCCACCCACTCACTCACCCACCCACTCGCTCACCCACCCACTCACTCACCCACTCACTCACCCACTCACTCACTCACTCACCCACCCACTCACTCACCCACCCACCCACTCACCCACCCACTCACCCACCCACCCACTCACCACCCACCCACCCACCCACCACTCACCCACTCACTCACCCACCCACCCACTCACCCACCCACTCACTCACCCACTCACCCACCCACCCACTCACTCACCCACCCACTCACTCACCCACTCACTCACCCACCCACCCACTCACCCACACACTCACCCACCCACTCACCCACCCACTCACCCACCCACTCACCCACCCACTCACCCACTCACCCACCCACTCACCCACCCACCCATCCACACACCCAACCACCCATCCACTCACCCATCCACACACCCAACCACCCACCCACTCACCCACCCACCCACTCACCCACTCACTCACCCACCCACCCACTCACCCACCCATCCACTCACCCACCCATTCACCCACTCACCCAGCCACCCACCCACTCACTCACTCACTCACTCACCCACCCATTCACCCACCCACCCACTCACCCACCCACTCATCCACCCATCCACTCATTCACCCATCCACCCACCCATCCACCCACCCATTCACCCACCCACCCACCCATTCACCCACCCACCCATTCACCCACCCACTCACCCACTCACTCACTCACCCACCCACCCACCCATTCACCCACCCACCCACCCATTCACCCACCCACCCACTCATTCACCCACCCACTCACCCACCCACCCACCCATTCACCCACCCACCCATTCACCCACCCACTCACCCACTCACTCACCCACCCACTCACCCACTCACTCACCCACCCACCCACCCATTCACCCACCCACCCACCCATTCACCCACCCACCCATTCACCCACCCACCCACCCATTCACCCACCCACCCACTCACCCACTCACCCACCCACCTACTCACCCACCCACCTACTCACCCACCCACCTACTCACCCACCCACCCACTCACCCACCCACCCACTCACTCACTCACCCACTCACCCACCCACTCACCCACCCACTCACCCACTCACTCATCCACCCACCCACTCATTCACCCACCCACTCACCCACCCACCCACTCACTCACTCACTCACCCACTCACTCATCCACCCACCCACTCACTCACTCACCCACCCACTCACTCACCCACCCACCCACTCACCCACTCACTCACTCACCCACTCATCCACCCACCCACCCACTCACCCACTCACTCACCCACTCACCCAGCCACCCACCCACCCACTGTGTCCCCCCACCCGTGTCTCCCCCAAGTCTCCAAGTATAGATTAGGGAGAGCTTCAGATCAAAAATAAAAAATGTTCACGCTTGCAGGTGCCAAAGTCTGTATGTGTAGTGTGTGTGTAGTGTGTTTATATAGTGTGTAGTGTGTGTGTGAATTGTGTGTGGTGTGTGTAGTGTGTGTGTGTATTGTGTGTGGTGTGTGTGTAGTGTGTGTGTGTAGTGTGTGTGTAGTGTGTGTAGTGTAGTGTGTGTGTGTGGTGTGTAGTGTGTAGGGTGTGTGTAGTGTGTGTGTGTAGTGTGTGTGTGTAGGGTGTGTGTAGTGTGTATGTAGTGTGGGTGTAGGGTGTGTGTAGTGTGTGGGTGTGTAGTGTGTGTAGTGGTGTGTGTGTGTAGTGTGGGTGTGTAGCGTGTGTGTAGAGTGTGTGTAGTGTGTGGGTGTGTAGTGTGGTGTGTGTGTGTTACACATCCCCAGGTAAGATGGTGACCATAATTACACTTCCCCAGGTAAGATGGTGACCATAATTACACATCCCCATGTAAGATGGCGACCATAATTACACTTCCCTAGGTAAGATGGTGGTCATTCTCGCCCATTCCAAGTCTCGCGTGTCGCAGCTAAACTCTCGCGGGATTTCAGGTCAACTACCGCGAGACGCCGCAAAAGCATGCAAGGCGAAAGTCTCACGAGAACTCGTCTCACCCGTCGCCGCCACCACAAACTATCGCGAGATCTCGCGCCCCTCCCCCCCTTTTGTGAGGTGGAGGGGGGAGGTCCCGCTCGTCAACGAACTCTCGCGAGATCTCGCGCCCCTCCCCCACCCCCTTTTGTTAGGTGGAGGGGGGAGGTCCCGCTCGTCAACAAACGCTCGCGAGATCTCGCACCCCCCCTCCCCCCCTTTTGTTTGGCGGAGGGGGGGAGGTCCCGCTCGTCAACGAACTCTCGCGAGATCTCGCGCCCCTCCCCCCCCCACCTTTTTTTGTTTGGCTAAAGGGGGAGGTGCCGTTCGTCATCAAACTCTCGCGAGATCTCGCGCCCCTCCCCCCCCGCATCCTTCACGGTGAGCCTTTGACCAACTCTCGCGAGACTTGAGCGCGGTTTACCCCCCCCACCAGCCCCTCCCCTCGCTCCTTCTTTCGCGCGCTCGACTCAGCGCAAGCGACCCGCGCGGCCTCTCCCCCGTGCCAGGTTCGTGATCGCCTCAATCCGTCGCCATCCGTCGCTAAAAGTCGCCCGCGCAGACGTCCGCCCGACGTCGCGGTGCCGCCTTTTAGTGTTTGCGTCGGAAAAAAAAACTAAAATCTTTAAAAACTTTAATCGGCGTCGTGAGGGGAGTGGTAGAGAAATCTACACGGCGCGGGCCTAGGCTAGGCCTAGCCTAGGTTAGGCCTAGGCCTCAGGCTCTGTTCGCTTCTGTAGGGTGTCTAAGTCTGTGTGTGTGTTTATCTATGTGTGTGAGTGTCTGTGTGTCGCTTTCTGTGTGTGAGTGGCTGTGCGAGTGGCTGTCTGTGTGTCCATGTGTGAGTGTCTGTGCGTCTGTGTGTGGCTGTGTGTGTGTCCATGTGTGTGTGGCCTGTCTATGTGTGAGAGTGTGGCTTGGTGTGTGAGTGGCTGTGTCCACGTGTGTGTGTCCATGTGTGAGTGTGGCTTTCTGTAAGTGGCTGTGTGTGACCGCGTGTGTCTGTGTGTGAGTGTCTATATGTGTGAGTGTCTGTGTGTGGCTGGCTATGTGTGAGTGTGGCTGTCTATGTGTGTGAGTGTCTGTGTGTGGCTGGCTATGTGTGGCTGTCTGTGTGTGTGTGACCACGTGTGTGTGTCCGTGTGTGTGTGGCTGTCTGTGTGTGAGTGTCTGTGTGTGTGGCTGTCTATGTGTGTGGCTGTGTGTGACCGCGTGTATGTCCACGTGTGTGTGAGTGTCTCTGTGTGTGCCTGTGTGTGAGTGGCTGTCTGTGTGAGTGTGTCTATGTGTGAGTGGCTGTCTGTGTGAGTGTGTCTGTGTGAGTGGCTGTCTATTTCTGAGTGTCTATGTGTGAGTGGCTGTCTGTGTGTGTGGCTGTGTGTGTGAGTGTGTCTATGTGTGTGTCTGTGTGAGTGTCTGTGTGTGTCTATGTGTGTGAGTGTCTGTGTGTGAGTGTGTCTATATGTGTGCGTGTGTCTGTGTGTGTGTAGCGGTAGTGTAGTAGTAGCGCTTCGCTGCGCTATGAACCCGGCGAACCGAGTTCGATTCCCGCTCATGGCCACCACCGGTGACGATTATCTGAACCGCTCCTGGGCCTCCCCTAGGTCGACTCAGCCTCAAATGAGCACCTGGTGTAGGGGTGTAGTGTAGTGAACATCGCTAGCACTGGGAGAGACAAAGGCGGCCGGGCGTGGTGGTGCTGGTTGCCACCCACCCACACTACCCTCTGCGTGTGTCACAGTGCCGGTAGCCTTCATAGGTAGCTGCTCGCTAACAGCACTTGCCCCTACAGCCCGTTAGAGGCTACACGGGGGGTCTTTGTCTGTGTGTAGGTGATACTACTAACAGCACTTGCCCCTACAGCCTGCTAGAGGCTACACGGGGGATCTTTGTAGGTGATTCTACTAA
Organism: Lampetra planeri; assembly: GCF_965212315.1. Lineage (NCBI taxonomy): Eukaryota > Metazoa > Chordata > Hyperoartia > Petromyzontiformes > Petromyzontidae > Lampetra > Lampetra planeri. Next base: position 8,618,802 of record NC_136148.1, on the reverse strand, counting down.
CAGCACTTGCCCCTACAGCCCTGTTAGAGGCTACCTGGGGGATCTTTGTCTGTGTAGGTGATACTACTAACAGCACTTGCCCCTACAGCCCTGTTAGAGGCTACACGGGGGATCTTTGTGTGTAGGTGATACTACTAACAGCACTTGCCCCTACAGCCTGTTAGAGGCTACACGGGGGATCTTTGTTTGTAGGTGATTCTACTAACAGCACTTGCCCCTACAGCCCTGTTAGAGGCTACCTGGGGGATCTTTGTGTAGGTGATACTACTAACAGCACTTGCCCCTACATCCTGTTAGAGGCTACACGGGGGGTCTTTATCTGTGTGTAGGTGATACTACTAACAGCACTTGCCCCTACAGCTTGTTAGAGGCTACACGGGGGATCTTTATCTGTGTGTAGGTGATACTACTAACAGCACTTGCCCCTACAGCCCTGTTAGAGGCTACACGGGGGATCTTTGTCTTGTGTGTGTGTCTCTGTGCGAGTGTTTTATCTGTGTCTCCAGCAGTGGATAGACCATGGCTGTGATGATGATGGTGGTGGTGGTCACACTGAGACAGACACTAACACGTGGGCTAGACGACACGCAGGGTAGAGACACACATCGTAGAGACACACAGGGTAGAGACACACAGGGTAGAGACACACATCGTAGAGAGACACAGGGTAGAGACACACGGGGTAGAGAGACAGGGTAGAGAGACAGGGTAGAGACACAGGGTAGAGACAAACAGGGTAGAGACACAGGGTAGAGACAAACAGGGTAGAGAAACACATCGTAGAGACACGCAGGGTAGAGACACACGGGGTAGAGAGACAGGGTAGAGAGACACAGGGTAGAGAGACACAGGGTAGAGACACACAGGGTAGAGACACAGGGTAGAGACACGCAGGGTAGAGAGACACAGGGTAGAGACACGCAGGGTAGAGAGACACAGGGTAGAGAGACACAGGGTAGAGACACAGGGTAGAGAGACGCAGGGTAGAGAGACGCAGGGTAGAGACACGCAGGGTAGAGACACAGCGTAGAGAGACACAGCGTAGAGACACACAGCATAGAGAGACACGGGGTAGAGAGACACGGGGTAGAGAGATACATGGGGTAGAGACACATGGGGTAGAGACACACAGGGTAGATACACACAGGGTAGAGAGACACAGGGTAGAGACACCCAGGGTAGAGAGACAGGGTAGAGACACGCAGGGTAGAGAGACACAGCGTAGAGAGACACAGCGTAGAGACACACAGGGTAGAGACACACAGGGTAGAGAGACACAGGGTAGAGAGACACAGGGTAGAGAGACACAGGGTAGAGAGACGCAGGGTAGAGAGACGCAGGGTAGAGACACGCAGGGTAGAGACACACAGGGTAGAGACACACAGGGTAGAGACACACAGGGTAGAGACACACAGGGTAGAGAGACACAGGGTAGAGACACCACCATCATCACCGCGTGAACACAACACAGACACTCTGAAACAGACGTAGATACAGAGACAAAGATCCCCCATGTAGCCCCTAATAGGCTGGAGGGGCAAGTGCTGTGGCACACACAGAGGGGTGGGTGGCTACCAGCACCACGCCCGGCCGCCTTTGTCTCCCCAAGTGCTAGCGATGTTCACTACACCACCACTGCTACACCATCATTACCACCATCACCACCATCATCACCACCATCGTTACCACCACCATTACCATCATCATTACCACCATCATTACCACCACCATCATTACCACCATAATTATCATTACCACCATCATTATTATTATCATTGCCATCATTATTATCATCATTACCACCATCATGACCACCACCATCATTACCACCACCGCTACACCAGGTACTCGTTTGAGGCTGAGTCGACCTAGCGGAGGCCCAGGACCGGTTCAGATAATCGATGTCAGTGTCTGTCTCACTGTGTGTCTCTGTCTCACCGTGTGTGTGTCTGTCTCTGTCTCTCTCTATGCGTGTCTCTCTGTCTCACCGCTTGTCTCTGTCTCACCGCGTGTGTCTCTGTCTCACTCTCTGCGTGTCTCTGTCTCACCGCGTGTGTCTCTGTCTCACCGCGTGTGTCTCTGTCTCACCGTGTGTTTCTGTCTCCCCGCGTGTTTCTCTCTCGGCCTCTCTCGCTGTCAATGTCTCTCTGTCTCACCGTGTCTCTGTCTCTCTCTCTGCGTGTCTCTGTCTCACCGTGTGTCTCTCTGTCTCACCGTGTGTCTGTCTCACCGTGTCTCTCTTTCTCACCGTGTGTCTCTGTCTCCCCGCGTGTTTCTCTCTCTGCCTCTCTCTCTGTCAGTGTCTCTCTGTCTCACCGTGTGTCTGTCTCACCGTGTCTCTCTCTCTGCGTGTCTCTGTCTCTCTCTCTCTGCGTGTCTCTGTCTCACCGTGTGTGTCTGTCTCCCCACGTGTTTCTCTCTCTGCCTCTCTCTCTGTCAGTGTCTCTCTGTCTCACCGTGTGTCTGTCTCACCGTGTCTCTCTCTGTCTCTCTCTCTGCGTGTCTCTGTCTCTCTCTCTGCGTGTCTCTGTCTCACCGTGTGTCTGTCTCCCCGCGTGTTTCTCTCTCTGCCTCTCTCTCTGTCTCACCGTGTGTCTGTCTCACCGTGTCTCTCTCTCTGCGTGTCTCTGTCTCACCGTGTGTCTCTCTGTCTCACCGTGTGTCTGTCTCACCGTGTCTCTCTTTCTCACCGTGTGTCTCTCTGTCTCCCCGCGTGTTTCTCTCTCTGCCTCTCTCGCTGTCAGTGTCTCTCTGTCTCACCGTGTGTCTGTCTCACCGTGTCTCTCTCTGTCTCTCTCTCTGCGTGTCTCTGTCTCTCTCTCTCTGCGTGTCTCCGTCTCACCGTGTGTGTCTGTCTCCCCGCGTGTTTCTCTCTCTGCCTCTCTCGCTGTCAGTGTCTCTCTGTCTCACCGTGTGTCTGTCTCACCGTGTCTCTCTCTGTCTCTCTCTCTGCGTGTCTCTGTCTCACCGTGTGTCTCTCTGTCTCACCGTGTGTCTCTCTGTCTCACCGTGTGTGTGTCTGTCTCTCTCTGTCTCTCTCTCTACGTGTCTCTGTCTCACCGCTTGTCTCTGTCTCACCGTGTGTGTGTCTGTCTCTCGCTGTCTCTCTCTGCGTGTCTCTGGTTCACTGCGTGTGTGTCTGTCTCACCATGTCTCTCTCTCTGTCTCACCGTGCGCGTGTCTCTCTCTCCGTGCGTGTGTCTGTCTCTCGCTGTCTCTATGCGTGTCTATCTCACCGTGTCTCTCTCTGCCTCTCTCGCTGTCAGTGTCTCTCTGTCTAACCGCGCGCGCGCGTCTCTCTCTCTCCGTGCGTGTTGCGCGCAGACAAACCCCTCGCCGCCCCCACTTGCAGCGATGGCTCCTCGCAAGGGAAAGGAAAAGAAGGAGGAACAGGTGATCAGCCTGGGCCCGCAGGTGGCCGAGGGCGAGAACGTCTTCGGAGTGGCACACATCTTCGCCTCTTTCAACGACACGTTCGTGCACGTCACGGATCTCTCGGGGAAGTGAGTGGCGGGTCTGGGGGGCGATCCACGCGCTCACCCACTCGCTCGCCCGCGCGCTCGCCCACGCGCTCACTCACTCAACCGCTCACTCACCCACTCACTCACCCACTCACTCAAACAGACACTCGCCTAACCAGACACTAAACCAGACACACAGACACTCACACAGACACTCACACAGACACTCACACAGACACTCACTCACCCATGCGCTCACCCACGCGCTCACCCACGCGCTCACCCACGCGCTCATCCACGCGCTCACCCACGCGCTCACTCAACCGCTCACTCACCCACTCACTCACCCACTCGCTCAAACAAACACTCGCCTAACCAGACACTAAACCAGACACACAGACACTCACACAGACACTCACCCACACACTCACCCAGACACTCACTCACCCACGCGCTCACCCACGCGCTCACCCACTCGCTCACTCCCCCACTCACTCAACCAGACACTAAACCAGACACTCAATCACACAGACACTCACCTGCAAATCCACTTAACAAGACACTCACCCAGTCTCACCCACCCACACACTCACCCAGACACTCACCCGTACACTCACTCACCCCGACACTCACACACCTGCACACTCACTCACCCACTCACTCACCCAGACACTCACTCACCTGCACACTCACTCACCCACACCCACTCTCACCCAGACACTCACCCACTCTCACCCAGACACTCACTCACCCACACACTCACTCACCCAGACACTCACCCAGACACTCACTCACCTGCACACTCACTCACCCACACCCACTCTCACCCAGACACTCACCCACTCTCACCCAGACACTCACTCACCCAGACACTCACCCAGACACTCACCCGTACACTCACTCACCCCGACACTCACACACCTGCACACTCACTCACCCACTCACTCACCCAGACACTCACTCACCTGCACACTCACTCACCCACACCCACTCTCACCCAGACACTCACCCACTCTCACCCAGACACTCACTCACCCACACACTCACTCACCCAGACACTCACCCAGACACTCACTCACCTGCACACTCACTCACCCACACCCACTCTCACCCAGACACTCACCCACTCTCACCCAGACACTCACTCACCCACACACTCACTCACCCAGACACTCACCCAGACACTCACTCACCTGCACACTCACTCACCCACACCCACTCTCACCCAGACACTCACCCACTCTCACCCAGACACTCACTCACCCAGACACTCACCCAGACACTCACCCGTACACTCACTCACCCCGACACTCACACACCTGCACACTCACTCACCCACTCACTCACCCAGACACTCACTCACCTGCACACTCACTCACCCACACCCACTCTCACCCAGACACTCACCCACTCTCACCCAGACACTCACTCACCCACACACTCACTCACCCAGACACTCACCCAGACACTCACTCACCTGCACACTCACTCACCCACACCCACTCTCACCCAGACACTCACCCACTCTCACCCAGACACTCACTCACCCACACACTCACTCACCCAGACACTCACCCAGACACTCACTCACCTGCACACTCACTCACCCACACCCACTCTCACCCAGACACTCACCCACTCTCACCCAGACACTCACTCACCCACACACTCACTCACCCAGACACTCACCCAGACACTCACTCACCTGCACACTCACTCACCCACACCCACTCTCACCCAGACACTCACCCACTCTCACCCAGACACTCACTCACCCACACACTCACTCACCCAGACACTCACCCAGACACTCACTCACCTGCACACTCACTCACCCACACCCACTCTCACCCAGACACTCACCCACTCTCACCCAGACACTCACTCACCCAGACACTCACCCAGACACTCACCCGTACACTCACTCACCCCGACACTCACACACCTGCACACTCACTCACCCACTCACTCACCCAGACACTCACTCACCTGCACACTCACTCACCCACACCCACTCTCACCCAGACACTCACCCACTCTCACCCAGACACTCACTCACCCACACACTCACTCACCCAGACACTCACCCAGACACTCACTCACCTGCACACTCACTCACCCACACCCACTCTCACCCAGACACTCACCCACTCTCACCCAGACACTCACTCACCCACACACTCACTCACCCAGACACTCACCCAGACACTCACTCACCTGCACACTCACTCACCCACACCCACTCTCACCCAGACACTCACCCACTCTCACCCAGACACTCACTCACCCAGACACTCACCCAGACACTCACCCAGACACTCACTCACCTGCACACTCACTCACCCACACCCACTCTCACCCAGACACTCACCCACTCTCACCCAGACACTCACTCACCCACACACTCACTCACCCACACACTCACTCACCCAGACACTCACCCAGACACTCACTCAGACACTCACTCACCCGCACACTCACTCACCCAGACACTCACCCACTCACTCACCCACACACTCGCTAGTACACTGAGCTGCTGTGTAGCTCTTTCAGGCGTGAGCCATCACCAAATATACAGCAGCAGCAGCAGCAGGCATCGTCAGGGTCACGGGATGGAACCCACGACCTCCTGTAGACCAGGCGAGGTAGTCAACATCTCCCAGTGTCTGGGATCGAACCCACGACCTCCTGTAGACCAGGCGAAGTAGTCAACATCCCATAGGGTTACGGTACAGAACCCACGACCTCCTGTAGACCAGGCGAGGTAGTCAACATCTCACAGTGTCTGGGATCGAACCCACGACCTCCTGTAGACCAGGCGAAGTAGTCAACATCTCACAGGGTCACGTGATGGAACCCACAGACCTCCTGTAGACCAGGCGAGGTAGTCAACATCTCCCAGGGTCACGGGATCAAACCCACGACCTCCTGTAGACCATGCGAGGTAGTCAACATCTCCCAGTGTCACGTGATGGAAACCACGACCTCCCGCGCACCGGGCGAGGTAGTCAACATCCCACAGGGTCACGGGGTAGAACCGACGGACCTCCCGTGCACCGGGCGAGGTGGTCAACATCTTGCGAGCCACCGATAGAGCGTCGGGAGTTTTTCGACCGTTTGTGGAACCACGAAACCTTGGGGTCTAGGCCGCTGCCTTGCCTGGTCCCCTTCCCAGCCGTGGGACAGACTCCGCCTCCCCACCACGTGCCCGGGGTGACGTCACGGCGTTAACCCCACCCCCACCCCTCACCGCCGTGGGTGGGGGCCGGGCCGGGTGGGAGGGACAGTGGCGGGAGGGGGGGGGGGGCACGGGGGGGGGGAGATGCAGTGTCCAGTCACTCACTCGATCACTAAGTCACTCGCTCGTTCAGTCACTCGCTTGATCACTCAGTCACTCGCTCGACCACTCAGTCACTCACTCGACCACTCAGTCACTCACTCGACCACTCAGTCACTCACTCGATCACTAAGTCACTCGCTCGTTCAGTCACTCGCTTGATCACTCAGTCACTCACTCGACCACTCAATCACTCGCTCGACCACTCAATCACTCGCTCGACCACTCGATCGACCACTCAGTCACTCGCTCGACCACTCAGTCACTCGCTCGACCACTCAGTCACTCGCTCGACCACTCAGTCACTCGCTCGACCACTCAGTCACTAGTTCAGTCACTCGCTCGACCACTCGATCGACCACTCAGTCACTCGCTCGACCACTCAGTCACTCGCTCGACCACTCAGTCACTCGCTCGACCACTCAGTCACTCACTCGACCACTCAGTCACTAGTTCAGTCACTCGCTCGACCACTCGATCGACCACTCAGTCACTCGCTCGACCACTCAGTCACTCGCTCGACCACTCAGTCACTCACTCGACCACTCAGTCACTAGTTCAGTCACTCGCTCGACCACTCGATCGACCACTCAGTCACTCGCTCGACCACTCAGTCACTCGCTCGACCACTCAGTCACTCGCTCGACCACTCAGTCACTCGCTCGACCACTCAATCACTCGCTCGACCACTCAGTCACTAGTTCAGTCACTAGTTCAGTCACTCGCTCGACCACTCAGTCACTCGCTCGACCACTCAATCACTCGCTCGACCACTCAGTCACTCGCTCGACCACTCAGTCACTAGTTCAGTCACTCGCTCGACCACTCGATCGACCACTCAGTCACTCGCTCGACCACTCAGTCACTCGCTCGACCACTCAGTCACTCGCTCGACCACTCAGTCACTAGTTCAGTCACTCGCTTGACCACTCAGTCACTCGCTCGACCACTCAGTCACTAGTTCAGTCACTCGCTCGACCACTCAGTCACTCGCTCGACCACTCAGTCACTCGCTCGACCACTCAGTCACTCGCTCGACCACTCAGTCACTCGCTCGACCACTCAGTCACTCGCTCGACCACTCAGTCACTAGTTCAGTCACTCGCTCGACCACTCGATCGACCACTCAGTCACTCGCTCGACCACTCAGTCACTCGCTCGACCACTCAGTCACTCGTTCGACCACTCAGTCACTCGCTCGACCACTCAGTCACTCGCTCGACCACTCAGTCACTCGCTCGACCACTCAGTCACTCGCTCGACCACTCAGTCACTCGTTCGACCACTCAGTCACTAGTTCAGTCACTCGCTTGACCACTCAGTCACTCGCTCGACCACTCAGTCACTCGCTCGACCACTCAGTCACTCGTTCGACCACTCAGTCACTAGTTCAGTCACTCGCTCGACCACTCAGTCACTCGCTCGACCACTCAGTCACTCGCTCGACCACTCAGTCACTCGTTCGACCACTCAGTCACTAGTTCAGTCACTCGCTTGACCACTCAGTCACTCGCTCGACCACTCAGTCACTCGCTCGACCACTCAGTCACTCGCTCGACCACTCAGTCACTCGCTCGACCACTCAGTCACTCGCTCGACCACTCAGTCACTCGCTTGACCACTCAGTCACTCGCTCGACCACTCAGTCACTCGCTTGACCACTCAGTCACTCGCTTGACCACTCAGTCACTCGCTCGACCACTCAGTCACTCGCTCGACCACTCAGTCACTCGCTTGACCACTCAGTCACTCGCTCGACCACTCAGTCACTCGCTCGACCACTCAGTCACTCGCTCGACCACTCAGTCACTCACTCGACCACTCAGTCACTCGCTTGACCACTCAGTCACTCACTCGACCACTCAGTCACTCGCTCGACCACTCAGTCACTCACTCGACCACTCAGTCACTCGCTTGACCACTCAGTCACTCGCTTGACCACTCAGTCACTCGCTCGACCACTCAGTCACTCGCTTGACCACTCAGTCACTCACTCGACCACTCAGTCACTCGCTTGACCACTCAGTCACTCGCTTGACCACTCAGTCACTCGCTTGACCACTCAGTCACTCACTCGACCACTCAGTCACTCGCTTGACCACTCAGTCACTCGCTTGACCACTCAGTCACTCGCTCGACCACTCAGTCACTCACTCGACCACTCAGTCACTCGCTTGACCACTCAGTCACTCGCTTGACCACTCAGTCACTCGCTTGACCACTCAGTCACTCACTCGACCACTCAGTCACTCACTCGACCACTCAGTCACTCGCTTGACCACTCAGTCACTCGCTTGACCACTCAGTCACTCGCTCGACCACTCAGTCACTCACTCGACCACTCAGTCACTCGCTTGACCACTCAGTCACTCGCTTGACCACTCAGTCACTCGCTTGACCACTCAGTCACTCACTCGACCACTCAGTCACTCACTCGACCACTCAGTCACTCACTCGACCACTCAGTCACTCGCTCGACCACTCAGTCACTCGCTCGACCACTCAGTCACTCACTCGACCACTCGGTCACTCACTCGACCACTCAGTCACTCGCTTGACCACTCAGTCACTCGCTCGACCACTCAGTCACTCACTCGACCACTCAGTCACTCGCTTGACCACTCAGTCACTCGCTCGACCACTCAGTCACTCACTCGACCACTCGGTCACTCACTCGACCACTCAGTCACTCGCTTGACCACTCAGTCACTCGCTCGACCACTCAGTCACTCGCTCGACCACTCAGTCACTCGCTTGACCACTCAGTCACTCGCTCGACCACTCAGTCACTCGCTTGACCACTCAGTCACTCGCTCGACCACTCAGTCACTCACTCGACCACTCAGTCACTCGCTTGACCACTCAGTCACTCGCTTGACCACTCAGTCACTCGCTTGACCACTCAGTCACTCACTCGACCACTCAGTCACTCACTCGACCACTCAGTCACTCGCTCGACCACTCAGTCACTCGCTTGACCACTCAGTCACTCACTCGACCACTCAGTCACTCACTCGACCACTCAGTCACTCGCTCGACCACTCAGTCACTCGCTCGACCACTCAGTCACTAGTTCAGTCACTCGCTCGACCACTCAGTCACTCGCTCAACCACTCAGCCACTCGCTTGACAACTCAGTCACTCGCTCGACCACTCAGTCACTCGCTCGACCACTCAGTCACTCGCTCGACCACTCAGTCACTCGCTCGACCACTCAGTCACTCACTCGACCACTCAGTCACTCGCTCGACCACTCAGTCACTCGCTCGACCACTCAGTCACTCGCTCGACCACTCAGTCACTAGTTCAGTCACTCGCTTGACCACTCAGTCACTCGCTCGACCACTCAGTCACTCGCTCGACCACTCAGTCACTCGCTCGACCACTCAGTCACTCACTCGACCACTCAGTCACTCACTCGACCACTCAGTCACTAGTTCAGTCACTCGCTTGACCACTCAGTCACTCGCTCGACCACTCAGTCACTCGCTCGACCACTCAGTCACTAGTTCAGTCACTCGCTTGACCACTCAGTCACTCGCTCGACCACTCAGTCACTCGCTCGACCACTCAGTCACTTGCTCGACCACTCAGTCACTCACTCGACCACTCAGTCACTCACTCGACCACTCAGTCACTCACTCGACCACTCAGTCACTCGCTCGACCACTCGGTCACTCGCTCGACCACTCAGTCACTCGCTCGACCACTCAGTCACTCGCTCGACCACTCAGTCACTCGCTCGACCACTCAGTCACTCGCTCGACCACTCAGTCACTCGCTCGACCACTCAGTCACTCGCTCGACCACTCAGTCACTCGCTCGACCACTCAGTCACTCGCTCGACCACTCAGTCACTCACTCGACCACTCAGTCACTCGCTCGACCACTCAGTCACTCGCTCGACCACTCAGTCACTCGCTCGACCACTCAGTCACTCGCTCGACCACTCAGTCACTCGCTCAGTCACTCGCTCAACCACTCAGCCACTCGCTTGACAACTCAGTCGCTAGTTCAGTCACTCGCTCGACCACTCAGTCACTCGCTCGACCACTCAGTCACTCGCTCGACCACTCAGTCACTCGCTCAGTCACTCGCTCAACCACTCAGCCACTCGCTTGACAACTCAGTCGCTAGTTCAGTCACTCGTTCGTCAATTCACCCAATAATTAAAATTCATGCCGATTCCTTTCCTTCCCCGTGTCTCCCCCCCCCGTGTCTCTTCTCCCCCCCCCCCCCCCCCGTGTCTCTTCTCCCCCCCCCCCCCCCCGTGTCTCCCCCCCCCCCCGTGTCTCCCCCCCCCGTGTCCCCCCCCCGTGTCTCTTCTCCCCCCCCCCCCCCCCGTGTCTCCCCCCCCCCCGTGTCTCCCCCCCTCTCGTGTCTCCCCCCCTCCCGTGTCTCCCCCCCCCGTGTCCCCCCCCCCGTGTCTCTTATCCCCCCCCCCCCCCCCCGTGTCTCCCCTCTCCCCCCCGTGTCTCCCCCGTCTCTCCCCCCCCCCCGTGTCTCCCCCCCGTGTCTTTCCTCTCCTCTCCCCCCGTGTCTCCCCCCCCCTGTGTCTCCCCCCCCCCCCCGTGTCTCCCCCGTGTCTCTCCCCCCGTGTCTCCCCCCCCCCCCGTGTCTCCCCCCCGTGTCTCTCCTCTCCCCCCGTGTCTCCCCCCCGTGTCTCTCCTCTCCCCCCGTGTCTCCCCCCCCCCCCGTGTCTCCCCCCCCCCCCCCGTGTCTCTCCCCGTGTCCCCCCCGTGTCTCCCCCGTGTCTCCCCCCCCCCCCCCCCCCGTGTCTCTCCCCCCCCCCGTGTCTCTCCCCCCCGTGTCTCCCCCCCCCCCCCCCACCTGCCCCGCCCCCCCCAGGGAGACAATCTGCCGTGTGACCGGTGGCATGAAGGTGAAGGCCGACAGGGACGAGTCGTCTCCGTACGCCGCCATGTTGGCGGCACAGGACGTCGCCTCCCGCTGCAAAGAGCTGGGCATCACCGCCCTGCACATCAAGCTGCGCGCCACCGGGGGCAACCGGTGAGATATACACTACACTGTGTACACTACTATACACTACACTATACACTGCACTATACACTGCACTATACACTGCACTATACACTACACTACTATACTACTACACTATACACTACACTATACACTACACTATACACTACTATACACTACACTATACACTATACTATACACTACTATACACTACACTATACACTACACTACTATACTACTACACTATACACTACACTATACACTACACTACTAGACACTACTATACACTACACTATACACTATACTATACACTACTATACACTACACTATACACTATACTACTATACTACTACACTATACACTACACTATACACTACACTATTACACTATACTATACACTACACTATACACTACACTATACACTACACTATACACTACACTATACACTACTACACTGCACTATACACTACACTATACACTACACTATACACTGCACTATACACTACTACACTGCACTATACACTACACTATACACTACACTATACACTACACTATACACTACACTATACACTACACTATACACTACACTACACACTACACTATACACTGCACTATACACTACACTATACACTACACTATACACTACACTACTACACTACACTATACACTACACTATACACTACACTATACACTGCACTACACACTACACTATACACTGCACTATACACTACACTATACACTACACTATACACTACACACTATACACTACACTATACACTACACTATACACTACACTATACACTACACTATACACTACACTATACACTACACACTATACACTACACACTATACACTACACTATACACTACACTATACACTGCACTATACACTGCACTATACACTACACACTATACACTACACACTATACACTACACTATACACTACACACTATACACTACACACTATACACTACACTATACACTACACACTATACACTACACACTATACACTATACACTACACACTATACACTACACACTATACACTACACACTATACACTACACTATACACTACACACTATACACTACACACTATACACTACACACTACACTACACACTATACACTACACTATACACTACACACTATACACTATACACTACACACTATACACTATACACTACACACTATACACTATACACTACACACTATACACTACACACTATACACTACACTATACACTACACACTATACACTACACACTATACACTACACTATACACTACACACTATACACTACACACTATACACTATACACTACACACTATACACTACACACTATACACTACACTATACACTACACACTATACACTACACACTATACACTACACACTATACACTACACACTATACACTACACACTATACACTACACACTATACACTACACTATACACTACACTATACACTACACTATACACTACACTATACACTACACTATACACTACACTATACACTATTATACACTATACACTACACTATACACAATACACTGCACTATACACTACACTATACACTACACTATACACTATTATACACTATACACTACACTATACACTACACACTACACTACACACTACACTGTACACTACACTATACACTACTCACTACACTGCACTATACACTACACTATACACTACACTACACTATACACTACACTATACACTGCACTATACACTACACTATACACTACACTACACTATACACTACACTATACACTACACTGCACTATACACTACACTATACACTACACTACACTACTACACTATACACTACACTATACACTACACTATACACTACACTATACACTATACACTACACTATACACTACACTACACACTGCACTATACACTATACACTACACTACACACTGCACTATACACTATACACTACACTATACACTACACTACACACTACACTACACACTACACTATACACTACACTATACACTACACTATACACTACACTACACACTACACTACACACTACACTACACACTACACTATACACTACACTATACACTACACTATACACTACACTATACACTACACTACACACTACACTATACACTACACTATACACTACACTATACACTACACTATACACTACACTATACACTACACTATACACTACACTATACACTACACTATACACTACACACTACACTACACTATACACTATTATACACTACACTGCACTATACACTATACACTACTCACACAATCGCTGCTTGGCATTATGACGGTGTGTACGGTGTAGTGATGGTGACGTTGTTGATGTTGTTGATGTGTTGTTGTTGATGATGATGTTGATGTTGTTGTTGTGTTGTTTTGTTGTTGTTGATGTGTTGTTGTTGTTGATGTGTTGTTTTGTTGTTGTTGTTGATGTGTTGTTTTGTTGTTGTTGTTGATGTGTTGTTTTGTTGTTGTTGATGTGTTGTTGTTGTTTTGTTGTTGTTGATGTGTTGTTTTGTTGTTGTTGATGTGTTGTTGTTGATGATGATGATGTTGATGTTGTTGATATTGTTGATGTTGATATTGTTGATGATGTTGTTGATGATGATGCTGTTGTTGATGTGTTGATGTTGTTGTTGATGTGTTGTTTTGTTGTTGATGATGATGTTGATGTTGTTTTGTTGATGATGATGTTGATGTTGTTGATATTGTTGTTGATGTTGATATTGTTGATGATGTGTTGTGTTTGATGATGTTGTTGATCTTGTTGATCTTGTTGTTGATGTTGTTGTTGATGTTGTTGATGTTGTTGTTGATGTTTTCACCAGAACTAAGACGCCAGGGCCGGGAGCTCAGTCTGCACTGAGGGCGCTGGCTCGCTCCGGCATGAAGATCGGACGCATCGGTACTGAGACACTCGCAGATGGACACAGACACACTCAGATAGATATATACACACACACACAGATAGACACAGACACACTCACACAGATAGACACAGACACACTCGGATAAACACACAGATAGACACACACACTCAGATAGATACACACAGACACACACACACTCAGATAGACACACACACACTCACACAGACACACACACAGATAGACACACACTCACACGCACAGACACACTCACACAGACACACACACACAGACACACTCACACACACTCACACAGACACACTCGCACACACAGACACACTCGCACACACAGACACACTCACTCACACAGACACACTCACACAGACACACTCACTCACACACACACTCACACACAGACACACACAGACACACTTACACAGACACACTCACACAGATAGACACACAGATACACACAGACACACACACACACAGACACACACACAGAGACACAGACACACACACTCACACAGACACACACAGATACACTCACACAGATACACTCACACAGACACACACACAGATACACTCACACAGATACACTCACACTCACACACACTCACAGACACACTTACACACAGACACACTCACACACTCACTCGCACACACAGATAGACACACACAGACATACTCACACAGACAGACACACAGATAGACACACACAGACTCACACAGACATACGCAGATACAGAGACAGGCACACGCAGATAGACACACAGACAAACACACAGATAGACACGCAGACACAGATAGACACACACACAGACACACTCTGTGTAAATGATTGTTCCCTGTAACTGACTTGGTGCGGTCTGTCTGTCTCTGTGTCTCTCTGTGTCTCTCTCTGTCTCTCTCTCTGTGTCTCTGTCTGTTTTTCTGTCTCTGTCTCTCTCTGCGTCTCTCTGTGTCTGTCTCTCTGTGTCTGTCTCTCTGCGTCTCTCTCTGTCTCTCTCTCTGTGTCTCTCTCTGTCTCTCTGTGTCTGTCTCTCTGTGTCTCTCTCTGTCTCTCTGTGTCTGTCTCTCTGTGTCTGTCTCTCTGTGTCTCTCTCTGTGTCTCTCTCTGCGTCTCTCTCTGTGTCTGTCTCTCTGTGTCTCTCTGTGTCTCTCTGCGTCTCTCTGCGTCTCTCTCTGCGTCTCTCTCTGCGTCTGTCTCTCTGCGTCTGTCTCTCTGCGTCTGTCTCTCTGCGTCTGTCTCTCTCTGCGTCTCTCTCTGCGTCTCTGCGTCTCTCTCTGCGTCTGTCTCTCTGCGTCTGTCTCTCTGTGTCTGTCTCTCTGTGTCCGTCTCTCTCTGCGTCTCTCTCTGCGTCTCTCTGTGTCTGTCTCTCTGCGTCTCTCTCTGCGTCTCTCTCTGTCTCTCTCTCTGTGTCTCTGTCTGTCTGTTTTTCTGTCTCTGTCTGTCTCTCTGCGTCTGTCTCTCTGTGTCCGTCTCTCTCTGCGTCTCTCTCTGCGTCTCTCTCTGCGTCTCTCTCTGCGTCTGTCTCTCTGCGTTTGTCTCTCTGCGTCTGTCTCTCTGCGTCTCTCTCTCTGCGTCTCTCTGTGTCTGTCTCTCTGCGTCTGTCTCTCTGCGTCTCTCTGTGTCTGTCTCTCTGCGTCTCTCTGCGTCTGTCTCTCTGCGTCTCTCTGTGTCTGTCTCTCTGCGTCTCTCTCTGCGTCTCTCTCTGCGTCTCTCTGTGTCTGTCTCTCTCTGCGTCTCACTCTGTGTCTTTCTCTGCCTGCGTCTCCCACAGAGGACGTGACTCCCATTCCCTCGGACAGCACACGCAGAAAGGGAGGTCGCAGGGGCAGACGCCTTTAGAGAACGCGGGCGCAGACGCACCGTACCCACCCACTCACTCGGACACGCACAGACACGCACACACACAGACGCGCGCACAGACAGACACGCGCACACACACACAGACACGCACACACGCACACAGACACGCACACAGACACTCGGAGACACGCTCACAGAGATACTCAGACACGCACAGACACAGACACGCACACACACAGACACTCACAGAGACACGCACACAGACACTCGGAGACACGCTCACAGAGATACTCAGACACGCACAGACACAGACACGCACACACACAGACACTCACAGAGACACGCACACAGACACTCGGAGACACACTCACAGAGACACACACACACACTCAGACACGCGGGTTGTGTTGTGTCGCTGTGTGTGTTGTGGCTGTGTGTGTGTTGTTGTGTCTGTGTGCGCGCACTCCTGCGATGCGTTTGGTGGCAGCGGTGGCTCTGTAATAAAACGGGAAAAAAACCTCTCCCCCCGTTGGGTGTCTCGCACGATCTGTTTGTGCCGTGGTGTGGCCCGGTTGGGGGGGATGGGGGGAGACACGTGGGGAGGGAGACACGGGGTGAGAGACACGTGGGGAGGGAGACACGGGGTGAGAGACACGTGGGGAGGGAGACGGACGGGGAGAGAGACACGGTGAGGGAGACGTACGGGGAGGGGGAGACACGGGGTGAGGGAGACACGGGGTGAGGGAGACACGGGGTGAGGGAGACACGGGGTGAGGGAGACACGGGGTGAGTGAGACACGGGGTGAGGGAGACACGGGGTGAGGGAGACACGGGGTGAGGGAGACACGGGGTGAGGGAGACACGGGGTGAGGGAGACACGGGGTGAGTGAGACACGGGGTGAGGGAGACACGGGGTGAGGGAGACACGGGGTGAGGGAGACACGGGGTGAGGGAGACACGGGGTGAGGGAGACACGGGGTGAGGGAGACACGGGGTGAGGGAGACACGGGGGTGAGGGAGACACGGGGTGAGGGAGACACGGGGTGAGGGAGACACGGGGTGAGGGAGACACGTGGTGAGGGAGACACGGGGGTGAGTGAGACACGGGGTGAGGGAGACACGGGGTGAGGGAGACACGTGGTGAGGGAGACACGGGGTGAGGGAGACACGGGGTGAGGGAGACACGGGGTGAGGGAGACACGGGGTGAGGGAGACACGGCGTGAGGGAGACACGGAGGTGAGGGAGACACGGGGGGGGATGGGGAGAGGGAGAGAGATGAGGGGAGGGAGACGGGGGGAGAGACGTGTGAGGGGGAGAGAGATGAGGGGAGGGAGACGGGGGGGAGAGAGACACGGGGGAGAGGGAGAGAGACTCGGGTGAGGGAGACACGGGGAGAGGGGGAGTGGGACACGGTGAGGGAGACACGGGGAGTGGGAGGGAGACACGTGGGGAGGGAGACAGGCGGAGGGAGACGCGGGGTGAGGGAGACGCAGGGAGTGGGGGGGAGACACGGGGTGAGGGGGGTGTGTGAGTCGAGGGGGTTTCTGGTGCTCTATGAACCCGGCAGAGATCCGGGTTCCAATTCCCGCCCGCAGCCAACGCCGCTGATCACACGAACCGGTCCTGGGACTCCCCTAGGTCGACTCAGCCTCAAACGAGTACCTGGTGTAGCGGTGGTGGTGATAGTGTAGTAGTGGTGGTGATGGTTGTGGTGATGGTGTAGTGGTGGTGGTGATTGTGATGGTGGTGGTGATGATGGTGTAGTGGTGATTGTGATGGTGTAGTGGTGGTGAATTTGATGGTGTAGAGGTGGTGGTGGTGGTGGAGGTGGTGGTGATGGTGGTGGTGGTGGTGATTGTGATTATGATTGTGTAGTAGTGGTGGTGATGGTGGTGGTAATGATGGTGTAGTGGTGGTGATTTTGATGGTAATGATGGTGTAGAGGTGGTGGTGGTGGTGGTGATTATTATTGTGTAGTAGTGGTGGTGATGGTGGTGGTAATGATGGTGTAGTAGTGGTGAATTTGATGGTAATGATGGTGTAGAGGTGGTGGTGTAGTGAACATCGCGAGCACGGGGAGAGACAAAGGCGGCCGGGCGTGGTGCTGGTAGCCTCCCACCCCCTCTGTGTAGCCACAGTGCCGGTAGCCTTCATAGATGCTCGCTAACTGCAGAGGCTACCTGGGGCAGCTTTGTGTGTGTAACTACACTTGCCCCTACAGCCCTGCTAGAGGCTACCAGGGGGAGCTTTGTGTGTGTGTGTGTAAGTGCACTTGCCCCTACAGCCCTGCTAGAGGCTACCTGGGAGATCTTTGTGTGTGTGTAACAGCACTTGCCCCTACAGCCCTGCCAGAGGCTACCTGGGGCAGCTTTGCCTGAGTGCCGTGTGTAACAGCACTTGCCCCTACAGCCCTGCCAGAGGCTACCTGGGGCAGCTTTGCCTGAGTGCCGTGTTGGGTCCTCGTGTTGGGAGTTGTGGTTTGACAGTTCAGCAAAAAAAACATCGCCCTGACCAGCGGTGCCTGTCAATCAGCAGCGTCCTTCACGAGCCTCCTCCTCCACTGAGGCCGATCTTGACACCGCTGGTACCGGTCATCGGCAAGTCCACTCAGCTCCACGTCCTCCTGTACCACATCACTCCATCTCTTCTCTAGCCCGTGTCACTCACACACTCACCCACCCACTCACCCACTCACTCACCCACCCACTCACCCACCCACTCACCCACTCACTCGCCCCACTCACCCACTCATTCACTCACTCATTCACTCACCCATCACTCCATCTCTTCTCTAGCCCGTGTCACTCACACACTCACCCACTCGCCCACTCGCCCACTCACTCGCCCACTCATTCACTCACTCATTCACTCACCCATCACTCCATCTCTTCACAAGCCCGTGTCACTCATTCACCCACTCACTCACCCACCCACTCACCCACCCACTCACTCACTCACCCACTCATTCACTCATTCACTCACCCATCACTCCATCTCTTCTCTAGCCCGTGTCACTCATGCACCCACTCACTCACCCACCCACTCACCCACCCACTCACCCACTCACTCGCCCACTCATTCATTCAACCACTCACTCACGCACTCACCCACTCACCCACCCACGCACTCACCCACTCACCCATCACTCCATCTCTTCTCTAGCCCGTGTCACTCACACACTCACCCACTCACTCACTCACCCACTCACCCACCCACTCACCCACTCACTCGCCCACTCACCCACTCATTCACTCACTCATTCACTCACCCATCACTCCATCTCTTCTCTAGCCCGTGTCACTCATTCACCCACTCACTCACCCACCCACTCACCCACCCACCCACTCACTCGCCCACTCACCCACTCATTCATTCAACCACTCACTCACGCACTCACCCACTCACCCACTCACTCGCCCACTCACCCACTCATTCACTCACTCATTCACTCACCCATCACTCCATCTCTTCTCTAGCCCGTGTCACTCACCCACCCACTCACCCACCCACTCACCCACTCACTCGCCCACTCACCCACTCATTCACTCACTCATTCACTCACCCATCACTCCATCTCTTCTCTAGCCCGTGTCACTCATTCACCCACTCACTCACCCACCCACTCACCCACCCACTCACCCACTCACTCGCCCACTCACCCACTCATTCACTCACTCATTCACTCACCCATCACTCCATCTCTTCACAAGCCCGTGTCACTCATTCACCCACTCACTCACCCACCCACTCACCCACCCACCCACTCACCCACTCACTCACCCACTCACCCACTCATTCATTCAACCACTCACTCACGCACTCACCCACCCACTCACCCACTCACCCATCACTCCATATCTTCTCTAGCCCGTGCCGCGCCCGTTTAGCCCCCTCGATCCGGCCGAACAAAAGCTGTTTGTTTATCTTCTTGGTTCTTTCGGTAAAGTCATCACGTAGAAGGGAAATAATAAATAATAAAAATAAAACATAATAAAAATACAATTCTCACGACGTTTCGGCCACAACGCAAGCAGCCGTCCTCAGGTGAAGAACAGGTCTGTCGGAAAAGACAGCGTCTGAATGAAACACCACCAGGCTTGGAGCGACTATTTAAGCTGCTGGGTTGGAGAGGGAAGGGCGCCTTGACAAAATTATTTGCATATCAACAGGAATTTAGCATATTTATGGGAAATGCAGATTAGTACTACTTGTGGAATGCGTACGAGGTGGGCGGGGGGGTTCAAAGTCATAATATGCCCGTGCATTATGCAGGATTAGCAGCATCAAAGGGAGGCAGTAGGGTTAGCATTAATGAAGGGAAGTCACGTAGAATGGAAACAATAAAATAATAAAATAAAACATAATAAATAATTACTATTTTAACATTTATTTATTATTCATAAAAATAAAACATTATAAAATAATTATTATTTTAAACTTTATTTTATTATGTTTTCTTTTATTATTTTATTACTTCCCTTCTACGCGACGACTTTACCGAAAGAACCAAGAAGATGAATCCCTGCAGTCACGAAAGAAGCTTTACATCGAAATTTAAAGGGAAGGAATGTTAATAGTATGGAGCTCCAGCAACTAATATGCTTATAGAACTATACATTATAATATTACACTAAGTATTGTTCTACCCACCCTACTGTATACCACACTGCTGTATATTCACTATACAATTACGATACTATATATATTACCTTGTACATTGTATTAAACATTACACTTTTATACTATTTATTAAGCTGTTGAGGCATGCGGTGGCTGGGCATGCGGGCTACATGACCCAGCCAACGCAGCCTTGCCTGCCGGAGGAGCTCACCGATGGGACTTTGCCCAGATCTTTCAAGGATTTGTGAGCTCCTCACACAATCCAGCCTGCAGGTTAAACCCAGGATGGATCGTAGGCAGGCCAGCCTAAATGTTTCCAACCGGCGAAGATGTTCCACAGACATACACAACAACAACCGCCATTCGCCACGAAGTGGCGGTGACGTCCCCACGACGCTTGTGCCAGGCCAAGTGCACCTTGAGGCCACGTGAAGTGTCGAACGCCCGCTGGCAGGAGGTCACGGGGCAGACCCAGCAGGTGCCACGGGTCGACTGACCGAGATGACCGAGATGACTGGCTGATGCACTACCTGTGCCCCCTACTGTGCCAACACACACACACAGACACACAGACTCACACACACAGACATACACACACAGACTCACACACACAACACACACAGACTCACACACACAGACTCACACACAGACACACAGACACACAGACTCACACACACAGACACATACACAGACATACACACACAGACTCACACACAGACTCACACACACACAGACACACACACAGACACACACACAGACACGCACAGACACACACACAGACTCACACAGACTCACACACAGACACACAGACTCACACACAGACACACAGACTCACACACAGACTCACACAGACACACACAGACACACACACAGACACACAGACACACACATGTGGAAGGCATCACGCTCTAGCTCCTCCCCCTCCCACTGAAGCTCCTCCCCTTTTCCCTGTAGTTCCTCCCCCTCCCACTGAAGCCCCTCTCCTTTTCCCTGTAGCTCCTCCCCCCCCCACTGAAGTTCCTCCCCTTTTCCCTGTAGCTCCTCCCCCTCTCAACGTAGCTCCTCCCCCTTTCTCTGTAGCTCCTCCCAATGTAGCTCCTCCCCCTCTCAACGTAGCTCCTCCCTCTCACCCCAGCTCCTCCCCCTCGCATCTTAGCCCCTCCTCCTCTCAACGTAGCTCCTCCCTCTCACCCCAGCTCCTCCCCCTCGCATCTTAGCTCCTCCCCCTCGCATCTTAGCTCCTCCTCCTCTCAACGTAGCTCCTCCTCCTCGCATCTTAGCTCCTCCCCCTCTATCTGTAGCTCCTCCCCCTCTCTCAACTCGGGTGTTGCGCGCTCCGAGTTTCGGGATCTCAAGGCTCCACTCAAGAGGGAGGAGAGGAGGGGGGAGAGGGGGGGGGTAGAGAGAGAGAGGGGGGGGGTAGTGAGAGAGAGGGGGGGGGTAGAGAGAGAGAGAGGGGGGGGTAGAGAGGGGGGGGGGGTAGAGAGAGAGAGGGGGGGGTAGAGAGGGGTAGTGAGAGAGAGGGGGGGGGTAGAGAGAGAGGGGGGGGTAGAGAGAGAGGGGGGGGGGGGGTAGTGAGAGAGGGGGGGGGTAGAGAGGGGTAGAGAGAGAGGGGGGGGGGTGAGAGTGAGAGGATTCTTGCAGCGAGGTGAGTTTCACTCGCAGCGCTCCGCCCGAGTTACTGCGAGACTCAACACACACACAGACACACACAGACACACACACAGACACACACACATAGACACACACACACAGACACACACACAGAGACACACAGACACACACACAGAGACACACACACACATAGACACACACACACAGACACACACACAGACACACACAGACACACACACAGACACACACAGAGACACACACACATACACACAGACACACACACAGACACACACACAGAGGCACACACAGACACACACACAGTCACACAGTCACACACACAGACACACACACAGAGACACACACAGACACACACACAGACACACACACAGACAAAGATCCCAGAGGTAGCCTCTAGTAGGGCTGTAGGGGCAAGCGCTGTTATCTACAGACACAGACAAAGCTGCCCCAGGTAGCCTCGAGCAGGGCTGTATGGGCAAGTGCTGTGACACGTGACTGTGTGACTGTGTGTGTGTGTCCTGGTGTGTGCCTCTGTGTGTGTGTCTGTGTGTGTGTCTGTGTGTATGTGTGTGTGTCTCTGGTGTGTGTCTCTGTGTGTGTGTTTCTCTATGGGTGTCTCTGTGTGTGTGTGTCTCTGTGGGTGTCTCTGTGGGTGTCTCTGTGTGTGTCTCTGTGTGTGTCTCTGTGGGTGTCTCTGTGGGTGTCTCTGTGTGTGTGTGTCTCTGTGTGTGTCTCTGTGGGTGTCTCTGTGTGTGTCCTCTGTGGGTGTCTCTGTGAGTGTCTCTGTGTGTGTCTCTGTGTGTCTCTGTGTGTGTCTCTGTGGGTGTCTCTGTGGGTGTCTCTGTGTGTGTCTCTGTGTGTGTTTCTCTATGGGTGTCTCTGTGTGTGTGTCTCTGTGGGTGTCTCTGTGGGTGTCTCTGTGTGTGTCTCTGTGTGTGTCTCTGTGGGTGTCTCTGTGTGTGTGTGTGTCTGTGTGTGTCTCTGTGGGTGTCTCTGTGTGTGTCTCTGTGGGTGTCTCTGTGAGTGTCTCTGTGTGTGTCCCTGTGTGTCTCTGTGTGTGTCTCTGTGGGTGTCTCTGTGGGTGTCTCTGTGGGTGTCTCTGTGTGTGTCTCTGTGTGTGTCTCTGTGGGTGTCTCTGTGGGTGTCTCTGTGTGTGTGTGTGTCTGTGTGTGTCTCTGTGGGTGTCTCTGTGTGTGTCTCTGTGGGTGTCTCTGTGAGTGTCTCTGTGTGTGTCTCTGTGTGTCTCTGTGTGTGTCTCTGTGGGTGTCTCTGTGGGTGTTTCTGTGGGTGTCGCTATGTTTGTGTCTGTGTGGGTGTCTCTATGAGTGTCTCTGTGGGTGTCTCTGTGGGTGTCTCTGTGTGTGTCTCTGTGGGTATCTCTGTGAGTGTCTCTGTGTGTGTCTCTGTGTGTCTCTGTGTGTGTCTCTGTGGGTGTCTCTGTGGGTGTTTCTGTGGGTGTCGCTATGTTTGTGTCTGTGTGGGTGTCTCTATGAGTGTCTCTGTGGGTGTCTCTGTGTGTGTCTCTGTGTGTCTCTATGTGTGTGTCTGTGTGTGTCTGTGTGTGTCTCTGTGGGTGTCTCTGTGGGTGTCTCTGTGTGTGTCTGTGTGGGTGTCTCTGTGTGTGTCTCTGTGTGTGTCTCTGTGGGTGTCTCTGTCGGTGTCTCTGTGAATGTATCTGTGGGTGTCTCTGTGGGTGTATCTATGTGTGTGTCTGTGTGGGTGTCTCTGTGAGTGTCTCTGTGGGTGTCTCTGTGTGTGTCTCTGTGTGTGTCTCTGTGTGTCTCTGTGGGTGTCTCTGTGTGTGTGTCTGTGTGGGTGTCTCTGTGGGTATCTCTATTGGTGTCGTAGAGACTCATAGAGATACATATAGACTCGTAGAGACTCACAGAGACCCACATAGACTTGCAGAGACTCATAGAGACCCACAGAGACTTGCAGAGACTCACAGAGACCCACAGAGACCCACAGAGACCTACAGAGACACACAGAGTTGCATAGAGACTCACAGAGACCCACAGAGACTCATAGAGACTCATAGAGACTCATAGAGACTCACATAGACTCATAGAGATACACAGAGTCACACAGGGACCCACAGAGACCCACAGATATTCACAGAGACTCACAGAGTTGCGTAGAGAGACTGGGTGAGAGGCGTGGTTAGGCGATGGTGTGTGTTGTGTGTGCGCGTGTGTGTGTTGTTTGTTTTGGGGTGAATTGTTCGTCCCAAACTGATCTGTGGCCTGCTGGCTCGAGATGACGGCGAGCCGAAGAGGAATGGACCAAACTTCGCCTTACAAGGCCACGTCAGGGAGAGACTCACAAAGTGTCACTGGCCTTGTCGGGTGGTCCAGATGTGAGAACAGAGAGGCCGGATCCGTGGGGATGCAGAGATTCCTGCACTGGGAGTGAAACCCCCCAAACTCCTAACACACTCACACAGACACACAGACACACAGACACACACACAGACACACACACAGACACACACAGACACTCACACAGACACACACACACAGACAGAGACACACACACAGACACACATAGACACACACAGACACTCACACACACAGACAGATACTCACACAGACACACACACAGATACTCACACAGACACACACACAGACACACACACACACAGACACACACAGACACACAGACATACACACACACAGACACACACACACACAGACACACAGACACACACAGACACTCACACAGACACACATACACACACACACAGACACAGACACACATAGACACACACAGACACTCACACACACAGACAGATACTCACACAGACACACACACAGATACTCACACAGACACACACACAGACACACACTCACACAGACACACACACAGATACTCACTCAGACACACACACACAGATACTCACACAGACACTCACAGACACACAGACACACACACAAACACACACACAGACACTCACACAGACACACACACACAAACACTCACACAGACACACACAGACACACACACACAGACACACACACACAGACACACACACACAGAGACACACACACACAGACACACACACAGACACACACACACAGACACACACACACAGATACACACACACAGACACACACATTGACACTCTCTCACAGTTAAGCGTCTCAAAATCCGTTCCTCTCCACTCACTTCCTCTCGCAGACAAATACAAAGATCTCCCAGGTAGCCTCTAGCAGGCTATAGGGGCAAGTGCTGGCAGTAGTAGCACCTATACACGGACAAAGATCCCCGTGTAACCTCTAGCAGGCTGTAGGGGCAAGTGCTGTTAGTAGTAGCACCTATACACAGACAAAGATCCCCCGTGTAGCCGCTTTGTCTGTGTGTGTAACAGCACTTGCCCCTACATCCCTGCTAAAGGCTACCTGGGGCATCTTTGTCTGTGTGTGTGTCTGTGTGTGTCTATCTGTATGTGTGTGTGTCTGTGTGTGTCTGTGTGTTTGTATGTGTGTGTGTCTGTGTGTATGTATGTGTGTCTGTGTGTGTGTCTGTGTGTGTCTGTGTGTGTATGTCTGTGCGTGTCTGTATGTATGTCTGTGTGTGTCTCTGTATGTATGTGTGTCTGTGTGTGTCTGTGTGTGTGTGTCTGTGTGTGTCTGTGTATGTATGTCTGTGTGTGTGTCTGGGCGTGTGTCTGTGTGTGTGTCTGTGTGTGTGTCTGTGTGTGTGTCTGTGTGTGTGTCTGTGTGTGTGTCTTTGTGTGTGTGTATCTGTATGTGTCTGTGTGTGTGTCTGTGGTTGTCTGTGTGTGTATTTGTGTTTGTGTGTGTATTTGTGTCTGTGTGTCTGTGTGGGTGTCTGTGTGTCTGTGTGTGTGTGTATGTGTGCATGTGTGTCTGTGTGTCTGTGTGTGTATGTGTGTCCATGGGACAACGTGGAGATGACCCAGCTGAGGCTGCGGTGCCTCAAATATTGGAAGAGGTCACCCCCTGTGAGTGGCTGGCTGAGGTGCCATCCGTTGAGGAAGTACTGAGGGCGATCCAGAGTCTAAGACCAGGAAAGGCACCGGGCAGAGATGATCTCCCAAGCAAAATGCTAAGGGAAGGTGGCGTTTGCACGCAGACTGCCCTACATCACATCATAACAGCAGTCTGGACCACTGGACGGGTTCCGCAGGATTGGAATGATGCCCTGGTGGTCCCCCTCTTTAAGAAGGGGGACTGCACAGACTGTAACAACTACAGGGGCATCTCACTCCTCAGTGTGCCGGGAAAGGTCCTGGCAAGGATTATTCAACATCGCCTTGCTAGGCACGCTGAGGAGAGGCTTGCGGAGCCCCAATGCGGTTTCAGGAAAGGGCGGTCCTGCACGGATGCCATATTTTCTGTCCGTCTGCTACAGCAGAGGTGTAGGGAATTCCAACAAGACCTACATCTCTGCTTTATTGACCTGGTCAAGGCCTATGATACCATCAGTAGGCCTGGGCTCTGGGTTGTTCTTCGTGCTTTCGGAGTCCCTGACCCTCTGCTCACGATCATTAAGGACCTTCATGATGGTGAGCGGGCCCGGGTAAAACTACGTGGCCGGGAGTCAGAGCCATTCCCTGTACACCTTGGGGTGCGACAGGGATGTCCTCTGGCTCCCACATTATTTAACATCTATTTTGACCACGTAGTTCATGAAGCCTTCAATAGCTGTACCGGGGGAATCTCCATTTGGTACAGATATAATGGGAGGCTGATCGATGCCCGGGTGCAATCAAGGTATGGCTCCTTATAGGTCAACCACGTTACGTATGCCGATTATTTGGTAATAGCTGCTCATTCAGAGGAGGAGTTGGAGATGCTGCTGCTGAGACTGGAGCGTGCCACTAAGAGGTGGGGCCTTACCATCAGCCCCACCAAAACTAAGCACCTGCCTGGGTATTTTGTACCATCAGACACTCCACCCCCACAACTCCCAATCGGTGATGGGGTAGTGGAGAGAGTGGAGAGTTTCCCATACCTGGCCAGTGTGCTTATGACCGGCTCCAGTTTATCAGCAGAGGTCTCACTCCGAATCAGTCGAGCGGCAATATCTTTTCATCGGTTGCGTAACGCTGTGTGGAAGCTACCTGGTCTGTCGCTCCGCACGAAGCTTCAGATCTTCTTGGCCACAGTCATTCCCTCCCTTCTCTACGCTTGCGAAACGTGGAGCATCTTCGCAGGTTGGAAACATTTAGGCTGGCCTGCCTACGATCCATCCTGGGTTTAACCAGGCTGGAATGTGTGAGGAGCTCACAAATCCTTGAAAGATCTGGGCAAAGTCCCATCGGTGAGCTCCTCCGGCAGGCAAGGCTGCGTTGGCTGGGTCATGTAGCCCGCATGCCCAGCCACCGCATGCCTTTTGTTCGGCCCGATCGAGGGGGCTAAACGGGCGCGGCACGGGCTAGAGAAGAGATGGAGTGATGTGGGACAGGAGGACGTGGAGCTGAGTGGACTTGCCGATGACTGGTACCAGCGGTGTCAAGATCGGCCTCAGTGGAGGAGGCTCGTGAAGGACGCTACTGGGCAGTTGGAGGCAGTCTCCCTCCAACAACAACAGAGGGCGGAGGAGCGACGCTCACAACAACGAGCGGAGCGCCGGGTGGCTAAAGCACGGCAAGTTGGTACAGTAGGGGGCACAGGTGGTGCATCAGCCAGTCATCTCGGTCATCTCAGTCAGTCGACCCGTGGCACCTGCTGGGTCTGCCCCGTGACCTCCTGCCAGCGGGCGTTCGACACTTCACGTGGTAGCCTCAAGGTGCACCTAGCCTGGCACAAGCGTCGTGGTGACGTCACCGCCACTTAGTGGCGAGTGGCGGTTGTTGTTGTTGTGTGTGTGTGTCTGTGTGTGTGTCTCTATGTGTGTGTCTATGTGTGTGTGTCTGTGTGTGTGTCTCTATGTGTGTGTGTCTATGTGTGTGTCTATGTGTGTGTCTGTGTGTGTGTCTATGTGTGTGTCTATGTGTGTGTGTGTCTATGTGTGTGTGTGCTGTGCTCAGGTGAAATGTGAGCTCTGAGGTCCTGGAAAGGTCACAGGGCCAGGCCAGGTTCTAAATAGAGCCAGCGAGAGAGAGGTGACTGTGTGTGTCTGTGTGTGTGTCTGTGTGTCTGTGTGTGTATCTGTGTGTGTGTCTGTGTGTGTGTCTGTGTGTGTGTCTGTGTGTCTGTGTGTCTGTGTGTGTGTCTGTGTGTGTGTCTGTGTGTGTCTCTGTGTGTCTGTGTGTGTCTGTGTGTGTCTCTGTGTGTCTGTGTGTGTGTCTGTGTGTGTGTCTGTGTGTGTGTCTGTGTGTGTGTCTGTGTGTCTGTGTGTGTCTGCGTGTGTCTGTGTGTGTGTCTGTCTGTGTGTCTGTGTGTGTGTCTGTGTGTGTGTCTCTGTGTGTCTGTGTGTGTGTCTGTGTGTGTGTCTGTGTGTGTCTCTGTGTGTCTGTGTGTGTGTCTGTTTGTGTAGTGGTAGTGTAGCGGGTAGCGCCACGCTGCGCTACGAACCTGGCGACCCGGGTTCGATTCCCGCTCACGGCCAACACCACTCAGTGACCAATGTGCAGTAAACATCCGTAGCACTGGGGAGACAAAGGCGGCCGGGCGTGGTGGCGCTGGTAGCCACCCACCCCCTCTGCGTGTGCCACAGTGCCGGTAGCCTTCATAGGTGCTCGCTAACAGCACTTGCCCCGACAGCCTGTTAGAGGCTATACGGGGAGTCTTTGTCTGTGTGTGATAGCAAAGTAAGACGCTGCCAGACAGAATTGGTGATGAAGTCCCTCCCTGTATTTTTACGATCACGACACAAAGTTGCTCGGCTTTTATTCAACGGTTACACATTGTCCTCCTGCGGAGGGAGCTGGTAGGAACACGTCGGGTTGCTCGGTCAGTGGCCTGCGGGGTCAACGGCGGCGTGGTGTATTCCGCAAATATGGCCGACTGTGAGGGCGGGCACAAGCCGGCGTGAGTAGGTTGAACGTTGAGTTTTATAAGGGCACCACGGGGTGACCAGCCCCTCCCCACCCAGCCCCACCCTTCCCACCCCCCACCCAGCCCCACCCCTCCCACCCCCCACCCAGCCCCTCCCCACCCTCCCCTCCCCACCCTCCCCTCCCCACCCAGCCCCACACTCCCCACCCAGCCCCTCCCCACCCAGCCCCACTCTCCCCACCCAGCCCCTCCCAACCCTCCCCTCCCCACCCAGCCCCTCCCCTCCCCACCCAGCCCCTCCCTCCCCACCCAGCCCCTCCCTCTCCACCCAGCCCCTCCCTCCCCATCTAGCCCCTCCCTCCCCACCTAGCCCCACCCTCCCCACCCAGCCCCTCCCCACCCCACCCTCCCCACCCAGCCCCTCCCCACCCCACCCTCCCCACCCAGCCCCTCCCCCACCTAGCCCCTCCCTCCCCACCTAGCCCCACCCTCCCCACCCAGCCCCTCCCCACCCACCAAGCCCCTCCCTCCCCACCCAGCCCCTCCCCACCCCACCCTCCCCACCTAGCTCCTCCCTCCCCACCTAGCCCCTCCCTCCCCACCTAGCCCCACCCTCCCCACCTAGCCCCACCCTCCCCACCCAGCCCCTCCCCACCCCACCCTCCCCACCCAGCCCCTCCCCACCCCACCCTCCCCACCCAACCCCTCCTTCCCCACCTAGCCCCTCCCTCCCCACCTAGCCCCACCCTCCCCACCCAGCCCCTCCCCACCCACCAAGCCCCTCCCTCCCCACCCAGCCCCTCCCTGCACGACTGACACAATAATCCCCTGTGGGCTGGTGTAACCAGGAGGTTCCTACCGGTATTATTTTGCTTGACTCGTGTTCGTTGTGGTCAAATCTTGTTATCACAACATTATGAGACATCTCCTTTACCAGTGGCAAAAGATAGTAGTAGGTTTTTACCCTTTCAACTGGTACAAAACTGACACCTTTATACAAGGCATCATGTTTGCAATAACCACAACACAAGCAGTCAAAATGCAAACAAAAAGAAACAACTCTGATAATGATAATGTATGCACTGTCCTTGAAGTTTATTGGTCCACACCCGAGACAGCTTTTAGCGTCTTCTGGTCCAACACCAATGGAGACTAGGCTCTAAGAAAAGCTGTTTCGGGTGTGGACCAATCAACTTCAAGGAGAGTGCATATCATCATCAGAGTTGTTTCTTTTTGTTTGCATTTTGACTGCTTGTGTTGTGGTTATTGCAAACATGATGCCTTGTATAAAGGTGTCAGTTTTGTACCAGTTGAAAGGGTTAAAACCTGCTACTATTGTTAACAGAAGTTCGTCTACTTCCTGGTGTCAAATCAATTCCACATTTCGCACGCGTACTCAGCTCCGCTTACAATGCACGCATCAATGAATCAATTAATTCGCTACTTTAAAGCATCTTCTTGGTTGATAATTGGTTCTTTACCCTTCTATCTGGCAACAAAACTGACACCTTTTTTCAAGGAGTCATGTTTGCATAGACCGCAATACCTGCAGCCGTAATGCAAACAAAAGAACATAACTCTGATCATGTATGCACTGTCCTTGAAGTTGATTGGTCCACACCCGAGACAGCTTTCCTTAGAGCTTCAGGTGAAGAATGAAACACCACCAAGCTTGGAGCGTATATTTAAGCTGGGTTGGAGGGGGGGAGGTGGGAAGAAGAGCGCCTTGACAAAAAAACAAAAAAAAAGGATTTATAGTGAAAAACTTTGTTTTTACGGGTTAATTTTATTTAAATCGAAGCTGTAACGCGGTTTTACCTGTGCGACGTGAATCCAAACTCTCTGGAACTTTCGGTAAAGTCACGTGGATGCCACTAGTCACGTGGCGTCTCTTCAGTCGTGATTCGAAGCTTTTCGTGGCTGTGTTCGTGATCAAGTTCGTCAACTCCTCCATATCCTCGGTACCCTCGTTCCCCCGCAAATCCAAAGATAAGATTCGTGGAGAAGAAATGAAGATCGAATTTCATTTCTTCTGCCTGAAGACGACCGCTTGTCAGAGGTCGCAAACGGGTTTTGATTCCTTACCCCCCGTACCCGTACCCGGCCGCACCAGGGTCGCAAACGGGTACCCGTACCCGTACCTGTACCCGTACCTGTACCCTACCCGTACCTGTACCCTACCACCCTACCCGTACCCGTACCCGTACCTGTACCCTACCCGTACCTGTACCCTACCCGTATCTGTACCCTACCACCCTACCCGTACCTGTACCCTACCCATACCTGTACCCTACCCATACCCTACCCGTACCCTGCCGGGTACGGGTAGGGTATGGGTATCAGGTACCCGATTGCGACCTCTGGGATGAAGCCACGTTGCAGGCGCGGGTGGGTTGATTCTAGGAACTTGAATTGTGAGAAGAGACAAGACGTTGGGAAATGAGTGACAAAGGGTGACTCACCAGTGACTCACGGCCTACCCGTACCCGTACCCGGCCGCACCAGGGTCGCAAACGGGTACCCGTGCCCGGCCGGGTACGGGTAGCCGGGTATCGGGTAGGGTACGGGTATCGGGTGTGTACTATACACTCCACTACTATACACTACTACACTACACTATACACTACTAAACTACACTATACACTACTACACTACAC
Organism: Lampetra planeri; assembly: GCF_965212315.1. NCBI lineage: Eukaryota > Metazoa > Chordata > Hyperoartia > Petromyzontiformes > Petromyzontidae > Lampetra > Lampetra planeri. Next base: position 8,586,521 of record NC_136148.1, on the reverse strand, counting down.
TACTATACACTACTACACTACACTATACACTACTACACTACACTATACATTACTACACTACACTATACACTACTACACTACACTATACACTACTACACTACTATACACTACTACACTACACTATACACTACTAAACTACACTATACACTACTAAACTACACTATACACTACTACACTACACTATACACTACTACACTATACACTACTAAACTACACTATACACTACTACACTACACTATACACTACTAAACTACACTATACACTACTAAACTACACTATACACTACTACACTACACTATACACTACTACACTACACTATACACTACTAAACTACACTATACACTACTAAACTACACTATACACTACTAAACTACACTATACACTACTACACTACTATACACTACTACACTACACTATACACTACTACACTACACTATACACTACTACACTACACTACTATACACTACACTATACACTACTAAACTACACTATACACTACTACACTACACTATACACTACTACACTACACTATACACTACTAAACTACACTATACACTACACTATACACTACTAAACTACACTATCCACTACTACACTATACACTACTAAACTACACTATACACTACTACACTACACTATACACTACTACACTACACTATACACTACTACACTACACTACTATACACTACACTATACACTACTACACTACACTATACACTACTAAACTACACTATCCACTACTACACTATACACTACTACACTACACTATACACTACTAAACTACACTATCCACTACTACACTATACACTACTAAACTACACTATACACTACTACACTACTAAACTACACTATACACTACTACACTACACTATACACTACTAAACTACACTATCCACTACTACACTATACACTACTACACTACACTATACACTACTAAACTACACTATACACTACTACACTACTATACACTACTACACTACACTATACACTACTACACTACACTATACACTACTACACTATCCCTCCCCCCCTCCCTCCTCCCTCCCTCCCTCCCCCCCCTCCCTCCCCCCCCCTCCCCCCTCCCCAGAGTGACGATGTCCGCCCTGCCTGACGCTTGCGGCCGAGGGGCGGAGCTCTTCGCCCGGCGACGTCAGCGGATCGACGCCCACGAAGCAGCACAGGAGCAGCAGCAGCAGCAGCAACAGGAGCAGCAGCAGCAGCTGCAACAGGAGCAGCAGCAGCAGCAGCTGGGGCATCTACACCATCATCTAGGTCAGCTACAGCTACAGCAACAGGAATAGCAGCAGCTGCAGCAGCAGCAGCAGCTAGGACAGCTACAGCAACAGGAACAGCAGCAGCAGCAGCTAGGACAGCTACAGCAACAGGAACAGCAGCAGCAGCAGCAGCAGCTAGGACAGCTACAGCAACAGGAACAGCAGCAGCTGCAGCAGCAGCTAGGACAGCTACAGCTACAGCAGCAGCAGCTGCAGCAGCAGCAGCAGCAGCTAGGACAGCTACAGCAGCAGGAGCAGCAGCAGCAGCAGCAGCTGGGGCATCTACACCATCAGCTAGGTCAGCTACAGCTACAGCAGCAGGAGCAGCTGCAGCTGTAGCAGCTGGGGCATCTACACCATCAGCTAGGTCAGCTACAGCTACAGCAGCAGGAGCAGCAGCAGCAGCAGCTGCTGCTGCAGCTGCTACTGCAGCTGCTGCTGCTGGAGCAACGGCAGCTACAGCAGCAGGAGCAGCTGGGGCAGTTGCTGGGGCAGCTACAGCAGCAGCAGCTGCAGCTGGGGCAGCTACCGCAGGAGGGGCAGTATCAGCTGGGGCAGCTACAGCTAGGTCAGCTACAGCAGCAGAGGCAGCTTCAGCAGCAGGAGCAGCAGCAGCTAGGACAGCTACAGCAGGAGGGGCAGCAGCTGGGGCAGCTACCACAGGAGGGGCAGTATCAGCTGGGGCAGCTACAACAGCAGCAGCAGCAGCTAGGGCAGCAGCAGCAGCAGGAGCAGCAGCAGCTGCAGCTGGGGCAGCTACCACAGGAGGGGCAGTATCAGCTGGGGCAGCTACCACAGGAGGGGCAGTATCAGCTGGGGCAGCTACAGCTACAGCTGGGGCAGCTATAGCAGCTGGGGCAGCTACAGCAGCAGGAGCAGCAGCAGCATCAGCAGGGGCAGCATCACATGGGGCAGCTACAGCAGCAGCAGGAGGGGCAGTGGGGTTGCCGAGGCCACTTGGCACCAGGTGGGAGCGGTGGGTGGGTCGGCCGCGGTGTCCGACGTTTCAGCATCGCGCCTCTGAAGGGGGGGGGTGCTTTGAGTGGAACTGCCCCCACTCATAACCACCCCCCTCCTCCAATTCCCCCTCCCCCCATCCCCCCTCCCCTCATCCCCTCATCCCCCCTAACCCCTCCCTCATCCCCCCTCATCCCTCATCTTCCCTCCTCCCCCCGCCTCCCCTCACCCCCCCTCCCCCCTCCCTCATTCCCCCTCCCCCCATCCCCCTCCCCTCATCCCCCCTCCCCCCCATCCCCCATCCCCCTCATTCCCCCTCCCCCCATCCCCCTCCTCTCCCCGCCCCATCCCCCCCCCTAACCCCTCCCCCATTCCCCCTCTATCCCTTATTCCCCCTCCCCTCATCCCACCCATCCCCCCTCCCCCCCATCCCCCTCATCCCCCCTCCCCCCATCCCCCATCCCCCTCATCCCCCCTTCCCCCTCACCCCTCCCCTCCTCCCCCCTCACCCCCCCCTCAACTCACAGACCACGCCCCTCTCCAGCCCCCACCGTCCAATCGCGGAGCGGCCCGCCCCTTCGCGCCTCCGCCCGCCGTCCAATGGGAGGAGGCGCCCCAGTCGGGGGCGTGGCCTGCGGCTGAGGCCACGCCCACTGTGAGAACGGACACAGCGGGCGGATACCGCACGGGAATCTTGGACGAGATGGCGACCAAACAGCGGCTGGGAGCCTCCACAAAGCCCATGTTTACCTTCAGAGGTGTGTGTGTGTCTGTGTGTGTGGCTGTGTGTGTGTCTGTGTCTGTGTGTGTGTCTGTGTGTGTGTCTGTGTGTGTGTCTGTGTGTGTGTCTGTGTGTGTGTGTGTCTGTGTGTGTGTCTGTGTGTGTGTCTGTGTGTGTGTCTGTGTGTGTGTCTGTGTGTGTGTCTGTGTGTGTGTGTGTCTGTGCGTGTGTCTGTGTGTATGTGTCTGTGTGTGTGTCTGTGTGTGTGTCTGTGTGTGTGTGTCTGTGTGTGTGTGTCTGTGTGTGTGTCTGTGTGTGTGTCTGTGTGTGTGTGTCTGTGTGTGTGTGTGTCTGTGTGTGTGTGTCTGTGTGTGTGTCTGTGTGTGTGTCTGTGTGTGTGTCTGTGTGTGTGTCTGTGTGTGTGTGTCTGTGTGTGTCTGTGTCTGTGTGTGTCTGTGTGTCTGTGTGTGTGTCTGTGTCTGTGTGTGTGTCTGTGTGTGTGTCTGTGTGTGTGTGTGTCTATACACTACACTACTATACACTACACTACTATACAATACACTATACAAACTACACTATACACTCCACTCTACACTACACTATACACTACTACACTACACTACTACACTACACTATACACTACTACACTATAGACTACACTACTACACTACACTACTACACTACACTATATACTACTACACTACACTATACACTACACTATACACTACTACACTGCACTACTACACTATACACTACTACACTACACTATACACTACTACACTACACTATACACTACTACACTACACTATACACTACTAAACTACACTATACACTACTACACTGCACTACTACACTATACACTACTACACTACACTATACACTACTACACTACTACACTACACTATACACTACACTACTACACTACACTATACACTACTACACTATACACTACACTATACACTACTACACCACTACACTATACACTACTACACTACTACACTACACTATACACTACTACACTATACACTACACTATACACTACTACACCACTACACTATACACTACTACACTACTACACTACACTACACACTACACTGTTGTTGTTGTTGTTGTGACCTCCCTAGAGAAGTGCCGTGTGGGACCCAACCCGGACCTGGTGGCCCTGGTCCATGGCCTGGACGCGGCCCCCCGGGGCCCGGCCCACGGCCAGGCAGAGGTCCAGGCCGAGGGCCAGGCTCAGGGAGTCGCTAGGCCCAAGAAGGAGGCCCCGGAACCTCCACCAAAACCTCGTGCGGGGTAACACCAACCCTCTCTCTTAGCTCTCCCTTAGCTCTCTCTTAGCTCTCTCTTAGCTCTCTCTTAGCTCTCTCTTAGCTCTCTCTCTTAGCTCTCTCTTAGCTCTCTCTCTAAGCTCTCTCTTAGCTCTCTCTTAGCTCTCTCTTAGCTCTCTCTCTTAGCTCTCTCTCTTAGCTCTCTCTTAGCTCTCTCTTAGCTCTCTCTTAGCTCTCTCTTAGCTCTCTCTTAGCTCTCTCTTAACTCTCTCTTAGCTCTCTCTTAGCTCTCTCTCTTAGCTCTCTCTTAGCTCTCTCTTAGCTCTCTCTCTTAGCTCTCTCTTAGCTCTCTCTTAGCTCTCTCTTAGCTCTCTCTTAGCTCTCTCTTAGCTTTCTCTTAGCTCTCTCTTAGCTCTCTCTTAGCTCTCTCTCTTAGCTCTCTCTCTTAGCTCTCTCTCTTAGCTCTCTTATCTCTCTCTTAGCTCTCTCTTAGCTCTCTCTTAGCTCTCTCTTAGCTCTCTCTAAGCTCTCTCTTAGCTCTCTCTCTTAGCTCTCCCTTAGCTCTCTCTTAGCTCTCTCTTAGCTCTCTCTTAGCTCTCTCTCTTAGCTCTCTCTTAGCTCTCTCTTAGCTCTCTCTCTTAGCTCTCTCTTAGCTCTCTCTTAGCTCTCTCTCTTAGCTCTCTCTTAGCTCTCTCTTAGCTCTCTCTTAGCTCTCTCTTAGCTCTCTCTTAGCTCTCTCTTAGCTCTCTCTTAGCTCTCTCTTAGCTCTCTCTAAGCTCTCTCTTAGCTCTCTCTTAGCTCTCTCTTAGCTCTCTCTTAGCTCTCTCTTAGCTCTCTCTTAGCTCTCTCTCTTAGCTCTCTCTTAGCTCTCCCTTAGCTCTCTCTTAGCTCTCTCTTAGCTCTCTCTTAGCTCTCTCTCTTAGCTCTCTCTTAGCTCTCTCTTAGCTCTCTCTCTTAGCTCTCTCTTAGCTCTCTCTCTTAGCTCTCTCTCTTAGCTCTCTCTTAGCTCTCTCTTAGATCTCTCTTAGCTCTCTCTTAGCTCTCTCTCTAAGCTCTCTCTTAGCTCTCTCTTAGCTCTCTCTTAGCTCTCTCTTAGCTCTCTCTTAGCTCTCTCTTAGCTCTCTCTCTTAGCTCTCTCTTAGCTCTCTCTTAGCTCTCTCTTAGCTCTCTCTTAGCTCTCTCTTAGCTCTCTCTTAGCTCTCTCTTAGCTCTCTCTTAGCTCTCTCTTAGCTCTCTCTTAGCTCTCTCTCTTAGCTCTCTCTTAGCTCTCTCTTAGCTCTCTCTTAGCTCTCTCTCTCTTAGCTCTCTCTTAGCTCTCTCTTAGCTCTCTCTTAGCTCTCTCTTAGATCTCTCTTAGCTCTCTCTTAGCTCTCTCTTAGCTCTCTCTCTTAGCTCTCTCTTAGCTCTCCCTTAGCTCTCTCTTAACTCTCTCTTAGCTCTCTCTTAGCTCTCTCTTAGCTCTCTCTCTTAGCTCTCTCTTAGCTCTCTCTTAACTCTCTCTTAGCTCTCTCTTAGCTCTCTCTTAGCTCTCTCTTAGCTCTCTCTCTTAGCTCTCTCTTAGCTCTCTCTTAGCTCTCTCTTAGCTCTCTCTTAGCTCTCTCTCTTAGCTCTCTCTTAGCTCTCTCTTAGCTCTCTCTTAGCTCTCTCTTAGCTTTCTCTCTTAGCTCTCTCTTAGCTCTCTCTTAGCTCTCTCTCTTAGCTCTCTCTTAGCTCTCTCTTAGCTCTCTCTTAGCTCTCTCTTAGCTCTCTCTTAGCTCTCTCTTAGCTCTCTCTTAGCTCTCTCTTAGCTCTCTCTCTTAGCTCTCTCTTAGCTCTCTCTTAGCTCTCTCTTAGCTCTCTCTTAGCTCTCTCTTAGCTCTCTCTCTTAGCTCTCTCTTAGCTCTCTCTTAGCTCTCTCTTAGCTCTCTCTTAGCTCTCTCTCTTAGCTCTCTCTTAGCTCTCTCTTAGCTCTCTCTTAGCTCTCTCTCTTAGCTCTCTCTTAGCTCTCTCTTAGCTCTCTCTTAGCTCTCTCTTAGCTCTCTCTTAGCTCTCTCTCTCTTAGCTCTCTCTTAGCTCTCTCTTAGCTCTCTCTTAGCTCTCTCTTAGCTCTCTCTTAGCTCTCTCTTAGCTCTCTCTTAGCTCTCTCTCTTAGCTCTCTCTTAGCTCTCTCTTAGCTCTCTCTTAACTCTCTCTCTTAGCTCTCTCTCTTAGCTCTCTCTTAGCTCTCTCTCTTAGCTCTCTCTTAGCTCTCTCTTAGCTCTCTCTTAGCTCTCTCTCTTAGCTCTCTCTTAGCTCTCTCTTAGCTCTCTCTTAGCTCTCTCTTAGCTCTCTCTTAGCTCTCTCTTAGCTCTCTCTTAGCTCTCTCTTAGCTCTCTCTTAGCTCTCTCTCTTAGCTCTCTCTTAGCTCTCTCTCTTAGCTCTCTCTTAGCTCTCTCTTAGCTCTCTCTTAACTCTCTCTCTTAGCTCTCTCTTAGCTCTCTCTCTTAGCTCTCTCTTAGCTCTCTCTCTCTTAGCTCTCTCTTAGCTCTCTCTTAGCTCTCTCTTAGCTCTCTCTTAGCTCTCTCTTGGCTCTCTCTTGGCTCTCTCTTAGCTCTCTCTTAGCTCTCTCTTAGCTCTCTCTTAGCTCTCTCTTAGCTCTCTCTTAGCTCTCTCTTAGCTCTCTCTTAGCTCTCTCTTAGCTCTCTCTTAGCTCTCTCTCTTAGCTCTCTCTTAACTCTCTCTTATCTCTCTCTTAGCTCTCTCTTAGCTCTCTCTTAGCTCTCTCTTAGCTCTCTCTTAACTATCTCTTAGCTCTCTCTTAGCTCTCTCTTAGCTCTCTCTTAGCTCTCTCTTAGCTCTCTCTCTTAACTCTCTCTTAGCTCTCTCTCTTAGCTCTCTCTTAGCTCTCTCTTAGCTCTCTCTTAGCTCTCTCTTAGCTCTCTCTTAGCTCTCTCTCTTAGCTCTCTTTTAGCTCTCTCTCTTAGCTCTCTCTTAACTCTCTCTTAGCTCTCTCTCTTAGCTCTCTCTTAGCTCTCTCTTAGCTCTCTCTTAGCTCTCTCTTAGCTCTCTCTTAGCTCTCTCTTAGCTCTCTCTTAGCTCTCTCTTAGCTCTCTTTTAGCTCTCTCTTAGCTCTCTCTTAGCTCTCTCTTAGCTCTCTCTTAGCTCTCTCTTAGCTCTCTCTTAGCTCTCTCTCTTAGCTCTCTCTTAGCTCTCTTTTAGCTCTCTCTTAGCTCTCTCTTAGCTCTCTTTTAGCTCTCTCTTAGCTCTCTCTTAGCTCTCTCTTAGCTCTCTCTTAGCTCTCTCTTAGCTCTCTCTTAGCTCTCTCTTAGCTCTCTCTTAGCTCTCTCTTAGCTCTCTCTTAGCTCTCTCTTAGCTCTCTCTTAGCTCTCTCTCTTAGCTCTCTCTTAGCTCTCTCTTAGCTCTCTCTTAGCTCTCTCTTAGCTCTCTCTTAGCTCTCTCTCAGCTCTCTCTTAGCTCTCTCTTAGCTCTCTCTTAGCTCTCTCTTAGCTCTCTCTTAGCTCTCTCTCTTAGCTCTCTCTCTTAGCTCTCTCTCTTAGCTCTCTCTTAGCTCTCTCTTAGCTCTCTCTTAGCTCTCCCCCCCCCCCCCCACACCCCTCAGGCTCCACGTCCCGTGCGAGGTGCCCCACGCCGTGGGGTTGGTGGCGAGCGAAGGGAAGGGAGCGGCGCTCTTCGCCAGGCGGCAAACTCGCATGGAGAGGTTCACCTCGCAGGGGACGTGCGTAGACACACACACACAGACACACACACAGACACACACACACAGACACACACACAGACACACACACAGACACACACACACAGACACACACACACAGACACACACACAGACACACACACACACAGACACACACACACAGACACACACACAGACACACACACACAGACACACACACAGACATACACAACAACAACAACAACCGCCATTCGCCACTAAGTGGCGGTGACGTCACCACGACGCTTGTGCCAGGCCATGTGCACCTTGAGGCCACGTGAAGTGTCGAACGCCCGCTGGCAGGAGGTCACGGGGCAGACCCAGCAGGTGCCACGGGTCGACTGACCGAGATGACCGAGATGACTGACTGATGCACCACCTGTGCCCCCTACTGTGCCAACTTGCTGTGCTTTAGCCACCCGGCGCTCTGCTCGTTGTTGTGAGCGTCGCTCCTCCGCCCTCCGTTGTTGTTGGAGGGCGACTGCCTCCAACTGCCCAGTAGCGTCCTTCACGAGCCTCCTCCACTGAGGCCGATCTTGACACCGCTGGTACCAGTCATCGGCAAGTCCACTCAGCTCCACGTCCTCCTGTACCACATCACTCCATCTCTTCTCTAGCCCGTGCCGCGCCCGTTTAGCCCCCTCGATCCGGCCGAACAAAAGCTGTTTAGGCATGCGGTGGCTGGGCATGCGGGCTACATGACCCAGCCAACGCAGCCTTGCCTGCCGGAGGAGCTCACTGATGGGACTTTGCCCAGATCTTTCAAGGACTTGTGAGCTCCTCACACAATCCAGCCTGGTTAAACCCAGGATGGATCGTAGGCAGGCCAGCCTAAATGTTTCCAACCGGCGAAGATGCTCCACTAGGGGGGTCCACGTTTCGCAAGCGTAGAGAAGGGAGGGAATGACCGTGGCCGAAAAGACCTGAAGCTTCGTGCGGAGCGACAGACCAGGTAGCTTCCACACAGCGTTACGCAACCGATGAAAAGATATTGCCGCTCGACTGATTCGGAGTGAGACCTCTGCTGATAAACTGGAGCCGGTCATAAGCACACTGCCCAGGTATGGGAAACTCTCCACTCTCTCCACAACTGCCCCATCACCAATTGGGAGTTGTGGGGGTGGAGTGTTCGATGGTACAAAATACCCAGGCAGGTGCTTAGTTTTGGTGCGGCTGATGGTAAGGCCCCACCTCTTAGTGGCACGCTCCAGTCTCAGCAGCAGCGTCTCCAACTCCTCTTCTGAATGAGCAGCTATTACCAAATCATCGGCATACATAACGTGGTTGACCAATAGGGAGCCATCCCTTGATCGCACCCGGGCGTCGATCAGCCTCCCATTATATCTGTACCAAATGGAAATTCCCCCGGTACAGCTATTGAAGGCTTCACGAACTACGCAGTCGAAATAGATGTTAAATAATGTGGGAGCCAGAGGACATCCCTGTCGCACCCCAAGGTGTACAGGGAAAGGCTCCGACTCCCGGCCACGTAGTTTTACCCGGGCCCGCTCACCATCATGAAGGTCCTTAATAATCGTGAGCAGAGGGTCAGGGACTCCGAAAGCACGAAGAACAACCCAGAGCCCAGTCCTACTGATGGTATCATAGGCCTTGACCAGGTCAATAAAGCAGAGATGTAGGTCTTTTTGGAATTCCCTACACCTCTGCTGTAGCAGACGGACAGAAAATATGGCATCTGTGCAGGACCGCCCTTTCCTGAAACCGCATTGGGGCTCCGCAAGCCTCTCCTCAGCGTGCCTAGCAAGGCGATGTTGAATAATCCTTGCCAGGACCTTACCCGGCACACTGAGGAGTGAGATGCCCCTGTAGTTGTTACAGTCGGTACGGTCCCCCTTCTTAAAGAGGGGGACCACCAGGGCATCCTTCCAGTCCTGCGGAACCCGTCCAGTGGTCCAGACTGTTGTTATGATGTCATATAGGGCAGTCTGTGCACAAACGCCACCCTCCCTCAGCATTTCGCTTGGGAGATCATCTCTGCCCGGTGCCTTTCCTGGTCTCAGACTCCGGATCAGGACCTCACAGAAATGCTCAGCAAATCTGCAAACCTGTTCCTGGGGGTCGGAGATTGGATCACCGTTTTTTCCTCTAATGATGGTAATAGGTGTGGCGCTGCAGGTTACTTTTTTGATGGAGTTAAATAGTGATTTGTGATCGCGGGCCACTGAGGCAGACTCCATCTCCTCAGCAACCCGCGACCACCACCCATCCTTACAGCGCCTCACGGCTCTCCGAACCTCCGAGCGATGGCTGCGGTAAACCTCCTCATTCTCTGACGTGGGATGCTGTAGGCGATGAGAGTGGGCCTGTCGCTTTTTCTCAATTAACCTGAACACCTCCTCCGTCAGCCAGGGTTTCTGGGGAGGTCTGGACCGCGTACCCAAAGCAGCCATTGCAGCTGCATGAGTCACAGTCTTAAACCTCGCCCATTTACCCTCGACATCAGGTGGAGTGGGGGACGATGCCAACCCCAGCTGCAAGCAATGATGAAATTCTCGCTTGCAACTTTCATCAGCTAGCTGAGACCAGGCCACTTTTGGTTGGAATGGGGTCCTGGGTGTACACCCACCACCGGAGTGGAAGAATGGCAGGCGCATCTTACAGATGACTAGTCGATGGTCAGAGGGCAGATCAGCTCCACGGTAGGTCCTGGTGTCAAGGACATGGGCTCGCATCCGCTGGTCCGTCACTATGTAGTCCAGCAGATGTTTTTGCTTGGACCCGGCATGCATCCATGATGTTGTGTGGATGCGCCGATGCCGGAAGAGCGTGTTGGTAATTACAAGCCCATGGGCTGCACAAAAATCTAGCAGCCTCCTACCGTTGTTATTGAGCTGATCTGGCCCATGCCTTCCAATCACTCCAGACCAGGTGCCAGCATCATGTCCAACTCGGGCATTGAAGTCACCCAACAAGATGACTCTGTCCCGAGTGGCCACTTTAGCCAGCACCTGTGACAGGAGGTCATAGAAAGCGTCTGACTCATCGGCTTTGCCTGCATCCCTCCACGGATGTTCGTCTTCGGTGGGGGCATAAGTAACCACGACCACCACTCCTCGCCTCTGGTTGATGGGAAGGCGAGCCCAAAGTATCCTGGGGCTTACAGCTTCCCACACCTCACCGCCACGCTCCCACGCCCCCTTCATTCTTTTGTTCAGAAGAAGAGCCACACCCTGTTGTTTGGCAGTCTCCTGCCCCGAGTAGAGGACTGTCCACCCCTCATGGTGGCAGGAGCCAGAACCGGTCCACCGGACCTCCTGAACACCACAGAGATCCAGGCGGTACCGGTCCAGCTCCCGACAGAGGAGTGGCAGCCTCTCCTCCGCAGTGAGCGTTCGAACATTCCACGTGGCCATCCGCAATGGTTTTTCGTTGTTTCTGGAGGAGCCCCGAGGGTGAAAATTCAATCTCCTGGCTCCGCCAAATGGGGTTTGGCCAGGAGACGTCATAAAAGCCTGACCCCCCGGGGCCTCCGGCACAAGCTTATTAATTACAGGTTTATGTTTAATTCGTAGTTTAGTGGTGGTTAATTGAAGGTGGAGGGGTTACCAGCCCCTCGCACCCGTCCAGAGCCCCCGTTTAGCCACTGTGGTGGTCACAGACGCCATGAGGGGAGAGGCCAATGGGCATTGGCCCTCCCCCCACAGCACTGCCCACGACAGTGTTGCCCGTCCGGCACCGCGAGGAGGTAGGAGGTTGTTTTGCCGGACCAACAACACACACACAGACACACACACACACACACAGACACACACACAGACACACAGACACATACACACACACACAGACACATACATACACACACACACAGACACATACATACACACACACACATACAGACACACAGACACATACATACAGTACACAACAACCGCCATTCACCACTAAGTGGCGGTGACGTCACCACGACGCTTGTCCCACACACAGACACTCACACACACACAGACACACACACAGACACACACACAGACACACACAGACAAAGGTCCCCCAGGTAGCCTCTAGCATGGCTGTAGGGACAAGTGATGTTACACACACACACAGACAAAGCTGCCCCAGGTAGCCTCTAGCATGGCTGTAGGGGCAAGTGCTGTTACACACACACACAGACAAAGCTGTCCCAGGTAGCCTCTATAGTTGACCGAGCCCACGGCTGACTGACTGATATTCACACTCTCAGTTCTTTTTTCGGTAAAGTCACGTAGGTAAAAATAATAATAATAAAATAATAGAAATAAAATTATAATTCACGACGTTTCGGAGGCAACACAAGTCTCCGTCATCAGGTGGGACCGTCACAGCTGAATTTGTGACGCAAAATTCCGAGCTCTTAAATACAATTTCGATTTAAAGCTTTTGTGACTGCAGGGATTCATCTTCTTGGTTCTTTCGGTAAAGTGACCACGTAGAATGGAAGTAATAAAATAATAAAAATAAAACATAATAAAATAAAATAATAAAATAAAATAATATAGTATAATAAAAACAAATAATAAAAATTATATATTGTAATATAATAAAATAATGTTATATAAAATTACTAAATAGTATAATAAAATAATATAATAATGTGATAAAATAAAATTATAAAATATTATAATAATATTATATTATTAAATTTCGATTTAAAGCTTTCGTGACTGCAGGGATTCATCTTCTTGGTTCTTTCGGTAAAGTCGCCACGTAGAAGGGAAATAATAAAATGATAAAAATAAAACATAATGAAATAATTCTCACGACGTTTCGGCCACAACGCAAGCAGCCGTCCTCAGGTGTAGAACAGGTCTGTCGGAAAGACAGCGTCTGAATGGGACAGACCTGTTCTTCACCTGAGGACGGCTGCTTGCGTTGTGGCCGAAACGTCGTGAAAATTATTTTATTATGTTTTATTTTTATTATTTTATTATGTTTTATTTTTATTATTTTATTATGTTTTATTTTTATTATTTTATTATGTTTTCTTTTTATTATTTTATTATGTTTTCTTTTTATTATTTTATTATTTCCCTTCTACGTGACGACTTTACCGAAAGAATCAAGAAGACTCTTAAATACAAGTTAAGGGGGAGGGGCTTATCTGAATGTGGTAGCCAATGAATGGGACGTATTGGGGGGGTGGGCGGAGCTAAAAAAGAACCAATCGGTGTCCTCCACTTGGGGTTGTAACCGGTGTCTGTGTGGGTCACGTGGTGTAGGGGCGGAGCTTCGAGCAACGACGGTGCGGAGGCCACGCCCCCAGAGCGGCCGTTGGATGAGTGACGTCACCGCTGAGCCTCAGCGGAATGACGTCACCGCTGAGCCTCAGTGGATTGACGTCACCCTCAACCCCACACAAACCCCGCCCACACCCTCAACCCCACACAAACCCCGCCCCCACCGGATGGTGACGTCACCGCGGAGGAGGAGTTTGGAGAGGAGCCCCCACCCTCAACCCCACACAAACCCCGCCCACACCGGATGCTGACGTCACCGCGGGGGAGGAGTTTGGAGAGGAGCCCCCACCCTCAACCCCCACACAAACCCCGCCCACACCGGATGCTGACGTCACCGCGGGGGAGGGGTGGGGAAGGTCGCCCCCACCCTCAACCCCCCCACCCCCTTCCCATCAACCCTTCAGGGCGGGTGACGTCATCGCGAGCGAAAGTAGCCCCCACCTCCCCAATGACGTCACCGCATCAACGTAAGCGATGACGTCACCACGCCGAAGGGCCCTGCAATGACGTCGTCGTGCACTCGAGTTAAGAGATGACGTCACCACCTGAGTGATGCCGCCGCAGTGACGTCACCGATAGTCAAGGGGGTCGTGACGTCACCGGTGTTTACCTGAGCGATGACGTCACCACAGGTTTGCCCCTTCTTCGAACAATGACGTCGGCAGTAATCAAGACAGAGCGACGTCATCAGTGTTCAGAGGGGGGGAGGTGGTGACGTCATCGCGGGCCTGCGTCACTGTACGTGGACGTGACGTCAATGGGAAGGGCGGGAACCAGGCATTGTGACGTCACGATGTGCCACGTGGCCACGTGATGATGGTGGTGGTGGTGGTGATGGTGGTGGTGTTGATGATGGTGGTGATGATGGTGGTGGTGATGGTGGTGATGATGGTGGTGGTGATGGTGATGGTGGTGATGGTGGTGGTGATGGTGGTGGTGATGATGGTGGTGGTGATGGTGGTGATGATGGTGGCGATGGTGGTGATGGTGGTGGTGATGGTGGTGGTGATGGTGGTGGTGGTGATGGTGGTGGTGATGGTGGTGGTGATGGTGGTGGTGGTGATGGTGGTGGTGATGGTGGTGATGATGGTGGTGGTGATGGTGGTGGTGATGGTGGTGGTGGTGATGGTGGTGATGGTGGTGATGGTGGTGGTGATGGTGGTGGTGGTGGTGGTGATGGTGGTGGTGGTGATGGTGGTGATGGTGGTGGCGATGGTGGTGGTGATGGTGGTGGTGGTGATGATGGTGGTGGTGATGGTGGTGGTGATGGTGGTGGTGGTGATGGTGGTGGCGATGGTGGTGGTGATGATGATGGTGATGGTGGTGATGGTGGTGATGGTGGTGATGGCCAGGCTGAGCTGGATGGGTCACCTCCTCCTGGTGCACCTAGCCTGGCACAGCAGTACAACCCATGGCACCTGCAGGGTCTGTCCCGTGACCTCCTCCTCATGCACCTAGCCTGGCAAAGCAGTACAACCCATGGCACCTGCAGGGTCTGTCACGTGACCTCCTCATGCACCTAGCCTGGCACAGCAGTACACCCCATGGCACCTGCAGGGTCTGTCACGTGACCTCCTCCTCATGCACCTAGCCTGGCACAGCATTACAACCCATGGCACCTGCTGTGTCTGTCCCGTGACCTCCTCCTCATGCACCTAGCCTGGCACAGCAGTACAACCCATGGCACCTGCAGGGTCTGTCCCGTGACCTCCTCATCATGCACCTAGCCTGGCACCTGCAGGATCGGACTACGTACGGTGGGAAAGAAGTTCAACACACACACACGCTGCCTTATATAATGTACTTAGACTTTCAATGTTAAAGGTTGCCCATAGACTTCAATGTTAAAGGCTCCCATAGACTTCAATGTTAAAGTCTCCCATAGACTTCAATGTTAAAGGCTCCCCATAGACTTCAATGTTAAAGGCTCCCATAGACTTCAATGTTAAAGTCTCTATCCATAGACTTCAATGTTAAAGTCTCCCATAGACTTCAATGTTAAAGGCTCCCCATAGACTTCAATGTTAAAGGCTCCCCATAGACTTAAATGTTAAAGTCTCTATCCATAGACTTCAATGTTAAAGGCCCCCATAGTCTCCAATGTTAAGGGCTCCCATAGACTTCAATGTTAAAGTCTCCCATAGACTTTAATGTTAAAGTCTCCCATAGACATCAATGTTAAAGGCCCCCATAGACTTCAATGTTAAAGGCCCCCATAGACTTCAATGTTAAAGGCTCCCATAGACTTCAATGTTAAAGGCTCCCATAGACTCCAATGTTAAAGTCTCCCATAGACTTCAATGTTAAAGTCTCCCATAGACTTCAATGTTAAAGTCTCCCATAGACTTCAATGTTAAAGGCTCCCATAGACTTCAATGTTAAAGGCTCCCATAGACTTCAATGTTAAAGGCCCCCATAGACTTCAATGTTAAAGGCCCCCATAGACTCCAATGTTAAAGGCCCCCATAGACTTCAATGTTAAAGTCTCTATCCATAGACTTCAATGTTAAAGGCCCCCATAGTCTCCAATGTTAAAGGCTCCCATAGACTTCAATGTTAAAGGCCCCCATAGACTTCAATGTTAAAGGCCCCCATAGACTTCAATGTTAAAGGCTCCCATAGACTTCAATGTTAAAGGCTCCCATAGACTCCAATGTTAAAGGCTCCCATAGACTTCAATGTTAAAGGCTCCCATAGACTTCAATGTTAAAGTCTCCCATAGACTTCAATGTTAAAGGCTCCCATAGACTTCAATGTTAAAGGCTCCCATAGACTTCAATGTTAAAGGCCCCCATAGACTTCAATGTTAAAGGCTCCCATAGACTTCAATGTTAAAGGCTCCCATAGATTTCAATGTTAAAGTCTCTATCCATAGACTTCAATGTTAAAGGCCCCCATAGTCTCCAATGTTAAAGGCTCCCATAGACTTCAATGTTAAAGGCCCCCATAGACTTCAATGTTAAAGGACCCCATAGACTTCAATGTTAAAGGCCCCCATAGACTTCAATGTTAAAGGCTCCCATATACTTCAATGTTAAAGGCTCCCATAGACTTCAATGTTAAAGGCTCCCATAGACTTCAATGTTAAAGGCTCCCATAGACTTCAATGTTAAAGTCTCCCCTAGACTGCAATGTTAAAGTCTCCCATAGACTTCAATGTTAAAGGCTCCCATAGACTTCAATGTTAAAGGCTCCCATAGACTTCAATGTTAAAGGCTCCCATAGACTTCAATGTTAAAGGCTCCCATATACTTCAATGTTAAAGTCTCCCATAGACTTCAATGTTAAAGGCTCCCATAGACTTCAATGTTAAAGTCTCCCATAGACTTCAATGTTAAAGTCTCCCATAGACTTCAATGTTAAAGTCTCCCATAGACTTCAATGTTAAAGGCTCCCATAGACTTCAATGTTAAAGTCTCCCATAGACTTCAATGTTAAAGTCTCCCATAGACTTCAATGTTAAAGGCTCCCATAGACTTCAATGTTAAAGGCTCCCATAGACTTCAATGTTAAAGGCCCCCATAGACTTCAATGTTAAAGGCTCCCATAGATTTCAATGTTAAAGTCTCTATCCATAGACTTCAATGTTAAAGGCCCCCATAGTCTCCAATGTTAAAGGCTCCCATAGACTTCAATGTTAAAGGCCCCCATAGACTTCAATGTTAACGTCTCCCATAGACTCCAATGTTAAAGGCTCCCATAGACTTCAATGTTAAAGGCCCCCATAGACTTCAATGTTAAAGTCTCTATCCATAGACTTCAATGTTAAAGGCCCCCATAGTCTCCAATGTTAAAGGCTCCCATAGACTTCAATGTTAAAGGCCCCCATAGACTTCAATGTTAAAGGCCCCCATAGACTTCAATGTTAAAGGCTCCCATAGACTTCAATGTTAAAGGCTCCCATAGACTCCAATGTTAAAGTCTCCCATAGACTTCAATGTTAAAGTCTCCCATAGACTTCAATGTTAAAGTCTCCCATAGACTTCAATGTTAAAGGCTCCCATAGACTTCAATGTTAAAGGCTCCCATAGACTTCAATGTTAAAGGCCCCCATAGACTTCAATGTTAAAGGCTCCCATAGATTTCAATGTTAAAGTCTCTATCCATAGACTTCAATGTTAAAGGCCCCCATAGTCTCCAATGTTAAAGGCTCCCATAGACTTCAATGTTAAAGGCTCCCATAGACTTCAATGTTAAAGGCCCCCATAGACTCCAATGTTAAAGTCTCCCATAGACTTCAATGTTAAAGTCTCCCATAGACTTCAATGTTAAAGGCTCCCATAGACTTCAATGTTAAAGGCCCCCATAGACTCCAATGTTAAAGTCTCCCATAGACTTCAATATTAAAGGCCCCCATATACTTCAATGTTAAAGTCTCCCATAGACTTCAATGTTAAAGTCTCCCATAGACTTCAATGTTAAAGTCTCCCATAGACTTCAATGTTAAAGTCTCCCCATCGACTCCAATGTTAAAGGCTCCCATAGACTTCAATGTTAAAGGCTCCCATAGACTTCAATGTTAAAGGTTCCCATAGACTTCAATGTTAAAGGCTCCCATAGACTTCAATGTTAAAGGATCCCATAGACTTCAATGTTAAAGTCTCCCATAGACTTCAATGTTAAAGGTTCCCATAGACTTCAATGTTAAAGGCTCCCATAGACTTCAATGTTAAAGGCCCCCATAGACTTCAATCTTAAAGGATCCCATAGACTTCAATGTTAAAGTCTCCCATAGACTTCAATGTTAAAGGCTCCCATAGACTTCAATGTTAAAGGCCCCCATAGACTCCAATGTTAAAGTCTCCCATAGACTTCAATATTAAAGGCCCCCATATACTTCAATGTTAAAGTCTCCCATAGACTTCAATGTTAAAGTCTCCCATAGACTTCAATGTTAAAGGCTCCCATAGACTTCAATGTTAAATCCTCCCATAGACTTCAATGTTAAAGGCTCCCATAGACTTCAATGTTAAAGGCTCCCATAGACTTCAATGTTAAAGTCTCCCATAGACTTCAATGTTAAAGGCTCCCATCGACTTCAATGTTAAAGTCTCCCCATAGACTTCAATGTTAAAGTCTCCCATAGACTTCAATGTTAAAGGCCCCCATAGACTTCAATGTTAAAGGCTCCCATAGACTTCAATGTTAAAGTCTCCCATAGACTTCAATGTTAAAGTCTCCCATAGACTTCAATGTTAAAGTCTCCCCATAGACTTCAATGTTAAAGTCTCCCCATAGACTTCAATGTTAAAGGCCCCCATAGACTTCAATGTTAAAGGCTCCCATAGACTTCAATGTTAAAGTCTCCCATAGACTTCAATGTTAAAGTCTCCCCATAGACTTCAATGTTAAAGTCTCCCCATAGACTTCAATGTTATGGGAGTGGAGGGAAATGGGGACCCCACATAATACAGTACAACATTATATATTCAATATATCTCATCATGTATACCGTGTTCCGCATATGCCCTAAATAAACGACTAATAAACGATTTAAATCACGATGATCGTGACGTCATCATAATCGTCATCACAATCTGAGTGCTGTTACACAGGCAAAGGTCCCCCAGGTAGCCTCCAGCAGGGCTGTAGGGGCAAGTGCTGCGACATACAGACACAGACAAAGATCCCCCAGGTAGCCTCTAGCAGGGCTGTAGGGGCAAGTGCTGTTACACACACACAGACAAAGATACCCCAGGTAGCCTCTAGCAGGGTTGTAGGGGCAAGTGCTGTTACACACACACAGACAAAGATCCCCCAGGTAACCTCTAGCAGGGCTGTAGGGGCAAGTGCTGCGACATACAGACACATACAAAGATCCCCCAGGTAGCCTCTAGCAGGGCTGTAGGGGCAAGTGCTGTTACACACACACAGACAAAGATCCCCCAGGTAGCCTCTAGCAGGGCTGTAGGGGCAAGTGCTGTTACACACACACAGACAAAGATCCCCCAGGTAGCCTCTAGCAGGGCTGTAGGGGCAAGTGCTGTTACACACACACAGACAAAGATCCCCCAGGTAGCCTCTAGCAGGGCTGTAGGGGCAAGTGCTGCGACATACAGACACATACAAAGATCCCCCAGGTAGCCTCTAGCAGGGCTGTAGGGGCAAGTGCTGTTACACACACACAGACAAAGATCCCCCAGGTAGCCTCTAGCAGGGCTGTAGGGGCAAGTGCTGTTACACACACACAGACAAAGATCCCCCAGGTAGCCTCTCGCAAGGCTGAAGGGGCAAGTGCTGTTACACACACACAGACAAAGATCCCCCAGGTAGCCTCTAGCAGGGCTGTAGGGGCAAGTGCTGTTACACACACACATACAAAGATACCCCAGGTAGCCTCTCGCAAGGCTGAAGGGGCAAGTGCTGTTACACACACACAGACAAAGATCCCCCAGGTAGCCTCTAGCAGGGCTGTAGGGGCAAGTGCTGTTACACACACACAGACAAAGATCCCCCAGGTAGCCTCTAGCAGGGCTGTAGGGGCAAGTGCTGTTACACACACACAGACAAAGATCCCCCAGGTAGCCTCTAGCAGGGCTCTAGGGGCAAGTGCTGCTACACACACAAACAGACAAAGCTGGGGTGGGTGGCCAGCACCACGCCCGACCGCCTTTGTCTCCCCAGTGCTAGCGATGTTTACACACCGCACCAGGTACTCATTTCAGGCTGAGTCGACCTAGGGGAGGCCCAGGACCCGTTCAAGATAATCGTCACCGAGTGGTGTTGGCCGTGAGCGGGAATCGAACCCGGGTCGCCAGGTTCGTAGCGCGGCGCAGCGCTAACCGCTGCACCACCGCTCCCCGTCACAAGGTCGAACAGCAACAGCAACAACAACAACCGCCATTCGCCACTAAGTGGCGGTGACGTCACCACGACGCTTGTGCCAGGCTAGGTGCACCTTGAGGCTACCACGTGAAGTGTCGAACGCCCGCTGGCAGGAGGAGGTCACGGGGCAGACCCAGCAGGTGCCACGGGTCGACTGACCGAGATGACCGAGATGACTGGCTGATGCACCACCTGTACCAACTTGCCGTGCTTTAGCCACCCGGCGCTCCGCTCGTTGTTGTGAGCGTCGCTCCTCCGCCACACAGAGGGGGTGGGTGGCAACCACCAGCACCACGCCCGGCCGCCTTTGTCTCCCTCATCACCGCTGAAACAGGTAACCACTCATTTGAGGCTGAGTCGACCTAGGGGAGGCCCAGTACCGGGCTCGGATTTATTCACAGAGACCCACACTCATAGAGACCCACACTCATAGAGACCCACACTCACAGAGACCCACACTCATAGAGACCCTCAATCATAGAGACCCACACTCACAGAGACCCACACTCATAGAGACCCACACTCATAGAGACCCACACTCACAGAGACCCACACTCAGAGAGATCCACACTCATAGAGACCCACACTCACAGAGACCCACACTCATAGAGACCCACACTCATAGAGACCCACACTCATAGAGACTCACACTCACAGAGACCCACACTCATAGAGACTCACACTCATAGAGACCCACACTCACAGAGACCCACACTCATAGAGACCCACACTCATAGAGACCCACACTCACAGAGACCCACACTCACAGAGACCCACACTCATAGAGACCCACACTCATAGAGACCCACACTCACAGAGACCCACACTCATAGAGACCCACACTCATAGAGACCCACACTCACAGAGACCCACACTCACAGAGACCCACACTCATAGAGACCCACACTCATAGAGACCCACACTCACAGAGACCCACACTCACAGAGACCCACACTCATAGAGACTCACACTCATAGAGACCCACACTCATAGAGACCCACACTCGTAGAGACCCACACTCATAGAGACCCACACTCACAGAGACCCACACTCATAGAGATCCACACTCATAGAGACTCACACTCATAGAGACCCACACTCATAGAGACCCACACTCACAGAGACCCACACTCATAGAGACCCACACTCATAGAGACCCACACTCACAGAGACCCACACTCATAGAGACCCACACTCATAGAGACTCACACTCATAGAGACCCACACTCACAGAGACCCACACTCATAGAGACTCACACTCACAGAGACCCACACTCACAGAGACTCACACTCACAGAGACCCACACTCATAGAGACTCACACTCATAGAGATCCACACTCACAGAGACCCACACTCACAGAGACCCACACTCATAGAGATCCACACTCATAGAGACCCACACTCATAGAGATCCACACTCACAGAGACCCACACTCAGAGAGACCCTCAATCATAGAGACCCACACTCATAGAGACCCACACTCATAGAGACCCACACTCACAGAGACCCACACTCACAGAGACCCACACTCACAGAGACCCACACTCATAGAGACTCACACTCATAGAGACCCACACTCATAGAGACCCACACTCATAGAGACTCACACTCATAGAGACCCACACTCATAGAGACCCACACTCATAGAGACCCACACTCACAGAGACCCACACTCATAGAGATCCACACTCACAGAGACCCACACTCATAGAGACCCACACTCATAGAGACCCACACTCACAGAGACCCACACTCACAGAGACCCACACTCACAGAGACCCACACTCATAGAGACTCACACTCATAGAGACCCACACTCATAGAGACCCACACTCATAGAGACTCACACTCGTAGAGACCCACACTCATAAAGACCCACACTCATAGAGACCCACACTCACAGAGACCCACACTCATAGAGATCCACACTCATAGAGACTCACACTCATAGAGACCCACACTCATAGAGACCCACACTCACAGAGACCCACACTCATAGAGACCCACACTCATAGAGACCCACACTCACAGAGACCCACACTCATAGAGACCCACACTCATAGAGACTCACACTCATAGAGACCCACACTCACAGAGACCCACACTCATAGAGACCCACACTCATAGAGACCCACACTCACAGAGACCCACACTCACAGAGACCCACACTCATAGAGACTCACACTCATAGAGACCCACACTCATAGAGACCCACACTCATAGAGACTCACACTCGTAGAGACCCACACTCATAGAGACCCACACTCACAGAGACCCACACTCATAGAGATCCACACTCATAGAGACTCACACTCATAGAGACCCACACTCATAGAGACCCACACTCACAGAGACCCACACTCATAGAGACCCACACTCATAGAGACCCACACTCACAGAGACCCACACTCATAGAGACCCACACTCATAGAGACTCACACTCATAGAGACCCACACTCACAGAGACCCACACTCATAGAGACTCACACTCACAGAGACCCACACTCACAGAGACTCACACTCACAGAGACCCACACTCATAGAGACTCACACTCATAGAGATCCACACTCACAGAGACCCACACTCACAGAGACCCACACTCATAGAGATCCACACTCATAGAGACCCACACTCATAGAGATCCACACTCATAGAGACCCACACTCATAGAGACCCACACTCACAGAGACCCACACTCATAGAGATCCACACTCATAGAGACTCACACTCATAGAGACCCACACTCATAGAGACCCACACTCACAGAGATCCACACTCATAGAGACCCACACTCATAGAGACCCACACTCACAGAGACCCACACTCATAGAGACCCACACTCATAGAGACTCACACTCATAGAGACCCACACTCACAGAGACCCACACTCATAGAGACTCACACTCTCAGAGACCCACACTCATAGAGACTCACACTCACAGAGACCCACACTCATAGAGACTCACACTCATAGAGATCCACACTCACAGAGACCCACACTCACAGAGACCCACACTCATAGAGATCCACACTCATAGAGACCCACACTCATAGAGATCCACACTCACAGAGACCCACACTCAGAGAGACCCTCAATCATAGAGACCCACACTCATAGAGACCCACACTCATAGAGACCCACACTCACAGAGACCCACACTCACAGAGACCCACACTCACAGAGACCCACACTCATAGAGACCCACACTCATAGAGACCCACACTCATAGAGACCCACACTCATAGAGACCCACACTCACAGAGACCCACACTCATAGAGATCCACACTCATAGAGACTCACACTCATAGAGACCCACACTCATAGAGACTCACACTCATAGAGACCCACACTCACAGAGACCCACACTCACAGAGACCCACACTCATAGAGACCCACACTCACAGAGACCCACGCTCACAGAGACCCACACTCATAGAGACCCACACTCATAGAGACCCACACTCATAGAGACCCACACTCACAGAGACCCACACTCATAGAGACCCACACTCATAGAGACTCACACTCATAGAGACCCACACTCACAGAGACCCACACTCACAGAGACCCACACTCATAGAGACCCACACTCACAGAGACCCACACTCATAGAGACCCACACTCATAGAGACTCACACTCATAGAGACCCACACTCATAGAGACCCACACTCATAGAGACCCACACTCACAGAGACCCACACTCACAGAGACCCACACTCACAGAGACCCACACTCATAGAGACTCACACTCATAGAGACCCACACTCATAGAGACCCACACTCATAGAGATCCACACTCATAGAGACTCACACTCATAGAGACCCACACTCATAGAGACCCACACTCATAGAGACTCACACTCATTGAGACCCACACTCACAGAGACCCACACTCACAGAGACCCACACTCATAGAGACCCACACTCACAGAGACCCACACTCACAGAGACCCACACTCATAGAGACCCACACTCATAGAGACCCACACTCACAGAGACCCACACTCATAGAGACCCACACTCATAGAGACTCACACTCATAGAGACCCACACTCATAGAGACCCACACTCACAGAGACCCACACTCATAGAGACCCACACTCATAGAGACCCACACTCACAGAGACCCACACTCATAGAGACCCACACTCATAGAGACTCACACTCATAGAGACCCACACTCATAGAGACCCACACTCACAGAGACCCACACTCACAGAGACCCACCCTCACAGAGACCCACACTCACAGAGACCCACACTCACAGAGACCCACACTCACAGAGACCCACACTCATAGAGACTCACACTCATAGAGACCCACACTCATAGAGACCCACACTCATAGAGACTCACACTCATAGAGACCCACACTCATAGAGACCCACACTCATAGAGACCCACACTCACAGAGACCCACACTCATAGAGATCCACACTCACAGAGACCCACACTCATAGAGACCCACACTCATAGAGACCCACACTCACAGAGACCCACACTCACAGAGACCCACACTCACAGAGACCCACACTCACAGAGACCCACACTCATAGAGACTCACACTCATAGAGACCCACACTCATAGAGACCCACACTCATAGAGACTCACACTCGTAGAGACCCACACTCATAAAGACCCACACTCATAGAGACCCACACTCACAGAGACCCACACTCATAGAGATCCACACTCATAGAGACTCACACTCATAGAGACCCACACTCATAGAGACCCACACTCACAGAGACCCACACTCATAGAGACCCACACTCATAGAGACCCACACTCACAGAGACCCACACTCATAGAGACCCACACTCATAGAGACTCACACTCATAGAGACCCACACTCACAGAGACCCACACTCATAGAGACCCACACTCACAGAGACCCACACTCATAGAGACCCACACTCACAGAGACCCACACTCATAGAGACTCACACTCATAGAGACCCACACTCATAGAGACTCACACTCATAGAGACCCACACTCATAGAGACCCACACTCATAGAGACTCACACTCGTAGAGACCCACACTCATAGAGACCCACACTCACAGAGACCCACACTCATAGAGATCCATACTCATAGAGACTCACACTCATAGAGACCCACACTCATAGAGACCCACACTCACAGAGACCCACACTCATAGAGACCCACACTCATAGAGACCCACACTCACAGAGACCCACACTCATAGAGACCCACACTCACAGAGACCCACACTCATAGAGATCCACACTCACAGAGACCCACACTCACAGAGACCCACACTCATAGAGATCCACACTCATAGAGACCCACACTCATAGAGATCCACACTCACAGAGACCCACACTCAGAGAGACCCTCAATCATAGAGACCCACACTCATAGAGACCCACACTCACAGAGACCCACACTCACAGAGACCCACACTCACAGAGACCCACACTCATAGAGACTCACACTCATAGAGACCCACACTCATAGAGACCCACACTCATAGAGACTCACACTCATAGAGACCCACACTCATAGAGACCCACACTCATAGAGACCCACACTCATAGAGACCCACACTCACAGAGACCCACACTCATAGAGATCCACACTCATAGAGACCCACACTCACAGAGACCCACACTCACAGAGACCCACACTCACAGAGACCCACACTCACAGAGACCCACACTCACAGAGACCCACACTCATAGAGACTCACACTCATAGAGACCCACACTCATAGAGACCCACACTCATAGAGACTCACACTCGTAGAGACCCACACTCATAAAGACCCACACTCATAGAGACCCACACTCACAGAGACCCACACTCATAGAGATCCACACTCATAGAGACTCACACTCATAGAGACCCACACTCATAGAGACCCACACTCACAGAGACCCACACTCATAGAGACCCACACTCATAGAGACCCACACTCACAGAGACCCACACTCATAGAGACCCACACTCATAGAGACTCACACTCATAGAGACCCACACTCACAGAGACCCACACTCATAGAGACTCACACTCACAGAGACCCACACTCATAGAGACTCACACTCACAGAGACCCACACTCATAGAGACTCACACTCATAGAGATCCACACTCACAGAGACCCACACTCACAGAGACCCACACTCATAGAGATCCACACTCATAGAGACCCACACTCATAGAGATCCACACTCACAGAGACCCACACTCAGAGAGACCCTCAATCATAGAGACCCACACTCATAGAGACCCACACTCATAGAGACCCACACTCACAGAGACCCACACTCACAGAGACCCACACTCACAGAGACCCACACTCATAGAGACCCACACTCATAGAGACCCACACTCATAGAGACCCACACTCATAGAGACCCACACTCACAGAGACCCACACTCATAGAGATCCACACTCATAGAGACTCACACTCATAGAGACCCACACTCATAGAGACTCACACTCATAGAGACCCACACTCACAGAGACCCACACTCACAGAGACCCACACTCATAGAGACCCACACTCACAGAGACCCACGCTCACAGAGACCCACACTCATAGAGACCCACACTCATAGAGACCCACACTCATAGAGACCCACACTCACAGAGACCCACACTCATAGAGACCCACACTCATAGAGACTCACACTCATAGAGACCCACACTCACAGAGACCCACACTCACAGAGACCCACACTCATAGAGACCCACACTCACAGAGACCCACACTCATAGAGACCCACACTCATAGAGACCCACACTCATAGAGACCCACACTCATAGAGACCCACACTCACAGAGACCCACACTCACAGAGACCCACACTCACAGAGACCCACACTCATAGAGACTCACACTCATAGAGACCCACACTCATAGAGACCCGCACTCATAGAGATCCACACTCATAGAGACTCACACTCATAGAGACCCACACTCATAGAGACCCACACTCATAGAGACTCACACTCATAGAGACCCACACTCACAGAGACCCACACTCACAGAGACCCACACTCATAGAGACCCACACTCACAGAGACCCACACTCACAGAGACCCACACTCATAGAGACCCACACTCATAGAGACCCACACTCACAGAGACCCACACTCATAGAGACCCACACTCATAGAGACTCACACTCATAGAGACCCACACTCATAGAGACCCACACTCACAGAGACCCACACTCATAGAGACCCACACTCATAGAGACCCACACTCACAGAGACCCACACTCACAGAGACCCACACTCATAGAGACCCACACTCATAGAGACTCACACTCATAGAGACCCACACTCACAGAGACCCACACTCACAGAGACCCACACTCATAGAGACCCACACTCACAGAGACCCACACTCATAGAGACCCACACTCATAGAGACTCACACTCATAGAGACCCACACTCATAGAGACCCACACTCATAGAGACCCACACTCACAGAGACCCACACTCACAGAGACCCACACTCACAGAGACCCACACTCATAGAGACTCACACTCATAGAGACCCACACTCATAGAGACCCGCACTCATAGAGATCCACACTCATAGAGACTCACACTCATAGAGACCCACACTCATAGAGACCCACACTCATAGAGACTCACACTCATAGAGACCCACACTCACAGAGACCCACACTCACAGAGACCCACACTCATAGAGACCCACACTCACAGAGACCCACACTCACAGAGACCCACACTCATAGAGACCCACACTCATAGAGACCCACACTCACAGAGACCCACACTCATAGAGACCCACACTCATAGAGACTCACACTCATAGAGACCCACACTCATAGAGACCCACACTCACAGAGACCCACACTCATAGAGACCCACACTCATAGAGACCCACACTCACAGAGACCCACACTCATAGAGACCCACACTCATAGAGACTCACACTCATAGAGACCCACACTCATAGAGACCCACACTCACAGAGACCCACACTCACAGAGACCCACCCTCACAGAGACCCACACTCACAGAGACCACACTCACAGAGACCCACACTCATAGAGACCCACACTCATAGAGACCCACACTCATAGAGACCCACACTCACAGAGACCCACACTCATAGAGACCCACACTCATAGAGGACTCACACTCATAGAGACCCACACTCACAGAGGACCCACACTCACAGAGACCCACACTCATAGAGACCCACACTCACAGAGACCACACTCATAGAGACCCACACTCATAGAGACTCACACTCATAGAGACCCACACTCATAGAGACCCACACTCATAGAGACCCACACTCACAGAGACCCACACTCACAGAGACCCACACTCACAGAGACCCACACTCATAGAGACTCACACTCATAGAGACCCACACTCATAAGAGACCCGCACTCATAGAGATCCACACTCATAGAGACTCACACTCATAGAGACCCACACTCATAGAGACCCACACTCATAGAGACTCACACTCATAGAGACCCACACTCACAGAGACCCACACTCACAGAGACCCACACTCATAGAGACCCACACTCACAGAGACCCACACTCACAGAGACCCACACTCATAGAGACCCACACTCATAGAGACCCACACTCACAGAGACCCACACTCAATAGAGACCCACACTCATAGAGACTCACACTCATAGAGACCCACACTCATAGAGACCCACACTCACAGAGACCCACACTCATAGAGACCCACACTCATAGAGACCCACACTCACAGAGACCCACACTCATAGAGACCCACACTCATAGAGACTCACACTCATAGAGACCCACACTCATAGAGACCCACACTCACAGAGACCCACACTCACAGAGACCCACCCTCACAGAGACCCACACTCACAGAGACCCACACTCACAGAGACCCTCACTCACAGAGACCCACACTCACAGAGACCCCACTCACAGAGACCCACACTCATAGAGACCCACACTCATAGAGACCCACACTCATAGAGACCCACACTCACAGAGACCCTCACTCACAGAGACTCACACTCACAGAGACCCTCACTCACAGAGACCCACACTCACAGAGACCCACACTCATAGAGACCCACACTCATAGAGACCCACACTCATAGAGACCCACACTCATAGAGACCCACACTCATAGAGACCCACACTCACAGAGACCCACACTCATAGAGACCCACACTCATAGAGACCCACACCCACAGAGACCCACACTCATAGAGACCCTCACTCACAGAGACTCACAGAGACCCACACTCACAGAGACCCTCACTCACAGAGACTCACAGAGACCCACACTCACAGAGACCCTCACTCACAGAGACTCACAGAGACCCACACTCACAGAGACCCTCACTCACAGAGACTCACAGAGACCCACACTCACAGAGACCCACACTCATAGAGACCCCCCTATCCCCCTCTCCCCTCCCTCTCCTTCCGCTCTCTCCCGACTCACCCCCACTCCCCCCTCCCCCTCCTCCCCCTCCCCCCCTCCCCTCCCTCCCCCCCTCCCCTCCCCCCCCTCCCTCCCCCCCTCCCTCCCCCCCTCCCTCCCCCCTTCTCCCCCACCCCCCAGTGAGTGCCTCCAGCAGCTCCTGGAAGCCGTCAATCACTGCCACGCGATGGGCATCGTGCACTGTGACCTCAAGCGGACACAGCCACGTGACCTCCACTCTAACCACGCCCCCTCCACTCTAGCCACGCCCACACCCTCCATTGTAGCACCGCCCCCTCCACTCTAGCCACGCCCCAATATTCTAGACCCGTCCCCTTTACTCTAGCCCCGCCCCCTCACATCTAGGCCACACCCCTACCTTCTAGCCCCGCCCCCCTCCACTCTAGTCACGTGACCTCCACTCTAGCCCGCCCACTCCGCTATAGCCACGTGGACCTCCACTCTAGCCCCGCCCCCTCCACTCTAGCCCCGTCCCCTCCGCTATAGCCACGTGGCCTCCACTCTAGCCCCGCCCCCAATATTATAGCCACGCCCACCACCCTCCATTGTAGCCCCCGCCCCCTCGTGTCTAGCCACGTGACCTCCACTCTAGCCACGCCCACATCCATTCTAGCCACGTGACCTCCACTCTAGCCCCCGCCCCCAATATTCTAGCCACGCCCACAGCCTCCATTGTAGCCCCGCCCCCTCGTGTCTAGCCACACCCCCTAACTTCTAGCCCCGCCCACACAGCTCAACTCTAACCCCACCCCCCGTCTTGTCTAGCCCCTCCCCTCCACTCTAGCCCCTCCCCCCCTCCCTCTCCCCTCCTCCTCCCCCATGATGGAGTTCAGCGTGGACACGGCAGAGACCAGATCAGTCAGTGGCACTTTGCTCACCAACATCATCAACA